>NC_138101.1:28497500-29697500 GCF_964146895.1 Miniopterus schreibersii
TAAATTCCATTTCAGCCTTTAAAACATAGTTTAAGTATCAACTGCTCATGAAATCTTGTTTGGCTTGCCCAGACAAAATTATGTCTTTTTTAAATGCCTTTTTAAATGAGCCACTACAATTAAACCCACCAATACATTTCTATTATAATGAGAAAGGGATGGAGATAATCCTGATGGCAGCTGACACTTATAGAGGGTTCTATTTATGCCAGACACAATGAAAAGTACTTTACGTGATTTATCTCATTCAAGGTTATGAACTTAATATATAAAGAGCTCTTACAAATGTGCAAAAGATAATACACTTGCATTACAGACTTCGTAGGAACAAGAAAATAAAAACCACTCAACCCAGTTGAAGTAGATTAAAGTCAGGCACACAGTCTTTGCTTCCCCTCCCCTTGAGAAGTAGAGTCTAATGTTTTCCCCTCGGCTCTGGGCTGGTCAGTAGAAGCAGTGTTCTGGGATTTCAGAGACTAAGTTATAAGAATAAGAAGTCTTGCAGCAGCTTCCACCCGTTCTCCTTGGACACCTTCTTTTACCTGAGCCTCTACGTAAGAGGTCTGACTACCCTGAGACCTCCATGATGAAGAGGCCACCTGTAGGTCCTGCAACTGAGATCATCCTTCGAGCCATTCCACGTCAGGTGCAGACATGTTGACCGAAGCCATCTATCTTGAACCCTCTAGATCAGTAAGCTGAATATCACAAAATCACCTCATTAACTGCCATGTGGAGCTGAAGAACTGCCCAGCTGAGCTCTGCTTGAATTTCTGCCACATCAAATTGTAAGCTATAATAAAATGCTTGCTTTAAGCCAAAAAATTTGGGGGTAATTTGCTGTGTGGCAATAGGTAATTGGAAAACCCACTACTCATTGAAAACTACCATAATCATTTTCACGTATTTTTCCATTATTCTAATTTTATGTATCTAACGTCCCTCTACTTTCTTATTTGACAGAGTTGGATTTATACTGTATGTGCAGTTTTGTTTCTCACAGTCATAAGAATAAGCACTTTTTCCATTAACATTTCCTCACCTTATTAAAAATATTCTTTGCTTGGCTGGGCGTGGCTCAGCGGTTGAGCATCGACCTAGGGTCCAGGAGATCACAGTTCCATTCCTGGTCAGGGCACATGCCCGGGTTGCGGGCTCGATACCATCAGGGGATCGCAGGAGGCAGCCGATCAATGACGACTCTCTCATCATTGAAGTTTCTCTCTCTCTCTCCCTCTCCCTTCCTCTCTGAAATCAATAAAGATATATTTAGCCCAGCTGGGCGTGGCTCAGCGGTTGAGCGTCGACCTAGGATCCAGGTGATCGGGGTTCGATTCCCGGTCAGGGCACATGCCCGGGTTGCGGGCTGCAGCCGATCAATGGCTCTCTCATCATTGATGTTTCTATCTCTCTCTCTCCCTCTCCTTTCCTCTCTCTGAAATCAATAAAGATATATAGATATAAAAGATATTTAAAATATATATACATATATATATTCTTTCATAACTTGATTTTTAATGATTACATACTGCATTCCATCATTCTCCTATTGTGGAACATTTAGGTTGCTCCTAATTTTTTATTATAATAAATAACACTGTAATGAACATCTTTCAAAGTAAATCATATCAGCATCTCTGATTATGTCTTTAAGATTAATCAACAGAAGTGAAATTACCAGGAAAGATATAAACCTTTTCAAGGATTGCATCATATATTGCCAAAGTGCTTTCGCAAATTCACTCTCCCAATAGTAATGTTTCTTGATGACCATGTCATTGAGCTCTACCAAACACTAAATTATCATTTGTTAATCTTTGCTTATTTGAAGTGGTAAATTTCGTCTCAGTGTAGCTTGAGTTTACATTTTTTATTACTAGGAAATATGAACATTTTTATCATATGTTTATGGTCACTGTTATTTCTTCATCTGTAAAATGGCTGGGCACATATTTTTTTACCATTTTTTTTCCTGTTGAGTGCTTATGATTTTCTTATCCATATGAATAGATTCTTTACTTCCATGTACATCAATCTTTGTTTTTATGACATACTTTTTCTATTTTGTTCACCTTTCATAGTGATTTATCAATATATTATGTAAAATTTTTAAAGGAAATAATAATGGCTAAAATTTATTATGGTTTCTATGTGACTGGCAAAGGGCAAGTACTTTACACAAATTTTCATAATTCTAAAGACCTAATGAGTTTGCTCTTATTGTTAAGCCCTCCAATTCATAGATAAGGAAGCTGAGGCTTGCTTAATAAGGTGAATAATTTCCCACAAGATCATGCAGTAAGGTCAGGGTCAAAATTCAGATCCAGGCCCACCTGATTTTAAAGTTGTTTCTCTTAACCACTAAGCTATAGTTAACATATCTGGCAATTTTCCCCCTTTGTGGTTAATTCCATAGCTTTTATGTTTGGAATGTTCTTCCCTAGTCCATGATAAGCCATATGATTATCAATATTTTATAGTAGCTTTCTTTGGTTTTTAATTTACACTTTAATACAGCAATAACCACTCCTCACCAATTTTTCTTGTTTGTTTATTAAATATTCTTCCTTTTCCCACTGGTTTGTGGTACTGTCTTTATTAAATACACTAAATTAATTAAATACCTAAACACTTCCGCATCTATTTTGCAACAGTACTACATAATTAGCAATTAGAGTTGATGCGAGGGGTGGTGATTATTCCTGAATTAAAAGGGTAAATAGAAAAACCAAAATAAAAAAAGCTAAAACACATTGATAAGCATTATTAATATATAATTGATATAGATTGATAAGTATCATAATGTGGGTTAACATTATTATTCAGGTTTTTAATGGCTATTTTTAGAATAACTAAAATTCTTTTAAAAAGTCATTCACTGGAATTCTGATAGACATTGAATTAAATTCATAAGTAGAGAAAATTTTTATTGAACACCTAATATGTGCCAGTTGGAAAAACGGCAGTAAACAAAACATATAATCCCTACCTTCAGAGAGCTGAGGAAATACAAATAAATTAGACAATAAAAAGGCAAAGTGATCAGTGCAAGATGATGGGAAGCACCCATGAAAGGCAGCTAATTTGGACTTGAAGAATGAGAAAAGGCATTCTGGGTAGGTAGAGAACTTGATCCAGTGAAAGAAAAGAGCAAGTGCAAAGATACACAGGACAATGAAACAATCAGATTTGTATACTGAGATTACTATAGCTAACTGTCTCATTAAAATACTCCCTTCTACCACCAGACACCAATCCACCTACAAAAACCCTTCTATGAAAAACAAAATTATTTTTAACATTCCTTGTACAGTTGTCAGGTGATCACATTTTTTCTGTGAGTTATTTACCCCCGATAGAAAAAAGAAAGCAGCAGTGGAGGTACATTCCAGAGTCTCTGAGCTGTTAAGGATGTCCTGAATCTTCTCATGCCTTTTTACTGTTTTGTGTTCCTGAAGAAGACAGTGGAGCATGTGACCGCCAGAATGGAAGATCGCTGGTAGGGGTGACCTCTGTGAGCGTCTCTTCTGGCCTCTTTACTGAGCATCCCCTGTCCTTCAATAATAAAATACTTCCTATCGCCACTCAATAATTTTGTATAAACAAGCACCAGTTATAACTGTGGCCATGGAAAGATGTCAAAATAAAGTACACTTTGAGCCCGGCTGGGCGTGGCTCAGCGGTTGAGCGTCGACCTAGGATCCAGGTGATCGGGGTTCGATTCCCAGTCAGGGCACATGCCCGGGTTGCGGGCTCGATCAATGACTTTCTCGTCATTGATGTTTCTGTCTCTCTCTCTCCCTCTCCTTTCCTCTCTCTGAGATCAATAAAGATATATTTCAAAAAAATAAAATAAAATAAAAAAGTACACTTTGAGAAAAGAACATTGTATATGAGAGATATCAATATAAATTTTTAAATGAAGTGGGTTTTTTTAAGCAAATAGTTCATTGACTTGTTTATGCTGTCCCTCAAAGCTAAAAGTAAAATTGGTCTGGGTGCACAATGTTTAGAAAGAAGATCTAGGTCTTAAATAGACCCACAAAAACTGTATATTGAGAGGATTTGCTATAGAGTGAATTCTTACAAAGATGACTGCTAAAGTAATTCCCAAAAATGAGAATCCACAGTTGGTACATACAAGCAGGGCTGAGATTTCTGAAGTACATGCAAACAATAATACAAAGTCTTTATAAGAACTCAAAAACCATGTTTATTGTTTGGATCAAACCTTACTGCAGTAGAACATCAAGCCTTTGGAGCTTGCATTGGGGAACCTAAACCCTCTCTATTCCTGTACTTACTGATCATTCATATATTGTAAGCGTAGTATATAGATTATTAGTCTGAGATGCTCATGGCAAAGGTAAAAGAAGGGCAATTTCTAAGTCAAATAATAAGAACGTAATAGCTACTAGGAAGAACTTCATTGAGAAAGGCAGTCGAGCAGAGCCCATAGGATCAAACCCACATTCATAGGGGCTTGATTTTTCGCTGTACACATTTATCTGAGGGAGTCAGAACGCGATGGTTACCAGTAACGATGCTAGAATTGTATTAATTAATAGTGTTAGAGCTAAGTTGATTATCCTTTTCTGGGGTTTTCCAGAGCCAACTAATTGGAAGTCAGTCATACTAGTTATACTAAAAGGATAGGATCCTCATCAATAGATAGAGACATACAGGAATAATCATACTACATCTACAAAATGTCAATACCATGCAGCAGCTTCAAATCCGAAATGGTGATTAGAAGTAAAATGAAATTTTAGCTGTCAGAGGAGGCATACGATAAGGAAAGTGGATCCGATGATCACATGAAGACCGTGGAAGCCGGTGGCTATAAAGAAAGTAGATCCATAAACACCATCGGAGACTGTAAAAGATGTCTCGTAGTACTTTGATGCTTGTAAAATAGTAAAATACAATCCTAAGCAGATTGTGATAAATAGTGCTTGAATTATATGTTTGCGGTTTCCTTCTATTAGGCTGTGATGGGCTCAAGGTAATAGAGACTCCGGAGGCTAAAAGGACAGATGTATTTAGAAGTAGAACTCCTAGTGGATTTAGGGGGGTAATACCTGCTGGAGGTCAGTAGCCCCCCAACTCAGGAGTTGGGGCTAGACTGGAGTGATAAAAAGCTCAGAAAAATCCTGAAAAGAAAAATACTTCAGATACAATAAATAGGATTATGCCGTAGCGAAGGCCTTTTTGTACAACAGGAGTATGGTGGCCTTGAAATGTGCCTTCTCGTACAATGTCTCGCCATCATTGATATATAGTTAGTGTATTGGTGATTAATCCAATGGTTAATAGGAGTGTAGAGTTAAAGTGAAATCACATAACTAGGCCGGATGTGAGTAAAAGAGCTGAAAAGTAGCAAATAAAATGAATTAGATGTACTTGAGGGGCTTGCTCCTTGAAAAAATTCCAAGGTGCATTATTTATTCATAAAGCAAAAACAAAGAATCATTTCTGCAAAAAATAAAAAACTGTGAGCCTGAATTTACATTTCCTGGTAAACTGATGTACAGATGATTTTCTTATAAATAAGCAGAGCTGAACTTTCTATACAAGATATGTAGCTTAACAACGACATATACTTAACTTCTATTTTCAAATAACCTTTCCAAGGCAGTGCAGCATAACTGTTGAGAGCACAGATTTGTGGTTAGGAAGAGCCAGGACAGAATCCAGGCTCTACCACTTATGTGTAACCTTAGGCAGACACTTAACTTCTGTTTCCTTATCTGTACAATAGTTGCCAGAATTGTAGGTTTGGTGGATGAGGTGGTAGTGAGGATCAATTAATTATCTTACAACTTCAGTATAAACATCTTGTAAAAACATCACAAAGATTTCACAAAGTGAAGGTAAAGGTGGGAGTGGCTTGGCAAAAGAAAGATAGGAGTTTGGGGCAAGATTTGGAGATTTGACAAGATTAGACCAACTTGTAGACATGATCAGCTGTACTCTCCTCCTCTATAACAACAAAAAAAGGGAAAATTTAGGTCAAATTAGTGTTCTGAAAGTAGATATGGCTATGACCCATGATTCTCTCACCTGTGCCTAAAAACATATATACTCTGTCTGACCATAAATAGTCACTCAAACTCTTTCATTTTCTGTTGCTTCAACCATAAATGACCTTCTTAGAGAGGTTTGGTGAAGATCAATTTGAGATAAAATCAGATTAAAATGTCTCACTAACTCAAGAACTACACATTCACTGAGCCAATATGTACTGTGTGCCTCTGATATATCAGGCATGTTCCAAGTGAAGGAAAGCATGGGTAAGTTGTAAGATGCTGCTCTGCCAGTGTCCATGTAGTTGTGGTAAATAACTATGAGATGTGCTACAACTGATGGGTATTACAGATGTATGCATAGTAAAAAAGAAACCATTCATGTGTTAAGACATAAAACTTTTATCAATTAAAAACTAGTTTTAAAAAAACACCTTCTTACCATCTAATAGAGTGCTTCACACCCAATAGATGCTTAAAATTTGTGCTGACTGCAGTCCTTATTATTTAACTGTCTATTGCTTGACTCCACTCACTACATAATGTAAGCTCCACAACAGCAGAGACCGTACTCTTCCTGTTCACTAATGCAGCCTCAGTACCAAAGAATGGTGTCTGGTGTCTAGTAGGTGCTCAGTAAACATTTGTTGGTTGGATGGATGGATTTCATGTTCTGGTGACATAAGAAATCACCTCCATTTGTAGGCCATTTCATTAGCACTCCTACAATGGGGAAATGTCTTTGCTTCTAAACTTTGGTCTACATTTACCTTTTTTATTTACTCTGTTCTTTTGCCAAGCTAAGCAGAGACAAACTGAGTTAGTCCTTCCAATCAGTATATGAATTGCCTGTAAGGAGAATTTAAATCAGATGGGTTCCATTAGGAACTATCCTGGTCAGTAGAGAGAAGTGCTGATAATGTATGCATGCTTACTATATTTACCACATTTAAATAGGCGGCTTTCCTCTAAGAGATATGTTTATGGGATTACTGCTAAAATATGCCTGTTTATTATTTTTATCATTTAGATGATGATTTTTTTTAAAAAGAAATCTCTACGGGAGCTAAAGAAAACAAATCCATCAAATGAAAGTTACCTTAAAAAATAAATTAACTAAAAATATTACATATATATGAAGATTTTGTTTAATTTAATTTTCCTTCTACTCCCAAAACACCTTGATGTAATCTACATGTTTAATTTTATAATGCTTTTACATTTTATATTTTCTACCAAAACTAAAATTAAAGAATATAAAATAAAAAGGTATGAGTATCATGTATTCAACAGGATAGAATAAGAAAAAGCCTATATTTCTCAGTGAGAGTTAATAATCAGAAATGCCAAAACCCAAATTTTCCAACTTCATTTCCTCATTGTTTTCTATTTAAAAATTACAAATGCAAGATGTTGCAAGGGAAACAAACTTCAAACAGTAATGTATCAAACAAAAGAGCAGCACTAAACAAAACAAAATTCACTTTAAAAATATTATACCAACAACTCTACATTGACTGAGTAAAAAAAGGAATCTTTTGTACTCTTGTGTCAAACCACAATAAAGATTTTTTTTAAATCACATGAAGAGATAATAATAGAAAAAGCTCCATGTGGCAGTGTGGTAATCTATCAATTTTAACACATATTTTCCGCTGGAATAGGCTTTTTGGCAATTCTGCTTTGTTCATTTGCTACTTTTTTTTTTTTTAAGAACTCAAAATCAGGAGATTAAAAAAATTAAGATGTTTTCCCGCATACCGTGTCAGACAAGGCTCCTATTAAAAACATTTGGTACAATAATATCTAACTGCTCAGCGCTGGATTTTTTTCTGCCCAGATATAAAATGACATAAATTATTCTAGAATAGTATTTCCATAATGATTGCAAAATGACACAACACTATCCTGCAAGTGTTAAGCTTGTATAGCCCCTACAGGAAAACACCAAGTAAAGGGAGTGCTGAGAGGTACCATACAGCACTCCTCCCAAAGAACCCAGGTCTTTAGGCTTGTGTCATTCGACATTCACCACTTTTAGCGTCAACATGTTCTGGAGAAAAAGAGACAGCCAGCCTGACCAGGTTCCATTCAGCATTACTCCACTATTCCGTTTGGGTCCCTTAACCCAGAAGGAAAGATGGGAGTACCAGAGGAGGAGGCCAAGGCACAGACAGTCAGCCAGGGTGCTCACGTGAACCGGGCTTGGCCAAATCTCAGTGTCCCTCGCCAGAAAGAAACTTGAGATCCTGAACAAATATTTCTCCTATTTTTGAGGATTAGCAGCCTCTAGCAAACAAAACAAAACAAACAAAAAACCCTCAATAAATAATTCATCCTATCTAGGCCTTTGAGAGTGGTAAAAAAATAGAAAGTGGAGAAGAAATCCATACCCAGGGTTAAGCCTACTGTCTAGTCTCAGGTATTCACTAATGTCAAGCTGATCTCTAGTACTTCGAATCCTAAGAAGTGAAGTGGTCCTTTAGATATTCAGCCGGACTATGCCTAGGCTTTCTTCAGAGATACCTGCTGTTAAGCTATACCTAAGATGTCCGTGAATGGGCATAAGCAAGACTTAGTTTCTCCAAGGCTCACACACACACACACACACACACACACACACACACACGAAGAAAAAAGAAAACATTCATTAAACCATGTTATTTCCTTTCATCCTTAGGAACTCAGATGTTTAAAAAAGAAAAAATGAATCCCAACACCCGTTGGGGAGGCCAGCATAGCACAAACAGCTAGAGGGAATGTCTCAGGGCACAAGATTCAGTCCATGCAGGGAAGCACAAACCATTATTATTTCCCTTTTGGTCAAGCAAAACAGAATGGTTGTGCCCTTCTTGTTTTTCACAACATGAAGACCCACCCAGATGTACCTTCAGCCACTGGCATAAAGTCTGTATTTGAAACATTTTTTGGTAGACCCACAAAATGCAAAGAACCAAAATTGTTAGCCTGAACTTACTTTGCCTGATTACTGACTCTGGCTTCCAGCTGGAATAACATATGATATCACTACTTCTAAGGGAAGCCTGGTTTAAGAGCAATCGTTCACTTAGCATATATATATTTAACTCTCACTTTCTAATCAGATGTTTGGCACAAATTCACCTAACTCCAAAACCCTGGCAATGTGCCTTCCCTGGGCAAAGGCACAAGAAGTTCATGGGTATTATTTTCTATTTTCCATTTGTCTTTCTCATTTAGTATTCAAAAATACAACCCATAACATGATGGGGAGAAGAACAACGTACAATAAAATACTCTGCAGGAGAAAAGTGAAATCAAGATAATGTGTCCTTATAGAGAAATACGTCTCATCAGGTTTCAATAAAAGGCTTGCTGAGCAGTAAGACTCAAGATGGAAATCCAACCCGGATGCCAAACTTATAGATCTATCAAGAGAAAAACATATGAGTAGGAAACGTATTTTAATGATCACAGTTCTCATAAAGTTATCAACTTAAATGCATACTAATTGAAATTTGTATTAATGGGTTATGTAGGCCCTATTGTGTTTTGAAAACTTATTTATCCTAATGCCTGAGAACAAGTATGAGTGGAGTATAAGAAGAAAATGGTCGATAGTCATTTTGATACCTTGCCTCAGGCCAAATATTCCAGCAGTAAACAGAGGTGAGGGGCATGACTTCAGTACCAGACAGATCTGGGTTTCAACCTGGCTTTGACACTTACTAGCAGTAGGGCCATGGTCAGGCTCATAACTTGTCCAACCTCTGCTATACAGTCCTCGAGTCTGAATCAGCAAATCAAAAAATTTATTTATAAACTGGCTGATGAACACCTAGAACTTATTTTTCTCATAGGGACAATACTATAAATGTACTCAGGTACTCAGACCACCCTAAAACTCCCTTGAAAATGGCGTAAATAGTACCAATGTACTGATAGCAAATCCACATTACAAAATGAACTCCATGTACATACAAGAAACCACATATGTTTCAGTCCTATAATTTCACTGTCCAACAGACAGCACAAGCTCAACAGATTGTTATTACATGAAATGGAACAGAATACTTGCTTTTGAAAAAAGCTTTTCAGTCCCTTCCCTCCACCATTTGTAAATGACACTTCTCTCAGCAAAGAACTAGGTGGCAGAGACTTCCCTGGAGAAAGTAAAGAGATAATTTAAATTTCTGAGAATTAGTAGTTTTTTCTATCTATAGATGAGACAGTGTCTCCCCAGGTGATCTGAATTGTGGGGGGAAAGGGGACAGAGGTCTTCTGCATTAATAAAAGTCTAATCACATGAGCCCCAGACAGGCCATGGTGCTAACCTATTCATATCTCTAATTCCCAATGTCCTTCATCTGGGTCTTTTTCACATAAGTTTCTTGGAAAAATATAGAACTCTAGTAATTTACTGTTGCATTATAATAAGTTAAATCTCATACAATTTAAAAATATCCCATGCATCAACACAACCCATTATTTTGATCATTTCCCCATGAGATTATAAAATGGTCAGAATTACAAGGCTCACAGCACAAACTTCTATAATGAAAATTGTATTACAAGATGACCATGTTAATTAGAATGTTTGGCTGCTATCATGAAGACTCAAAATTATACAGGCTTAAATAAGATAAGAAGGTATTTCTCACTCAAATAAAGAGTAGGTAGGTAGTCCAGGGCTGGTAATGGTGTTTACACCATCTTCAGTGAACCAACTATGATTCTTCCATCTTTCTGTTGAAACGTCTTCAATACATAGCTTCCCTCTCAGAATTTGAGTCAGCCACTCCCACTCTTACCACCCTGGGCTGCATTTCAGCACACAGAAGGGGCAAAGGAAAGGCATGTGCCTATCCTGTCAGCACACAGCCTGAAAGTAGCCCGCATCATTTCTACTCATGTCTCATTCACCAGAACCTGTTCACAGCCAGCTGCAAGAGTAACTAGGAAGTCATTATTTTGGGTGGCCATGGGCTACATAAAAAGGTGAGAATAGGTGATGAGAACATTAAAAAGCCTCTGCCCTAAAGGCTATATAACAAGACATCCTTTTTGACTCTGGTAACCACTCAAATATTTATCCATTTATTTCAGGTGCCTATCTCTGCCCATCCCCACCTGCCACTAGTTCAACACAAAACTCATAAAACCCTTGTGCTATCCTGAGCAATAGGGGTGCTTGGAGCATTTTTTGCTTTAACATTTGGTCAGTGACCCTGTTTCCTTGCACACAGAATCCCTAAATCCCTTGGAATTTCCTTTTCTGGGTGACAGGAGCACCTTTTGTTCTAATGAGGTGACTCCTGGATAGCTTGTGGATGGGGTTGGTCACCAGAAAGACCAAGCCATGAGTAGAACCTTGGAACTTTCAGCCCACCCCTATTCTCCAGGGAGGGGACAGCGGGACTAGAAACTGAGTTAATAATCAATCATGCCTATGTGATGAAGCTTTCATAAAAATCCCTAAAGTATAGAGTTCAGAGAATTTGGGGGTTGGTTAACACACCCATGAGTTGTGAGGGTGGCACACCCCAACTCCAGGGGACGGATTCTCACTCTATATACTTCTTAACCTGGCTGTTCATTTGAATCCATAATATCCTTTATAATAAGCTGGTAAATGTAAATAAATGTTTCTCTGAGTTTTGTGAGTGATTATAGCAAACTATCAAACCTGAGAAGGGGGTCATGGGAACCCCAATTTATAGCCAGCTGGTCAGAAGTATGAGAGGCCCAGTCTTGCAGTTATTGTCTAAAGTAGGGGATAATCTCGTGGGACTAAGCCCATAACCTGTAGAGTCTGTGCTAATTCGATGTAGATAGTGTCATCATTGAATTGTAGAGTCACCCAGCTGATGCTTAGAGAGTTGGAAAATTGGTTGGTTTGGGGGAAAATCCCTACATATTTAATGTTATAAGTATTGAAAGTAGAATGTAAAAGAAACAAGGGGTTTTCTTTTAAACATGCTTTACAATTTTCCTTCTCAGACAAAAATCACATGAAAAATATCATTAATCTTATTATTTTAATATGTTTTGGGTTTCTTAGTGATTTTAGTTAGAGAGGAAAGGAGAGGGAGAGGACGAGGGGGAGAGGACGAGGGAGAGAGGGAGAGGCCGAGATGGGGAGAGAGAATCATGGATGAGAGAGAAATATCAATCAGCTGCCTTCTGCATGCCCCATACTGGGGATGGAGCCCACAACCTAGCCATGTATCCTGACTGGGAATCAAACTGGCAACCTTTTGGTGTGTGGAATGATGCTCAACCAATTGAATCATACCAGCCAGAGCAAAATCTCCCTAATCTGTAAACACACTCAGGTCTGACTGTGAGATCATCTTTTTCTGCCTCTTCCCTCAGTCTTTATCCAAATGATAGCACCAGCACTTTTGGAAGGGACGAATCGTTGTAAAAGAGAACCTCCCAGGGTGTTGGTGAAGTCAGGAACCAAGCTAAAATGAGCAATTATTCTTCCAAGCCTAGCCATATGGCTTGGGGCCTAACAGAAGTACTAGATGACTGAGAAGGTAAAACCTACCACTTTGTTATAGGACAAGCAGACATACCATTATTTAGTTTAGGTAAACTTGATTTGTTAGAGAAGAGATATTCTGAAATTTAGGATATCATTAAAAAAGCTAATTCTACTTACTTAAAACTACTTTGACAACTAATAAAGTAGTTTGCCTACTTTTCATTGCAAAGACAGATAAAGTTTAAAAATGAAGGAACATTTACCTGGATTATCTTGAGTGGCTTTATAACTCATTTTTATTTTACTTAAAAATAATCTTCCAAGTTGGACATATTAATTTAGAAATGTCAATTCTGCCTAAAGAAATAACTGGAGGTAGATAATACACATATTTCTAAATTCTGTTTTTTAGGAAGCATAAGCAAAGCTGCTGCTTCTGCTACATCGTTTGCTATAATTTTATAACCACAATAAATTATGGTCAATCAAATTTTTTCTTTGTGACAATTAGCATAAAATCTTCAGCTGTGCATTGTAGAAACAATGGGATTTAAATCTAGATTCAAGAAAACTACTGTTAAACATTATCAAACAGTAAATGTAAAAAGACAGCAAGATTTTGCTAAGTAACAGTCTCATTTTCCTTAATAGATTTTAATTTAGAAAAACAAAATCTAGGTAAGAATATATTAAAGGCATTACTCACATAAAATACATTGGCATTTGTAGTATTTTTGGCTCAGCTAAAAGAATAACTAATTACAATTTAATGAGCACTTACCATACACAAAGCATTGTACTTAGCGATGTACATACGTACATACTCACATTCAACCCTGACAAGAGCACTATGAGATAGGCGAGTTGCTCCTATTTAGGTGAGGAAACTAAAACAAACTTTCTTGTTAAACCGTAAAAAAATTCTTCATAGGCTACCACCCAATTAAGTAAATCCATATTTTGATTTAAAAAAAGCAAAGTTACTTTTACAAGTGAATGTATTTATTAATAAAATAATAACTGTATCTATGTTCAGGTTAAACTTATTTTTTCTACAGTTTTAATTTGAAACAGAAATAAAATTATTTGTTAACTAGCACACATGTATTGAATGCCCGAAAGGCTGCGATATTGGACCTTGGAGATAAAAAAGAGGAAAGGAATTGAGAAGGTGTGTTACCTCCTTTTTTTATTTTTTAAACATATTCACTGGCAATAAATATTGGATTTTTCCCAACAATCCTCAAAAAGCTTCTCTTTTGAGTACATAACATTATCTTTCTGTCACCTTTAGGAGACTGAGTCAAACATAAGTCATGTGACTTGTAGGCACGTCTGTTGCGGACTAGTCATTAAGTCACCAAAACCACTGAGCCAAGAGATGGTTCCAAAGAACCCAAAACACTGAATCAAAAAACCATATACATCCCTATGTTCATTGCAGCATTATTTACAATAACCAAGATATGGAAGCAACCTAAGTGTCCATCAATAGATTAATGGATAAAGAAGAAGTGGTACATACATACAATTATGACCAGCCATAAAAAAGAATGAAATCTTGCCATTTGCAACAACATGGATGAATCTAGAGGGTATTGTGCTGAGTGAAATAAGTCAGAGGAAGACAAAAATACTGTATCACTTCACTTATATGTGGAATCTAAAAAACAAAATAAACAGACAAGCAGAACACAAACAGAATCACAGGTGTAGAGAACATTTTGATAGTTGCCAGACAGGAGGGGTGTTGGGAGGATAGGTGAAAAAGGTGAAGGAATTAAGAAGTGCAAGTTGGAAAAAAAGAAGTACAAATTGGTTGTTACAGAATAGTTACAGGGATGTAAAGTACAACATAGGGAATATAGTCAATATTACTGCAATAACTATGTATGCTGTCAGATGGTGACTAGATTTATCGGGGTGACTATTTAGTAAGTTATATAATGTCTAATGATTGGGTTATACATCTGAAACTAATATAATATTGCATGTCAACTATAATTAAAAAATAAAAAGCTGTTTATTAAGTAAAAAAAAAAAGAGCATTTCTATACACCAGCAATAAGGTATTAGAAAAATTTTAAAATTCAATTCACACCTTGACTGGGTAGCTCAGTTGGTTACAGCATGGTCCGATACGCCAAGGTTTCGGGTTTGATCCCCAGTCAGGGCACATACAAGAATCAACCCAATGAGTGCATATATAAGTGGAACAACAAATTGATGTTTCTCTCTCTTTCTCTCCCTCCCTACTCCCCTCCCTCTCTCTCTCTTAAAAACTTCAATTCACAATGGCATCAAAATTGCTGAAATATCCATGAATAAATCTAATAAGTTTCTTTTACAGAGAAAAGCATAGAATGGACATATTGATTTTAAAATGCTGTGGTATTAATGCTGTGGTATTAAGTAAAAAAAAAAAAGAGCATTTCTGAGCACTGGAATACTAGAAACTGAGAAAGAAACCCACCTTTATGTGAGATCTTAATATATTACATATCAGTGGGAAAAGGGTGAATATTTTTGTCTGCAAATAACAGAAAACCAACTGCTAAAATGGCTTAAACAATGAGAATAATTATCATCTGACAAAACAAAGTATTTTGAGGTAAGGATCAAAGTCATCATTCAGGGTTCAGTTCTATTCTGTCTTCCTCTGGATATCAGTGAGCTCTCTTCATTAACACAAAATGCTCAAAGTGTCACAGACATATATCAGGAAGCTTTAAGCTTATTTCTTCACTGTGTATCTTTCTATAAGAGCAAAAGAAAATCTCTCCTAGAATCACCTTCAGCAAACTTCCCTCTATCTCTCTGGCTAGACTTGCTAAACCAATCATTAAGTGAGGAAATGAGAATACCAGTATAGTCTGAGACCAATCAAGATTTGCCTAAATCATGTGGGAAAAGAATAGACATGGAACAAAACTGGTGTTCTGCCAACATAAGAAAGAGAAATATGACTGTTGGCAAGTAATCTACAGTACAATGGAATATTTTATAAACGGTGCGGGGGGAAACAGGCGATCCATATGGAAGAAAAGGAAATTAGATCCAAATAATATCATTATAAAAATAAGTTTGAAGGGGATTAGAAATTCAAATGCCAAAATTAAACATTAATTATTAGTAGAAAATACAGAAAAATATATTTAGAAATTAGGGGTAAAAAAAGATTTATAATATAAAATATAAATAAGCACAAACCATAACGGATAATATTAATTAACTAGACTACATCAAAATTTAAAACTTTTACACAATAAAATATACCAGAATTAAAGCTAAAAGACAAACCATAGTCTAGGAGAAGTATTTGCATGTAAAACAGTTTTTGCTGTTAACAGAGAAAAATTGGGTAAAGTATAAGAATGAGCAATTGATAGAAGAGAAAAACTGAATAGCCAATAAATATTATAAAAGATACTCAACTTCACAGTAGTCAGAGAATTGCAAATTTATACAAAGAGATAATGTGTACCCACTAAAAAAATGTTTAAATTTGATAATCCTGAGTGCTGGCCACTATGCTGGGAAATAAACTGTCAATCACAGAAGAACGATCAACTAGTTCAACTTCTTTGGTGACCTACTTGGTGACAGCCAGTAAACTCGACAACATGCATGGTCAACAATATAACAATCCTTTCCAAGGTCCATATCCTAAAGGACTTTTTCACATGTGTATCCAAAGTCCTATTCCAGGATATTCATCACACTC
The DNA here is from genome assembly GCF_964146895.1 of Miniopterus schreibersii. NCBI lineage: Eukaryota > Metazoa > Chordata > Mammalia > Chiroptera > Miniopteridae > Miniopterus > Miniopterus schreibersii. The sequence continues at coordinate 28,513,720 of NC_138101.1, forward strand.
CTTCTAAACACACACACGCGCGCACACACAAATATAAAACAGCCCAACTATACATCAATATGGATTGGAAAAACTGTTGCATATCTATACAAGCAAATAATAGTATGGTACAGTTTAAACAAATAAACTAGATTTATACGTGTCAATTTGGATTATCTTAAAAATAGAATGTAGAAAAAGCAGGTTGTTTAGGGATATTGATAGTGTGACGCCACTTACATAAAAAATAAAACCCAGCGTGGCTGGTGTGGCTCAGCGGTTGAGCATCAACCTAGGATCCAGGAGATCGAGGTTCAATTCCGGGTCAGGGCACATGCCCAGGTTGTGGGCTCGATCCCCAGTAAGGGGGGCCTGCATGAGGCAGTCGATCAATGACGACTCTCTCATCATTGATGTTTCTATCTCTCTCTCCCTCTCCCTTCCTCTCTCTGAAATCAATAAAGATATATTTGAAAAATTAATTAATTAATTAATTTAAAAAAAAATAAAACCCATAACAATAATATGTATTAGTTATGGAAAAAAAGTTAATGAAAGAAACAAGTAATCTGGCTTGTGATTACTTGTGAGAAAGGAAAAAGGAGAATCAGAGGATCACAGGAAAGGGTATAGTATTGGAGATTCTTCAACTTTATCTCTAGTTTTATTTTTTAATGAAAAAGAATATAAATATTAAAAACTAGTAAATTACATTGAGCCTACATGGAGAGTAGGTAGGTATTTGTCATATTGTTTTATGTAAGCTGGAAATACTTCACAATTTTTAAAAATACATCTTTTTACAAAAGTTTTTCATGAAAATATTTCATCATGAAAAGATCCTACCCCACATACAAAATTCCTCATAAAACTACAAATGGAGTTTGTCTCCCTTTATCTTTTACTAAGCATCATTTTAAGCCACATACTCCTCCACAGGAAAAGTAGTAGGAATTGAATAAAGATGCCATGAAGATCAAGAAAAGGTCCAACTGGCATAAAATCAAAAAGAGGTTTTCAAAGGTTAGTCAAATTCTCAAAGAATATTCTTTGTATTGAGTGAGAAGCCAAAGATGTCACTGTCAAAGCAAAACAAAAAAAGTATGAAGAAGGTTTCTATTTAAATTTTAATGTGGGGTTACTAGAATATGATATAGGGCATATGTCAACAATATGATTTATTACTGAGACTACAATAAATATCAATGTTTTTCTCTGGAAGTGAAAATTTTAATTATTCATATCCCAAGAAGCTCCCATAGCAACATACCTGGAGAAGGAGCCTTTCAAAAGCCAGAAAGTTGTCCCACTTGGCAGTCTGCGGGTGTTTCAGAGTTTGAACAGTGGCCAGCCCAAGCTGCAGGAGTCCACAGTGATTCACTAGAGCTTTGAGGTTGTTCTTGAAGAGCTGAATATAGGATGTGAGTTGTGCCGGAGTGACTCTCCCTGGAGAAACATAATAATTTATCAGTGAACCCTCTTCTGGGACTGGTAAAAATAACGAGAAGAGTGCCATTAATAATAGTAACTGCCTTATATTGGCACAGAACTTCAGAGTTGACTACAAGCTTTGCTAAGCTATTGTGATTCTTACAACAACATGGTGACAACAGTGAAATTGAAATTATTACCTGCATTTTGCAAGTGAGGAAACAGATGTTAAGTGATCTGGGTTGCTAGTAGAATTTATTTTCTCATTCTGCAGTACCCCGTAAATACATTCTCAAAGTCACACAAGTTAATTGCTGAGCTCAACATGGAGCACGTCTCCAAGACATATGATTTAGCAATCTAAGAGGCCAAAAGGCAAAATTTCTAATTATGTATGTACATATATAAAATAAAAGGAGAAATCTGTTATGACTATGGCTAAAACTTTATCACTGGTATCAGTGGGTTCATGACAATAAAACAGTAAAAGCTAGCTGTTACACAAAACAAAAATGTATAGAAAACCAGAGTAGCAAAAACACCAGAAGGTATCGTAAGAGTTTGGTGATCATTTACTACAATGATCACCTAGATTTGGAACATGAAAACCCACATCATAAAACACTAGAGCTTGTACAAAAACAAACACAAACAAACAAAACACCTGTTAAAGATTCACTCCTTCAAAGCCTCTAAGTTCCACTTTTGCCTATAGCAGTCCTTCGACCCAGTCACTTTCCACTCTCCAATCCATCAAATTCAATTCCTGCCGTTTATCAGTGCTATCTGCAAAACTCCTGAACACCACATATTCTCCACACTGGGCAAGAAGGCAGTGGGGCCAAACATAGATGCAAGTGAAGTGAATCTTTCCTACACATCTTACCATGCCATTTGTGTGTTGCCGTCCGATGCCTGAAATCCAAGTTTGTTTGTTTTATTGAGATTTGTTAATACCTAGCAATGAAGCCACCTGTCTTGATTTAGCACTTCACAGTTTATACAATGCAACCATGCCCTCTTCTCATTCTCACAGCAACTCTATGAGGTAGCAAACAAGCCATGTGCTGTATTGCTTAGCTCACCTGAGGCACTGTGAATTTGGTGTCTTAGTGCTAAATGGGAGGTATCACTTAATAAATGGTTTTTGCTACTCATAATACACAAAAAATAAAGATCTTAATAGAAGAAACTTATAAGCCTGAGACATATACTTTCTTTTTCATTACATTTTTTAAGAGATTAAGAATTTTTTGTTTTGTTTTTTGTTAATCCGTACCCAAGGATATTTTTTCCATTGATTTTTATAGAGAGTGGAAGGGAGAGAGGGAGGGAGGAAAGAGAAAGAGAGAAAGAGAGGGAAAGAAACAACATCAACGTGAAAAAGACACATCGATTGGTTGCCTCTTGCACACACCCAGACTGGGACCAAGGATTGAACCAGGTATGTGCCCTTGACCAGGAATCGAACCTGCAACCCTTTGGTGCGAGGGCCAATGCTCTAACCACTTAACCACACTGGCGACGGCAAGAAATTAAGAATTTTGAAACTCCTTCTCACCAGTTTATCTGGGTAAGTATCTAAAGAATAATAATAGTAGGAATGATAAGTAGGGAGTTGAGTCCCACTAGTTTCTTTGGTCCCTTGGTAGAGCATAAGTTCATTCCTGATTCTCAAAGCAGCAAGTTAACAATTTGCTTGCTTAATTACTAACAGAAGAGCCTCATGACTCTGGTTTTCAGTCAGGTTTATTAAGGTATAATTTTCACGGAAAATGGGTTCAAATTTAAGATCACAGTGAGCTCCATTTATTTGTTTATACACTGTACTGCAGGTGATGGCAGTGTGGTTCCTGGACACAGAATTTTGCCTATCAAGAGATTCACAAAATAAATATAAGTACTTAATCAATATTGTGATAAGTACTGCTAAGGGAAAATACAAAATGTCTTGAAAGTGTATGATATGAAACTGCCTACCTCTCCAACACTATCTCAACTAATGGTGGAGGAATTAGGCTCAAAACACATACGATCTATCCATAAATAACTGTCTTTTAGAGAGACTGCAAGAAATAGAAATCACCAGAGAGTCATGAAAGGGTCTGTTTAGATTTCTGTTGTAATAATCATATGCTCAGTTTAAAGATGAGTGTTTTTGATTCAAAAATATAGTTGAACTTTTTATCCAATTAGCAATTCCTAGCTCAGACGCAGACCCAGTAACCATATTTACATAACGCTACCTTCCCACATAAAGTATGTGAACCAAAGGAACAAATGGGTATATTTCATAAAGGAAATGCCAACGGAACACTACATTGTGAATTTAGCAATTATTCGCTCTTACTGCTCTATTCTGTTCCCCTCTGTATACCCTTTTCTTACACACACAAGCCACTAACACTTCATAAGATATGTTATGAAAACAGAATTTTTAAAAAATCCATAACATGCTAATTGGAATATAGTAAAAGAGTACTGGACACAAATATTTTAAAATACAGGTTAGTAAAATATAGGCTAGTAACGTTTTCAAAAATTTAAACTTAATCACAACCTTACACAAAACAAGTCAAAATCAACGCACTACCAAAAATGCTATAGCGAGATTAAAGACTTGAGAAAGCTTCTTAGTTTGTGTCAACTAAAACAGCAAGCAACTAGAACCAGGTGTTGAAAAAGCCATAGAAAGAACATTTATTCCTATCTCACATTACCAAAAAGGCCCAAAACACTTGTCAGGCAGATTTACATGGTGATTTTAAAATGTCAACCCAGAAGGCTTTGCATAACATTTTTTAAAGCCATAAAACAAGGGTTATTTCATATCAAGACTGTAAAACATACAGCAACTTTTTGAAAAATGACAATTTGAAATTTGAAAAATGGTCTTCAAGTAAAAAAGCTACTAAGCTTTCTTTTTCTTTTTAATAGAGTTTCTAAGAAAGAGAAACAGGCTTCTGATTTCAACTTAGCTAGGAGAAAAACATGAAACTTTCTCAACCATCAATTCTCTATTTCAAAACTCTTATTAAAATATAATTATCTCTTGGGGAAAAGGGGACAGACTTGGAAAACAAGATGATTTAATATTTTAATAAAGTCTGTGATCCTTTAAAAATTTAATTTAATTGAATTCAAATGCATAATGGAACTATTTTTCTATTTACTATATACACTCAATAAATTATAACTCTCTCAACTTATTTTGTGACTTGTTAAAATATATTTAAAATATCTACACATAGATGGTTCTTTGTTGACATTCTTAAAGAGTATCCAGTGCCAGGTTTGATTTAATTGTAAAACTTCAATAGAAAACAACTAACACCAGAAATTTTGTCTAAAATAGCATATTTAGTTGTTATTTTTTTAAAAAAAACTCTTGATGTAAGAAATAATAATACTGTAATTGCATGTTTATTCATTTTCCTAAAAACATGATTGAAAACCCAGTGTGTGAAATCTGAATAAACAAACTTATGTATTTTAAGACTTGCATTCCCAGAAATCAGCATTTCATTACAATCCTTTTCAATCATTTTTCTAATATAATAATGGCAAAGTACATTAAAATATTTAAATAGAATATGTTCTGGCATTTATATTTTGTTCTATAAGTATATATGTTTCTTTATAGTTTGATTTGAAAGTTCAAAATCAATCAGTAATGTTTGCGTCATTATGAAGTATATAATAATGTGCTATGATTACATTTCCTCATGTATATAATACTCTTTGCTCCTAGAATGCTCAATGGATTTCTTAGGGCGGGAGGGCATATTATCTGCCTTAATCAAACATTTAAAGTATTCTTATCTCAAATATACTCTCTTATCTTTGGAGTCTGTATTTTTGTTTGTTTTTTTCCTGAATATTTTACTACCAAACCCCTTCATTCTCCGGGTCAATCCTGGGTGGATGGTTCTCCAGGCCTTTCTTCTACACAGCCAACACCCTAGAATTCCCTTTATTGCTCTCTTCTGTTGGAACACTGTTTCATTAAATCCCTGACTTTTCTTTCTTGGTGTACTTGTTTTGCTGGATATGTTCAAGTAACTTTCTCAGAAAAGGTGTGTAGAAAGCAAAGTTCTTTTATGTCTGAAAAGGCTTTTTCTTGCCCCCACAATTTATCTGGGTTTGGAATTCTTGGTTATAGTAATACCTTGCTTCTGGTTTTCAGGTTGCTGATGAAGAACGTGTGCTATTCTCATGCTTGTTCGTGTGTCGGTGAGCTTCCTTTTTCCATCTTGGGGCCCTTAGGATCTTCTCATTTTCTTGTACTCAAGATTCACAGTGATTATGTCTAGTGTCGAGGGTTTTTTATTCCTGTTTTTTAGAGGCTTTTAAATTCTACTTGTTTTTCAGTAAGCCTATTTAATTTAACTATGTATTTCTTCACATCTGGGTAAGTCTCACATTCTTCTTTTGCTAATTTCCTATTCTTTGCTTCCTATCTTTTATCTTTTCTACCTTTTCAATGTCTTGTTCTTTCTACTTTTTAGTTGATTTCTTGATTTATCTTTAAACTTTGGCTGAATATTACTTTCACAATAATATCTTTATTTCCAAGAGCTCTTTTAAAATAACAGCTTTACTGAGATATAACACAAAAACCATAAAATTCACCCTTAATGTACAATTCAGTGTTTTTTAGTATATTCAGAGTTGTGCAATCATCACCCACTATATAATCTGAGAACAGTTTCCTCACCCAAGACAAATCCACACCTAAATTTCCTCAGTTATAAGAAAGATATACAGCTATAAAGCCATACATATGAGAATATAACCTGAGTGAAATTTTCCGTTGGGAGACATAACTGTACTTAGCTATACTAGGAAACTGAGAAAAAACAGAAGTGAGAACATTCAAGTAATTATAGCTACAACTGAACTCTGACTTTTTAAATATAATAGTGATATCACATCATCATTTTTATAAGATTTAAAAATCTTTTAACCTAAGTTTAAGTCCCTGGGAGGTAAAAGAGGAATGCAAGAGTACTCCATGATGAAGCAAAACAAACAATAAAAATAAACCACCTACTTTCAGCCACCCAAAAAGGCGCTGCCTAGAATAACTGAAAAGGCACCATAGCAAAGAGGGAGCCATCTGCCGGAAGGTAAGAGCAACTCTAGACTCAGAAGCCTCAGGTATAATGGAAGTGACAAGTATAGCATAAAGCATACAAATCTTAAGTCCACAGTTCAATTAATGTTTACATATGTTTTTATCCACGTAATCACCACCCAGCTCAAGGTACAGAATATGTGTAGCACTCTAAAAGAGTTCCTTATATCCATATCCAGTCAACAATCCCACAAAGGTACACCATTACTCTTCTCTCCATCACCACAGATCATTTTTGTCTGCTTTTGAACTTCAAACAAATGGAATTATACACATGTACTCTTTTGTGCCTAGCTTCTTTTGTTAACATTATCCAAAATCTCAATTTTTTTTTGCTGTATTTTATTGCTCTATATGACTATACCAATTTCTTTATCCATTCTGCTTTGATGGACACTTGGGTTTTACAATTTTGGGCCATTATAAATAATTGTGCTATGAACATGCTAATACGTGCCTTTTGTTAGACGTAAGCACTCATCTGTATTAATAAATGCCCAGGTGTGAAACCTCTAGGTGGTGTATACTTAGCTTTAGTTGAGACTCTTGAATTTAACAATTTAACATACTTTTTAAAGTATACATGTGATGTTTAAAATGAGGCACAACTGTATCATTAAGCTTTCTTCATGGTATTTTATGCCACGCAGCCAAAGCCCTAGTAAGAAGAAGAGGAAACAAATCAAGGTAGAGACCGTACTGCCATACTATTAGTATGCAGCTTCATTTTGTTTTTCTCATTATTTGTTTACATGTCTATTTACCTATATTCTTACCTAATTAGAGAAAAAGGCCTGGAAGGCAAGATACTAATTTAGGAAAAATGATTGCACTGAGAGCAAGATGGTGGGGAGGGGGAAAGGTACCCTCACTTTTCCTTTTACATATGTTATAATTGGAATTTTCCAGAAGCATGTGGTAATATTATTTTTTAAATATTCTCTTGAGTCTGAAATAAAATCATGTCTGTCTCATATAGAACGAACAGACGTGTATTTTTCTCTAGAAATTTTGAGTTTATTATCACTGATGGATGAAGCATTATCTTTCAACAGATAAAGAAACACAAGAGGAATAACTGCCTGCTTCCCACCTCTACTGAGACCAAAGGGCAAAGAAATATGGCTAACGTGCAGGTGGAAAGACTTAAGTCAGACATGAGAAAAAATTTTCAGGGTCTGGATGACCAACAGACATTGAAACAAGTTATTAAAGGGGGAAGAGGGAAGACGTTACAATCTTCTCCCGCAGGATTTGAAGGTGAGCATATACAGCCCTCTGTACAGTGAAACTTGGATAAAGCCCAGCTGAGAACTGATGTCCACTTTTATAACACCATAAATACTGAAGACGGTTTTCAGGGATATCCTTTAAATAGTGCATGTTTCTTGTAGCACAGATTTTTATCTCTACAGCATTACTGAGCGAGAATAAGAAACTAATGTAAAGAGAGCACTTTATTTATATGAATCAATTCAATCAAATGGGTCCAAAGTTCGAAAATCTATCGCAAGACATGTTTTCAGGATAGCACAGAATAAAGTATAACTGCTGCAGGACCAGGGGTCAAACAGAAAATAAAGAGCTCTCCCTGAAAGTTATACAAAGCAGTGTAATATAAAACCAACGCTAACATTTATTGGCTTTCTTTGGCAATGGAGCCTTCCTGAGGCTGACTTAAACACTGCATCGACATTTATAAACTCAGCAGAGAGCATGGAAAGAAATGGATGGGTTACCCTTGTTGTCCAGGGGCAGACTACCAGGCTGCCAGGGAAGGAGCACTACCTTGATGGGTCCACTTTGACTTGGAAAGAAATTTCTGTTCTCAGGAGAGCCTCTACATAAAGAAACGTCCACCTTGTAGCCAACAGCCTCCTAACCACATCATTCTGTTGGGGTTTTTAAACTCCTAATCCATAATCACATGTTGAGGATCCCTTATGTTGGGAAACCATAAAGATTAATAGGAGGAAGGGAGGGGAGAAAATGAAGATACACCAATTTAAGTTAAAAATACAGAGCCACAGGATAGATGCCTGAAGAAGGGACGCTAGAAAATCAGATTCCTATTTTGCAGATGAGGAACCAGAAAAACAGAGGCAACTAATTCTATTTTAGGTGATAAAGTATAAGAGGAAAGCATTTGTTTAGTGACCTGAATGCTTTCAGGCATTATTAATTATTAATTCAATGAAAACTCTGTCTCTTTCTCTAGATTCTCTTCATATTCATAAAATGGGTATATTCCTTAAGGCTCTGCCTTCAACTCTCTTCTCATTCATTCTACCTTCTCTCTCTGGATGATCAATCTCATATTTCCTTTAGAAATATTATTTTATTCCTTACATTATATTTCCTTTAGGAAATTACATTTCCTTTAGATTAAGGCTTCAACATAATCATGAGGTAACTAAATCCCAAATCTCTCCTTTCACTTCTGGAAACCATTTAGTCTCATCACATATTTCCCACTGAGATGATCAGAGAACAAGTCCTACAGAGAGATTAATTCCATCCCTAGATCTAGTCGGGGACTCTTCATATACAATTGCATGACCATGGGTCATTCTTTTCATAGTGTGTTTTATCTGCCCAGAAGACAATAAATAATTTCATCATGCTCTATACTCCTCTACAGAGCACCTTTCTTCCTTAATCCTTACCCAAGGATATCTTTTCCACAGATCACTAGAGAGTGGGAGGGAGAGGGAGAGAAAGAGAAAAACACTGATGTGAGAGAGACACATCGATTGGTTGTCTCCCGCACACACCCTGACCGGGACCAGGGAACAAGCCTGCAACCCAGGTACATGCCCTTGATGCCCTTGACCAGGAATTGAACACACGACCTCAGTCCATGGGCCAACACTCTACCACTGAGCAACACTGGCCAAAGCATAAGATATTTTATATGTTTCCTATCACCAAAGAGAAATATACAAAAAGTACTTCTGGTGCACACCTAAATACAATGATTGCCTTGAGGAAAAGCTCTGGTATGATTAAATTGTTCACACTGTTTCATTAGAAGAGACAACTGAAAACCTGGTTCTTCACACATTTTTCCAAAAACATGAATGAAATGAACCTGTCACTTCAAGGAAAGCAGCTGACAATTTGCATCATCAGTGACAAAAGTCAAAGTTTCATGTGAAAATTATAATTCTGGGAAATTTGTATCTGCCCCTATATCTTTACATTCCTAATACTTAAAGATTTTCTAAAGATATCAGTGGGGTTAGCAATAAATGTGGTTTTGTTATATTGTATAATATGTATCAATATTTGGAGGATCTGCAGTATTTTCCAAGTACCTAATGCGCAATGGTATAAAATAATGTGTGTGGAAAAGATTCATTCATTCAAAGTACAAAAGAGACCAATGGATTTTAACATAACAGAGTATAGAGAATTTAATGATTGGATTCATATTCTAGATTGTAATTAACTTATAAGAAATTAGGTCTTGTAAAGTTGGTGTTGTATCAAAGAATAGTTGCCATTTTCGGAAAAGCTATTAAAATATTCCTTTCTTTTCAAACCATGTATATTTGTAAGACCAGATTCTCTTTATATACTTTATCCAAAATAATACATCACAACATGTTGAATGGAGAAGTAGATATGAGATATAGCTGTCTTCTCTTAAACCAGACATTAAAGATGTGTAAAAATATGTGTCATTGTTCTCACTAACTTACTTTGTTTTAGAAAATATAGTTATTTTTTTTGCAAAAATATGTTATTCATGTTAACATGTAATAAGTTTATTATATTTTTATATTACTTAATAAATACTTTAAATTTTTTCCCTGCTTGAATTTCTAATGTGATATTTTCTATGTATGTACCTCCTATCTATTTATCTATCTACCTACCCATCTATCATCTATCTGTCTATCTATCTATCTATCTATCTATCTCACAGATATCAATAGATATAATTCACATAAGCAAAAGTTCTTAGGGTTGTTTTAGCAATTAAACTTTTTCTTTTAAGAGAATGATGTTTATTTCTCTTGGTGCTGATAATGTTTCAATATTACCTTGCACTGAAAAATTTTATATTTAAGATCTGAGGTTTTAATCATGGGATCCCTCTCAGTAAATTTAAATACAAGAGGATCTTCAGTCTAGAATTAAAATTTCTGTTTAATGTCTCAAAAATACTAGATGCCTCTATCATAGAAAAAATTATACTTCAGTAGAATTTACAGCAGTGGTTGGGAGAACAGTGCATAGTTTAAAATACATTTCATAATTTTATATGCTGCTAGAAAAAGCATTCCAACCATGTAGGATACAAGGGCTTGACTTTTTAAATGATAAGCTATATGGAAAGCAATTTTCAAGTACCAATGTTTTATTATGTTTAAATTCCAGCTCTTTTCCTTACTGTTGATGGTTAGATATCTGTTGGTATATAGAAATGAGACATACCAGAAATTCTGACTAGTAGTTTGACTAGTGATATGAAGCAGAAATGAGTTGACAAAAATCTCAAACATTTAAATTTGAATCCTAATGAAGTTACTCATCATTCCCCCCCCCCCCGGTTCTGATTATTTTTAAAAGATATAGTCCTTTATAAAAGTAAAGTGTGTTGCTCTTTCAAGAGTCCTGCATTGAACAATAAAAGTTGACTTATGCTCTGTGATAGCATCATAAAGGTACATCACTGAAGCAGAATATTATAAATTAACCTTATCACCAAGACCTTTTGTGCATTTCTACTTTTCTTGATTGACAATATGAACTACTTCTTATTTCACATAATCACAGAAAAGGGACTCTAGAAAATAAACATACTTGTTCTTTTTTTTCCTCAGAGAGAGAGAGGGAGAGAGAGAGAAAAACATCAATGACAGTCACTGAATGGCTGCCTCCTGCATACCACCTACTGGGGATAGAGTCTGAAAGCCAGGCGTCTGCCCTGACCCAAATCCGACTGTGACCTCCTGAGTCATATGTCAATGCTCAACCACTGAGCCATGCTGGCAGGGCAACATGCTTGTTCTTAATGTGTCCCTTGAACTATGGACATTTAAAAAGAGAAGAAAGAGAGAGAGAAGGGAGAGAGAAGGGAAGGACAGAGGGAGGAAGAGAGGGAGGAAGAAAGGAAGGAATTAGAATTAACAGTCAAATGTTGGGATGGTCTCTAAGCAGCAGCTTTATTTCTACCCTAACACAACAGTAGGATTTCTGGCATTGGTTGTATGGAATGAGGATGATTTTACAAAGAGCATATTCTCTTTCATCAGAATGTCTGGGGGTTTGAATTTCAAACCCCTTACATCTTTGTCAGATGTAAGGCCTTGGACAACTTAATGTTTCTTTATTTCAGTTTCCATATCTGAAAAATGCGTTAACAATGGTACCTATCTCACCAGAACCACTGTGAGAATTAAATAAGATAATACATGTAAAGAATTAGAAGAAGACCTGGTACATTGTAAATACTCAGTAAATTTGTTTTCACTTTTCTTATCATCATTATGTTCCTTAAAGCCCTCATATATGGTCACCTAACACACTGAAAGTCATGATTTTTTTTTTTCATTTTATGATCCTGTAACCTTTTTCCTTCTAGTTTCATCCACATTCCTTTACTTCAAGAATTTTGTTCTTCCATTTTAACTTGATAGGATGATTTTCATACTCATAAGTAATTAAGAACTTGGGCTAGGAATCTCAGCAAAAAAAAAAAAAAATGTCCTTCCAGTAAAGTGTACTAATATTTACTGAACATCTAAGGTTATAAGAAAACATTTTTAAAATATAGAAATAAAGTTTTCAGAAATAAAGTCTACCTATTAACCAAATTCAATATCTATATTTAAGTACTTCCATATTAATAGAATTAGTTAATAAAAAAAGTACACCACCAATTTACTTTTTTTTTTTTTAAATATATCTTTATTGATTTCAGAGAGAGGAAAGGAGGGGAAGAGAGAGAGAAAGAAACATCAATGATGAGAGAGCCATTGATCGAGCCTGCAGCCCGGGCATGTGCCCTGACCGGGAATCTAACCCTGATCGCCTGGATCCTAGGGCAACGCTCAACCGCTGAGCCACGCCCGGCCAGGCCAAATCACTTTTCTAAAATCAAAACATTAGTTCTGCACTGGCAGGTATGGCTTGGTTGGTTGGGGGTAGTCCCATGCACCGAGGAATCACTGGCTCCATTCCTAGTCAGGGCGCATGCCCAGGGTTGCGGGCTCGACTCCCAGCAGTAGGCGTGCAGGACGCAGCCCATTGAAGTTTCTGTCTCCCTCTCCCTTCCTCTGTAAAATCAATAAAAAACATATATATATATATATTTTTTTTTAAACACATTAGTTCTCATATTTTTAATTTAAAAAAAAAGCTATTTAAAATTTAAATTCCATTTCAACCAGATTCTCCTAAGACTGAAGACAAAGACAAAGCTGAATGTAGGGGGAAAATGAGAAATGGGTATGTAATATCCTTGTGAAGAAGGGATAACATTTACGTGACTGGAAATTAGCAGATCACTCTAAAAGTGAGTGGCCAGGCCCAAGCATGTCTATCGCTCAATTGTTTTGTCAGCACAGTAGTTCATTCATTAATTCAAAACCAGTAAAAGTGTTTTCATCCACATTAAGTAGGGAGGGAAGAATTTTTTACAAAGGGAGGGGGGAGTAAGGGTGAAACAGAACGAAGGGAGGGTGGTCCAGACCAATTTTGATAATTCTAGATCAACTAAAGAAGCTAAAAGAATTACTTTTTATGCAAGGACTCTCCTAGGGATCCCAAATTTGAGCCTAAGAAAAGAGGTTGTTGTTGAGCCCCAGGAGCAGTGTATCCATGGTCCCTTCCTATTCTTCCAACAGTCTGCAAATACGTCAGTGCTTTTATCTACATGCCATGCTGGCTAAACTGGCTCCCCGTTTAGAGCTGGCTTAAAAGAACTCCCTCAGAGCCTGCAGTCACTGTCTGTCCTAGATGAAGTGGATACACTTACCCATACTCATCTTGATTGGCAGGTTTTCTCTGCTTGCTGCTTCCACTAGATGTCTCCGGACTTCCATCACTGCCTCTTTGTGCTTGGTGTTCAGTAAGGCTTCCCACAGAGCTTTGGCTGCAGGGTCACTGCAAAGAAACCACAAAGAGCTTTAGAATAAATTTCTATCAGATCATGAAAAGGGTTGAAAGCAAATTAATTTCTTAAATACCTTTTTCTGAGCACTAATGTAGTCTTTCCTACTGATAGACTCTAAGCATTAGGATTAACTAAAGAGTATCTAATTCATTTTAATTGGCACAAAATATTGAGAAATTAAGGAGACAATAAAATCAAGCCCCTCCCCCCACACCAAAAAAAGAAGAAAAAAGAAAAGCTATATTGTTCTTTGAGAAGTGAGGGAAAGCTATATGATACTTCTTTTTATGATTTTACATTTAAAAAAAAAAGTATTTCAGAGTACAGTTCAACATTGCCACAATAACATATGTTATATAAGCCAAAATTCATACATATCAAAGAATGATTTATCAGTGATTATAAAGCATATCAATTTGAGATAACATACTTGTCTGGAAAACACAAAACAATTAGCAATGAGAATTCTTGTTCAAAAATCACTCAGTAGAATTCCTAATGAGTAGGCTTTCTATTGAACAAAAATCAAGAATCAGGCTAAGTAACCAAGGCCTAAGTATCCCACTTTGGGCCTTAGGTTGGAAGGATGGCACTTACTGAAGCCTTCACAATTAACTATTGATAACAGAACGAAGCACTGCATTATGCAGAGTCTCAACTGGACTCACTTGTCCAAAAGCCCTCTGTCTCACCCAACATGCCGTGCTTAAATTATAAACGAGCACAGTGTTCTTTCCGGAAGACCTCTACATGTAGCCAAGTAGACACATTTGTAGTAACATTTTAAAAACTGAATATAAAGAAACAAAGATGACTTCTGTCCCTTTCCAAGGATTATTTCCTCCACTTAAGGATCCATTAACATCTCTTACTATCCAGTCAGCTAATAGTGTAAAAATGAAGGCATTTTGAAAGTTCAGTTTTAAAAGTTATATCTAATAAGGTATTAATTTAGCTTTAAAGTTATACCTAATAAAGTGTGCCTTTCACGTTCAAATTTGATTGGGAATAATGGAATGGGTGCTTCAGCACTGGGTTCACTGTCTGGCACACACTAACCTTTCACAAAAGAGTAGTTGTTTTATTACCATCTATTTTTTTCTGAGTGAACTAACATCACTGTTCAACATATCCCACTTGTTTTAATCTAATCAAAACTGTCATTATACCTCTGCATCTGATATTCTATGTTTAATTTAAATAAGCAGGTAAACTACATGCCAAGCCCTATTCTCAGTGGTTGGGATACAGATAAACACACAGCATAAGCTTTCAATGACTTATAGGAAGAAGAGGCAGAGATAAAAGCAACGAAATTACCCCCGAAAGAAATGTGATAAGAGGCATGATCAATGCTTACATTGATTTATCTGGTAGAACAGAGGAGGGGCTCTAATCCTGGCTGGGAGGGCAGAGGCTCAGAGAATGAGTTCTACTGAAAATGTGAGCAAGTACACAGATACGTAAATTTCAAAAACAGCAAAGGGAGGAAGCTGTAACTCAACCTGGGAAGGAGAATGGTAAAGAAAGTCCTCAAGAAGATACAGAATCTCCATCACAAAACAAGAGGAAGAAGGATGTTTCAGAATGTGCACAGTCCTAGGTGCATGACACTAGCAGGTACTGTTGTTTCATGCTAAGGTGCCAGGGGAGGGGCAGTAGAAGAAAAGGCAAAAGAGAAGCTGGGAGCTACTCTCCAAGGGCCCTGCATTCCTTTCCAAGGCTTGTCAACTTCAGTCTGTAGGTGACAGGTTGTCAGTGAGCACGTGCTTGATTTCACATTCTGAGAAGGGTAGCATAGCTTAGCAGTTGTGAACAGTCTTTATCATCATTCAAAACTGGCCTATTTCCTATGGGGTCTTGGGAAAGTTACTTAACTTCTCCAAAGCAACGAAGGCAATGGAAAACCTCTAGAAAATTCTGGGCAGGGGATTTAGAGTCCCAGTTTCTCCAATTTATAGTACACAATCTTCCCCTACTTTTATTCTCCAAAACCATTCTCCCCAAAACACAGGGATTTCTCACATACTCTCGACTCTACATGCAGAACTTCTCGAGTAGAAATTTACTGCCCTCCCCTTTTCCACAAGTATAATAGTGTCTCCAAGATCTTAGTAGATTAGGTAATGCTGCGGTTGCCCCATCAGATTAGTGTGGTGGTTGAAATGCGGGCCCTGGGGTCAGATAAATCTACATTCAGACTCTGACCATCCACTCTTCACCCATGGTAGCTACATGGCCTCTGCGGTCTTCCTGAGGCACTCCAAGCACAGGAATCTCTTTCCCTCCTTTACTAGTAATGCTCTTCCTACAAATATCCCTTACTCCTCAGGTGTCTACTGAAATGTCACCTTAACTGAGTTCCTTCTTACTGGCCTGTATAAAAGAGTGGTAACAGCCCATCCCAGCACCTATGTTTCCATGTTTATCTGTTTGTTGTCTATCTCCCTCGTAGAAGGTAAGGCCCTTCTATGAAAACAGGACTTTGTTTTACTCACTGCTCATTGCCCACTACTTAGAACAGTACCGGGCTTGTGGGAGGTACACTCAATAAATACTGAATGAATGAATGATGCTTGCCAGTTATGTAACCTTGTGCACACAACTGATCCTTTCTTTTCCGCTGTCTTTTCATTTGTGAGATGGAGGTAATAATAGTGACCACCTCACAGGTTGTGTTAAATAAGATAATGTACATAAAGCACTTTCCTGATTCACAATATATACGAGTAGTTATGTGGTTGTTACTACTATTACTATTGCTATGAATGATACTGTTTATAATTCAATATGTTCAAGGGTTTGTAATATATTAGATGAATTCAATTATACCGAATATTTTTTATACAACACTGATTTGTTCACACATACTTAAGTTGCTTGGGGCTTGTACTCTCTGGCTCTTTTCCAGTAAAACATTTTAGAAGAAATACATAGTTTCCATGATCTCTAATACTGGAGCCAAGTCATGTTTCCTTGAAAATTGTTTTTTTAATATAAACAGTTCTGGTTGTCTATATATATATGTGTGACAGTTTCTAATATCTACTTCCTGTCCAAAACACCATATTAATCCCAACATCACACATGGTTACCCAGTTAACATTCATGAACTAATTCTGGTTTTTGAATAATCAGCACTGAAGAAGTCATACTTACTGTCGGCTCTGCTGTGTCCTGCACCCATGTCTTCACCAAGTCACTCTGTTGCTGCTACTTGGTATTTTACACACACACCTACATCGGCATCTGAGTTGAGTGTAGGAGTTAGTCTCTGCCTTTCTCTAATATGCTCAGAAAAGTTAATCTAATAGCCATTTCACACTATTGAAGTTTCACATGAAATCAATTCCTGATGTTGAATTTTGTAAATTAAGAAAAGGTCACTGAAATCCATACTATATCACGATAGTGTATTTTATATAATTCCTCATCCTCTCCAACCCCACAAACTCTCTCTTTTCCTGATGAGGAAATAAGCACTACCCAGAGGTTATCACAATAGGGCCAGTGTAGTCGAATAGTGGTAGTCAGTACTGTCAGTCTGGTAGCAGCATGGGTTCTGGAACCAAACAACAAAGGGTTCTTCTGATTCTGCCACTTGCTAGCTCCATGTCCCTAAGACAGTAACTTAACCTCTTTGTACATATTTCCTCCCCTATTAACTGGGATGGTAATAGTACATTCTTCAGTGGGTTGTTGAGAATTGAATGTGCTAATATATCTAAAGCACCCAGAACAATGCCTGGCACATATTATGTGCTCAATAAACTTAGCAGCAGCAGCAGTAGTAGTAATAATAAAAAGTATCAAAGATCAGGATTTTCTCAGGAAGAAGCCTGCCTGAGAAGCACCTTAGTCTTTTCAATCAGCTTGCATACACAAGTTGGATAATCACTGCCAGTAGCTTCATTTTCATAATGCAGAATTCATAATGACACCCATTGAAACACTGAAAACTTGAACTTATAGCAATCCCCTTATAATGACATGCTGATGTAAAGAATTTTGATATAGATTACTTAGAGACTTAGAACTATATAGTAAGTTAATTTAATAAAGATTTTTAAGCAATGACTTCTGGGCCAGCTTCCTACCCCATTAATTTAAATCCATTGAAATTCTGTAGACTGGACCCAACAGGACATTTTAAAACTGGAATTGTTACTTTTATGAGAAGTTCTGATTCCATAAATATTTCCAGGCCGACTTAAAAAGTGATGTAAAACTTTTGCGGTAGACATGAACATTAGAGGTAACATTAAATTAATCATCCTTACATCTGCAGCAGGACACTACCTAAGCCAACACTGATGTAAACCTATTTTTAATTTTTGAAGGCATCTAAAGAAAGTTGTATAATATGCCTGAGAAAAACACTACTATATTAAACAAATCAAACTGCTATTAGATCCTATTTATACCTAATCTAAACCCTTTTTGCTCTACTGTAAACCTTAGTCTTGTCTAGTCTTTTCTCTTAAGTTTAAGAACAGCTGGACAACATCTTTTGAACAATCAAGCCCACCCAAAACCAGTGTTTCACTTTTTTCATGAGTAACTTACGATTTTTGAAAGGTAAATAAAATGTAATACTAAAAAATAACTTTAAATACCACCACCACATTCTATTTTAGAAGCATTTCAGGGTTTACAACACACCTTCTTCTAACTCATTTGGTCGTCACCTCATGAACTAAGCCATCGTCCCCGCCCCCATTTAAAGACCCTCAGAGAAGCCAACTGTTTTACATAAGTATGCTCAGCCTGTAAACAGCAAAACCAGGACTCACACCCAGGTAACTGGCTTCTGAGCCCAGCGACCTTTCTACTACACTATGCCATGCTTGCATTATTCAAATCATCAAACAGCATCGATTATGTAGAATGTCAAGTATTCACTTTGCATGATGATTTTCTTTTCAGATCCTTGATACACACTCCATTCTCCCCTTCAGTTCACACGTGGGCCCCACATAAGACAGAATGTAATAGGGTAATAGTGAAACAAATCCACAGTAGCTCACGAAGCAGGTAAAACTTGCTCTCAGGATTTTGTACACTTTCTGCTTTAAACAGTATCATACTATACCCCACGCAGGTCACTACACGCCATTGATGGCCACTTTGCTATACAATGCCAGTCACTTTTATTCAACTCCCTTCTTTAAATGTCTCTCTTCAAGAAGACTTTGCTGACTTTTAAATCATTCTACACATATCATTTACACAACTGAAAGGGCAAAAAAACTAAAGTTTAAATTGCCCTGAGGTATTATTTCCAATCTAGATCTTATTTGATATTCATTATATTCTTGGGAAAGAAACGAGAAATAGCCTCTAGCTTTTTACCACTGATAAAACTGAGAGAAATGTTCTACTTTTATATTGCATATTTCAAGGAATCTACTGAAACAAATAACAGAATAGAATATTTATCCTATGAAAAGATCCATTTTGTTACTATGAAACGGAATTAGTTTCAATAGTGTCAGTAACTGCATGTCACATACTAAACATATGTTCTTTTTGGATAAACTGACTATCTTGTATCCTTAAAAATCAAACTATTATGACAAATTGTCCTGTTTGAAGAAGACCACAGACCAAGAATATAAACACAATAACCTGCTAGAATTAGCTTTTTAAGTCTCAGAAGACTTCTGTTCTTGAAGATACGGTCCTTTCAGTTAATTCTTGGCCCTTTATCCGCCAGGATCACCCAATTATGAATGAATTCTTAGAGCTGCTTTGGTTTGGCACGTATGAAATGTCAAGTGCAGTCTGCTAGAAACTAACAGGATAGTCATCAACAAACAAAATATAAATGAGACAGCATTAGTTTTCAAAATGTGGCTGACTGTTGAATCATGATGATACTTCAAGCAAATGGAAGGCACGCAGTTAAGAGACTGAGGGTGAAACGTGAATGCATAACATTATCTTGTGACTAAACTCAGAGAAATGGTTTCTTCAAGGCACGATCGGGAAGTTAAGCTTACTCACAGGATTTGCAGCAACAATCACAGTGTTCCAACAGAAATGCAATGATAACAAAATAAAACAAACATTTTCAACTGATTTTAAACAGAGAGCAATCTGAGTCATAGTTTTTCAGTAGGAGATAATAGCTTCCATCAGTGGTAAACTTAATGAGCTCTAAAGGTAGGTTTGTGAATTAAATTATTCACAGAGGTTTCAATAGTCATCTTTCCTCTTGACTACTTTTTAAAACAATTACCTCATCTTTAACAAAATTATCCGTTAACCTTCATCTCAACAGAAGAGAAAGCAGCTAAATACAGAAGGATAATGAAGTAGGCCCTTGGCACTAGAAAACAGTCATTTTTTTAAATTATTAAAATATAGTTAATATACAATATTATGTTAGTTTCAGGTGTACAACATAGTTATTCAATATTAATATTCATAATAAAGTGATTACCATGGTAAGTCTAGTAACCATCTGTGATTGTACGAGGTTATTACAATATTATTGACTGTCTTCCCTGTGCTGTACATTACTGCCCTGTGACCTACTGATTTTATAAGTAGAAATTTGTACCTCTTATTTCCCTTCATTTTTTGTCCCCACCCCCATTCCATTCCCCTCTGGCAACCATCCATTTGTTCTCTATATCTATGAGTCTGTTTCTGTTTTGTATTGTTTGTTTTCAATATATCACACATAAGTGAAATCATACTATATTTCTCCTCTGTCTAACTTATTTCACTTAGCATATTACCCTCTAAGATTGTTCATTGTTTCAGAATATGAACACTTCCTGTGGGCTAGGAACTCAGTGAGGTGCTGCGACCACAGCTGTGAGCAACTGCCAGTGACCTGCCCTCATGGAGCTAGGAATCTAGCAGGGAAGCTAGAACTGAGCATGTTCCTGCAGAGGGTACAAAAGCAGAGAATGGGAGCTTTGAGAGAGTAAGCTGATCTGGGTGTGCAAGTGGAGGTCAGAGGGTAGCTGAGGATGTGACAGTGAGTCCTGAAAAATGAGTTGGAATTAGCCAGTTGAAGAATGGAGTAAGAGCAGTCTAGGCAGGGGTAGCATCATGAGTAGGGGTCCTGAGAAGAAAACTTGAAACCTTTGCAAGGAAATGAAAATGAATGGAGCATCAAGATCTAGTATGACATTACCGTGTGCTCATGACAAGTTATCCAAGGCCTGGTAGCCCACATTAGACATTATAGACTTTTTTCCAAGGGCAACTAAAGGGTCTTCGGCAACAGACTGACCTAATCAGGTGTGCATTAAAGATCCCTCTGGCCTCACTGTAGAGAATGGATCTAAGGCCTGCGTGAGAGGCTACTGCATAGTCCAAGCAAGAATTAATGATGGCTTAAACTAGAATGACTTCCTAAAGTTATCAGATTATATTATACCCCTGTTCAAAACCATTCCATGCTTCCTACTAATATTACAGTAAAATCTAAGTTCTTTATTTTTATATGAAATCTACAACTTTATCTTTCACCTTCTCAGCTTCATCCATTAGGCCTCAGCCACACTGGCCTGATTTCAGCCTCTTCAAAGGTCCAAGTGTGTTCCCAACTCAGGGCCTTTGTATTTGCTATTGTCTTTGCCTAGAACACTCTTCCTCCAGATATTCACTGACTAGCTCTCATTCATTCAACACATGTTTGTTGAGCACCTACCAGGGGTCAGTTCTATACTAGGTAGAACTCAAGGCTTCCCTCCTTGACCACTTAAGCTAATTTGGTACTTCCTATTCCAAATCCCTGTTTTATTTTATTTTTTTATTTTATTTTATTTATAACATTTGTCACTAATTCAAATTATATATCTTTTTAAAAATATATATATCTTTATTGATTTCAGAGAGAGGAAGGGAGAGGGAGAGAGAGAATTGAAACATCAATGATGAGAGAGTCGTCATTGATGGGCTGCCTCCTGCACACACACACACCCACCCCCCCACTGGGGATGGAGCCCGCAACCTGGGCATGTGCCCTGACTGGGAATCGAACCTCGATCTCCTGGATCCTAGGTCAATGCTCAACCACTGAGCCATGCCCGGCCAGGCTAAATTATGTATCATTAAATAAAGTTTATTTTAATGACTTGGGAGGGGAGTGGAAGTGATCACAGGGCATTAAAGACACTAACTTTCTAGATTTACCATAATGTCAGCATCCTGGGCCCATGGGTGGCAATGCACTCAGGCCACCAACATCCCATGGGCCATGGGCTGTGCCAGACACTGTAAGAGCAACAGTGTATAAGGGTGAAGAAGTCAGAAGTAGATCTTCTCTTAGCAAGTTTTCAAAGTCTAGTTGGAGAAAACAGACACTAAACTAGTAATGATAACATAATGCACTATGAGCTGATATAGGAAATTAAGGGTGCTATCTATGGAAGCAAAGACAAAAGTAGAGGTGGGGAGAAGGAAAGAGCAACATACAGAACGACCAAAAGGTGGGAGAGCACAACACTGAGGACCTGAAAGAAATTTAGTGGGGTGGTAGCCAAGAGTGTCAGCATGAAGGGGGAAGGGAAGTCAGGAGCAGGGAGGAAAGGAGGAAAAAGGGGAGAAGATGAAGGCTGAAGAAATAAGCAGGGAGCAGATCTAAAACGGCTTTCTAAAACAAGTTTACATTTTTAGTCTTTATCCAAAGGGCAATGGAGAGCCACTAAGGGATTTTACCACGGGAGGGTCAGAATCAGATTTACTATTACTTACACAGCTGAATAAATATATGTATAAAGAGCCAGTCTTCAAGTGGACTTTAAAACTATAATCCTTTCAAAGAGTGGATAAAATTTAACTTTTAAATATTACCAAACTATGAGAATATGATCAATCCATTTATTCTTATTGAAGGTCCTTACGTTGTTTTTGTTCATTTATTCAACAAATATGAGTACCCAATATACACCAGGCCCTGTTCTGAATTAGACATAAAACCACTGTCCTATATAATTCATGTTCTGGAGTTTATTTTCTGAACACAGCACACAGATACCACAAAGTAAGAGAAATTACAATCAAAGTTTCCTTACAAATCATCCAGTGTACTTCTCTTTTACAAAGAAGAAAACTGTGACTGAGAAATTAAATACCTGTTCAAGGTCATAAAGTGTTGGTGGAATAGCCACTATACTACAGTAGTGACTAGGAAACAAAAACTGCACAGAAGCTACTCAAGGTCGAAAAAAATCACATCAACAAAAGAAACAGCCTCTCTTGGTTCAACAACTGAAAGGAGGAGATTGTTTTAATGGGTGTTTTTTTTTATCCACTGTCACATTTGTTAAAGAATGTTCCTGTAACTATGAAATACATTGTGGAAAAGGATATGATTATTCAAAAATGTTAAACTAAAATATCACATTGGGTACATTTTGGGGAGAAAGCAGAGTAGAATGGAAAAAACATGAACCTTGATGCAGCTTGTGCTGTGAACAAGTCACTGGTATCTACCCTTCAAGTCTCATCAATACTATATATCTCTTGTACTACAGAAAAGAGATTTTCATTAGTTCTTTCAACAAGAATAAAGCACCATATAAATTTAATTTGTATTGTTCTACTGGGGGAAAAGCTCTCATTTTATTTTATATTTATTTATTTATTTATTTATTTATTTATTTATTTATTTATTTTTAATATATCTTTATTGATTTCAGAGAGAGGAAAGGAAAGGGAGAGAGAGAGAGATAGAAACATCAATGATGAGAGAGGCACTGATCGAGCCCACAACCCGGGCATGTGCCCTGACCAGGAATCAAACCCTGATCGCCTGGATCCCAGGTCAATGCTCAACAACTGAGCCATGCCCGGCCGGGCAAAAGCTGTCATTTTAAAAGCATGAATAAATATATTATCTGTTATAAATTATTTATTAGCATAATAATCTTATGAATTATATACTTTTGGTTTAGTATTTGAAAACAAAAAATGTCCCCTCAAAATGCATAATCCTACTGTATCAAACTATAGCTATGAGAAAATACATCTGTGTGACTGGTTCCAGCTAATAAATGTAGTAGAATGTCCTTAACAGTGTAGAAATCATAACCATGTGTTAAGAAAACTAAATAAAAATCCCGGACAAAACATTGTTTAATTCCAGGATGAACAATTGCACACAAGCTTCATAATGCTCAAAGTAATAAAAGAACAACCTCCAACTGATATATAACCAAAGTTTCATCTCTTTCCAAGAAATACTCTAGTTCATCATTCCTTCCTTCAATATACCCTCACTCAGCACTGCAACTGGCCCATGAAACCTCTTTTTAAATGGACCAAAACCTAATATATAAGCTATTTAACCATTATATAAAATAATTGGGGGTAATTAAAGTTCATCACAGTACAAATAAACATTTTTTATTCCTACTTTCTACCAGCTCATTAATGATATTACCATAATCAACACAAACTTATTAACAATTTCCTCCTAGCAAACAAAGCACAGGAGAGCCCTTTTCATATAGATCCCTAATGCATAAAACAGATTAACTCAATATGAGGATTTTAAATCACTAACACCATTAGATTACTTAAAACCAAACACACATCCCCTCCGTGCACATTTTTCTGACTCTGAAGGATAGACTTTGAGTTCCTCTAAGTTACTTCCATGACCCATTCCAAAGGCCAGCGCTTGCTCCAGCGGGAAACTCTACTCTAGGCTGGATTACATCTGTGTGTTTTGGCTTGAATTCAAGACTTGGAAAGTTAAGGATTAGTTCATGTGTCAAGAAAGTCTAAGATAAAGAGTTAGTGACAGTTTTATAGAGGCTTAGAAGCAAACTCATCTGTCTGCTTCACCCCTTCTGTCCTTCCACTCCATGAAGAAGGGTCATTTCAAAATCAATATAACCTGTTATTCTATTGTGATTCTAGACTATTCACTCTGTTCACCGTGGGGGATACACACCACTGTATCTACACACCCATATGTGTGAGGTTCCAAAGATACTAAATTGGGAAAACTTGATTTGTTAAAATTATTATAGTCTTGTTTTATTCTTCCCTAGGTTTTGGTTGGGTTTTGATTCAGGTGGAATATGAATTTATGATGTTCTATTATTTACCATCTTAACACCTATATGTTTTGTTAAGGTGTTTTGTACCATCTCCCTTGGCACCCTAGAAATATAAAACAGTGTGAAGTGTTAATGGGAATATAAATCTGAGAAGAAAAGAATATATATAATAGTTATTTCAATAAGAGGAGTTTAAGGGTTGTAATCTGTTTAGGGGCATAAAAGGGAATTTATTTATTATTTGCACAGCAAGCACACTATTTTTGCTTATAATGAAGATGAGGTAGAGTTTCTCATAAAGCTAAATTAATCAATTTAAAGTGTTTTCAAAGTTGTAAGATAATTAATCTTCTATGAGTTTGTTGTGTGACAAAACTAGAGTACCTCACTTGACTAATAAAAAATAGGGAGCTTTGCCCTGGCATGTGTGGCTCAGTTATTTGGAGCGCTGTCCCATGTACCAGAAGGTTGCGGGTTCGGTTCCCAGTCGGGGAGCATGCAGGAGGCCACTGATCAATGTATCTCTCTCACATCAATGTTTCTCTCTCTTGTTCTCTCCTCCCTCTCTAAAAACAAATAAAATTAATTAATTAAAATACAGGGAGCTTTATGTTGTTGTTTAATTTCTCTGCTCCATGAAATCCAAACATCTGGGAACCACTTCTCAAGGCTCCAGACCTAAGGAAGAGAGTAAAAAAGAATCTTCATGTTGCCTTCTAAATTTTTGCAGCCAAGATTACCCTATCAGTAAAGGAGACACGAATTCAAATAAAAACCCAGAGTGAAAGGATAACAAGCAGATGTCTGAAACACCCTCCATAAGGAACAGCCTAGTAAGGAAGGACCCAAACAACCAGTATTTACACTTAACCTCCTGGCCTAGAACCACACTGCATCCTGATAAATGTCATCAATACTGTTTAGAACTGTATCTGGGATTTGTTGTGCAGGTATGGTAACATGCACAAATGAAAATGACTGTCACAAAGGAGGAAGTATTTATAGTCACAGATCCCTAAAAAGTAGGAGGCATGGCATACCACACAGGGCCACATGAGGAAGAACCAGGGTCAGACAGGAGGCAGAGGAAGTGAGGGAAAAACATGGGCACAAGTTTTTGTTGTAGTTCTTATGGAAATGAGTGGGTGAAGCAAGGTAAACAGGCTAAGCAGGCTTAGGATTGGCTAGTTTATAATTTCAGTGTCCTAAAGGCATTATAAAAGGCAATTAACTTATTTCTGCCTCATTTGATTCCTACAACCATAAGTGGAAGGCATTATTATAACCCAATCTTCAGATGAGGAGACTGAGGTTCAAAGAGCGTAAGAAACAGTAACACTTCAGTATCAAAACTATGTCAAGAGTATTGTTTAAGCCAGTGCAGTTCCTTTCAGAATACTGAAGGTACATGACTGCTAATTCTCCTCAAAATCAATTCTGAACAAACTAAAGAAAACACCAAGATATGAAAAAGCCTATTAGAAAATAGCAAACCATGACAAAGCTGAGTTTATGCCAAGTATGCTAGAATGACTCAGTATTTGAGTATCTATCAATGCAATTTGCCACATTAACAGATGAAAAGAAAGAAACCAGATGATCTTAATAGATTCAGGAAAGGCATTTCACAGATTTCAACGCCCACTCATGATTTGAAAAAACAAAACAAAACAATTCTTAGTAAATTAGGAACAGAAGAGAAACTTCCTGAACCCAATAAAGTTATCTACAAAAAGCCTAAAGTGAACATCATTCTAAATGGGAAACATTAGAAATGTTTAAAATAGTACTAAGACAAGGATAGGCACCATCACCACTCCTATTCAACACCACATGCAACAAGACAAGAAAGAGAAAATATCCTCTCATTCCTAGAAGATATGCAGTCTTGCTATCAGTTTTGTCAAGTACAACAAAATAAACAGAAACAAATCCATAGATATAGAGAACAAGCTGATGGTTGCCAAAGGGGAGGGGTACGGGGATGGGAATAAGAAGAAATTCTAATTCACCCAGAGTCACCACAGTCATTTAGTTTGCTTATCCACACCTAAGGGCTAGGAGATGCGCCATGGTGTTCTTGGGGCTATAGTAGTCCTAAAGTGTATGCACTTAACAGAGCTGAAAAATATGAGAAATAGAACTAGAGGGATACCTCCTTAATAAATAAAGAGCATCTTTAAAAAAAATTAATCTACAGCTAGCATTATACTTAATGATAAAAGACTGAATTCCTTCCCCTAAGATTGGGAACAAGGTGAGGATGCCTGTTCTCACCATTTTTATTCAATCTAATACTAGAAGTTCTAGTCAGGGCAAAAAGGCTAAAAAGGAAATAAAAGACATACAGGTCATAAGTAAATAAATAAAACAGACCCTATTTGCAGATGACATAATTATCTTCATCACAAATTCCAAGGAATCTAACAGATAAATTCCTAGAACTAGTAGGAAATTCAGCAAGGTTGCAGCATACAAGATAAGCATACAAAAATCAATTGTATTTCTATGTACTATCAATGAACATTGTGGACACAGGTAATAAAATTACAGTAACATTTACAATCACTCAAAAAAAATGAAACACTTAACGTATAAACTTAAAACACATACAGGATCTGTGTGCTGAAAAAGTATAAAACACTGATTTTTTTAAAAAATCAAAGATAATCTAAATAAATGGAAACATGGGTGCAAGACTCACAGTAAAGATGTCAATACTCCCCAAATTGATGAGTTTGGTGCAATTTCTATCAAAATCCCAGCAATATTTTTTGTAGTTATAGGTAAGACTACTACAAATTTTATATAGAAAGGCAAAACAATTATATAAAAACAATTGTGAAAAGGAAGTTAAAACGGAGGAATCGGTCTACTTGACTTTGAGACTTATTGTACAGCTATAACAATTAAGACTGTATGGTGTTGATAGAATGATAGACGCACAGATCAGCGGAACAGAATATAGAGCCCAGAAACAGGTCTGAGCAAATACACTCAAGTGATTTTTGTCAAAGGTGCTAAAGTGATTCGATGGAGGGAAAATAAATGCTACTGGAGTAATTGGACATGTGTAGGCAAAAAACAAAAAACAAACAAAAAAAGAGGACCTCAATATGTCTTACACCTGTTAAGGAAATTAACAAAACAAATCACAGTTTTGAGTTAATTTTATGTAGAACATAAAATCATAAGACTTTTAGGAAGAAAATCAGAAAAATCTTCAGAATCTAGGGTTAGGCAGATAGAGTTCTTAAATAATCTTAATCCATAAAAGGAAAACTTGATAATTGAACTTCATCAAAATTATAAAACGTTTACTTTGTGCAAAGACCCTGTTAAGAAAATGAAAAGGTAAGCTACAGATTAGAAAAAAATATTTGCAAATCACTTATCTGACAAAGGCTTACGTAAACTCAACAATAAAAAAATTCTAATTAGTTAATGGGCAAAAGATGTGAAGAGATTATTTTTATCTAAGAGAATATTCAGATGAAAAAGTACAAGAAAAGATGTTCAACATTATTAGCCATTAGGGAAACTCAAATTAACACCACACTTTATCTTTGAACTCGTCCTTTCCCCAGGCTGGAATGTTCTAGCCCCTGATTTGATTTCACTGAGATATTTGTTCAAAAAGACATCTCCCCAGAAAGCCCTTTCTACCTCCTCCATACACTTCCTCACACCCCAAATCCCTAGTTACTCTTGATTCCCTTATCTTTTTCTTTTTTTAATTTTTTAAATATATCTTTATTAATTTTGGAGATTCCCTTATCTTTTTATTTGCCTCAGAGCACTTATCCCCAGCTGACATACTATATTAACATGTTTATCTGTTTGTTGTCTGTCTCCATTAGAGTAAGTTCCATGAGAGCAAAGATCTTGTCTTCATCAAGTGCCTGGCACAGAATAGTCAATTAATATATATTTTGGATAAATTACAACACGTTTACATGCTCGAAGGGTTTACTTTCATATTTCCACCCACAACATTTTAGCCAAATGGACTTCCAGGATTTCAGACCTCCCCTGCCTTGGGCCCCCAAATGCCTTCTTTTAATGCTAAAACCATCGCCTTGTTCTCAGTTTTTTTACTCTATCTTCCTCCCAGCTCTGCTAGAAGGACACCCACCCCCACTTCGTGATCCTAGCTGCCCCACCCCCGTCATCATCCCAATGTGACGCTGTTATTAGAAGGCATCATAAAATGAAGAAAAAGGAAGGAGAGGAAAAGGGCCCTCAGGCAAGACTAGCAGCAGGTGTTAGAGGAGAGGAGCTGCAGTCACGGCCGTGGGACAATCCCGGGGCGCTGGCCAGCATATTCTAGTGTACATAACACACAATTCAGACGCACCCTAATAAAGGTTGTGATTGGTTAACTTGCTGGGAGTTGAATTTTTGGACTTGTTGACTTCTACTTGGCAATGAAAATCAACCTAATTAGGAACTTGTCACTCAAGTGTAATGAGTCTTTCCATTTCTTCTTTTCCATTTAGCTAACTTCAGAGGGTTCTTGGCTTTGTTTAACGGAGCCATAGTTTCCATTTAAATTATGGATCCCAAAGCCACAATGACCCAGAGTTCAGTCTTCTTACAAAACAGACCACAAACCATTTTAAATTTTTCAATGTGAAAAAGATTCTGGGGGTTGCTTGCACTTTCCTTAACTAGCACCATAACAGAGTTGCAATACATGAGTAATTATAGAATAAGAATTCCTACCTTCAAACCTTCTTTTCTTAATATGAATTTTAATTTTTTTGAA
This sequence comes from Miniopterus schreibersii, assembly GCF_964146895.1. NCBI lineage: Eukaryota > Metazoa > Chordata > Mammalia > Chiroptera > Miniopteridae > Miniopterus > Miniopterus schreibersii. Next base: position 28,543,191 of record NC_138101.1, read on the forward strand.
AACGATTATTAAACATAATTCTTTACTAAGAAATATAACTTAAATGTCTCTGGCATCTTGAATTACTTAACTATTCCTTAGTGGACACTTATCCCCTCGTTTTCAGAAAAGACCTTGCTTTATTACTCTCCACAAATTACTCATTAATTCTGTTTTCTAAACCTGTAACTGAGACCAGATGATCTTTAGACTGCCTCAAAAAAGTTAAATATAGTAAGCTGTATGCTGAGAAGAGGTAGACCTTTCTTCTACTCAATTTGCAATTTTTATTTGAAAAGAAAAAGAAAAAGTCAATTTTTGCAGGAAGGTCCAAGTGGGGAAGAGGAGATGCCCGCAGCCTGTACCAACAGCAACCTCACTCCACTCATGGATCCTGCCCTAGCAGCATCCATCACCATGCACTCCTTTAACAAATATCTCTTGAGTGCCAAGTACTGTCCTAGGCACTGAGGATATGGCAGTGAATAAAAAAAAAATCATTCCTCTCATGGAACTCTCTAGCAGGGAATTCTGTCCATCACTTCCTAGGAGAGAGAGAGACAAATACACAAAATAAGGACATTAGAAAGTGGTAAGTGCTAAGAAGAAAAACAATAAAGTAGGGAATGGAAGTACGAAGTGCTAAGATGGGCAGGAAAGGACTAAGAAGGAAATATGGGCAGGTCTGTATCTGCGGGAGGAATGATCTAGGTGGAAGGAACATCAAGAGCAAAAGCCCTGTGGCAGGACAGTGAATGCCCTATTAGGGGAAAAGACAGAAGTCTAGTATGGTTCGAACGGAGCCAATAAGAAAGAGAGGCTAAGAGAAGAGGTCAGAGAGGAACCTGAAAGCCCCCTGAAACACGGTTTTGTAGGCTACGGGGGAGAAGTGGGCCCTGGTCAGAGGAGAACCAGCAGCACCTCAGGTGCTGGCTTAGGCCATCAGGCTAAGGGTGCCTAAGGAACGGAAAGAATGACAGGTTAGGGAGGATGCAGATGGGCAGATAATGAAACCCACCTCAACAGAAGGGAAAGCACAAGAACAGAAAAGATGCTGCCTCCTTCCTGAATAAAATATTCTACATAATCCTGCGACCAATGGACGAAACTGGAAAGCCACGTGGCAACGCATTTAAGTTACCAGTTTCTCATTTGCATTGGCAGTGACTTCAATGGCTATAATTACAAACAGTCTTTTATAACATTACACTAGGAATAATTTTTTTTTATTGATCTTAGAGAGAGGAAGGGAGGAAAAGGGAGAGAGAGAAATGTCGATTAGGAACCGAACCCACCACCTTTTGATGTATGGGACAATGCTCCATACAGCTGAGCTCTGTGGGCCAGGGCAAGAATACATTTTGATTATCAAGGCTGATATCATAGAGACTTGAAATCTTTTTAAAGATTATTCCATTGCAGGAACATTATTTATTGCCAAGCACCCATCTGTTTTGCATTTTAGTACTAACTTTTTTATCTTCACACTCATTTCACTGAGAAGTTTCTAGGGGTGGTGTTGGAGACAGTAGTAGTGGTTGTTATTTTGATAAAAGTACATTATATGCTAGGAAAGCTGAATTTATTTCAGTTTCTCTTTTGCAGAGCAATTAAGCAGTGCAATTGCCTCAGCCTTCCAATCAATTGTAAAAAATAAAAACTGTAAAAACTACCATTCTCCGAGTTATTGCTTTTTTTTTCTAAGCAAACTTATTATTTTTCATTTATTTGAGTAGCTGGCACACAATATTATATTAGTTTCAGGTGTACAACAGTGGTTCAACATTTATATACCTTATGATGTGATCACCACACTAAACGCAGTCACCATCTGTTCACCATACAAAGTTATCACCATATTATTGGACTATATTCCCCTTCACTGTTTTCACCCCCCCCCAACCCCCTCCCCTCTGACAACCATCAGTTTGCTCTCTGCTTTAGACCTTTATTTGCTTATAATTTTTTCACCACCCATCTCTTAATTTTCTATAACCTGACTTCTGGTCTCACTATTTCACCAAACCTACTCTCATTAAAGCTTTCTTCTTTAATCGGATCCTCCTAGAACCCATCACCACCTTTGACATTTATGTCCACACTTTCATACTTGGGTGGCACTCGAAGCCCATATTCTATGACAACACTCACTCACAGTCTGAGAGGAAAAGGCACCCACTGAAAGCAAAGCGCTGGAGGGGAAATTGTATATGAATGAATTTAGTTGTAAGTGCTCAGAGGCAGAGCTGAATCACAGATGGGGAGCAGTTAGGAAGAATTTTTATTTTAAATCCAAGAGCCTTAGAAGTCATCTAGGTGAATACCTTCATTTTATAGATGAAACAATGAGGTACAGAAAATGTGTCAGTTAGGATGCCTTTGGTTACAACAGAAAACAGCAACTCAATTTGGCTTAAACAATAAGTAACTATGCTACACCATAGGTGATCCAGACACAGTATCTACACTGCTGCTCTTCTCTGTGGCTCCCTTGGCCACTCTACCTTCCAAGTGTTAGCTTCAACTTCTGGATGTGAACAAGATGGCCAACCAGCTTCAGGACTTACATCAGAGTCCTGGCAGTTGAGGGAGGAGAATAAGGGGGAGGGAGAGTGTGTCTTTTTCTTGAGTCTCTTCAGAAGCAAAGAAACCTGACCAAGAAGCCCTAAGAAGACTCTCTCTTATCACCTCCCCATTTCTAAACCCATCATTGGCAAGGGAAATGGGATTCAAAGACTCCTTCAGCTTAAGCCTGGGGCTAAGCTTGGAGTGCTGAGGAGTCAGGGTTATTTAATAGGCTATAATCCAAACGTTACTTCTAGAACTAAGCAGTATCTTTGATTCTTACATCTGTCCTACTACACTTCTCAGAATTCACTTGCTTCTCTTGCTCATTAGTGATGGATTCCACTCTTCTCTCTTTTTTGCAAACTTCTCTACAGAGGTCATGTGTTCTTTTTGTAATTATGTTAGGCTTCTGTGGAAGTGGCATAGGGTAATGATAAGCACTGACTTCAGAGCCAGACTGCCTGGGTTCAAATATAGGCTCCTACCACTTCTGTGTGTGTCACCTTAGGCATGTCATTTAATCTCCTTCCTCACCTATAAAAGAGGATAATAATAAAACCTACCTCATGCAGATGTGAGAATTAAATACATTACCATATATAAAGTGGTCAGAACAATGCCTGTTATACAATAAGTCCTCTACAAGTATGTGCTATTATTTTTAAGGGGCATCTACTGGTTTTGCCTGCCCAGCATCTCTTCCCCTTCTTTGTTCAAATGTTTCAGTTTTCCTTTGAAGAACTACCCCTCTCCATGTCATATGATCTTGGCACAGTTCTCAGTCAGGATGAATTGGTCCCAACACCTACTGGGCAAAAGGTGGGCACAAGGTCCAAAGTCAGGTCTTTTCCCCTGGAACCTCAATCTTAAGGAGAATGACTCAGAGAGAAAACAGTTAAAATTCAGTCTCTCTGGTGTCAAGGCCTTGAACAGGTTTTTCCCAAGTTTTTGCCACCTACACCCCTGTACCTGGTTGTCCTTTCCAAAATCTGATTAAGTTCTTCCTTTGATTTCTTTAGGTATCCAATTTCCTTTAATAAATCCCTTTTTGCTGAAATTAGCCAAAATTGATTTGTGTTGTTTGTGTGTGTAAACAATATGTTGAACAAATAGGCCTCACCAAATTAAATTGTGAAGTAACCTTATATTTGTCTCTCATTGTCTCTTTATATCTATTCAAAAGCCAACTCTCCTCTGGCCTCTGCATAGAAGTTAAAACAGTGGCTTGGAAGTCAAACATTTGGTACTCAAATTCTAGCTTCACCTCCTGCTAGCTATGTTGCTTACTCTCTCTGCCTCAGTTTCCTTACCTGTAAAATGGGGGAATAACAATACCTACCTCATTGGGTTACTGTAAAACTTAAATGACTTCCCAAATTTAAAATGCTTGGAAATATGGTTGGCACATAGTAAGTCCTAAAAAATGTTAGTATCGCTGATGGCAATGGTGGTCCAGTGAGGTTATCATTCTTTTTTTTTTTTTTTAATATATCTTTATTGATTTCAGAGAGAGGAAAGGAGAGGGAGGGAGAGAGAGAGACAGAAACATCAATGATGAGAGAGTCATTGATCAACAGCCTCCCGCACGCCCCCGACAGGGGATTGAGCCCGCAACCCGGGCATGTGCCCTGACTGGGAATTGAACCCTGATCGCCTGGATCCTAGGTCGAAGCTCAACTGCTTAGCCATGCCCGGCCGGGCGAGGTTATCGTTCTTCCTCACAACCCCTGATGGACTTGTTTCCATACCTATGCCCACACTAGCCCTCTCTCCTTCTTTAAATCCTTCAAGACACTAATTCAAGCACCACCACTTCCACAAGGCCTACACTGATCTACAAAGACCACATTAACCCGATACTTTATTTGTAGAAATTACATAATCTGTAGTAGATATATTAGCCTTTTTTTTTTTTTATCCTCACCTGAGGATATTTTTTCTGTTGTTTTTCAGAGAGAGTGGAAGGAAGAGAGACAGAGAGAAACATTGTGTGAGAGAGACATATTGATTGGCTGCCTCCAGCACACACTCGACCGGGGCCAGGGATGAAGCCTGCAACCAAGGTACGTGCTCTTGGTCATATTCGAACCTGGGACCCTTCAGTCCTCAGGTCGATGCTCTAACCACTGAGCCAAACCGACTAGGGCAGATATATCAGTCTTAATTCACATTGTTTTTAATTACACCTATGTGTATATCATAAGTACAAGAAAAGTGTTCCTTGAGGTCAAAAATTATATTTCATATTCTTTTATGTTCTTCATAGTACTTAGTCCAGAGTAAAGCTCACAGTAAGTCCTTAATAATTAACTTTTGAATGGCCCTTGCTAAATGTATTTCCAATCACAATTACGTCTGGGTTTGTAAAGCTGCAAGCCCTTAGGCCTATGCTTTAGTATATGTGCTGCTGAGGTGAGCGCATGGCCCATGATTTTACTGTTGTATAAGCTTACAAAAAGGTAGGTTACAGAATTTTCCATTTTCTTCCCACAGTGGCTCATACACATGAGCATCCAATTAATGATCTACAAAAAAGTTAAAAACTTAGGGAGCTGAAAATTAATTCCAAATATAATAGGAAATTCCAAATGTATCTGTTAAGGTTGATATTTGAATCTATGGTGCTGAAAGGTCTTGTTTTGTATAAAAACTAAAAACATGAAGATAAGGAGAACAGATACTCAAACACTTTTTCCCCTTCTGATACATTTTTTTCTCACAGAATTGTCGATGGACAAATTTGAGAAGGTAGCTATGGTATCTTTTCATTGTCATGTTTCTGGAGAAATGTTCTTTTATTTTTGAAACTCTGCATAACATAAAGTATACCACCTTCTCTAATTTCTCTAAGCATTTGAAAAAATATACACAGAAATAAAAACTTCTCACTAATGCCCAGAGCATATTATTTACATATATACAGATGGCACTGTTTCATAGCTAAGTTGGCAGTTTTTTAATCATTTGGAAAAGTCAACTGACAAAGAGAAACGGAAAAAGTCTAGACTCAATTCCATGTGAAGCTGTCTGTGAAATGGAGATGCATAAATTGACTCACTTAATTGATTCTAGGAACAAGTTTATATTACATCTAAGTCACACCTCTATAAAATTCCATACCTGCTGGCTTATTGTTGTTTACTGGATATGGTTATCTAGTTAAGAAAAACATGTGGTTTTTTCCTAAATGCTATCCACTATGAATTTTTCAACCAGATCAACTCTTCATTGTTTTTGTTTCTACAGAACACTCTAGGAGAGAAAGAACATGGAAAAGGGAGAGGGATGAGAGGGAAAAAAATCTACACATCCTACTTGGATTGTGCGAGGCAGCCCGGTGCAACCATATTCTGATTCTCTTCTTCACTCTGCAGTGCAGTGAGCTCTACCATGTTAACCATCACATCATTGGTGTGGCCAGGAAGCTGGGGAAGCACTGAAATGATCTTCTCTACCAAGTTGTCTCCATGATGTCCAACCGCTCCTGTTTAAGCAGGCAGAAAATATGAAATCACAAAATGGGAGGAAAAGAAGTTGGATTAATGTTTTATAATGAATGGCCCTTCTACCAAGAATAACAAACGTTTTTAGTTTCTGCTACAAAATCAATAACACAAGCCTAGCATTTTGCCCTCTGTAACACTAATCAAACTCACAATTACCTAGTAGACCTGTGCTGTGTGTGTTGGACTTAATGCTCCATGAGGGTAGATACTGTGTCTTCTCTGGTTACTACTATATTCCCAGCACCTAGTACAGTGCCTATTGATATGGTAGGAATCAATAAATATTGAATGGATAAATAAATTATCAGCAGATAGTCCACCAGGTAAATGGTGTCATAGGATGATACTACTCTGAAATTTTGGAGCCAAATTTTACTGATGATCATAAGACCGGAAGGGCTTACAGACCTGACAAAGAATAGCAGATTTCCCCTCTGCTAGATCCCTACCTTCATAATGGCAACTGTGTATCTAGTTTACCCTATACTCACCATATCTGGCAGGCAACTTGGCAGCTAATAGGTTCTCACTATATATTTGCTAGATAAAGGAAATAATAAATGAATGAATGGTAACAGTTTGCAATGACAGTAGTATTTATAGGGTGCTTTCTGTGTACCAGGGACTGCTGTAGGTGCTTTAATGTATTAACTCTTTTAATAACAAATGAATCAATTAAATCAAATTGAAATTCAAGACCAATGACACCATTTAATACATTTCCCATGAAACTAAGTTATCTTTCCAAAAACCATTATTGCTTGAAAGACCTCGTCCCAACAATGGGTGGGACTTGTAACATTTACTAGTTTAGACCCCACCCCCTTCAAATCAATTAACATTTTGCTTCCTAATGCCTATCTCTTTCTCTACCTTTTTATTGTTTTTTGCCATGTCATATTATTTGGATAGAAAAACTAGATAGAAAAGACCCAACCAGGTATTCAAGAAATCATCATCATGACCATCATCATCTTTATCACAATAGCTAACATAGCTAATAGCTAATTTATTGAGAGCTTATGATGTACCAGGTATTAAGCTCAATACTGTACATTTGTTATCCACTTACTTCTTACAACTCTAATAGGTAGATATTAATATGCTCATTTACAAAGTAGAAGATTCAGTTTAAGTAGCTTGCTCAAGATTACACAACTTGTAAATTACCAAGCAAAAATTCAAATTAGAGGAGGCAGATAACCCCCAAAACTATATCCTTTATTTAAAAAAATAATCAGGCTCAGAAAAGTGACTTGAGACACAGCCAGGCCCTGGCCGGTGTTGCTCAGTGGTTAGAACATCGGCTCACACATCGAAGGGTCCTGGGTTTGATTCCTGGTCAAGGGCATGTACCTGGGTTGCAGGTTCTATCCCCAATCAATCCAAAGCAGGCCCAGGTCAGGGTGTGTGCGGGAAGCAACCAATCAATGTGTCTCTCTTTGATGTTTCTCTCTCTTTCCCTTTCCCTCCCTCCCTTCCACTCTTTCTAAAAAAAATAAAATAAATAAAAAATGACACAGCCAGCATGAGTGCTTTTAAGGTGACTTTTGGTGTTAAAAAAGAGTTCTTGCATCAGCAGAATATTCATTGATTACACCTGTAAAGAACCAGATCTTATTTATGTTGTCTATGTTTTATGGTTGTCTCCCCATTTCTCAGACTATTAAATACTTGCTGAATGAATGTCTAGTGACTATAAGTGGCCCTGAGATCCAGAGGTGGGTCAAAAGTCTCTAAGTGAAATATATCTTTAAACTAAGCCTGGAATGGAGATGCATTATTTTTTTAATTCTCACCCAAGGGCATATATAGATAAAGGAAGGGAAAGAGAGAGAAACATTGATTGGTTGCCTTCTGTATGTGCCCCGACCGGGGATCAAACCAGAAACCCAGGTATGTGCCTTGACTGGGAATTGAACCAGCAACCTTTCAGTGCACAGGATGACACTCAAACAACTGAGCCACTCTGGCCTGACTGGACATATGTTATTAATACTCACTTAAAAAAAAAAAAGTCAACAAACTCTCTATGATAATTTCATGTTTTGTTGTACAGTTTCTTTCCACAAGGCCATCTGTTAACACCTCTCCAACAAATTAGAGCCCTCTTCCGAAAAACTGTTGTGAATACTGGCATCTGCACATTTCTAAAAGGTTCCCAGATAGCAGTTCTCCTCTACATTTACATTTTTTCCAATCTCTTGGGCTAGATACAGTTGTCGTTTAACCAGGCAGTGCACACTGAAGATGTATCTAACCATCACAGCATTTAACAAACTGATTGCAACTGCTAATTTGCGTGTCTGTATCTCCCTCTAGGCTATAAATTCTGTGAGATCAGAGAGTGTGTCCATCTAGTTCATCTTTGTATCCTCAACCTGGCATACAGTAAGAGGTAAATAAAATATATGCTGAGTCAATGAAAGTCCCAGAACCTTGGAGAGTGGTTATAAAGACCTGCACAGCAATCCCATTTACCTGTGAGATCCAAAGTTCTGTCCACAAAGACCACTGAGGCCCTGCTTGCAGAAGTCTTCCTCCTGTTCTTCGCAGGGGCATAATTGGCCAGATCTGCAGCTATGATCCGACTGAAGGAACCTACAGCAAAACACTCCTCCCGTACTCCTAAATGTTCACACAGAGAACTGAGGCCTGACACCAAGCACCTGATCTGCAGTAGCAGCTCAGGGGGCAGGGCAGAGGCATCCACCTCACCCAGGCTCCCCAGCCTCCTCTTGTCTGGTCGGGCACTATTAAGAACATGCACATCCTGAGGTAGCAGTGGAAAAAGGGAAGCAAAGGCTGGAGTCAAGGCGAGGTGGGGAGCAGCAGGAGCTAGCAACAACGGGATGTGCAGCACCTGGGCGGTGTAGTTCATGTTGCCCATCCACTCACACAGCTTCTCCTCCAGTTGCTCAAACACCGGCTGCTGCCCCTCCAGCTCCGCCGCTGCCGCCGCCGGCACCTGATTAGCCGTGAGGTGGACGGCGTGGCTCACGGCCGTGACCACCACGCAATACTGGAAGTGACTGCGGCAGATGATGTTCCGTAGAGTCTCCACGGTTCGGCCTTTCAGCAGGCAGCTCAGCACAAACACCGCCTTGGGCTGTTTAGCTCCGCCACCAGCTGCTGTGGGCTCGAACTCCCGCAGGTGACACTCAGGACCCCCCACCGCCTCCAGGAGCGCGGCGGACCCGCAGCCCCAGTGCAGGCTCTCGGCGCAGGCGGCGTCCAGGTACACCACAGCGCGTTTCAGTTTGGCCAGCACCTGGTCCCAGCCCTGCTGGGTAAAGGACTGTATTCCCGGGGCGCTCATAGTTGGGGGTTCGCAGGCTCGGGCGCTCAAGCGCAAGAACTTTCCTCAGAACTCACCGCTTCCGGGACTTGGGCTTCTCTCAGACTTTGACAACACAGTACACGCGGTGCCGCGTCCTATTTGTCCAGTGGCTGCGCACGTTGATGACGTTGACGGAGCGTGATTGGCTGGCCGTGGGCTCCAGGAAGCACGGAAGAACGCAGCGGGCTGGGAACGGGTGGGCGGGGCTTCGTGGCTCGGGGTTCCTGGCACGTGGTGGGCGATGAGGGGCCGCCTGGGCATCGCCGAGCTACCTTCGTTTCACCTCCCTGTCTGCGCAGGTTACCTTTCCCTGCCCGCGACAATCCCAAGTTTGATACGTCCTTAGATATGAACACATCTCCTTAAAAGTACGCTCACTTTCTTCATTTAAACTCAGAGAAGCCTAAGATAAAACCACCACCTGTGATGTTTTGTAGTTTATGGATGTCACATACGTTGTTGCACACAGGCCTCATGACCAACCTACCGGTCTCGTTTTCACTTTCTCCATTTTTCCTCCCCCAGCTCATTGTCGATAAATCGTAGTCTGCTTCAAAAATCTTAGACTCCAGCCCCTTCTCCTCATCCTTGCTGTCACTGCCATAACTCACCATCGTCCCTCACCTGGACAACTGCAGTGAGTTCCCCCATCATTTCCCAGCTTTCCAGCTCTTCTCCCTGAATTCAGTTTTCTTTATAATAAGCTAAATTGGTCCTATGATTTTCCTGCTTAAAAGCCTCTCCTGGCTCAGATGCTTACAAAATACAGCCAGACTCCTTAAAATGGCACCAAAATCCTTCGGGATTTCTCAGTTTCTCTCCAGCTACTCCCAGCCTGGAACATACACCTACACAATGAAGTCAACAGATTGAGCCCAGACTGTTTCATGGGTTCAATTCATTCAATTAGTATTTATTAAGCACTCATGAACCATAATCACTGTATTAGATTCCAAGGATACAGCAGTTAGTAAAATACATTCCCTTATCCACAAAGAATTTACAACCGGCAAACTCCTAACAAAAATAATCATTATAATGATACCTTCCATGTAAGGATGTTCCTAAGCCACCACCACTACTATCACTACCCTATCCTCCCCCGCAGCCTCCCAACACAAAGCATTCAGTTGATACCTCTGCTAAGTACTTGCCATATCATGGGGTGAGTTTTACCCTACCTGTAGTCTTTAACATACCTGTTCTACTAGATTGTACACTAGAAGCCCGATATCTCCAACACTAGAACATAACAGGTGTTCAACAAATATTTGCTGAATAATGTTCAATTCATATCCATATAATAAATGATATAGTTAACCAACTTTCAATCGACTTGTACAATATTCCAGTCAGCGTTGGTCATTGGGGATATAAAAAGAAATAAGCCACAGCTTTGCCTTCAAAAGAACCTGAATTAAAAGAACCCATACATATAAAGCAAGCAAGTTCAATAAAATGTTACAGAAGTGATGACCTTTTTTTAATGTGTATGAATTAGAAAGGGGGAGGAAATAAATTCTGACTGGGTCAAGTAAAAAGGGAAGTGGTCAGGAGTTTCGTATAGAAAATGAGTTTTGAGTTGCCTTAAAAGAAAACCTGGTGTTCACCAGGTGGACAGGATGGGGAGGAGCATTCCTGGCAGTCCAGGCAGAAAGTGCAGCATGAACAAGGCGAGTCATGAAACCATACAACATGTTCTTTGGAACTAAAAATAGTTTAGTATAGCTGGAGTGTATTGTATAAAGAGAGACTCAAGAAGAAATAGGAGCTAGGAAGTAGAAAAGAAGGAACTAGATCAGGGTGTCTTATTTTTTATTCTAAGTAGGGGGAACTATTAAAGTGTTTTTAGGAGTGGAAATAATTTGTTCACATCTGGAGTTTAGAAAAAATTCTAGTAAAGACAAGGACAACAATTTGAATACAGTAAGATTTTGAGCAGGGAGAACAACTAGGAAGCAATAACAGCAAACACTCAGGCCAGAGTAGATAAGGAATCAGTAAAGGTGATAGACACTGAGTGGTGTCTAAGGTGAGGTTAAGGAGGCAGGGCCAAAAAGTCTGGAGACTGGATTGACGAAGAGAGTGAAGCAGAAGGAAAATTTCTGATTAATGCCCACTTATGTGGCAGTCACTGAGATTTGGAAAATCAAGAGAGAAGCAGTTTAGGGAATAAGTGTACTGAGTTCAGTTAGGACATTCTTTTGTTTATTTGTCTGATTTTTTTTTTTTTATTGTAACAAAATACATGTAACATAAAATCTACCATCTTAACCATTTTTTAAAAATATATCTTTATTGATTTCAGAAAGAGGAAGGGAGAGGGAGAGAGAGACTTGAAACATCAATGATGAGAGAGTCATCGATTGGTTGCCTCCTGCAGTTCTCCAACTGGGAATCAAGCCCAAAACCCGGGAATGTGCCCTGACCAGGAATCGAACTATGATCTCCTGGATCCTAGGTTGATGCTCAACTGCTGAGCAACGCCCAGCCAGGCCTTAACCATTTTTAAGTGTACAATTCAGTAGTGTTAAGCATTTTCACACTGCTGTGCAACCAATCTCCAGAACTTTTCATCTTGTGAAAGTGAAATGCTATACAGTCTATCCATTAAACACCAGTTTCCCAGTTCCCCCTCTCCTACCCCTGGAACCATCGTTCTATTTTGTGGTTCTATTAAGTGACTACTCTATATACCTCATATAAATGGAATCATACAACATTTTTCTTTCTGTGACTGGCTTATTTCACTTAGCATAATAACCTCAAGGTTCATCCATGTTCTAATATGTTTCAGAATTTCCTTCCTTCCATTTCTTGCTCTCAGATGTTATGGCAGAGTCAAATTAATTCCTGTTACAATTACATGCTTAAGATAATCAGATTTACCTTATTTATATGTGATTTATATTTCACTAAAAATAGCCAGCTATTATTTCCCATTCCTCATAAAATCAAGCATATCTCCCTTTACCTTATTTCTAGGTCCTCCAATGCAAGACCAACTTAAGGATTTACTAAGCACTTTCCATGTGATTGACACTGAAAGACAGGATCTGCTAACTACAGAAAAAAAATTGTTCTCACTCTTAGTGTGCAGTTTATATAACAGTGTAGATGTAATAGGAGATGATAGAATTTTCCAAAAACAATTAGCAATATAAAATTTAGTGTTAAAATATGTAAGAATATATAGGAAGATGGATAATTGGGGCTTAATTGCTCACAGAAGTATCTAGAGAGAAGAAAACCTCTGCACGTGTGCAGTTATTCAGGTTGTTTAAATGACAAAAGGTCGAAACCATAACCCATCACCTGCTTGCCACTAACTTACCAAATGTTTTGACATTTAAAACCTCCTTTTAGTTTTGTTATCCTCCCAAGAAGTGGGTGTAAAATTTTATTTTAATATATTGATTTACTGATGATGAACCTTGATGATTTACTGATGAGGAATATTGAGATTTAGGCAACATATTTAAAGTTGGCACCAAAGTGCACAGTTGGGCCTAAATGACATATTCATTCAAAACACATCTGAGTACTTGCTATCTACTAGATACTGAACAAAGCACTTTTATTCGATCTTTAACTCTTGTACTCTTGTCATCATTTTAATTATTTACTAAGCATTTCCTTTCAGTAATTCTGAGAGACAGATATATTAAAACTGATGCTTTGTTGTTGTTGTTTTTGCCAAGAACAAACAGATCACACAAAAAATAATAAAATGGAAAACAAATATATCAGAATACATAGAGTATTGTAGTTTGGTAAGGTCATAATTTTATACAATATCTTCAAACTACCTATTTTGAAGTGTCCCCTAATGAGTAGGGAGATAAAGACACTTTTAACTAAGGAAGCTTGTCCAGACAAGGAACTCAATTTGAAAGCAAGCAGGAAGCGGACTTCTAAGACTGGCTATTAGTGATTTATGGGCTTCCCTGCTTGTGGAAATCTTACTTGCAAAGCTTAGCTCAAATGCTACCTCCATGAAGGCAATTCTAATGCATCAATTGTTATTCAGTGATTCTTCAGTTTAACTAATGCCTTCAAAGACAAGCTCATTTCAGGCACCTGGAAGGAAAAAAAGGCTCCTCAGCAAAAGGCAATTGCTGTACGAAACCACCAAACTTCAGTATTGGCTCATGGAATAAGTAGAACTACAAGTGATTGCCTTATTATATTTCCAAGCAGAATGTAAACCTTCATTCCCTTACTGTCAGTAAAGGGCAAGATAATCCTTATCACCACGTGACATATTGTACACTTCGGTGTATTGGCTGTCTCCTTATTAGAATAAAATCTTCACAAGAGAAGAACTTTGTTTTTCTCACTGTTGAACCTACATAGCCTAGAAGACACTTGGTAGACCCTACATAAATATTTATTGAATAAATAAAAAAATGGGAGATAAATTGGAATTTAGGAAAGATTTCACAAAGTTGATTATATCTCAACAGAGTTCAGAAGGATTCAGAGATTATCCCAAACAGGTAAGGGACACTGGGAATAGGGGATAAAAGTGTGCTCAAAAGTAAGGAGGATTAAAACCACATGATTTTTCTAAATTAGATAAAATGGTGTGGTATTGGTAAGATGTAAACACTTTGTGCTTCTTTTATAGCTTGTCCCTTGTAGGACAGCTAATTGTTTACCACCTTTTCACAACAGGGAGCTCTTTAAGCACAGGGACTATGTTTTAGTTATATATTTATTTTCAAATTTCTTAAACAGCAGGTATTCAGTAGTTGTTAAATAAATAAATGGAAAACAGTATTGATTTGAGAGTAGGAAACATTGATTTTCAAAACTAAAATGGATTTCTTTCTGTTGAAAAGTGTCTTGTTTGAAAACTTTAGAACTGAAAGGGACTTTAGAAATCATCTAATTCAACTTTCCTAGTTCATAGATAAGAAAACTGGAGCATAGAAAGAAAACTGAAGCATAGCTCCTGAGGTCAGGAACCAGGTAATTATAATTAAGAACTAGAACACCCGTGGTGACCAATCATGTGTCACCTTCTTGGAAGACGTGTTCTCAAAAGTGGCCTGAAAATCTGGCATTATCTACTAAAATAACTGCTGCACATACTTTATTATCTATCTTGGAGAAATACTTGCACAAATCTGCAAGAAGTCATTAACAAGGATCTTCACTGTAGGGTTTTTTGACGTGTTAAAGTGAAGAGTTGAAATCAATCCAAGTGACATCATCAGAGAAATAGCCACACTTACTTTACGAGAGCCATGCTATGGAATACTATGAAGCACTTAAAAACGCACGTAGTTTGATATATCTACTAGCATGAAAGGATCTTCAAGCCACTCTTGCGCTAAAAAGAAAAGTAATCTACAGAAAGATCCATACTGTACTGTACCCTTTAAGGCTCATTAACCTCAGGTTCTCCCACTGAAACAATCCAGTCACCTGAAGTACACGTGTGGAAAATTCAGGGTGATTCACAGCAAACAAACAAGACCTGCCTTGAAAGGACGGTAGCGGGTTATGGGGTGTTTGACCTTGACTGTAATGCTTTGCTTTAACAAGGAGAATGCATTATTCATATATTATTTTGCTTTTGTTTGCTGTTAAAATTAATCTTTCAAGAAAGTAGCCATGAATTATGATTTCTTACTTAGCAAGAAACAGGGGGCTGATAGGTAATTATACTGTATCAAGGCTGATAACAACGTACGAAGAATAAAATAAGGCCTTTCGGAAGATCAGGAAACAGAAGACGAGGCTGAGCAGACAAAGCCTCTGGGGGAGGGGAGGGAGCGCCCGCCGGCCGGCGACCCGTCCCCGAGCAGCGGGTGGGGGAGGGGCCGCGAGTTGACGCAGGAGGGCTCGGGAGAAACCCGGGCTAACGAGGCTTAGTGGGATTCCGTGGGGCGGGGCTAACTGCGGCGCGCACGCGCAGCGAGGCCCAGGTGCCGCCGCCGCGGAAGCGAAGGCACTTACGGCTACCGCGCCGCTCGAAGGCTCCTGCGCATGCGCAGGCGGGCAGAGGCTGGAATCGTTGCAGCCTCAGCCACCGCGGCCCGGTCGAGTGGGTTGGAGTCTCGCGCTTTCGTCGTTCGCTCTCTGGCGGGTTCACGCCTCTCTGATGTCCTCCGGCAGCGAGGCTGGGGAAGGGGTTGGAGGGGGCTGTTGACCGCTGCCTTTAAGTTGTGCTCGGGGCGGCCATGTCGGCCGGCGAGGTCGAGCGCCTAGTGTCGGAGCTGAGCGGCGGGACCGGAGGGGATGAGGAGGAAGAGTGGCTCTATGGCGGTACGGAACTTCCTGTCCTTTCTCTCTCTCCCGGATTCTCTCAGGCCTACCCTCCCGGCGCGCAAACGGTCGTCCGCCCCGGCTCCTCGCGGCCCTGCCTGGGGCCTCTCGGACGGAACCTGGTTCGGCCTAAGTCAGGCCCGGCGCGTTGTGCGCGCTCCCCAGCCCGCCTCGGCCTCCTCTTGCCCAGCCCACACCCCCAAACATGCCCGCACCCCGCGACGCCGGGTCTGGGGCGCGGGGCCTGGCCCCCGCCTCTCCCTCCGCCCAGCCGGGGCTGCTCGGCCCCTTTGCCTCCGCGCTTTTTATTCTTGTTTTTCATATCGATTCTGAGCAGTGCTGGTGTGTCTCTTCAAGCCCCTTGATTGTAGGATGCCCTTCGTGTCCCTTTCTTTAAGCAACAGTCGTTCTGTAATAGCTAAATAAAGTTGATGCTGTAAAACTAACGTCTTGTTTCTTGATGGTCAGTTTGTATGGAATGCACCTGCAAGGGTACCTCCTTGTCTGAAAGGCGTGCTTTAAAAATAATTAATTAAGAGAGAAAGAAAGACATGGAATACATTATGGCCCATAAAGAAAACCCCGAATGTCTCCTGTGTGTATGAAGGTGAAGTTTTTCTTATTTAAGAGACTGCTCTTTTACCTACATCATAGAAGTAACACATGTCCCTTAGGCTTACAGTTTTCAGTATCATTTTTATGTATTTATTTTTTTCTAAATAAATTTAATGCATCTTGTATTTCTGTTTTGAGAGGGACTTGTTTAGACAGTTGTTTTTTTAACTTTTATTAAGTCACAGCCCCTTCTTGTTTGTTACAAATATTAGATTTGAAAATTAATATTTGTACCTTGCCAGAAATGTGTGGTCTTGATTGTGTTTAGAAGAGTATAGTAAAAGTCTAAGTTTGGGCACCATGTACCTAACTCCTTGATGATGTGACTTTGACAAACTTTGATTTTGATAAGCTTGTAAAATAAAATAATTTGTCTTTGGTGCCAAGATATAGCATTAGTAATACTCTTTGAAATGTAAATATGTAGGGTTCCTTTTACAAAGATCTAGATGCTTTTAATACCTCTTAAGTTTATTTTTATGGAAGTCTGACTTTTTTATTTTTCATAAAAGACATATCTTGTTAAGTCATTATAAGGTGATCTAACTTTGGATGTGCTTATAGGCCCATGGGACGTGCATGTGCACAGTGATTTGGCAAAGGACCTAGGTTAGTGCTTGTGATGATCACTTCAGATTTTCATACTACTGGTTTCTTTGAGTAGTTTGTTTAATTTTATTTATTTATTTATGTGTTTTTTTTGGTAGATGAAAATGAAGTTGAAAGGCCAGAAGAAGAAAATACCAGGTTAGTGAAATTTCTTGTTGATAACACAGATCGTGTCATACAGTGGTTCTATCAACCATTTGTCAAAATTATTATAATCGTTGGTTTGATTACATTTTGACTAAAGGTTGGGAGACATCGAATCTTTGGGAGTTTATTCCTATTTCAGGACCTAATCTCATACCAGTCTGTTTATTTGTAGTAGCTTAGGAGACAAAGATTTTGAAGTAAGGATTTAAATACTTTTCAGTGTTAAATAACTTCCTCTTAAGTGGAGTATATAGTATAACCATGAGACTGCTAAGAAAAGAGTTTTAACTTACAATCTTAAATTACTACTTTCACAATATTTATGATGTTGTAATGCACTTTTGTTATAATTTCAACATTTTGTATTTAAATGCAAAGTAGGATTAATGAATTTTTTGTAAGATTAGCTCCCTTTTTTAGATTACTAGAAAAGTAGGAGTATCGTTTATAGAACATGTACAGGCAGCCAGAAACTGAATTCTAAATTTTAAAACAAACGCATACAAGTTAATGGATATGCTGACTTTACTCTGACCAGAGGCCTTAGTGTTCTGTAATGGGGAAGGAAGGGGTGGTTGAAAAAACCACAGCTTTTAGAGAATATTTGGTTTTAATAAGTGGAGGAAGTAGTACCTCATACTTACTAGGATGACTGTAATAAAAAAGACAGCAACAGGTGCTGGTGAGGATATGGAGAAATTGGAACCCTCATACACTGATGTTGGGGTTGTAAAATGGTGCAGATACTTTGGAAAACAGTCTGGCAGTTTCTCAAAAGATTAAACACAGAGTCACTATATAATCTAGGAATACCAATCCTAGTCTTATACCTTAAGAGAAATGAAAACATACATCCATGCAAAAACTTGCACAGTATGTTCTCACTTAACAATGTTGTTAGGTTCTGCGAATTTAAGTGAAACTACCTTTAAAAAGACCATTTCTGCCATAGGCTAATTGGTATAAACAAAGTTATGTTCCTAGGCATCTCATCAGCGTTGTAACAAAATGACATTGAACGAAAGGATGTTACTTGAGCTTCTGCTTGCTGTACATGAGTGTTCATAGCATTATTCATAATAACCAAAAAATGGAAATAACTTATGTCCATCAAATAATGAATGGATAGAGAAAATGTGGTATATTTATACACTGGAATACTATTTGGCAGTAAAAAGAAATGAAGTATTTGTGTGTTGCAGCATGGGTGAATCTTGAAAATATGCTAAGTGAAAGAAGCCAGTCACAAATTACTACATATTGTATAATTTTGTTTATATTAAATGGGCAGAATAGGTAAATTCATAGAGATACCAAGTAGTTAGTGTTTGCCCAGACTGAATACAGGGCAAAATGGGGAGTGACTAATATATACAAGATTTCTTTTTGGGGCGATGAAAATGTCCTGGAATTAGATAATCGTTATTGTTGCACTATTTTGTAAACTTACTAAAAACCATTGAGTTGCACATTTGAAATGAGTGGATTGTGTGGTATATGAATTATATTTCTTTTTTTAAAAAATATATCTTTTTTGATTTCAGAGAGGAAGGGAGAGGGAGAGAGAGAGTTGAAACATCAATGATGAGAGGAGTCATCATTGATCGGCTGCCTCCTGCACACCCCGACTGGGGATCGAGCCCGCAACCTGAATTATATTTCAAGCTGTTACTTAAAAAGAAGTGAATGGAAGAACTAAGTGAAAAGTAGAAATAGAAAAGCTTTGGGGATGCTGAAATTAGACTGTTCTTCCCCACTTAAAACTCTCCCTTGTATTGGAAGATGGTTTTTAAAAACTCATTGCTGTATTTGAAATTTTATCTAGTTTTTAAATGTATATATGCCCAACCCAGCTTCTAATGCTAATCTTAACCACAAAGTGAGGATTTGTGTAATTTATAATTTGGAAAGTAATTAAATATTTCTTCATGCCCTGTTTTTCATTTGGTCAAGAAATTAATTGAGCCCAGCCGGAGATCGGAGATTGGGGTTCGATTCCTGGTCAGGGCACATGCCTGGGTTGCAGGCTCTATCCCCAGTTGGGGACCTGCAGGAGGCAGCCCATCAACAACAACTCTCTCATCATTCACGTTTCTCCCTCTCCCCGTCGCTGAAATCAATAAAAGATATATTAAAAAACAATAATAATAATTGATTCACAACTAAATACACTTTTTTTTCAATGTGTGTCTATTGAGTTGAGGGAGAGAGATAGAAACATCAATGACGAGAAAATCACAGATCAGCTGCATCCTGCACGCCTGCAACTGGGGATCGAGCCCACAACCTGGGCATGTGCCCTGACTGGGAATCGAACCGCAATCTGGATCATAGGTTGATGCTCAACCGCAGAGCCACGGCTGCCGGACTAAATACACTTTTTTATGAGCTAACTTTTATTCCATTAACTTTTGTTAATATTAGTTTTTGGCTACAATTCTTGAAGTTTATTTTCTGATTGAGCATTCTTTAGTTTTAGTACACAACTTGATTAAATTTATTGGAGAGAGGCCTTTTGCCTTCCCTGTGCATTACTGTCAAAATGTCATTATATTCCTTAATAAAACTTTATTTGGAGAGTTATTAAATTTATTTCATCCTATGGAAAAGATCTACCCTTAATATTTTTATTTTTCTAGAACATGTTTATGATTTTGTCATGTTTTTAGCATTTTAATGGTGATAGAGAATTAAAACTTCTAAAAGTTCATTGGGGAAGAGAGCACCAAAGTATAATTCTAGTATCCAGCTTGATATATCATTGCATTACCCTAAGTGAGCTGAGTCCTTGTTATTAGAATATTCCTCTGCTTCTTTATGACTGGTGAATTGTTAAAGCCTCTGTTCTTAACCATTGCATTATACTGTCTCCAATTCTCTCATGTTTTATCTGTCTGTGTTTTGGCTAACCATACTGTTTTGTGACATAAACAAGCTGAACTTCTATCTGGCTACCTAGAAGCTTATTTAAGCAGGAGGTAAATGTACTGAAGAAATATAGTTGCAGGTTTGTTTTCTTGAGTTAAGCAATAGAACAGTGAAAATATAACAGATAAGCTATCAGTGTTTATCCTTCATTTTACTTTATTTGGAGATTGTATTAAAAATATCAAGGTAGAAATTAAATTGATTTATATTGAAACTGCTTGACATAGAGTGAAGTTTAGGAAATAGCAGAAATCTCATGAGTTCTTTGAACTGAGTAATTGTTAGTTGCTTTGTACTTGCATTTCCTCATCTATAAAATGAGGTTAATGGTTAATTCCCACTATGAAAATTATAATTATTAAAAATATAATAAACCAATTATACTACAGTACTAGAAGGTTTTTTTGATTGGTAATGGCCATATGCTTGAGATAAGATACTTGAGAAGAAGATAATATGAGAATAAGAGTGTCTTATTGTTGTGTCGATTTTGTTATAACGGCAAATTCAGGTGTTAACTGGCCTTAAAAAAGTAATTAGTCTTTTAATGCATTAAAATTAGTCTGCAGCTGTCATTAGTGTAAAATTGGAAAGCAGTTTTAAATGAAGATAAACTTTTTTATCTTAAGATTTATTTTTTATACAATAGGGAACACATTCAATAAAATGATGATGAAACAGAAAGCCAGGAAGAAGCATGTATATTAACTGAATACTAAAAGAGTTAATGTGATCATATGACAAATCTGAAAAGAGGAAACTTACTTAGTCCTTGACAATTACAGTAGTACCTGGCACACAGTGGAAGTTCAGTAAAGATTTAGGATAAATGTGATGCATATTTTAAAAATGAAAAAAAAAACCCCACACAACTCAAATTATAGCCCACCATCAAATTGTAAATTTGACATCATTAACAAATTGTGGAGGCAGTTCCGTTCTATTTCTAATGTTGAGTAATTGTTTTATGCAAGGCATGAGGAATGGAGTAGGACGGGTAGGTAGTTTTTACCATCCATTTTTTTACTATCTAGTGGAAACAATTTTAGGAAACTATCAGACATAGTTTAAAAATACTAGTGTACCTTATCTGTACTTCTCAAAACTAATACTAGGTATGTGTACTTATTTTTGTTTGTAGTGCTAATAATCCTCCATCTGGAACTGAAGATGAAACTGCTGAGAACGGCGTAACTAAACCGGTAACAGAAGGCTTTGAAATCTAGTTCTTTGTTTAAAATCTTTATCAGTAGTTTTGCCTTCACTTAGGAATAAAGCCAAAATTTAATATGGCTTTCAGTATCCTGCTTGATCTGGCCCCCCTTACATCACCTATCTCATCTGGTACGCTCAAAACCATAGGAAAGAGGAGTAGTGGGAAGATTTCAGGTGAAATAGGGCATGTGCAAAGGCTTTGATGTTTATTTCAAGGAACTGAGTGGTCATAGATCATCTAAAGGATGGGTGGGAAACGTATGGCCTGTGGGCCTGGCACGGCCGGAGAAATCATTTGGTCTGGCCCTGACAAGGCAACTGCAGGCGGGACTCAAAATTCAATAAATCTAAGAGTTTTTTTCATAGCTAATTTTTAAGTTAATAATCTTGGATGGCCCGAGAATGATGTTACAAATATCCAAATGGTCCTTGGCAGCAAAAAGTTTCCCCACTCCTGATCTAAATAGATCATACCCTGATTTTCAAAGCAAATGTTTGAGTCTTGAAGCCTAAATTTGATTGTCATGTTTTTTAGAAAAAAATTTTTTTGTATAAGTGATAGTATTTGACCTCATGCCTGTTGAAAGTGATGTTTCTTTGGGGGTGTGAACGTATTATGGGCCCTATGACTATTTTTAACATTCTAACACCCCCCCATTGTTATTCAGCAAGCTTGAATTTGTATACAAAAATTATTTTGCCTAGGTTTTCTATTTTTTAAATTTAATATTTGACTAAGCATAACATAGCCTTTTAGAGCCAAAACAAACCTTTATAAATGGTCCTACTTTTACTCATAGAAACAAAACATTTCCTCGACTATTTGCATGCAGGGCCTCTCCTAGGTGTAAATGAATTCCAGGAATAAGTGAGCTGCTTCTTAACTGTTTGTTACTTTTTAACCGTGACACTGATTATTAAAATTGTTTTCCTCTTAATTTCATTTTTTTTTCTTATCAAGAATTTCTCAAATACTTTTTTTATAATTTTATCTTATTATCTTAGTAAATTGCCTTAGATCTTTTTTGTAAGAGGAACTGTTATGGTAGAAAGAGACATGAGGCACTATTTAAAAAAAGATGGCGAAAAAAGGTTTTCATTCTTACCCTTTTTTTTTTTATCATGTAAAGCATTGATGTTATAAATGAGTTGAAATAAGTAACAGTTCTGTGAACTTGTAACTGTTTTGTGTAGAATTATAGCTTAATCACAAAATGGTTACTTTTTCATTTATTCATATTAGATGTTGAAATGGATTATTTAATGTATTTTATAATTGTTTATGTTGGTATAGAAAGTGACTGAGACTGAAGATGATAGTGATAGTGACAGTGATGATGATGAGGATGATGTTCATGTCACTATAGGAGACATTAAAACAGGAGCACCACAGTATGGGTAAGTTCTTTTTAAGTAACAATTTTGTGACTAAATCAAAGGTAGTGTGCCTATTGTTTTTACATTTTTCCATCTTACCATGATATGAAAGAACTCTTGTTAAACTTTCTCCATGAGTTGCCAAGAGAATAGATCTTAAAAATTCTCATCCCCAGAAAAAAAATATTTGTGACTATGTGTGGTGATGCATGTTAACTAAACTTTGCAATTTAAACATATCGCATCATATTTTAATTGCAGCTCATGATAAAAGGGTATTTCACCACGAAAATAATTCTTTCCTAAAGATAATTAGGTAAAGTTATATGGAAGCAGCAGTATTTTTGATTCCTGAAGTTAAAGTGTTTTCATAAATGAGTACAACAAATGCTTTGGTTAGAATTAGAAAGCCTTAAATTGCAGTTTGCATTTGTATTCTCTGATTTTATTATCCAAATCTGAGTTTAGGTTTGTAAATTGTTTTAATAGAAACAATATAAGTATTTCTCATAGTGTTTTTCTTTAAGTTGTTAATTATCCTGTAGACTTTTTACGCCAATGTGTTGTCTCATGTTTCATAGTTGGTAAAATTCTGAATCAAGTGAACTGGGCTATCATTGACTCATTGAGCACATGAAAAATTTTACAGAAATATTGGAAGGCAATATATTAAAGTATAGCTTGTGATTTTGTTTTGGTGGTAGAATAAAAGTCAAGGTCGTCTTTGGTGTTTTTCAGATTGGATGTATAATGTAGTTTTGCATTGGGAAGATAAAATAAACTTTTCATTAATCGTACTATATAGTTTACTAAGCAGCCTTATCTGGACTCAACCAGTATATATACAGTACACATAAGTACTTTTGAATACTGGGTAGTCAAAAGTAGGTAATTAATGATGATGATAATGATGATGATAATACAGTAATGAATAAATAAATAATACAAGAATAAAGTCTTTTGTATATTCACAAGTTTTGCCCACCCTTGCATTTTATCTCTTCAGTAGAGCCTTTTCTTTTTCAAAAGTTATTTATTTTAGGAAGTCACTTTTGCATTATAATGACTACCTGTGTAATTTTAAAACCCTAGCAATTTTTTGGGGAGCAGGGTTGAGAAGAGACTAAATTATTTATGTTAAAGATAGATAACTCTTTTTTTTAAATGTATATATCTTTATTGATTTCAGAGAGAGGAAAGGAGAGGGGGAGAGAGAGAGAGATAGAAACATCAATGATGAGTCATTGATTGGCTGCCTAGCCCAAAACCCGGGCATGTGCCCTGACCGGGAATCGAACCCTGATCACCTGGATCCTAGGTCGATGCTCAACCGCTGAGCTACTCCCGGCCAGACGAGATAGATAACTCTCGAAGTTCTCCTCATCCCCACTTAAAGTAAATAGTATTGGGCTGGCTTATAATGTTAGCAGACCTCTGTGCTAATAGGCCTTTTACCATCTTCATTATGCAAAAGAAACACTTTGGTATAACAGCAGTACTCATGGCATATTTAGTAAATACTTTTATATAAAATTATTTGTATTTGCAAGTATAGAAATCAGTGGTGATTTCTTTTATTAATATGACCAGTTTTTGGTAGGAATCACACGCAGATATTAAATGCACATAGACTCCCATAGTACTTTATGTGAACTTTATTTCTTACAGCAATTTCAAGTTTCATGAATTCTAGTTATGTTTATACATGGTTAGGCTCTAAATTCCTTAAGAGCAGAAATCTTGGTTTATGAATTTTCCTATTCCTTATATTGCCTTACATGTAGTAAATATTCAGTAAATGTTTATTGACCAAGTAGACTTATGTATTAAAACAGTTGTCTTTGAACATTTTTCCTCAACATTTGGTTATGAAAATTTTCAAATATTCAAAAAAGTTGAAGGAATCGAGGTGTGAATACTCATTCACCCATTACCTAGGTTGCACAGTTTATATTTGCTATGTTTGTTTTATTACATATACATATATACATATATGTAATACACATATATACATACATACATACATGGGTAGGAGACACACACACACACACACACACACACCTCTATCCATGCATTTACCTATTCATCAGTTCATCTATTTTTTAATGTTTTTTTTAACCTCATCCAAGGATATGTTTTTTTTATTGATTTTAGAGAGAGGAAGGGAGAGAAACATCTATGTGAGAAACATTGATTGGTTGTCTCCCTTACATGCCCTGACCAGGGATTGAACCCTCAACTTTATTTTTTTAATGTATTTTTAATGCATTTCAAAGTAAGTTACAGATCTTTCTGAAGGGTATAAAGCTTCTTTAACCTTGATATCTCAAGATACATTCCTTGAAAACTGAAAGGCAGCCAGTGAGAAAATTAAATTTGGTGACAGTTTATTTTGTGTACGCAAGCATATTTATAGAACAAATTATGTTCAAGGAACAATAGTAAATTGGTTTATTGTTAGCTGTTATAAAGTACAAAATAGCATTTTTTTATAACATACTTTTGTTACAAACTTCATTTTATCTATAAGGTAGGAAGAAAAGCTGGCAGGAATAATTTGTCTTATATAGAGAAGTGGGTTCTTAGCTATATCTTTGAGATTCATTTATTCTTTCAGTAAGCACTTTAAAAAATATATATATATCCTTATTGATTTCAGAGAGAGGAAGGGAGAGGGAGAGAGAGAGATAGAAACATCAATGATGAGAGTCATCAATTGGCTCCCTCCTGCACTCCCCCACTGGGGACTGAGCCTGCAACCTGGGCAGGATGCCCTGACCGGAAATTGAACTCCGATCTCCTGGATCCTAGGTTGATGCTCAACCGCTGAGCCACGCCCGGCTGGGCAGTAAGCACTTTTTAAAGACAGTTTGTCTGACGCTGTACTAATTGATGGTGGGGATATAAAAAATAATATAGTCCTTACTTACCAGAAGTAGTGAGGAAGACAGATGTGAGCAAATATTTTAGCTCAGTGTGCTAGAATCAGAACATATACAAAGTGATTTGAAAGCTTTGAGAGTCACTAAAAGCCTACTGGTGTTGAAGATCCTAGAGGAGGTAATATTTTAACTTGTTTGCATGATCCTTGAGTTAAAAGGAAGAGAGGACTGATGGTTTAGGAGAGGGTACTACTTAGATGTAGTGCAAGCATGACTACATCTGGTGCGTGGAGGGTGAAGGTAGGAGAGAGGGGGGTCAAAAACCACTTAGGGAGGAAGGAGTTAGGATGTTTCTGCTATGTTATCATGAACCTTTGAAGGTTCTTTAGGCAAGTCAGCTTCTTTGAAAAGATAACTAGCAGCAGTAGTTGAGATGGACTCGATAGAAATTAGTTATTGAAGTGATTGTTCACATGAGATAATCCAAACTAAGCCAACAGCAGGGATGGATGGGAAAATAAGGTATATTAGAGTGAGTAATAAATAGAAATAAATGGGTAACTAGTTGGTTGTGTATGGAGAGGGAGAAAAAGGACCCAATAACTTAGAGGTTTCTAAAGTAGTTAATTGAGTACATAACAGTGCTATGTAAATGAATAACCTAGATCTCATAAATTTAGTACATTGGAGACCAAAAGGTGGAAATTACTAGGCAGACAAGTGGCAGCGAATCTTCACAAGTCCAGTTGGCTAAACTTGCTAGGGTAAAGAACCAAATTAAATAACATGAATATGATGTGAGAAATATATCGTTGAAAGAATTGTCTATAACTTGAGGTCTAAGAGCTTTTTGCTCTGTGGGAATTGAGCCTTCTTCCTTACTCCCTTCTGTCCCCTTTTCCCTAACCTCCCCAATGTATAAGTCTATTTTGGTCAATATATATGATTTTCGTACTCTTACAAGAACACATTATATAGAAAAGCAGGGAATTGTCTGTAAACTCATATTACAGAAAATTTATACAAGGTCTATGGAGTGTTAAGGTTATACAATTAATAACAAAACTTGTACTTGAACTTGGGTCTGTCTGAGTCTACATCCCCCCCCCCCATAACATGTATGTTGTACTACATTTTAAAAGGTGCAGCTCAGTGATTTTTTAGAGTGTATGAATTCATGCAGCAACTATCCAAATCAAGATATGGAACACCACTAGCATTCTGGAAACTTGCCCCTCTTGTTTTCTCTCAATCATTAGCTGCGGACCACCACCAGGCACTGTTCTGCTTTCACTCTAGACTTATTTTGAATTTTATGTAAATTCATTTCATGGATGGATGTACTCCATGGGTATTTGAAAGAGGATTTATCAACAGTATCAAGTGCAGGAAGTATTAAAGGGAGGTTGGTGGGTTTGGAAAGGGGTGGAGAAATTTCATTGTTGCAGGAGGTGAGGAGTTCTAGAAGTTTAAACTAGGAGACGAGGAAGTGAAGACAAAGCATCTGGACTCCTCCTCCATTCCCAGCCAGATTTCCTGTGAAGTGTGCTGTAGTGGGATATTAAGTTAGTGGTAGGTGTCTGAGAAGGAAAACAAGTCAGGCTTTTAAACAGTATTTGTTTTTATCTTTTATTGAGCAAGTGACAGACTTTTAGTTTAAAACATTTTCTACAGTGCGTGTCATTGTCAGTTTACTCTGTGGGTGTATAATTTGTATACATTGAATGTGTTGCTGTTTATGTTTAAGTTTCTCAGGATAATTTTTATTTTGTTTTCAGGAGTTATGGTACAGCACCTGTAAATCTTAACATCAAGACAGGAGGAAGAGTTTATGGAACTACAGGTAAAATTTTTATTTGCAGCTGCATCAGTAGAAAATAAGGCATATATATGAGTAGGTGATAAATGATTGTAATAACTGTTACAGCGCAATTAAAAATATCAGTTTTACCCTGTCCGGTTTGGCTCGGTTAGAGCATCGGCCCTCAGACTAAAGGGTTCCAGGTTCAATTCTGGCTAAGGGCATATACCTCGGTTGCAGGCTGGATCCCTGACCCTGGTTGGGGCATGTGTGGGAGGCAACTAATCCATGTGTCTCACATCGATGTGTCCCCCCCCAAAAAGCAATGGAAAAAATATCTTTGGGTGAGGATTAAAAAAATATATATTTTGTGTGTGTGTGTGTATGTGTGTATGTATAAAATAGATATCAGTTTTCACCATATATTACAGGGCTAGATAAAGATTTTAGGCCCTGTGGGCCATAGAGTTCCTGCCATGGTGGGGTTTTTTTGTTTTTTCTTTTACTTGTTTGTCTTATAACCCTTTAAAAATGTAAAAACATTTCTTAGCTCACAGCCTGTACAAAAACTAATTTAAAACATGGAAGTTAGCAACTTCCTAGTGGTATAGGAATCCCTTATTGTAAATAACAAGTTTGTAATCTCTCTGTCCATTTTATCTTATAGCTATACAATTAAGTTGGACCTTACCTTTTCTTTATGGTAAACAGTACTCTAATGCTTTGTTTGGAACCTTTGCCATATTTAGTGCAACAGTAAAAAGATATCACACTATCTTTCAGCTTCTTACTAATGTAGCTCCTTCACTATTTTGTAATTTTATAAAACAGGAACAAAAGTCAAAGGGGTAGACCTTGATGCACCTGGAAGCATTAATGGAGTTCCACTCTTGGAGGTAGATTTGGATTCTTTTGAAGATAAACCATGGCGTAAACCTGGTAAGGTTATTGTGGATTATATTGGTTTCAAAAGATTTATAGTATAAATAGTCACTAGAAAAGTATTTTTCAGTATCAATTTAAAGTATTGTTTTAATGTCATTTCTGTAGTCTTAAGCTCATGAGAGTAATAATGAATTAATATAATAATAAATTAATCATTAATAATTAATTTTTTAAATCTTGCTGATAGCCTAGCATTATATTAAAGTAGACTTGCATATTGCTTTTTTATAATGCATTTCTAAAGGAAATAATTTTGATCAAAAATTCTTACAGTTCTATTGCTTTATGGTAATTGGGAGAGCTGGTAAAATTAGAAAAGGTAGTAAGACTAATAGGACTCTAAATTTATATTTTGTAGTTTATTATATTTTATATGCCACATAAAAAATAGAATTGAAATATTTGTACACTAAAAGTGTGTTTTTTTATCTTTAGGTGCTGATCTTTCTGATTATTTTAATTATGGGTTTAATGAAGATACCTGGAAAGCTTACTGTGAAAAACAAAAGAGGATACGAATGGGACTTGAAGTTATACCAGTTACCTCTACTACAAATAAAATTACGGTAATTAATAAATGTTCCAAAACACTCCAGTGTTTTCAACTGTCCCGGTTTTACTTCCCAAATAAATCACTTTTTCCTCTAAAGGTGATTAAAAGCTATATGATAGTTTAAAAATTCCATTCTTTTTACCATGTTTGTTTTTTTCTCTTCCTTCCCTTTTAGTTTCATATTAATGATTTTCTGATGTTCTTAGTTTCAAGTCACAGACTAGCCACAGCTAGTTTGTCTTTATATGGCCTATTAATTAAAAATTATGTGGTATCTTAATGGGGAATATGTTATTTAACTTAGGCCGAAGACTGTACTATGGAAGTTACACCAGGTGCAGAGATCCAAGATGGCAGATTCAATCTTTTTAAGGTGAATTTTAGTAAATTATCCTTGGTTGCTCTCATTTTTTTATTTTTATTTTTTTTTTGTTCTTGAGTCTGCTTCCATACCACTACTCAAGGGACCAGATTAAAGTGGAAATAGCTCCTTTTTTCCAAACCTTCAGCTTCCTGGTGACTTACAAATTTGCTGATTGTTGTTTTTATCTCCACTTTTGCAAGCATGTGAATTTATAGCCTATTATACTAACATGCCAAGTAAAACTATTCTTGCTATATGTTGTGGTTTTATTTTGAGTCATAGTATATGTTTGTAGGATATAAAAGTTCATGCCAGCAGGTTAAGCTGTTATTATAGATCATGCTATAATCTCAGAATTAGAGATTAATTTTTCCTAATTTTTTTTTTAAAAAATGGTAAGGAAGATGACTTATTAGTATGACACTGAAATTATTGGTGTAGTCTAAGATAGCTCAAGAATCTTACGCATTCTTTGTGAGTCCCTAAGACTCAACGAAATAGGATAAAGCCATTGATTTTTAAATTCTTCGAAAAGGAGTAGGTTTAGTGAGGGACTTGAAGGTTGATATTACTACCACTTGGACACCAAGTCTGACTTCTGGCTTCTCTATTCCATATGATCACAGACCCAGTCCAAAGAATAATGTATTTTCATACTTCTGCAATACATAGCAACCTACTCTTGATTGTATACTCTTCTTTCTTTATCTTAATTCTTGAATCTTATATTGAATGACACTGGGATGAAGACGGGGAGTGGCTTTTAGATTGGTTTGTATATTTAGGGAAATTTTTGGACAGGAACTTTTTTGTGCCCCTTTTGGGACTGCAGCTCTTTCCACTGAAATAGTGCCTTATGCAATGCATGTGCTGTATCCGCAGATGTAGCTGCTCTGCTGGACACAGTTCTATGTAGAGAATTTGATTTTAATGTATATCCTACACTGGGTATTTGGTTCTTGTTCTATAACTATTTTGAAAGTGTGTGGTAATGTTTTTTCATATTTTAAATGGGCATCAGGTTCTTTTTGGTGTTATCTACTTATTTAGGCATTGAATATATAGTTATACATGATTACAGTGAGTAGATAGAAGAGTTGCTTGGATTATGAAATAGTTCATTTGCAGGGGTACTTTGTATTCTAACAGAAATGAGAACTTCCTTTGTAAACTGCCAGCTTCTATATACTTTGTCTTTTTGCAGTGAACTTCTTAAACTAAAAAAAAACAACTAAGAAAACTTCAGAGGGACTGGTCTCATATTGAAGGTGGCCATTGTGAATTAGTTTTTTAATATACATACTGTCTATTGAAAAATTATTTCTGAACTTTCCTTTGGTTATATGAGAGGAGATCATTATTTCATTCTAATTTATTTGATTCTGAATGAATAAACTCAATACATGAATTTGATCAGTGTAATCTAATAATTTTTCTTGCCTCAGCAATGTTCAATATTACTGATCTGTTAAAAATAGTGTATTTTAATATGTGTGACTCACATTTTTTTCTTAATGTATATTGTGATCTGTAGGATGTATTGATAATGCTCAAAATCTGCAACTAATGGTATGTGGGAGTGTTTGATATTTTTAGGCTACAATTTGATTTACATTGATTTCAGGAAAGTTTCTATCACCTTAAATTTAAGAAATATCCTTTTCAGATTTCTGTGGGATTATTTTTCTTTGAAAAAATAGGAGCTGTCTTTTTTGCTATCCTGCTGCTCTGAAGAGTACAAAAAAATTATAAAAATGTAATTGGTACCCCAAATATGCAGAAGTAAATTTCTTAGGTATTAACTGCTAAAATGCGTATTTTAGACAAAATGCTACAGAAATTGGAGAAGTGAGGGTTAGAAATTAGTTTAGGATTAGAAATTACATTGGTTCATTCTGATTTTTTTTTAAAGTCTAAAGTGTGCTGCAATAGAGAAGCATATGTCATTTTTATCAGAGCCTTGAGAGTGTAGAGAGGAGAAGTATTGGAGATTGAGGAAATGGTTTGGACAAAGAAACTTATGTTTTAACTGATTAGTAGTAGATGAGAGGATTATTTAAGAAATTAGTCTTATCGGATCAGAGCTCTTTTTTGGAAAGGAGAAGAGAGATTTTGTGGAATGTGGTTTAATTCTAGAAAGCCTAGAAACAAGGAGTGTGAGTTAGAGGAGTTACTGCCTATTTGTTAATAGGAGAGTGACTTTTAAGTTAACACTATTCTGACCACATTTTGTGATGTGGTTGGATAAAGAAAGTCCAAGCTTTACCCATCTATTTGAACTGGAATTATTAGGATTGGTGAGAAAGAAGGAAAAAACCTTCCCCAGTTTTCTTGTTATATCTGAGCACCTCCAGTATGCATAGCACTGTGTTAATGCTACAGAAAGACAGGGTTTCTGTATTCAAGGAGCTTATAATTTCAGTGAAGTGTACATATGAAGTAACCACAATATATTGTGACAAATGTTATATTGATGGTTTTGACAAAGTGCAGTAGGGAGTTCAGAAGAGAGTGAGTTATCCTACATTGTGGAGTCTAGCAAGATGAGAAAGTTCATAATTGAAAGAAGAAAGAGTTTTTTTTAATAGGAGAGAGGGGAATATAGAACATTGTTCTCAGAGAGAGCAACATGAGCAAAAACAGATAGCATGAAAGGAGAGTTGAGGAGGATGAGAGAAACCATAGGTGAGAAGCCTGGAAATAGAATTGGGGCTGTGATGAGAAAGACCTTAAACTAGCCTGCAGACATTTGTGTAGGCAATTGGAAACCATTTGAAAATTCTTGAGTAGAATACATGGGCAAATCTGGTTTATAGAAAAAGAACTGGCAACAGGGTAGGAGAAGAGGGAGTCAGAGACCAGGTAAGGAGCTGTTATAGTACTGTGGAAAGGAAAAGAACAAGGACCCAAACTTATACTGCTGAATGGACAAAGCAACACATTAAAGAATTATAACCTAAGTACTTTTCATATCTATTGGAAAGATTTAAAAAAAAATTTTTTTTAAATTCTCACTGAGGATATTTTTTTCCATTGACTTTTAGAGAGAGTGGAAGGGAGGAGGGGAGAGAGAGAGGAAAAAAATCAATGTGAGAGAGACACATTGATTGATTGCCTCGCGCCCAAGCCCCAACTGGTGCCAGGGTTCAAACCTGCAACTGAGGTATGTACTCTTGACCAGTAATCAACCCTGCGACCCTTTGGTCTACAAGCCAATGCTCTAACCACTGAGCAGAACCTTAGAGACAAGCAGCCTGTCAGCCTCTTTAACTTTTTGTTTTACTTTTTATTAAGTAAATTTTCAAACATACTAACAAGATGATAAAAATAGTACAAATGGTCCCTCCATGTGTTTATTATAGTGCCTCATGATTATAAACATTTGATATACTTAAATCTTTTATATACTTCAAAAATAAGGTTTTGTTGGTTTATTAGGGAAATGAAAGAAGATGAAGTCTAATAGGTATGAAGATAAAGTCACTCAGTTGTCTACAAAAACAGTTGTGTAATTAAATAATTTGGAGTGAGGGGCAAAAGAGGAGTGACTGGTGGGTATCAGTAACATGTATGTGCCTTCTGGACCCCCTATTCAAATATTAGACCTTTTATGCTGATCTTTTAATTTTCTTATCTTTTCTCTCTAATATCTAGCTTCCATATTCTGGGAGATTTCTTCACAACCTTCTCTCAAAATATATTATGTCCATGAGTGCATACATAATTTTTCTCTATGAAAGTATTTAAGGGCTTTGTCACCAGTGTTCTCAAATTTCAGTTAATGTCTTGACGTATTATCCATTGTACCAAGCATTCCTTTGTACCCTCTTAATCTGGAAGCACATATCCTTCACTTCTGGAATATTTTCTTCTATTATTTTTTAACTTTCTGCTTTCTTCTGCCTTCTGGACCCCCTATTCAAATATTAGACCTTTTATGCTGATCTTTTAATTTTCTTCTCTTTTTTCTCTAATATCTAGCTTCCATATTCTGGGAGATTTCTTCATCCTTACAACCCTTCTATGTACTTTTTCATTTCTGCTGTTACATTATTAATAGCCAAAAAGATTTGTTTTCAGTGTTTAACCGTAGCATCCTGTTCTTGTTCATATTCTTGTTCATGCATGTAGTGATGCAGTATTTACTCCCTCTGTCTCAAAAGATATTAATATTATTGATAGGTTGTTTTTGTTAGGTGTTTTTTTTCTGTAGTCTGTTTTCTTCAAGTGGGTTTTTTTTAAAATGCTCACCTGAGGATATATTTTTATTGATTTTAAAGAGAGAGGAAGGGAGAGAGAGAGAAACATCGATCAGTTGCCTCCTGTACACCCAGACTGGGGATCAAACCTGCAACCTAGTTATGTACCCTGACTTGGAATCAAACCCGCAACTGGAATGATAATCAAGCAACTGAGCCACTTGGCCAGGGCTTCAAGTTGAAAGTTTCAAGTTTGTTGTTTTTGGCTTCCGCCTTTGACTATTCTCAAATGTTTGTTGAGCTTTGGCCATTCAGTCATGAGAGAGTAGGTCACCCAAAAGGTGATTGGAAGCTCTGTGCATATGAATAGAACTTCCTGACTGTAGGCTTTACTGTAGGGCTAAGCTTTTTTCAGCCTCTGATGTCAGTATCTTTAGTTTGTTTCACTTTTTGTTTTTTTTCTGTATTGTGGTAATCTGATATTTCAGAGAAGAAATTTCAGTATTTTTCCTAGAGGATTTATACTTGACTGGTTTGAATGTTGTCAGTTCCTGAACCTCTTTGGATTCTGCCATGAAAATTTAATTGTCTTTGCATTGTCATTGCTGATTTAGGATTCAGATTTCTTTGGTCTCCTAAATTAGTTACTATTTTTTCTTCCGCTTTCAAAGTCCTAAATTTTGCTGCTTTCCCAATCTTTTTATTCTTGTGGGTTGAAACAAAATTATGATAAGTTAACATAGTTTTATTTATTTACTGTTGGCACTATTACAGATGTTCCTCGTATTTCCCCCCTTTACCCTCCTTCACCCAGCCCCCGCCCCTCCTCTCTCTGGTCATCACCACACTTGCCTGTGTCCACGGGCTATGCATATGTTTGGCTAATCTTTTCACAATCCCCTCCATCCCCCTGCCCTCTGATCTCTATCAGTCAGTTCCATGTATTCATGCCTCTGACTCTGTCTTGTTCGTCAGTTTATTTTGTTTATTAGATTCCACTTATGAGATCATATGGTATTTGTCTTTGTCTGGCTTATTTCACTTAGCATAGTAATCCCCAGGTCCATCCATGCTATCTCAAAAGGTAAGACTTCCTTCTTTTTTACAGCTGCATAGTATTCCATTGTGTAAATGTACCACAGCTTTTTTATCCACACCTCTGTTGATGGGCATTTGGGCTGTTTCCAGGTCTTTGTTATTGTAGATAACACTGCAATGAACATAGAGGTGCATATATTCTTTCTCATTGGTGTTTCAGTGTTAGGCGGTATTTCCAGAAGTGGGATCGCTGGGTCAAAAAACAGTTTCATTTTTAAATTTTTGAGGAAACTCCATACTGTTTTCCACAGTGGCTGCACCAGTCTGCAATCCCACCAGCAGTGTAGGAGGGTTCCCTTTTCTCTACATTCTTTCCAGCACTTGTTGTTTGTTGATTTATTGATGGTAGCTATTCTGACAGGTATGTGATGAGATCTTGCTGTGGTTTTAATTTGCATTTGTCTGATGATAGTGACATTAAGCATTTTTTGTCATATGTTTATTGTCCATCTCTATGTCCTCTTTGGAAAAGTATCTATTCAGGTCCTTTGCCCATTTTTAATTGGATTGTTTGTTGTCCTGGTGTTGAGTTATATAAGTTCTTTGTATATTTTGGAAATTAACTCCTTATCAGATGTATCATTGCCATTTTTTTCCTTTATACCTATGTTCCTCTCTATTTTTTCTTTTTCTTAAAGCATACCCTTTAACATTTCTTGCAATGCTGGTTTGGTAGTAATGAACTCCTTTAACCATTTTATGTCTGGGAAGCTTTTTATTTCGCCATCAGTTTTTGTTTTTTTTAATATATCTTTATTGATTTCAGAGAGAGGAAGGGGGGAGAGGGAGAGAGAGAGATAGAAACATCAATGATGAGAGAGTCGTCACTGATCAGCTGCCTCCTGCATGGCCCTGACTTTAGATTGAACCCCCAACTCAGGCATGTGCCCTGACCAGGCATTGAAACGTGATCTCCTGGATCCTAGGCCGATGCTCAACCACTGAGCCATGCCTGGCCAGGCTTGTCTTCAATTTTAAATGATAGTTTTGCTGGATAGAGTAGTTTTGGATGTAGGTCCTTGCTTTTCATTATTTTGAATACTTTGTGCTAATTCCTTCCAGCCTGAAGTGTTTGTTGAGAAATCAGCTGACAGCCTTATGGGAACTCCCTTGTAGGTCACTGTCTGTCTCTTGCTGCCTTTAAGAGTTTCTCTTTGTCTTTAACCTTTGCCATTTTAATTATAATGTGTGTCTCTGAGTTCATCTTGATTGGGACTCTGTGTGCTTCCTTAACTTGTATGACTTTTTCTTTCACCAAGTTAGGGAAGTTTTCTGTCATTTCTTCACAAAGGTTCTTTCCTGTGCTCACTTTCTTCTACTTCTGGAACCCCTGTGATGCAGATGTTTTAACATTTCATGTTGTTCTAAAGTTTCTTTAAACTATCCCTCATTCTGATTAATTCTTTTTTCTTTTTACTGCTCTAGATTGAGTGTTGTTTTTCTACCTTGTCTTCTAAATCCCTGATTTGATCCTCTGCTTTATCCGACCTACTTTATTCCTTTCAATGTAGTTGTTTTTTTTTTTGTTTTTTTTTTTGCCATTTGGGTGTCTTTTTGGGAACATGTCTATTTAGTTATTTTGCCCAGTTTGTAATTGGATTTTTTTTTTTTAATCCTCAACTGAGGACATGCTTAGAGAAAGGAAGGGAGACAGAAAATGAGAACACATTGGTCTTCGGTTGCCTTCCATACATGCCCCGACCGGGGATTGAACCTGCAACCTAGGTATGTGCCCTGACCTAGAATCGAACTGGCATCTTTTTGGTCCACAGGATGATGCTCAACCATTGCAGCCTGGCCAGGCCCTTCCAGTGTATTCTTGATGTCATTCTTCATTTCTGACTGGTTATATTTTATGATTTCTATGTCTTATTTCATGCTGTTGTAGTTCTCACTAGGTTTTTTGAGCATCCTTATGACCATTACTTTAAACTCTATGTCAGATAAATTGCTTGCCTCCATTTCATTCAGCTCTTTTTTGGAGATTCCTTCTGTTCTTTCAATTGGGCCCTGTTTTTTTGTCTCTTCATTTGGCTGTTTCTTTGTGTTTGTTTCTATGTATTAAATAGAACGGCTATGACTCCCAGTCTTCATGGTGTGGCCTTATGTAGTAGTTATCCTGTGCGACCCAGTGGTGCAGTTTCCTTGATCTCCTGACCTGGGTCCTCCAGGAATGTCCCTTGTGTGGGTTATGTGGACCCTCCTGTTATAATTGAGTCTTGATTGCTGTTGGCTCATTCATTTTTGGGATCTACCCTCAGTCTGAGTGACTGTGTGAGGCTGAACCCCAACCATGGCATGCAAGCTGCTGTACAGGTGCAGTCTCATGGTTTCTTCTGCCAGTCTTTGGTTATAAGTCTCCGCTTCATATAGTCTTTAGTTGGTAATTCAAGATAATTGTTTCCCGACCTAGTTTTATTTTCAGTTTGAGTCTGAGTGGAGGTGCAAGCAAAATCCATCTACTCTGTTGCCATTTTGAAACCTCCTAATGGTTTTCTACTTTTCTTTTTTTCACCTTAACATTATGTGGTCAGTGTTTTCCTAGACTATTAGTTTTTTATTAATAACTCTTTAAATAGTTTCATGATCCATTATTTTGGTTTGCCACAATTATCAAATTTATTTTTAGATATTTTGTTTATAATGTTGCACTTTTATAAATAATGCTATGAAGGGCAGGTGAAGGAAATTTCACAAAATAATTTAAGTTTTTGGTACAGTGGTAGCTTAATTTAGGTTAATATTTAGCTTCTCAAGGTTACAGACTTCAGTCAACTTTTGTTTGTATATGTAAGATCTGACATGAATTTTTTAGAAAATCAGTCATGGTATCTTAAAATATTAGGTCAGGTGAAAAAATAATCTGTGTTCTGATTAAACAGATTTTGAGCCTGTGTAATCCTGAGTATAACATCTGAAGACAAACAAGTGGATAATGATCATGGACGTTGATTACGAGGGTTGCTAAAATGGTGAAGGTTTTCAGAATTGTTTAATACAAGAAATATACTATGAAGAAATCAAGAAGAAAACAAAATTGAGGAAATAAAAGCAATATTTACATGTTTTAAAATGTATTTTTGTTCCTGCTACCTTTTCTTATTTCTTTATGCTTTCTTCCCTTTTTCTTTCCTCTTCTACTTTTCTTCTCCAATCCTTCTCCCTTCCTCCTTCCCAGTTTTTAACTGAGCATTGACTGTGTCAGGAAGCATCTCAGGTTGGGGGTGGACGTGAGGTGAACATTACAAACATACATAGATTCTGTGTATTAGAGTTTATCTGACTTCGTGGGTAAGATAGGTATTAACTAGATGATAATGCCAAAAATTATATAGTTGTAATCTCTCTGGCGTGTGAGAACCTTCGAAGAACTGACATTTAAGCTAATTCCCAAAGTCAATCAAATAATAGATATAATGAGTACTAACTGCATGCCAGCCACTGTTTTTAGACACTTGGGGTTTAGATTTGAACTGAACATCGACCATGTTTTCAAAGATTCTACGTTACAGTGGCAGCAAACAGACTATAACCATACAACAGTAAATAAGATAACTTCAGATAATGATACTAATGAGAAATTCTGTGAAGAAAATACAAAATGACAATACAACAGAGATTATTCAGGAATGATTGGAGAATGCCATTCCAAGAAGACATTTGAACAATAATTAAATGATTATAAAGAGGGAGCCATGAGACAGTATGGAGAGAAAATATTCCAAGTAAAAGGAACATCTAGTGCAAAAGCTGTTAAAAAGAATTTTTAAAAAGCCATTATGACTGGGCATAGTAAAGATAAGTATGTAAGGAATAGAGGAAAATAAGGTCGGAGAGGTTTGCAGGGCCCATGCCATGTAAATCCTTGTAGGCCATTACAAGAAGTTTAGCATTTACTCTTTTTGCATGGGGAAGCTATTAGAGAATTTTTAGCAGGACGAACATGTGTTCATTTACACTTTAATAAGATTGCTTTGGTTATGTACAGAGGATGGAATTCAGATAGGTGAGACCAAAGCACAAAGACAAGTTAATTTAGAATGGTTGAGATGTGGCAGTGGGTTTGACCTGCTTTTAGGAGTGGACATATGATAAGTGTTTGAATTTGGTATATATTGTAAAGTTGGCATTAGATGTTCATAAGTATTGGATATTTGCTAAATTTTTTTTTCTTGAGAACTTGGTAGATGATGGTGCCATTTACTTGTGTGATGAAGACTTAGAGAGGATCAGATTGGGGGATAGTGAGAAATCAGTAGTTTTGTTTTGACCGTGTTAAGTTTGAGATATTTATTAGACTTGTAAGAAGTTGAATATAAATTATTTGAGCTCAGGAGAACAGTTGAGACCGTAGTGTCAACTGAGTATTCCTGACATTCCCAGAAAAGAAATCCATTTCTTTTTCTATATTCCCATAGCATCTTTTATCTCAGATTTTTTTTTTACAGCATTTATTATATTGCTCTCATTGTTTGTATGTTTTTCTTTTTCCACAGTCTGGGATTTGTTGTATTTCTCTGTGTAGTCTCAGCTTCTAGTACAGATAGATGTTTAGTAAATGATGAATGAATTGTGTTTACTTCCCATCACTATATGCTGTCAATTTTACCTGTCAAATGTCTATCAAATCCATTTTTTTCTATCCTCATCGTCTTAATGCTGATACTTATCATTCCTCATTAGGATCAGTGCCTTTTAAATGGATTTTTCTTTTAAGCAGTGGAACTTGTTCAAATAAAATGCTAATGTAAAACCCTAATTATATGAAGGAACCAGTTAGGAATTAGGCTCAGCAGTATTAATAAGAGATCTGACTATAATGGCTCAAAAATATAAATAAGGGTTTCTTTTTCTCACAATGATTATTTGAGAGAGGTGATTTCTGGAATTGAATCAATGGTTTGACTATCTCAGAGTCAAGGTTTCTGAGATTCTCTGGGCCTTTGCCTCATGGGGAAAGGAGAGTGATGCTGAATTTAGTCTGAATGGGGCAGTAGAATACAAATAGGCACAATGTATGGTGTGATGTTATTCAAGTGGTCAGCAACTTGAACTTAGTTTAAATGTAATAAATAAATGACAGTTTTAAGATAGGAAGGTGAATATAAAAGCAAGAGTACATAAAGGAAATATTTCACCATTGTAAAGGAGAATAACTGGGCCATACTCAAAGGATCTGATAGGAGCAGAAAAGATGGACAAATCTGGGGAAAATTATGGAGTAAGTAGATAACTGGTGTGAAACTGAGTATAAAGAAGGAGAAGATGTATTAAGGAGACAGGTGACTGACTTTCAGCTTGCCAGTGTATAGAACTGGTAGGATGTTGATGATGATGGGAAAATGGGAGAAATGGTATGGTACTGCAGGGATAGATCATTCATATTTTTGTTATAGCAAATCACGGAATAGAAAATGGTCAGGATGGCTAAAATGGCCATTGGTGTTTTTCTTAGATAACGATAGTGAATGTAGAAGGAGAATATCCTTCAAAGCCTTTCTTGAACTCTGAAACATGGAGTCGTAACCATGGACTTATATGTGGTGAGCTGAGGGAATTTATTAATGTCCTAAAGAATTATAGTTCATTGGACTTTAAGTTACCTTAGTGTGAAATTTTTAATCATTGGCAACATTTCGATCCCACAATCTGTCTTTGGTGTCTTTCATCTAATGCTGTTCTAAAATAGGTTAATTTATTAAATATTCAGCAATAAAACATTTATATTTAATTTCAAATAAAATGTTACAAATATATTTGAACACCTTCAGTGTGTTTCATTAAATTAAGCTAATTTTTTTTTTTTTTTGAAGGTACAGCAGGGAAGAACTGGAAATTCGGAGAAGGAAGCAGCACTTCCATCTACAAAAGCTGAGTTTACTTCTCCTCCTTCTTTGTTCAAGACTGGACTCCCACCAAGCAGGTTAGTTAGACCATTGTAACTCAATTTATTGAAGGCATTGGTATCTTCACCTTGTGTTAGTGCTTTAGTGAAGCATAAAAACTCTGAATGTGCCACCAGAAAACTGAAACATTCTACTTTGTGTAGTACAAAGTGAATTCTTTGTGAAAAACTTATCTGGGTGCTGTTCCACCTAAAAAGATCTAAGTGAGTGAGAAATGAAATATAGTACTATAGTTACATGTGTGTATAGAGACAATTTTACATTCAGAAGAGGTGGTGACAACAATAGTCTTGCTGTTTTCTGTGCTTAGTATTCTTATATAAAGAATTATTGGACTTCCTTAAATCCTAATCTATTGGCCTAAAGTAATTTTACTGATTTTAGTAGAAGAGATTGTTGAAATTTTAGCCTAGGATATCTTTCATATTAAAACCATTTTCTTTGGCTTGTTGTGATAACATCTAACTTTGAGTTCCTCAGAGTATCAGTTATAAGAGGTAAACATGCTAAAAGATGTCCTTTTAATTTCAACATTACAAATGGCTAGCCTGTTAGGAAAATAATAAAGGATTAGATAAGACTAGTGAAGTTTGATGTCAGCAGTTTAATCTTGTGTTAGATAACTTAAATCAGTTATTTCTCTGAGCCTGAAATAATCAATAACCCAACTATTACTAGTTCATTTACCTCTTGTGTTACTTGCTTATATTTATTTTATACAGTTTTCTGGTTTGTTATTCTGCTATTTTGAATTGCTATAAGAGATTATATTTCATAATATATAGATGCAGGAAGAGACTTTCTGTAATTCAGTCCTGAAATAGAGATTCTTGAAACTTCCAGCTAAAATTAAATGTCAGAGGGTGGGG
Source organism: Miniopterus schreibersii (assembly GCF_964146895.1). Lineage (NCBI taxonomy): Eukaryota > Metazoa > Chordata > Mammalia > Chiroptera > Miniopteridae > Miniopterus > Miniopterus schreibersii. The sequence goes on from NC_138101.1 coordinate 28,584,368, forward strand.
GGTGAAGGGGATCTTAATATCTGGTGATGGGAGAAGATATGACTTTGGGTGGTGGGCACACAGAGCAATATACAGATCTTCTAACAGAAACCCACACCTGAAACCTGTATGTTCATATTAACTATTGTCCAATAAATTTAATAAAGTATTATTTTTTAAAAATTAAATGTCACAAAGCCATTAGAATTTGACTATCTCTTCTCATCTTAACAATTACTACCCATGAGCATTTCCAAATATGATTATTTAAACTAAATGCAACTTCATAAAATGTTTGGCTAAGAAGTTGTGATAGCTGAGAAATACTGATCTTTTTAATATATAGTATTTTGTTGGGTGTGCTTTTTTTCGTATTTTAAAAGAGGTCAACTTTCATTCATTGAGTTTATGGTGTTTTATAGTGTAGATGATGTTAAGAATTTAGACTCTCGAGTCAGACTTCAAATTCTGGCTCTGTTTACTTACTAGCTGTGTGTCCTTGGGCAAATCCCCTAATCTCGTTCTTTCATTTCCTGATGTGTAAAACATAGTAATAAATACCTCCTTCACAGGGTAGTTATGTATATTAAATGGATTAATTTATGTAAAGTGTTTTAGAACCGTAATACGTACATACATAGTAAATAAATACTCTATGGATATTTGCTATTATTATAATTAAACTAAACTATTTAAAAAATCAACAGCCGTTTTTCTGTACTTTGCCTATCCCCCCCCCCCTTTTTTTTTTAAATACTTGGGACAAATTATAAAGAGCATTATAAGGGCTTTGGCTTTCCTATAAGTGAAATGAATGGGGAGTCACCATCAGATTTTGAGCCAGTTAGGAGGTTGTAGCAGTTATCTAGGCAAGAGATAATGGTAACTTGGACTAAGGTAGTAATGATGCAGATGATGAAAAGTAGCCGAATACTGGATATATTTCAAAAGGTATAAAAGATCGTGTACATCTTTTATACTGAGATAGAAATGACTACAGGAGGGCTAGTTTTTCAGGGAGAAGACTGAGAATTCAGTTTAGGACATAGTAAAATTGAGATGCTATTAGATATGCAGATGGAAATTTATGTAGGAAGTACGTATATGGATCTGGAGCAGAGATGAAAAGGCATGGGCTGGAGATACAAATTTGGGAGTGATCAGTGTTTTAAATAGTATGAAATGAAACTGAATTAGATTATAGAAGAGGTAAGTATTTATAGAGAAGTGGTAAGAGAACAGAGCCTTGGAGCACTCTTTGCAGGTCAGAAAAATAAGTATGAGACAGTAAGAGGAGACCAGTAGAGAAGAATGATTAGTGAAATTGGAAGCAGACCCAGTGTATATCTTAAAAAGGATGCATTTCAAAGTAGGAGGAGTGATTAACCATCAAATAATACTGATTGATTAAGAAGAAGAATGCTGAGAATGACTTTTGGGTTTTAAAATGGAAGGGTCGTTGGTGATCCTGACCAGAATCATTTTCAGTGGTATAAGGTGAAGATTTTTAAAAAAGAGTTTTTGGACAGACTTTTTGGATTCAAGAGAGAATGGGAAGAATTAGAATGAAAAAATAAGGATACTTTTTGAGAATTTTTCTTTTTTTTTCTGACGGGAACAGAAACGGTAAAGTATTTGGAGGGGGATTGTAGGGTCAGGAGAAAGCTTTTTTCAAAATGAAAGAAATTACAGCATGTTTGTATACTTAGGAGAATGAGTTAATAGTGAAGGGACAGTTGTTAGAGCAGTGGCCTTATAAAGGTCAAAGGGGATGGGATGTAATATGCAAGTGGAGAGTTTAGCCTTAAGGAGGAGCATGGACAATTCACTCATAGTTACAGAAGGGAAAGCAGTATATGAAGGTGGATGGGTAGATAATGGTGATGGGAACAACTGAAAATTCTCTTATTGCGTCAAGTGTTTCAGCAGCAAAGGATGCAGGCTTATCTGGTGAAAATGAAGATTAGTGGAAGGGGTGTTGAATGTTTGAGAAGAGAGGAGAACGTCTGAAGTAGTCATTTGGAGGTGAATAAACTAGGGGAAAGGAGTAGGATTTTTACGTAGTGCCTGTAGGGAAATGTAGAATCATGAGAGTGCTTTTTTTTCAAGGTGGGAGAAATTACAGCATTTTATATGCTGATAGGAATGAGTCAAGTGAAAAATCGATGACACAGGGAGAGAAACTACTTTCCCAGCTTTTCTTGAGGTCAGTGGCCATGGGTTTAAAATAGCGTGCACCAGTATGTTTCTCTTGCCCTCGTCAGGTATTCATGTGTTTATGAAGAGTAGCTACAGTTGGATTTAACAGAGGTTGAGGTTATACCAGGCAAATATGATAAGGTGAGAGGACAAGGAAGGTGAGAGTGTTCTTGAGGGAGTGATTGTAATGATGGCCCATGGATCTAAGAAGAGATGGGAGGACAGTAGTGGGTAAGGGACAGTAAAAAGGAAGTAAAGAAATGATAGAAAAATTAGCAGTTTTACTACTAAAAAAATGGATAATTGCCAACACAATCCCTATAGAAACATACCTAGCATATCACTTTTGGATGTAAAAAAAGTGCTCATTTTTCATTAGGAAAGTTTGTTTTCTGGATTCATCTTCACTTGGTCAAAAGGATACTTTTCAGCAATTGTGAATTATTTCCCTAAATATTTGTTTTTTCTGTTTTTTATTTTTATGGAAATTAGAAAGACATCTTTGAAAGTAAAATTTTACTGACTTTAGAGAGAAGATAGTAATGTCATTTAAGACATAATACAACTATAAATTTTGCCAATTATTTCTTCTATGGAAGTTCTTTCCTTCTTGATTTAGGATTCAGTCCAGGATCATTTATTACAATTAGCTTTTTTATCTCTTTTTTCTTCTTTAATCTGGGACAGCTTCTTAGGTATTCTTTGTGTTTGTTGACATTGAATTATGAAGAGTACATTCCAATTGTTTTGTTGATGTTTCCTTCTTATTAGATTCAGGTTTTGTTTTTTGGGCAGGAATACTATGTAAGTGAAGTTCTATCCTTATCAGTTCTTCATCCTGGAAGTGCATGATGTCACTTTGTCCCATTATTAGTAATGATAACTATAATCACTTATTTGTGGTGGTGTCCTTAGGATTTCTGCACTGCCAAGTTACTGTTTCCCTTTGTATTTAATAAGTAATCGGAGGAGACCATGGAAATTGTTTCTCTTTGAAGTTTCCAAGAATTTTAGTATCTGTTGATAATTTTTGCTAAAATATATTATTAATGTAATGGCTGCAAAATAGTGATTATCTAACTGTTATTTCTCTTACATTTGTTAGTTGGCATTCTGTTTTAAAAATGAGTTTTCCCATCTCTCACACTTATTTATTTATTATCAGCCAAACTCATTAATTTTTATTTTATGTGTGAGAGTATGTGTATGTGGCTTATAAATACGGATTTTTTTGTATATGTGGTATATAAACTATATATATGATTTGTATATACTGTACTTGATATTCATGCTCAAATTTTTCCAGATTTGGTCCATGGCAGCCTCTTCAAACTGGCTTCTGTGACCTTTTGATATGTCCTCATCTTTTTTTTTTTCTTTTTCTTTTTGATTTTTTACTTTCTGGCATGACCAGATGTTCCAGGCTTATCGTGTATCTTCCCTGCTCCTTCCCTGGAAGCAGCCATTTCTCAAAGGCACCCTCATGCCTTTTAGTGGGAAATGGTCATTAGAAACCAACATTTCTAATGTTGGCGCTGATTATTTCCTTTGGGGGTCACTATTTCCAGATATTTGCAGCACTCAGAGTTAGGAAAAAAACCCAAGCAGTTTCAATATGAAATTGCCATGTGTATGTTCTATTTATAAATTTTAGTCATACAAGCATTCATGTTTTTCAAAATTTGACACTACAGGGTTCTAGTTTCCTTTCCCTATTGCATCTCCCTTTTCCCACAGTGAAAATCTAGTTTCCAACAACTTCAGTATTTCTCATTTGCTTCATTTTATAATACACACAAAATACATTAGAACATATACACCTACTATTACAAAAGGCCTGAGTTCAAGATATCTTTGCAGTTCTTTTTTTTTTTTAGACTAAGGGTATTTAGTCAAAATCCTTTGTTCAAAAGTTTCTTTCATAGCCATTTTATTAATCATTTAAAATACAGTTTGACCTATTGCTTCTGTTTGTATTCAGTGTTAGCATTTCTTTTCCTCCCTGCTTATTGACATACTTATTTTTTACATACATAAAACATTTAACATAGTTGGAAAGGCAAGGCTATTCTAAAGTATACTCAGATTTGTCACTCCCCTATTTCTTTCATTCCTGTCAATAGTCAGTTTCATTTCATTTAGTTTCTGATTTATTCTTTCTGTGTGTTCTTTTGTTTTTGTTTTTTCCTAAATAAGCAGATATATAAGTACATATATTTTTAGAATTTTACATTGAAGAGTTAAATTATTTTGAAATGAATTTTTATGAAATATTTACTGTAAGTTTTTATAAAACATCGAAGTGTTACTGTTAAAAACTAAGAATACTTATACCTAAATATAGGGAAAGAAATACCAAAATTTTGAATAAGATTTTGTGAAACTGCAGAAATTAATGTTATTCATGAAAACTCAGAAATTTATTTCTCAACTACATATTATAACCTGAAGAAAGCATTGGTTCTTATTTCTGCATTTTGACATGATACCATCTGTGTTGAAAAATATTTCTAATAATATCCTAGAGTTAGTAAAATGTTGATAACACATCTATATTTAAATACCACTAGCTGTCTTAGTACTGCTGCAAATATTTTATGTGACATGGAGAATGATACTATAGGAACAAGATTAAGGATTTTATAAAAAGTGTGTCAGGGGGGAAAAAAGAGAACAAGGGGGGTCAGAGGCAACAATATATAAGAAAAAACATAGCAAATTTATCTCGCCAGAAACAGCACCTCTTCTCAGTCTCAGACAAGTTCTGCCTCCAGAAAAGCCAATTCAAGCGTTGGGAAGTGGCAGGATCGATATGGGAGGGCCGAATCACCTGATCTAAGGTAAGGCTATTTTTAAACATTGGATACTCCCTGATGTTTAGCTGATCAGTGTTGTTTTGTCTTATTGGTAAGATAATAAATTTTGATTAGACTGTACCATATTTTTACTCCCTAAATTATGATTTTTCAGTATAGTTTTGAGGGTTTAAGTTACTTTTTAAGTCAGGCCTTATCACCTTATTCATGCTTTCTCATCTCCAGCCTTTTATAATATAAATTGCATGGTGCCATGCTAATGGGTGCTCAATAAATGTTTTTTCTCCCTCTTGCTGCAGGTTTAATTCTTTCTCATAATGCACCCTATTTAAAAATCCCTGGTAGCTTTTCACTATTTGTTGGAAGAACATTTACCTTCTGAGTCAGTATTTCGGACCCATGAAATTGGACTCCACTGACTCTTTCCAATCTTTATGTCCCAACTTTAGTGCATAAACCTGCCATTTTAGTAAGCACATCTACCAGCTATCCTAGGAAATGGTATTTCCCTTATTGTTGCTATGCTTTTAGTCATCATCCACACTTCATAAAATTTTGGGTTGTGTTTTGAATCTTAAATTTATAGAGTATATAGCCTTGGATGGGTATTGTAACTCCCTGAGCCTGTAAAATGGGAATAATAACTTCTATCATAAGGGATGTAGTGAGAAGCAAATATGTTAGGGTATGAAAGTCCAGTGTCAACAGTAATCAGTCTGAGCAATTATAATTAGCTTGACTTAGAAATATAGACTAAGATACCTTCCTAATTTACCATTTGAAGTTTTAAACAATGATGGTATATTGGGGAGGTGGGGGAAGTAGTATGTTTTTGTTGTTATAGAATTTTAAGCTTTCTTCCTGGGCAGCTTGATGTTATATGCTTTAAATTATTTTCATTTTCAGACTTTTAAACATGTAAATTATGATCAGATACCTTTGATCATAACATCCAAAAGAAAAGCAGAGGGAGGAAACATAAAAATTTTCTTTTTTAAGGGGTCTTTATTATATATTCCTCACAAGTAATAGGAATTTCTAGTCACCTTGCTTTGATAGGATTTCTTGTTAGGAGAGAATAAGCTTACACATTCTCAAAAATGGGTGTTTGTCTCAAAGTAAAAAGTATTTCACTTTTTAAAGGCTATCCCAACTATAAGTATAGTAATTTATGCAGATAGAAATGTACGGGGTGGGGCTAAATATACAGGGTAGGTTTACAATTGTGAGTATGAAAAAAACAATTTATTTTTGTATTACTGTTTATTAATTATTGTATTATTTTCCATAGACAATTGTAAACCTTTTGCCCTATCCTGTATTATCTATATTCTTAGAGTAGTGTCAATTGCATGTGTTGCTTTAACAAGTTACAGAATGAAAATTTGTATATCTTACTAATATTTTAAAAGTACCAGTTGACATTTTTTCTTATGTATTATATACAATATTAACTTTATTTTTTATTTTTTATTTTTTTTATTGATTATGGGGGGCGGAGAGAAACATTGCTTCCTTGTTACATTTACTGATGCATTCATTGGTTGTTTCTGTATTTGCCCTGACCTGGGGATTGAACCCGCAACCTTGGTGTATCAGAAGGATGCTCTAACCAACTGAGCTAGCCGGCTAGGGCCTTAATCTTAGTTTTTAAAACTAAAATTCTTGAAGAACCAGTAGAAATTTCAAGTGTTATTTTAAATAAAAGATCTGAAAAGTGTGGAGTAGAGTCTATGAATCTTTTCACCTTTAATATTTCTGTGGAACCCAAAAGTTTAATAGCAGTGCTAATAGTATAATATTTCTATATATAATAATTGATTACTATAGTACACAGTGCTTAAAGAAACACTGGATTAATATTTAATCTGTTCAGTGATCTAATAAGGGCCAGACAATAAGAGCTTTCATTTTCATCGTGCTACTATTGATAATGAATCAGTAGGTATCTTTATATATAAAGAATAACTATTTTCTTAAACTTATACCTGTTTCATGGCATAAGTACTAGGTTTGGATATTAGGTTTGGTGTTGCTCATGTGTGAATTTAGGACAGTTCCCTAAAGCCTCTAGGCCTCTGTTTCTACATTTGTAAAATGATAAGAGCTGTAGGTTATGTTATCTGGAAGGCCTTTTTAATCCTGAAATTCTTTATTTTCTGGCTATTCCCTGGTTTACCTGGAAAATGAGATCTGAGAAATTAGGGAATTTGGCCAAATTCATGGCTTAATTAAGAGGCAAAGCCAGGGCTAGAGTCCTACATTTTTGGCTTTTAATACCTGCAGTTCAGGCAAGTTGGCTTTCATAAGGAGAAACATAGAAATACTTTATTTTTAATGCAATTTTAAGCTTCACATCTGGCATTCCTTTTATATCAATCATTTGACTTAGAATTTTCTATTTAAAATAGTTGTTTTTGATACAGTAGTTTATTTCTTGAAATAAGATGGCTAGTTTACAGGGAAATTATTCTCATATCTTTGATACAATAGTTTATTTCTTGAAATAAGATTGCTAGTTTACAGGGAAATTATTCTTGTATCTGAAAGCAATACATTTCAGTACTTACACTATATAATCCACATAGTGCATAAACAAACTATTTTACTATTGTTTTTCAGTGTAGAACCATGAAAATATTTAAACGTGCTTGCATTCTTATAATAGACAAACATAAAACTTATAGTAATAAAACTGGATGTTAAATGAACATTACATCTAAGAGAGACTTTTCATTTGTTCTTGCACTACTTACTATTATGTCTTGATGAAATAATGTACTGAAAAGATGTACCTGTACCTTTATGGCATTTGATTGAGCACTCTGCATATTGCTGTATTGTGTAGCTTGTAAGATTTTATGTGATTAGACATATGAAGGCCTTTATTTTTTTATTTTTTATTTTATTTTTTAAAAATATATCTTCATTGATTTCAGAGAGAGGAAAGGAGAGGGAGAAAGAGAAATAGAAGCATCAATGATGAGAGAGTCATTGATCAAGCCCACAACCGGTCATGTGCCCTGACCAGGAATCGAACCCTGATCTCCTGGATCCTAGGTCGAAGCTCAACCGCTGAGCCATGCCCGGCCGGGCCAAGGCCTTTATTTTTAAACAACTCACTGTATAATCTCTTTTTCTATCAGTGATACATTTAAAAAATAAAATTAAGCATAAATATGGTAGACAAACCTTTATTCCAAGCTCTGCACAAAATTGAGTACACTTGACTACCTAATGAACACATTTATGTCTTCCAGTGAGTCAAATTTTAGCATCTTTCACCTTTGGGCATTTAGGATTTTTGTTTGATTTTTAATATAGTTTAAAAAAGTAAACATTTTAAAAATTCAGGCCCCAGAAAATTAGCATATAAAAAATACTTTTTGTCAAAGAAGGGAAAGGTTTTGGAGTTGTAACCTGAGCCTGAGTCCTGGTGCTGGCACTTTACTACACAAGAGAGCCTTTTTCCACATCTGTGAAAATGAAACTAATTGTACTTACACTTTACTTGCAACCTACTTGTGAATTAAATACAGTGGAACCTCAGTTCTCAAACTTAATGAGTTCCGGGAAGGCTGTTTGAGAAGTGATTTGTTTGAAAATGGAATCATTTTTTCTAGAAATAATGTAAATTGGCCTTGGCCCGGGTGGTTCAGTGGTTAGAGCATCGGCCCCTGCACCAAAGGGCCTCATGTTCGATTCCCAGTCAAGGGCACGGACCTGGGTTGCAGTTTCAGTCCCCAACCCTAATAAGGGCACGTGCGGGAAGCAACCCATTGATGTCCATACCCCCACCCCGCCTTCCGCTTTCTCTAAAAAGCAATGGAAAAAGATCCTCTGATGAGGGTTAACAAAAACCAAACAAACAGAAAGAAATAATGTAAATTGAATTAATTTGTTCCAGATCCCTAAATGATTCCGTTTTTAACCCTTCTTTTCTTAAATTTATTTGAACCGCCCCTACTAGCCTTAAAATAATCACTTTCAGCACTTGTTCCAGGGGTATCATTCAGGAGGTCAGTATGCAGCATCTTCACTTTTTCATGTATCATTGCCTCTGAAATGCTGTCTCTGGCTAACTGCTTTTCCTTTATCGAAATCAACAATTTTTCTACCTTTTCAGTTACCTGTGATCATTGTTTCTGTTTCATGAGGACTTACATTCTTAATCAACATTAGCACTATTGATGACCTCTTTATGTTTTAAAATTGTGCTAATCATCCATTTTGCCAGCAACAAAAGGAAAAAAAAACACAAAAATAATTGACAGCACAATTTCCTGAGATCTTAACTACTGGAAATTAGGTGGTAAACTGACTCATACTGGCACATTCTCACCTTTGTGGCCTGAGAGACACTTTTTGTCATGCTGATGTATTAGCATGAAAGGGTTTTCAGGTCAAGAATGGAAGTTTTGTTCCACAACTGAGACATTTTTCCCATGAACAGCTTGGTCAAGAACTGAATTGTTTTAGGTGGGAAACGTTCCAGAACTGAGATTTGACTGTAATTTCTCAGCTTGTGAAAGCATCTTTTGGAAGGCACCTAGTAAGTGTTAGCTTCTTTGGATATCTGCTCCCATCATAGGCTTCATCAGTCTTTTAAATGTAATACTGACAGAAAATTACATGTCCTGAAGATAGTTTTAAATGCTGTGATTTTAATTTGGGGCATATATTACTTTTCTAGACAGGATTTTAAAATAAATCTTCATATAAAAATAGAATATATTAAAATTTTTTATAAAATATGTGTATACACTATAGAGAAAATTATTCTTGTGCTTTTTTAAAAATTTTTTTTATTCTCATCTGAGGATATTCCTTCCATTGCTTTTCAGAGAGCGGGGGGGGGGGGGGGGGGGCGGGGAACATCAATGTGAGGGAGACACATTGATTGGTTGCCTCCCATGTATGCCCCAACCAGGGCCAGGGATCGAGCCTGCAACTGAGAGGTACATGCCTTTGGCTGGAATCGAACCTGATATCCTTCAGTCTTCAGGCCTACGGTCTAACCACTGGGCAAAAAAACCTGGCTAGGGTTCTTGTGCTTTTGAAAGTAAAAAAAAAAAAGTATAGAAGCACTGCTGTCAGTACGCAAAAGTAAAAGGTCAATATAAAAATATGTATGCAATGAATGACATCCTTATCTTAATTATTAGACCTTGATAGGTATGACTATATTAATAAATATTTAATAATGGGTTAAATATTGATTTTTATCAACTTTTAAATTTTTCTGGAAGAGAATATTATTGTAAGTTTCTTTCTTTGGCTTGTACTCCTCAACTTTGGCTATGTGTTGGAATTACCTGGGGAGCTTCCAAGTTTATTGATGTGTAGGCCGAAGAGAGACTCCAATTTAAATAGTCTGATGTGCACTCGAGATATTAGCCTTCTTAACTCCCCAGATGATTCTGAAGTGCAGACAAAGCTAGGAAGCACTGATTTAGAGACTGGATTCTGGGTTGGCATAAAGATTAAAATCAAATGTTAATTGAGCATCTTGGATTTCAAAATAAAATGATAGATTTAACTATAATGAGAACTGACATTTTCATAGTGTTTTACAGCCTCACAGAGCCCTTTTCTATATGTAATTCTCATTTAATTTATATTCTTTGTCTCTTGGAAAATCTTTTTGTTAGGAACCACTATCAAAGGTGGATCATACTTTTTCTATTGCAAACAGATTGGTAGAGAGTTTATTTGCTGAGTTGGAATCCTGCACATAATATTCTCCTCATATCCTTTCTCTGCTTATATTCTTCATCTAAAATTTCTTTCCTTCCCATCCTATATGTCCAATTCTATTCTACAGGTCTTTAAGGCTCATCTCTTTCCTAAGTAGCTTTAAAAATATTATACCAATTTTTCATGCAGAATTGTTACTGCCATCTATTAGATGTATGACCTGAGTTAGACATCTGCCTTTAACTTGGGAGTATGAAATAGCCACATTCTAGGTTTTTTTCCCCCCTAGAGAATGCACCCTTGAATTATCTGTGCCCAATTCTTGTTAGAAGCTCTGATGTAAGAAAACAATATTAATAGATTTCTACAAGGATATGTGATTCATTCCTTCTTTTAGAATAGTGGTTCTGAACTGTCTTTGAAATAATAACCCCTTTGAAAGTTTGCTGCAAATTGTGGACTCTTGCCTGAAAAATACATGCATACACATGCATATATTTAGGTTCAGGGACCTACTGATCTTTGAATCCCTTGTATTCTAGTTAAGGACTCTTGCTCTAGTAAAGTACAATTAAATTCTTAGATCAAGCCTCACAGTTTATTAGAGGGCTGTATACTCAGAACTCATTGTTTTGCTTCCCCTGACTAAATCATTTCTATTGAATTGTGCGTTATTGTTACGCTTCAGCCAGTGTTGAGGAATATTTTGAGAAACAGCTCTGAAATTCAGTTTTGTTTTTATTTTATTAATATTGGAGACTATCTTTATTTCATTGTTTTTCAGAGCATGAGATTGCAATCCATTTTTGAGTTTGAAATCCATTTGGTGGTTTCAACCACCAAATATTTCTTGGTTTTGTGTTGTTTATTTTGGTTTTTCCCCTGTGTTACATTTACATATTAATAAAATTATATTTGATTTTAATGCTATTTTTTCCTTTATAATGAGTGTAAGTATTGTTTCATGAAACTTAGTTTTTTATATAATATGTGTGTACTAGATTGCTGTGCAAACTATTTCTTAAAGAACAGTGTTTTGTGGTCTAAAAAGTTGGAAAACTACTGTACTCTATATTTTCTCTTAAGGTGGACTCAAAGGAGAAATTTCTTTCTATTTATTTTCATCTATAAATGGGAATAATAATAGTTGCAACCTCCTAGGGTTATTATGAGGAGTAAATACAGATGGTCCCTGACTTAATGATGCTTTGGCTTAATGATTTTTTTGACTTTATGATAGTGTAAAAGTGATATGCAATTAGTAAAAACTATCCTTTGAATTCTTAATTTTGATCTTTGATCTTTTCTTAGGCTAGTGATACGTGGCAAGATGCTCTCTCATGATGCTGGATAGCAGCAGTGGGATGATTTTCCCCAAATGTAGGCTAATACAAATGTTCTGAGCACATGTAAGGTAGACTAGGCTAAACTGTGATGTTTGGTGTGTTAGGTATGTTAAATGCATTTCAATTTAACAATATTTTCAAGTTATGATGTGTTTATTGGGACATAACCCCATTGTAAATCAAGGAGCACCTGTATGTATAAAGTGCTTAGAATAGTACTGTCCTGTCACATAGTGGGTGCTCAATAAATACTAGCTATTATTACCAGGAACAGCAGTCGTCAGTGATAATGCTTTGTTTTTATCTTATACAAGTTAAATATTTTTGTTATTAATAATGTCCTTTATTTCAGCTCTTAAAAAATAAGCTCAGAGAAAAGATTAAAAACTAACCTTTTGTCTATCTTCCCTTGGCTCTGATTTTGTCATTTTAAAAATTTCTGTTGTATCTAATTTAATTATAATATCAGAGATGTTTTCATATTCATCTGTGCCAGAAGGAAAGGTAGAGGCTCTTGTGAACGTTCACTGCCTGTATTATACTGTAGATTAATGAAACTGTAGATATCACTATGATCAGTTTGTCTATTTCAGCTGTGTACTGTATGATTGAGTCCAGTATTAGAAAGAGAATCTTGACAGCTTCATTAGCTGTCTTACTGAACAAATTTTAAGCCCAAACATGTGCTGTGTGGAAATCCACGTTTAAAGATCCTCATAGTGAAGCTCTACTAAATCTTTTATGTATTGAAGTAAAAAGTGCTGTGTCAAAAACTTTTAGAATAATATGGTTCAACTTTTAGAATAATATTCTTTCCCATAATGTGGCATCAAAATAACATTGAATTGTTTAATTACTCATCTGTGTTAAGTATTATGTGCTTTTTGTTACTTTGGTACATTTGTATTTGTCATAAAATATTTCTAAACAAAATGGTAACCTTCACATTTCCGATTAAGGTAAGTTAATTTGTATGGGAAAAATATCTGGTCAGGGAGGTGTTATTTTTATGGAAATGTAAGGAATTAAAAATTTCTGGACTCCCTCTAGAGAGATATATTGTTAGGGCTAGTTTCTCATTTTTATACTTTTAGAAGCATAGTATTTGCCATTGTGAGTCTTTAGTAATTAATCCACTCAAAGCTGAAAAAAAGTAATTAGACTTCTCTGATCATATTTTAAATACACTTTTAAGAAATAAGTACTCCCGTATGCCACAGAGGTTTTTAAAGCAGAAGTTCTTAGAAATCCATGGTGAAAGATTATAGAACTATTTCTCCCTGGCACAAAATTAGAATATTATATCTCAGTTTAATTTTTGCTGCTTTTTAATAATTTGGAGAATTTGCAATCTAAAAATTGCAAATTCAAACAAATTTGTGAGAATTGTTCTTGATGGGAATAAATTTAAAAAGATGGAGGGGGAGAATTCAGCAATTGAGACTAGAAAAGAATGGAAAAGGAAATAATAGAAATGAAGATTTTTTACAATGAACTCTAAATGGCGAGGGAAATTCTGGCCTCAGAATATACACCTTTATCTGTTAGGATGTTGGAATCTGAGATGTGTGGATATATCTTTGATAAGTTTATAGTTGCTTTATAATTATTTTAAGTTTGGGAGAGGAAATTGGAGCAATATTTATGTTAAAGGTATTTGGATTTTTCTAATGCATTAGTGCTAGGATAGTTTCCCAGCTCTTTTGAAGGGTGGTATAGGTTAAATAAAATCACTCTTGGTCTTTGAGATCCTGAGGGTGCCTAGGAAGTCAGTGATAAAGGTGTAAAATCAGAAAGGCTTGAACTTTTTAAATAATTGTACTAAAATTATAGAGAATAGAAGTCTTAAAAATGGTCAAGATGGTAAGTGGGAATTGATTATGTAGTTGAAGACATTTCAAATGCTATTACATACTTTCTACAGGGCTGTTTTGTTTTCGTGATCATAAAATTATGGGGCTTACTTCAGACAAACTTAGACCAATTCTTGATTTTCCAGAAGTCTTACATTTCTCAAAGGCCAGTTATCTTGCTGGAAGGCAGCATGACTCAAGGGATAGGGGTTTATAAGCTTTGAAATCAGACTCAGGCTTAAAAGTTAGTTTTGACATTTAAGTGCTGCTGAGGTCAGTGACACATCATTCTGGGCCCTTGCTTTATAATTTCTGACAAGTATACAGTAGTTTTTTAAGTTAAGGCTTGTGAGGTTTAGGTAAAATATATAGGCATTCAACAAATGGTAGCTGCTGTTTTTGGTCATTTTAGGAACCTAACTGTTGACTGTAGAAGGATCTGTGGCACTTTGGTGGTTTTACTTTTATAAAGTTTTAAAGGTAGGATTATTCACAACTGAAATACAGATTAAGAGAAATTCATCTGATTTGCATCCTTTTTCATTGTCTATTCTTACAAGTAATTTCTGGATCTTATTTAAGCATATATGCTTCTATAAAGTCCTTAACTTTACTAAATGGCTTTTGACATTTTAAAAAAATTTAACTTACTAGATTTTCCTGTTGAATTTGCAGTATTTTGTGGTAGACTATTTTCCATCTACTTATATCCTTCAGTGGGTTGTAAATTACAGTTGGAGATATGGCAGGCATGAATTTTTCTATCTAAAGGGAAGTTAACAAAAATATAAAACTGGTTCCCTTTTTGTGCTTTCTAATGCTCAGAATAAATCACTGAGGAAGATACCCTCTGTGTATTGAAATGAGTATTATTACTTTTCAGGCCTTTTTGGGGAATTTCTAAAAGTTTCTGTAATAGAACTGTGCTACATGTTATAATTATAGTGACCAAAATTTTTTATTTTCATTTGTTTAGCATTTGCTACCTGATTCAATGCCACAAAGATAAATTCAGTTGGATACTATTAAAAAATAGTAAATTTGGAAGAAAACCTATAAAAATACTTAAATCTAACATGATCATCATTGGGTGTATTGGCACAAGTTTATAAATAAGATTTAGTTTTTATTACAATGCAAAGTAGAGAAATCCAATTCAGTGAAGTTTTTAATGTATATTGTAATCTGATTTTAAAGTACTTTGCAAAGGGTTTTAGCTTTATTTCTCACCTGATATTTGTGTTATTTTTAAACATCTAATTAGGTGAAAGTGAATTGATTCAATTTTTATGTTACAGGAGGTTACCTGGGGCAATTGATGTTATTGGTCAAACTATAACCATCAGCCGAGTTGAAGGAAGGCGACGGGCAAATGAAAACAGCAACATTCAGGTTTAGTAGTTTATTATTATACTTTTCACTGGAAAATTATATGCATGATCTAATTTAATTTATTCAATATATATTCATAGTGCTATGCTATGTGTTAGGTGCTACAAAGAGATTTAAAACGTGGAATCAGTCACCCTTTTTATTACAAAAGCTGATTCATTTAGAATTTATAGCCTTTGAGTCTTTTCTAGTAAGATTTTTTTTCTTCTTGTTATAAATGTTATGTATGGTTCATTGGATAAAAAGAGGAAAATATGAGAAAAGTCTAAAGAAGAAAATAAAACCACTGATAATTCTACCATCTAAAAATAACCACTTTTAACATTCTGGTATAACTCTTCCTTGTCACTAAGCAAGATTGGGATACTATTATATTTTTGTGTGTCCCTTTTTTTTTTCCATTTGAAATTATTTGCATTTTCCCATAGTCTTAAAAATATAACTTAAAATCTCTTCATGATAACTTTATTGTATGGATATATCATTATTTAATGTGGCTTTTGTTGGGGAAAACAAATTAGTAAACTCTTTGTTTTCAAGTGAAAGAATGAAAGGGGATTAGTTATTAGTAACTAGGATAATTCAAGTTAGAACTTTAGCAACTGAAACTTTCAGCTATTAGCTCGACTACACTTTTTTTTTTTTTTTTTAATCCTCACCCAAGGATATTTTTTCCATTGCTTTTCAGAGAGAGTGGAGGAGAGAGGGGTGGGATGGGGGGACGTCAGTATGAGAGAGAAACATCGATTGGTTGCCTCCCACGTGAGCCCCAACCAGGGCTGGGGATCGAGCCTATAATTGAGGTACATGCCTTTGGTCAGAATCGAACTTGAGACCCTTTAGTCCGCAGGCTGACGCTCTAACCACTGCACCAAACCAGCCAGGGCTACACTTTTTTTTTATGACTTATTTCGTTTTTTAAAAACTGAATTTTTGGGGGTCACATTGTTTAATAAAATTATAGGTTTCAGGTGTACAGTTCTATAATTCATCATATGTGTATTGTGTGTTCACCACCCCAAGTCTCCTTTCATCACCATTTATATTCTTCCTCTTTCTCCCTATACTCTACCCTCACCCCTTTCCCTTTGGTAATCATCATATTGTTGTCTGTGTCTATGAGTGATTTTCTTTTGGCTTGATTCCTTCACTTTTTTCACCCATCCCCCTAACCTCCTCCCCTCCAACAGCTGTCAGTCTATATCTATGAGACTCTTTCTATTTTGTTTTAGTTTCTTTTTATGAGTACTTTAAAAATATCCAAACTGATCTCGCTTGTACGTGGAATCTAAAGAACTTAATAAACTGATGAACAGAATAGATTCAATGACATGGAAGCGTAGATGAGACTGATGAATGTCAGAGGGGTGGAAGAGGGCGGGTGGGTGGAGGGGGAGAGAGTAACCAAAGAATTTATATGCATATATGCACAACCCAAGGACGTGGACAGTGGTGGGGAGAGGGACTGGGGAGGGGGAAGAGACGGAGTGGAACGGGTCATTGGGGAGGAAGAGGGACATCTGTAATATTGTAAACAAAAACAAACAAAATATCCAAACTGTTTTGATTTTTCTTACCTTTAATAAATTAATCATGTAAAATGTTCTTTTTAGCATCTTTAAAGGTAAATCATTTCTAAAATGAAGATAGCCCTAGCCTGTTTTGTTCAGTGGTTAGAGCATCGGCCAGCAGACTGAAGGGTCTCAGGTTCTATTCCGGTCAAGGGCACACATCTCGATTGTAGACTTGATCCCCGGCCCCGTGTGGGAGGCAACCGATCTATGTGTCTCTCTCACATCGATGTTTCTCTCTTTCTCTCCTCCCCTTCCACTCTCTCTGAAAATCAATGGAAAAAATATCCTAGGGTGAGGATTAAAAAAAATGAAGATAGTCCTCTCTTTACCCCACCACCAAAATGCCATAATTTCGTAAAATAAATCTCTTCTCTTCATTAAAAAATAACTTACCAGCATATGCCTAACAAAAATTACTGTACATAAATATAGGAAAAGTTAACAAAAGGAGGGATTTTATGTTTAAATGGTATGCTTTAGCTGGTAAGATTTCAGAAATCTAAGCTAAGTATACAACATTATGTTGCTTGTTTCTGCTGTGTTTCCTAAATATGTTTGCAGAATTTAGAATTTCTTAGGGAGCCTGTCAAAAATCCAAATTTCTCGGTGCCAATCACCTGTGGATTTGGTGCCTGTCCCTTACCTGTTCACACAGATTAGTATTTTGTAAATACTTTTACTTTTCAAGTATAAACCCTTGTTCTTAAAGTTATAAGGGCCACACAAAAAAAGTTATTTACATATCTGACTGCCTCTTGCACCCTGTTGATGCATGCTTTACAGTCTTTTACTTTGCAGCCTGGTGATGACAGGCCCTGTTATGATGAATATCTGTTTCTGTTGCCATGTTATATCTTTATTGTTGAAAGTATTACAGATGTCCCCCTTTACCCTCCATTGACCCCTTCCACCCTGCACCCACCCCCTCCCCCAGCCTACTGTCTGTGTCCTTGGGTTATGCATATAAGTTCTTTGGTTAATCTCTTCCCTCCCCCCACCCCCCCACCCCTACCCCCTTTTCTTCTGAGATTCATCATGCCATGTTATTTTCTTAATGCTAGTATCTTGGACTAATGATTGCATTGCCTTAATTTGACTACTTTAACTTTGGTTGGGTAACAAAGATAATACTTATTACATTATATTTATGAAGTACTTAGTTGTCTCTTGTTTAGAATGTTTTTATTATTTTGTATTAAGAATATTTTTGTAATGATTCACTTTTTCCAAGGCTTTAAATATGTGTGTGAGTGTATACTTACATCTGAGTATATATACACATATCACACACAGAAAATTAGCCTCGCTGCCTTGAAATATGTGTATGTGAATAAAACTTTTTACTTTGATTCTTAGATTAAATGAAATTACTGAGTTTAATCACAGATTAGAACATTTATTCATTTTTTAAAATAAACTATGCTCTAATTTTAGGTCCTTTCTGAAAGATCGGCTACTGAAGTAGACAACAATTTTAGCAAACCACCTCCATTTTTCCCTCCGGGAGCTCCTCCTACCCACCTTCCACCTCCTCCATTTCTTCCACCACCTCCAACTGTCAGCACTGCTCCACCTCTGATTCCACCACCAGGTAAATAGTACATAAGACATTTGGTTTTGAAAAACACCCATGAATGTTTCTTTTATTTTGAATTTAACAATTCAAATGTATATTTGAAAATAAAATCTTCATTCATTGCATTAAAAGTAATAGATACGAAATTATGTTGTCTTCAGTAGATTCAAACTGAAACAGATATTATATACATGTCTTGCTATTTCAGCATAGCAGAGACAGTATACTAAAATAGAGAAGAATGCACAGATACTAAAATTATGATCCAAAAATATGATCATGTTCTCCAAACTAAAGCTGCTAGTCATATATAGAAGTCCATATTGAATTATAAATCATGTTAACTTGTTTTGAAAAATCTTTTAAAGATACTTTTAGAATTGGAGTAGGTAAAAAAATAAATTACATCCCATGAAGAGATTTTTGAGATGAAAATCTCAGTCTGGTGGTTGTCTTTGTATACTGGTTTCCTTTTGGGAGACTACATCTGGATGCCAGCTACCTGGTATTTACTTCTTTTAAATGAGACAGAAAATTAATGAAAACTTTTATCATTTTTGTAGCCACTTTTGATTATTTATTAAAAACTAGATCAGTGCCAATAGAAAAAAATTAGAAATCCCCAAATTTTATATTTTCAGCCTTTCATCTAGCGGCCTTTATTTTATTCCCAGTAAACTTTTAATATTTATTGCCCTTAACCAATTAAAAAAATTTTTTTTATATGTTTTTATTGATTTCAGAGAGAGGAAAGGAGAGATAGAAACATCAATGATGAGAGTCATTGATGGGGCCGCCTCCTGCACATCCCCCTACTGGGGATCGAGCCTAAAACCCAGGCATGTGCCCTCACCAGGAATTGAACTATGATCTCCTGGTTCATGGGTCGCTGCTCAACCACTGAGCCATGCTCGCTGGGCCCCCGTAACCAATTTTTAATGAAACTAACAAGATTGATTTAGATAATAAGTTTTTTCTAGGGAGAATGCCCTTAGTAAATGATAAAAATCAGCTATTGGTCCTAATCAGAATGTGTAATACATATTAAGGTTGTAGTATATGTCAGTTTATACTTAAGAGCCATGACTGCTCAGTCACTTCACATTTACAAACCTTTGTTTTAAGGTGCCAGTTATGGTCAGAGTATAGAGGCAAATAAAGGATCTGAATAGTCCTTCCCTATAGTAATCCTTGGCCTCTACATGTTAGTTATCATATCGGCCCTACAGCCACAACAGCTTCGATTTCCTTCCATTGTCATCTCTACCTTCAAAAGGATATAAAAATACTTATGAAAAATGATTTTGGCTATAGAGAATCTTGTCTTAAAAATAGAAGGAAGGAGAAGACTGGATAAGGTTAGAGGTGCTTACTCCAGGCAACATTATTTTTAAAGTTCAGTTAATTCTTGTTCCAACAAGAATTTTTGTTCTGAAACACAAGCCAGAAGTTGTGATTAGACCCATGATTCTTGTGTGTTTAATATGGTGAGAATTAACTAAATAAAAGGAAAATAATGACTTAATGATTCATAAATAATTTCTTTGTCCTCTGAAAAAGAGAAAATTTAGAAATAGTTAATTTTGAATATATTTGACTTAATGAGACTAAAAGATGATTAATAGTATGATAATAGTCCTTATGCTAGATTGCTTTATAATCTTACTTAAACTTTACTAGGTACTAAAAGTGATTAAAAGGATTTTCTTATTTACTAGCAAAATAGTATATGCCCAGATGGCTGACATTTTATATAGTTCAACATTAGCTGTTTGTTAAGGTAAGAGAGTGGTGATATGTATTCATGATGAAAAAATAAATACCTCATTGGTATAAGAATATTTAGTAGCTCTGGAAGATACTGCTGATAGGCTTTTTTAAAAAATGAAAAATTACTCTCATTTTTTTGCAATATAATCTCTTTATAAGGATAACAAGTCTTCTAATAATGTTTACATTATCTGTGGTATTGTATAACATTTTTCTGTGATATAAACTATTTAATGTTAATTTTCAAGTACAGGCTTTCCATATTTTATTTTTATTTTTATATTTTTTAAATCCTCACCCAAGAACATTTTTTACATTGCTTTTTCCGGGGGGGGGGGAGGGGAGAGAAACATTGATGAGAGACAGACGTGTTGATTGGTTGCCTCCTGTACATGCCTCGACTGGGCTGGGGATCGAGCCTGCAACCGAGGTACATGCCCTTGGCTGGAATCTAGCCCTGGGACTAAAGAGTCCCAGGGCTGATGCTCTCACCACTGAGCCAGTCCAGCTTGGGCCAGCCTTTCCATCTTTTAAATACCTATTCAGATTTCCTTTGATGCTTATTTTCAGATTACACTTCCATGCTGTCCTATCAACATTTAAGGAATACAAATTCAGACCAGTTCATTTATTTATTTATTTATTTATTTATTTATTTATTTTATTTATTTATTTATTTATTTATTTATTAATATATCTTTATTGATTTCAGAGAGAGGAAAGGAGAGGGAGAGAGAGAGATAGAAACATCAACGACGAGAGAGTCATTGATCAGCTGCAGCCCGCAATCCGGGCATGTGCCCTGACCGGGAATTGAACCCTGATCGCCTGCATCCTAGGTCCACGCTCAACCACTGAGCCACGCCTGGCCGGGCCAGACCAGTTCTAATGCTGGTTTGAGCAGTACCTAACTGTGGTATATTTGCTGGATTGAGGTGGGGGAAGATATCAGTTCATACAAAAAATCAAATATTTGTAAGTTGAAGCTAACTGAAGTACTTCAGTTTTACTAATTATGAGCTGTTGGAGAGAGTATGTTTCCCCACAGTGCTAATCACAAATGTCTTGTGTATACTTCAGGTTCTCCAAATATATTACCTAATTGAGTTATCTGTAATATATGCAATATATTGGGGATTGTAATATGGGGATTTTCAGGTTGATAATTGGTACAGTCACACAAGCACTTACCAATCAGAATGGGCACTGGCTTTAAACAACACTGTGGCTGCATACATACATACCAGCTGAATATAGGTCTTGATAAAGCCGCATTTTAACATAATTTACCAAAGAACCACATGATTACTGTATGTTCTTTTCAGTTTATGGTAATTTATATCACCTTAAGAATCATTTGCAGCTAGGCCGACCAGTGTTGCCCAGTGGTTGAGCATCGTCCCATCCACCAAGAGGCCATCAGTTCGATTCCCAGTCAGGGCACATGCCTGAGTTGTGGGCTGGATCCGCAGGTGGGGTTGCCAATTGATGTTTCTCTCTCATCGATGTTTCTGTCTCTTTCTCTCTCCCTCCCTTCCTCTCTCTCTAAAATCAACAGAACAAAACAAAACAAAAAAGAATCATATGAAGCTAATAAAAGAAGGCTCTGTGGCTCAGGAGTCTTTTGTAAGCATTGCCTTAATAAGTAAACTCCATTTTCTATGAGAAACCCTAGGTTTTCTTTGTGCTTTGCTGAGAAATACTAAAAGGAAAAAAAAATCTTTCAAAAATTAATTTAAACATTTTAATTTTGCCTTTGTTACATTAGCTTTCAAATGTGTAAGTTTTTAAAACTATAGTCCTATATATGATGGGACAAATAAGTAATGATATATGAAGTCCATATTTTGGGGTGTTACCAACTTTTTCATAAATAGGGTGACGATGTATCCAGACTTGCCCAGAACAGTCCTATGTTATGCCTTTTGTCCTTGCGTGATCATCATTCCTTCCGAAATGCTTTGTTTGGAGGGTGAAGTTTGTAGCGAACTCTGTAGTTGTTTCGTAGCATCAGTAGCACCTTAGCAGTGATAAGGTGTGCTAGACAGTGCTCGTCCAAAGGACTCTGACCATCAGATCGTTAACGGGAGAGGAGAGGTGTAGTGCCTCCTCTCCCCCTCGACATACTTACAAACATATGTGAGACCTTATTAACACTGAGAACAAAGTCTCTCTGGCCACAATAGATTAGTGTGAGAAGTAGAGGAAGTTCTGTAGTGGAGAGCAGAGTAAACATTAATGGATGTGCGGTCCTAAATTAATGTTGAGACTTTTGGAATTTTTAAATGGAAAATATTTAATCTGGTTCCTTGTTGCCTTACAGCTTGAAAACAAACACTGATTATTCAATATCTTCCTTAGTTTTCAGAAAATCTATTTTTATTTGCTAGTGAACCAGATCTATTGTATTAGTGTGGTTTCATGTTTTCACTGAGTAATAATACAAATAATAGCTAATATTTATTGAATGCTTACTATTGAAGACATTGTTCTGAGCATACTTCTTGTATTAACTCAGTTTTATTCTTGATAGCATCTGAAGTAGATATTCTAATTTTACAGATTAGTAAACTTGGGGGCTCAAGTTGTTTAAGTAATAGCTAGAAAAGTAGCAGAACCAGAATTCCAGTCCAGGCAGTTTTGCCTGAAAGCCTGTTTTATTAACAGCACTGAAGTGAGTCATTGCCTGTGTCAAGGAAGCTATATTATTGGTTTATGTGTATTCACCCCAGTAACATGTCTTAAAAGCCTGTTCTTTCTTTTCAAGTATTTCCTTGATGTTGAAGTACATGCATATACATACATCTGTGTGTCTGAAAGTAAGGGAGGTTGTAAAGAACGGGAATCAGAATTTTTTTAAAAATCCAGTCACTGAGGTATTGCTGTTTGCTTGATTTGTGTTAAGCCTGTGTTTACTGAATAAACTAGTTTTGAAATACTACTTTATTAGAAGAAAATTTATAAAGTTGGAAAGATTGATGTTATAGAGTCGTTGATTTTTATTTTTTGATTTTAGCAAAATATACATAACAAAGTATGATTTTAACCATTTTGTAAATGTATAATTCAGTGACATTAAATACATTCACAGTGTTGTGTAACTATTACTAGGATCTGCATCTAAAACTTTTTCATCATCTATAACATAAACTATGTGCTCATTAAACAACAACCCCTTCCTGCTTACCCCAGCCCCGGGTAACCTCTATTCTTTATTTCTCTATAAATTTGCCTATTCTAGGTACCTCATATAAGTGGAATCATTCAATATTTGTTTATGTTTTTAAAATAAAATAACAGTGAGCGTAAACATACTTTTTATAACTATGTTCAATCTATATTACATTTCATGGTAGACTTCTAATTTAGGCTTTTAAATGTTAATTTACTTTAGTGTTGTATTTTGTCTTCGTTTTTTTAATAATGGAGTTTATTGACAGAAGGCATACTCAGTTTAACTCATTTCTTGTTACATTGGTCAATATTAAGGCTCATGTGACTGTGATTCTGTATGTTTTGGGAACAACTGAAATCTAGCTTAGGATAGAATTTTATATTGAAGAAGGCTCTTTGCTTTACCGAGATGTAGCCCAACTAGTCTGGACCACAGACAAGTCATCCCTGCTCCTAAAGTTGGATATAAGGTTTTAGCTGTTTATCTAGATTTCAATATGTGTAAGATTCTGCATTTTAGTAGGAATTAGATTTCTTCCTAAAGGTTTGTCAACTATGTCAGTCTCTTACTACTCATCTAGTACTACAAATATATGAACTTGAAAATCTTGTTTATTCCTTAGATATCTTGATTTTGGGTTAGCGATGCTACATGGGGTTTGGGAGAAAAACAACATCTGGAGTCTTCTGCATTTCCTCCAGGACCTACCATGTCTTTAGATTATTTTTCTATTAGCAGTCTGGTTCCAGCACAGTGGCTCTCAGTCCTTGGGGTCACAGACTCCTTTACATTCTTAAAAATTACTGCAGCCCAAAGAGCTTTTATTTATGCTTGTTACATCTATTTTTTGTATTCGATATTAACTAAGAAATTAAAATAAATAGTATACACCCATTACTTATTAACATTAAGAAAATAATTTCTTGAAAAATAACTGTTTCCAGAGCAACAAAAAACATTTAGTGCAAAGAGTGGCATTGTTTTACACTTTTGCAGTCTCTTTACTGTGTGGCTTAGTAGAAAATTGGATTCTCCTGTTTGTTTTTATATTGAACCTATTGTGATTTTTCATGTCACACAGCCTCTAGAAAACGTAATTGTACACCTGTAAGAGAATGAGGGTGGAAATGTCAAATGCCGTCTTAGTATTTTTATGGAAGTAGTTTTGACCTTGAAAACTCTTAGAAGGGACTTACGGGACCCCAGGGGAATCTCTAGGTGACACTTTGAGAACTGCTGCTTTGGCAGAAGATTGGCCTATATTGGATGAATAATATTAGCATCTTTGAGGTACAATTTTGTCCCTTTAGTTGATAATCTATTTCATGAATATAACATTAAGTTAATTTTATAGTTTCATGAAGCTTTTTGGTCTTACACAGAAAATCTGCTTATTAACTAATGCTGTTTGCAAAAAATGTAAGCATTTCAAAAATGTATTTTGCAGCAGTACTTTGCAAAATAATTCCTTGAAGTTTTTGAGAGCTATACTGTTTCTCTCATGTTTTGTTTTTTGATGTTAAAGAAACTTAACCTACTGTGTTTTTAATAAATTGAAAATAGGTACTAGTGCTAATTATCTGTAATAAGTAGTATATTCTGGCATAATTAAAAATTAACTTAAATGTAAGTCTAATAGAAATTAAAAGCTTCTTCTGAATGGTGATTTTTAGGATATTGATTTTTTTAATGCCTTCTTTTGCTCCTGGATGCTCCCTTTATAATCGTTTTATTTTAATAACAGATGCTACATTTTGCAGAATTATAATTTAATATTTGCCTTTTATTTGTGTGACTTTTCCAGTTATTTTGTGATTATATATGAGCTTATAGAGATCAATTCCTTTATAAGTATTTTTGCAAAAATATTAAAGTTTCTGTCATGTTTTTATTTGTTTAACAGAATTTTAATTTTCTGTAGCCTTAGATTATTTTATAAACTAGAGGATTAAGAGATCCTAATAGAGATAAAATAGTTCATTTCATTTATAGTTAGCATAAATCACTTTCTTTACCTCTTAGGTATGAAGTATTCTAGTAACTTTGCTGCTTTAAGTTTTGTGACTGTAGCACCTTTTAACACTTTTTTTTTCCTTTAAAGAGTAAATGGTAGATGATATATATATGTGTATATAATTTTAAGAATACTGATACATAGAAAAAAGCATGTGTGGAAGGTGATATTTAATGATTTTATAAATCTTGACTTTTGTACTCAATTTTTTTGTGCAGAACTTATGTATGAACTTAATGACTTTGAAGTAGATATCATTGAGACTTAAGGAAAGTGATCATGCTTATTTAATCATAACATAATAGTGCTATTTAAATTTGGAAATTATCAGTGAGAACTAGGAACTAGAAATTTGGAAGTTACCGGTTAGAACCTCACATAATTCCGCCATGCGTTGTTTGTTTGTTTGTTTGTTTTAATTTGAACTTAATAGAGAAAGGATAGGTAGTTCTTATATTTATTGGTTAGCTATTGTTGCATAATAAATGACTCCAGAATGTCGTGGCTTAAAACAACAATATATTTATTATTGAGCAGTTTTTTTTGTGTTAGGAATTTGGAGACAGCTTAGCTGAGTCTTCTCTTTAAGATCTCTCATAGATTTTGAGATGGTCATCTGATAGGCTTGACTGAAAATGGATTCATCTCCAAGCTCGCTCACTTCTTTGTTGAAAAGATTTACTTTTATCTCCAACACTACATCTTGTTTCATCAAAGCATGAATTCTGAGAAGACAGTAGAGGATACCAGCAAAATGGAAGCCACTGTCTTTTGAAATGTAGCCATGGAAGTGACATCCCATTATTTTTGCTGTATTTTGTTTGTTAGAAACAAGTTACTGTATACCTCTGGGACTCATGGGGAGGATATAAATATCACAGGTCTAGCCTGGCTGGCGTGGCTCAGCAGTTGAGCGTTGACCTAGGATCCAGGTGATCAGGGTTTGATTCCCGGTCAGGGCACAGGCCCGGGTTGGGGGCTACATCCCCAGCTGGGGGCATGCAGGAGGGAGCTGATCAATGACTCTCTCATCACTGATGTTTCTCTCTCTCTCCCTTTCCTTTTCTCTCTCTGAAATCAATAAAGACATATAAAAAAAAAAATATCACAGGTATAAAAAGGCATAAATACCAGGAGGCATAGGGTTCATTGGAAGCCATGTCATGTAACTCTTTTGCCTTAGTTATACAAAATAATGAAGAGAGACATTGAGAATGAGTTCATAAATACTTTTTTATTAGTTTTTTGTTGTTGAATGTGGAGCCTCTTAATTTTGTGAGAGTTTTAAAAAGTATTTAGTATGATGTTTTTCAGGTATGCTGCCATTCTGTTGCTTTGCTTCAGTTTTTTCAGTTCCCCAAATAGGATTTCAGGTCCTCTTACACTCACACTTCACATTTAAGAGTATGAATTACATACTTGAAAAATTGAATTCTCTCCTTTTTCTTTTGAAGATGCCAGGTAGTATAGGCTGTCTGTCATACAGCTGTACTATTTTACTTCAGTGTCACATGCTTTGTTTGTTTCATAAAAATTTGTAATGGAATTTATTTTGTCTGTGTTTAGGTGTTCAGTAGTACAAAAGAGAAGTTTAGAATCTAATCCAGTGATTTTTCAAAATATGGTTTTTGATCAGCAGCATCATCCTCATCTCTACTTGTTGTTAGGAATGCAAATTCTCTGGCCCCACTCCAGACTTACTGAATCAGAAATTCTGGGGCAGGGACTCAGCAATCTGTTTTAACAAACTCTCCAGGTGGTGCTGAAATTCCAAAACCATTAATTTATTCAGGTCCGTTAGAATGTGAACATTATTTTTCTAAAAGCTTTTGGCCAGTACTAGAAATTTAACTTTTACTACTGTTATACAAGGCTTTCCAGGAAAATAAAACATTTTTCCCCCTACTCATTTTACAGATAAAGGATACATAGAAGAAACGCAGTACTTGCCTTGTGTATTTCAAGTCTGTTGGCTAGGCAGCACATGTGTTGGCCAGGAAGGTAGGAGTATTGAGGAAGAGCATAGGGATTTTTGAGATGAATTTTTTCTTTCCTTACACTATTTCTCTTTTAACAAAAGTCAAGTGCTAAATAGTTATTTGTAGATGAGAATTATGTTGGCTTAACATTATGTCACATATTAAACTTTCTTAGTTACATTGAAAATACATTTGATAATTGTCAGAGAATTGATTGTATAGTGTTTAATCGACTTTATAGTTAAGTTTTAGTGGACATTTACCAATAAAGTTTTGCATTGAAATATCTTAGGTGGAATAGAGGCCTCACAAAAATGTCCCTTTCTAGCTGTCATGCCAACTTTTTGATGTGTAGATACTGATTGGAAAGGCATCTATATAGATAGCATTATTTTTCTTTGTGTTCTTTTTTTGAAAAATCTGTTCTATGATACTATTGTAGTAAGATTCAAATTAAAAGACTATACTTAACAATTTGATTATATGTCTTTTATCACTATGTTTTGTGAAAATTTGACAACTTAAACGTTTTTGAGGACTAAATTTTGAGAGGGCCACCTAGTAATTTCTTAGTTATTTTGCATGAATTCACATTTTGTTAAGTTGTAGTGAGCATGAGCATTTGCTAAATTGATATATGCTGCTCATGTGTTCATTTAGGTCAGGGGTAGGGAACCTTTTTTCTACCAAGGGCCATTTGGATATTTATAACATCGTTCTCGGGCCATACAAAATTACCAAGTTAAAAATTAGCCTACTATATTTGGTCAAACATTCAATTAACTCACCCCTAGTGTGATGGCTGGAATTGCTTCCCTTTGGTGAGGCCTTGGCAGGGCCAGATCAAATGATTTAGGTAAAGGTATTAGGATTACAGAGTAGGTTACCGAAATTTGGTATAGTTCTTTGTCTTATACACCTAAGAAAATAGGTGTTAAAAAGTAAAAACTAGGTTACACAGTGAAGTTTGTTAGTGCTAGGAAAAAACCTATACTGTTGTAAAGAAAATCAGATAGTAGTGGATATTAAGAATATTGAATATGTTCTGCCTTTCTTACTTTGCCCATTTACTTAGGTGTTTGGGATTCTTCTGGCTTGTATTGTTTGCTGGGTTCTTTAGCTTAGTAATTTAGAAAGCAGCAAGATAACCATAGGATGGGTGAGAATCGCCATTAAGTGTAGATCAATTTAAGTAGACTATGGAGACTTAATGATTTTTGAAAGATGATGGCTGCTTTACATATCTTTTTCAGTCTTGTTAGTTTTGCAAGTTTATAATATCCATTTATTTCATGGTGGTTAAATCAAGTGCTTTTAAGCATTTTAAGGCTACTTACTGCCTTAAGATCTTTTTATGTAAACCTCCTATTCTGGTAAAACTTACAGAAAAATTTTTAAATTATTAGCAGATTTCCCGTTGACAAGAAAACATTTGAAAGAGATTGTTTTCTTTGTTTTTTCCCCTATCATTTAATTAATGAATTAGATTATTTTTCCTCTGGACTAATTTTGATATAATTCTTAAGGTAGGATTTAGTAAACCATTTTGGCTCTGTTGAAGTTATTTATGGTATAAAATTTTTATGAAATAGTTTTTTTCTGTTTTCCTACTTAGTAGTGTCAATTTTCTTCAAACAAATAGTAGTTACAGTGTGCATGCCACATAAGTTTTACGTTAGGATTTAAGGGCACATTGGACCAGTGTAAACCAAGAATGTCTATACATAGTTGAATTATTTCTTAAAGTTTATAATGTGTGCGAATAAGTGAGAGTCACTCAAATTTGTATTTTCTGACTCCTAAAGAAGTAAATTGTTACATTTATTTTAATGTGCCCTGTAGGTGTATGTATATGAATTGGCTATACTCCCTTTCTCTACTCCCACAAATCAAGGGAAATAATAACCTTCCCCCACTCCTGTCAACAACAGTAAAACAGTGCAAATCAACACTTGAATGTCCCACAAAGCTTTACTAAGTGAATGTCTGTCATCTTCAGAGTTACCTTGCAGTATCTACAGTATTAAAGAGCCCATTGATCAGTTTCCCTATTAAAATGTTAAAATAACAAGATCAGATGTTGATTATCAAACTTAGTTCTATTTTCATAGAGTTTGATATTTGTGTATGCACAAGTGTGCTCTTTTTTAACTGGTGTCTAACTTTGTGATTACAACTTGGGGAAACCTGTTATCAAGTTGTTAGACTGGGTTTTCATTAGGGAAGTCAGATGTTATACTTGAATTGTTGATCCTCTGCAAGAAAACAGAATGCTTCTATTGAGTGAACAAGCCAGGATAATGAGGCGAGGGGTTTTATTTCAAAGGTGTCTTTTTTTTTTGGTGATGGCATAAATACATAACATTATAAAATCCAATTACTATATTAAATTTCATCACTTGTTTTTTAGGTATTCCAATAACTGTACCACCTCCAGGTAAAACTTTTTCCATGTTTTCTCCATCATTGTTAATAAACATGAAATTTCAAGCCTATAAGTTACAGGAGGGACAGTGTTGATACAGTTAGAATATGGAATAGGCTATTGGGATTTCAAGGTCCTATTTTCAGCTCTGCCTTTGCTTCATTCCAGTTTTGATTAAGATAATTAGTTTTCTTATACCTGTCTTACCCATTTCTGTAGAAATAGAGATTTTGAGAAAATTCTCACCATATCAATTTGTTGAAGAAAACTGAGTATAGGATAAAAATAAAATATTTATAAAAAATACCAAGGAACTTTTTATATGATAAAGTGACTGCAAGAAACAAGAGAGATCATTTATCTTGACCTTATTATGGTTTCTGATTTTTTTACCCTGCTGACATAACTCAGTATTATGTTCTGAGATTATATGTTCTGAACCACACTATTAGGTAGATTGATAACTGGACAGATGGTTGTTCTCTGAGTGGTGATTAAATTGTTTATTGTTTACAATGGTATGATCAGTAGTTTTTATGTAGCCCAGTGTTGTTGTTTTGTTTTGATTTTGTTTTTTTACAATTTTTATGTTTTTTGGTAGTGTGATACAACTGTGATAGCAAGTGTATAAACTTATTTCAGTATTAAAAGCCAAGGAGCATAAAGGGAATGAGAAGTGACAGTGCTTTGTAGGGTGGGTCTGAAATCAAAATGACCTTGATAAACACAAACAGTGGAGTTTAGAGAGCATATAGGTGAGTATACATATTTAGATGTGAGATAGTCATTGATTGTCTATGAATGTAGCTGAAAAAGACTTACCAGGAAAAGTTATAAAGGAATCATTGGTGTGTCTTTTTAGTTTAAAAAGAAATGTGATTATAAGACTGTATTATAAAATAGGATTGTGGACTCTAAGGACTAATGTGGTAATTGCTAAACTGTACACTGCTAAAATGTTCAGTAGAGGATTTATAAATCCTAAAACTGGATACAGTGAAGTTGAGCATGGTGTATTTGAAACAACTTGAAAAATGGCTAAAACTGATTTAATTGGACTATTGAGAAAGGTTAAGAGAACTGGGTTTCATTTTTACCTAGAACACTACAAAGGAGGTCTAGTGGAAATGTTTTTAATATATAGAAGGTGTTAGAGAATATGACAATGAATTGTTTCTTGTCCTCATTCGGGAACCATATGTATTGCAGGGAGAGAAATCTAAAGCATTTCCTAGTAGAGAGAGTTGTTAAAACTAGGAAGGAAATGGTATAAGTTGTGTCATCGTAAAGTCTTTGTTGGGATTCTTTTTGCCTATCTGAATTGGAAAGTGTAGAGTAGATTAACTCTTAAGGTTTCTTTTAGCCACATTCCATGGTATTTCATTTAGGTATTGTGAATTATTGAGAATGCAGGCTTCATGATATAAAGGTACAAATTATTTTCTTTCCAAACTAATGCAAAACTACATTATGTGCCTTTCTTTGTAAAATAGTTTTTTAGGGTTGTACTATTAAAACATTTTATGATGGATATTCTCAGCCTTAAGCATTTATTATATCTACTGGTAAGATTTTATTTATAAATTATACATTTTAATTTCTATACATATAAAACTCTCAAAATATTTTTTGAAAGAGGTAAATGTTATTTTATTTGCTTTTCTTCTAAAATATTTCAAGTATAACATATCTGGTGGCAACACTACTGTTTTAAATATGGAAAAGGTAAGGCATTGAGATTAACTTTCTCATACTCATAAAATGGGCTGTGTGTGGTGCTGAAAATAAGACCGGGTGTCCTGACTCCCAGTTTGTGCTCTGTGTTATTAGACCAGACTGTTCATTTAAAGTTTTATTACTTCAATATCTGTTTATAATTTAAGCTCCATTTTTTTCTGTCCATTATAACATAGAGAAGCATGTTATTTCCCCAGAAAAATTTAGTGATATGCAGCAACTTTGTTTCACTCTTGCCATTAAATGTACATTCTCTTATCTTTTTTTGTTTTCTTATGATTGAATGTTTCAGGTTTTCCTCCTCCACCAGGTGCTCCACCTCCATCTCTTATACCAACAATAGAAAGGTAAATCGTTGTGTATACTGTAAATTTTTAATCATTGATAGACTTTTGACAGAAGAATTATATACATATTTGGTAATATCTTCAAAGATTTAATTTTATAAACAGTAGTACTTGCCTTTTAATTAATAAGTCTAGGTCTGTGTTATTTACTTTTATATAAGATGTTATACCTATATAGCCCAGTAACAAAACACAAAGAAAACAAAATGATAGTATTTTGAAATTCTTCCTTTGATTTAGGACACACTGATTAAAGAAACTCCTAAATTGATAAAAATTGACTATAGTCAATTTTGAGGAAAATACAAACAGATGACTAGTATTGTGAATAATGCATGTATGTTTTAGGATTAAGTAAGGACAACTATTATCAGGGACCATAGTAAAGAAAAGCTGCCTTAATCCTTGCTACCCTGTGCTACTCGTCTTCCACAATGGAGGACTGGATGTATTCTCCCTGGAATAGCCTTATTTTTATACCCTGCATTTATGGTTTTGTTAGTTGGAATGCTGTACTAAAGAATATTTACCTCATGGGTGGTAATATGGTGTTTAACTACATAGGCTTTGGAATCACAAAAACCTGGTTCAAATTTTGCCTTCATAATTTACCAGCTTCGTGTTGCTAAGCAAAGTTCATAACTACTCTTTAAGACTTAGTTTCTTCTTTTACCAAATGACTTAGTTTCTTCTTTTAAGACTTAGTTCCTTCTTTTGATAGAATTGTGAAGATTAAAACAGCCAGTAAATATAAAGCATCAGCATAATTCTTGATAGATAGAAATCATTAATGGTGGCTATAATTATTTCTGTTTAAGTGGCAAATAAACTCTATAAAAGTAGTTTATTTCTGAAAAAGTGATATAAATAATATAAAAGACAAAAAAATTGTGAGAACCTTATATCAGTAGCATCAAACCATACATATGATTTCCCCCCCAAAAATGATAAAACAGTGTAGTGTGAATTGCGAGAACATAAGGATTTAATTTTATTAAGTCCTTCTTAAACATATATTTGTTTTCTCAATCAAAATGATAAAAGTATTATTTGTTGATCCTGTCAGTGGGTCTGAGTTTCTGATTTATAACCATTAAGACCAGTATTTTTAAGACTAGATTTTAACTAAGTTTTAAATGTTGTTAGCCTCAAAGTTTCTCTGTTATCTTGTGAGTTAAGATGAATTCATTGGATTATTCATGTTAAATAGTACTAGCAAGCTGTTATTTAAAAATGGGTGTTAGGTTTAACGTTTTTGGAGGTTAAAAATTTGTGTTTTTAGTATTAAAAAATTAAATTGCAGAATTAAAGCTTATCATTATATTGTGGTTAAAGAAATCATGATTCTGCCTTTATGTTTTTTACCAAACTTTTAAAACTTAGAACTTACTTGCAACACATAAAAATACATTTTTCTTCAACAGTGGACATTCCTCTGGTTATGATAGTCGTTCTGCACGTGCTTTTCCATATGGCAATGGTAAGTATTTTTAGTTACCAGATTCAATTTGAATCAGTAAAGGACTTAAAATATTTTTATAGCAATAAAAACATACTTCCACAGTTTAAAATACTATCTTACAGAACAATTAAAAATATTAACTAAAGGAGTAATTAGGTCTTACATATATTTAAGATTACTTAACAGAATAATTTTTCTTTATCAACCAAACTTAAAAATTAACAAATGGTGAGATAACAGGGATATTTATACCATATCTTTTCCTAAAAGGATTTAGGATTTGACACCATATTGTCTGTCTTCATAGTTTGTAATCTTTATGTTTTTTGACTCATAGTATCCAACTAGCCTTGTTCTGATATTTCCCCATCAGTGGTTTATATTTTCTTCTAGATCGTTTGGCTAGGTCCTCTGTCATGTTCACTCTTGACGACTTGATCCATTCCAAGGGCTTCTGATACCACTTTCTGCTTAGATCCCTCATTCATTTGTTCATTTATTTGAAAAGTGCTGTGCATTGTATTAAGTTTTAGAGATACAGTAAACTAGGCATAGACATAAGTTTGCCCTTATCAAATTTATAGGCCTGTGAGGAAACAGCCAGGTGATAGAAGGTGGTGTCAAGGGAGTATAGTGTAAGGGGTGTCCCGCTACAGAGGGCTGGAGCTGTAGATGATGTGACTTGGAGTTCAAAACATGTTCAGAGACATGGCGGTGAGAATGTAGTAGGCTTTTTATGAACTAAAAGAGGTGTGGTGTGGCTGGAGTGTAAAGAATGCATGGTGAATACCTAAAGATGAGAAGAGAGCGTGCAGGTCCTTATACCAGTGTTATACAGTTTCAGCCTGATTCAGAGGGCTGTGAGGAGCAGTTCAGTATTATGGTGAGTTGTGAAATTGCTAGATTTACTTTGGAAAAGGTCGTTCTGGCTACCTACTGTGAAGAAATTGAGGGTGGTAGAAAGGTGGGAATGGCTGAGATGCGCGCTTGATTGGGAGAACAAGAAGCTATTGGAGTACAGTCATGTGCTGCATAACGACACTTTTGTCAGTGATGGACTGGACCATTTATGTCACTGTGGTCCCACAAAATTATAATGGAGCTAAAAAATTCCCATCACCTAGTCATGTCATAGCCATTGTAGTGCATTACTCTCATGTTTGTGGTGATGCCGGTGTAAATACACCTACTCTGCTGCCAGTCATATAAAAGTATAGCACATACAGTTTTGCACAGTACATGATGTTTGATAACAAAGGACTGTGTTACTGGTTTGTGTGTTTAGTATACTATGCTTTTTATTATTTTTACAGTGTGTTCTTTCTACTTATAAAAAAAAGGTTTGCTATAAATCAGTATGCCATGTTATGCCAGCAGCAGCCTCATACCTCTCGTGTTTACTGCATCTATGATTGTTTCATTTTCTCTTGTGCTTGATTTAATCTTATGTTGTTCTGTATTGTAACATGCTGTACAGGCTTGTAGCGGAGGAGCAATAGGCTATACCAGATAGCCTAGGTATGTCATAGGCTGTACCATCTGGGTTTGTGTAAGTGCACTCTGATGTTCGCACAAGAAAATTGCCTAATGTATTTCTCAGAATGTCTCTCTCTGCCATTAAGCGGCACACGACTGTAGTCCATGGGGAGAAATTGTGATGTCCTGTTTATAGACAGTACCATTGGGGGTGGAGGAACCTGAATAGTTCAAAGGCTTATCCAGTAGAATTTATAAGTCTTGGTGATAGATCTGCTGTATCAGTCATGTACTTAGAGATACCTTCTAGGCATCTCAGAGGGTGGTACTGCCCTTCAGACCCATATGCCATTCATTTACATCAAAAAGTAGTCTTTCTGTTGACTGACTTGTTTCATTGATTATACCACCTTTTTTTCTTTTCCTTATTGAAATTCTGGGCTCCCAGGAATTCATACTCATTGGGTTGGAATGTTGCTTCACTCTCTCATTGTTTATGTGACTTTTGTAGATCAACCATTAAATGGAGAATGTAAATTTTCCCATAAGGTGAAATTCAATGAGAATACATTAAAGCACCTTAGTCCTTCCACTTAATAAACATTCAGATATTAGCTGTGGTATTTATGATTATCCCCACCAAGCTCCAAGTTCCCTCCCTTTTTACACTGTTAAGCAGTGTAGTGTAATTGTTAAAGACAGGCCCTGCAGTTAGACAGCCTGGGTTTGGGTCATGGGTCCATCTTATCTTAGTAACTTCAGGTAAGTTAAATAATCTAAATTATTTTTCTCATCTGTAAAATAAAGTTTGAATACAAAGTGCTAAGCACAGTGCCTGTAGTATGTAAGTACTTGATAAGCATTACTTATTAAATTAATTAAAAATTTTACCTCTTTTATAGCACTTATCATTTTGTGCTTTGTGATTAAATTCATTGTGTATTTGTTTCAATACAGAGGAACAGCTCATATCAGAAAGAATAAGACTTCACTCTTGAGGTTACAGACACAGTTTCCTTATGGAAGATTTCAATTTTAAAAAACACTTGTTAAGCATTTAACTTTTTCTTAATGTAATATATGCAAAATTTTAATCCCAAAAGTAAGTGTCTTCTGCTCACTGTTTCCCATCCCAACTCTTGTCTGAGACTTTTTAAAAAAATAAAGGACTTTTAAAGTACTAACAATTATAAAACATATTGCAAGAATTAAGTAGAGGGAAGTTAGGAGTTTTCTTTGTCCTAGCCAAACAAAGCCTTGGAATGAAGATGGTAAATATAGCTTCCTCTTTTTTAAATTCCCTTTCACCTTTGTATTTTATTTAAATTTTTGTGATTCATCCTTAAATACTACTAATTATAGATGGAAGCATTAACTTTTATTGATACACATATTAATATTAAGATTGTGCTCATAAAATAAGACCTAGTTTAATTTTTTCAGGAACATGGAAGAACGTAAGCATTTTTAATGGTTTTTAGTTCCGATGATCTGCATGGCATTTCTACCTAGGCTTATCACCCTATTTCTTGATTTATATAATTTCAGATATCATGTGTTTTCTTTCTGCAATGATAAATATGTATTTTATTCACTTACTATTCTCAACTCTGTTTCCCCACCAGGGAAATTATAACATTATTTTTGTTCCTCTTTATATTTATATACCTGCCCTCTTTTTCTTGTATCATCAGTTACAACTTCTGTGCATCTTTCTAAGCCTTCACCTTTTCCTCTCCCTCTGCCTCCCAACCTTAGTCAGCTATACTCCTACTTACAACAGTATATTCTGCCCTCCAACCAAAATTATCTGTGTCAATTATCTTGGCAAGTTTTTTATTCTAAAAGCTAAACAATAAACCTTATTCACATTATTGTGACTTTGTAAATATTGTGTACTGTAGAGATAATTATAATACTCCAGCCACCCCAAGGAGAACTTTCCAGTGGTAAATATATTAAAATTACCATCATATACTTCATCAACTATGTCAAGTCATACCACATTTTAATTGGGGTTCAGAGTAGAGGTATAACTGTCCAAGTGCAATTTGTTGAATAGTCTATCCTTCCTGAGGGACCTACAGTGTCATCTCCATTCATTTATCAAGTTGCCATATATGCACAAATCTGTTTCTCTGCTTTCCAGACTATTCATTTGGTTTATTTACTATCTTCTATGTAAATTTTATAGTAAATCTCAGTTTCAGCAAAATGTACCTTATTCAGCTTTAGAAGTATTCTTGAGCCATTGCCCTTACATGTTCATTTTAGAATCAACTTTACAAGTTCCATGAAAAACTGTTGAAATTTTGATTGCCCGGCCGAGCGTGGCTCAGCAGTTGAGTGTCGACCTGGGATCCAGGTGATCAGGGTTCGATTCCTGGTCAGGGCACGTGCCCGGGTTGTGGGCTCGATCAATGACTCTCTCGTCATTGATGTTTCTATCTCTCTCTCTCCCTCTCTTTTCCTCTCTCTGAAATCAATAAAGATATATTTAAAAAAAAAAAAAAAATTTGATTAATAACTAGCATTTATGTTATGCTTAGATGACAAACACTGTTACCTCATGTATTCCTGGAAGCCTTATAAAGTAGGCACACTGTTACTGTTTCATTTTAGGAAATTGAAAAACAGCCAGATTAAATAATTTCCCCACTGTCACACAAGTAAGAGTCAACAATTTGAAACCATGCAGCCTGGCTTTAGAGTCCTTGCACTTATACCATAGTACTGGAATTCAACTGATATCTAGATCAGTTGTAAAATTAATGTTTTACAACATGATTTCTCCTATGAACAAGGACTCACTCTTCATTTTAAGGAGATAATTTTTAATGTGTTTCAATTAAGTTCTATAATTTCCTCCATACACTTCTTGCATACCTTCAGTTAGATTTAGTCATAGGCACCTAATCTTTTTGTTGTTGTAAATGGTATATTCATTTTTAAAAAAATATATCTTTTTATTGATTTCAGAGAGGAAGGGGGGGGAGAGAGAGAAACATCAATGATGAGAGCATCGTCATTGATCGCTGCCTCCTGCAGGCCCCCCACTGGGGATCGAGCCCGCAACCCTGGCATGCACCCTGACCAGGAATCGAACTACGATCTCCTGGATCCTAGGTCTATGCTCAAGCGCTGAGCCACGCCTCGCCGGGCTGGTATATTCATTTGAACTCTGTGTTCTGTTTGTGTTTGCTTATATTTAGAAATAGAATTGGTTTTTGTTTTATTTACGCATATCTCTATAAGTACAGAAATATACATATATTGATCATTGTATATATATTGATCATGTAGTCAGTTACCTGTTGAATTCTCATTATAATTTGTCCAGTCTCTTCAGGCAGTAATATCATCCAAAGATAATTATTTTGTGTGTCGTCCCCCCACCCTTTTTTTTTATCTCTCTGTTCTAAGACCTCTGTATAATAAAGTTTTGAAAGTGGAGTGCTTGTCTTACACTTTTTTTTTTTTGCTTTTATAATTTTTACTACTTTACTGTTAGGTTTTTGATAGAACCTACATCAGATTAAGGAAAATTTCTTCTAGTTTTCCAAGTTTAAAAGCTATATGGATATTGATTTTTATCAAGTGCTTTCTGAGATGATCATAGTGTTCTCTAATCTGTTAATGTGGCAAATTTCTAATATTTTTCTAATATTAAGCCACTGTTTATTTGCTGACGTATATCTAACTTGGTCATGGTTGATTACTTTTTATGAAAATATTGGTTTATCTAGGGTTTTGACATCTAAGTTAATATGTAAATTGACCTGTGACTTTTTTTCCCTTTATTTGCACTATCCTTAATTGGTTTTAGTAATTGAGGTTATACAAGGCACATGGGATAAGTTAGAGAATGATCTTTGCCTATTCTCTGGAAGTTTGTGTAATACTAGAATCGTCTATAGCTTTTAAGTTAATAAAAACTCACCTGTAAAAACCATCTGATCATGTGGGAAGGTTTTAAATTACTGATTTAATATCTTTAATAGTTATAAGATGATTAAGATTTCTTTTTATTTTTGAGTCACTTTTGTTTGGTAATTTATTTTTAAGAATTAGTCTTGTTGCAGCTAAGTTTTTAAATGTGTTGGTATAAAGTGTGTAATATTCTATGTATTGTTTAATCTCTGCAACATCTGTAGTGGTGGTCCCTTTTTGGTTCTGATACTGTTTATGTGGACTCGTTTGTAATCTTGTCAGAGATTGTCATGTTTTGTTTGTCTAGTCTTCAAAAACCAGCTTTCTGCTTTTTTGTGTGGTTGTTTTCTGTTTACTTGGTTTCTTCTTTTATCTTTATTATTGCCCTTCTGTTAGATTATTCTGTGCTTTTCTAAGTTCTTAAGTTGGAAGCTTAGCACATTAATTTTCCATCTCTTCTCCCCTTTTTTAAAGAATTTATTTTTATTGCTGACACAACTACAGTTGTTCCCCTTTTCCCTTCCTCTTTGCCCAGTCCCCCACCTTGGGCCTTTACCGTACTATTGTCTGTGACCATGGGCTTTGTATCATCTTTTCTAATGTAGTGTTTTTAAAGATTAAATTTCCCTCCAGAACAGTTTGCATCTCTAGATGTTTGATATTTTTGTTCAATTCCTAAATAATTTTTAAAAATTTTTTGACACCTGAGTTATTGGAAGTGTGTTCTTAATTTGAAATATATGGAGATTATTTCCCCATAAATTTAAAAATTTTGCTAATTTAAATTGTATGGTGGTCATTGTTTATTTTACTTATCCTCTTAAAGTACATAGTGTATTTTTATGAATGTTTCTTATGTGCTTGAGGAGAATGAGTATTCTGTTATTTTCATTATCAATCTTGTTAACAATGTTTTGCTCAAATCTTACATATCTGTAGTGATTTTTTTTGTCTGCTTAAAGTAACAATAATTGAGAGAAGTATCGTATTCTCCCATGATCATTGTGGAGTTTTCTATTTCTACTTGTATTTCTATTAGCTCTTACTCTCCAAAAATTAAGGCTATGTGGTTAGATACCTGGAAGTTTAATTTGCTCTGTCTTCTTGGTGAGTTACATTTTTCATCTTCATGTAGTTATCCTTTCTTTCCCAGGTAACCCTTATTGTGTGAGCCTGCTTCGTCATTAATATAACTACTCATAAGTAGATTGATGGGTATTAACTTTTTTTTCTCACATCCTTTACTTGCAACCATTTTGTGTGTTACGTCTTATATTCAGAAAATAATCAGAATTTTTCAAAGTACAAATTAAATCTCTTCTATATTTGATGAATTCAGTCCCTTTTATATTATCCTGATTGTTGAGCTAATAAACTTGTCTACCTTACCTCCATGTTTTCTAAGTCTTTTTTGAATTGGTGGTTTTTAAAAAATTCTCTATTTCCCTATATAAAATCTTTTTTTTTTTTTTTTTTTTTTTTTTTTTAGTGGTTATTCTTAGAATGCATTATACATCTATCTGATAGATGGTAACATTTGCTTATTTTTTTTGTCTATCTATGAATGCCTTTGTGTTCTTATTTTTGAACTGTAATTTGTTGAATACATGTTTCTAGGTTGGCCATCATTTTTTCTCAATACTTTGAAGATGTCCTAATGTGTTCTGGCTTACATTTTTATATGGGGAAGTTCATGGTGTATCTATTTCTGGCTCCTGTTCACCTTGCAGAATGAAGCGTGTGTTTCTATGTTAGGTCCTTTAAGGGTTGTTTCCAGGCATTCCCCCAATCTGTAGGTACTCACCCTGTCATTTCTCTTTTCTAGTTATAAAATAAGTTTTCATTATAATCTAATGAAGCACTTTTGGTGGGAGTTTTGTCTTTATTTTCCAGTACGTTTTTTGTTTTGCTTTTTTCTCTTTTTTTTTTTAGGTACCAGAACTTTTGTTTTTAATTGTTATGTTTTGTTGTTGTTTTTTCTTTAGTTGCCTTTCCCCACCTTCCTGGTTCTGCTCCTTCATGGCCTAGTCTCGTGGACACCAGCAAGCAGTGGGACTACTATGCAAGAAGAGAGAAAGACAGAGATAGAGACAGAGATAGAGATAGAGACCGAGACCGAGATCGTGACCGAGACCGAGAAAGAGAGCGCACCAGAGAGAGGGAGCGGGAGCGTGATCACAGTCCTACACCAAGTGTTTTCAACAGGTTTGTTGAGTGTGCGGGAGTTTGTATACATGTATTTAATGTACACTTTAGAATTTATATTTGATAACAGGATGGAAAATCCAATTCAGTTGGGAAAGGATTGCTTGAAGAGTATTTAGGATAGCCATTTTAAAAGGCTATTTAATTCATAGGGGTTCTCATGACCTAAAGAGGGATGGGGACCCTTTTTTCTGCCAAGGGCCATTTGGATATTTATAACATCATTCATGGGCCATACAAATTATCAGCTTACAAATTAGCTATCAAAAAAGCTCATAGATTTATTGAATTTCGATTCCTGCCTGCAGTTGCCTTGGCAGGGCCAGACCAAGTGATTTCACCAGCCGTCTAAGGCGCTCGGGTCAGATGTTCCCCACCCCTGACCTAAAGCAGCAGTCTTCAAATCTGTTTGTTCACTTCTCCCTTAAAATAATTTTGAAAACTTTGTACCCCTTCACATATCTTGCCTTCTGAAATTTTTCATCTTAAATGTAAATAGTTGTCAATATATAGATTCCAGTGTATTATAAACATTAAATTTTAAAATAAAATTATCACTCTTTTAAATATATCCAGTGGGTTAAGAACGTTATAGTGATTTGCTAAACATCATTATCTATTTTTTAAAAGTTCATAAATAGGCTGTCTTTAACAGCTAGAAATTATACATTTCTTCTTTGTGGTTGAATTCTTATTTCTGAGCTACTTCCCTCGGAGAATTTTATTCCAATGTAAAATATTTTTATTCTAAGACCGTCTTTTTAAATTGATCATCCTCTCAATCTTTCCTACAATAGATTTATGTAAGTTAAAATGCATAAAAAACTGAAGACCATATGCTTTTTTTTTTTTAATTTTTTTCTGGCTTTAATTATTTTTATATATAAATACACTGTAAATTCTGAAACTAATTTAATAGAACTACATTTCTTAATGTAATGGTGGAGCTTCTGCCCATCCCCAATTAATATATGTATCTATGAATGAATATTTCCATTGTTAGGTAAAAACACTGTCATTAAGTATATTTCATTTAAATATATATATATATCTAAGTGCTGAGAAACCTTGTTCACATAAAATACATACGTGAGAATTGATGGAATTTTGTTGTGGCTCTGTTAGTTATTTGAGCACCTATAGATTTAGTGATATGCCAAA
Organism: Miniopterus schreibersii; assembly: GCF_964146895.1. Taxonomy (NCBI): domain Eukaryota; kingdom Metazoa; phylum Chordata; class Mammalia; order Chiroptera; family Miniopteridae; genus Miniopterus; species Miniopterus schreibersii. The sequence continues at coordinate 28,626,481 of NC_138101.1, forward strand.
AGTACACATAGTTAACCTATTGTCAAAAGTTATTTTTAAGAATCTATCAGTTCATGATATAATTTTCTTGGGAGCACAGAATTGGAAACCACCTGATTTATAAAAGTATTTGTTACTCAGTGAAATTGTTTCCTAGGACTGTTGTAAAAACGTACTGTAAACTAGTAACCTAGAACAACAGAAATTTACTCTTGAGTTCTAGAGGCTAGAAGTCTGATATCATCAAGGTCTCAGCAGGGTCAGTTCCTTTCTGTAGGCTCTGAGGAAGAATCTGTTCCATGCCTATCTCCTAGCTCCTAGTGGTTGTTAGCAGTCCTTGATGTTCTTTGATTTATAGATGTATCACTCCAGTCTGTCTCTGTCTTCACATGGCATTTGTCTTTCTGTATCTATGTCCAAATGTCTCTCTTTTAAGAATATCAGTCATTGAATTTGGGTGCAGCGTAATCCAATATGACCTCATCCTGACTTGATTACACCTGCAAAAACCCTGTTTCCAAATAAGGTTATATTCACAGGCATGGGAATTAGAACTTGAATATATCTTTTTGGGGGACACAATTCAATCCAATTCATTTAGTAATTAAGTTTTTAATTTTCTCAGTTTCTTGAAAGAATACCAAAAGGGTTTTACCAAGAATTGTCAAAAGACTACCAATTGTTTAACTTAATATGCTCAGAAAGGTTTGGGAAAGCCAAAATTCTGTTAATACATTTTGGCAAAAATAATCTTTAAAAAATTAAATACCTTTATGTGTGTTAAATATTTATTTCTATGCAGATTTTCTTCATTCCATTTATGGCTACCATATAACTTAATTGGTAAAAGACAGCTATCATCATCAAGTCAGTCAGCCAAATCGTGTTCATTTTCTAATGGAAAAAAGTCTGGCTTCATTTTTCTGTTCAGCCAAATGAGTTAATCTGTATTCCCTATCTAAGTCTAATAAACAAAATAGCTGCGGAGCTCAAAATAATGTGCTGCCTTCCAACACTGCTTTTCTTCAAAGGGATTTTTTGTTTTTGCTTTTACTAGTTCAGGGAAAATTCTTGACTTCCACCACACTATAATATATATGACGTTAGAAATCCCATTTCTTACTCCATACTTCATTCTTTTTTTTCTTTTTTTTTTAAATATATCTTTATTGATTTCAGAGAGGGGGAGAGAGAGCGTTAAAACATCAAAGATGAGAGAGTCTCATTGATCAGCTACCTCCTGCATGCCCCCGACTGGGGATTGAGCCCGCAACCCGAGCATGTGCCCAGACCAGGAATCGAACCCCCATCTCCTGGATCCTAGGTCAATGCTCAACCACTGAGCCATGCCTGGCCATTCTTAAAGGAACAATGTATAAGATAGGAAAACCTAAAGCACCATATATGCTTTATGGTTCCTTGAATAAAATAGTTCTCACTGGCACTCTTATAAATTAGATTTGTTTGATGCTAGGATGGTTTTTACACCCTGAGCCAATGTACCATAGTAAAATTGATGAAAGGAATGCCTTTATTTCGTAAAGGGCGAGAAGGGCGATTGCTAGAGAAGAAGTTAGCTGGAGAAGTGGCATGATGTTTTACCACAGGTGTATCATTATGCAGTTCATATTTAGGAAGACTGAATATGGAAGTTGGGGATCTGGTAATTGATTCCCTAAAACGTTCTGTGCCATTGGAAAGAATTCATATACTGCTGTGCGACTGGCATGTACTGTTGGTGTAAAGAATAAACTCCTACCTAATTCTTCTTATGATCCACAAGTCAGAAGTCGTGTACCTTTCTACATTTTAACCCCAGTTCTCTTCCAAGCCAGTACACCGCATGTTCTAGCTACACCGGACTGATTGCTGTTCTCGAAATCCTTCATAGTTTCGTACTTCCTTTGTTCATGTTGTTTCTTACCTCTCTGCCTCACAAACTTTTATTCATTCTTCAAGGTCCAGCTCACATCTGGCTTCTGTGAGCTTCTCTGAACCTGAAAGAATTAATTTTGTTCACATGTTCCCTAAACACTTTATGTGTTTTCTTTAGCATGTCTTAGTAAGCCTCTTTAAGGGCATTGACCACCATTTTTCATTTCTGTATCTTCAGCACTTTGTACAGTAATGCCTGGCACATAATGAATGTGTCAGTGAATAAAATGACTTACATATTTTAAGGGAGAAAGGTGAATACAATAGAGAAAAAACAATTTTTAAAACTGTTGGTGGAACTTTTAGCTAGAAAGATTTTTAAATGAACAAAAATCAACCTTTATCACAGTCAAATCATTAACTTGGGCATCTTTCTTATAAAGTATCAGTCTAGGTACCATCACAATGTAGAATGAAATAAGTTAAAAGTAACTTTTTTATACCACCTATTCTTAGAGATGAGATAAATGTAAGATACATACGCAGTTTTCTGATTTGGCTGAATGAGATGAAGTAGTATATCAATTCAGGATGTGACCATATGCTTGGTTCCAGCAGCATTGGCTTTGTTAGTTGTGGTAATCTAATCATAGACTTCTTAATTCGAAAGGTCCTTAGGTATTATCTAGTCTAAATGTCTATTTATTGGATGTGGAAATGGAAGCATAAAGAAATATAAGGCAATGATAGAGCCATACTCTCTACTCAAAATGTGGTCGAGATCTTACTTAAAATCCTCTCTTGAAATTAGGTAGTTTAAGAATTGTTCTCTCATTTTCCTTATTACTCTTTGTGCACTTCACTTGATCCCACCCGCTTTTGGGGGGGAAGTGGAAGTAGCAGTTCATTCTTTCATTATGTAATTGACATTTTCTGAGTCTCTCTTATGTACCAGGCACAGAGCTGTGTGCTGAGGATACAGAACTATTCATACACTGCCCTTTCAGATTTAACCATATAATATTGTCAGGTTGACTAGGACTGGTTGGTAGTTTAAAACTTTACCTAAAACAGTATGCAGTAAGAAACTAGATAGGATTTATTAAGCTTTTTCCTTCCTATAATTCCTAATAATATGACTTATGCTTTGTAGGCACCTGATAAAATTTTATTCACTAAATAAGTAAAGGTATGATACATAAGTGTATGTGTGAGTGTATATTTTGTATTTCTGAGGTGGGACATGTACTGTTAACTTCAGCCATGTAAGTCAGCATGATTCTGTTAATTTCAAGAGTATTACTTCCCAGAAAGTTGAATAGTTTCTAATGTAGTAAAAAAAATTTGAGATAGCACTGCTATCTCTAGAATGTCCATACTCACAAAGAGCTTAATGCAAAACTTGATAGGAAAGAAGACTAAAAGGAATGGCTTTTCTAGAGCTCATAAATTTTCTTTGAATAAACATAATACAAAGCTTATAGAATATTTGAGGCTAAATTTTCTGATTAAATTTCGAACACACATGCACAGATGATACTCAATTTTTATTGAAACTAAAGTGTTAATGGTTAAGTCACATTTAATTTTCAGGTTGCTATGCTGTAGGGCATCAGAAGTCAATGTTTACCTAAATCTGACTAAAAGTTCAAGGCTACAGGGCAAAAAGTGGAGGAATTTTGTGTTGTTTTGAATTATTCCAGGACTAAAATGTTCTCTGGAAAATCCAAGTGAAGTATAAGTAAAGACCTTTTTTTTTTTTTAAAAAAAAGACTGATATTTTAACAATATGGCATGTAGTATATGTTGTGTCACAAATTACAGGGTTATTGTTTTGAAAATTACAGACCAGTTTCAACATCTGGTCTCTAGGCCGCTTAATTGTGGGCCAGAATGAAGTCTGTTCCTTCAAGGGTATTTGAATAAACTCTAATGATTTTCAGACCCAGAGAAACTTTTTTGCTGCAGCTGTTTATCAAAAGAGGGGCTCGAAGAAGGGGTCTTGATATTTCGTGTATGAGACCAAATCTTCTACCACCTGTAGTAAGGTCCCATCATATGGCCGCCTTCAGAATCTTAAAAGGCCTCAAAACTATCAAGAATTGGTGTTAGGGTGAGAAGGTTACAGATGACAAATTATGAGATTATTTACTTTTAATGTAAATCCAGTTGGAATCATTAGAAAGAGTTTCATTTTTAAAGAGGATAATATTAACGACAATATTCATTTGTTCTGGTGCGTGCTAATTTATTCTGTTTCAGACACATTATTACAGGGTCAGTCACCTTTACAAAAATTCCACTTCTGAAAAATTTAGTATTAAGTTTACTAAAGAGGGTGAGCCTGCATGTCTGCTGCCATTTGTTGAGGGCCTTCTCTTATACCAAGCACTTGTAAATGCTATTGCCAGTTCTGCAACAACCCTGAAGAAGATTGTTGCCAGTTTTACAGATGAGAAAACTGATGCCTAGGGAAGTTGGTTAATTTACCCTAGGTCACACATTTGGTTAGTAGAAACAGAATGTGATCCTGGGCCTACACTGCCTGTACTCTTCCCACTACTACACTGTCTGTCATGGCACATTGCCTTTCAGGTGACATGCTTACACCTTCCAATACAAAGTGCGTATTTGTGGTTAGGAAAGAAAGTGTGTATGTATACATATATACAAACACAGATATATTTCTATATTAATACATTTTGTTTTAATAAAGTGGTTTTAAAATGTAATGTATCAAAGCAGCAACAACTTGTTCAGCTACAGAATCATTACTTTTGCTGAGAGACCACAGGCTGATTTGTTCTTATATGGTTTATACATTCACCTGATTCTGTCTCCTGTTGCTCCTACTCAGATCACTGAACACCTTGATGCTTCAGGCAAGTTAATTTAATAATTTATATATTTCTAGAAATGAAGGCTCTTCAGCACATAGTGCTCTAAAAGATGTTTATTTTCCTTCTAAGTGAGTTTACTGATACTAGGTTATAGAAAGTATTGACTTTTATGCTGAACAAAAAAAGAAAATAAGAGACTTGAAGGATTAGGAGAGAAAGATGGAGAGAAGAATGTCATTGAAGGTACCTGAAAAGAGGACAGGGATAGGGAGGTAAAGTAAGAGTAGCCATCAGACTCAGTTTTACCAGTCCATTCTATACCAAGTCAGAAAATGGAGGTGCAGCTTAAGTTTATGTGTTAGAAGTTGTTAGCCATGTGAATCCCTTTTTTTTCACCACTCATACAGTATTAAGTAATTGGGATATCAGAATGCAGGTGTGTCCACAGGCAGCTTTTGGCCTGCATTTTGTGTGGATATTATAGAAGTTGCTTTGAAGTCCCTCTTTTTTTTTTTTAAATTTTTTTTCCACCCTAGGATATGTATTTATTGATTTTAGAGAGAGAGAAAGGGAGAGAAGCATCGATCGGTTGCCTCCTGTACGCACCCCAACCAGGAATCAGACCCACAGCCTGGGTATGTGCCCTGACCAGGAATCAAACCTGTGACCTTTCAATGTGTAGAATAATGCTCCAACCGACTGAGCCACACCAGCCAGGGCTGTCCTTCATTTCTATACGTCTTTATTAGATGAATATGCTCTTGATGTGACTGAAAAACCTAAGAACCTTTATCTACTTTCTACTGTGTAGCCATTGTGAGCCAAATATTTAAAATACATTTTTAGAATCTTAACTGTGTGCCCCAGATTTTAAGATTTTGGGTTGGATATCTGAAATGTACAAACATATTTTTAATTCTAAAAGGAAAAGAAAGCTGACTAAAATGTAAATGAGTTACAGCTCCCAGGTTTTGAAGAAAAACAGCATTGTTTTATAAAATTTCTACCCTCTAACAATTGTGAAAGCACAGAACAAGTTGGTCCCTTCGCATGATGTGTAATTATTATATACTTTGTATTCTTGTATTAGATTTAGTACTAATTTGGGAATGGCATTGTTTCCCTCTAAGTTCAACAAATATTTTGCATCTATATAAGATGCTAACGTGGGGGCTTCTGTTTTGGACTCAGGTCACATCTCTTCTTTTACAGTTTAAATCATTCCGTATGAACAGTCGAGTTGTCAATAAAAGTTGTTTCTGTTCCAATTTCAGTGATGAAGAACGATACAGGTACAGGGAATATGCAGAAAGAGGCTATGAGCGTCACAGAGCAAGTCGAGAGAAAGAAGAACGACATAGAGAAAGACGGCACAGAGAGAAAGAAGAAACCAGGCACAAGTCATCTCGAAGGTTTGTTCTTTAATAAAATATGAATCACTTTGAAGCTAAGAGAGAAATTGATTTGGCTTCAGGAAGTAAAAGACATGTCCCAATAACCAGTAGAGCATATATATTCCTAATTGGAAGATTAAGAATCTGTCGAAATGGTTCCTTACAGACTCCAACAAAGATTTTTAAATCTAACAAGACTGTGTTTAATACCATTAAACCAAAATTAGCATGGAAAATAACATATAAGACAGGCTTATTAAATTATCTTGTAAAGAGGAGGGAATTTGGCATACGAACCAGTCTTTAATAATAAACATTATTAAAGCAGTTTAATCAAAGAAAATTCAGGGCCTTGTAGTCTCGCACATGCGCACACACGCACAATTTTAATGCCTATTTGCCTAAAATCAACCCTAGAAAGTATTTGATTTAGTGCTTCAGTTTCTCATTTATAATTTGACTTTCAGAAGTATATGGGCTCTCGAAGTCTAGGATAATATTGGTGAAGATGAGCCTATACTGTAAATATAACCTCAGCATAAAAGTCACACAAAAAACTGATTACATCCGTAAATGTGTTTGGGGAAAATAATGGATTAAATTTTTTAACACCCAGCATTGAGGATTTACCTAGACAAAGTAGATTGATTTTTGTCACCACTTATATACTTATTTTTAAGAGCACACCTTTCTTTTTTTAGTAATAGTAGACGTCGCCATGAAAGTGAAGAAGGAGACAGTCACAGGAGACACAAGCACAAAAAATCTAAAAGAAGCAAAGAAGGAAAAGAAGCTGGCAGTGAGCCTGCCCCTGAACAGGAGAGCACCGAAGCTGCACCTGCAGAATAGGCATGGTATAACCTTTTGTGTATATTAGTGCCAGAAATAGATACTACAGATCTTGTTTATTTTTCTGGATAATGTTTAAGAAATTTACCTTTAATCTTCTGTTAGTATAAAAACTTTTTTCCAAAATAAAAGAGTGAATATTTCATGTTAAGTTAAAATCTTTGTTTTGTAATATTTAAAAAATGAAAAAAAATAAGATAGCAATGACTTTATATCCAAGAAAGTAATGTGAATGAGGCACTCAGCAGGGAGTTTCAGAGCTGTGTTCAGCTGTGTACGTACCAGTATCTGATGAAGGTCCCACCTTGGCCATCGTTTCCTTGAGTTAATCAAATGCTAGTCAAGAGGCTGCACTGCAGAAGGCATCAAGGGTGCCCTTAAAACCAGTCTCCTATCGTTAACACTGTGGCACTGTTGCTTAGCATATTAAAGAACTTGTACAGTTTTGATATCACAACTTTTTGATAGGTTTTCAGTGTTCTAAATTGGGTTCATGGTGAATTGAATGGGGAGCTTTTATATCTAAAATAATAATGGTATTTGGGTGGTCTCTGTGAAATAACTTGTCCTAAGTGTAGTTTCTAGCAGGCACTGGGCACTCATCACTGACACAAAATTGAATTCCCTTGTGGCCATCTACATGAGCCATGGTCAAGCTGTTTTGGTTTTTCTTGATGCTAACTATATTGTGAATAAAAAAACAAGTGAGAAGAGCTTTAGTTATTTTCTATTAAATCTAAGAAAAAACAAGTTTATAATTCTGTGAGCATTTTCAGGGTTAACCCTTAGAAGGAATTTGTCAGTCAGGGTAACAACATGGTTCTGAAAGAATTACTAGGATCTTTTAATAGTGATAATAGGAATGAATTTAGTATCACATACTTAAAGACAACTATAATTTAAAAATATTTATTTCTCATTTGGTGAAAGGAACATTTTTCAGCATTGCATTTTTAAAATACCCATAATGTACCCTTGCAGACCTCAGTATATACCAGATATTTAATTATATGATTTGAATTCATTTGAGGGCATACAAACCATTTCAGCTGTTTAAGAGCTTTTTATTAAATAGAAAAATATAAACCTAAAGTAGAGTGATACAAAATCCTCCACACTGAATTAAAACTATTAGTAATTGTTTGAGAATTGTATTTTCTGAGGTGTAATTGGCTTTCATTAGATCATACTTTTGCTGACATTAAAGTTCACATTTTTATAATGTATCCTTTAAATACAAAAATTGACAAGATAAATATATTGTTTCAACTTAACTTATTTGTGATTTTCTGTTTTTCTATGACCCATCATTCTATAAAAAAGTGCCAGGCCAAGAAACAATAGTAAGAGTGATTTTTCCTTTAAGTTCTTTCAGCATCCTTGCCAAGCAAGCATGTATCATTCCTGATGTACTTCTACCATTGACAGCAAGAAGAATATCACCACATCTAAAAAAATAAATAAAACAAGGCATGTGATTAACATTTTGATCCAGAGCAGAAGTTAATTCAAGTTTGGTGGTCCTAATTTTTGCTACATCTATCAACTTAATTACATTACTTCTCATTAAGGTTTTTTTTCTCCCCTCCTCACTTAAATTCTGCAAACTCTCTATCCACTCAGCTGCATTAGAAGGGATGCTAAATGTATAAAGCACGTTGCTATATGGGACCAAGTAAGTAATCATTTTGGATTTTTTAGAAATTGAATACTACATAAATGTGTTTAATTTCTTACCAATAAAAAAGGTATAATATATGCCTTTTTTAAAGTGGGGCCAAGCTTTTACATATATAAAACAAAATATTTGAATGCAGGTTTTTTGTTAAATTGTTATTACCTGATTCTTCCATCATTGTATGCTGGTGTTCCTTCAACAATAGATTTGATAAAAAAAGGTTTGTTCCCATTGTATTCTTCATAACCTCCTACAATGCAGAAGCCCAGACTTCCAGCTGTGTTTCTTCGTAATACAACATCTTTGCAGTTATACAGGTACCTAAAATAGAATGTAATCACTATATAAGCAGTTAGGATGAACTCAGTTAATAATTGTGATTCATCTCCCATTTCCTTTACTGACATTTTTTAGGGTAAATTGCACTGGATAGACTTCACTCAGAATTGTGTCATAGCCCATCGACCTTTGTGCTGTTACCTGGCTTTTCCTAATTGAACTTGTTTTCCATTGTTAAACACCCTTTAAAAAATGATACCATTTATTATGTTTTGTTTATATGTCTACTGGGAAAGGTAATCATAGTCACCTTTAAGATTAGCTTTAAAAAGATTTAATGCCTCAATTCATATTGCATAAAATCTTATCGGTGAACCAAATTCAGGCATACTTATGGATGTCATTTTTATTTACTTGTAGATATAATTTTTTTAAATCATTATTGATCTCAGAGGAAGGAAGGGAGAGAGAGGAACATCAGTCAGTTGACTCCCATACCTGTCCAGACCAGGGGCTGAACCCACAATCTGGGTATGTACCCTGACTGGGAATTGAACCCGCCACCTTCTGGTATACAGGACAACACTCCAACCAACTGGGCGATAGCATCCAGGGTGTGTAGATATTTTTAATGAAGGCAAAATTCTTTGAATAAGTGATTAATCTGAGTGAAAAATTTTTTTTAAACAATCCTAATTAATGCATTTGTTGAAATTTTGATTTTTGAAAAATATTAGTTTATATGTAATTAGTTTATATGTAGTTCTACATGTTTATAAAGGGTATAGGGACACACATGGCATAAAGTGAATGGAAATTGTACATTTAAAGATAAGGATAATTCATATTGTAGGAGAGAAAACTGGCAGTAAATGGAATAGCAGGTTATAAAAGGAATGGGAGGAGACCACAGGTCTTCAGTAAATGAGTAGAATCAGCTAAAATGGAAATATAGATTGAAGAAACTATTTGTTTTACTATTTAGTGGTAGTCGGATCAGTGTTAACATAGGTGCAGGCTAAGTGCAGGCTTTGTTACAGTTAGGATAGCGATTGTATGTCAGGAGCTGGAATTGACTCTAAAATCCCCCAGTCCAGAAACTGGTTTGAAAGAAAATTAAGTTTCATGTTGACAGAAAAGTCAAGATACTGTTTTGTTTATAAGCTGTACCTTAAAATATTAACTGCTTTTTGAAAAACCAATAAAAAGTCTGTTGTGAAATGTTTTGTTAAGTGACAATGTTGGTCAATAACATTTGTTAAACTAAATTTGTGAGCTTTTTTCCTATTCTGAATTCATTCAAAGCCTAATTGAAGATTTCGCGAAGTATAAGGAATAGCAAGGAGTTTGGTAATTTTTCCAAATAAGAAAATTACGGTTACCTCAAAAATAAACTCTGTTGAAAGGAGCTGATAAGTATGGTGAAGTCTTCGGTTGCTACGTATTTTTTCTTTCACTGGCTGTTCTTCAAGGGTTCCCCTTTCCAGCCCACTTTTCAGTGGACCTCAATATTTCACTGAGCCCCTACATTACCAAAGTGTGGTTCTCAAATTATGTGCCTTTTAGGGTCTGGAAGTAAAAATTATTTTTATCATAATAGCAAGATGATATTTGCCTTTTCACTCATTTTCTTATGAGTGTACAGTGGCATTTTTCCAGAGAATACATGATAGGTGATCTGGCAACAGATAGGATACAGAAGTAGGTAAGAGAGTCCAGTTTTCTCCTTATATTAAGCCAAACATTAAAGAGGTTGCAAAAAATATACAATGCCAGTCTAATTTTTTAAAATACTGCTTTTCTCATAAAAGATGTTACGTTAACATATGATGGGGTTTATTATTTTAAATAAGTAAAAAATTCTTCAGATTAATTCACAAGATGAATATCATTAGATATAACCTATATAAACAAACGTTCTTTGGGGTCATCAGTACTTTGTAAATGTGTATAAGGGTCTTGAGACAAAAACTTTGGGAGTTTCTGCTCTAGACATGTTTATCAAACTTGGAAGTCTCGCTCATATCTCAAACTCAACATGTTCGAAACAGGTCATATCTCCTCATTCTCCCTTATGGGGGCAGAGTGATCTCAGTGGTCACCCTTACCTCTTATGCCTCAAAGTTATGCCTGATTGCATAACTTGGTGGTGTCTTCCTATTCAGGCTCTGGACTCAGCCATGAGAGCATCAATGGGATTTTTGCCCCAACCAGCCAAATCGTAGATGCATAAGCATTGCCAGCCAAGATCAGCAAAGCCACCTTAGTGACCCAGAGAGGTCTGCTCAGTAAGCCAGCCAAGACCAACCTAGCCTAGCCCAAATCATCTGAGCCCCACAGGCTCGTGAGATAAATACATATATGTGGTTACTTGCTGCTGAGGTTATGCAGCTGGTTGTGTAGCATGACTGAAAATGCATAATTGATATTCCTACTCCTATTTTAGTTGTATCTACCCTCTGCTTTTAAAAAGTTACTAAATAAGCAACTAGGAGATTTGAAAATAGAAATGCAAACTCCATCTTCAATGAGAGAGAACTTCCAAAGGCAGTGAAGTCAAAGGAAGCATGGGAGAGGGAATGGCCTCAACTGGAGAGTACAATCCGAGCCGGTAGAGCCCTGGGGGCCATAGTGAGTGGTCCACTGATAGGCAAAACACCCATTCCACATGGGAACACCAGAAACAGGCAGGCAGGCTGTTAGCAGGGTATCCCTGGGCCCTTGGTGATGGAGAAGAAGGGCGTAAGTGAAGTAATAACCCACACAGACAACCCCTGTGGACAGGAAGCAGCCTGTCAGTGTGGTAGGACAGAGATGGGCTCTGGAAGGGACCCTGCAAGCCTGATCTTGGGTGGTTTGGGAGAAGTAAAGAAACCCTGCCACCTGGAATATAAGCCTCCAGCAAACAGCTCCTCCAGGAAACATTTACCTAACTCAACGATTAAAAAAGAATCAGCACAGACACACTACAAAAGTGGAAAAGTAACAGTAATAACAGTAACAGACAACCACTCACCAGAAAAATGTTGCCATAGAAATGAAATGCTGCTGTAGAAAATGCAGTTTCAACAACATATTACTGTGAATTTAAAGCACTTCTGAAATACTCTATAAATAGATCAATGCAGAGATACAAGATTCCAAGGAAGATATGAGAATAAATGAACTGACAGAAGAAAGAAGTGGAAGAGAAATAGAAAAAGTGGCTACAAAAACAAAGATACTACTGAAAACAGCAAGGGATATGAAGGACAGATTAAAATAAGCAAAGAAAACAATGGAAACGGAACTCGAGAGAAATAGGAAGATGTGGAACACAACAAAAAGAACCCAAATAAGTTATTTTGAACATTAAGTGAAAAGACCACGCCACACGGAGATGGAAAGAAATGAGATCACACTGCTCTGCACCGCAATTCAATGCTAGTTCACAGTGATGCGATGCCTACAAAGTCAGAGTGTGACCCGAGAATACAGCCAGGCAAACGCACACGGCTGTACAGACGGACCTTAATTGAGCCAGTTCTTGTTGGTAGTGGGTGCTATCCCTACATTCCTTATGAATTCTTACTGTGGCATTGTTTGTGATATGTACTGATAGGAAATGATACCCAAGGTATATTAGACATTTTAAAAAGTCATTGGTACGTAATAGTGTGTATGCTACTACTGTGTGTGTGTGTACAGATATACATAAGCCAGGGGTCAGCAAACTAGCTCAGCCCGCCACCTCTTTTTGCAAGTAAATAACCACGCCCATTCATTTAGGTTTTGTCTATGGCTACTTTCATGCCACCACAGCAGGACTGAATAGTTGCAACAGAGAAGTATGACCCACAAAGCCTAAACTCTGACCCTTTTCAGAAAAAGTTTGCCATCCCCTGACATAGATACCCCCTGGAAAAATACATAAGGAGCTGGTGACAGAGATGACCTCTGTTGAGCAGATCTGAGGGGATTGGGGTGGGAGACTCCACCTGTCCCTCTCTTTATACCCTTTAGTGCCCTTTGAATTTTGTCCTGTGCTTATTAAGTTACTGCTAGGAGAGGAGATGGCTGACTGGAAACCAATGGTGTCTTTGCCGACACTATTTCACAATGCTCTTCTCTTCTTTTAAAGGAAATGAGCAAAATCCAGATGATTTTTCTGGTAAGAGGTGCTTACCCACAACCAACTGACAAAAGAGGGAAAGAAAGCCATTCACTTGTATTTGGAGTAAAAAGCTACTCAATTTTGTTCTCTTTCACATGAACCTTGGTTACATAACAAAATAGCTTTGGAGCACAAAAAATAGAAAATGACCTATATTAGACTGCGGTTTCAAAACAAGTTTTTTTTAACAAGAAAAGTAATACTCTCTTCCACCTAGGCTCAGTTCTAAAATGTTTGAAGATTTTTAAACTGCCTCAATGCTCAGTTTTCAGCTATTTAAAAATGTACTCATTTAAAATTTGTACTCATTTACTGAAGGTTCAAGAAGGAATCTAGGACAGTTTATATTTGAGTCAGAGATGTTTTTTTAAATCTCATTTAAAATTTTTTAAAGAATGAGACTGACCTATCTCCACCCTCAAGAAAAATATACTAAAACCAAACATCCTGCTCTCATTCATTTAATCCTAGCCAGCATATCATCTTCAGTGACTCCAATATTTAACATTTAAATCATGCCTTTGGAATTAGTAAGGGTCTTATGAAGGCCAACAACTTATGCTCTGATGCAGATGAGCAAAACCCAGTTTATCTGTGCCCTGAATATTTAATTTTTGTATACAGCCATTTAGCAAGGCTACCCCCAGAACCCTTTCCTGAAGTGTCTATGTGAGACAATTAAATGGAGTTACTGTAAGACAGATCTCAGATGACAACCCAGCTGCTTCCTGCAGTTACATACAAGAACCTCACGAGTAGGAACCAGGGGGAGAAGATGAGAGATGCGTTCTCAACACAAACTGGGTGAAGGCAAAGTGTCCTGCGGTGCTTTAGGTTTAGCCAGGGCCGCCTGAAAGCTAGAGGTGAAACCACAGCCGGGAGTCATCCTTCGTGCAAGATCCTAGGGCTGTGCCACTAGCAAATTAGGGAACGGTGAGCGTGCTGTGCTCCAGGGTGCGTGGACACCCCGGGTTTCAGCCTCTTGTCCCTATCACCTGAGCTCCCTGCTGCATGAACAACTGAAAACTGCGGCAGACCTGTGAGCGCCTCATGGTGAATGCCTAGTACTGTTCCCACATCCAGGCTCTTGTCCCTGCCCTGTGACTTCTGCATGCATTTTCAGTTACAATTACTTCGAACAGTCTCACGAATCCTGGGGTTCATTAAGATGCTGGTGCCATGAGTCAGCCCAAGAGAGTGGAAAAGTGGTCTTAGAAATACAGTTGTTTCCTCCCACACCTCCCCAAGGATGTCACATTGGGACTCACCGTGGTAATTCCAGCCACATGACCCAGGAGGGGGACCAGTCACCGGGTGGGGCCGTGCTGTGGCTGGAGTCCAGGGCTGCTAGGCGGCTGCATTCTTCCTGGGACTCGCATTGTCTGACTTCCAAAGCTTTAAGGACCATTGAGGAGGATGTGCTTTTCAATAACGCAACAGCCTTGCTGCGGCTCACCTCTGTTAGTTCAATCCCATTCACATTCAACAAAATGTCACCTAATGGGCAGAGAAGCAAAAGCCACCCTTAGTGGGAGTGCAAATAGGACCTTCTATGTAAAGCGCAAAGGGGCAGGGACTGACTGGGTGCCAGGGAGCAGTGAGGGCGAGGGGCATGCCATTAGCCTCATTTCCATGAGGCCGGATTCTCCGTAACAAATGGGGAGCTGTGTGCGTTCTCCAAGGCACTGGCAGGTCATGTTTGGAGGTTTCTAAAGCATACCGTTGGTATTTCGCTCTTGCCTTTTTTCTTTAGTTGGACATTTTATTTTTAAATTTATCTTTATTGTTGAAAGTATTATAGATGTCCTCTTTTTACCCCCGTTGACCCCTTCTTCCCTGCACCTACGCCACTCCCCTGCCTTCCCCACACTATAGTCTGTGTCCAAGGATCATGCATATATGCATACGAGTTCTTTGGTTAATCTCTTCCCACCCCCACCCACCCCCTTCCCTCTGAGATTTGCCTTTAAAAAAAAAGGGAGGAAGAGATTTGCCATTTAATCAAAGAAAATCTACATTTTCTACTTTTTTGTTTCCTGTTTTTCGCACAAAGGGAGAGCACTTGGCAAAAGGGTGTGGTAGGCACCTAATAAACAGGGTTTGAATGAATGAATATGAAACTATCCCCAAGAGTATCTGGCAGAGGAGTCTATAGCAGTTAAGAAAAATGGGTCCTGGAACTGTGTTCTTAAAGAGGTGGAAAGGAGAGTTCACATTCTATTCATCGCAAAGGTGCTAAGAACTACCATTGGTTAAGCACCTACTATGTGCTAGACGTTTCTGTGCATCATATCATATAATCTGCTCATGTTCTCTCACAGGTCACTTCTTGGTTGGCCCTATCATTCTCCACCCGGGGCCTTGGGTGAGAAAGGAAAGCAAGAGAAACTGAAATGCCCCCTCCCCTGCCTCCGCCTCTGTTTCTTTATCTCCTGTTTTCTGCCTCCTTGGAATAGCCTTTTTTATACAGAAGAGCCACAGCAAGAGTCAAAAATAGGGGGAGGGAGGTGGGAAGGGGCTTGAATCCTTCCTGACCCCAAAGGAAACACTGTTCGGTTGGCTGGCTGGACCCCTTCATGTGCCACCCACCTCTGGCTCCATGGACCGAGCAGCCCTACTTCAGAAACGTCACTCTCCTTTGGATCTGAATCGTTACGTGAGATAATTGCTCAGCCGGCCGGGTCGCCCCCTCATGTGAACTGACAGTGTTACTAAGGACACACTCCTGACACCTGCATCTCGGGGGTCCAGGACCGGGAAGATGAGGGGAACGGAGCGCTTTCGCCCGGTGGGCAAGCACCTGGGGCACGGCGCTTGCACTTTTCATTCAAAGTCTGTCCAATTGCTTGTCCTGTCCACCCCATAAAATGGAACAATTCGTGAATAGGTGCAGGACCGGATCAATCCAGCAAAGAATCACTTAGAATAAATGGAACAAAATTATGCCATTTAATCGAGGCAATTCGTCCATAACCGTAGCATGTTTTTATTCTTGGCATATTTGCGGCACTTGCTTTACTAGCAGGCAGGGAGGCGCCGCATCGACCCGCATGACGCAGAGGGTGGAAACCCAGTCCCGCAGCTACACTCAAGCGAGTCATGGTCACTGGGTGACAGCTGACCTGCCGGTCACCTCGCGCTCGCCTGTTAAGTCTGCAGAGAGTTACCTGCCCCAGCAAGCTGCTCATTCCTTTCCCCGCTCTGCCCAGGCCCCTAAGTCCCTTCCTTGTTACCTGTTTTTATTCTGCCATCTCTGCTTATGACCCCGCCGGGCTCCACACTGATGACGTATATGGGCAAGTCCCACTCGCTGTGTGACGCTCCCCCGGAGACGGTCATGCCGAGGGACTCGCTGGGGTCCTTTCGGACACTAACCACCTTCTCGTGACAAGTGACCGCAGGAGGGAGGCGCTGAAGGCACAGACAGGAAACAAACATGGGTTTACATTTCCTACACACAGAAACGACCAGAATTGCATAGATGTGTGATGGTGGCGGTTGGTCCCAGAGAAAGAGACACATGGAGCCCTGGCCTCGCCCCAAGTGCTGCAGGCTCCCTCGGGAAGCCCATATTTCAAACAGGACGGGCGAGAAGGGGGGACTGGCCGACGCCTCGGGAGAAACAGCAAGCATACGAGGAGAACTGGACCAGAGTTTTTCAGGTGATTCATTCATTCCTGATAGTGAATCATTTCATAAAACTTGTACCATTCATGAATATTAGGATTTTTTTCAAAGTATAAAGAGTAATCATATTTTAATTAAATAGTAACAGACGTTTATGCAGGTAATCAATTGACATTCTCAAAGAAAATGGATTTCATATATATCATGACTCTAAAAATTCACCACTATCTAGGTTCCCCCCAATTAGCATCTTTACTCTTTAGCATTTCTAAATAATGTGCAGTTGTACTTTTTCATTTTATTACATAAAAATATATAAAATACAAAAATATAGTATACACATTGTATAGGACACACTGTGGGTCAACTTTTGAAAAGCAAATTAAGAACTTATTTTGATTCAACAGCACTAGACGAAAAACATGCAAAGCTATATGCAGCATTATTTGGAAGCAATAATACAAAGAAAGTGAAGGGCACTGTTTATCAATGAATACATACCATTGTGTACTTTTCCGGAAATGTATTCCCCTCCCTGCTGGTGCAGTGACCTAGGGGACTAAGACCATGGGCATATGCACTGCAAATATTTATAACACTTGATCAAACCTCAAGTCTCTGGCTCAAAACATAGCTACAGTGGTACCTAAGGAAAGAAAATTTAAAACCACATCTGACCAAAAAAAAAAAAAAATACAGAAAAAAGTGTAAGTGGACTACATTTTTTTTTAAAGAGAAAAATGAGAATTTGTATTACTATTTGCATTTTCATAAAGAAACTGGAAGAAAAATTGGTTTCCTGGGGGTAGGTGGAACTGTACACATCAGGGAAGGTGAGAGACTTCCTAATATATCCTTTCCATTTGAACCTTGTATGTTTATTACCTATTCAACAAGTCAAATGAATTATAATTAAGCAAACTTCTAGAAGTCTGGTAGTTGACATCATATAGAACTATTTTCCTGCAAGCACAGGGTCAATTTTAAATGCTTCACTATGAAGCAAGGATAAGCCTAGTTTTTGTGCATTTATTATCTCATGATTTCCTCTGGTTTCAAGTTAGCCACGTCTGTTTTAATGGCCCCTTTTAATACAATAATGGCCTATTACGGTATCCCTGGCACTGAACATAACATTTAGCACACTGGAGATGGTAAGTACATGTTTGTTGAATAAATGGATGGATACATTGCAAATTGCCACTAATTGTTTTTGGTAGTAATAGAATAAATCCAAAATTATGAATAATTATAGCAAGGTATATGTTACAATTAGTACTTGTAAGGTCTGGGTTGTTTTTAGAACAACCTTGAAGATCATGGTTATCAGATGAGGGTTATAAAAATAAAATGGGGCTTTCTTTAGAGAAAAGTTTCAAAATAAAACAAATAAGCGATAGGGCACTTGGGCTGAGGCCAAAGAGTAGACTTAAAGGGGCTCTCATGATCCATTCTTGGCACATGACCTCTCCCTTCTGTAAAGCAATTAGAGGGGGGATGTCCCGTCCTTTAATCACAAACACCCCTCTGAAGAACCCCACTTGGAGATGCAGGCATTTAGTTCTAAACCCAGGGACGCCCGCTGGCGGCCCTGTCGCTTCAGCTCGCTCCTGGGGACACTCATCAGGCATTTACTCCCGAAGCGCGCAGAGAAGGGCTTCCCTGGGGCTGCATTGGGCTTCACTGCATTTGTGGGACGGGTGTTGTGAGGGTAGTTGATCAGTCTCCCGAGGCGATGCCTAAAACACAGCCTGGAATATTCTGGGAAACAAGTATATCGCACACACACATTTCACACACACTATCTTGTCTTTGAACAGCTGCCTAATGCTTATATTCCCCGCTGATGACAGCTGTTTGCGGGCTTCTGCAAATTAAACGGGGACACTGCGAACATCTTAGACTCACGTGTCCTGTGCACTTGTGTAACTATTTCTTTAGGCGAATGTCCTAGAATTACAATGTCTAAATCAAAGAGCCTAAACATTTTACATTTTGATGGATATTGATAAATTATCTTTGAAATGGTTCTATCATTTATAGTCTCACCAATACATTGTGAAAATTCTAATTTCTCACAATTCGGCCAATACTGGGTTTCATCAATACTTACAATATTTTCCACATGAAAACAAAGATTCTAATAATTTAATTGCCTTTCTTTGTAATAGGTTTGAACATCTTTCATTGTTATTTGGGTTTCTAGCAGTAATTACCTTATGAATTGTGGTAATATAACCACTTGGGCTCCCTCTAACTTCATCTATGAAATGGGTAAAAATGCCCACATACAGTAAACTTGTGGCTAAAAGAGATGTAACCGAATAGAAGATAGGACTTTTTGGTAAAAAAAAAAAAAAAAAGTTACAAAATTCATTCGAAAGTAGTAAAATTACATATCTTATGAAATATTCCAGAAGTTACACTGGCTCCTCTCCTGCCAGTCCAGTAGATAGGAATTGGTGAGAATTTAATATTTTGTTCTGAATAAATAGTGCTTGAATAATGTAAAGTTTGGCCAGCTACACCTTTAGGAAAAGGAAGGAATATATGTTTCCTACTTAGGTCAGGGCAGGCAAACCAAGACTCAACATTTTTAAAAATTGGATCAGTGAAACACAGATGTCAGGAGGCAAATTGGGACCTGGGACCCAGGATGTCTGGACTCTAAATCCATGCTCTCCCCATTATACCATTTTGCTTTTAGAGGTAATACTGAATCACATGATCTAAATTATCAATTTTCTGGTATCTGTCAGAAAAACACATGAAAGAACTAATCACCCAATTTTTCCAGAAAGAATTTAACTAGTTCATTGACTAGAGAACTCAAGCCAAATCCAATTGTGTCAAATAAAACACATGACATATACGATTTGAGTGTGGAAAGCTGTCTTCCTGACGGCGGAGGGGTGTTACATCTATGTTTTTAGATGCAAGTTCCTGGAGAGCAGAACCTTCTTTCACCTCCCCAGTGCTTCCCAAAAAGACTTTCTGCACTGAGCAACATGTTTCATGGAGCAGCCAGGGCTCAAGAGACATGGCTGGACTACCCCAGAGAAGAAATGTGTCTGCGCGTCCATGTGTCCTGTGTCTCCCACAGCACCTGCCTTCCCCACAAGAGAGGCACCCCCGTGTTCATGGAAAGACCCAAGTGCCCCCAAGAACCCTCCGTACCCAGACTTGCCTAACTTTGGTTGGGGAGAGGAGAGTTCAATACCAGAGATGATCTTTTCCACCTGTTTCCTCCCTATGCTCCTTCCCTACTTGGGAGACTTCGGGAAGCTCCCTAATGTTTAAAACATGATTTATTATGAAAAAATTTACCAAGATTAAAACTTATCGGGGGCACCTGTGTACTTATCACTCAGCTATAAACATGCATGATAGAATATTTGCTTTTGATTTTTAAAGAACATTTTAGACATATAAAAAAAATATAAAGATGAACATAGCCTGCCCATCTGCCTTACAACCCGGTGTCAGACATACATGTCCATGTGCAGCTGAAGCCCCTCCCTGGTTTCTCTCTGGTCACATTCCCTTTCCTCCCCACAGAGGTGCCACACTCCTAACCTCAGTGCCCATTACTCTTTAACTTCTCAACTCGCTAAAAACTTTTCTGTCCCACAAATCTTGGTTTGCCTTCATTGATATTTCTCTGAGTAACTTAACTTCCTACGTTCAAAAAGCCACGTTGTTTCCTAAACAAAATACAGCTTTAGTAGGATCACAAAAAACTAAATCATCAAAGAGCCATCTATGTCTTAGTTTCATTTTAAATATGCCACTTTTAGTGTGTGAGAAAGAGCATTTCAGAAGGCAGAGAGAGCTGTAAATTAAAATGAAAATAATTACAATTTCTACTGGGCCAGTTTGTTACGTATGTTTTCCGGGAATTGAACATATGAGAGAGGGTTGCGACAAAAATTTGATCAGACCCTCCTGGCTCTTTCCATGATTCATTATGGTTGGGTGGAAGGGCTTATAAAACCGCAGTGCTGGTGGAAGCTTCATTCTCAGTGGTTCAGTGAGCTAGGATATAATATGGTCTAGTTAATTCAACTATAATTAGTTAATTAGATTAAAGCTTTAATTAAGAGAATAAACTAGTTTTCTATTAATTAATAGCATTAGTTTAATTTAAACACACTAATGGTATTTACTAGTGAAAAGACACCAGAGAGTCCTTCATAAAATGTTTTAGCAGGAGGTACTTGGTCTGTTGAGACTGTTTATTGTAAATAAACCTGGAATTGATGGATTTATGGGGCATGGCTGGCTGGCTGGCAAAAGGGGAGGGGGTGTAACCTTGTAGGCTGTATAATTAACAGCATACAAAGCAGAGATGTTCCAAAATCAAAATGCTGAATATTGTTTCTACATACATTGCTCAAAAATTCAAACTGGTGAGTTATTGCAAACTGAAACATAGCCTCACGTGGTATGTCGGCATTCCCTAATTTGATGCAAGAAGAATGAACTATCTATAAGATTTGTTGTTGTTGTTGTTACAAGTGATTTAATGAAACCAGATCCCAGAAGAAATGACAGCTAGAAACTTGTCACCATCACAACAGGATGCCAAGCCAAGGCTATAGGACTCAACTTGGTCCAAGCAAGGTTTGTGTTGCTGAGACTCCCGTCCTAATGGAGAGGTTATGGCTGGGCCTCTAATACTGGCCACAGACAGAAACAGAAATTCGCCTGAGTCACCTCATTTAAAGAGGACCCGCACATTGCTGACCTGAAGGATGTATTCTGCCTATAGATACATGTGCTTTATCCACAGTTTTTGAAAATGTTTCTGGATTTGAATTCCATAAGATAGAACATGTGTTCTTTGGTTTGCCCAACCCCCCCCCCAATGTTTCATTTATTTCAAGTGTTTATATTATTTTTTCTGTGTCCTTCTGCAAAAACAAACATCCTAAAAATAGCAGGGGAATTGTTCGTTTTCAGGCAGACTGGGAACCTCAAAATCCAGAAGCCAAGCAAACCTTTTGCTTCATTTCAAAGTGAATGAAAAACAGTCCTTAAACAAAATGACTTGAAATAACATGACATCTATTTGGCTTAGACTAGAAATTATGAGGTCTGCAAGATTGGGTTTCAAAACTCTCCTGTACCTTCCTCTCTCCTGCTTAGATGGGAGACACCTGCTATCCCACCAGGTCTTGAAGATGGGACTTTGGGCTTTTATTTTGTACAAGACATAGTGTTTAAGTGATGAAGTCCAGAGATGACACTTAGAAAGTTAAAGTGTGCAGCCTTCCCGAAAAATAGCTCCCCGCAGAAGCAGTGGACATACCCTGCTGGGCCTCACCTTGGAGTTGCTGCCCCTGTCCCCTAGCCCTGGGGACCGGCTGCCGTTGCCGCTCCAGTCGGCTTCCTGAAAGATGTCAGGACTCTGCTGACGGGCCTGGCGGGACACGACGAGGTGAATGCGCCTTTCACTAGCCTGGGTGATAAGACACAGGCGTTAGCCACTCAGCTTCCACCCCAAGCATCCAGCACCCCAAGTTACCGAGATGTGAGTTGGGTTTTACCTTTTTTATGGAAAAAAATCGTTTCTAGTATTTTTCATGGCAGTGCCCACTTTGTAATTTGACAAAACATGGGTGTCATTTCCTTTATCCTATGAATGGCTCTGCTGTGCACAGCCTGAAATGTTGCTAAAATAGGGTGTGCAATGTAAAGTAGTGGCCCAGTCAAATTCCAGACCTAAGGTCTAAGACCAAGGGCCAACGGTAAAGAAAAAGAAATGGTGTTAATGGCAGCAACGTTACTACTGCAGGAAGAGAAATTCTGCGTCTGATGGTTTGAAACATTTGGGTACCGGAAAAGGCGAGCCCTTCGGAACTGCAGGGTGACCTACTGGGTCCTGACACAGCCTGATTAAAGGCCTTTGCCTTGATCCTTTATTTTTTATGTGACTACCGTTAATTCTGACTACTAATTGTCTCTGTTGTGTACGTTGATACTTGGGCAGGGCATTCCAAATAGCAAATATATTGCTCATTGGTAAGGTCCATTCCACACCATAAATGTACACACTGGCTTTCTGCTGGAGAGGCACTTCATGTATGTTTGAAGGCACCGGTCATGAGTCCAGAGCCGCTGAATGCTGAGGCCCCGCATCCGCAGGGCAGTGAGACTAGACCTTGGGCCTGTGAAACGTACATGAACAGGTCCCCTGACGGGCCCAGCGAAGTAGCCACTTGAGTGTACCCATCACTCTACTAAAAGCTAACAGTGGCCGCCCGGCCGGTGTGGCTCAGTGGTTGAGCATTGACCTATAATCCAGGAGATGGTGATTTGATTCCTGGTCAGGGCACATGCCCAGGTTGTGGGCTTGATCCCCAGTAAGGGGCCTGCAGGAGGCAGCCGATCAATGACTCTCTCATCATTGATGTTTCTGTCTCTCCTCCTCCCTTCCTCTCTCTGAAATCAACACACACACACACACACACACACACACACACACACACACACACACACAGAGCTAACAGCAGCTGGGATATGGCTAGATTTGATTAGAAAAGGCCCCTCCAAAAATATAAGATTCGGGGAAAAGGAAGGTAGAGAAGAGTATGTTCTAAGGGTTCCTCTCTTCATACCACCTCCTGATCTCTCACAACCACAGCAGAACTGGACAGCAGCCTGCCTGCCTTCTGTTGCAGGCATGGCCATCGAACCACGAAAAACTCAGGTCATGAAAGGAGGCCATGGAAAGTCCACGCTCTTCTCCATGAGCTCAGAAAATAGAGCTGTTTGCTCCCTGCCTGTCTCCACCTTCCTTCCCACAGGACATAACTCACTCCCACTCTCAGGAACTAGGACCTTGTTTTTAAAACCTTAAGCAATAAGAACCCACCAGTGAAATCAGATCCCCACTGTGGTCTAGCACTGAGCACCCCAAACCTTCGTGACTTTGCATCCTTATATCAACAAACATCTGTCCGCAGGGCTTTCTTAAAACTTAGGGGCCATCCATTGGGTGGTTGTACATTAGATGAACTTTCAAAAACAACCACTGAAGCACCATAAGGGTGCCTACTGTAATCGTCACGGTAGACGGTGGGCCAGTCGAGTTGATACATTTCACATAAATTTAAGAAATCCTCCCTAACAGACTCAAAAGGAAAGTTCAAGTCCTTCGCTCACTTTCCTTCACGTCAAGCCCAGCCATCTCTTCTGCTGGTCTACCCGGGACTTGCCCTTTCTCTGTTCCTTCTCCTATCTCGACTCCCCTGGTGTTTTTCATCACATATAAAGCCTGTGTCAGAACAGAACAAAAATAACGAGCCCAGGAAACAATAATGAAGCAAGCTGACCCGGAGAACGAAGCCTTAGTCAACTAAGTTCAATTCTTGGAAGAGTATTTTGTAATCACTGTCTCTTTCTTGATACTGCGGGCCGCACTTATCTCAATGAGGTTATCTCTGGGAACTTTCTGAGGCAAAAATTATTTGAGATAAGAAGTGGTAAACACCCAAGTCGAAACTTCAATGGCTGAGCCCGAATTTGCTGATCTTCAGAGAAAAGCTGATGTTTCGAAGGCTCTGGGAAGCAGGCCTGCGTCTGGGCGAGCACGGTGTGCCATGCTGTACCGTGCTCACGTTGGACCAGGAACGTGGCCTAACCGCCTCATAAAAGTTGGGCAAATCTGAGACTGACATATTGAACCAACTTGCCAGGCAAAATCCAAAATGGCAAGGAGCAGCCTGCAAGAGCTATTTAATTCACATTTTCGAGCACGAATTTTCATTGGACTTTTAAATGCTGACTTTTATTAAGTTGTTGGCAGGAAGAACACTCCAATAAATAACCCTGGTATTGATTTACGTGGAAATAAATCCCCTGCAAGGCTGGATCCGTGGCTCTCACCAGCCACCTTATAAATTGCTCTCAGGGAGACTCTATCCGATGCACTTTCTTTCCCAGCTTTTGAAGTCGGAGGTGGAAACTGGGCTAATGTGTTTGTCCTGGCTCCAGCTCTCAGGAACAGCTGGACTCAGAGTCGAGAAACAGGCCTTAGCATCAGTCTTTCTTTCCACGGAGATGAATCTGGTGTGAGTGTGGAGTGAGTGTGAGTAGGTGGGTGAGGGGGAGACACAGACGGACTGAATGAAGGAGAGAATGGCTGACGCTTGTTTATTTCACACAGACACAAACATGTGCCAGGGAGGAGGGCGCAGCCGACCTGTCATTTAAATAAACACGCGAAGGAAGGACACGCTACAGGTCGGAGGTAGAGCAGCTTCTCTCTTGCATCACTTGGGGTGTTGCACTCTGGATAAAAGGACTGTTTAACAATTGTGGCTAGCTCAAGTAGCAGACAAGGTGAGAGCTAGATGCTTTTCACTTGAAGTTTCTTCTCCTCTCTCCCTAAACATCCTCAGTGTTGCTCTAGGCAAGTTCTGGACACAGTGCCTCCGAGTTGCTGTACCATAGACTCCTTTCTCTTCCAAGACCCAAGCGTTCAACTCCCCTCTCCTTTCCACACGTTAAAGGAAAGGGATTCCAGCGACATCCACATTCTCCCGTAGACCTCAGTTTGGTGGCAGCCATTCTGTCCCCATAGCTGACACATACCTGCTCTGGGCCAGGCACTTCACTAAGAGCCTTGGGGACACGGCTCCTACCTTCATGGGGCTTGTCCTACTTCAGGGTCATGCCGTGAAAGAGATATGGGTAACACACATCAGAGTTTCAGGGGTAGAACCAATCACTTCTAAGTGAAAAGACAGGAAAATCTTAACATTCAGAGAAAGCTGCTGGTTTAAAACTGAGCAGCATTTCTCATGGAAAAGCTTGTTTTTTGTTGTTCTGTTTAAAGGCTGTTTTTCTCTAAGCATTTGAGATTTGACTAAAAACTGCCAATAATATTTTCATGATGGGGGTAAACAGAGGCCATAGAAGGGAACCACAGTCTGGCAGCCTCATGTATAGGTAGCCTGTTTAAAAATAACAAAATTCCATCTCTAATAGTTGGAAGGAAGAGTCTGGGAGTGTCTTGTTCCATCACACTCAGCCAAGAAATGGCTCTTTTCCCTACAAAATTTACTATGACTGGTAAGAACTGCTCATATTGTCAGGATGCAACATGGGCCAGAAACTTCACAGAACAAAACAATGAAAATCAAAGATACTGCTGCACAAGGAGTCAAGTGAGGCATTTTGTGAGCCCATCCTGGCGTTACACGGGTCCACGAGGTGGCTGAGAGAGAGGGTCAGCCGTAGATAAAGGCAGAGCAAGAGTGGACAGAATACTTGTACTTCAAGGTGTAAATTTTTCACCTAGCCAAAGGCTTCATCTGTTCATCTGTAAAGGAGGATTGCAGTTAAACCAAATGATTTATAGCATTTGCTGCTTTAAAAAAATGTGCATATGCTTAAAGAAAATGTTTGGTAAACTGTATGCAATTTATGTGGGTTCATTCATTTTGTTTCTTGTTGTTAGCTTTATAAAGTTTCAAGTTAAGAGTCACCACACTGACCACTCCACCGCCAGCCCCCAGGGCCCCAGGGTTTTATTCTATAGAACACCGGAAAGAGGAAAACTCTAAACTGACTGCTGGCCATGGAGGTTGTGCTGCTCAGAGCAGGTAAACTATACACACAGCACCCTTTGTAACACAGTATAGGCCCACAGGAGACCCACGCTTGACTGGGTGGCTCTCCTGTTATAGAGACGAGTGAGAACTATAGTTGGCTTTATAATAATATAAGCTGTTTACAGAGCTTGTCTCTACTTAGCATTTTATCCATTAACATCAGAGGTTCTAATGACTATTTCTTTAAAAACAAACTCATTCTGGACCTGTGTACCTCACTGGTTTCTTTTCCAAGGACCCCAGAACAAGACAAGCGAGCTTTAACTGATTTTCAGTGTATACTCTATGCTGTTTGAGGTTGCCCCGTGTCAGCTTCCCTTCCAGCAACTGCTCAAGTATCATCCTCAGTTCATCCATCTGTGCTCACCAAGCCCTGGGGAACTGTGAAGAACTGGCTCCATAAAGTCAGAAAGTCACAGATAGGGAAGAGATGTCAAACATCATCTAACACAACATCCCTGTCGCCTGTGCTTCAATTCCCCTCCAAAATCCTTGCCATGTTGTCACTGGCTCATGCTTCAGTGCCTCCAACGACAGTGAACTTGCTGTGTCCCAAGGCAGTCCAGGCCATTTTTAGATAGCGCTAATTAGAAAGTTGTCCTCAGGTTGAGCTTAAATTTGCCATCTTCTTGCTCACCCATTGGTTCTAGCCATGCCCTCTCGGGTAACCCAAAGTCAATTTCCATGTGACAATCCTATTTGAGATAACTCTCATTGCCTTCCCTGAGCTCTTCTCCTTTCAAGGTCAAATATTGCTAGTTTCTTCAATATTTAATATATTTTCAAGTCATCTAAAAAACCTGATGAACTCTGGACTCAATAACCGTGTGTGTGTGTGGAGGAGCCACACGCACACACATACAATAGGATTGGACCTAGAAAATGAGCTCTGATCTGACCAGCACAGAGTAGGGTTTTTGTTTGCTGGTGGGCAAGTTGTACCCAGGACCTCAGTGATGGAGTTCCCATTTTGCCATTTCATACATGCACAGGGCACTGCCTCTATGTTCAATGAAAACAAAACCTCCATAGATGTCTGTCTTCATCATTACTGATTAATTGAAAGATGACTGTAAAGTTCCCAGAGCCCTGCCATGGAACACATCACAGCAATGCCGCCTAGCTCTGGGGTCACGCATGGCACAGACCCTCCATGGCAGTACAGACAGCGGGAGGCATCAAACAGGGTTACTGATTAATACGCTAGAACGATACCGAAGTTGTCAGTTATCCCTGGTGATGCGGCAACGTCCTACACGAGGGACAGAAAGCCCTCCTTCCAGTGAGCAAGAGAACTTCTGAGAAACAAAAGTACCTCTCACTGAGCAAAAAGCTAGGATCCTGCTCCAGAAACATAAGTGCAGAGTGAGCGCATGGTGCACCGTAAGCTACATCCCCCCATGAGCTTCGTGAAAGCAAATCTGTGTCAATTCGCCCACCACTGAAATGTTAGCGCCTAACAGAGTGCCTGGCACATTTTAAAAAGAATCTGCGAATATCTCCTGCTGGAGAGGCAGCAGCTGCCTTAGTGAGCTAAGAGCAACCAGAGTCTGGCTGAGGCAAGAGGAAATTAAGGAAGCTCTGTGGAAAAGAGGCGAGGAGGAACCTTAGGACTGGGCCAGGTGAAAAATGACATTTGACAGAGCCCTTTGGTGTCTTTTCCCCGCTAGATTCTAGCTCTATGTTCACCCCTATGCTCACAGAAGCACATATCTTTCAGGGACTAAGAAATTAATGATGATGATGGTATGACACATACAGGGTCATACAGATGTCAGTAACAGGGTCAAAATAAGAATTTAGTTCTTGAGCCTCTGAATCTGCCGATTGCTGAGTCAGCAGAATGACCCATCTCCTTTGTCTCAAACAACTTTTCTTTTATGGTATCTAGAAGTTACTCTCATGATCAATTCTCTTCCATGGTAAGAAAAACATGCATGTAAGGGCTATGTAGGTTGGAGAAAGGTAGTGAAGTTTCAAGATTCCCTAATATTTGCAATGTGTAGTTATGAAGAGAGTCACTCCTGAAATTCTAAGCTGTAGTTTACCAAGTGATGCCTTATCATGAATGTACGAAATTTGGAGCTCTGTGTAAAAGTCATCTGGACTGTAAGAATTTGGTTCAGAAGAATGTTTTTTAAAAAATCTACATATTAGTCTACGAGCATTAAATTTACTACAATACCATGCTAAGAAAATTTGTTTAAATAGGAATTTGATTCTATATTAGCTGTGCTGATCTGTAAAAAGCACACAGATCTTTCGGGTCTTATTTCACTGGCAATTCTGACTGGCTCCAGGCAACAAAAGTGTTGCCTTTTTTCCAGTTATGCAGTGGAACTCATGAGCTTGAGTCACGTATTTAGAACAGAAGTAGGTAATGTATGTAGTTTGTTATTTGCTTTTGGGCTCTGTCTAAAGGCCAATCATGTTCTTTTAAAAAATTTGAAGAGCCTGGTTGTCAGTTGCTCTTTGAAGAAATAGGTTTTCATTTAAATATTAATTTATGCAAGGGAGGAAAAATCACACATATGTCAGTATTAATGAAAACCCATCTTATCACCACCTCTACAACTGGCTTTGAATTTTCTTTTAGCTTCTGGAAGTTGTCTTGGGAAAAAAGGCACAAGGAGGACATTCAAATTTGGAATCCATAATTACTTTCTTCACTTATTAAATGTATATATTTGAACTCCTAAGTAAATAGGAACTCAGTATTCCAGAATTGCAGATAGATAAGAGGATCTCAAAACAGGCATAACTCTCGGGATAAATCATTCTCATATGGAATACTGGATAGATATATGCTGAACCGCCAAAGTTTTGGATGTTCAGATGTCTTTTTTGTCTCTAGGGTCTCAAATCTTCAGTCCATATTTCTTTTTTGTTTGTTTGTTTTTTAATCCTCACCCAAGGATATTTTTTCCATTGCTTTTTAGAGCGAGAGCGAGAGAGAAACATTGATGTGAGAGAGACACATCGATTGGTTGCCTCCCGCACGCACCCCGACCAGGACTGGGGATCGAGCCTGCAACCGAGGCACATGCCCTTGGCGAGAATCAAACCCTGGACCCTTCGGGCTGCGGGCACTCTAACCCGAGGCCAAGTGGGCCAGGGGGCTCCACAGGACTTTGTTCTCTCCTTTTAGGTATGAAACCAGACAGTCCCACAGAGCTGTCTCTTTCATACAGTCATTTTAGCCACAGTGCTCAAAAATAAGATTTTTTAAATGGACATGGAGAAAAAGAAAGTTGTACTAAGTTCTAAATAAGTCAACTGCTCCATAGTTGAAGCTCCTGTCTCCTTAGATTTCTCCTCTTCAGGATCCTGGCTCTCAATGTCTCTAATTCTGGGGTCTGGCACCCAGGGCTGCTGCTGAGTAAGCTGAGGTTAGGAGTCCACATATGTAAAGCTGGTCACATTTAAAACAGTTGTGGCTTCTCTGTAATAACTTTTCACTGAAATAATGTAGAGAGAGGCAGAAGTGTGGTACTGTGGGAGAAAACATGACCAGAGGACATGATGTCTGGGAACTTCTTTGTCAGGCAACTATGAGTCATGGAGTAAGTAAAAGGCCAATAGTTGGAAATCTGAGTTCTAACCTTTGAAGGGTATTTAGTTTAAGGCCCACAGCCTGGTGTGTCTTACAAATATTACATAAATAAAATCCACTCTTGAGATTGCTTAACTGGGTTTTCCCAGCATTCTATTTTTTCCAACTGGCTTTGCCCAATTTTTAAAAAATTTCTCCTCCCTTGCTTATAAAGCACATTGGCTTTGTTTAGTAAGAAGAATCTTTTAGGAAGTCCCACTATTAGGCAACATTTCATAAATTAACTTTCTCAGGGAAAAAAATGTTTTTCCTCTTCTGTTACTAATCCACCAAAGTAGCATGCCATATGTAATCACATGTAGAATGCCAAATTTTTCCAAATGACACAAGTAAGGGAGTTTTTGTGTTGCCTGTTGCGAAGTATAGTTGGCAGACATCTCTAGAATGAGTGCAAGTTGCACTGACTGACCTGCAGAGGGAGTTAACAAGTGTAACACACACACAAAATTGATGAACACATAAAAGTCTAGTTTTTACAGAGAAAAAAAATCATGCTTAGAGTGCAGTTTCTTTATGAAGAAAAACAACAAGGACTCCTCCTTTTTCATGGCTTAATGTTTTCATAAACCTTGTCTATTTTCTGTCTCACTCGTTTTCACATACAGGCAGGAACCCTCTGCTTAATGCTGGCCTGACTGTATTTGAGATCAGAGATGGGAATATATTCCAAGATCCACAAGCTCAGGAACCGTGTCAGTCTCATTCCCCGTTGTACCACCCACCTCTTGGCACACAGGAAGTGCTCAGCCAATAATAATTGAACAAATTCAAGTGGACAGAAACAGAGGTTCTAGCCTGGCCAGTGTGGCGCAGTTGGTTGAGCACCGTCCTGTGCACTGAAAGGTTGCAGGTTTGATTCCCAGTCAGGGCACATGCCCACATTGTGGGTTTGGTTCCCGGTTGGGGTGTGTATAGGAGGCAACTGATTGCCTGTTTCTCTCTAGCATCAATGTTAGGTTTTTTTTTCTCTCTCTCTGCCTTCCTCTCTCTCTCAAATCAATAAAGACATATTTTTTTAAAAAAGAGATTCTATCTTGGGGACAAATAGCATGTAAAAATAGATTTGGTGCTTGTTCTTTGGTAAATGGTTTGACAAAAAATCCCAATGAGATGGAATGTGTAAATTATATTTTATATGTATTTACATTTTTATAATTTGACTCTATTCATTCAATAAATGTATTAAGTATCTACTATTGCCAGGAATTTCTCTAAGTGCTTGAGATATAATACTGTTCTGTACTGTACTCTACTAAATTGGCAGGTAATAATAACTAGTTGATAGAAAAAATAAAGCAGATTAGAGGATACAGAATTAGGAACAGTAGACACTATTTTAAATGGGATCGAGGAGGTGACATTGGAGAAGAGCCCTGAAGAAGTGTGGGAGTGAGTTAGGTATTTGAAGAGTCTTCCAGTTACAACGATAGCAAGAACTTCAGCCCTAAGGTGCTGAAGTTCTTGAAATGTCTGAAGAATGGCAAGAAGGCAATGTGACTGGGCTGGGTAAGCCAGGGGGGAATTTCTGGTTTTCCAGGAAGTGAAGCTGGAGACATAAGTAGAGGCCAGATTACGTATGGCTCTGGAGGCCAGTGGTAGGTTTTGGAGTTTTTAATTTAAGTGTCTTGGGAAGCATCAGAGAGCTAAGTGTAAGAGAGGGACATGGTGGCATTGACTTTGTAGAGTGGTCATTCGAACTGCTGTGTGAAGAGCAGAGGTAGAGGACTGAGTATGGAAGTGAGGAGACCAGTAAGAGGGTCTTGTGGTGGCCCAGACCAAAGTTGATGGTGGCCTGACTGAAGGAAGCCAGGGAGGTGGTGAGAAATGGATTGTGGGAGGGGGATATTGAAAAGAGTAAAGACTTTTTGGCCCATGTAACTGGGCAAACGGGGGTGCCATTTTTAGAGTCTGGGAAAGACCAAGGGAAGAGCATATGACGAAGGGTGGAGTGGAAGGAAGCCAAGGGTTCAGTTTTGGACATTAAATTTGAGAGGGCATTTAGGCATCCACATGGAGAAAGCAAGCGGGAAGTTGAATATTAAGTGTAGTGTTCAGAGGAGAAGTTGGGGCTGGCATATGAACCTGGGAGTAGATGGTATAAACTCCAGAAGGGACATGCCTCTTGTAACTCTGCTTTTGTTTTCTACCTGCATGACCTCACACCCTTGGGAAGATCCATCAGGCTGAGAATCACCTTGGAATTGGGACACCACCACGAACCACAGTTCAGGGGTCAAGGCGCAATGTTTCTTTCCTATTCTGGTGGGTGGAGCAAGCAGGGTAAGATTCCTTGCCCCCTCTGCCTCAGATAGTCCAATTTAAAATGACAGTGTCATCCACCATTTGGTTCTCCCCAAAGAAGAGCGATAAGACCCATCTGATACTGAAAACTGTTGCCAACACCTGGAAGAACTCCATGGCTGGAACCCAAGGGTGGGAGATTTAGTAGAACTTAGATAATCAAATCCTTGAGGGCAGGCTCTGTGTTCTGTCATCTTCCATGGAGCTGGGTACAAGATTCAGTCAACAACTAATGCTGACTCACTGTTGAAGTCACTTTAGTAGCTAAGGGGAAGCTGACATGGCAGGCCAGATAACTGCAAATACTTCTTAAGACCCTGTACTCCAGGTATAATCATTTCTCTTAACAGACTTTTAACGACATGCTCTTCTGTACTGTATCTCCTTAGAATGACCCTCCCTACCTCGTCCATCCAGAGAACTTCTGATTCCTCAAAGCCCTAAGTCCAAATCTTCCTCTTCTGAAGAATTCTTAGGCCCATCTAAGCAAAAATCTCTTCTTTATCTGTAAGCACAGTGCTTAAAGTCTCCATTACAGGACTATTGCACCACATGGCAGTCATTTAAAAGAAGTTCACCTCCCCAGTTAGACTGTGGGCTCCTTTGGCAGAACAGCCTAAGAGTCATCATCTCTATGCTTTCTGCACCTAACCCAGGGCTAGTCAAGCAGCAGGAACTTAATATATATTGAGTAAGTTAAGTGAACGAATGAGTTAGGATACAAAAGCCCAGAACAAAGTCTGTTTCTCTAAGAATAAAGCTGGAAGCTCAGTGAACTTTAGAAAAACTAGTGGTGATTCAGCCAAAGTCAACAAGATGAATGCTGGGGCTTGATGACATCACACTGGTTGGAAAGTGAATTTGTTTGAACCGTTGTCTCGCTATTGGGAACTCTATTTGTCTGAATGATCAATAATTCACATATGTCTCTTATTAGGGGACTTCCTCCTAAGTTCATATTTGAGTTTCTGTGGGCTTTCCAGGGGGGCCTGGATGTAGCCATAGAGAAGACGCTCACTGGTCCTATAGCGGTCTCTGTCCACAGGATCGCTGGAGGGTGCGTGGCACAGTTTCTATGGTAGTCAGTACAGTGGGATGACTTGAACGTGTCCAGCACGTGTCTGAATGACCCCTGGGTCTGCAACTAACATACTGGTTACAGGGATGACACAACCCTGCTGACCTTGATGGATCTTAATCTGGTGAGCTTGCAGCACATAGCTCAGTGTGCTCACTTGCATCAATTGGATGGCTGGCAGAACCTAAGGAACACCCATAACCCCAAGACGCATTATTTGCTTGAGTAATGCTCTTACCTGGCCCTTCGAGCTTGACTCCTCAAATGGGAGGCACTGTACGTCCCATTGGTAGTAACAGGACAGATGGTCAAGGTAGTGAGTATTCCTGTCAAGCGGGAGTTTCTGACCAGGATCTGGGAAAGACCTGCGACCCACCTGGATCAGATGAGCTGCGCTCTCGGGGCTGCCATATCTGAGGTCATGGCCATTGATGGCCAGCACACGGTCGTTCTCCTCCAGCTGACCCTGTCGGTCCGCCACACCACCATCCAACACGTTGAAAATGAACACCCCAGGTTCGTCCACCTTGCGCACCAGTTTTATTCCAAGCTGCTCCTCTGGGCTGCTTTTGTTGAGAACCACGTGGAAACTGTCACCCCGGGGTCCGCAGGTGTCCGGTGCCTGCCCGTTGCTCCGGCTCCGGAACTTCTGCTCCCGCAGCACAGTCAGCCACAGCACCCGGCAGGGCTGCCGCAGGAGGCGCAGGGCGTAGTTGTGACGCACGTTGCTGATGTCCAGCCCATTGACCTGCGGAGGGGACCCAGTTGTCAGTTCCACCTGCCACGACCCTTCCAGAAGGCCTGGGCCCACAGAATTGCCAGGGCCATTCCGTAAAGGAGCTCTGCTCTGTCTGAATGTCCCCATCTTCCCACATTACTTCACATCCTGCCGTGAGGTCCCCTGTACCATCTCTCAGGTGCTCTCAGGGGACACCATCTTTCTTCCACTTTACCCTTACTCAAGCCCCCCAATTTATTTATACAACCCTAACTCTCACTTCTGTTGCCTAATTTTTTCAATTGGGGTGGGGGGAGAAAATGGAATGGAAAGTAGAAGACGACAAATGAGAATAGAAAATTTTCCACTGAGCTCAAATGGGAACAGTAAACTGCTGTTCAATTCCAACTGAGTGACATTTTCTTTCCCCAAGTGCCCAAATGAATTTTTCTCCCTGGGTCTCCCATACTGGAACTTCCAGTCCCCACTACTGTGTGTGTGTGAGTGTGTATGTGTGCATGTGTGTGTGGGTGGGGGGAGAGAGAATATGTGTGTGAGTGTGTGTGAATGTGTTTGCTTATTGGCTACTGTGTGAACATTAGTGATAGAATACACGTGTGTGTGTGTGTGTGTGTGTCTGTGTGTGTGCCTGTGAGAGAGAGAGAGAGAGAGAGAGAGAGAGAGAGAGAGAGAGAGAGGTGGAGAAGGGGAGAGAGTCAGGCCTGCAAGGTCTTTTGCCCATAATCTCAACAAAAGAAAAAAAAAATTTCTGCAGTTTCAAACAAACTGATGTGAATAGAAGTTTCTAGGCTCTTTCATTGAAAGGCTGGATCACTTTATGATGCTACTTAAATGTCCTCAAGCTCAGCCCTCTCATTTGTGCCTCTTTAAAGACGAGCGGGTCGGATGCCACATGGGGCGTTCTGGTTTTAATTACCCTGGCTAAGCAGGCCCACGAAGGCCACGGCCCCTAGTGGTAGGCACTGCTCTGAAGAGAACAATTTTACAGCAGCAATGTGCTCTGTGCTTAAGGAGGGAGGCCCCACAGAAGAGAAACAACTTTCTTGAATTTCTATGGTTTGGTAAGATTTCTTGGGCTTGCAGCCAATTGTTAGAGGAGCTCTGCAGTGAGATTTTAAAAGGCCTTCCTGCAGTGTACAATCGCCGGTTCTCTGCTGTGTCTCCAGGGATGGAGGGAGGCTCCCTCCTGCACAGACAAGGCTCACCACCTTTGTCCAAGCACAGGTGAGCTCAGAGACCTCGCTCTGCTCGGTCACCTTGTCCTGTGTCTGGTTTCCCCCATCACATCCAGGCCAAGAGAAGGTCAGGGTCGCCTGCTACACAGCCCTGGCAGCCCTTTTGCCTGCAAGCGCCAGTTGAAGGCCATAAGAACAAAAATGTTTCCTTATGCAACCCTCCCAGGCAGCGTAGTTTCCACTAGAGCTGGGAGGGTGCCATGCGGAGCATCGCGGATTGCACACGCTGACTGTCCCTTGGGGTTGATGGGCCCAGCCCTGTACTCCACCCTCAAAGGCGAATGGGAATTTAAGTTTTTCTACAATAAGTGCTTTCAATTTTCTCCTATTCCAAAGAAGAACTTCTTGCCAAATAAACTGCTCATGATGTGTCAGGAGCTGGCCCCTCAGCAACCTAGAAGGGGTGGGATGAAGCTGTCATCTGAATATCAGACACAAAATATACGGCCAGGAAGAAATTTCTTGTCCCTTTTGGCACATGCTTGACTTCTGTCTGATAAACAACTCTTCCTTAATCCTTTCTCTTCTGAAAATTCCTCCCTAACATCCTTCCCCTCAACGGAGCCTCAGAGGGCCATGATGCCCAAAGCACTCTGCTCCACCACCTGTCTCCCTGGAATGTCTATGGGCTGGCGGGGATGACTCAGGGATGACTTTTTTTATTTTCATGGGGGGCCATCAAGCTACAGGAAATTTACTTTAGAGCTGTGTGTGAATACAAGTGATTAGATAAAATACGAAGTGTTTCATTAATCTACTCTAAAAACAATTTCAGAAGATGTATGCTCCAGCTTTATACTATTTTATGTTATTGTTACTTAAGGTAGGAGGAAGGGGCAGGAAGGAGGAGAGAGAGCAGGAGAAGGGGGGGAGGGGAGGGAGGGAAGCGGCGAAGACAGAAGCTGGTGGGGAGGGGAAAGAGGAGGGAGGGGAGACAGACGAAATGATAGAGACAGAGAGAAATATTTCTATCCAGAGAGAAGGGAGAGTCAAAAAATGAGAGAGACAGAGAGGGACAAAGACCTATTGCAACTAAATTACAAATCTCATACTAAGAGCATATCAGCCTGGCAACTCCGGAGCGTGACTGCTCCTAGTTTTAGTCTTTCATTCACGCACCGTCCACCCAGTTCACTGCTCCGAGGTGACCTTTATTAAACCCTCCTCACGGCCTCCCAGCCGTCGTCTCTACCTTCAGTATGATGTCTCCTGGCAGTAGCCGGCCGTCTCTGGCGATCACCCCATCACGATAGATGTGTTGGATAATGATCTGGACCAGAGGGGTTTCACTGCCCCCCACAAGCCTAATGGAGAGGCTTTCATTGGGATCCGCTCTATTAATCTTGATGCTGGTAATTTCACCGTCTGGAATCAGGTGATACAACCTTGGAAAGACTAAAATGGACAAAGACAGTGTTTACTTAAGACGCCCACCCAATGGACATTTCCAACCACTCTTCTTCTTGCCAAACTTTGGTTTCAGCCAAACTAAACTGTGCATTGCTCCTCATACATGTTTTCCATTTTCCTTCCTGCGTGCCAGCGTAAGTTTCTTTGCCTGGAATGTTTTTTATTCTAGGCCTGAACCCAACTTTTCCTTCAAGGCCTGCATGAAATGATCCTTTCCAATTAAACTCTGCCCTGATCCCTCATTCCCTGCTCTCTTTAAACATCCCATTTCCCATAAAACTTTCTCTTCATTTCCCATGGCATTCAACCTTCTGTTATTTTTCATGCCCATTTCTTGCATCTCCCATTGAACTCTAAGATGCTTGAGGATGATTTCTGGCTTCTCTGGAATTCTGTGCACAGATCTCTGTACACAGGAAACTGCAGCCAATGTTTGGGTAAACAGGAATGAATGAATGAATGAGTGAATGAATGATCGGTCTTTATGGAATGGACTGCAATTTCATCACTTACTTATCAAGAAACAAAACAGAACAAACCTGCTCTTCTGCCCTCTGATCATTTTGAAGATTTCTCCCTGAAAGTCCCTGCTTTTCAGGCTTAGGGAATTACCGGTCCACTCCACCAGACACCAAGTTTATAAATGAAGGATATCAAATGGCCTGATTCATGATCAAGAAAAGCGCCCCAGTCTTAGTTGGTGGCTTTAGGAGGTTTGGCCCCAATCTGCCCAAATCACTAATTCAGAGCTAGAAGGAGACTCAAAGATTATCATGACTGGCAAAGATGATCATGACTGGCGTTTCAAACTTGATCTTTTTTTTTTAGTTAATAATGTATATTTTATTTATTTATTTTTATTGTTCAAAATATTACAGATGTCCCCTTTTTTCCCCATTGACCCCTTCCATCCCACATCCACTCACCTCCCCAGGCCTTCACCACGCTACTGTCTGTGTCCATGGGTTATGCATAGACGCATATAAATTCTTTGGTTAATCTCTCCCCACCCACCCACCCCCACCTTCCCTCAGAGATTCATCAGCCTGTTTCATAGTTCCATGTCACTGAATCTATTTTGTTCATCAGTTTATTATGTTCCTTAGATTTCACATATAAGTGAGATTGTGCAATCTTTGTCTTTCTCTGCCTGGCTTATTTCACTCAGCATAATACTCTCCAGGTCCATCCATACTGTCCCAAAGGTTAGAGATCCTTTTCTACAGCTGCATAGTATTCCATGGTGTATATGTTCCACAGCTCTTTCATCCACTCATCTACTGATGGGCCCTCGGGCTGTTTCCAGATCTTAGCTATTGTAAATTGTGCTGCTATGAACATACGGGTGCATATATTCTTTCTGATTAGTGTTTCAGGATTCTTAGGATATATTCCTAGAAGTGGGACCATTGGGTCAAAAGGCAGCTCCATTTTTAATTTTTTGAGGAACCTCCATACTGTTTTCCATAGTGGCTGCACCAGTCTGCATTCCCACCAGCAGTGTACTAGGGTTCCCCTTTCTCCATATCCAAACTTGATCTTTTAACAGAGGACTCTTCTTTCCCATGAAATATTTCACTCCCCCACTCCCACCTCATTGTGCCACACACAGATCTGCTCTAATTGGAGTGCATCTAGATAGCAAGTCAAAACTTTATTTTGCAAGTGAAGACACTCGAGCTCAGAGAGGGAAAGCGGTGTGACTGGTTGGAGGTCACATCACTTAGTTAGGTGGCCCTAAGAGCCAGGTCAGAACCCAGGGACTCCTAATGATCAGCCTTCCTGTCACCTGCCTCAGGTTGTCCTGGAACCAGGGGTTCACAGCCAGGTGACAATCCCACAGGGGACTTTCCCTATAGACCTATAAGCCAGCAGCACCAACTGGCACTGTTCTCCACCTGGGTTTGAAAAGAAGTGTACCGAGGGGATGCCACTAAACGCTGGCCAGGCCATACCTAGTTTGGCAGATGAAGCCTTCCCCCTGAGTTGCTTGAGGCTTGAGTTTGGATGAGGAGGGTGGAGATGCCTCTGTCTCCTGTAGCTGCTGACAACTGCCTCTGCCCCAAGATTCTCCCTTAATTATGTCATCTGGGAGTATCAAGCCCAAAAGCCTAGTTCTGCATAATACACTCTTTGTGACTATTATCAAAACCCACGACCTTATTGCATTTTCCTTAATGAGCTATGAGTTCATTAATGAGTCCTCAACTCTCTAGGAACAATACAGAAAGAACTGAAGGCATTTCTAAGTACTGTAGAGCATGATAAGCAAAGCAATCTAGCCGCCAGAGGAAGTCAGAGATACCATACTGTAAATGTGGGTCCTTGACCTCCACTGGGATTGAATGTAAAGCAAGTGGGTGGCTTTGCTGCGGGTCTGTGGGCAGCCGTCTTGATCTGCCAGTTCCTGGTGCTAACAGCACTGGGGTGACTGAGTTCAGTGTTTAAGCTGCTCTGATTATTACATTAAGTAGATACACCATAAGCATTTGCTGGAACAGGTTTGGTGACAAGGGAATGGAAATTAAAAAAATATATATTTTGAGCCAAGAAAGATTTGGAAACAGTCAAAGCTGCTGATTTTCTTTCTCTCCTCCCCCGCCCACCCAGCAGATTTAGAAAAGCCATACTCCCAGACCTAATCGATTTGACTATCCGAGAGGACACCCAAATCA
Organism: Miniopterus schreibersii; assembly: GCF_964146895.1. Classification (NCBI taxonomy): domain Eukaryota; kingdom Metazoa; phylum Chordata; class Mammalia; order Chiroptera; family Miniopteridae; genus Miniopterus; species Miniopterus schreibersii. The sequence goes on from NC_138101.1 coordinate 28,665,826, forward strand.
CACTTGTAAATGATGTTAATTAGAGCCATACCAGTGAGATCCTAGTGACCTTAAAGAGTTAAAGAAATTTTTGGTTTAGGAAAAAACAAAATTGTCCCTTATTCTGTCTTCACTCAGGACTAAGGGATATCATGTTATTTACTCAGAGTTCATTCTATGCACTGAGCTACGCAATTGGCGTGCACAGTTGTTTTTTAGTCCTAACAATCCCATGAAGTAGATAATTATTATCCCTGTTTTTTTCAGATGGTGAAACACTGAAGCTTAGAGAAGTTAAGTAACCTGGTCAGGGTCATGCAGCTGACAAGTAGTAGAGCCAGTCTCTTTACTGATATAAAAAGTACGGATAAAGCATATCATGAGAGATCACCAATATCACTACCAGCCACACCGGGTCTTCATACCTCATCCTATTCCAGAGCAATAGCTTCTTGCAGCATCTAAGGAAATCTGTTCTCTCCCATTCTGAGCCCCCTGCACACACAATACAGCTGCCACCTCCATCTTTCTGAAACAGAGCTCTAATCCTGCAATAATTCTACACAAAGTTTTCAGGTGTATACAAGCCCAGACTCCTAATGGCATCAAGGACCCTCTCTAATCTGACTTTAACTGATCTCCCACTACTTTCCAACACAGCCAAGATCTCAATGTCCCTCCAGATCAGAAACCACTTCTTATGCCTGGACAACACTGCCCTACTTGGAAGTGGCATTGCTCTCCCTGTGACTGCCATTGTCATTTATTTATGCCTCACTCTTTATGGCATTCTGTTTTTGTTTTGTCTTGAATGAACACCTTGAGGCCAGGAACTGGATTTTATAATCTCTATATAAAATTACAGAGCCTTGGTTAGTGCCTTACACATAGAAATCTCTTATTAAAATGTTTCTGTAAGAAACATGCAAATAAATCTTATCCATGCATGAGAAACTTTATATAGACTGTAATTAAAGAGCTCTTAATAAGAAAGAAAGACTGGCATAAAGAAAGTTCTAATCATTTCACTTACTCACTGCACAAACATTCAGTGAACAGTTATGCACCAGATATTGTGTTTGGCTTTGAGAATGCAAAGGCTCAGAAGGAGAATGCTTGCCTTTATAGGTATAGTTATAATGAAAGGTGATTATAGCTATAATAGAGATCCAGGTGCTTTAAGAACACAAAAGCAGGGACACTGAGGACATCAGGGAGGGCTTCAAGGAGGAGGCAAAGCTTATGCTGGAAGAATGCATTAGTATGCCAGTGGAGAGTGGGAGTGCAGGCTAGACAACAGCATGGAAGTGAGCAAAAGGCAGCATTTGCAGGACTAGGATAATACATTCAGAATGGTTAAAGCAAGCAGAGAGTGTGTGTGTGTGTGTGTGTGTGTGTGCGTGAGCATGTGTGTACAGGGTGAGAGGTGGTAAGTGAGCAAGAAGGGCTGTTATAAGACTGCTTACAAATTCTCTGAAGGCATGCTAAGGACAGTGGTTTGGGCTCTACCTTCCAAGCCCCAGAAGAAAAGGGCGCCTAACCAGTGGTTAAGAGAGTGGGTTCTGGAACCTGAGGACCTAGTTTAAAATCCTAGGTGTGCCATTTTCTCACTGGATGACTGGGCTAGTAACCTAATGTCTCTGGGTCTCTTTCCTCATCTGTAAAATGAGCATGATAATCCCTTAGTGGTGTTGTGATGTCTAAATGACTTAGAACACTACCTGGCATGCAGGAAAAGTTCATTTTTTTTAAGCTATTATTATTACTGCCCTAAAGTTCTAATATAAAATGAAAAGAAGGAAACAGGACAGTATTTCCTCAGGAAAACATACAGGGTCTAAGGTCCAATAACTTTGCTTCAATTCTAGAGCCACATTACCTGGGTTCGATATTTAGCAAGGTCATTTGGGCAAGCTCAATAACCTCCCCGTGCCTCAGTTTCCTCATCTGTCAAACAGCTACTTCACAGGGTTGTTGCATGGATTACATGAGTGAATGCGTGGAAAACACTCAGAAGCGTATATCAAACATCACTGTAATAAGAACCAGTAGTTACATAGCATTTACTCCATGCCAGGCACTGTTCTAGCTGTTTTTCACTTATTAACTACAATTATTCTTTGTATGTATTAGGCTAGCACCTGAAGGTAAGGGTTCTAACTAACCTTTTCCCTCAGCCTATGTAAAAAGAGAACAATCATTTCTGCTTGCAGTCACTTATGTGAGAACTAGGCTGGCCAAGGTGAGAGTTTTATAGCCTTGGGAAGAGAGTTGTCATAGAAAGTGAGTGGTGGTTAAGTCACTCTGGAAGGCCCGCCCATTCCCAGCCTGTGGGGGGTCCATTTACCTTCAGGGGAGGTGTTTTCAGAATTCTCTCTGCCCTCGTCAGCTTGGGTGGCAACTGCACTTCCACTCTTTGTCCTTCGAAGAACACTCAAAGCTCGATTTATTTTTTTAAATGATCTGCTTCTAATAGAGGATCGCTCAAAGGGCCGTGCTGAGGAAAGGAGAGAAGGAACAGTAGCTACAGTCACAGAAATCCTCTTTTATGCACACGTCTAGTAAGATATGTGCAGGAGCCCTGGCCGGTGTGGTTCAGTGGTTAGAGCGTTGGCTTGAGCACCAAAGGGTCACAGGTTCGATTCCCAGTCAAGGGCATGTGCCTGGGTTGCAGGTTTGATTCCCAGTGCCCTGGGCCATGTGTGGGAGACAACCAATTGATGTCTCTCTCTCACATTGATGTTTCTCTCTCTCTCTCTCTCCCCCATCCTCCCTCCCTTTCACTCTCTCTAAAAATCAATGGAAAAAATATCCTCAGGTGAGGATTGGCAAAAAAAGAGATAAGTACAGTAAAACACGATCACTGTGAGGTGGCAGGATGATAGAATTTGCTTAGTTATATTATCTGTTTTTCTACAATGAAATTGTATGGCTTGTTTAAAAATCTGCTTTTCTTTTTTCCTGGACTGGACTGATAATAATTGCTCCTTTCTTGAGTAGCACGGATGGGAAGGCACTGACATGGCGGGAGTGATGAATCATTAGGCCTCGCTTCAGCCCCTTCCACCAACTCAGATTACACATACTTTTAATGATCCGAGGTACTCGTGGCTCTATTTCACTTTGGAGAATTGGACATTGGGTTTCTGCCAAAATGACCAGAATGATTTCTCTTTAAGAAAACATTTCGAGAACTTTCCACAGTGAATATTCCACAGAGGGCCATCCCAAGGCAAGGAGCCCATTCCCGGACAACCGCCCATTGGACTCACCCCTCGATCGGTTGCTCCGGCCAAAGTCCGATGGGCTGTTTGCTGGCTGGCCGTCCTCGGCCGCGGACACGTAGGCAGGGTTGTCCAGGCCAGGCTCATCTGTCATTAAGGCGACGGTGGCAGCTGCAGAAACTTCTGGGCAGAGTGTCGTCGCCGTGAGGCTCGCACAGCCCTCGGGACAGCCGTCGTGGGAGCGCCTCTTCCTGTCCTTGGTCAGGCCGTAGTGGGAGGCGCCTTTGCAGCTGCAAGCGAGTCAGGGCATGTGAGAGCCGGCGCTGGCCTTGCCTGCCATCCAACCCGCCCCTCTACGCGGGCACTCTCGCCGCTCCCAGAGCCTGATCTGCTCATCCCGGGGTCCACCTCCCTTCTCGCACGTACCGATTCAGTATACACTTGCCAATGAAATGAGCTGCTAACTCGAGAAAATTCTTGAAAGATGCTTATTGCATCCTCTTAAAGCAACCTCTATACTGGCCCCTGGAATGCAAATTTATGAGGTTGTCATGGTATCTACCAGATGAGGGCTTGAGGCTGGTGATCTTCAACTATTTGGACTCTGTAATTCCTTCTTACTGGTGTTTATTCTGACCACGAAAGTGCTTAGTCACATTCTCAGTCCTCTCTCTTGGGTTTAGCTCCCAAAGCACTGAACGTAAATATGAAGTTCCTCCCAGATTCCATATTTAACTGTCCGTGGACACAGTGTCACCACCACCACAAGGCCACAGGAGTCTACTCGGCATTGCTATTCTCGAGAGGCAGGCTTGCTAGCTTTCCTTCTCTACACCTGGGCTGGTCTCAGCATGGCCAGGATGAAGGGGCGGGGCTCCCATGCACTGAAAATTTCATTCATTGTCATGTCTTCTAACATTGGGAGAGTAAAACAACATATATGATCTTTAAAAAACCCCACAAAAAACCTATAATTATCTATACCCAGTTACCATCCGTGTTAAACAGCATTCCCCAGGGCCAGGAGACCAGGGTTTGAGCTGATCTAGGTCCATATTTCACTATGAATGTATTTCCGTGTGCCCCTGGGCAAGTCATTTCAGCTCTTAGGTAGGGTTTTGGTCAGAAAATGGTGATGATTTAACTATTTTATTGCATTGTGGTAAGGAAGTAGTTGCAGACAGCCAACACTGGCTTCCACAGGTGTTGTGAGGGCAGAAATTATATGGGTGAGCCCCTTTAAGAAATGGCCATTTGCATATAATGGAGGTGCTAATTAGTATTTTTTAATCAATTCATTACATAAAACCTTACATGGTTGAGCCATTTTACATACTTGACTTTAGCCCAAAGAACAAGAAGTGATGAGCTATCATTGGAGAGTCCACTTGGGGTGACGTTTCATGAAAGATGCTTGAAAGTAACACAATCAAAGTGCAGTCTGCAGTCAACATGCGCACAGGATTTATACGACCCACAGAACCACATAGCCGGTGGATAGAGGGCCTATTGTCTGGATCAGTGTCCTCGCTTGAAAGTTTACTGAGCTGTGTGAACAAGGTTCCTTGTTAAACTTTCTGATCTGCGCATACATCTTGGGATGCTGTGAGGTCTGGCTGAAATTAAGTCCTGTCAAGAGTTTAGTACCTGCAGATAAATAGTAAGTTCTCAATAGATTGTAGTAGCTACTTCCATAATTTATCCCTTCTAAGATGCTCTTTTTTTCACACTTTCACATCTCTGAGATTAGGATGCATGGGTGACTGATGGGTCATACAGCTTCTGTTGCAAGCTGAAGTCATGATGACGATGCCACCACCCGAGCATCGCAATCACGGCCACAGCTGTCCATCTTGTCACTCCTACTGAGTCACATCCACTCTCACTGAGTTTAATCGTCATTAAATGTTTTAGAAGAGATTATATTATGATTCAGTGTTGAAATAAAAAGTTAAGATACATATAGGAAGTCTGAAAAACAGCAGTGGCATGTAAATTTGGTATCCATGAAGCAAATATTAATTGTTAGGAGGACAGAAAGTCTACATTTTCTTGCCAGGAGACAAGCGAATGCTTTATTTGCTTAGAAAGAAAGATACCCCCCAAGGAGATGAAAAGTGGTGTTATATTTTGTTACTGAGATCATTCAAAAGGATTGATCTATTTTATGCCAAACAACACAACTAGAGGGCAGGAGAAGTCACCAATTCGTCTGAATGGCTTTCAAAACTCCAAGTGTCTGATGTGACTAATCCACACATTGCAGGGATATCTGTGAAGGTATTTTGAGATAATTCAAACAGTGGCAGATTTTTAAATTTTCTTTTCATGTTGGTATATGAAATATAATGTTTCTTATAATCAGTGACATCTTAGATTTGATGTAATGTGGTTTTACTATTAGTAGAAAGGGACTTTGATTATATAACCCTACACCCTTATCTTAAAGAAGATGAAACAGGCCTCTAGCTTCTAATGCTAGTCTTTCCCTCACTGAAAGCAGTCAAGCTCCCTGTTTGAACAGATGAAGCTTTACTGTTCAGATGAGATGCTCTGGCTTGGAATTGTTCTGCTTAAAAATAGCAAAGTGGTTGATATGGGAAACTCAAAAATTGGAAGAAACACTGTATGATGGAAAAAATAAAAGCCAGTGTGCATTTGAGCAATTCCAAAGTCATAAAGACAGGAGTGGAACACTTCCCTGCCAGCCAGCAGCATTTGGTTAGCAGTGCATGGGAAGGAAGTTCCTAGACTTTAGTTGGCCTGGGAAGAAGAGTCTCTTTTCTTGGGGGTAGCAATGCCCTTGCCCTTAACCATGTGCCCTGCCAGAGCAGGAAATGAATTTTCCAGTTGAACAAATGGCTGGCAAAGGCACAGATCATAGCTTTTGGGGTGGGGGGTGGGGGCAGGAGGGGGACATAGCACAACCCAGTGGAAAAAGTGGCCTCTAATTCTGCTGCCTCATTCATGAGTAAGGTTAAAGTATTTAAGAGTATTCCAAGGCCATACCATTAATAAACCATTGCTGTTTCAAATCCTTGAAGTTCCAAAGACACATTTGAGTCCAGGAAAGGAAAACCTCATAAAATGGGTAAGTGAGCCTTCCCCATGGCCTCAGATCACAGCTACCCTTACAAAGGCTGGAGAGGGCACAGAATCTAGACTTAACTGTTCTGGCTCGTAAGCCTTGGTAAAAAGTTTCTGCTAAAGCAACTCATACTTGTGTAATGCTGCTTGCTCCAGTTTCTTGGCGTAGCTAGAATCTGAGGCACAGAGTGATCTATGAAAGTAGCAGCTTGTACATCGTAATTATCTCTCTTGTATTGACTAATAGGGGGGCCTCTTGATTTACAAGCACAAAAGAGGGGAGGACGGGAAGAGCTGATTAGCATTGGCCAGTACAGGAACATACAGTGAGCCCTGGGTTGTGTTCAAAGCAAGCAGGATTTATTCTCCCTTTAAGTTATCCTGAGCGCTAAGTACTCTCAGGTGGTGATGGGCGATGGCCATGAACTTGAAGGATGAGCATAAGGAACGTAGAAAACCACTTTTCAAACAAACCATGCACTTCTGATTTGCTGTCTGTTCAACACAGCGACTCTGAAAGTCATTTTATTTTTTGCCGTTGTTGATAATGGAGTTGGGATCCCGAGCTCCCATATCAAAGTGAGCAGAGGCAAGCCAGTCTTAATACAAAAATGCTGACACTGAGTACACTGTAGAATTTTTGCCCTTTTTGTAAGGGTGGGGAGCAAGAAGAGAAAAGGAACCCCCTTCTTGTAAAAATTCCTGAGTCCATGAGTTCACTATTAACAGGAGTTGACCTGAAGCAGGCTGGACCCCAGGCATAGTTCACAGAGGCACTGATGGGGTGTCCTCTGCTGAGTCCAGCCAATCGGGCAACACAAGCTGGCTTGCAGGGGAAGGCTGCTTTCTGACAGTGAGTTATCCACTATGACAGAAGAATAAAAGTTGTCCACAAGAAAGCGAGCCTCAATACCCTCATCATAACAGTCTGGGTAACTGCACAACCTCTCTTTGATCTAACTCTCCTCACATTCTTTCTCTCGGTTCACTTCTGAATTAGGTAAACATCGAGCCTGCTCCTCATGTTGAGTTCATTAATTGCCCAGTCTGATCCTACTTGAAGTGAGGCTTGCAAACTCATATGCTAGTCAGGTGAGGAAATGAGGGCGGTGGGGCTGGGAAGGGAGGACCATGGTGAGCAATGTTCCAAGAGTGCAGCAGCCTCTACAACCTACAGACTTTCCTGAGCATCGCCTCAAGAAGACCAGCTTAGCCGCAATTAGGCAAAAAAGGAAAGAAAAGAAATAAAAGACATCTAAATTAGAAAGCAAGAAGTAAAACTGTCATGATTTGCAGATGACATGATATTATATATAGAAAACCCTAAGGACTCCAACAAAAAACTGTTAGAGCTGTATCAAACTAAAAAGTTGTTGCACAGCAAAGAAAACCATCAATAAAATGAAAAGACAACCCACTGATTGGGAGAACATATTTACCAATGATACATCTGATAAGGAGTTCATATTCAAAATTTATAAAGAACTTATGAAACTTAACACCAAAAAAACAATACAATTAAAAAATGGGCAAAGGACCTAATGGACACTTCTCCAAAGAGGACATACAGATGGGCAATAGACATATGAAAAGATGCTCAGTGTCACTAATCAGAGACATGCAAATTAGAACCACAATGAGATAGCACCTCATAACTGTTAGAATGGCTGCCATCAACAAATCAACATACAATAAAGATGCAGAGGAAAGGAAACCCTCATGCACTCTTGGTGGGAATGCAGACTGGCACAGTCACTGTGGAAAGCAGTATGGAGGCTCCTCAAAAAGTTAAAAATGGAGCTGCCTTATGACCCAGCGATTCCACTTCTGGGAATATGTCCAAAGAAACCCAGAACACTAATTCGAAAGAATGTATGTACACCTATGTTCACTGCAGCATTATTTACAGTAGCCAAGATTTGGAAGCAGCCCAAGTGCCCATCAGTAGATGAGTGGATAAAAAGCTGTGGGACATTTACACAACTGAATACTATTCAGCCATTAAAAAAAAAAAAAAGGGAAACCTTACCCTTTGCTACAGCATAGATGGACCTGGGGAGCATTATGCTAAGTGAAATAAGCCAGTCAGAGAAAGACAAGTATCGTATGATTTCACTTATATGTGGAATCTAACGAACAAAATAAACTAACAAACAAACAAAATAGAAACAGACTCATAGATACAGAGTGGACTGGCAGTTGTCAGAGAGGACAGGGGTTGAGGAGCTGGGTGAAAAAGGTGAAGGACTTAAGCAAAAAAATAAAATAAAATAAAAAATTTTAAAAAGATCAGCCCAGTGTTGCTGAAATGAGCAATTTGGAAGCTGAAATCCAGTTTTTAATGTGAAATCTCTTGATTTTAAAAGTTGGCAACAAATTCAAAAAATTTAAGACCATCATGTTGGCCAAACAAAACACATCTGTAGGCCAGATCTATCTCAAGGGATGACAAATTGCAACTTCTGGGAATAAAATAAAACCGCCAGCGTGGGTGAGTCAGGCTGATCTCTCTTTTCAGTCCTCCAGGAAGCAACACTAGCATCCCCTCGCTCTTCCCCCTGCTCCCTCCCTCCCCACTTGTGTGAGGGTGGGTGTGCGTGCACGCATAGGGGGAATGATCTGAAAGGGGGTCCTCTCTTATTTGCCCCAGCCCCATTTCTGATCCAAGTTGGAGAATAAGACTGAATTGTCAACGGTTTCTCCTTCACTCTTGGGAGAGCGGATCACTTGCCCGAAGCTATTATATAGTGGGACAGGAAGACATCCAGCCCTAATAGAATCAAGAGTAGGGGCTCTAGAGGAAGCAAGTTTCCCTGCCAATGGCTTCAGCTGCTCTGCTGAACAGAATGAGTGACTCAAGCTTTGCTCAAAGTGGGTACCCAGGGGCCAGGCTGGGAAACTGCTGCAGGAGAGGAGATGGTTGCTGTGAGAGAGCAACAGGCTCTCCTTTGTGTCCTTGAGCAAGACAATTGGGAGACAGGCCTCTGGGAGCCTCAGGAACCACTGTGCTCCAGCTCACAAAGTCTTTGTCATGGTGCTAGTGACCCCCAGAGGCTCAGGGTGGGCCTTAGTCATGAATCTCAGCTCCCAACTCCCTTCTCCAGGGCTACCACCCTCACCCCCCTGACACCACACCTCCATGGCTTTGCCATACATCCTACCTAGCCTATCTCCCTGCTCCCAGTCTTCCTCCCCATCCCCCCACCCAACCCTGACCACTCCAACACAGCTTCTTTTTACTGCTGATGTTCCAGGACTTTCTCGATCTGTGTTGATCATGGCCTCACTACAGGTCTGTAATACATGCCTCCATCACTATAGTCCACAGCCCAGAAGGGTGTTGGGAAGAGGAGAGCTGACGTCTACTGATCTACTATGTGCTGTGTGTTATGCTTTACATTTGTGGCCTTCTTTTACCCTCTTAACTAGCCTATCATATTCGTTAAACCACCTCCACTTCACAGATGAAGATATGAAAGCTAGAAGGGAGAAAGCTCTGTCCAGGTTCACAGAGCGGAGCTGGGGGGTTCCATGCATCCTCCCCTCCCAGGGCCTGGCCTTCAGCCCAGAGCCTCCCCTGCACTCCAGGCTCATATATCAAACTGCTCACCCCATGTCTTCACCTACATGTCCCATAGGCATCTCGAGCCTCACATCTCCAAAAACCCTACCCTGCCCTGCCAAACCAGCTCATCCCGCATCTTCCCCGTTCCATTAAATAGCACCTCACATCTGCCCTGCCATTCAGGCCAAAACCTCGGAGTCATCCCTGCTTCCTTTTCTCGCCTCCCCCCCGACCCCAAATACAATCCAGCAGATCTGTCCAGGATTCAACTACTTCTCATCACTTCTGCTGCCACCATCTTGGTCCAAGCTACCATCATCCATGTCCGGATGATTGCAACAGCCTCCTGGGAGGTTTTCCTGTTTCTATAGTCTCTCCCCTTCCCCATCTATTCTCAACAGAGCAGCCAAAGGACCCTTTTACAATTGGTCATCATTTTACTAAAGCCATACGATCCTTACAAGGCCCTATACTTTCTGTCCTCTGTTACCTCTGCCTCTGCTCTCATCTCCATGCCTCGCTCATTCAGCCCCTGCTGGTCTTCATGGTTGCCCAGCAAGTTCCTGTTTGTATTCTGATCTTGTCTAGAATAATTTTTCTCCAGATGCTTACCTGGGTACCTGTCACAGAGCTTGCATATCACAGATCCCCTAGGGCAGGCACTCAACAAACGTGTTAAACTGAACTAACCAGCAGCCACCTTGTTGGTGTTCTGTTTGTTGAAATTACGAAGTTGGGAATTGATGGATTCATGGACAAGGTCCTGATAACATGTAATTGCATGTAATTGCTGCGGCTGATTGTGCTGCTGGTGCCAGCCTCCCTTCTCCCTCACCAAACTGAGGGTTTTCCTTTTCATTTCCCTGCACCCTGACTCAAGATGAGACGGATGAAAGAGGGAAAGGAAGACTTCTTTCAATTTCTCTTTCTTTTTCCACCTATTTCCCTAATAACTTAATAGGATTTTATTTGACCTGTGTTTTAAAACTATTATGCATGTAGTAAAACAAAAAGTAATGATTACCATATACCTGCTTTTGCTAGATTATACTGGTCCAGCAATCTTTTAAGAGTGATTTTGAAATACATTTTTCCATCAGTGAACACTTAAGAGAGGACCTCCTAAGAAAGATGGAGCAGCAAAGTAGAAAAGGCACAGGCTTTCAAATTTAAAACACCTGGTGTGAGTCCTAGGTCAGCCACCTTTGAGGTCTGAAATCTGAACAAGTTCCTTAATTCCTCTGACCCTTGTTTCCAAGATGTAAAATGGGTGAATAATGTTTATTTACTGAGGTTTAAAGATTCATGCAAAATGCCTAACTATCTGGAATATAATAGTAACTCAATAAGCAGTGACTAGCGTAATTATTATACATTAGGCATAATGTTAGATACTGTGGGTGCAAAGAAAAATACAAGTGTTTGCACTTGAATACAGTGACGTGAAAACAGAAAAACCACCATGCCACATTATCAGAGAGTCAGAGGTATGAGCCAAGTGTTGGGAGAGCTCAGAGGGAGGAGTCCCTCTTTACTCTGCCCGGGGTAATCAGGGAAGGCTTCTCAGAAGAGATGACATCTGAGCATGAGTCTAGGAAAACGAGTGACACTGGTCTAGCAGACTAGGTGTGAAGGCCACATTCAAAGGCCCCAAGGATGCAAGTGTATGGTAGTTGCCAGAAATACTGGATTCAGTTCAGACTTTGTCCAAGTGATACTGACAGGTAAAGAACAGAACTAAAGTGAGACCAAAGAGGAAGAGAAATGCTGGGGATGGTGCTGGGGATAAAACCCAGGACACCTGACCACTAGTCCATTACCCACTGCTAGGGTTTGGTAGGGCTAAGCCATGCCCTTGGGGGCCAGAGACAAGCGGGCATTGAGAAGTGTAATGCCAACACAGGAGAGGGTCAGCGGGAGCAGGAAGGCTCAGAGTCACCTCCTCACATAGATTCTGTAACCATCAGTCTAAAGTGGACCATCACTCCCAGGCTACCAATCATCTCTGTCATTTCCTTAGTGCTTAATTGTTTGGAAGTCATTCTGTACGTTTATCTGCTTCTCTTTTAAATAACTATCTCTGCCAATCCCCCAATAAAATATAGCTTCCCTAAGAGTAAGTGTGCATACAGCGCTCATGGGCGTGGAGTCAGCTGCGTGTATCAGAGCAGCCTGAGAGACTGGGGGAGCCGCTATGTTTTTCTTGCTCCTTTTATTAGATGTTTTCTGTTTATACTTTTAATTGTGCTGGCCCAGATATGTTTTAATCATTGCAGGTGGCCTTGATTCTTGTTTTGGAAGAAGGCAGGCTATATCTTTTAAATACATCACTAATATTTCATGACCCTTTTAATGCAAAGCACTAGAAATCTTTATTGTGTATAATTTAAAAATAAATGCATCAGTCATCATCTTCCAAAACAGTCCCATTTGAGCTCCCTGAGCCCACCCTCGAGCAGGACCCAGGCTTGCTAATTAAGTCCTGATCATGTTACTTGGAAAAGACTCAAGTAACAGCAATACAACGTCTATTAATACTACTCCTCTGGTTTTCAGGCAGCCTGGTCCTGAATACAGGACCCATTTCAGGAACTTTCTGAGATCTGATTGGATCATTATTTTCTACATTTCGCTTGCTGTACCTACAGCTTCTGGTCTAAGAACATTAGGTACGGCCATTATATTCTTTATTTGGATTACTTTTTCTCCCCAAGTTAAAACCCATATTCCCGAAGGTCAGATTACAGGGCCACTCACTTAGCTAGCAGAAACCATATGTGAAAAAAATCATTAGCACTTTTGTGTAGTCATGGGTGAAGTAAACATCAGTTAGTGAGTAAAAGAGGTCATAGCTTGGGCAAGCCCACCCTCTGGGAGTCAGTTGAGGTTCTTGAGTATGAACTTGAGCCCTAAAGGCCTTCACCCAGGAGAGTCCAAGGACTTCTTACATCACCACCAACCACACACTCCTTCCTCTCATTAGCCCCTATCTTCTGCTTCCAAACCGCTGGGGAAAATGTCCCCAGCAATTCCAACCACCCCTGCCTCACTTGTTAATGAATACCAGAAAGAGAAAATTCAAGACAAACTGGGAAAAACATGAAAACGCAGGCCAAGCTTTGGGCATCTGGAACCCCCGACTCTTGACTTGAGCAGGGTGGAGTGGGGAGACGTGCAGGGTGCTCTTAAAGTAGAATCGGCTCAGGAAACAAACTGTCCAATGCCAACCTAAGCACACACACTTGACTCAGTTTACCAAATATGCCAACATGTTCCCATGGAGTAGATCAATCGTGCTGTACAGGCATAAGAAACGTTTGGCCCATCTGCACTATGTCAATTTTCATTCTGGGGGGAAAGGCAGGGAAGAAGTGGATATTCTTTTACCTAATGTTAATGCCTCTCCTTTCCTATGTTTTCTATTAGTTTATAGAGTTAAGCCTGTAAGACGATCCGATCCGTGGCTACATCCTTTCACCCTTCAAATGTCAACTCAAATTAATAACAATGTACAATTACAGCCAACACAGTACACTTACTCTGGACCAGACACTATTCTACATGCTTTGCTCATATTAACCCATGCAGTCCTCACATCATCCCAATGAGGAAGACCCCCATTACCATTTTGCTAATGAGAAATTAAGGCACAGAGGGATTAAGTAACTTTCCCAAGGTCACACAGCTGGTAAGTGGAGGGGCTGGGATTTGAATCTAAGGCACACACTTTTAGTTGAGGTGTGAACCTCAGGAAGTGATGCACCCTGGTGGCTGATGATTCAGAGGTAATTGCAATGTGAGAGGCAAGGAAAAAAAGAATAAATAAATTAAAAAAAAATTACTTATAACCTTATATTCTTTACTACAAATATTTTTCACTGCCAGCTTAGTGGCTGCTCTGAGGACTGTAAACAGCATGGCTGGCGAGTGTGGCCTGTTCTCATGAAGTCAGTGGCACCTTCAGGCTGCCGAGCTTCCGCTGCCTTCGCATCTGCTCTGACAGCAGGGCCACTGTCAGTGTGGCGTGCTTGGCGCACAGGTGGATGAGGGAGGCAGCTGCAGTGGCCCTCACATGCCCTAGGGGCTGGTATCTTCCCGCCATTATTCCTCTCTGAAAATGACCTGATTATCCCTGAGAATGGGTGAGGCCCCAACCATCCCGGGAGGCAGAAGCGTAAAATGATTCCGTCTGGGTGTGTGGGGACTTATTCCTCCTCTAGAGGGAGCCCCTCTGTCCAGGCGTTCAAATTCAAACACACAGTATAAATACACAGCAATTGCGGTGAAGAGGGACTTACCAGGAGAAAGGAGGCCCCCCTATCCATCCCACCCTGGCGAGGAGCACACCTCCTCTCCTATTGATCAGAAGGCATGAGAGAAGCCACTTGAGCTGTCCTTTGTTCTGTGCTTGGTCTTTATCATCAGGCATAGCAGTGGGGTTTATCCTGTCAAACTCTGCCCCAGCTGGGTTATATTATCTCCGTTTTACAGAAGAGGGAAACGATGCTCAGAGCGGCTAAGTAATTTATCCAAGATGACACAGCACTAAAGCAAAGGAGCTGAAAGTGGATCATACCTCTGTCTGGGATTTTGTTGTTGATTTAAACCCTATGTATAACTGTCAGGGTGCCTTATAATATTAATAACCAACACGCATAGTTCTTAACACGGGTCAGGCGGTTCTAAGCACTGTATTCACTTAATCCTCACGGGAACCTAATGAGGTAAACGTGATTATTATTCCCATTTTGCAGACGTGGGAATGTAATAGGAAGGTTCACGTGCCCGGGGACACACAGTATCTAGGGTGACCAACCACCCGTTTGCCTAGGGTTGACTGGAGTCGGGATGTGGGATTTTCAGTTTCAAAACTGGGCCAGTCCCAGTCAAACCAGGAGGAGCTGATTGCCGCATAAGTGGCAGAGACAGAGCTTAAAGTCAGAGTTGCAACTCTAAATAAAACGCTCTTCTCCATGGTATTCTGTTACATTTTTTTCCTTTTCCTATGTTTTGCCCAAAGATTTCATAGAAACAGAAGTGAGTTGGGTGGGGCGTTTGTGGTTTCAGGTCCTCCCAGCCTGTGCTCACATGACAGTCTTTCAGAAGGGCGTCCAAAAGGCCACCCCCAAACTGCTGCATCAGCACATCCCTCCAGGCAGCCCTTACAGGTCCAAACAGCATGAAACCCCAGGGCTCCCCAGCAGCCAGAGGAATCCACTGTGCTGTTTCGTTAGGAAGAGCCCAGCTGATAGCAGGAGGGCCTGATAAATAGCAGCGCTGCTCCCTGGGGTGACACCTAAGGATTCTGGCCCTGAAACCAGATGTGAAACTGACAGCAGTTAATGAGGGACGGCTGAGGGCTCAGCCCGGTCCACATGCCAGGTCAATTCTTCACAGAGACGTCAGCATAGCTTACCCACTCTGAGTCCCTAGTGTCTTTGGAGTCACGAAGTTTTTTCCCTGGGCACTTGGAGGAGGGAGAGCAGACAATTCTTACTCCAGATGATTTTAGTTTCTCTTCAACTGCTCATGAATTAGGGGGTATGTGTGGTGGTCATGGCCATGGTGGTGGTTGCGGGGAGAGAGCATCTTCTTGTTGGTTAACATTCGGTCCCTGCAATTCTTGGTTTCCATTCAGAATTATCGTCTTTACTGTTTAAAGCACTTGGAAATAACCAAAGTCTAGCTTCTCATTTTCGAGAAGCCGGGCTATGGATCAACTGTACTTTCTATTTCAGGGCTGACTAGGAAATGTTTTGAGGGAAACTGGGGCAGGGTGGGCTGCGTGGCGGTGAGGGTTTCTAAGTATTGGAACTGGCTGCCCCATGAGGTTTTCTGAATGGCTTTGAAAGCAGCAGCCTAGCTTTCTGGCCGCCTGGGATGCGTCTTATTTGAGGGCCTTGAGTTTTTGTGAAGTCTGCACACCCGAGGGGCTGTCCAGAGGTTCTCAAGCTCAGTGTGGTGATGGGGGGGGGGGGGGAGATGGTATGGCATGTGGGTAGAAATCACTCCCAGACGGCACTGTAAAGCATTTCCTTCATTCTTCAGAATGCATTCCACTCAGCTTTCAGGATAACTATGAAATGCTTGGGTTTCTCCAAGCCTTTTCTGAGCTGGGTATCCTGAGCCCTCCTGGGTCCACTACTCACGCTCAGATACTGAGAAAGTGTGTTCTTCCTCACTCAGTTTGAGAATGTGTCATGTGGAGATACTTGACTCTTTTATGCCAAGTCTTTGTGCATAAAACAAACAAAAATCCTATTTTTCCATCCTGTTTCTATTTGTTAAATAAGCTTCCTCATTTAACCTTACTCCTTCTGTGAATATTTAATTTCCCCAGAATGGTGTCATGCAAATGGGGGAGGGAGTGAATTCTTCTATTTGCAGGAAATGCTGACTGTTACTCACTTATGGGATAATTGAAAATCTCTTCTTTCTCCCTTTTTTCTGCCAGGCCTACTTTCTGGCTATTGCTCTGCTCAACTTCTTTGCTTTGGAAAACACTAGTCACTGCACTAGGCAAGGCTTTTTGCAGTTGAGCACATCTACAAACTGCCCCTCCTCACATCACACCCACCTCCCTCCACCACAGTTCTTGTCCAAGCTGGCCTCTCACCTGGAGTGGCTGCTGTTCGAACAAATCCAGCCCATTTTATCCAAAGCTGGCCTCTGATCTCACTATCTCTACCGAAGTTTCACAGTAATCTTTCTTTTCTCTGAGCTCATGCATCCATTTGTTCCACAAATATTTGAATGACTACTAAAGTCTACCAAATGTAAGGCACACGGCTAGGTGCTCCTAAGACTCGGCCCTCTCATGGTGAGCAATGTAGCACAGAAATAAGACAGAAGACAAACAAGCACAGTGAACTATGCTTGATTTTCCCAGGGCTCAGTTTCATTACATAGGGACATGGGGTGCTGATGGACATTGGATGGGTCTTTTCAACTAGACTGCAAACTCCCCATTTCGTTTGTATTCCCCACCTTTCATACGTGGTTCAGAACATGACAGATACCTATGATTTTTGAAAATATAGAAAAAAATAATAACCCATAACTCTACCCCCAAAGAAGACTCCTGCGAATCTGTTAGTACCTATTCTTCCAATCTCGTTTTTCAAAGCATAGACACATATATACATGTTTATGTTTTTATGTTGTTTTTCCATAACTGGACGAAGTGAAGTGTACATTTTTAGGGCTTTTAAGATATACTACTAAATAACTCAGTCATCACTGTATCAATATGCTTGTTTCCCTACCAACTAGTTCGTAACATTGGCTAAACAATAGAATCACCTAGGAAGATTTAAGAAATCCAGCCTTTCAGGTACTTCAGACCAATTAAATCAGAATCTCTGGGGTGAGTCTACTAATACCTGCATGTTTGTAAAGCTCCCGGATGATCCTAATGTGTATCCATAGTCGAGAACTACTACCCCAATCCTTTCCATCTCACTGATTATTTTCATTGAATGAACTACCCAATCTGCTTAGAACTGATGGCCCACTGACCAATTATCACTGTGTGAATTCTTGGAACCTTTCATTTCACTGTTTATGTCTGGGTGACCAGCTGTCCTTGCTTCCAGGGTAGCTATTGAGTTATTTCCCTCCCTGAAGGCTGTGCTGGGAACCATCTCTGGCTAAGGTCTGGGGTAGTGGGACACAGTTGTGCAAGTCCCCTAGGGGAAGAGGTAGAATAGGGTTTCTTTCTCTGCTACTTTTGGACTTGGAAAAAGGGAGAATTAAGGCTCACTGCCATCCCCTTCACTGGAGAGTGTCCACTTACCCTGACCTTCCACGTGTATGTGTGTGCGGGGGGGAGGAGGGGACAGGGGCTACAATGTTAAAGCACAAACCAGTGTTACATCTAAAATACTAGGAGTTGAATTCTTAGTTTTATTTATTTGCCCAATATATTTACTATATAATCAGGCAAACAGCCCATCAAGGGTTGGCCAATATGATCACAAAACATATAGTTCAAGGGATAAATTGAAAGGCCATTTTAGTAAACATAGTGCTGGATTCCTATGGCTTAAAACACACCATATTATTATTTTTCATTATTTTAAATAGAATCTATTTAATTCTCTTTCAGCTCTAACTATTGGCCTAAAATAATAAAAACCTATTGGGAGCTGTGCTGAGTGCTTGATATATAATAGGCTTTCCATGAACCCTTATTGAAGGATGATACAGGAATACTTCAGTAATTAGGTTGTTAATTTCAGCTACCTATCTAAAAAGTGTCTCTCTATCCCTGGCTCAATATCCTCATATAAGAATTGAAATAACTTTACTACCAACCCCTATTTTCTCACATCCCATTTATTTCCACACCCACTTTTCTAACTATGCACACACACCCTCAACACACTAAGATTTAAAATCCTTGAGGTGAGCCCTAGCCAGTTTTGCTCAGTGGTTAGAGCAACAGTCTGCAGACTGAGGGGTCCTGGGTTCGATTCCAGCCAAGGGCATGTACCTCAGTTGCAGGCTCAATGACCGGTCCCAGTCAAGGTGCAAGCAGGAGGCAACCAATTGATGTGTCTCTCTCACATTGATGTTCCTCTCTCTCTCCCTCCCTCCCTTTCTCTCTCTCTCTACACCCTCCTCCCCCACTCTCTTTGAAAAGCAATGGAAAAAATGTCCTCCGGTGAGGATTTAAAAATGAATAAAAATCCTTGAGGTGAGTAAATGTCTTCAGGTTCTACTTGCCCACTATGTGTTCTTAGTGAGTGATTTTCAATAAACAGAGTCTAGGATTTGCCTACATGTCCAAGGCCCTGTCTCTACTATTGACCCTTCAACACTTGAGTATTTAGTTCTGACTGCTGTTACCGACTGAATCCTAAGCTTGGCTTTGGCTCCTACTTTCTATCACTTGTAGCCTGATGTTGCCTTCTGGGTTTCAACCCATCTGATTCCTTTCCTTTTACTTCTCTAGGAATTCAACTATCCCTAGGGAAGGGATAGCAAGGAAAGGAAATAGGGAAAAAAAAATAAGTAAAACCTAAACTTTGGCCACTTGCCAACTATCCAATTCATCACTCAACCTGTTCATGACTAAACTCTACCACCAGAGAACCAAACTGAAATCACTGGGGTCAAACATTTTAATCTGTCTCATTATTCCACTGGGAATGAACAGAGTCCCCAGATTTATTAGGGCTTCCCATTTAAAGTGGACTTCCGAGTTGTTCAAATCAAGCTTTTACCCATCTGCCAACAATGGACACTGGGACAGTAGGAAGTAAAGCTGCAGAGCATTATCACAAAGAGCAATAATTCATGTCTCTGTATGATGGAATCTGGTGCTAACATCCTTTGGATCTGAACTCTTAGATACTTTACATTTTTGTTAATATGTTAGGCATTTCATCAATTATGAGTTACTATAGTATAAATACAGATGAATAAATGCATTGACCTCCAGCTGGATTAAACAACAGGAACCTCCAGAAACCAATCGAGGCATGGATTTATGTTCCTGGCCAAGGACACATAAAGGATTGTTATAGAGAAAGAAGGTTTCATTTTGAACTTTGAAAATGATTTTCTCATGCTGTTTAATGAGTTGTCATATACAAACATGCACCTCTCACGTAAAATCAGACAGTCTACTAGGAGGAAACCCTAGGTTTTCTGCTTCATAGTGAACTTGAAGGTTTAGTTTTGGCCTCTTCAAGTGAGGACAGATCCAGATGCACCGCAGCAATCACTCTGGATTCAGGTAGTTTCAGACACTTGAAACAATGAGTAGCTCTCTTTGCCAATTGTCCCAAAATACGCTGTGAGGGCTCTGTTCCCACTATTCCCCTCCCTCTGCCTGCCTGGCAGTGACGAGGATTTGGTTAATTACAGTAGAGGATCTCGTTAATCATGATATGGGAACTGATCTTCCAAAGACAATTTTTTTTCTATTAACTTAATTGTAACCTGGCTGGTCAGCCTGTTCTTAAACTGACCATCGATTGGATTACATAAAACTGATGTTTTGGATAAGGGTCTTTTTTCCTTCAGAAAACCAGGAGATTTGGCTCACTAATATCTACTCTCTTAATGTTAATAGTATTAATGTGTTTGGGGGAAATATGGTTTGATAAGAAACAGTCCTATGGTTTAAATCAAAGTGTGTTTTCCCCCGTGTTTTAAAATTATAGTCAACGAGACTTTCACTGGACCTTGGTAGCAGAACGATCATCATCTCATTGAAACTGTGATTTGAAGAGTTAGTCCTACAGAGTGAAGGTTTCCTGTCCTGGGAGTAACCCAAGAGCCAGGTTTGGAGGTAGCAGAGGAAGTGGCACTCAGGGGAATGAACATTTGTTGAGCCCTGTGCTACCCTTCCATATATGGTATCTTTCACATTTAATAGTAACCACCAACTGTGGGGACAAATGTGTTGTTTTCCTCCATTGCATAGATAAGGAAACAGATTCAGAGACACTAAGTCACTCACCCAAGGTGACACCCGAAAGCCAAGATGATTTTCCTTGAAGTCATTCAAATCTAACACAACCAGTCAATGGAAGAACAAGAAATGAAAATTGGGTCTGTAAGACTTGAAGACTACCTTTCTACCAGTAAATGTTACCTCCAGGACTACTTCAGTTCCTGGAAAGTTCATTGTATATAGTTTCTGGGGAGACTACAAGGAAGGTTTAGGGGAAATAAACAAAGATGGGCAGCTTGGGTCTTGCATGAAGGTGTGTAACTGAGGGTTTGAGGGGGTTGACATGCAAGCTAGTGCTCTGCTTTCCAAATCAAGTGTCAGCAGAGGATACATCTGCTAAGAGGAAGGGGCCCTTTCTTTGCAAAAAAATCTCTGTCTACTTGCCAAGGGGGTCATTTCTTCTAACTTACACATGATCTGAAGGAGGTCTCATATGGAGGGAATCTTGGAATATACAGGTGAAAAACTTCTAGAAAGCTCTCACGTGTTGCCCAAAAGTAGTAACCTACATTTTATAGCCCTTTTCAGTCACAGGGCCTTCACAAGCCCTTGCTCTTCTCTTTCAGTCTCATTTAGAATTCCCAAAGCCACTCCATGTGGGCTATGATTCCCCCTCATTACAGATTTAAAAATTGATTAAAAGCTCAGACACTTGCCCAAAGTCATACAGCTAGTAAACCAAGAAGGTTCCAGCATAAGTCTTTTCTCACCTCCTTACTTCTATTTTTGTAGTTCTATGCTTCCAGCCTAACTTGGCTTATCTAGCTAACCACACACAAAGATGCTTGTCTACAATCCCAGCTCTATTTTGACCTCAGCAAATCCCAAAAATATGTCTGTCCCTCAGTCAACACAGTTCACCAGCCAACACTGTCATGGGGAGAGAGTGGTCAGTGAGGATGGCGAGTGGAAATAGCTCAAGCCTTCAGAACTTCTTAAAAGTGGACTCAGTCTCTAAAGGTTCTTGGATCGAAAACATGGCAGGCAATGTGATTATCCTGTTGCTGAAACAGCCTCCCCCCCCCCCCCCCTTAGGAACAGTTCTCCGAAGGCCAGGAAGGGGGTGTGTCTGGGGGAAGGCACTGGCAGGCTGGGCTGATGGTTAAAATAATAAGGTTCTTTGTTAGCTCGGTCACATTTTTAGGAAATACCACCTGGTCAGTGTTAGCATGTACCCTGTCATTTAATAAAATGGGCAAAGGGGTAATTTGCAAATTGGACTTTGCAAATTGCCAGTATCTATCTAATTATTGTTTAATCAAAATAATCACTTGGTTACTGGAATTCTGTTTTTTAAAATGCAGGCCATTTGTTTGGAAGCTGCCTAAAGGAAAAGCATTATAGCATATTTGAGGACTGTTTAAAAAAAAAATTTAATAAAGATTCCAGGATAAATCTCTTCTAATCAATGGTGATATGAACAACAAAATAACCCCCAATCACTGGACACATTCTTAATTGTCCAACCCCATGTTTATATCACAAATTCAATTTGGGGGATTTCTAAATATTGATGTAAAAGCATGAGTACTGGTTATTATGTATGTGAGAGACAATGGCTACTTCTGAACTATTTCCATAATTCTGAATTACCAACCAATCAAGCCACCAACCCCCGGCACGAAGTGGGGAAACCTTCAAACCATTCTTCGTATCAGAACAGTTCTTCATACCATTATGGACAGACAGTACAGAGCTATTCCTTTTCAACCCTTCTCCCTACATATTGGGCTTGGGTAGACTAGTTGCAAACCAAATAAACAAGCTAGAGCAACGATGCTCTAATCCCTAGGCTGCTCTGCCGGCAGACTGACAGCTCCAAGCTTAAGTGTACCAGGTCCTCTCAGACAATGACGTGAAGTCCGCAGGGTCCAGGTAGCCAGCCATATAGAAGCCCCAGCTTCTCTCTCTTTCATTTTTCTTCCTCTTTTTCTCCATCACTCTCCTGCCAAGGTGCTGGCATCAAATGATTATGCTTCTTTGACAGGCCTCTGAGGGACCTCTCGTTCACGTTCACTTTTTCCCTCCCTCTTTCTCTCTGTTGTCCTCTCTCGTCTTCTCTTCTTTTGCACAAAAATGTACATGTGCATATACTGTATGCGCTGAATTGTGCCCCCCTGTATATGTTCAAGTTCTAACCCCAATACCTAAGAATATGACTTTTTTGGGGGGATAGGATCTTTCAAGAGGTAAAAGTAAAGTGACTAGGGTGGCCCTAATCCAGTATGACTGATGTCCTTATAAAAAGAGAAAAGTAGGGCTCAGAAAGGTATAGAGGGAAGATCGTGTGAAGCTACCGGAAGGAGACAGCCATCTACAAGCCAAGGAGAAAGGCTTAGAACAGGCCTTCCCTCACGGCCTCAGAAGGAGCCACCCTGCCCACGCCCTGGTCACGCATGGACTCCCGGCCTCCAGAACTGTGGGGGAGCAAGTTGCTGTTCCTGCAGCCCCAGCCTTGGGCACTCCGTCGCGGCAGCCCCGGCAGATAGTTCGCTCTGCCCCGGCCTCCCTGCTCCCTCTCTCCCAGTGAGCCGAGCTCGGCTGGCCCTGGCTGAGGGTTTGTCTGTCCTTCCCTCCAGCAAGGAGGTGCTGTGGACATGAGGTAGGGAAAGGACACTTCACGGGCAACAGAATTGTGTGACTTGCAGAAAACTGGGTCAGAAATTGAGAAGATATGCCACCTGTCCTTTTTCTATACCAACTCATTGTGTATTTAAGCAAACCACCTCAATTTTCGGGGCATCTTCTCATCCGTAAAGTGAGAGGCTTGAATTAGACGATCTTGAATGCCTCTCAGAACCTTAACATTGTGTGCTCGGCCCGGCTCAGGCCCGGGGTCCATCCCACACTCTACACCAGCAGCTCCCTGGAGGAGGCCCGCAGAAACAGGCCGTGGTCAGGACAATATTTAGTTTTTAAAATGTTTTCTAGCATAAATTATTTTAGCTTGGAGCTGGTGGTTTGGTTTTGCCTACTCTGATGCTTTCCCACCGTGTAAACATATAAGCTTGGGGGGAACGTAAAGGAGGTGAATGAACCCATAGCCCTTGTGTAAACTGTGAGCAAGGATTAAACGTGAGACTGAAATGCTCCACGTTTGGGAGCGGTTTGAGCCAAGCTGCGGGTAAGCCACAATTCCTGCACTTCATTTTTCTTGACGTTGGACCGTAGCGAATGCTCAGAGTTCTAAGAGGGAGCTTGGAACGAGTCCTGCAGATGCGGGTGTTGTTGCTCTTTGTTCTATCTCAACAACATCCTGGCGACATACTTATTTCTGTCTCTTCACAAATGTTTAGGAGACAGACACAGTGTGGCCTCTCTGAGGAGGGGAAACCACTTTCTGCCTCAGGGGCTCTTTTTGCTATTTGCTGCTGGGGCTGCTGTAAAGACATATACAAGCCACAAGCTCACACCCCAAGCATCTATGCACGTCTTCCAATGAAAGATAAAGGCAACATCATTTCTAAATATAACTGCAATGGCTTATGTTCTTAAGAAAGAGATGGACACAAATATCATCAATATATTTAGTGCCTATTTCAAGAAAGTACCTGCTGACACAAGGCCATCAGCTACAAAAGCTGAACACCCCAAGGGAACCCACAGATGGGGAACCCTGGTGCTGCCAGGCAGCAACCCGTCTTGTTTTTAGATAAATATCTGCTTTCCATACAGATCCTGCAGAAGGCCTTTCCCTTCGAGTGGACAGGCTCTTCCAGAGCATAGCACTTAGCCCCCAAAGGAAATTCTCCTCATGCCAGTTGTAAAATAACATCTCCAATTTGACCGTTAAGGGAGGAAGTTCCAACCACAGAAGACAGACTAAACGAATTCCTGAAAGCATCCAAATCATTCATGCTAGAACACAGGCGTCGGATTTGGCTTTGCTCGTGTCCAGTGTGTGCTGGACTGCAGGCTGATGGGTCTCTGCTGAGGGTGCCTCCCTTCCGGGGGGGTTCAGGTCCAGCTTCCCTCAGGAAAGCTCCAGGTTGCCCGGAAGTGGATGGCAGGCATTATCTGCTCCAAACTGTCCCCCTACCCCCCGGAGTCTGCTACACTAACACTCTCTTCTCCCATTTGGGCCTAAAGATTTCATCAGGGGAGCCTATTATTGTTTTCCTGGGTTATATAACAACAGGAACATTCCCTCCAAAAGGGCTGTTATTAAGCACATATGCTCCCTAGACGTGGAGAGGCCACTCATGAGCACAGGGCGTGATTTTGTTTATTTATTTAGTTAATTTTCTTCTGGACAGCACAGTGGCCTGGCCTGGGAAGAGAAGAGCTGAGCTTTACCGGTAACACTTCTATAAGCCTGTAGGTGGCCCTGGAAGCAGGGGCTGAAGGACAGAGGATGTTGAAAGGGAAGCAAAGGCCTAAGAGGGCACACACAGGAACTAGATTTACCTGAGATACTTGTTAAAAATAGAATTTTGGGTCCCACTCTCTCCTTAGGAATCAGAATCCCTAAGACTATTCTCAACTGTTCTCAACTTGGGGGCAATTTTGTCCCCCAAGAGACATTAGGTAATGGCTGAAGACATTTTTGATTGTTACAACTGGGGAGGTTGCTACCCAAGAATGCTGTAGAATCCTACAATACACAGGACAGCCCCCCACAAGAAAGAATGATTGATCCAAATGTTAATAGTTCTGAGACTGAGAAACTCAGCTCTGTGGGTTAGAGGGGTGCCAAGTATCTGTGTTTTTAACAAGATCTCCAGGTGATTCCAGTTCACACTGAGGTTTGAGAACCCCTCACCATGCCTTGGTAGCCAGCTGACAACATCAGGTTGCCAGGGCAGTGAGGATGGATAGAGACAGGAACACAAGTACATGGAATATGCCCAAATTGGTAGCAGTGAAGACAATCACAGCCTACTTCACAAATGTATTCTGAGACAGACCCATGGAAGACTTTAATAGTAGGATTTATAATGGGACTGTAGGCATGAGTAAGTGTAGATCCAGGTACCCCAGGCAGAAAGGCAAGGGTTTGCTGAGCAGCTGTGCCTTCAAAATATCGACCTCACTGCCAATTTTCCATCATTACCTTTACGGATTTAATCCTTTAAGAGCATTTGCAAGCCCTCTTCTCAAGTGCACTATGCTGCTGGGGAGGGCCCTATCTTGAACCTTAAGTGTCATAAGCTGATAATGGAAGAACAGAAGTTAATTCTAGGTCTTGTATCTTGGTCACTTGGTGTGCAACAGAAGGCTAAGAGAATCTATCTGTCGTTGGGGGAAGATGTGAAAAAGTTAAGAAACACCTTAACTATCTTCTAGTGCTCAAGAGAGCACCGTATCGAGAGTCAAATGACTTGTGCTCTACTTTTTGTCTCTCTACTCAGCAGCCATATACGTTGGCCAGGCTGCTCTCTGGGCGCCTCAGTGTCCTTGCCCATGAAGATGCTTGACTTGTCTAACTCACTGCATTTCTGTAAGGATCACCAGGGGAATGTCTGAGAAAGGGCCTTTTAAAAAATTACGATGAAAAGAAATGATTGTGCTTGTAGGTGAAAGGAAAGAAACCAATAGTGTTAACCTGATATAAGTGAAAATGTTTCTTTATTAAACCATGAAGTTGATGGAAGGTATCTGTTATTTTCTTAGAATAATTATGAATCCTCATGGCTATAAAGAATCAGAAGAGAACCCAAAGTGAACTTTTTTCTGCACAGTAATTTAAAGTTTTAGAATTTTTCTAAAGAAACACAAAGGATATAATCAAAGTCATATGAGATCTACCAAATTTGCTGTTTCCACTATAAACTAAGCTTGTTTAATTAGGTCATGTAGACCCCATAAACAACTGAGACCTGGCTTTGTTGTTTTGGTTGCTTAAGGCATGACACTTTTTGCAAATTCTACTGCAATCTTTGTCTTTCTCCTGAAATGTTATTATTTCCATGATATAAAACCTGCATCTTGACATGGACACAAGTGAACTATTTCTATGTTCATCCAAAATAACCAACTTCATTTTACTCTGTTTACCTACAAGGGCAATAAAATAAATCACCTCATTGCATTGTAAGGAAACTTAGTATTAATTATTTTTATGATTACTTTTACCATTCTATTCAAGTATGCTTTAAGACACCATGTTAATGTTCTCAGAGCCAAACATTACTATCAATTATGCAAGCAAACAAACAAACAAACAAAAAAACAAGGCACTCTCTTGATATGGATTGGAACTAGATGTGGGATGGTAAGGGCCAGGAAATATAAGTTAACTCAATGGTCAGTCCCAGATTCCTCAATCAGCTCCCCACTCCTAGCACTGTGTATACACCAAGTACTTCCTTGTCATTCCCACCTCTTGATGCCACATCCCCCACTCTCATTTCGTCTTATTATTTCTCATTCATCTGTTGGCTCAGTTCATGAGCACATGGGACTATCTTTACTTTTATGTTTGGTATAGCGCCTGATAACTGTTGACAAGGCACCATAACCCCCATTTTACAGATGGGGAAGTTCAAATACCAAACTATGAGACTTACTGAAGGTCAGTACTTCTCAGAGGTTTTCAGGGACTGCACCAATGTAAGCCTTGTGGGTTAACCACTTGACCCTGACTCAAAATCTTTCCACTGATTTTTACTAAGCATTTTACAACATCCTGTAATTATCTTATCATTAGTTTATTAATTATTCCACCTAACCTTGGAGCATGATTTTTCTTATTTAACCACATAGAAATAGGGGGTGAATAACTAAGGCTCTTTCTCCATAAATGCAATGCCCTCAGTCTATGAATGCAGCCCCTATATTCTCAAGTTCAAGTCAAACAAAAGCCCATGGCATCTCATGGGAAATACCTAACAGGATTTCCTCTGGTAACTGAAGCCACCCATCACCCAGCGAAGACGAGGAGATTCTCACTAAGGGCACAGCCATCAAAAGCGTCCCCTGAGGAACTCTGACCCTGGAAGATGAGCACAAGTAGGGTCATAGTAAAGTGTCCAGAAATGTTACCAAGTAGAATGTTGCCTAGATCATGAACAGCTCATGACTTAAAAAGGTTACCCCATTCCCCTCCACCTCTGTCCTAGAACACAGAATGTCCCATAGATGTACCTTACAAAAACGTTCAGCAGTCCCGCTTCCCAACTCTGGATTAGGGCTCAGAACCACCACACCTTTTAGTCTAGTGCTTCTATTCCCACATCACTTCTGATTTTTTTTTTTAAAAGTATTTTTCAATCACAGCTGACATTCAGTATTATTTATATTAGTTTTAGATGTACAGCATACTGGTTAGACACTTATATAATTTACAAAGTGATATTCCCAATAGGTCTAGCACCCACCTGGCACCATGCATAGTTATTACAATATTATTGACTATATTCCCTATGCTCTGCTTT
This sequence comes from Miniopterus schreibersii, assembly GCF_964146895.1. Lineage (NCBI taxonomy): Eukaryota > Metazoa > Chordata > Mammalia > Chiroptera > Miniopteridae > Miniopterus > Miniopterus schreibersii. Next base: position 28,693,522 of record NC_138101.1, read on the forward strand.
ACATCCCCATGACTATTTTGTGACTACCAAGTTGTACTTCTTAATTCCTTCACCTTTGTCACCCAGTCCCCCGATCCCCCTCCCATCTGGCAACCATCAGTCTGTTCCCTGTATCTATAAGTCTGTTTCTGTTTTGCACCATCATTTCTTTACAAAGACTTTTACAGACACCAGTGTGACACAGCCTCCTGGAAAGAATGTTCTAAAGGCCTCCCCAGAGCCTTTGATTACCCTGAGGAAGCACAAAATGTTCATGAGAAATTGCTCCTTTGTCTTTCTATAATTAGCTGTCTCTTCCTCCTCTTGATTCTACACCTAATGACGCACTGACTTGGCTAAACAACATCAGTAATAGACTACACTCATTACAATACGACACAAATACCAGCATCAATGTGGAATTTCTGCTCCAAACCCAGAATCATTATTTTCTCTGTTGGTAACAAAAATCCAAATCTCTAATATGGCTTTAGTAGTGATCATTTCCTAATTACTTAGGAAAATCTACCTTTCTGGTTATTGCTTTACTTACAGCCCATGCCAGTCATCACCCTGGCATAACATTAGGTGAAAAGTCTCACCTCTAGGTCTTTTTTAATTTTTATTTTGCATTTCCAGGCAGTAGTGGAGGGAAGGTATACTGATTTTTCTGTCAAAAGTGATTTGCCTTATAACATGTGAAAAAGGTATACATGTATAATTTTTTAAAGGCTGCCAACTTGCATGAACACTTGGTAGTACGGCGTCAAACACCCAGCAAATTATAAAGGAATTATGAGAATGCCTATAAATGCTTTGAAATGGTAGACACCCTTGGATTCTGTGTACAATAGCCCGAGGTCCACCCTTTGTTAATTGACCGAATCTTTTGTCTGAAGGCCAAGCTCTAGCCTTTTTATGTCTAGCCTGGTTCCTGGGTGGAGAAGGGAGAGAAGCTGCAGTGTTTCTATGAACAGGTAGCCAGATGCTGGTTCTTTCCAAAGCATCGGTTAGTTTATTTCTTTTACAGTCACACACACACACACACACACACACACAGTGAGCAGTCACGAAGGCCTGGGATACGGCCACTGCTAAGGGCACTTGGCATTCTCTCACCCTCTCCCTCTCTCGTTCGATTCCTGCCGACTTTGCACCAAATGCCGGGTCTGCCGTCGGCCTCACGGAGCCCCACACAGGGGGCAGCCCTGGACATCTCCCTGCGCTTGTCCCCACCTGACAGGAGTCTAGCCAAGCCACACCCTCTCACACCAACGAAGACAACAGCTTTGTTATTGAAAGCGAAGAGAAGAGGTTTCAAATGAGCAACGCTCCTTCCTCATAAACTACACATCTGGTCCGTCGAGTTCCACACCCTGGCGCACAGAGTCCCTTCTCTTCGGCGATGGTGTGGGGAAGTCAGTGACCAGGGCGAGCTGGGCCAGGCTCTCCTGGGCTGAGTGGGACATGGCTACTGTCAGCAACTGGTTCTCTAATTATTCTTATTCAGAATGTGAACTATTAGGGGACATAGAGTATGTAAAAAAATTTGCACAGCAATTGGTTTCAATCAGTCATTGGTTAAATATAAATGTCTCAAAAAAATCCCACAGAAACAAAAACCAATCACAAAAACCCATCCCCAAGCCTGGCACCCAGAACACGCAAGGCCTACAGGGTGGGTGTCTGGATCACTCCTGGGTTGGGCCACCACAATGTCTGGGTGTTACCCCTTTCTACTAGCCTGGCCACAAACCTCTGTGTGAAGAGGACCCTGTCTTCAAGCCTAAATGTCAGGAGCAGCAGTGACAGAAAAACACTCCTGGAAGCACTGTCTTTTGCTACTTAGGCCAGTTTTTCCTTTTGGTTTGGCTGCACTGGGGGCTCCTACTAGTTCCAGGGGCAATGCAGAGAGGAGGTGCACACGTAACTGGATGTGGGGCATGAGATCAGAAGCCCTAGGCTGCTTTTCTGAATGGACTGGGTTCCTCTCTAAAAAACCACTAAATTGCAATTTAGGCCCAATTAATCTACACGAGTCTCCTATAGAGAAGTCAGTCTATCCGCTTGCTCTGCCAGCTGGCTTAAGCCTGGTGTCATGGCGTGTGTTTGGATAAAAGCCCTTCCCCATGCAGCCGAGTCTCGCTTGATTCGTCTGTGATTCAAAAGCTGTGATGGAAAGAGCCTTCAAACTCCAGGTGTGCAGCTCACCTGGGACACCACACAAACATTCAAAGTGCAGCAGCCACGAGTGTCCAGTCTCCAGGAAAGGCCAAACATGAGCTCGTGGGAACAAGGGCCCTTTGGGGTAGAGAGAAAAGAAGGTAACTGAAGACCCTCAATAGGGACAACATGTTCTGCAACTTCTGGAAGTAATCAGAGGGAGTGAGCCAAAGAGCAGATTAACATCCATGCACAGACTTAACTGGCCACCTCTGGGAGATTCGACTGGTTGAAGGGGATCCAGAAACAGAGCTTGGACCCACTGAAAGTAGAGTCAGTTCCAAGGGCTAGCTGCTTTGAGTTCTGTTTTTAAAACTTTAAATAAGGTAGATTTCCTCACTAAAATCAGATCAGCTGTGTAACCATCCTGCCACATCAAAGGTGCTCTTGGTACTTTATGGAAACCACACGGGTCTAGGGCTCCCTCTACCACAAACAGAGCCACAAGGGGAGCTACCAAATGCCCAAGGCCAGGGACTAGAGAAATGTCTGTTGTCCCCTTCCCAGGTTCCCAGCAATGTTTCCTACTCTTCTGGTCCACTACTCAAGCAGAATCTCAAGAAGCAGGGAAATCATGTTACCTTCTGTACATAAAGAGTTTACCTCCTGAGTTAGGTCTGGATGATAAAATGCTCAGGTGTTCCCTAGTTCCCCCTTTTCCATGGACTCATTTTTAAGTACTATTTTTAAGTAAGATTTTAGAACTTTGAAATTTCTCCCCTTGTAGCATAAGCATTATGATTCTTACTAACATTCTTTTGTTTGCAGAAAACAATTTAGTTCCAACTTGTTTGATTTAACCTCTGCTCTGATGTCTTCAAAGTATCTGTGTACAGAGGCCTCCCAATGCCAGGATTGCTATTACCTGAACCTACGCCATCAGAGACATGGCTCACTATACATTTTAAAAGTACACTTTCAGAGGACAGCGACAACAGCTTCTTGTAGGAGCCCAACACAGTGAGGCTGCTCCCACTTAGCCACCGGCTGCAAGGAGTATTTAATCTCTGAGATCCTTCCATGGGGCATCTGTGACAAAGGCTGACTTGGCCACATGGTTAAAAGTGGAAGCAGTATTTTCGGTTGCTCCAGTTATTTTTGCTCAGGCTACTCTCATCAATATCAAATCTAATGCTGTTAAAATAAATTTTAAAAATGGCACAGCAACTGCACTGCTCCTGCTAACAGCTCCAAAGGACAATGGAGCTTCACTTGAATGGACTCCAATCCCAACCTCAGAGCCAAGTGCCATGCTGCTTGCAAAGCCTGTTATGAACAAGGGTCAAAGCATTGCAAAGAGCTCTCTGTTGGTGCAGCCACTGGCACAGAGTGGTTACAGATTTAAGTGTCCTTGCTTATTGGGGTCAAACATTTGTCTTTAGTAAAATAAAGGCACTGGATTACTTTCTAAAAATAAATGCCAGAAATGTGTTCTATGACTTCAGGATTCTCCAGTGGGTGGGTGGGTGGAGGTATCAACTGAGTGAGGATACAGATAGCAACTGAGTAAGCTTCAGCAAAATGCTCTCTAAAATCATGTTGACTTGGCAAGGTCATGTTAAAGAAAGAGGTGCGGTTGAATATAACGATTTCCCTAAGGAAAAGAGTCAGTAATTAGTGCCAAACTTATTCGCATAGTGCAAAGTTCTACATTTTGGGAAGATGAGAGAGGTTCCCAAGAAGCTGATCAGCATATCCCATTGTTATTTTTTTTCCTGAAAGAAATCTGTAATTCATGATTTTTTAAATTCCAGTCTCTAACAATTTATATCAAATAGAAAAAGTAGACACCTATTTAGTTGTGTGTCAGAATCCTGGGGTCACTGAAAAGTTCTGCGTAGAGTTCTGAATACAAGAGCAGTAAATGTCCAGACAATGGATTGACTGTATGAATTAAGCTCAGCAGAGGAAAATACACAAGTTGAATCAGAAGGACCTAACACTTAGCAATAGCGTTAACATCTGTAAGCTCACCCTGAGTCATAAAGTAGGCCAAGAAGCTTGAAAAAACACAGATCTACTAAGTTTTTTAGAAGAGGCAAATACTGAAATAAAAATGTTAAAACATGACATGCTAAACTCCTTAAAAAATATCTTTATAAGTAAAAATAAGTGAAACTTGGAGAATTAGAAACTCATACAGATAAGTTTGACAAAAAACAACAACACACACACAAAAAAAAACAGGTCAAGGGATATCTGGCAAACACAAACACATAAATCAGCTGTTCCAGATGACACACATCCTCGGGGAAGGAAAGATTTTGACTAATACGCTTACTGAACACTGGTGCAGTAAAGATGAATAATTAGTTCTGAAAAATTACCTTGCACACAGGGGGATGTCAGCAGATTGGAAAGAGACCAACCACATGTGATAGTGATACAGCAAGAAAGCCGAGGAAAGAGTAGTGAAAAATCAGCATAGGATACATAAAATTGTTGGTTTAACAAACTGTGGAATAAATGTTAGGGAAGCAAAATCTAAAGGGTTCAGGATACTGGGGACGAACAAACAGAGAACAATCTGCATCAAAATGACCACAGAGGAGTTTATGAGATTAAAGACTTTAACACTGTTAGTGTTGTAGTTACGAATGTAAAGGGATGGAGAAGGGGGCATTGAGCTGAATGTGCAGTGTCTTGGGAAATATTTTTACGGTTAGTCCAAAGATTCAAAAGAGGGGCTGAAAATGGACAGAAATCACAAACAAGTGTGGTATATGGCCCAGAGGTGGGAGAGGTGTTTCAGAGGGAGTCTTAACACTCTGTCATCACATTAACCTGACTCAATACCCAGACCAATGACCTGGGACAGGGTGTCACAAAATTTATGGATGACACGGAGTTGAGATGTGTGACAGGAGATGTGGAACAGGAGGAAGAACAACAACAACAAAACACACTATGTTAGACACAGACGCATATGCAATTAGAGAGAATCCACCAAAAACAGATATGAACAGATTGCAGAAATTCAGAAAGCCACACAATTTAGAGATGAGAAAATTGAATGTAATTCACACTGAGCAAGAATGGGGAGGGGGTGGAGAGAGGGAGGCCATTGGTATTTGAGATCCCATTAAAAACGATATTCAGAGCATGTGACCCAGTGTGATGTTTAACCGGGTAAACTTCCTCCCCCCACCTTCCTTCAGGTATAACCCAGCAAAGGTAAAAGCTGAAGTAGCAGGATCTCATAGCCACCTGACTGGCCCAGGTGCCAGCAACTTTTCCATGGGCCCCACCGACGGCTCACCGGAATCCGGGGCTGTAGGAATAACCACTCACTTTACAGATGACAGGACTGAGGCCTAGAGAGGCCAAGCCCACGTAAGGAGACACAGAGCCAGTAAGTGGTAGGTCTAGGGTTTGCAAACGGGACTGCCTGGCTCCAAAGTCCCAACCTCAGATGCCCTCGCAGCTCCCTCCCTCCCTCCCTCCCTCCCTCCCTCCCTCCCTCCCTCCCTCCCTCCCTCCCTCCCTCCCTTTCTTTTGGGTTCTGCTCCAATGCCACTTTCTCAGAGAGGCCTTCTTATAAAAATAACCCAGGGTAAGGAGATACCACTTATTTCTCTCTGACATTTGCTCATTTATTGTCCTCTCACTGGAATATAGTTTATTGCAGAATCCTCAGAGCCTAGACCATGCCTGGTATTTCATAGGTACTCGATCAATATTTGTTGTTAATAAATTATATGCTTCCCCTCAATGAGTGCTTCCTTTCCACAGCCCAAGTGTGAACGCAATTCACCTACTAGTGGGTTGCCTAGTTTGGAAAATCAGACTTATAAGACAAGACACTGAACAGAGGATAAGAACTTCTAAGAAGTAGGAAATGTCTTGCTGGATTTTTTTACTTCTACTGTGCAAAGGAGTCAACCTGTTCATGTAAAGTACTGTTTTTATCAATAGAAATTCCCTGCCTTTGTTCAGTGCTAAAGAATCTGAAGGATAACCAAGTCACTGGACTTCTTTGTGGTTCACACGCCTCAACCCCAACCCCATGGACCACACCAGGGAAGTAAGAGGAACTGGTGGTAGGTGCAAGGAAACCAACTGAAGAGTGAAAGCCAATTAACCACTCCAATGCTTTCTTTAGCGATACTGAGCAACTGAATGGGGGGTTAAAAAAAAAAAACAAATTGACCACATTTCGCACAGAACAAGTAAGTTGCCTGGTTATTTTGTAATTGAAGAAACAATGCCTCAGTTATAAGAACACTTGGTTTTTCTCAGTCTCCTTCATCTTCCCCTGCCTGTCCTATATGTGAGCCCTAGGCACTATTCCTGTTTAGTTGTCACTTGGACTTAAAGTCTCCCAAGCAGACTATGAAGTGTTTGGGGCTTTTAATGGAGAATCAGCACCTCTCAGATGTTTAATCATTCCTTTGTGATGTTAATAGGAATTTAATTCCCTGATGAGGTTGGGCAGCCTTCTGAGTAGAACTCAAGGAGGCTAAACGAGGGGAAGAGGCTCCAGTCATCAGACACCAACACCATTGCCCAGTGCTCATGGGCATCTTTCCTAGAGAGAAGAAATTGCAGGAAGCAAGAAAGGAAGTTGGCTTGTGGAGTAACAAAGACAAAAACATGAAAATAGCTAATGTTGGTCAATCACGCCCATGTGCCAGGCAAGGTACTGGGGCTGCATATGCATGACCTCATTTAGTCCTAACTCTACAAGGCTGGTGTAGAGACGTGAAGGCAGCCACCCGAAAACACACACTTAGTAAGTGACAGAGCTAAGTGGCTGTCTGGCTCTGGCATCCACGCTCAGGATCATAATGCTCCATGACCTACACATCCCTGATGACACTCGAACCTTCATAGGGCTTCTATCATGGGGGCAGGCGGGCGGGGGGCTTCTACTTCTGATGGTGCCCAGGTGTTTTTCTATAAAAACAGCAGCAGCACTGGCAGAAAGCGTTATTCCAGATGCTTGTACAACAGAATCCCTTTGATCCTCTATCATCAATTAGCTCATGAGGCCAAAACCGTTTTTAGCTGACCACTTAAAAGACGTCTTTGGGACCACGTGTAGTCTGCCCCCTTATGCCTACATCAGTGGAAAAGATAATTGTACATGCTAGGAAGCTCCAGCTTCAGCATAATTTTAACTGGCCAGAGAAACTGCCCAAATATCTCACCCTGAAAAGTTTCATCTATAAAGCAATTTACTTTTCTGGTTCAAAATCCATCTCTGTTCCCCAACCTGGCCCTAGTGAATTGTAAGGGCCTGGAGCAACCCAACATGCCCTCCAGCCCCCACTCCCGGGCCCAGCAATGCCATCTCCATGGCAGCAAACGGAGTTGCAGGGGCAAAAAGTCCTGGTTTTAGAATCAGGATGCCTGTGCTCCAGGTTGGCTGGACCATTAGGGGAGTTTCCTTACACTCAATGAATCTTAGTTTCTCATCAATAAGATGGGGATTTGCTGCATTTACTGTGAGGTACACATGAGGCCATTTATCATCACCACAGCTGTTTACAGTGCACTTAGAATACTCCAGGCATGTAGTAAGTGCTGCATGTGTATTATATTTAATTCTTACCCCATGAGTTAGGTACTATCATTAAGGGCTGATTTACAGATGAGAAACCTGAGGCCCAGCTGAGGTTAAGTAATTTATCTAGCCGAGGTTATGCAGCCAGTAAGTGACGCACGCAGCAGGATTTGAACTCAGATCCAAATGACTTCAGAGGCCAGATTTTTAATCACAAGCTAAAGCTTGTAACTGCTTCATGATTGGGCTCTGCCCTGCCTCTCTGCTGCCATTCTTTATACATGAAACACTTAGAATTATATGCAAATCCTTGGAAGGCCATACTCAAATGTAAAGCTTCATTACTGTCAAATGGCCCCAGGTTGCATTTGTACAAAATTGGGCAAGAAAGTCCCATGATAGCCATTCTCTGAGCATGCCCAGATGGTCAGACACTCTCAGAGGACATTCAGTCCCTAATAGGTGACGTGCACTGTCACATGCATCATTGTATCACATCTATGCTATTACTTTGCCCAAAGCTGTTAATTTAAAATTTTAACAACTAACTCCAGTTTTATTGTTTCCTAAGGACATATTAAGATAATGAATGCATTATCGTTGTTTGTCATGACTTATTCAGGGTCATAGAGCTTGTTACTCTCAGTGCTGAATCATTTGGGTACATTACTATGCCTAAGTTTCTTCTTCTGTAAACTGGAAGTTTGGGCTAGGTCATCTCCATGGCCTCCTTTGGCTCTAAAAAACTATGGTTCTAGGCCATAGACTCCAAATCAGCCAAATACCATGCTCGATCCACCCTTCCTCTTCAGATTGGGGAAGGGAGACGATAATAGGGAAGAGAAAGGAAGTAGGAGATGCAGTGTCAACGTAACAAGGAAAGGAGCTAAGTGGCTGAGAAATGAGGAAGAGTGGGAGACTGAGAATCAAGAAAGGGAATGTGGTAGAGAAGGACCCACTGGTGGAAGCGGAGCTGCGTGGGAGGTGTGGCCTGTCCCCTAACAAATGGCTTAGGTCTCTCCCCAGACTTCACCCCGAGATGCTAGTAGCACCTTTTTCAGCTCAGGTAAGTCACTAACCTGCCTCTCCATGGAAGGAGGGAGGGAAAGTAAAAGGAAGGAAAAGAAGGGAATGAAGGAAGGGACTACATGGTCTCAGCAATTTCATTTTCTTGACTTCTGCCTATACATGCTCTCTGTGGATGGTTTAATTATTATTGAATGTCATCACATAGAAGACTATTTTAGAATGCACCATTATTTTACAGATCACCAAGAATAAAAAAAAAAACACTGCCCATTACTTTGTACGGTGCCATCAATTCTAAGTTATAGCCTGCTCTCAGAGACTAAAAAGTATCTCAGAATTGATGAAACATGTTCTTATAACTCCTGCTATTACTAGTAATAAAATCCATAATTTAAGGGTTTGCTTTGCCCAGGAACTATACTGAATGCGTTATGTAATCTCACTCAATACTCACAAGATCCTGTGAGGTATGTGTTATTATTCCCATTTATAGGTGAGAGAAGTTCAGAGAGGCTCAGTAACTTGCTCAGGGTTGTCTAGCTGGCAGAGACTGAATAGGAACCTGAGTCCGCCTGAATCCAGAGTGCGTGCCTTTGATCACCAAGTCATCTCACCTCAAAATTTTCAGGGACGGGCCACTTGAGAATGGTCTTCAGAATGGCAAAGGGACTTACTCACTGTCTTGGGGCCCTGGCTTCTCCTTTTACTCTTCTGGGTAGAGCTGCTAATAAAGGCAAAAGGTAGAGAAGGGGCCACAGGTATTTACTAGGCCCACGGAGCGTCAGGAAGGCTGTTCTAGCTCTGGATATGCAAGAGAGAAACACAGTAGTGGGCTTAGAGGGGAACTAGAGTTCCATAGCCAGTTCCTTAGGGAACTAAGAGTAAGAAACGGGGGGGGTGGGGCACACAGACACACAGTGGCACTTTAGTGCTCATGCAGGAAGGGGGTTACTGCAGGACTGATGACTATACCTCAAGGCATGCACAAGCCCTTCCAAGAGCCTGACAGGGATCTAGCAAGTATGAATTCATGATTGTGTGTGTGTTTTTTAAAAGACGACTCCTCAAATTCTAAATACTTCCGGTTTCACAATCCTGGACCCTCCCTAGCCCTACTCTTGGTGTTTATGAACACAGATGCGGTTGAAGGTAGAGGAGCTGGGAGACAGTGGGGTCAACATGGGCCACACGAAGGAAGGGGTGGTGGTCAAAAAAGGAAAAAGCGACTACGAGAAAAGATGTCTGGTTCTTTGGTCTGCAAGTTTTCATTGGCCTGCAGAAATGGGCCATTTCCTGCCCTATTCCTTCCAAGGCCAATCCCACAGACTGGCAGCAGGAAGTCTCCTCTGTTGACTTAGAAGGGGTTGTGTTCTAATGCCAATAACTACTGAGAGTCTGTTTCTTCTTGGTGGTCTCAAAGTGACAAGACCTGCAAGGAACGTGGGCAGACTACAATAGAACTCTTATGTACAATTTTCTCTTCTTTAAGAGCACTGTGAATATAATAATATAATACAGTAATACATGTGTAATGTATAAATAGATAACTATACATGTGACAGGTATATGGATGAATTTCTTTATGAATATAGGTCTGTGATAAAAAAAAAAAGTTGGGAGATTATTGCCTAGGGAGAAGATATTCCTCCATTCTCTTTTAGTTCCCCTCTTAAAGCTTCTGGGTGGCAAGGTCATCAAGAGCACTCATCTTGGTTAAACTTGGCTGAGTGTATAAGACTGTTCAATGTTTTGGACCTCACCTCCTTTACATTTCCCTTGACTTGACAGTCCATCAAAGTCATTGCTTCATTTTTCTCTTTTTCAGCTACTAGCTCAGTATTTTGAGTTTGCCTAAGCTATAGTCTTCAAAATTTACTTCAAGAACACCTTTGCTTTAATGGGGTGTGGAAGGGGAAGGGGGGAGACTTAAGAGATGTGGCATCCAACAGCAAGGTATAAGCCTGAGTTAGCTCACGGTTCAAACAAACTGTTAAAAGAAAAGTTATGAGATGAAGGGGAAAATTTGAACTGATTTCATATTTGATAATAAGGAACTATGGTTACTTGTTTTTTGGTGTGATATTAGCGTTATGGTTATATTTCTTAACAATCTTTAATCTTTACAGGTAAATACTGAAACATGTGCAGATGAAATATGATGCTTGAGATTTGCTTCAAAACAATTTGAGGAGGCTATAGATGAAAAAGACAACCATGAGTTGTTAATTACTAAAGATGGGCAATATGGTACACGGGGATTCATTATACTCTTCTGCTTTTGAATTGAGATTTTCATTATAAAAAGTTAAAGAAAGTAAATTCACCAAACATGAAGGAATCAGTGACATCTTACATTAAAGAAACTCCCATTTCGCCTTTCTTCTACCTGACATAGGCCTACGACCCAAAGAAAGGCCAACACAACTTTCCAGGCATTGGAGTGGTGTCTCAAAAGTCCTGGGTTTTGCATTTTAGACTAGAAAGCAATCTGTTTGGGACTGAAGTTGCTTTACTTCCAGGTAAAAGAGAACTTGCTGATTCCAAAGGAGAAAGGAAAAAAAAAAAGGACCATTAAACAGGACCACTATGCTCTTTGAACATCAAAGAATCATTACAAAGCAACGTTGTGATGAGTTAAATGTAAATGAATCGGGAACATGCGGCTTCAATTTCCTTCCAAATACACACATTTGCAGATTTAAGGGAAAATGCCCTATTACACATATGCTGAGCTGCAGTCCTTTGACAGACGGAAAGAGCATCACTGAACCCACGTGGGCCCTGACTTTGCCCCCCAGACTGGACCTGTTCCTCTCCGTTGGAATATAACTTTACCACCTCACCCAATTTCCACTGTAAACTCTACCTCCTTCCTTCCAGGTCCTAATCCAAACCTACTTCAAATCCTTGAAACATGACTGAAAAAATTCAGAAGTCAGCAGCATTTTCCCCCCCAATTTTGTTGAGGAAGAAACAAATTCTTTGAGATTCAACTTAGAAAGCATTTGCTGGCAAATGCACAGAGCTCGCCCTGTGGGTTCACACTTGGAAAATACAGATGGAAAAGGGGCCACATACCAAGTATGACCGGCTCAGGGGAGGCCTGCATGGAGGCCTCACAAACTCGGAGACCAAAAGTCACCACATAGGATGGTCTGAACATAAAAATTCCGCTTTCAGTTATGAAAGCAGGTCATGGCGGGTAGTCACATCTTGGGCCGATGGCTTCCTTAACAAAGGTCAACCTTTACCTTAACCGAGCCTGTCTATTGTCTATTTTTACATCTAAGAGAACATATCTTTGAACCTCAGAGTGATCTCCTTTTCCAGACCCCTCAGGACACACCCACTGCACCACATCAGGAGCCACTGAACCCCTCATTGTTACCCTGTTCTCCAATACCATCTCTGTGTGATGTGAATGTTAAAAATTAACTACCCTGTACCCACCAATGTGAAAGAAGGGTGTGTCTCCATTTTGCTTTTAACCCCATCTCAGAGATTTCCCCTTTGCTTTCTCCTGCCCCGTTAATCTACTACCAATGGGTTTCATGTAACCCTCCCTATGTCTCATCTTTTGATTCTAATGTATAAAATATACTGAAAAACTGCCATTCTCCAGAGGGAAATGGAGAAGTGGGAGCAGGGCCTAAAGAGTGATCTATAAAACTGAGGCGAGCCATCTTCTCACTCGAAGTCTGGAATGTGCGGTGGCTGTGAGGTGAGGCTCTGACCTGCGAGCCCCAGACGGCAGCACAGTCTGTGAGCGGGGTGCTGTGCCAAACAACAGAGGGGTTGGTTTGAGAAAGTTCTGCTAGGGAGGTGGGTGGTTGGACTCGTGGGCCCATAAGGATGGCATACCGCCTTCTCATCTTTCGAGGCCTATTTACAGCCCCACATATGACAAAACTTTTGGGTGAAGTCCTTAGAGTGGCTTAGGTTCTGAGGACAACCCACATGAAAACTGAGGGTCAGGTTGGGCTTTTAAAATGCAGGTGCTAGGGCTCTAAATCAAACCTTCTAAAACAAAATCCTTGAGGAGGCATCCGTTTCTTCTTAAGTTCCCCAGGTGACCCTTATGGGGCCCATCCCAGTTTCATCCTTAACAAGCCCCCCAGGTCATCCTCATGGGCACTGCAGTTTAAAAGCCCTTACCTGTAGCTCTGAGGCCACACATCCTGACCTCCCCTGTGGAGCAGCATTGCTCCACTCTCTGCACCTCCTCTGTGCCTCTGTGCCTCTGTGCTGTGTGTCATCAGTGGCCTTCGTGTTTGTCTCTCCGCCAGGTCAATCCTTACGGAAAGAGCTTGGGAGATATTACTATCTGAACACGTGCCTTCTGCACAGCTCAGACTTAAGTTGAAATGAGTGAAATGAATTTGCCTCACATACGTTGCAAACTATATAGTAAAGAGCACCCTGGCTCGGATTCCTTGGGTATCTTGCTGACAGTGTGCAAGCTAGCCTCACCTCAGGTGCTAGGGGGAGCAGCACCGTGTTCAAATAACTGAGATGGTTGCTCTGGTCACTGATCTCCTGTGGCTTCCCAGAATCTTCCCAGAGAATCCACCCAGCTCCACCTGCCTCCAAAATCCCAGCAGCCTACAGCAGTGAGAGAAGGGTCCCTTCATCTCGGGGCCATGCAACCACCACCCAGTAGCCCCTCTTCTAAGGATGCCAAATGGACTCAGCAGTCCCACTGACTGCTCTCAATTGCCATTTTCCAAAGCTTTGGTGCCAACCACTGCCACCTCCTCACAACACGTTTCTCCATGCTATTTACCTTCCCTGAAATGCTTTCTCTTTCCATCCCTGATTTTGCCTAATTCCTCCCTAATTATTTCAAGATCCAGTTCAAATCTCCAACTTCTCTAGAAGCTTTCCCTGACTCATTTCACTGGGATGGACAATCTCCATGTCTTCTTAACTTATTGCCCACCCTTCCTTTTAAAGACTTGCCCTCTTATGCCTTGGGCCATTGTTTATATTTCTTATGTGTACACATTTTACCTTCTCAATTAGATTGTCAGTTCCTTGAGGGTGAGTGCTGTGCCTAATTTCTTACTGCTGTATTCCTTACAGCACCTGCCACAGTACCTGAAATTTGTCCTTAATTCACCGATTAGTTCATTGTCACCAGGAGCATCAGGCAATAGCTGCACATATTTCTCTCATAAAGCATCCACAGCAACTAGAAGCTTCCCCAAAAGTTGTATCAAATTAGCTTGGGAACATCCTGGCACTTTCCCTGCACTGTGCTTCCTGGATCACTTCGCACTTTGGAAAGAATGGCCTGCTTGTGTCCACTCAGTTATTCAACAGAAAAGTTCTTTGATTCATGACCTTGTAGAAAAGAAAACTGTTAAGCCAGTGTTTTTTTTTCTCCCTCCCTTCAAGGAGGCTATTAAACTGAAAGTAACTCAATGGACAGGCTCCTCAGTAGCACCTGCAGTGGGTTGAATGGAAAAGAGGTCTTACAGAGGCAATTAAACTAAAGATGAGACAATCCTGGGTTATCCAGGTGGGCCTTAAATCCAATGACAAGTGTCCTTATAAGAGAAGACATAGTTAGAATTGGAGGGGACAAAGAGGAGAAGGGGATGTGAAGGCAGAGGCAGAGATTGGAGTTATGTGGCCACAAACCTAGGAAAGCCTGGAACCATCAGAAAGAGGAAGAGGCAGGGTCGGGATCCTCCCCCAGGCCTTCACAGGAATTGTGGCCCTGTTGACACCTTGGTTTCAAGCTTCTGGCCTCTGGAACTGCGAGAATAAATTTCTGTGGTTTTAGGCCACCGAATGTGGGGTAATTCGTTACAGCAGCCCTAGGAAACTAATACAGCAATTAACAAGGATAGTAGGTGGGGAAGAGGCAATGGAGTAGGGGGGATCTTTGGCCCTACCCTTTCAGAGACACCAACTTCAGCAGTCACCAAGAGAGAGGAAGGGGACTTTTCACAATCCCAATTAGTGCTGCCATTGTGTATTTTTCTAGAAACGCTTCCACATTCCCCAGAGGTGCTCACTCTTCAGACTTAAGCCAGATACTTTCTCTTTGAACCTTGTTATCTAAGGTGGAATGGGGTTACATTCCAATACGGGAGGACCAGATAATCCTGAAATATAGAGTCCTCAGAATGAATGGCCTGCCTTCAAGGACATAAGTAATTTGCTATTTCTTCTATTTAGCAAGCATTTATTGAGCGCCTACTGTGCTGGACAAATTGGTTAGTCTGGCTAATTACAAAAGATGCCCTAGTTATCACCACAGATTTATGGGGATGGGGGCATCTCTATCTAAATATGGGGGCCAAGCATTTCTAGTCTGGGCTCTAGGAACTCTTCTTAGAGTCTCTCTCTTCATCTGCCCACTGACCCTTAATTTACACATAAGCAAACCCCCGCTATCTTTACCAGTCTGGTTAGTAAGGAGAAATATATTGTTTGTAAATGCTCCAAACACCGAGGCACACACAGCAGCACTTTTTATATGATTGCTAGAAGCTGTTCCCATCCGTCTGCAATCCTCTTTCAAAGCTTATTAACAGGAGGAGCCAGAGAAATATCACTGTAGAGGTTGGGGACATGAGTCACTTCCTCTTATAAAATAGTCATAGAAAAATGTCTTTCTTTCTTAGAGACACAAAGTGAAGTATTTAGAGGTGATATGTTATGACTGCAAATTATTCCAAACCACTTCAGTAAAGGATAAATAAGTGAGGCAAAGGTAGCAGAATGTTAATCATTAAATCTAGGTGATAGGAATATGGGTGTTTACTACATAGTTCTTTCTGCTTTCCCATATGTTTAAAAATTACCAAAAATAAAATTTTTTACATATAGGCTATCTTTCTCCTGTGCCGACACTGTATGTGTTCTCAGGTATGGAGACCAACTGTATCAGAAAGCGCTGATGTGGGTTTCAATGAGAAACGCCTGAGAGAGGCTGCAGATCTGTGCGTGCAGGCTCCGCTCTTAGGTTCTATTTATGGAAGGAAGAGAAGGCACATCTCTTGAGAAAAAGCAGAGTACCAAAAAAAAAGCAGTGTTGGCACAAAAAGCAGGAAAAAAATGCCTTGTTGGGAAAGCACTGCATCAGTAAGATGGTGTTTTTCTGTAAGTCACAGGCAGCTAACATTGCTTTCCACGGCTGGCAGGGTGGCTTGTCCAAGCGCATCCAGTGCATGTGGAATTTATTCCTCTAACTGGACATACCAGCTGGGAACTGACTCAGGTCCCATCCCCGACATCCCCAACACGCCGACCCAGGCAGGCACGAGCACAGGGGGACTCACAGTTCTGAGTACAGGAAGTGCAGGTTGCCCACATTGTCAATGTAGTTGGCAGGGCTGAGCCAAGGCAGGGCCAGCAACAGGAGCGCCTTCATTCTCTGCGCAGCGTGCCGCTTTCTTCCTGGCCACCTTCTGTCAGCTGCAGGGGCCTGGCCCGGCCCAGCCCCTTAAACAAACCTCGCCATGTCCCCACAGTCAGTAGGTCATAAGGAGTCTGACTTAGAGCCCTTCCACTGAGCCACGCTGATAAATAAATCATGGGCCTGTAAGAGGACTGCACCCTCTCGTTCTCGGGTGGGAGACAGGAGGATGGAGGGACCCACCGTGGCTGGCAGGAGGGCTCAGGCTGAGAGCAAGCAGGCTGATGCCCCGGAAAGGGCCCTGCCCCTCCCGCAGGATGCCGACTGGTTCTTGAGAAGCAGCTGGTACATTTACATCACCGGCCGGGAGCAGATGGGCTGGAAGCTAAACCGTGTTGGGAGAGGGCATGAGAGTGGCATAGTCAGACCCCACGGCGTGAGTGAGCAAATAACCAAAGCCGTCCTCCAGCTAGGGGAAGACGCTGTAAGAAATTAGCAGCTTGGGAACACAGGCTGGAGATCTGAGCTCAAAGAGAGCCTTCAGCTCCTGCGACACAGAAGTCCAATACACGAACCACCTCCACCTCTAAGTGCATGTTTAGAACATGCACGTAAGGTATGTTACCTCTCACTGTCCTGACTGCACTGACAGATGCAAGAGAAGTAATTTTTAAGTTTTAAAAATTATGCTCTTTGAAAAAACAAAGAGCCATGATAGATGTAAAGTTCTGTCCAAACTGGACAGGCTTCTGTTCTGTGAGGAAAATGACACTCCATTCCTCTGTCTCCCCTGAGTGGCTGAAATAAGCTCTGACATTAACTGTAGGATCCTGGGCATTTCATTTAAGCTCCCGAGGGTCAGTCATCTCATCTTTGAAATGGAGCTAATAATGCCTTGCCTGCGTGGTCCAGCAGAGTCTGGGCCACGTTCTCTCTTCCAGCTTTAAGATCTGTGACTCTAGACTGTACTATCAACGGTAGGACTTGTTAGCAGGCCTAAGCTCTTGAATGCCACAGAAGCCCCCAGGAGTTCTCTCCTTTCACTCCACACTCAAAAAGATTAAAACCCATCTTGCCAACTCAAGGCCTGAACCTTAATAGAAATGGCTCAAAGGGATAGTTCCATGAGTGATAACCAAGCAATCACAGCAAACTACACTTGGTAGGAAGGCCAGAGAAAAGTCTACGGGATGAGACCAACTGCAATAAACCACATAGGAAGTAGGAATTTGGAATCCGAGATCTGCATTTACCTGAGACAGGTCTAAACAGATTAAATAATGTAGACCCTTAGAATGCGCAGATTTAACTTCTGCAGTTTAGATCCAAGATAAGCAACCTTGATAAAGCATGGCATGTGTTAATTTTGTTGAGGCCCTAGTTTGAATTGCATTCCCTTCCAGTCTGGTATGCAAGAGTGGGTCAGAGCTGGAGGAGAGCAGTTAAGAGGAAGTCAGGTTTGGTATTTAGATGCTGGAGTCAAACAGGCTCGAGTTGGAACCTGAACTCCACCACACACTAGCTGTGTGACACTGAGCATGTTGTTTAACCTCTCTGAACCTCCATTTCCTCCTCTGTGAAAGAAAGACGAAAATAACAGGGCTTAACTCATAATATTGTTATGAAGTTAGAATGAGATAATGCCTATAAAGAACAAAGGGCTCAGTGAGTGTTAGCTATTGTTACAAATATTGTTACTAATAATTACTACTAATAGTGAATGGGCCTAGCTGGCAGCTCAGCACCTGTCTCTAAAAGGCTTTGTTATTCTCTTGTCCTTTTTTCCCTCCTGCGTTATAGGGACATGACATATTACAGTCTGTTCTTGACTGTGGAGTTTCACAGAGTCCTGAGACATGCTCTCCTGTGTGGATCAGAACTCATAAGCAGCACTGTGTATAATAAAGCCTGTGGGTCTTAGAGAATAAAATTCATTAATGGACATGAATGCATTATAAAAATGAAGGTACTGTTTTTTGTTGTTACTTATGTCACTATTGCAAAAACTGGCAGTTGCCTATGCAATATGGAATCTCTTCTTTTAACAGAACCCAGGTCTTGTTCATGGTGGTAATGCACTTAACCTCTCTCACAGGTGGGTAGCCATGTAATACAATATTGGCCAATGAGGTGTAAGCAGAAATTACTGGGTGAAGCATCCCAGAAAGCTCTTTAAGGAATAGAGTCTCAGTCTGCACATTTTGCCCTTCCTGTCTTGTTCTTCCTACTTGGTTCTTTCTACCTGGAACTTTGATGTGATGCTGGGATTTGAGCAGCCATATTGAAACCATGAGGTGACAAACTTGAGAATAAAAGCTAATTTGAAAATCAGAAGGATCCTGGATTTCTAATGACATCATGGCAACATCATAGACTTCCTACTCCTAGAATTTGTGTTAAATAAGAAAAAAAAAAAATTTCAATAGCTAAACCAATATAACTTGAATTTTCTATTACCTGCCATCACATGTAATCCTAACTAATATAATCCCAACTAAAAATCCCACATTTAAATGGTCATAGATTTCTCTGTAGCCTACTTGCCAATAAACAGTCCTAACCCTAATCCTTGACACCAGATTTTGTCTGTCTATGTCCTATTTATCCTTTAAATATCACCTCAGATATCACCTATCATTTCCTATTTTTTGGTCTCTTTTCTCTTCTCCAAACAGGAAACTACTTGAAAGAAGGAGCTCTACTGATCATGTTCTCCATCATATCCTCACCACAGTACCTGGAACACAGTAAATACCCAATAAAAATTTGTAGAACAAAAAATAATTTGACTCAAAGAGTCAATTTTTTTGGACCAGCTTTCTTGATTAGAGACAAGTTAACAAAACAAGACTTCAAACTTTATAAGAGCCATGGTAGGGGTTAAGCATTTATACAGATGGATAATAAATGCCAAGGGAGAAAGAAAAATGGTAAGGAAGAATCCTGGGAAGGAGTGCCCAGGAGAATGTTTCTTTAAAGAATTGCTTGGAGCACAGTCTGATGTAAATTCAATGGTTCTCTGACAAAGTAATGCAGAAAAATTGCCTCATTTAGTCCATGCCCAGGAGAGTTAAATTAATTGCTCTCAGCTAGGTAAGGCCAGGAAAACATTGGGTTCAGGTTAGGAACGTCACATGAAGGATATATGTCAAAGTTATAGAGGAGATCTTGAGCAGGTTGCACTGACCAATAAGACTTGTAACTTACCCCCCCAAGGGTGACACTCCCCTAGACCTTCATTCCACTAGTAAAATCTTCCCTGCACTGTAAACAGCTTGCTGGGCCTCTGTTTGTACTGAACACACTACAGAAAAAAGTCCCTGATAGAAGTAAAGGTCAAGAGAGATTCCAGGATAGGTCTTTGGAGAAAAATCTCCCAGGACACTGGGTGCAAAGTTAATCAAGAAAATAACCCCAGAGAGCTTTCAGTCAGGTGTGCCAACTATAGATCACATTTTCATTCAGGGCTGATTTCAAAACAGTGAACAAAGATCTCTTTATTCATACTAGTAAATACTTAAGAAGGGTCAGCTCTGTTATCTCCCACTTTATCATCTTCCATAAGAGAAACTAAAGGGAAAAGTGACTTGTCCTATGAAACAATTCAATGTGCATGTGTTTTCAACTTCTTTCTTTTACCTTTGTAATGCCATTTTCTCTGAGGCCGATATCATGGCTTGTATAGATTTTTCTTTCTTTCAGGGCCTGGCCTATTGTGGATCTGGACAAATATTATGGGTGCAGATGATGATATTACACAATAAAGATGTAGTCTTGAGCCTAAGATTACTTCAGAGTCAAGGAAGTGAAAGCTCTGCCTCCTCCACACACCCTCTGATGGTATGGGTCAAGAGAGATGCATTGAATTGACTCTCTGTGGCGCCCGGCTATGTCTGCTGGCAATGTCCTGTGGTTAGGAAAGTTGCCATATGACTGGACAATCCCATCACCCTCGTGGGAATTCTTTGCAGTAGACCCATGAGAGGGCGTCTGCAAGCATCTGAGGGGGCAGAAGGCAACAGAATTAGAAAGATGATTCCAATCATTAGTTAATGTGCACAGATTTACTCCCATACAAGAGCTCTATAGTCCGAACACAGAAACAGTTGTCCAAGTAGTTGCTGGTCCAGCCAGTCATGTGTACCCACAGTTGGTCCTAAGTGTTTTACTTAAGGATTTACATTCAACTAAGGATCTGAAGTGGTTAGATAACAATGTTTACGAATGACACAAATTTTGGAGAAAACAGGCAGCATTTATTTACAGATGAAATGCCATCAGCCTGCATCCCTGACTCAAGTGGACTGTTACTATTAGCAAGGTCCTAGGGACAGGCCATTAACCAAGACCTTGGCTGATGGGGAAAGTATTTCTCTACCTGGTGTTCTTTTCTAGAGGGACAATGGAAACATTCCTGATATGATTCCTTCTGCAAGAGCTTTGTATGCAAGGAGCCAACTGAAATAAATTCCCATTTTATAGGTAGATAAACCTAAGTATGGAATTTCCCATGATGCTCAGGGCTGAGCTCCCTGGACACGCTGGGAGGGCCAGTGTGGGTCCCTATCAGTTGCACAGTGGTTTCCAACCAGAATTACTGCTGAGTTCTCCATACTAGGTAACTGAGTTCTGCCTGACTAGTTTACATTCATATAGTGCCATAAGCCAGAGAATTTTTTTTAACTTATTTACATTTAAATCCTGAAACCAAGATGCAAAATTGATCAACAAAGCTATCTTCTATTACAAACATATGACAACAGCCACCAACCTGGAGGCCTCATATAGAAATGTAAGGAAAACACCTGTCTCTTAGTTTTCCCAGTTCAAGGAATTCCCGAGAGAGTAGCTATTTAATCTTAATGTCCCTTCTCAGGGGAGAAAAGGTGGTTACTGGGCCTAGAGGGCTCTGCAGCCAGGTTCTGGATTAGCTCCAAATTCTTCATTCTTGCCAACAAAATGCCCAGGGGCTGGGAGGAGAGGAAGTGTATATTAAGCCTCTGATGACTAACATATGCACCATATTTTTGGAAATGTTGGTTTCAACCTACTTAAGAAACTGAAGTGCAGAGCGGATCAAGGGCGCGTGTTGAGGCCCCACACCTCCTTTCCGTGGGAGCTTTCCCTCCGCAGAGAGCTGCTGACTGGCACCTGTGAAGGGCTCTGAGGCCGCAGCTCAGGGAGGCGATTTAATTAGTTTTGTGTTCCTCTCACTGCTGTTTTCCCAGGGTGCATATCATTATCAGCTGAGTGTTCATCTGTCCTTTATCCCAGGGTTCCTGAGGTGCGTGGGTCACACAGCCTGCGTGGGCAGTGAATGAAATTCCCACTCCCGGCAGCTGAGTGCGCTTGTGGCATCTCCCTCCTGGTGACCCCAAATTTCCCCAACAGCCTCTTCCCAGCCCCTCCCCTGCCCCACTTCTGTTCTGGCCTTGCCCTCAGGTCCATGTGCCATCTTTTCCCAAGTTTTTAAAAGGATATTCCTTGCCCTAAATCAGTTCTATACAAGGGGATGAGGGGGAACTGCTGGGTTTTCACATTCTCTCCAGAGAGCACCTCCATTTATTTCCTTCTCTCTCCTTCCTCCTTTCCCTTTTCCTTGTAAAACTCCTGCGGTGGGCAGAATAACGAACCCCGCCCCCCCCCCCAAGATGTCCACCTCTTAATCCTCAGAACCTGTGACTATTTTACCTTACTCGGCACAGGGGGTTTGCAGATGTGGCTATGGTAAGGATCTTGAGAGGAGGAGAGGATCCTGGGTTATCCAGGTGGATGCAATGAGTGGGTCCCGATGTAATCAGAAGTGTCCTCATGAGAGGGAGGCAGGAGGGTCAGAGTCACAACAGGAGATGTGATCATGGAAATAGGAGAGGGGAGAGAGAAAGAGATTCTTTGCTGCTGGCTTTCAAGACAGAGAAATGGGCCATAAGGCCACAAGCCAAGGCAGGCAGGTGGCCTCCAGAACCTGGAAAAGGCAAGGAAAGCAATTCTCCCCTACAGCCAAAAGGAACTAGCCCTCCCAACACCTTGATGTTAGTACCTTGAGACCCAGGCTGGACTTAGAATCCTCAGAACTGTAAGATAACACATTTTTGTGGTTTTTGAGCCATTAAGTTTGTGATCACTTGCTACAGCAGCGAATGGAAACTCATAGAGCTCCCAAACATGAATGTATAAATTACAACAACCCAGGAACACAGGAATGTGATGTGTGGAGGGAGCTATTCCGGGGCCTTTTCTTCATGCTCCTCAGCTCCCCTACTGGGTGGGGCCCCCGTCTCGGCTCTGACTCTGCACCAGCATCTGCAGCACCTACCTCACATCTGACTCCAGACCTACTTCCCTCCAGACAATACCTCTCCTACCTGGGTAAAACTTTCAGCAAAGGTCACAAATAGATTCCCTATCTCCTCCTCTGGCCATACCTCCTTCCAGACAATCAAAGAAGAGCATCCTGGTTTAATCACCAACAATAAAAGAGGGTGAGAGGCAACCCACACACCTGAGTTAGATGCATTTGGCTCAACATCTTGGGGAGGAAAACCAGTTCACTTACATATTTGGTATGGAAACCAGGTGTAAAGCATTACACCCAGGTCATTGCTTTGGAGGCAAACTTCCATGGTAGAGAATCTGCATGTTCCAAAAGACAAAGACAGATTCATGACTTAAGGAATGTGATATTTAGAAAAAATACCTGTACCTGCCTCTTGCCCTGGTCATGAGAGAAACCAAGATAAACGCCTGCTGGCAAATTTCCTCTTACAAAATAATTGCGGTAGTATTGTTCACACTTTACTAAGCACCTTAAATGTTCTAAGACAGTACCTCATGCAGAACACGACCCAGGGCTGTCCTGAGGAAGGCCCAGGAACATGGTAACGCAGGGGGACTAAATCAGAGGCGGAAAGACAAGCAATGCCCAGCCAGAAATCCTTTTGGGGGACCATGAGCCTCAGAGGAAGCTGCTCACCAGATCTTTCCAGTATCTTTCACATTTCAAAATGCATGCATATGAAATAAGCAAGTCACAAGAGGGCAAATACTGAGTGATTCCTCTTTTCTTGGTTCCTAAAACAGTCAAATTCATAGAGACAGAAGGTCGAATCATGGTTACCAATTCTGGACGGGAGAGAGTGGGGGGTATTAGTTGAATATGCACAAAGTTTCAGCTCTGGAAGGTGAAAAATGTTCTGAGGATGGATGGTGGTGAGGGATGGTGCACAACAATGTGAATGCAGTTAAGGCCACTGAACTGTGCACTTAAAAATCATTAAAATGGTAAGTTTTATGTCTATTTTACCACCAAAAAGAAAAGCCTTCTAAACACACACACATAACTCTATCATGTGCCATTTCCTTACACTGAATCATGACCATAAACACCTAAAATGTTTCTTATTTTGAATGAATCCTTTCATTGGTTGCAGAGAAAATGACAAACAGGACTCTCATGGAGCACCCAAGACCCAAGAAGCAACCCCACCCCTCAGGAGACAGGTGAGTTCCAGCTGCACCCTTGAGGGAGGCCGAGGAGGGGGCCCTACCTGGTTTGGAAGTGATGCTCCAGATCACAGCGCTGCAGCACCTCCGTGCAGTGCTCAGCAAACGGGCAGGTCACCGTCAGCTTGTTGAGGAGCTTGTGGACCAGGATGCTGGATTTCTTGCAGTGCTGGAGAACCACGGGCTTGCGATCCATGGGGCAAAAGTCCTTATTCACCAGGAAGTTGGTGAGGCAGAGAGTGCAGTAGGTATGTCCACAGGGAGTGTCCAGAGGGTCCAGCAACGCTTGCAGGCAGATGTGGCATATGAGGTCATCGTCCACATCTTCCGTGTAGGTGTAGAAGTGATTTTCCTCAGGGGAGTGGGCTTGGCCACACACCACACACAGGGGTGCAGGGCTCAGGTCCTGGTCATCGGCAGGGTCTGGCTGGCTCATGGTCGACTGGGGGGACAGGATGACAGAAAGCCAACCCAGCAAAACAGTATTTCCTCAGGAACCAATCAAGGTCTTCTAGAAGCCATCCACAAACCTAAAAGAGAAAAAGATGACATCTTTGGGAGGAGAGAAACAAGATGGCGGCGTAGGTAACAGCTGTGCCCGCCTCCTTCGACAACCACATCAAAATTACAACTAAAATACAGAACCACCATCACTCAGAGCCTCCTGAAATCTGGCTGAACAGAAGCCCCACAACCAGGGAACTGAAGAAGCACTGAGACCAGTAGGAAGGCGGCAGAAGTGGCCTTGGGCCCACACCCGGTGCAGTGGTTTAAACCTGGGAGGGCATCTCGGCGGTGGGGGTTTCCCGGAGGAAGGAGGGGTCCCAGCCCCACAGCAGGCCCCCAGCCCAGGGTTCCAGGGCCGGGAAGAGATGTCCTCACAACTCCAGGCTGTGAAACCAGCAGGGACTGTCCCTGAGAGTCGCAGAGGCTGCGGGAGCCCCAGGCTCTCCTCTAAAGGGCCCGGCACGGACTCGCTTGGACGCTCCCTCTGAGCCCAGCGCCGGGCAGCAGCCTGAAAGGACCCGGGACACTCGGGGAGGAACTAACCTGCCTGAAGTCGGGGCGAGAGCTGGAGGGGCGGCTTCCTCCCAGGCAGACGGGCTGGCGGAGGCCATGGCTCCTGTGGCGAGTCCTCCCCGCACACAGCCCGCAGGCAGGCGCCATGTTTGAATCGCCAGCACCTGACTCTCACCTTTGGCCCCGCCCCGTGATTCCCGGAGGCCCCGCCCCTCCCCACCTGCAGCTCCTCCAGGCCATTTCCAGGGGCTTTTCTGTGCAAGTGGCCTCTCGAGCCTCATGCTTAGGACTTTCCTAAAATCTCTCAAACAAGCAGCAGCGGGCCACATACGGCTTGATAAGGGGCCCCAGGCCTGGCACTAGCGGCAGCTGCATTGGCTCATAGCTTGGCCTCTCCTGGGCTCCTCCAAGCCCAGCACAACAGCCAACTACGGTTTGCTGTGTAGCTCATGCTGGGTGGCCCTGGGCAGGGCACTGGCACAGGCTGACTTTGCACCATCCAGGAGGCCCCAGAGACAGTGCACCTGGTGGTCAGACTCTACCACACTGGATTACAACCCTACCACATCCATGAGTGACACACTCAAGGGGCACACTAGGTGAATACCAAAGCCCCACTGAAGTAAATCCTGCTCCACAGGGGTATCTCCAGCACAGCAGCTCTTTGGCTGTAGTTGCAGCTGGTCCTCACAACCGATTGGCCTGGGGGTCAATTCCTCCCAAGGACGCCAACAGCACCCAAGGCTCAACTACAACAGGACAGTACACACAGCCCACACAGGGGAGCACCTAGAAGGCCCAGCTCAGGTGGCTGGGGAGGCTGAGCCACTGGACCCTACAGAACACCTACTACACAGAGCCACTCTACAAATTCCAGGAGGCATAGCAGCTCTATCAAATACATAGAAACAAACACCTGGAAGTAGCCAAAATGTGAAGGCAAAGAAACATGTCACAAAGGAAAGAACAGAAGAAATCTCTAGAAGAGGAACTAAATGAAATAGATCCAAGCTAGCTAACACATACAGAGTTCAGAATTTTGTTTATAAGGATGTTTAAGCAGACTGTTAGGGAAATAACTGAGAAAATCGATAACATAATAAAGTACCAATTTGAAATGAAGGCTACAGGAACTGAAATGAAGAATAATTTACATGGAATCAACAGTAGAGTAGAGGACGCTGAGAATCAAATCAGCAATTTGGAACACAAGGAAACAAAAAACACCCAACCAGAAGAGCAAAAAGTAAAAAGAATCCAGAAATATGAAAATAGTATAAGGAGCCTCTGGGACAACTTCAAGAGGCCCAACATTCATATTATTGGGGTGCCAGAAGGGGAAGAGCAGACCAAGACACTAAAAACTTATTTGAAAAAATAATTACAGAAAACTTCCCCTACCTGGGAAAGAAATAGACTTACAAGTCCAGGAAGCACAGAGGGTCCCAAACAAGAGGAACCCAAAGAGGCCCACAGCAAGACACATCATAATTAAAATGCCAAAGGTTAAAGACAAAGAGAGAATCTTAAAGGCAGCAAGAGAAAAGCAGTTAGTTACCTACAAGGGAGCACCCATACGACTGTCAGCTCATTTCTCAACAGAAACCTTGCAGGCCAGAAGGGAGTAGCAAGAAATATTCAAAGTGATAAAAAAACATGGAACTACAACCAAGATTGCTCTACCCAGCAAAGCTATCATTTAGAATTGAAGGTCAAATAAAGAGCTTCACAGATAAGAAAAAGCTAAAGGAGTTCATCACCACCAGACCAGCACTACAGGAGAAGTTGAAGAGTCTTCTTTAAGAAGAAGCTAATGAACAAAAGAATCTGACAAACTAAATAGATCCAGAGACAATGATGCATGCAACAGACAACCATATTTCAGAGGAAAGAGGGAAGGGGGGTGGAGGGTGGGAAGAGATTAACCAAAGAAGTTATATACATATATGCATAACCCATGGTCACAGTTAATAATGGGGTGAAGGCCTGGGAGGGAGTGGGAGCGAAGTGGAGGGGGTCAATTGGGGGGGGGGGAATGGGACACCTGTAATACTCTCAACAATAAAGATTTTAAAAAAAAAGATGACACCTTTGTTTCCACAGCTAACTGAAGACCCTACGTTAGAAACATGCAACAGTGCTGCCTGTTGACACGGAAGTGAGCTCTGATTCAGAAGCCAGGGCTGAGTGACAGGACCCTGGGCCAGCAACTTTGCCTCATTATGCCTCAGTTTAACCATTTTTCCTGTGGGAATAGTGTTTACATTCTCATGGGATTGTGGTAAAAGTGATTTGGGTACTATTTGAGAAATGCCTACAGTAACTCAAAAGAAATATGTTCCAAGGAATCTAATCCATTAATAAAATTAAATAGCTCAGTAATTTATAAAATTCTCTGTCACAATAGGACAAGAAGAGCAGTTAACTCCAATGGCTTTCTCTCATCTTTCTTCCCCACCTTCTCCAAGACTCAGTGAATGTAGGACATCAGAGCCTTCAACTAAACAATCTGAGAAGAAATAAGAGCTATTGAGTCTGCTGTATGTCTACCATGGTGAAAGCACTGTTTTCTGTATGCATTTCACTCACTCACTCAGTGATTTACTGGTTAAGTGGTTTCTGGAGACGCACTGACCAGGTTTAAATCCCACCACCACTGTGGACAATGATTTAAACCTTGGGGGTAGTAATGGCCTACCTCATGGGATTGTTGAAAGAATTAAATGAGATATGATACATAAAGCTTTTAGAATTGGGCATGGTCTGCAGTAAGTGCTCAATAAGTATTTGCTACTATTCTTGCATGTATTGCTATCAAATTCAGTTTGTCTCCAGTCTAGCTCAACTGGCCTGGAAACTGAAATCTATAGTTCCAATAAGGGGTCTTTTTGTTTTGTTCTAATAGTACTCTTTTATTCAATTATATATATATTCCGAACCAGAATAGTATCATGCTATGTATTTTCCTTTGGCATAGGAATCCAAAGTAATGGAGTTATATCAACATGCCTACTAACATCTAGGAAGTCTCTTGGAAAATCAGTCAGTAAATTTCTTTTGGCACCAACTCTGAGCTTGGGAGTGAGCTGGGTAGAGAGATCTTACAGAGATCTTTAAAGATATCCCCTCTCTCATGAAGTCTCCAGGCCAGGGGAGTGGACATGAGCACAACTAGTTAGAAGTCCAGGTAAGCAGCGCAAACAGGGGCATGGACCAGGAGAACCTGGGTCAGCTCTCATGACAGGAGGAACCCCACGCCCCACACTCCCCCCACGCGCAACTTTGTTCTTTTCTGAAAGTAAGTGAAAAGACTTGAAGTCCACAGAACATCAAGGCACAAGAATAACCCCACAGGAAACAGCCACGCTTGGAAACAGCACGCAGTCATAAATTGTGTTACATCTCTTTTCTTATCCAAATAAAGTCCGAGGTTGTTTGTACAAACATCGCCTTATCTCAAAAAGAAAATACATTGGCTTCAAACTTCTACTGGGTCAGCTTCATGTTTACATTTCTGCGCTGTGCTAACACACCAGAAAGAACACTGTGGTCAAGAGGATGAAGTAAAATACCCCGAATGTGAAAACACTTAGGAATCATGGCATTTTCTTTAAAATCAAAGGGCACTACAGAAGTTCTGAGGGTGCAAGAGAAGGTGAAGTTGTTTCTAGTCTAATTTTATGGAATCCTACTCAGGTGCTATTGTCCTCAAGGCTGATGGAAGGTTCTAGAACCACACAGGGAAAAATTTAAGTGGCATGAAAAACAGTTGAAAAATAAACATGAAAATGGAAGTGGGCCACCCAAAAGATTATCCTCTGCTATAGAAAAAATAAGATTCACATATTTTGAACTAAAGTTCTAGACCTTTTAAAAGTTTTCTCTGGCCTTAGCCAGTCTGGCTCAGTGGTTAGAGCATCAGCCTGCGGACTGAAGGGTCCCAGGTTCAATTCTGGTCAAGGGCATGCACCACAGCTGCAGGCTCGTCCCCGGTTGGGATGCATGCAGGAGGCAACCAGTTGATGTGTCTCTCTCACATCGATGTTTCTCTCTGTCTCTCTCTCCCTTCCAATCTCTCCGAAAAGCAATGGAAAAAATATCCTCAGGTGAGAATTAAAAACAAGTTTCCATGTAAGAATTTTGTCAAATACTCTCTCACGTGTTTCGGTCCCATCCAGTCTTTCCCACGTGCTGTACTAGAAAGTGACAGGAGCATCGCTGTGGTTGTACCACTGAAAAGACCACTTCACATTTCGGGGCCATTCCCTTACTGGCGAAGCGGGGGAGCAGGCCCAGAGTTTTGGTTTCAAACCAGGCTCTGGAAGGCTCCCGGCACCTAGGCTTCCAGGGCAGGAAGGGTGGGAGGTGGGGCCGTAGCCACTCGGCCCACCCAGCCTCAGCTCCACTTTCATTGCTTTCACACAGCAGGCTCCTTATAATATTCTGTTTGAGGAACACTGGCTTAAAAAACAAAAAAAAACCACCACCAGACTAGTTACTTAAAGTGCTTTTCAGACATAGAGTTCTATGATCCTGTGCTAATAAATTGGAGGTGTTTTGTTTTGTTTTGTTTTAGGCGATTGGCTAACAGTTTTTTGAGCAATGACCATAGGCCAAGCACTTGTGCTTAGGGGCCTTATTATGTTATTTAATCCTCACAAACCCCCAGGTTTTGTTTTCTGTGTTTTTTTCTTTTCTTTTTTTTTTACATATAAGGAAACTGAAATGTGACATGTAAGTAATTTGCTAACCACACCAAAAAAGAAACAAACCCAGAAGGGGCTGCTGACTCCAGTTTCTGCATCTATTTTGCTGCTTGTCTCCCAGTATCTTTCCTGATTATGACCAGTGAGAATTCCAATAATGTAACTAACCAAATATAAGAGCCCTGGGAAATTAGAAGTTTTAAAATCTTTTTATGCCCTATTGCAAATAGATTTTTCCAAGACCTCTGAATAAAAAGTTTGACTTTATTGAGCACTAAAATGCTTGAGATGGATTTAATAGAATGGGGCAAGCAAAAATGGCACGTTTTAGATCGAACTCCAATTTCTCTCCCTCCCTCCCTCCCTCCCTCCCTCCCTCCCTCCCTCCCTCCCTCCCTCCCTCCTTCCTTCCTTCCTTCCTTCCTTCCTTCCTTCCTTCCTTCCTTCCTTCTCTTTCAATCATGCTCCCTCTCCCTCTGGGAGCAATTTGAATTCTCTGGCACTTACCCATGTGCATAAACCAGATTCTTCATATATTAATGTAAACACTGCTGTATATTTTTTCCAACTTTGCTTTAGACTAAATAAAGCCTATATGCATAAACACAGATTATGAGAGAAATGACCGAACAAGCAGTTTTGGCTCTAAAGAAAGAACTAGGGAGACTTTTAAAAATATGATTAAAAACATTTACCTGACACTTATTTCCGGTTTACATCTTACAAACATGAATGATGTATCGTGCTTTTACACATAGATGTGCCTTGCTGCTGAACTGGAAGGAAATGATCAAAAATCATTAAGGCTTAAAAGCTAAACTATTTTCTCTCCCAAAAGTGAGCGAGAGGGCCTGTCAGCTTTGGGTCCGTTTACATTAATCAGTGTGTCGGCAGTCAACACTTCCAGGCCGGGCTGAAGTAAGGAGAGAGGGCTGTAATAGGGCTTTTTTTGCAGTTTGGCAAAAGAGCACAGAAGTGGGTTCCCTCCTTGCATGTGTGTATGGGGTTGGGGGAAGTACAACCCTATTGTGGCTTAGGAACCATGCTTTCTGCCTCTCCTCTGATCTGGGGCGGACTAGAAGCCTGAGGTGACTTTTAGAGCTGTGTCATCTACTTACTTACTGTACTGCTGAGAAGTGCCAGGAAAATAAAAATCTCCATCTGTTTGTCCCTAATCCCTGCTTCTTTCCTCGCCAGTTTACAGTCTCACCTGAAACATGTACAGAAGTTCTTCTACCTAACTTTCAAATTCTGACCTTCCGTGGCTGACTACAAAGGTACATCCAGAGCAAGCATGAGTCTGTGCTGTCCTCAGCCCTACAGGTTGAAAGGGATGCTTGAAAGGTGGTCCTTAAATGCAACAGGCCTTTATTACTTTATAAAACAGGTCATTCTGCCTTTGGATAGCTCTAACAATCAGGGAGGGAGAGTCCATATATTGAGCAAAAATGTATCTCTCGAGAACTCACCCACCCCTCCATAGGTGCCGGCATTATCCTAGGAGCGATTTAGAATATCCCTAGTTCCTCCGACCCTCTTTGTATCTGAAGACACACCCCACGTTCTCCCCCAGGTTCAGCAGCCTTAGGTTCACCAGGCATTCATTCCCTCAGGTTTCCAGGCTCTGGGGGCCCGACCACTCTCCTCCGCGAGTTCCCCGACTTATCGGCGTCCCTCCTGCAGTGTGTGGGGAGAATGAACCCCCAAACTCCAGGGCAGAGTGAAGCGGGGACAACCACTCCCAGAGCCGAAGATGGCATCTGTTTCCTCGGGGTAGACAGCAGACTGAGAAGGAGACACTGCTCTCGGCCACAGAGGGGAAAGAACAAATGAGGTTAATGAAGAGGAAAGTAGGGCTCTTACAAGCAAAACGAGGGCTATGAACGCCGTTTAGAAAATGCAAAGATACTTAGTGGCGTTGGGTAGAGTTCTACAAACAGAAGAAAGTCCTCATTGGCTAAACAGTTCCATGTTACAATCCTTAGTGTATCACCTGATCCCCAGGACAAACGGTATTTGGGGAATTTGGGGCTCTCCATTTGTTTGTAAGCACTCCTTTATTTTGATAAATCTTGTTGCCCTAAAATTTACCAACATAATAAATAACACAAGAGAAATGGAAACCATTTAAACAAATGGCAAGTCAGAGATACTTTTTCCTACCCGGAACACAAACATCGATTAACGGTCACTGAAATTCACGAATACATGAGAAAGTTAAAAGAGTGGCAGGCCAAGGGCAGCTAATGAGGGGGCAATGGAATGAACTAGAAGCCCTGCAGCTCTAGATGCTCCCTTTTCCTTCCCTTCCCTTCCCTTCCCTTCCCTTCCCTTCCCTTCCCTTCCCTTCCCTTCCCTTCCCTTCCCTTCCCTTCCCTTCCCTTCCCTTCCCTTCCCTTCCCTTCCCTTCCCTTCCCACCCTCCCCATCCCCCCAAAGAAGATGCACAAGTGCCCCAGATGTACTAGTCACCTTGGACTTCTCCCCTTATTCAGGGGAGGGGCATCTACCCGAAAGCCATGCCAAAGGAACATTCTTACTTGGCCTATGACAAATACATGTACAAAAACCCACTGAAGACATTTCTAAATAACAGATACATTTACCCCACTAGTGCTGTGCTGATTCATGTTGCAGCCCGAGGCAAAAGGAAAAATGTGTCTCCTGATACACATGTTTTTGTGTATTTTTTAATGGCATCATTAAGGTAGTTGAAAAAATTTGGGAAATGTGAAATATAAGTATATTAATAATAACAACATCATTTTAAGTTTAAATATTTTGTTTATACTAAAAACAAAACTTAAAAAATAGTTTCACTTTCCTGGCTTTAAAGGAAGCAGTCTCAACAATATTTTCAAAACCTACCTCTTTGCTTATCTCATTTTTAGTTGAGGAAATTGCCATACTTGACAATTTCTCTTGACTGATATTTTAAATAGCTTACTGACCCTGTCTTTATTTAAATAAATTTTATTCTTTTGTTCATCATGGATTTTTTGCATTAATTTTGATTTTTAAAAAATAATCATTAAAATATCACTTACTGTGATTACTGAGATTTTTGGTGCCCCTTAAATTTTGCATCGAAAGGTGAGTCCCTCATTTGCCTCGCCTTAATCGTGACCCTGTTGCTATTATTTTTAGAAGGCTGAGTAGACAGAGTGGGGTGTCAAGATTCTGGCTTGGATGCAGCTCTGCTACCAACAACCCCTGTGGGTCTCCGTATTTCCCTCGTGCCTGACCTGGTTCCCAGCCGTGCAATGGCAAAACCTGAGAAACAAGCCTGTCACAGGTGTGCCACTGAATTTTAACCAAGCTCTCATTTGATTGTTGCTTCAGCTGATTATTGTATTTGATAGAGATGCCAGGTGAGCAGTTTGCTTAAGGATTCATGAGGCCAGAGGAAGAAAGGAAGAACCTGCCTCAAATGAGAGGAAAGAAGTGTAATCCAAAGGCAGGCCCCCAAAAGTTGACAAAGTGACTGGACTGTGAAAGAGCTCTGCTCTGGAGTGTATAAGGGAGCCCAGTCAAGTGACAGGAAAGTTCTCTCTAGCAAGGACACTAGGTATACACAGTGACATTTTAGAAGCAGTATGGGGCTCTGTCCTACTATGGTTGTATTTGCTTCATAATTTTTGCTTATTTAATGTTCTTCGAAATCTTTTAATCCCTTCGGCCAACCCTAATGTTTTGCAGTGTGTCTCAAACACAGGAAGTCCAAGAAGCTCTGTACCAGATGATCTCCAAGGTAACTGTTCACGGCAAGAAACTGAGCTTAAGGTTTTTCTGTGCTTAATGATGATGCTTTAAAACTTGGATGAATCTACGTGGGGCAGAATAGCTGCAGTTTGCCTTCAAGCTGGTCTTTGGGGCCAGCCCTCAGGGCAGAGATCACAATCACAGTCAGAAACTGTGAAAACTGGAGTACACCCCAGGAGGAACAGAGAGGACCAGTGTCACTAAATTGGTGGCCTTGCCTCTCTTTCTGAAATAATTACCCAGCAGGCGTGTCTGTCTAACCACTGCCCTGGTCCTGGCTGGAACTCCTAAATTAGATTATTGGGGGGAAAGCTGCCAAAATTAGGGAAAACTCTGTCTTCTATTAAACGTAGTAAATTTACAATTACATTTTAGACTACGGATAAATTGAGTGAGACTTGCAGGTATCAATAATCAATACCGGTTTGGTGCCATCAATTTTTAAAATAAATATCAGCCCGGCTGGGCGTGGCTCAGCGGTTGAGCATCGACCTAGGATCCAGGTGATCGGGGTTCGATTCCCGGTCAGGGCACATGCCCGGGTTGCTGGCTCGATCCCTAGTCGGGGGCGTGCAGGAGGCAGCCGATCAATGACTCTCTCATCATTGATGTTTCTCTCTCTCGCTCCCTCTCCTTTCCTCTCTCTGAAATCAATAAAAATATATTTAAAAATAATAATAAATAAATAAATAAGTAAATAAATATCAGTTGCGAACTAATGTATATAAGAGGATGGACAAGTGGACCACTCAGCTTAGAGACACATCTGTAATAGGGAGGAATTAGGGGCTTTAGTGACCTGAATAAAAATAGTCACACATAGGATAAAAGATGTTCTTGAACCAAGAGCCTGAGTAGGAAGTAGGGGTTTGGGAGACAGAGTGACATCAGGGGTGTCATATACACTGCAGAGGAAAAAGGGAGGGAGCAGAGGGATGGCAGGTGCTTATGGGCTGTTGCAAAGGTCAGAGTTAGCGCTGCTCCTAATTAATATCTAAATCTATGGACTCCAAGAGGGAGTAGGCAATTCATTCATGCAATCTGTGAATGACACTAGCCGGCAGAGCATTGCCAACACTTAGAAAGGACAGAAAAAACAAACAAATGGCCTTTAAAGAGGTCAAAACATGGCCAGGAAATTAAAGGAGAATTGGACTGAAAGGAGACAAAGTAATACATCTGGAGTCAATAACTGAGCGCATAAATATTCAGAAAGTGGGGAAAAACAAGGGAAGTAGTTAAGAGGAACGAGTCCCAAGTAGCTAGTCAATTAGATGCAGGTCTTCACAGGCTGGTTAGAGAGGAGCTGTGCCTTTCCCGGCAGCTTTCCTGCCTTTGCCCGGGGGTGTGATGGCACAGCTTTCCTACCTGGGTTTGTTTGTAAGAACTCTGTCCCAGAAAAGATGTCCTTCCATTTCCTGGTCTAGCAACATGGTAAAATAGGCCTGGCCCCCTACCAACAACTAAAAGGAAGGCAGGGACTCTTGCATTGACCAAGGGCTTGCTCACGCACACGGTTGTCATAGGATCCTGGGGAGGCTGACGTCAGAGGAGAAGCAGGGCATTCTTCCACCCAAAGCGAAGAAAACAATTTCAGGAAGTGCTTCTGGTTTTTAAACAGGTAATCTTTCATGGAGAGAACAGGAAGAACAAGATGAAAATATTTGTATCGTCACGATTTTTTGTTTGTGTTTCAGTTCTACAGGTGTTCACCTGTTACACGCTAGCATTTGTCTTAGATTCTGTGCGAGTTCCCACAGGGGATTCAGTTTCATCTTCAATGAGTTGGAAGTCTAATTAGGACAATAGAGCATACATATAGAAAAAAGTTAAAACACTGCAAGAAAATAGACAGTAACTATGGCAATGAGTATGGCCTTCCAAAATAAGAGCCACGGACAAGTTTGGAGAAAGGGGACAAGAGAGCAGGGTAGTGTGGCCCAGAGCAGTCAAGGAAAGTTCATGGAGCAGCTGGCCCTCTGTAGGGATCATGAAAGATAAATGGGACTTGGACATGTGGGAAGAAATCCAGGTTTGGGGGAGTAACCTGGGCAAATTTCTCAACCAAGGAAGAGGAACACACAATAGTGTTTGTGGTTCCCACATGATAGTCTGTATTTGAGATTTTAAAATTACTTATTTAGAAGTCACAAGAGTTTGAGCTGGGTAAGGATCTGAGATTCTCACCAAGTACAAGAATCCTCTTCACAGCATCCCAGAGGGATGACCTAGCAGCTTGTGCTTGAAACACCTCCAATGATGGGGAGTTCATCAGTTTGCCAACAGCCGAAAGCTCCTCTCTTGGCCCTTGTTCTGCCTTTCAGTGTAAGAAAGATCACATTTGCTTTCTCAAAACATGACCGCCACCCCACCTGCAAGCAAAAGACAGCACTGGTTTGGTGCTGGTTTCTCTAGGTCCTTTCTTTTTGTCTCTGGTTGTTCCAGTTGTAGCTTCCTAGGTATTCCAGGTGGTAGTAAATAGTCCACTCAGGATACCTCTACTTTGTAAAGGTCCCTTTTAAAACACAGCACCTGGAAGTGAACACTTATCCATCCAGTTGTGGATTAATGGGCTCAGGATTCTGTGGAATAATCACTAATCACTTCCTTAACCAGGAGCCTACTGTGTATTAAAGCAACCTAAGGTGGCCTTTACTGATTTGCTTTTGTAGATACATCACACTATTGACTGAAAATACTCAGTAGGTCTTTAGAATAAAGCACTACTGTGCCTTGAACATAGAAATAAATAATGGTAGTGGAAAAGGCTGCCAATTTTAACTCTCCTTTCCTATGTTTTGCCCATTATTTCAACGCCCAAGCAGACAAGGAATCTCTCCGTAGGTAGTGGGAAGGGCCTGTGTGCATGCATGTCAGTTGGAGTATGTAGGAAGTAGAATGAAGGCTCCCCAAAAGATATGTCCACATCCTAAACCCCACAACCTGTGAATGTGAACTTATTAGACAAATGGTCTTTAAAGATGTAATTAAGGATCTTGAGATGAGATCATCCTGGATTATCTGACTTATCCTAAATCCAACGACAAGTGTCTTTATAAGAGACAGAAGAAGAGAAGAAACAGAGATAGAGGAGAAGGTGATGTGAAGGCAGATTGGAGTCAGACAGCCACAGCTAAGGAGCACTTGGAGGCACCAGAAGCTGGAAGAGATGAGGAAGGCTTCTCTTCTGGAGCCTTTGGAGGAAGCAAGGCCCTGCCAACACCTTGATTTTCAGCTTTTGGCCTCTAGAAGTATGAGAGATACATTTGTGTTGTTTTAAGCCAGCAAGTTTATGGTAATTTGTTACAGCATCCCTAGGAAGCTAGTGCAGGGGCTATGTATTTCCAGGGGCATCCCTCAGAAATGGGACAAACATTCCCAATGATGCACTCCAGCACTTCTCTACAGGGCTCAGGGATACAGAAATGACACTGAGGCGGCAGCTACTTAGACAGCTACATACTTAGGGATAGCAGCTTTGCCCTAGTATAAAAAGGCAATAATTTCCCTTTAACTCATTACTAAGTTAGACTACAGACGTCTTCAAGGATAACTGTTAAGCCACATTTGTAAGGGCGCCAAGCAGAAAACAAGCCACAGATAGAATGGCTGAGGGGGTGTGTGTTGTCCAGGACATATTACAAGCATAACAACAACACTTGATGGGGACTATGAAAACACTAAGTGACTCATGTGTTAATGGGAGTATGCAGGAGCCTAAACATAGAGCGTTCTATTCAAAAGAGGCCACGTGACTGACCCAGCAGTCATCAGCAAGTTATGCAAATCATCTCAAGAGATAGCAATGACATTTTTCGACAGCGCCATCATGCATGCCCTGTTGCCATGCACAGTGCCAAGGGGCCATTAAAGAAAATTCTTGGAGAGCTTCCACTCTGCTGTTGGTGAACTCCTTTGTGTCCTTGTGACAAATGCATCAAACACAAGAAGCAAATAAGAGTCACTGGAAAATAATGGTGGAATTTAAGTCCACGCATTCCAAGTCACATATTAGTGATGGACAAAAAAGTGGCCCTGGTTCATTGCAAGAGAATTACTGCCACTGTCAGAACTGGACTAGTCAATCCACCGTGTCAAGCCGTGTGGCTCCCTCGAGCAGGGGGAGTTCTAGAAAAGCAGATGAAGAAGGGCAGGGGTGAAGAGAATTGGAATAAAGAGACTGCAATATATCTGCAAATTTCAAGTTTGTCTACCCTCTACTTGAAGCAGGTACCCATTCTTCCCCCCTCTTTTTTAGAATATAAGGTAAAATAAGACTAATAATTATTACTATTTAATAAGCAGTTCACTAGGAACAAGATACTATGCTAGGTGTTTTACATGTATTTTCTCATTTAATCTTTAAAATAACCCTATGGGATCAGGGATATAATCTATATTTACAGATGAGTGTATGTGCTGCTAAAGAAACACAAATCCTCTTTGGCATTCATTCACTCACTCAGCAAACACATACCAGGTGCTAAATATACCAAAAAACATTCACCTTCAGCGACAGGGAACTCAGTACCTCAAAGGCAACCTACTGGATTTGAAGACAACTCTAATTCTTAGAAAACCCTTCCTTATGTTGATCTGAATTGTGTCTCTGAGAAACTAAACAAGTCACTGTGGTGTCCTTGAGTCACTTAGAACAAAATGAGAGATGAGGAAATGGTGAATGTAAGAGGTTTACAGGATCCAACCAACATTTTCAGTTTCTGATTTCAGTTTAGTGTAGTGTTTGTTCTTAAAAACTTGTATGGTTTTCATGCTAACTCTTATTCTTTGGGGACAGTAACCCTGGAAGAGGGATGTAGTCTTCCTTCCTAATAGTTTTCAAAAGCCCTTGATACTTTGGACACACTGTCAGAGGACAATAAATTTGCCACCCACATGAAAGTCAGCCTCTCTGATGCCAGCACATAAATATCAGGAATAGTTGTAACCATCAGGAAGTCCACGAATACTGAGGCAGTGAGGAGCCTCCCTCGTAGGTCCTGTCTTGGCAGCATCATACGAAATGGCCTTTTAAGTGGTCAGGATCCTAGCAGACCCGTTTTTTCCCACTTTAAGAGAGGAATTCACCCTGGCTGGTGTGGCTCAGTGGTTAGAGCATTGGCCTGTGCACTGAAGGGTCTCGGGTTTGATTCCTGGTCAAGGGCACATACCTGGGTTGCAGGTTCGATCCCCAGCCCCGGTCCTGGGGTGGGTGGGAGGCAACCAATCCATATGTCTCTCTCACACTGATGTTTCTCTCTCCTCGTCCCTCCCTTGCACACTCAATAAAAATCAATGGAAAAAATATCCTCAGGTGAGGATTAACAGAAAGAGAGAGAGAGGAATTCAACTCTAAAAAGAAGACGCTAGAAGCACTGCTCCAGAAGAATCCACTGTTTGTTTACGTCGCAGAATCCTCCTACCCACAGTTCTGCAAAGACCAGGCACAGCAACTGGCAGCTCCCGACCCTGGAACTCCAAGACAAACAAGGTCATCGCTGTTAACAGGTTTTCCTTCTAGGCCTTCGGGGGCCTTTCAGGGAAATCTGTTTTGCTCAGAGTCTTTGGTCTTCAACTTACTACCGTTTCTACTATTATTAAATCCAAACTAAGCATGGCCTAAGATGTCTAACTGTAATGGGTAGAACAAATGTTTTCTATAATAATATATAACAACAGTTAGGATGCATTGAGCATTTACTATATGCATTTACATGAAGTCATTTCAGTTATTCCTCACGACAGCGCTGGCTTTGGTAAGTATTCCATTTTCCAGATGATAAAACGGAGACAAAGAGTTACTAAGAAACTTATTTAGTTTAGTAATTTACATGCCGGAACCAGCCTTTAGCCAGATTTGTCCGATTCTACTCACTATGCTTTCCTTTCAAGAAAATAATACTAGTAATAGCTATCATTGTGTCAGGTACTATCCCAAGAATTTCACATATTTCCACTCATTTCATCTCACAATAACTATTTTATAGCTGAGGCCAACAGGGGTTAAATAACCTATCCCAGGTCACACAGCTAGTATGGGGCAGACTGACGCCACAGACCAGACCACTAATCCAAACCAGTAGCGCTATCCCACCTAGAACTGAACGAATAACATTAATATGCACTAGTGAGGCACTGCCCACCCCTTGCCAGGCAGCCTCACCCACCCATCCCGGTGTGCAGCCCCTGTAGCTTCTGTTATAGGACGGAGGTGGTTTGTGAAGTACACCATTTCAGCACCCCTCTTTTGGGAAAAGGTAGACAAAGAAACTGATGGGCAGGGAGATTGAGATTCTTCCCCAGGGTCCCCTAAGCAAGCTAGTAGCAGGCTCAAGGTCATAAACCCCTGTCCTCAACCAACTAGGTTGAGTATCTCTTGCTCTTGAATGATGAAAGCTTGCTGTGTCTTTTCAGGATAGGGTGAGACCTGGGGAAGGCCCAGGGGCCTGGGAACACACCTGTTCTTATGCAATGACTAAAGGTCATTGAAGGGCAGAGGATATTCTATTAAGGGGACAATCATATCCAAAGGATCCACAAGTCCCCCTTCCACAGTACAGTGCAGGCTCCAACCCAGCTGCCTCCTTCCCCTAGTGATTCGGCAGGCAGCTCGTCCAGGCTGCAGCAAAGGCTGTTTATCGGCAAGACTGGAGAAGATCAGTCTACCCTGGAGATAGCACAACTGAAAGCAGAAAGGGCAGCCTGCAAGTCTGATTACAGCAAGTTACTCAGGATACATCCCCCTGAAGATCTGCGGGGGACCACATGTTGTGGGTCTGTCGTGGGATGAGAGCCTTGAGGTGGGGAAGGTGGGAGCAACAGCAGAGGCCAGGGAGGCTAGCAGAGACCAATGCCTGGCTGTTTAATGACACAGTTTAAGCATTCTCCTGCCTCCTGCTGTTTTCTTTCTTTGATCTGTTAACATCAACATTAATTACTTACAATTAATAACCATAACAAGAACTATCAAGGTTCCTAACAATTGTAAACACATAAGATCTTTTATCTCTAAAGGGTCAGACTCTCTCCTTCAAACAACTGAGGGAGAGGCCTTCAAGGAGGAGGGACCTAGCCTTTATCTGGCTCCCACCTAACACCAGACATTATTGCTCAATGCTCCATATATGTTACCTCATTTACTTCTCACAATTACGTTATATCGTAGGGATTACTATCCCGTTTCACTGATGAAGAAACTGAGGGTCAAAGAAGTTAGGTAGCTTCCTCAGGGTTGTAAATGGGAGAGACTACATTTTTTTCAGTCAGGCCTTATTGCCACTTGAACCAAGGGATGGAGTTATTACAGGAAGGGAACCACTGTGGCTCTTTCCACACCTTTGGACAATATTCAGGTGCAAATTATCCAAGAGACCAACTGCATTCTAGATAACCTGACCCTGAATTCTAGTCTCTGTCATTTTTTTCTTTTCTGATACTGGGGGCCTGATAGCCACAGTTTTGTTCCTTTAATAGACAGAGAAATTGGCATTTAGTGCTGAAATGATTTGTTCAATCATTAATTAACTACTGTGCAAAGAACCGTGAACCATGGCGATCTTGAGGGAGAGCTTTGTGGCTTCAAAGACATGTTTTTATCCACAAGATTCAGGATCTAAGAGATCTTTCTCTCTCCTCTACTGTCAAAACTCTGGCTCAAGTGAGAACACCAGCGAGGGTCAAGCAGTAGCCACCACCCAAACACATGGGCTCAGAGGAAGAGAGCAGACACGAAGGTCATTTAAAGATCAATAAAAGCCTCCAAGGAGTACGAGGGAAACTGGCAACCAGCACAGGGCAGATTCTCAGTGGCGAGAAGCAACTGAGACAAAAACCTTCTCAGCTTGTTTCAATTTACTCTTTTGAAGAATTGATGTGCGCTTTGAGTTTCTGGGTGGATAAATAGGAGCACAATTCCCCACAGGTTATTCTTTTGCAAACATATTTGCTAACTGAAATCTCAGAAAAAATAACCAATGAATGAGATGCCTCCCTGGAAGGTGGATGTCTCTCCCAAGGTTTCCAGCTCACCCCAGGAGGGAACTGGGTTTGGAGATGGTTTCTTTCCTTTTCTAACACAGGCCCGGGTGGAGAGCGTGGCGGCCGGGCAGTCGAGAACAGAAGTAGTAACGGCTGTGTGGTCAGGACTAGGAAAACCAAAATGGATCCTGGAGGTAAAATTACTTGTAAAAAAGTCAGGTCCTGGCAGAACAATCTCCTCAGTATATTTGCTACTAAAAGAAAAAGAGAGAGAAAGTGGACAAGTGCCAAAAAATTAAATGTCAGACCTGAAGTTACATTCTTGTAAGCAAAGAGGAAATAGTCTTTACTTTAACTGAAGGTCACGGAGCAGCCAGTCCAGAGCTGAATGTAAACAATTCCAACCAGACAGCAAAGTGGTTTTAAAAAGAGTGTTCAGTAAAGAACAAAGGAAACAGTAGACTTTTTAAAAGCGAAGTAGAGGGAGGGAAACGAGTGGAGGGCGTCTGAGTGGGGAACAGAATTTACCTGTTTGAGGAACAAACTTTCAAGGGGAAAACACTAATTAAAGACGTTTCACAGGTTTCCGTTGAAATTGCCTCTGGTGTGATGAATGCAGAAAGTAAGGCAAAATAAGGCAATTCTGAATTCAGTTGGCACTGGCCCCCCAACTCCCATTAGACAGCTGAACTGGTCTGTACCTTTGAATTAAGTTTTTAAAAAGTCTCCACTCCATTCCAGGGTTAAAAAAAAAAAAAATCAGATCAACTTCCCAGACAAGCAGAGGCTGGATTAATGATTAAGAAAAGCAAACAGGATTGAATATCTGGCCTGCGAGAACTTTCCTGTGCAACCAAAATGTCAAAGGCATCCCTGTGCTCATCCCTCTCAAAAAGGCTTCTCCCTCGGGGACAAACACCTTAGGCTTGTCTTTTTCATTCCAAATCCTCGTTCGGGTCCCTCGAGGGCCAGAGGTCTCAGTGCCAAGAGAGGAAAGCGGAGGGTTTCTGCTCACCTTTTCAGCGTCTGCCCGGGGCTCTCATGCGCTGTAGGTGACTCGGCGGCTCCCTGGGCCGCCGGAGCTGCGACCTGTCGCGGCCTGAGCACAGGTGCCCAGAGGAAGGAGGAGGGCACTGGTGGCGGAGAGCAGGAAATGTGTGACATCACAGGGAGCCTCCACAGATAAAACATTGCTGGGACCTTGGCTATTGAAACAGGCAGGAGGTCCCGCCCACCTGTCATTTACCTGAATACCTGCGAGCAGGTAGGTGGCGTCTGCAGGGACAAATGAATCAGTTAGAGCAATTTGCCGGGTGGAATGTACTTTCTTTCCCGAGCCCAGCACGTGACCAGCCCGGGGCCGGATCTGAATTTATGCGCGTGGTGGCTTCCCTGGCCCTCTCCTCCTCCCCCCTCCCCACAGCTGCCTACAACAGAGTTAAAAAGGAAGTTTAAACACCAAAACGAGGTGCTTGCTTAGGGGCATAAAAAGGAAGAGTGTGAAGATGGACTGCTTGGGAAATAGCTGAGATTTACCCCCAATTGCCTTTTCGAATGGCGTTCATTTGAACCCCAAGTGCTCCTGTGTTCCAACATATGAACAAATTGGAGGTGACATTTCAAATTCATTTAAAAAAAACTATATATGGTATTTGTCAGCAGTTTCAAAGTCGGGTTCGCAAACACCTCCACCCCTTCCAGCATTTTAATTCCATATTCTGGAGTCTGTAAAACTTCAGTCATCCCTAACTCAGTCAGTGGCAGTTAGAGTCACAGGGTTACAGTTCACTATAGGCCTGCAATTAGGAGCAATTTACGTGATTCAGATTCGAATGATAGCACAGTAATAAGGTGGCATTGTCTGCTGGTTAGAGCCAGGAAGGAGGAGTCAGAACTATTTCTGTCCCGAGCTTCTAGTGTGACCCTGGACAAGTCACTGTGTTGCTTCAGCTTTTCCAGCAGGGAAGGAGGGAGGCTACCACCCAGCCAGCACCACAGCTGTGAGCTATTACCCCTGACTGTTAAACCCTTTGGCATCTTTCAGAGGATTGTAAACAACTCCCATCACTGGATTTAAACGTTGTGCATTTCTGTGGCCCCCGTCCAGCATCTCTGGACAATTTATTCAGCCTCTGGAATGTGTTACGTAGGGAAATTGTGGGCTCTCCTTCCCTGGAGGATGGCCTGCTTGCCCAGAGACAATTTTTTCCTTCCTTAAAGAAAAAATAAATGCTGACATTCCTATTTTCCCCTATTCTGTCTCCCTCTTTCCCTTTTCCCTTTCCTACTGATATTGGAAATGCTTTGGTTCCACAGGTTCTAATATTGTACTCCTTTAGAGGATTTTAGACCAGTTGGTTGATTGGTTGGTGTTGTGGTTTGGGGGAGGGGATAAAGGGTGAATGGGAAGGGGAGGGGGGAGGGGGGAGGGGAGGGTGCCAGGTCTTAATTCGTTCTCTTGGCCACGACATTGACTAGGTGTGGCTGTGGCCAGTCATTCAATACCTTGTAAAACAACCAGGGAGGCAAGGAGGGAAATTCTAGTCCAGGGCAAGGGGTGTGGGGCAGGCTCTGGTGCTTCACTTGCAGGAGAGCTGGCTCCTCTCCTGAGCCACCTAGACACTACAAACTGCTCAAGCTACCTTGCCCACCTGGGAACTGGGTGCACTTTGAAGAGAATTGGAAGCTTAAAAAAAAAATCCCTCATTCATGTTTTATCCACTACAAACTAAGGTAGGTGGGGCTACTCCTACAACAAAAAAGATGAAGGTGTGAAGTCATGAAAACCTTTGACATGCCGGTCTTTCAGGAAAAAGTACCAGTCCTCCAGTTCG
Organism: Miniopterus schreibersii; assembly: GCF_964146895.1. Taxonomy (NCBI): domain Eukaryota; kingdom Metazoa; phylum Chordata; class Mammalia; order Chiroptera; family Miniopteridae; genus Miniopterus; species Miniopterus schreibersii. Next base: position 28,737,429 of record NC_138101.1, read on the forward strand.
ATACTCAATTAAGAAACATCAGCAAAACCAAGGCTTCTCCTGCACTGGCCAGGGTTTCCCCTGGGAAGGGAGGAGGGGCTGGGTGAGTGCGCCAACCTGATGAATCATCTAGAAGGTTGCCCTCCAGCAGCCTGCCAGACAGCCTGCCTTCCCCTTGTGTCAGTCATGCCTCATCTCTTCCAAAGGGCCCCAGGTCCAACTTGAGAGAGGAGAATCACAGGCAGAGGTGTGTGTGTGTGTGTGTGTGTGTGTGTGTGTGTGTGTGTGTGTGTGTTGGAAGGTGAGGGGAAAGGGGGACTGCAAAGGAAAAGAGTCTGTGAGAAGTGACAGTGTGTAAGGCTTTATCCAAAGGCCTCAAAGCTGTGGGGCTTCAGTTACTATATTCAAATACACACAGACATCTGCACATATGGTCTATGAATAAAAATTCAGAACAAGAGTTGAACCAGGAGTGGAGTTCACTCCAGGTATAGTGTATAAAAGAAGAGAAAAAACCAAAAGTATTTCACACAGTGGCCATTCCAAGTGAAACGCATCTCGGTACTCCTGGATTTAGAATAATCTTTAAAAGTTTTTTAAAAATCAATATGGGCTTCATAATTCTATTAGGTCTGTTGTGTTATTATGAAAATGAAATTTCTAAAGTATTGGTGAAAATATATCAATAAAAATCATAAAGAATTAAATTGAATAAGTGTTTAGCTGGAGCTCCTTGCTGTTCTAAGCACTCTTTACAACAACCCTGTAGGTCAGGTACTATTACTACTTGCACTTACAGCTGGGAAAACAGGCATAGAGAGGCTGCGAATTTGCTTAATGACAGCACAACCAGAGAGTGGCAGCACCAGAACAGTTTCAACCTCTGGAAAGAAAGGGAAGGGAGGATCTGATTCCAGGCTCCCTGGGCAATTCCTGGACACTGTGAAGCTTCTTACCTATCCTCTGTTCAGAAGGCAGTGCCTTGAAGAAATGGAGTGTAATTTCTGGGAAGTGTAATTTCTGGGAAGAAATGTCTCCAATTGCAAATGAATTAGTAATCTGGTTTATACGTTGAGTATATGTGTATAGAATATATAGACATACGGATGCATTTATACATATATTTATGAGAAAAACACACCAGGAAATCCATCACCCCTGGTGATATTTGAAGTCATCTTTTCAAGGCCTAGCACACCAACCCCAGGAAGGGAAGGCCTACTTGAGGGGCCCCTCCTGAATGATCAGTTGTAACTCTATGACATCTTTTATGGTTGTTTCCTCTATAACTTCATCAGAACAGCCTTTAGAACATGGAATTCGTACAACTGGATGACATGAGACAAAGTAAAATTAAGTTCCCATATGAACCACTGCCAAAGTGGCAAAGGCTGGCAAATACTAAACACACACTACTCCATTCCCACTTCCTATTCCATTCTCATGGTGCCCTTGAACTCAGAGGTAGCCTCAGAATCTTCAAGATGTAAGGCCAAGCACAGTGCAACTTCTCTCCTTAGTTTGGCAGGAAGTGGGAAGTATAATCGGGAAAAGATTGGGTTTGCTGGTGCCACTGGGGAAAATTTCGTGGAGAACGGAACATGAATTGAACTTGAAAGGATTTGGAGTGGTATTGAGAAGGGCAAGCAGTCCAGGCAGGGCAGCACTGTAGGAGGAGGCAGGGATGACCATAGCCTGTGTGCATTGGGGAGGAAGCTGTGTGGCAGGGGCAGAGGGGAGAGACCAGACAGTAAAATGTTCGTCCTGCTGGGGTGAAGAGGATCCATCACATGCTAAGAATGGGAAGGGTGGGATCAGAGTATAAAAAGCATGAAGGACTGACTGCTTTAGGTCTTCATAGTACTGCTGGCTACTTCTCTCATGATGATTAAATAGCTTTTAAAAAATGGAAGAAAGAAAGAAATTCAGTATCTTGGGCATGCGGTGATTTATTAAGAGTGACAATGTTTTCAGTGTCAAGCTAAAATTGCATGATACGCCTGTGAGCTACCCTATGAGCATCTTTCTCTTTAGAAGCAAGCCTTCTTTGCAGTCACTGTATCCTGTAAACTTTGTTCCTTGGACAGACAGGTGGAATGCATTAGAAAGCTCTCTGAACTCAAGGTTGGGCCTGTCCTAGTTAACCAGCCAGCTCACTTGGGCTTTTTGATTAGTTTGAATTCTTTTATGTGCCTTGACAGGCAAATCTAAAGGGGGAAAGGAGGTCTGTTTTCAAAGCTCTTTCCTTCTAAATCACCACAATGAAGGTTGGCGTTCTCAAGGATTCCCCCTGGCAATGAACATATTGCTAAACCCATGCCTCGTGATTCGTCAGAATTATTTTTTGGAAGCCCTGTTTGCTTTCTTTCTATGGCTTATTTGTAGAGTTGTCTAAGAAGACTGAATGCCACAACAAAAGTGAACATATTCCATATGATTTTAATAAAAGGCATCTCTAGAAAAAGCATCTTTGGCTGAAAGTATTTAGCATTAAGAGAATGGAATTACGGTATACATTCCATCATATTGGTCTCAGTTTTCTCAGTGTTTTTTTTAAAACTAGCTTAGCTCCAAATCTTTCATTGGCTAATTACAAGTACTTAACATGATGCAAAGAAGCAGATCCCTGAAGAGCAATTATGGAAAATAACAGTAATAATCACAAATATCAGCTGATGTGATAGATGACATCTGGTTCTGTGTATGGGGAAGAGATTGCATTTCTCCCACAGGCTCACAGCCTGTGTGTTGCCTGGTTTGCAGATGAGCTTCTAGGATAGTCTTTGGATCTCCAGTTTAGGAGGAAACACTGCTCTGGTTTGTGTACTTTTGGGGGTCGAGGGAGTACCTCAGTTAGAGGTGCCTCGCTTTCTGTGAAGGTTTACTACACACGTTTGGCCAGCGCACTTTTCTTTAGTAGGCATAAAACCAAACAAACAGGACTTCATTGTTGCTGTCTCTATCATTGTCACAAGGCCTGTATTCCACAACTGTAAATATCTTTATGTTTCTACGACTCCATTCTTGCACAAACCAGGTCGGTTAGTGAATATTTTGGTGATGGTTGTAGCTATTTTGGAGGCTGTCATATCTTTGTTTCTTTATTGGTTCCTTTAAATATATCCAATAGCATCCTCCTTGTTAACACTGGCCCCACCTTGAGGGCTTCCATGTCCTTCCAGGTGACCCCTCCAGCACCCTTGACTTCCTCAACTGCAAGGATATTTACCTCTTCTCCTCTTAAGCTGCCTATTCTCAGGGTCACCCCTTGGATCTTTTTATTACCCAAAAATCTTTTATCTAAAAAAAAAATCTGAGAATGCTCCTCTTTGCTATATTCTCTCAACCATTCAGGTTTTTCACTCCCTTACTCAAACTTTGCCTTCTTCTCTGAAGTGATTGTGATCCCTGGTTCCCGGGCTCCTGGAGATGGCCCAAGAATACCCATCCTCTACTGTTGTCACTTCAAGCCTATTTGGCACAGACCCCATGTCCTTGCCAGCTTTCTCAATTTCCTAGTGACCTGGAGGAGCCATGGCACAGCCCTCTCTCTTTCCATAAGCGTAACGACTGGCGTCACTAGGTCTGCTCGGCAATGCCAGCTGCAATTGTCACTCTCCTTGGCAATCTGGCCAGTGCCTCTTCCTTTCCTCTCAGAGGTCATCCCACCTTCTGTTCATCTGCGTTGCTCCTGCCTACCTGTGAGATCTGGCCGACATCTTATCCTTTCCATCCACACACCACCACCCCCAGCTCCCATGCCCTAGTAGCACCGTATTAAAAAGGAGCATTCCCCACACCCCCAGTTCTACAGAAAAGTGGTCTCCAAAGCAAACTCTGACCATGCTCCACCCTTTACTCACTGCCCCGGGAGTCCCTGATGAAAAATGGGAAAGAACAACCGGGCAAGCTGGGTTTGGCTCCTCCCTTCTGTCTTGAGAGCGAGCCAGCCTTTCCCTGGGCTGTTCCAGCTCTGAGTCTTTCCTGGGCTGGCTTCTGGGCGAGAAGCTGCCCTGCCCAGATCTGCCCAGTCGGTGCCTCCAAGCTCTGCTTGTCCTGTTTCAGGCTTGTTCTCCAATTTAGCTGTTACCGTTTAAAAGTGATATTTTTACTTCCATAATTACTCTTTTGAATTTCCTCAAATTATCCCAAATGCACCTGGGAAAGAGAGCACTTGTTTATTGGCACCCCAGGCTGTGGTAACCCCCCAACCTGACTCTTTGGGGTTCCCATAACAACAGGGCCTCTCACTCCTCGGCTCTCCCCAGGCGGAGCCGCCCTCACACCTGCTGCTCATTTCCCTCTGCCCGGATCCGTGTTGCACGTTTCACGCCCCTTCCCTTCCTGAGTCCTGGCAGGAGCCCCGGGAACGAACTCTACTCAGCAGATGAGGAAACTGAGTCACCGAGAGGTAAAGTAACTGGTCCAACATGACCTGCTGGTCACAGGCAGACCTGAGACTCAAGTATTACTTCTCCCTCAGCCCCAGAAACTCCTGCTCCACCTTCAGGGCTCAGCTGAAACGCCATCTCCTTCCCAGAGCCTTCCCTCACTGCCCAAGCAGGTGTCCGTGTCTGCTCTGTGCTCTCCACACACACTACTTCAGCAGTTATTCTACTGATTGTACTTTTATTTTTAAGTACATCTTTATTGATTTCAGAGAGGGAAAGGGAGAGAGAGAGACAGAGAGAGACAGAGAGAGAGACAGAAACATCAATGATGAGAGTCATTGATCGGCTGCCTCCTGCACGCCCCCAGCTGGGGATCGAGCCCGCAACCCGGGCATGTGCCCTGACTGGGAATCGAACCCCGATTGCCTGGATCCTAGGTCGATGCTCAACTGCTGAGCTATGCCCGGCTGGGCTGACTGTATTTTTTTAGACACTGTCTCCTCTGCAGACAGCCAGGGAACATGGCTTTTCATAGATCCTCAGGACTTAGCCTAGTTTTCATAATAGTGCTACTATCTAGACACCCATAATTCATTCATTCACTCATTCATTTGTTCACTCATTTATTCAACAAATTCATTAAGCACTGTTAATATCCTAGTCAGCGTCCAGGATGCGAAAAATCTGTTTTCAGAACCTCATAGTCAATAGAGAGGCAGACACCAAGACCAACGATTAAAGCACAAGGTGATCGCCATAATGAAGAAAGAAGTGGTACAGCTGCAGTTGCGTGAAGGAGGGAAGTGGGCTTGTACCCCCTTATTTCAAGGCTCCAAATTGTTAAAAAGCACTTGCTCAAGTTTGCCCAGCTCGTAAATGATGGAGCCGACACTGCAGTGCACGTCCTGCCTTTAGAGCCCCTAATCTTCCCGGGAGCCCCCCAGCCTTGCCATGGCCCTTAGGCATAGCAGGGGGCCAGGCAGGGGAGGCCCCGGGAACAGGGACTAACCTGCTTCTAGGTTCTTGTCTGTCACCCCAGAGAACCTGAGGTTTCTTACAGCTTTACAACTTTCACAAATGCAGAGGCGGGTTCTCTGAGTGGGTAGGAAGACTGCTTCTCAAATGTGGTCTCAGAGTTTTGTGCCCACACTCAGGACTGGCTGGCACCTCGGGAGAACAACTTGAAAAAGACCTGTGTTCTCAGGTGGCAGTAACATCTGTATTTAGATGAGCTGGAATTCCTTTATTAAAGCGGAGTTGGCAACATCAGTCAAGCTTTTTTTTAAAGATCCCCACCTCAAACCTCACAAGCTTTTTAAGTGGTGCGTAATTTAAATCCCATTTAATGTTATATTTTTGTATCCTCAGTGAATACCATTTTCCTCACAACAACCCTCCGCATCCTTGCTGTTTAACAGAGTGTCCTATCCAGGCCTAAGAGCCCAACTTCTCGAAACTTTTTCCTGAGGGAGGTGAAAATCTATAATAACTAATAACATAAAGTGACTCACAAAAAATGTCCCAATAAGGGATGCAGTGGAAAAGGCACAAGCAAGAGGAGGATCATGTTGCTGGCTCCTCGGGTGTGAGAAGCGCAAACCAAGCCAACTGTCTAGGTGGGAGACTTTCACTTCCATCCAAGAAAGGGCAGGTCCTCAAAAAGCAGGGCTCCCTGCCAAGAAGCTGTCCTTTAATTCTCCTAAGTCAAGGAATATGTACACGGAAGACAATATCATGCAAACCACTCACCATTAACAGGAAGACGGCCACCGGGTCAGATTCTAACAGAGTCAGCAAAGGAAAGTCCATTGAACTCTTCTCACATGGTGAGCTGGTGAGGATGCTCCTTTTTAACTTGGACAATGAGCCTGATTGGGTGCCTTCTTTGGTTAGCCCTTCTTAGAGTGAATTCCTCATGAGCACCTGCCAGTAATCCATGAAGAGGTGCCTGAAGAAAACACGCAGGGGTGGCCATAAAGCCACAGCAAGGTGGAGCAGTAGACATGGGTCAGATGTGTGGAGGGGGGGCTTCTCCAATCCCAGGAGAAGCCGTCCCCTCCCAAGCTCAGCATGGAAGCTGCACTTCCAGTCCACAGTTTAGATGACCACAGAGTAATGCACATGTTCCCCTCCTGCTACCCTTTGCCAATTATGAGATCGTGGGGTGGGGTTGCCATCATCAATGGACCTTCCCTGAAGTCTCCCATCACTGAGGAGCTCAGCTAACCCTGAGTTGGAAATGATGTCAACTGCAACTAAGTGTCCAGAGTACAGGTGAGACAACAGGAACTCATTCCCCCGGGGATAGGAGCATGTCTGAGAAGAGTCTGCATTTTATTTTCAAATCCATTCAGCTCAATTCAGTGAACCTTTATGAAGAGCTAAGAGCAGTGTTATTAACCTACCTGGGTAATAGAGGCCCCAGATCTCCAAGTTCCCTGTTTGTCTTGTCTTAATATGGGGCTTTGTCCATATCAGTGCTGGCCATCAGTCCAGGGTGGCCAGGCTGGTTCTTCCGGTTCAGGTTGTACCCCTAAAGTGGCGTGGTCCACTTGGCAGGAGGAGAGGCCGCCCTTCCAGTCCTCTCGCACTTTCTCTGAGTTGCCCCAGGAGGCGGACTGGGAGTGCAGCTTTGACAAGTCCTGCCACAGGCATACTCCCATTGCCGTGTTGGAGACTCTCACTGCAGTGTCTTCCCAGGGTAGCCAGTTCTTCTGGGTGGCTCGGCTGCACCTGGATTAACACTGCTCATGTTCTGTCCACCTACCAACAAACTCACAGCTGCGACTATTGTGTGCGTGCGGCAGCAAGGCAACTGCGCCATGCACGTTTATTCTTCAGCGTCATGTAGCTGTGGGCTTTGGCCAGAGAGGGTGGTAGTTGTGCTGGGTATGTTCAGACCTCATCACTGCTCCTAGGGGCTGCTGCACACACCTTTGAACTTGAAGTTGGATGATCTGTGAGTTTCCTGGTTTATTCTCAACCCATCTCAAAGTAGCATCTTCTCTAGAACGAAGGAACCAGGAACCATGTGCCAGGGGTCACCAACAGGCCAGTCCCAAGTGCAGGTCATCTCAAAGCAAACTCTCCAAACTGATTACCATTATTTCTCCCTGTCCCCCAGCCCCCCTCCTACAAATCTCCCCATTCTACAGAATCTGTATACCACCCACCCTCTTTATTCCTGCCTAAACGGCTGTCTTCTGTTAGCACCATTGTCCACCCCTGGAAATGATCACGTAGAATTTCATAAAAATGCAAAAGCGGATCCTCATCTGGAAACCTTAGGATTCCGCTGGTCTGATGGAAAGAGGGACGGAGTGAGAAACAGAAATCAGTGTCTGTCGATGCACATGCCCAAAGTAATGGAAGCAAAGTTACCCTCTGTAGTGATACAGGGATGGGTCCAAATGTAACAAGTGAGCTCTACTGTCTGTGATCATACCACCACCGTTAGCGGTTAATCTGGATCCTATGCTGAGATGGGATTAAACATGCAAGGACTTTTATTAGAGAAAATACCTGTTTGAGTGACAGTAGGACAGGAGCTGAGAAAGGTTGGGAGAACACATGAAGAAACTTAATAATCTCTCTACTGAATGAATGCATAAGTAAACAAAGTACAGTTTGGAAAAGGAAAGAGACAAGAAGCATTTGGGTACAAATGTAGAGTTGCAATGGGGTTATAGGCAAGGTAGATATTCAGCTGGTATCCAACCTGGGGCTGTACCACGTCTCTTCTCCTGACATCTATTCTGATTGGTCAGGTCTATTCTGACTAGTTGATGCCTGTGCTGTACTGATTGTTAAATATTTTTTTAAAATCACCACCAATTACATGGGTTATCATATTGCCTGGAATTTTGGTGATGGTTTCACAAATAGAAAACATTTATTTCTGATGGCCATTCCACTGAAACATAGGGCCACCATATATACTAACAGTTCTTATGGGTTGATGGTGGTAGTGCAGAAAACAGGGGAGCTGACAAAAACAACTTATTGTTCTGTGAATTTCATGGAGGGGGGGTTTACCAATTTGACAGTTTGTCCATTCGAAGTTGTTGATGAGCTGCTGATTTTTGTTTTACCCTCCCTAGAAAAGAATTTGTATCACTCTTGTTCCACGGCTCCGCTGAAAATATCCTAGCAACTAAAGCTGGTGCACTCCTACTTGTTCTCTCATCACAAGCACAGTGCGTACTCCTTAAACTGGAGAATGAGAGTGAACTGAGACCAAATGAAAAGTGACCTTTTGTCAAAGTCCCTATGCTCACAAAATGCTTGACGTCAAGGGGATTTGGGGGAAGACTGCTGAAATGTCTAGACTTAAAAGCCAAGAGGACAAGAAGCGGAACTGGCAGAGCCCATGCCGATGTGGGAGTGTGGAAGCAGGGAGAGCAAGAGAAAGTAATCCGGGAACTCACAGAGATTGTCCTGAGGCCTCTGAATTCCCATGGGCAGTGGTCTGGGGTTTCAGGCCAAGTTTAACTAGATCTCCAAGAGATGTGAGGGGGCATTCCTGATACCTCTAATCTACTTAGGCTAGCTGGATTTGTTTATTTCTTGCAACCAAAAGTGAATTATGAACATCAGTCCAACGTCAAAGAGAGACTAATTTGTCTTTCATATAATGAACTGGAAGGTAAATTCTCCAAGACTAAGGGTTTATGCTCATGTCTGGGATATAGCTGAGTTTCTTGGCTGGGGATGGCAGGTTACAGGCTGCCTCGTCCAAGAAAAGAGTGGTAGCAATGAGGGAAACTGGAAAAGCTGATGCAATGGAAGTACAGCAGCATTCCAGGGGAAGTGACATGGTATCTTGTGTGCATTTAAACTCTCCTTCCATATTAACGAAGTAATTATTTTTCTGACATAGAGCACAAGCTATTTCAAGTTCTAGCCATTGCTTCTCTCCTTCTGTGTGATAATGGCTCCATCCATCCCATCAAGCACACACTCTCACTAGGACCAAGTACTGTACTATCCCTGTACTCACTTTGGAAAAGAACTCTTTGGTGAGCTCTTTTCAATGACCTGATTTGACAATGGCATCTGTTTCCTGCTCAGGCTGACACATTGGCCCAAAGGCACACATGGCTCTTCTTTTCTCTATGTCCAGGGCCTGCAGGAAAGGAGAGCTAAAAATCCCTCCCTCTTTATGTGCCAGGCAAAGGTAGAAATGAGATTAGAGCTGGAAAGCATAAAGCTCAAGGAATTCAGACTGAAGATATCCTGCCTCAGGAAAGATCAAACTTATGAAAATTAGGAAAGAGGAAGAGCAAAAATAAACTCAACCCAATAATAAACACATTAGAGAGAAAAAAAATAGAATTAAGTATATTCACCATCATACTAAGTGAGGAAAATGGCATTTCCCTCCCACTCCATCAAAACTGTGCATCTCCACTGGGTTGCCAATGACATCACTATTTCCAAATCCATGATGATGCTCAGTCCTAATCTACTGCTTTCCCCTTATCACTCGACTTCTGGCACACTGGCTGCCTTACTTTTTCTTGCACATGCCAAGCATACCTCCTCCATCTTATGATTTGGTTTTGTGTGTTCCTTTTGCCTGGAATACTCTCCCTCCAGATGTCTACATGGCCAGCTCCCTCCCTCCTTTAATCTTTATTCAAATGTCATCTTCCCAATGGGGTCTATCATGACCACTCTGTTTACAATTGCAACAACCCTCCCCTCTTGGCACTCCCGATCCTACATATTTTGCTCTACTTTTCCCCCCACAGCATTTAGCACCTCTAATATACTATTAATTGCTTATTTATTGTGTGCATTATTGATTGTTCCCTCCTATAGAATTTCTTGAGGTTGGGATCTTATTTTATACACTAATGCTGAGAATAGAGTATAGGACAGAGTAGGTGCTCAATAAATATTTGCTGAATATATAAATAGGAGGGACTTTCAGACACAAAATTCACCTAAATGCCAATGTGATGAAATAAAAGAGGGAAAAGAGACAAATGTAAAATTAAAAATATCTGAAAGAAAATGTTAACATTAGCAAAGATGGAATTTAAGGTTAAAATTATTAAACATTATAAAAAAACATTCTGTCATAAAAGACATGTTTTATAAAGAAGATATAATAGTCACAAGCCTGTTTAAATCAAATAATAAAGTATGCATCAAACATCAAATTGTATAAAGTAAGCACTATTAGAAATATAACAACAACTTGATTTTAAAAATATATAATTCTGGTAGGTAATCTCAGGTTGCCATTAGGGTGGCCTTGGAGCTGTGACTACAAAGTTAGACAAGAGAAAAGAGATATACAAAATGAATTAGAGGTAATTTAACATTTTATAAGAGTTTTGAAAAAATGTAAAATATTTTTCAGAATAGAATCAAGTAACAAAAAAGAGAAATTAATGCTAAACAAGTGCTAAAACAACTACTCCCTCCTCATAACCCTGTTTGGTTTGCATATTCATCAGAAAATTAAGGGAGACTTATCCATATAATCAACAAACTCAAGGGAAGAATCAGTGAACTTGAAGGTAAGACAATAGAAATTACTCATTATGAACACAAGGAGGAGTGAAAACAAAACACTGTAAGAGCTGTGGGACAGTATCAGTCTAGCATAGATATAATTGGAATCCCAGAAGGAGACTAAAAACAAAAAAAAGGACAAAATAAAAAATGAGAGGTAATAGCGGAGAATCTTCCAAAACGAATAAAAGACATAAAACTATAGATCCATTCTTGGTTCTCAAACCTTCTACTGATAGAATACCAGGCAGGATAAATCCCTACCTCTCCATCCCACATAAAGCAATATACTCTTAGACATATGTTTAAAACGTTGAAAACCAAAAAGAAAATTGTGAAGGAAGTCGAAGAGAAAAAGACACATTACAGTCAGAGGAACAGCAGCAGATGACGGCAGATTTCTCATAGGAAACCATAATAGCCAAACAACTATGGAAGAACATCTTTAAAGTGCTGAAAGGGAGAAAAACCACCAACCAAAATTCTATAACCAGTGAAAAATTCTCTCAAATATAAAGGGAATTAAGACTTTTTCAGATTTTTTTTTTTTTTTAAAGTGAGAGCATTTATTGACCAACAGTCCTGAACTACAAGAAATCTCAAAGGAATTTCTTCAGGCAGAAGGAGTATGAGACTTGAATCCATAAATAAATAAATAAATAAATAAATAAATAAATAAATAGCAGTGGAAACGGCTAAAATGAATGGACTGTGGAATTCAGTACACTAGTACATTTAACACCATTTTGGGAGCATGCCTCTAATCCAATGTGATTACACAAGTCACCGTATCTTCCCTGAGCTGCTCTGAAGGCAAACTAGCATTCTAAAGTATGATAAGAAACTGATGGACAAAATTGATCCAGAGACAAATAAGCAAGGAACAGACTGATGAATCTCAGAAGGAAGGTGGGGTGGGTGGGGAGAGATTAACATAAGAATTTATATGCATATATGTGTGACCCATGGACACAGACAATAGTGGGGTGAAGGCCTGGGGGGAGGGTTATGGGGGGAGGGGATCAAGGGGGGGAAAAGGGGACATTTGAAATACTTTCAACAGTAAAGATAAAAAAAAAAAAATGGTTATTTATGTACTACCTGGTATAAAAGGCAAGTTAATTAACAAAGAATGAAGTTGGGACCAAGTTTTTTATGGGCAAAGAACTTTTAATTTTGTGTGGTCAAGTATAAAAAAATAAGTAATGAAGATAAGAAAAATTCAAGGAAGTAAGATGAGCACTAAAAACCTAAAGGAAAGAAAAGCTAAGGAAGCTAAGGAAGTACTGCATTTAAAATCATACCAGAATATTGTTTTAACTCACAAGCTATCCTCAAAGACACCAAAAAAATGCATATTAACCCAATATATCTCTTTGGACTATATTGGACAATTCTGTAGAAAGAAAGAAATTAGGACACAGATGACCAGACTAGTTTTAAAATATATATATAAATTAGTTATATAGCATTCATATATACTAATTTCTATTCTAAATAATTTTGAGTATTAAATAATTTAATATTCACATGGTAAGTCAAGATTTGAAGGTAGACATATTTCCTCTGAAGTCTTTGCTGCTAACCTCTTTGGCATGCTGGTCCCCAACTCAATAATTGAACAAAACCCTGCATTCCTGATATAGAGAATTTTTATTACATTTCATGTGTCTAAAGAACATTTATAAAGACTAATCATATTACTGGCTATAAAGAAAACTGAAGGATAAGATTTTATAGGTTACATGATCTGATCTGAATTCAATAAATAAATAAAAATTATTAAAAGATGACCCCAGAATTGACTACTTGCAAATTAAGAAAGTTACATACTAGATTATTGACATGGGTTATCTGGGTAAGTGGGTGGATTGGGAATTAATATGTATGAAAGAGAAGAGGAGGCACCAAGCCAGAAAAGGGAAAACAAACAAAAAGGCCACCCACACATGACCACACACACATACCTATGCTTGAATGGATCATGTATGTGCGTTTGTAAAAATGTATGAATGCATGCCGTTCGGACATAAAGAACTCACCCAGCCAGGCCAGGTAGAGGGGCTCTGTCTCACAGATAACGTCTTCCTTTCCAGGAGAATTTGCTATTCCATTTGTACCCCTGCACTAACACATTCTCCAAGAAAGAATTTCTCAATCCGAGATTCCCATACTCAATTCTAAGACTTCTCCTCCCATGACATTGTGCTTCATCTCAGAAATAGCACCCAGAAAGGCTCCACAATTCTTCTGGAAACAGTTTTCCTTTGGGGTTTCTACCTCTATCTCTTCTTGTCCATACTTCTTTTCTTGAAATGACTCCCAGGCTAACCTTTCTAAGTAAAGCAAATCATGCCATTGTGGGCAGATTCCCTAGGGGTGTCAGGCCATGGTTCTCTCTCCGCAACAGAGAAGCCAGAAGGTGCAGGGTTCTGCTACGGGTACCTGGAGAAATCACAGTTGCTCCTTAGGACATACATCTTAGAATTTTAGGGTAGTCTAAATTGTGAACTTAACCAGGATCAAATATAAACTAAAATGTAAGCAGACAAGAACATGAACTTGAGATGCCTTTCATCGGCTCACGCTGTTTACGGCCCCCGGGGCCTTCCCCCATTGATGTTTACAGAGTGTTTAGCAGTTCCACATTCCGTGCTCACATCTGTCTGCCTCCTTCAGCCTCCTTGTGGTGGAGCCATTTCCTTCACTTCAAAGGAAGCTCCAGGTGCAGAGAGGACTCTAGGGGTGTGGCTCGGCCTCAGAATCTGGCTCCTTTTCTTTACTAAAACATGTATTCTCATCTTATCCTGAGCTGACTTTTGGAGTTCATTCCTAAATTCATTCATCTGCTTTTGAACTCTGGGAGTGAGAGAGAAATGGGGTTTTCCTTTTTCCTCAAGTCACTGACCCTAGTTGGGTCATGACATTTCAAATTGACTAACTGCAGAAAGAAACGGGAGGGATAAACATATGCTAAAGAGAAAATGCCACAATTTAAAGAGTACATCGGCTGTGGGATATGGGTATAATGATGGCCTCCAGTAAATCATGGAGAAATAAAATATTGTGGTTTTCAGCCATTAATTTTTGGGGTGGTTCATATGCAGCAGTAGTTAATGGATTCTGTGTCCAACCCCTTTGCAATATGCTTCTCCAACAAGACATAGACACTATTTCTCCACCCCCGTGAAAGGACCTGGCCTGGCCGTGGGATGGGGTGGGAGTTCCAGCGATGAGGCACTGGGAGTTTTTCCACTTCCACTCCTGCCCCCTTGGAACCTTGAGATGGCCATGCTTTAAGAAGCTCAGGCTGGCTTCCTGGTAAGTGAGAGGCCTTAGGAAGAGAACTGAGGCTCTTGATCATGGCAACTCTCAGATACCTGAATAAGGACATCTTGGACCTTCCAGCTGAAAGCAAAACCTGCAGAGGAATAGCTCAGCCAACCCCCAGAATGGTGAGAAATAATACATGGCTGTTGGTTGAGTCCCTGAGTTTTGCAGTGGTTTCTCATACCACTGGCGAATGCAGAGGCTTGGACATTTTAACTCAATATTTATCTTGTCTTTCTTTTTTCTAGGGTTCTGTATATAATAAGGCTCCTTTTCTATTTTTTCCCCCCTAGAAATCTGGGAAAATATTCCCTACTTGAACACATATAATTCTTAGGTACTATATACTTAAAAGTTCATAGGAGACAGAAGATTGCAAAAGCAGCCTCTGGCTCTTATGTCTACTCTTCAGTATCCTGCACCCAGCACAGCACCACATAGCCAGTGGGAGGTCAACATGTGTTGACCAAATTAAGTGTCTCATGGGACACCTGCTGCCACTTTTATCTCTTTTTCTTAGTGCATGCACGTGTCACAAAATGAATGGTTTGGTTGCTTTGGCTTACCTGGCCAGCTCTGCAGCTGTTTCCTTGTGGCCTCATTTTTTGTCATAGATAACTCTCAGATCCCAGCCTGGGAGGAGATACTATCTCTCCAGTTGGTGGAGGACCGCGCTCATTGATCAATAGTGTGGTGATTGTAGTAATAATAGTGGCAGGAGCAGCAGCTAACATTTATTGACAACTTATCAATATGGAAATCATTATGCCTTGCATTTTACATGAATTAACTTAGTTATCATCATTTCCATAAAGACACTGAGGCACTGATGGGTTAATATATCTGCCCAAACTAACACAGTTAACTGGCAGATCCTTAGCTCTTAGACAACACTCAGGCTCTAATGATGGTAATTGGGAGGTTTAAATTAAGGAATATAAAACATAGTCATTTATAAATGTAACCTGACAAGAAATTGCCTGTAAGTTACAATCTCCAAAACTTTCCAATATCACTTGTATTTCTCATTAGGCAAGAAACGAGTATTACTGCGAGCATAATAAATGCCTGAGTTTGTACACAGGAAGTTATTAAATATATAAACCAATGCAAAAAATAACATCATATAAGAATCTTGGCTCTAAAGGAACTTACACTATTTTGAAGAGACCAGACTTATACAATGAAATGACCAATGAGGAAGACAAGATACAATTTAAAAAATTTAAAAAACAAGAGTTCTGAGACCTCACCTCTTGCAGCGAAGGATCTGAGTCATATTTCAAATCTCCTTTTCTTCTCGAAGCAAAACCACAGCTTTCATTTTGGGATTTCACAGCACTAAAAGATGGTTCAATAGGCCAGACTAACCTGCATTAGCAACTAGAATAATCTCCAGAAAAGAAAATTTACTTTGGGATTTAAGATAATCAAAACTGATTACTTCTCAAGAGGCTTAGAAACCCAAAGCTGTAAACACAGCTGGGGAAACACTTAAATGTGGGTCCATAAAAACTCCATTGAATAATCCATCCTTCTGCCTCATGACGTGGACACTACACTCGGTACATGAGCCTATAAGAACGCAGTAAATATTTTTATACAACCTTGTTGGTGAAGAGAAAAGAAAAATCTATAGAGACCTGCCCACCCACATCTTCTATGTGTGTCATGTAAATATCTTTTTTGTTTTACTCAAGTAAAGGCTAAAAGATTACATTTAGCCCAACCACTAAATTGTTACACAGAGGTGTTATGTAACCAAACCTATAAAAATTGAATTTGTCATCTCAAAAATTAGAATGCCTGTTTTTGATTGGGTAAAAAATAAATGTTCTACTATTTGTTGACCAACAGTCAACAATAGAATTTGAGCCAACTTTCTCTATATAGAATAATTTTGACTTATCAAGATCTCATTTTTCCCTGAAAAGATAGACATCTATATATTAACAATGATTATCTCTGGCAGAGTGATTAGGAGTGTTGGTTATTTCCTTCTTCCCTTTTGGTGATTATGAAAAATTTTAAAATAACATTGTTTTTTATAATTAAAATATATGATTTTTTTCAACATTTAAAACTTTTTATTAATGCTTTTATTGTCATCACACTTAAAAGATACGATTTTTAAAAAAGCAATCAAGCTACTTAACTTCTTTACGGATAGAAATTTCTACTCTATTTCAAAAATCTGCCCTTAACTACACTGCCTACTAAATCCTTGTTTTCAGCTCATTTAAAAACAATTTTCCCTTCCAGGAGAATTCTTATGATCAATATTCACTGATATCTAGAAATACATGTCAAGGCTAAGAATATTTTGACACAGGACTAGAGCCTTGGAAAAAATTTATCCTGAAGAGGAAAGAAATTATGCCTTAAAAATTTCTTTTTCAGATGACTTGCTGTGTAGTTCATTAGCAAGAGACACAGAAAGTACTTTCTAAAATAATAATGGCCCAGAACCTTGCTCTTTGAGATAACAAGGCTCTGTTTTTGCAGGTGGCTTTCTACTCAAAGAACAAAAACTGGAAACATCCATTGAATTGCCTTGTTTACATGTGTTGAATCATGCTAATGTAACAGAGCTAATCAGGCCCTGGGTACAAAGCCCTTTATGTCAAGGCAAAGGACCAGTCCCAGATTCTCTAGCTCCAGATGCAAACACTTTCATGTGTTTCTACAAAGACAGAACCTGCTGGGGAGGACCTCCAAGGCAGAGCTGGCCAATAGAAAGACAATGGGAGTCATATACAGAATTTCAAATTTTCTAGAGCCACATTTTAAAAAGTAAAAATAAACAGGTTAAGTTACTTTTAACATTATATTTTGTTTAAATATATCCAAATTAGTATCATTTTAGTTTTAAAAATGTATTTAGATAATGTGCATTCCTTTTTTAAAATTTAAACAAAGTTTTTGAATGCCAGTGTGTATTTTACTCTTACAGCACAGGGTACTCTGGACTAGTCACATTTCAAGAGCTCAAGAGCCAGCCTTGTTGGACAGAGCAGCTCTGAGATGAAAATTTTATTCTCACCAAGTGGGGTTCTAGGGTCATACGTTTTTGTACTTTGAGATATAATTCACGTACTGTAACATTCACCCTTTGAAACATCCAATTCAGTGGTTTTTAGTATATTCACGAGGTTGTGCAACCATCACAGCTATCTAATTCCAGAACATGTTCATCATTCCAAAAAGAAATCCCATACCATTATCAGTGACTTCCCACCCCTTCTTTTTCTAGTCCTGGCACCACTCATCTGCCTTCGGACTCCATGAATTTGCCTATTTTGCGCATTCTCTGTAAGTGGAGTCACACAACATGTGGCCTCTTGTCTCGGGACTCCTTCCCTCGGCATACTGTTCTCCAGTTCCACCCACGTCCCAGCAGCGTCACCACTTCATTCCTTTTTCTAACTGAACGCTGTTCTATTGTACAGATATGCCCCGTTGGTTCAGCTATTCATTAATCGATGGGCCTTTGGGTGCTCTCCACATTTTGGCTCTTGTGAGTAGTGCTGCTATGAACACTCATGTGAAAGTTTTGTGACAACGTATATTTCCAGTTCTGTTGGATATATACTTAGGAGTAGAATTGCTGGATCATATCATAACTCTCTGTTTCACTTTTTGAGGAACCGCCAAAATGTTTTCCAAAGTGGTTGCACCATTTTATGTTCCCACCAGCAGTGTAGGAAGGTTGTTTCTCCAATGTTTGCTATTGTCTGCTTTTCTATGATAGCTGTCCCGATGGGTGTAAAGTATAAATCACCTGTGAGCATGTTAGAAATGCGAACTCTTGGGCTCCACCCCAGACTTACTGAATCTCAAATTCTGGGGGTGGGATCCAGCAATTGCTGTCTTAAGTGCCTCCCCCCCTGCCCAGATGATTCTGATATATGCTAAAATTTGAAAACCACTGATTTAGAGTTAACATATCAGATGACCAAAGTTTATGGAAAAACTCCTATGGGCCAGATAGGTGCTGGGTGCATTCAGTTTGAAGATTCAGTGCTGAAACAGACATAACTGTCCTTTCAGTGCTTAGAGCCAAGTGAATTTAATGGGTGAGTTGGCGATACCTTACAGTGCAACAGGCTCTAGGGAAGGGTGAGAAAGCTTCCTGGTGGAAATGACTTTTGAACTACCAAAAAACTTAGAAAGCCAACATCAATTTCATATTTTTATTCTTATTACTTTCAGGAGAGAATCCAAATTCTATAAGATCATCTTCTAACCCCTTTATTAACTGGCTCCTGTTTAATCCCCACCTTCATGCCCCCTGTAGCTCCTTGCTACTGAAAGTGGGAACCACAGGTCACTTTGACATCACCTCTGAGCTGGTTGGCAATGCAGAATTTCAGAGCTCACTCCTGATCTACAGAATCAAAATCTGCATTTTAACAAGAGCCCCGGGTGAGCTGTGTGCAAGTTAGTTTCAGACACACAGCTCTAGCTACTCTGAAGGACCTAGCAATTCTCCAAAACTGCCCAATGATATTCTGTGTAGCACCCTCTGCTTGGAATGCCCTTCCCTCCTTTGTCTTCTCTGACCCCCAGAGTCATGACCCCCTTTATGACAGCATGCTGACTGTGGGTTGATTATTTATCTGTTTCTCTTCAGTACTAGACTGGGGGCTTCTCAAGGGGAGGGAGACTGATTAATTTTTCTTTGTAATTTGCAGGGATTGCTCAGTCAATGTTAATTTGATGAAACAATGTGTGGATGGATGAGATGTGGCAAATACCCAATGAGATACCCCATGGATTTTATCAAAGGATTTATACTCCGTTCTTCACGGTCACATAATTCTAACCACTTGCCTGGGTCATTAACATCAAGGGAATCGGACAGAAAGTTAGGGCAAGAGGAGACTGGGAAGTGCTAGGGGTTAAAAAGAAAATCTAGTTTCTAGTTTTGAAAAGTTAACATTATGATTTCCCATTATATTTTGATTTACCAGATCCTACCTCAAAAGACAGGCAGCCCGGGCCAGTGTTGCTCAGTGGTTAGAGTGTCAGCCCCCACACTGAAGGGTCTCTAGTTTGATTCCTGGTCAAGGGCATGTACCTGGGTTGCAGGTTCAATCCCCAGCCCCAGTCAGGGCATGTGTGGGAGGTGACCAATCAATGTGTCTCTCTCACATCGATGTTTCTCTCTCTCTCTCTCTCTCTTTCTCTCTCTCTCTTTCTCTCTCTCTTCCCCCCTTCCACTCTCTCTAAAAATCAATGGAAAAATATCCTCAGGTGAGGATTAACCAACAAAACAAAAAAGACAGAGGCAGTGACATGAAATGAAATGAGCACCGGGTTGAGAGCTGGGTTGTAAATACAGTGCTGATCAGCGGCTGATGGCTTTGGGCCTTTCATTTCACCTCTACGGGCTCTGTCTCTTCTTTAATAAGTGAGGGAGTTGGAGTAAACAATCCCAAAGATCCCCTCCTTCCCCCACTGTAGATCTTTTAAGCATTAAAATTTTAATACTTGTGGTATGTAGGCAACGTTTGAAAATTAAGGTTTTATCTGAACAGGCCTCTGGAGGATAATAATTAGTTTTCAGAATCTCTTTTATAGGCGAGTTACACTAAGTTATATGTTTCCCCTATTTCCCTAGATATCTTTTAAAAACATTATTTATTGCACATTTAGTTCTGGGCGGACTCTGTCTCAGAAAGGTTGTAGGTATGTTGCAAGCCAGAAAGAGCCGGTTTTGGTCAAGAGAGCTGGCATTTGCAATAAATCTGACTTTGTTCTGAGTGATTAAGTTCTTTAGAAAACCTATCAACGTTGCGAAGGGTGTGTAGATTAGAAAACACTGATGATTTTCAAAACACTAGCCTTGCATTTTAATGCCACGGTGTCATGGGAGTGAACAGTGAACTACTGTTGGCTCACACTGGGCCGCTCTCACACATGAAGTATGTCAACCTGACTGGCCTGTGGAGACTACAGCTCTCCTTGTTTCCTCTCACTCCCCTACCCAAGGGCTAGCAATGGACCATTATCTCTCTTTCTGACATCTGAGGAGAGAATCTGAATGCCAGGAAGGAAGTTTTCCAAATCGGTATCAAAACAAAATCCTCTTATTACAACAGGATACAGTAAAGAAAACAAAGAAGGGAGCTCATGAGAGGGAAACGTTTTAAAAAAGTAAACAAAAAATACTGTGGAAAAAAAAAAAATCAAGATATCCCCAACACAGTGCAGTTACTTGTATTTACTGTGAAAAAACAGCACTGCTGGAAAGACCAGACTATGGGAATGGGGCTGACACATACATAGCTAGAAAGATTGCTCACCATTGTCTACGTCACAGGATTTTACAATCTAACTTAAGAAAACTGAAAGTCAGTAGTATTTTCTTTCACAATTTTATTTCTCTTAGAAGTAAGATATTATTCTTTGTGAGAGGAATTTTAATGAATTTTGCCCAGAGTGATACAGTTGCACAAGAAAGGTAGAAACAGCTTATTTTTTCATTACCCAGAGATTAGGGGAAATGTTGTATGGCAATATTCAGTCATAAAAAGCTTTAGTAACTGATCCTTGCTTGGGGCTGGAAGAGATCTTAGAGTGGAGTGCTGATGTCGTCACCCAGGAGCCACTGTGCACATGGTACCGTACACATTGTATGGCCACACCAGAGCCACGTCAGCCGGCCGGAGCTGCTTGTCTAGGACGGGAGCCAGTGTCATCTCAGTTATACCAGAGCCCGGGAGGGGACAGATCTGACTCTGTAGAGCACGAATGAAGATATGTTGTGCTCCTCAGATATTTGTCAAGAATATTGTGACAAAGTGGTAGGAAGAAGGTTATGATGGAATAAAATATAATTTCAATCGATTAAATTATCAGTTGAAGTAATATGGATGTGTTTCTTTTTTGTTAGAGCTGCTGCTAATTTATTTATTTATTTAATCCTCACTCAAGGATATGTTTTTTTCCTATTGATTTTAGAGAGAGGAAAGGAGAGAGAGAGAAATGTCGATGTGAGAGAGGAACGTAGATAGCCTCCCATACTCACCGACTGGGGGCCAAGCCTGCAACCTTTTGGTGCACAGGACAACGCTCCAGCTGACGGAGCCACCAGGTCAGGGCAGAGCTACTAAGAATTTATAACTATCAAGAATTTTAGCGCGACCCGGTTGAGCATCGACCTAGGATCCAGGAGATCCCAGTTCGATTCCCGGTCAGGGCACATGCCCTGGTTGCGGGCTCCATCCCCAGTTGGGGGTGTGCAGGAGGCAGCCGATCAATGACTCTCTCTTATCATTATGTTTCTATCTCCTTATACATTTTAAAAATATATATATTTTTATTGATTTCAGAGAGAGGAAGGGCGAGGGAGAGAGAGAAACATCAATGATGAGAGAGTCATTGATCCACTGCCTCCTGCACGCCCCCTGCTGGGGATCGAGCCCGCACCTCGGGCATGTGCCCTGACCAGGAATCGAACCATCATCTCCTGGATTGTAGGTTGATGCTCAACCACTGAGCAATGCCAACCAGGCCATCCTTATACATTTTTAAATAATTCATAAAGAAAATGATTCTAGTTAAGGATATTGACCACCATCGTAGCAACAGCCCTCTTTTGCAGAGTAAGGAATAAATTCAATTGTTTTTAAAAAGATTGATATCTTTTTAGGTTAATATTTTTTTTAAATGTAAGTATAGCATATATAAAAATTCACTCAAAATGGATCATTGACATGGTAACTAATAGTTAACAATACTGTATTGTATATTTGAAAGTTGCTAAGAGAGTATATTTTAAAAGTTCTCATGATAAGAAAAAAAACTTTTGTAACTATGTGTGGTAATGGGATATCCTTGAAACTTATTCCGGTAATCGTTTTGCAACATATACATATATTGAATTATTACGTTGTATGCCCCAAACTAATACAATGTTATATGTTAATTATATCTCAATAAGATCATTGGTCTAAATGCAAGAGCAAAAGCTATAAAACTCTTAGAAGAAAACATGAGTCAATCTTCATGACCTTGAATTAGACAATGGTCTCTTAGCTATGACACCAAAGCAACAACAATGACAACAAATGGTTTTTATTAAAATCTTTGTTTCAAAGGACACCATCAAGAGAATGAAAATACACCCTATGGAATGTGAGAAAATATTTGCAAATCATATATCGGGTAAGGGGTTTATATTCAGAATATATAAAGAACTCTTACAACTCAACAATAAAAAGACAAACAGGCCAATTAAAAACTGAACAAATAATTTGAATAGACAGTTCTGAAAGGAGATAGACAAATAGTCATTAAGCACATGAAAAGATTCTCAACATCATTAATTATTAGAGAAATGCAAACAAAACCATGATATACCACTTCACACCCACTAGGATAGACAATACAAATGTGGACCCACAATGAGATATCACTTCATACCCATTAGGATAGTTATTATTAAAGAAAACAACAAAAAATAGCAAGTATTGGCCAGGACATGGAGAAATTAGAACCCTTGTGTATTGTTGATGGAAATGCAAAGTGGTGGACCTACTATTCAGAACAGTATGGCTGTCCACTTTCACCACTCTTATTCAACATAGTACTGGAAGTCCTCGCCATAGCCATCAGACAGGAGAAAAACATAAAAGGTATCCAAATTGGAAAGGAGGAAGTAAAACTGTCATTATTTGCAGATGACATGATACTGTACATAGAAAACCCTAAAGACTCCATCAAAGTACTACTAGACTTGATAAACGAACTTGGCAAGGTAGCTGGATACAAAATCAACATCTGGAAATCAATGGCATTCTTATACAACAACAATGAACTTTCAGAGAGAGAAACTAAAAAAGCAATACCATTTACCATTGCAACTAAAAAAATAAGATACCTAGGAATAAACTTAACCAAGGATGTAAAAGACCTGTACTCAGAAAACTACGTGACACTGAAAAAAGAAATAGAGGAAGATTTAAACAAGTGGAAGAATATACCATCCTCATGGACTGGAAGAATTAATATCATTAAAATGTCTATACTACCCAAAGCAATTTATAAATTTAATGCAATTCCTATGCAAATACCAACAGCATATTTCACAGACCTAGAACAAACATTTCGAAAATTTATATGGAACCAAAAAAGACCCCGAATAGCTGCAGCCATCTTGAGAAAAAAGAACCGAGTGGGAGGGATCACATTACCAGACTTCAAACTATATTGCAAAGCCACTGTAATCAAAATGGCCTGGTATTGGTACAACAACAGGCTTATAGATCAATGGAACAGAACAGAGACCCCAGAAATAGACCCACGCCACTATGGTCAGATAATATTTGAAAAAGGAGGCAAGAGTATCCAATGGAGTAAGGACAGT
The DNA here is from genome assembly GCF_964146895.1 of Miniopterus schreibersii. Classification (NCBI taxonomy): domain Eukaryota; kingdom Metazoa; phylum Chordata; class Mammalia; order Chiroptera; family Miniopteridae; genus Miniopterus; species Miniopterus schreibersii. Next base: position 28,761,027 of record NC_138101.1, read on the forward strand.
CTCTTCAATAAGTGGTGCTGGGAAAATTGGACAGATACATGCAAAAGAATGAAACTAGACCACCAACTTTCACCATACACAAAAATAAACTCAAAATGGATAAAAGACTTAAATGTAAGTCACGAAACCATAAAAATCCTGGAAGAAAACATAGGCAGTAAAGTCACAGACATCCCACGTAGTGGACTTTTCGCTGATACATCTCCTAGGGCAAGAGAAACAAAGGAAAAAATAAACATATGGGACTGCATCAAACTAAAAAGCTTCTGCACAGCAAAAGAAAACAGCCTCAAAATACAAAGGAACCCCACGGTCTGGGAAAACATATTTGCCAAGGATGAATCTGATAAGGGGCTAATTTCCAAAGTGTACAAAGAACTCATAGCACTCAGCAAGAGAAAGACAAACAACCCAATTAAGAAATGGGCAAAGGACTTAAACAGACACTTCTCCAAAGAGGACATATGGATGGCCAAGAGACACATGAGAAAATGCTCAACATCGCTAATCATCAGAGATGCAAATTAAAACCACAATGAGGTATCACTTCAGAATGGCTCCATCAACAAATCAACAAACGACATGTGCTGGCGAGGATGTGGGGAAAGGGGAACCCTAGTACACTGCTGGTGGGAATGCAGACTGGTGCAGCCACTATGGAAAACAGTATGGAGGTTCCTCAAAAAATTAGAAATGGAGCTGCTATTTGACCCAGTGATTCCACTCCTAGGAATGTATCCTAAGAATCCTGAAACATTCATCAGAAAGGATAGATGTACCCCGATGTTCATAGCAGCACAGTTTACAATAGCTAAGATCTGGAAACAGCCCAAGTGCCCATCAGTAGATGAGTGGATAAAAAAGCTGTGGGACATTTACACCAGGGAATACTATGCAGCTGTAAAGAAGAAGGATCTCGTACCCTTTGGGACAGTATGGATGGTCCTGGAGAATATTATGCTAAGTGAAATAAGCCAGGCAGCAAAAGATAAATATCACATGATCTCGCTTATACGTGGAATCTAAAGAACTTAATAAACTGATGAACAGAATAGATTCAATGACATGGAAGCATAGATGAGACTGATGAATGTCAGAGGGATGGAGGAGGGCGGGTGGGTGGAGGGGGAGAGAGTAACCAAAGAATTTATGTGCATATATACACAACCCAAGGACATGGACAATGGTGGGGAGAGGGACTGGGGAGGGGGAAGGAACGGGGTGGAACGGGTCATTGGGGAGAAAAAGGGACATCTGTAATATTTTAAACAATAATAAAATTTAAAAAACAACAACAAAAAAAACAGTATGGCAATTTCTCAAAAAAAAAAAAATTAATTAATTAAATGTTGGATCACCATACGATCCAGTAATTCCACTTCTAGCTAAATATTAAAAAAGAAGTGAAAGCAGAGACCCAAACAGATATTTGTTAAACCCATGTTTATAGCAGCATTATTTACAATAGCCAAAAGGTGGAAGCTACCCAAGTGCCCATCTGTGGATGAATGGATAAACAAAATGTAGTGTATCCACATAATGGAATATTATTTACCAATAAAAAAGAATAAGAAGACAAGTGCTGATATATGCTACAACATGGATCTTGAAAACATGTGCTAAGTCAAAGACATCTGACACAAGAAGTCTCATATCCTATGCTTCTATTTAAAAGAAATGTCTGGCCCGGTCGGCGTGGCTCAGCGGTTGAGCATCAACCTAGGATCCAGGAGATCGCGGTTCGATTCCTGGTCAGGGCACATGCCCGGGTTGCGGGCTCCATCCCCAGTCGGGGGTGTGCAGGAGGCAGCTGATCAATGTTGACTCTCTCATCACTGATGTTTCTATCTCTCTCCCTCTCTCCCTTTCTCTCTCTGAAATCAATAATAAATAAAAAAAGTCTGGAATAGGCAAATCCATAGAGATAGAAAGTAGATTAGCAGTTTTCAGGGGCTGAGCAGAGGCGGAGATGGAGAAGGCCTGCAACTGGGTCTGGAGTTTCTTCTTGGGGTGATGAAGATGATATGAAATTTGATAGTGATGGTTGCACAACCTTATAAATATACTAAAACCACTAAACTGAACACTTTAAAAGGGTAAATTTTATGGCATGTGAATTATTACTTATATGATAGGTGAATTATAACTCAACAAAGCTTTTTAAAAAGAAAAAATAAGTAGGGATTACCTACCTGAAAATGAGTATTCACTTTTTCATTCATTCATTTACCAAATCTTTGTGGAACATGGTTTGAGCCAGGAACTGTGTTATGTGCTGGGCATAAACAGCATTTTGAAAAGATCATCCAACTTGAGCATGGAGACCAGCTTGGAGGGCTGCCAGGAGCCATATGGACAGTTGACAAAATTGGAAGCAAGCCAATACAGAGAATCATATCTCTTCTCAGTCAAAAGTCCTTCCTTTCATTCTTTTCACCATAAATGGGCAAACCAAAGAAAGGAAACAAGCTCTTCTTCAGCTCTTTTATGATCCAAAGAAAGCTCTGATGTTTCTTAGGGGCTTCAGAAAAGAGCTTTATAATAATAAAAACCAAGGACTTGAGTATTAATTTCACTTTTGAAATCTAATAAAAAACATACCCTGCATCTACCTTTGCCAAGAGTCTGAAATGGAAAGCAAACCTGGGAGCCCAGCAAGTGTGAACCTTCCTTCCTCACACTTCTCTGGCTGAAAGCTATATATGAAGATTGGCCGAGGGTCTGAGGCCAGCTTGGTTGGACAGGAGTGAGCTGTGGGAGCATCACATGCTCCAAAAGGAGCTCTTCTTGTCCCCTTCGGCCTTCTTTGCCTCAGGCCCACTTGCTGTGTTTTAATGGGGCTGTGGCATGGGACAGTTCAAACTCTGTACCCAGCCTTTGTCTTATAGGCTAATGGTGTCTTCAGAGAGAAGGAACGCTTAGCTACTGTACTAAGACACTCCAAGATGCTGTGAAGGGGACCAGGTTTGGAGTTTTTGATTACCTATGAGCTTTCCCATCCTCTTAACTCTCTTATCATGGCCTTGAGGTACAGAGTGGTCCTCAAGATATATCTATCATGTGAACTGCTCGTTAATATGTATAAGAAAAGACCAATCAAGTTTTGTTAAACTGAGTCTAGCAAAGTTGAGCAATCTTGTTGAAAGTTTAACTTCCTTCCAAATAACTTGGGTTGATTTGTTCACATTATTACCATGAGAATTCCTCCTAATGCTGAGCTCTTAACCTGAAAGCAACTCGACCACAGATCAACGAAACAAGATTTTCTGCTTTAAATTGATGCCCCCAACTCCAATAAAATGAAATAATACCAATTGAATTCTCTCAAACTAAAGAAAAAAAAAAGGAAATATTTTTAAAAATCAAATAATTGTTGAATGAATGCATGGAAGCAAAGTAATATTATTTCTCTTCTTTAAGTGTGTGTATAGGTGGGTCGCTCTTGAGTCAGCACACATCTGAAGATGGATGCTGTAATCTCTTCAAATTCCATGCTCTGAGCCGAACCAGAACCTGCTGAGCCTCCACTGCCCTTGCTGCTCCTCTGGAGGATCTGGAAGTGCGCCCTCATTACCAGCCTGTCCTCCTGCACATCCCATGGGAGGGTTTCAGGATGGTGGTCAATGGCAGTGCTCAGCTCTGGGTCCAGTGGACCTGGGATTTACACAATTCTGACTTCACAAGTCTCTTAGGAAGACACCAAAGGAGAAGGTCACAGATATCAGTTTACAACACTCTACTCTGAAGGCATTTTTCTGTAGTGCCTCTTCAAGTTTCCTAGTGGGAGTGAGAATTGAATTCACTAGAACCAGAAACATCTCCAGGACTTCTGTTAGGCAAAGCTTGGAGGCAGCCATTCAGTTAGAAGGATGGGGGCAAGTAGACTTTTCTTAAAGCCGTGTCCGCATGCAAGCACAGGTTTAGGATGTCTGTTTGGGCTGACTAGGGACTATGGGAAATGGAAGGGGTGGGGAAGCCCCCTCCTCTTGCCTCTAGCTGTCCCTCAGTGCATCCACAAACAGAAACAGGCCTGGAAACTGCCCCCAGCAGATGTCAGAATAATGGCTGCAAGGTCCTCGCCACCTGCAACGGACCAAGTTCATGCTGACTTTAGCAAAGGGGCAGTGTCCGTGCTAAGAACTCACTCCGATGCCTTCTGCCCTTGTGCTGGCCCATCCTTTAAAAAATATCCAAGGCAGTGCCAAAGCGTGACTTCATTCCAAGACCTAGAAGGAAAGTGTGTTGCAAAAGGCACAGTCTGCCTTCCAAATGGCTCGTCCGCACACAGGCTACAGCCCTGCCTGAGGCTGCTCTGAACCAGCAGATGCAGCAACAGAGCTGAAGCAGAGGTAAAGGGACAATCTCGGACCTGGGAGATGGAGAAAGATACCGCTCTCCGAGTTTGCTCAGCCTTTGGGGTAATCAGGGTGGTGGTGGTTAGTCGGTCCCTCTGCCCAGTAGATCTCAGCTGGATGCACTGAGGCCAACACCCTGGGCTTAGAAAGAGCCTTTTGTTTTGTTTTGCTTTTACATGACAGGCACACCTTGGTTTGATATTTTAAATGGATGATACCCTTTCAAGAAAAATTGTTTTAACAAATCCTCTCTATGTATTTCCAATAAAGATCACAAATATGTCTATTTGTCTCATACTCCAAAACACTGTCCCAGTGAAAAGCCCAAATCTACACAATGCACCTATGTTATTTTTTCCATTGTTTCATTGGTCCAGAAAAAAAAGTATTCAATTGTCTTTGGAAGTATGAATATTTTCTCATAAAAATAATTTATTGGTTAAAAAGAAGAAGGGTAACAACACTGTATGAGTTTTTTCTTCACCTGAGTTATATAGTATTTCAGGAGCTCTTGCTTGAAACGGAGGCCTTTTAAATTCATAGCGAGGCATTAAACACCCTGCCACACGGAACTGGATGTTTATATAGTCACTCCTCATCATTTGTGGATTCCACAGTTGTGAATCCATGTACTTGCTCAAATTTATTTACAACCCTGAAATCAATACCCGTGGCACTTTCACAGCCACTCGTGGCCATGCTCAGGTACAGCTACCTTCCTGTTTCAGCTCTGTGTCCTTTTCATGGTCTATTTAGTGTCACGATTTTTGCCATGTATATTTAGTGCCACATGACACTAAATCTCCAATTAGTGAATTGGAGATTTCACTAATTAAAACAGTCCCTAGGCATTGTGCTGAATGTGCTCCTAAGGTACAAGAACTCTGGGTTGTGCTTACAGAGAACATAGGTGAATCAGACAGGGCACGAGTTACAGTGCTGCTGTCAGTGAGTTCAATGTGAGTGAATCAATAATATATATTAAATAAGGTGTCTTTAAAAAAATACACATAAGACAAGGTTATATATTGATTGGTTGCTGAAAATGTGTCCAGAAACTTATAGGAAGCTAACCCTATATATCTCCTAGGAGCAATGGTTCAGTATTTGCTAATTCAGTTGCAGTGACTTTATGGAACACAACTACAGGGAATACTGAGAATCGACTACATCAGCTTTTAGAACTTGTAAGGGCGAATCAGGACAGAGCATAAGAACCATCCACCAGGGTGGTCAGGGCTTACCTGGTGGCAGAGGCCATTTCGGGCAAGCCAGTCCAGGGGAGTCATCGGGGGAACTAGTGAGAACTCTGCAGTAAGGTCCACTGAGCTAGAGGTGCAGTCCTATGGATGATGATAATGGTGATGATGATGGTGATGATGGTGATGGTGATGCTGTATGTGTGTGCGCTCACGTGATGGGTGGGAAAGGAGGGCAGAGGCCATGTATGAGAGGAATGTAGCTACTGAGAAATAATTTCCGTTTTTCTCAGACCCAATGGCTGATCTTCATGGGGTCTGCATACCTGGTGGGGCTGAAGGATCAGGAGTGGGGTGGGATAATGCCTGAACTGTCTTGACTGGGTAAATTATTCTAGGTTAAACCTCAGCTACAATAATCCCCTTTTCTACCCACCATTTTTGTGAGGAGCCTCCTCGTGGGCCTCCAACAGAAAGCTACTAAGGAAGATGTGAAGAAACAAAGAGATTCTTGAACACTCTCATTCCACATTTGATAGGAAAGGTGATCAAACTGGCTGCTCACTGTCAAATTAATAGTGAGAGTCTCCTCTTTCACCTCCACTGCTACTGTCCCTGGAAGCCTCTTTTCTTCTCACTAGGATTCTGATTCCAACAGGGTTCCAAGTCTCCTAATCCGGACTTGCTTCCCCACGGCATGATTTCACAAGTCCCCAAGCCACTGGGTCTCTCCACCTTGGCCGCACATTAAAAGCATCTAGAGAGCATTAAAACCCTAATGTAAGACCAATCAAATTAGAATCTCTGGGGAATGGGCCTGAGCATGGGTATTTTTAAAATGCCCTAGCTGATTCTAATATATAGACCCAAAGTGACTGAGAAATGCCTTGCACAGTGATTCTCAATCCTGGCTGCAATTAAAATTGCCCAGGGACTTAAAACAAATCCCAGGTTAATTGATTCAGAATCTCCATGGAGGTGGAGGGAGCCTGGGCACTGATTTTTTTTTTTTTTAAAGTCCTTGAGAATCCTTGGCTAAGTGAGATTATAAAGTTATCACATGTTTGAAATTTTAAAATAAAATTTTCTGGAGAAAAGCAAAGAAGAGAGAGTAGAGAAAGCTAGTGATAAATATATGATGTAGTGAAGGTTAAGCCAAAGGCCCTGGGTCCTCTGATTCTTATAATCCATCAAATCTTCACCTGAGGGGAGGCAGTTGGGCCATTGAGTGGAGCAGAGTGGTTTGGGGGGGCAGATCTAGGGTCACATTATCACAGGAACTGCCCCAGTACGAGGTCTGCTGATTGGCTGTGAGATTGGCTGCTGCAGGGGCCAGGCCTTTGGAATTGACATTGGTAGTCAGAGTGGGCTGTTCAGTGACTGCCACTGGGGCAGGGGTTCCTTCTCTCCTGGTCTCCCTTCCCCCTCCCTCGAGCAGTAAGAGATGGGGAGCAGATTGCAGAGAAGATGCACAGATCACCTTTCCTGGGCTGGTGCACCCATCCCCCAGCTGCTGTGGCTGCTAATAGCTTACAGCCAACTCCCTCTCCAGAGACCTGCCTTCTGCTAAACAGACGTCCCCTGAGATGTTACACCCCCCACATCCCTCTGCACCCTGGCTGAGACGGACAGCCCACAGACAATGACTGACTGGCAGGGGTGCCAAAGCCTGACTTAGAGCAACTGAGCCTATATCCTTGCTTAGATGCTTCCCCTGCCCTACCCTGCTTCCCCTTCTCCCGAGAGCACTGCCCTGAGAAATCCTTTCATACAAGAACCCTTGTCCCAGGCTCTGCTTCTAGATAACCCGACCTAAAACAAGGAGTGATTAGAGAGTATGTGGGTGACGGTGAGGATGAGGCAGAAAGAATATAAACTTGGGAGTCAGATACATCTGGGTTCAGCCCCAACACTGTCACTTCTTAGCTGCATGAATCCATCAAGTTACCTGGACTCTATTATCCTGTTTCCTTCCCCATCTACTATGGGAAGGCCACACGCCCATCCTTTACAAGGATGTCATGATGATGACGTTAAATGCAGTAAGAGAACGGATGTGTGAGTCCAGGGCATGTAGTAGGAACTCAGGAATGTCAGCCTCCCTTCCATCCTGAAACTTCCACGCCACCTCCTTCCAGACTCGTTGCTCCACCGTCCCCCCCACGCACTAGGATTGTCTTAGCCTCTCTCCATTCTCTCTCTCCTCCTTCCCTTTCATATCTCCCTTTCACTATCTCCTTCCCAGGGTCCCTGCCCCTTGTTGCTGTAATGCTCTGCACTCCCCCAGCCATGACAAACTAAGAAAAATGCAGAGCAATACGCAGAAACGCAGACCCGCGCTCAGCGGGCCGTGGCCAGGGAAGCTGGAGCGAGGTTATCAGTTTTTGCCAGCTCAGCAGAGTTATGTGGGGCTCAGTTTTGTAAATAGGACTCAGGGGTCTAGTTTGTGGCTTTTCCTGAAACAGTGTTTAGCCAGGGAAGGATATACTGTTTTCCTTGTAAGATGAAAATAAAGGCCATTAAAAACCAATCACGCTAGTGCTTGACATAAGAACCCTCATTAATATCAATCTTTCTCCTCTGGGCCGAATGGTGGAGCAGAAGGTGCCGATCCCCATAGTCAGGACGTAAGACAGGCTCAGTCATGAATTGGCTGTGGGACTTTGGGGAGACTGCATAACCTCCTTGGAGTCCAGTTTCTCCCTCACCAGAAAGACTCTACAGCAAAATATGTGCCAACTACTTCACAAGGGAGCTCCTAGAATTCATAAAATATTATTTGGGAAGCTCTGGAACTCTGCGCAGAACCTGACTATGAACAATGTCTTTTGTTACTAATATCCTTGTTGATAACACCGTGAAACCATTGCAAATCAACTCACTGGGCCATGCAGTGTGCTGGGAATCATGGCCTCCCTTTCTTCTGGGGCGCTGCTTCTCCACTCCCTGGTTCTGGTGGCTGCAATCAGGGGGTGTCACTGCCCAGTCAGCTCACCCTGACACCCTGCAGGAAGGGTGGGCACATGACCCAGCCTCAGCTGACCATGGTCCATTTCTCTCTGGTCACAGGGATTGGTGCAAGGGGTAGTAGATTCACCAAGCCAATCAGAATCGTTTCCCAGCATTTTGGAAGGAGCAGTTAGGATGAGGCCCACTACCCATCTTCCCATTTAAATGGATGTTCTTCCTCTAGAATCTTATATTAAAGAATATGTGTGATTAGAATAGAATGAGTCCATTTAGTGGTCATATATTACAATTATTTAGATATGATGATAAAGAGAAATAGAACTAATATTTTGGTGTACGTTTTATATGATTTAGTACAAAACATGTATTTTGGGAAGTAGGGGCATGATTTGATCAATAGTCTATCCAATGCATTAGAAACAAGCCATTTTACAATGGACGTTTACTACTTTTTCCAAAATAGCATGTTTTGAAGCATCGAGCTTGGCGAAGTTGCCACACAATGAACATTTTCCCCATGCTTTTTTATCAGTGCACTTCTAGGTGGCCACAGACCATATAAATCTTCTAGTCCAGGTTGTACTCTGCCCAGAGCATTAAAGACCAGCCACGGTACTGAAAAGGACAGGGTAGGACCAAACCTTGGGTCTCCCAGGTTTTAGTGCAGGACTTTTACGATCTGGTTTTGTGTCTCTTTAATTCAAGTTTATATTTCTCACATCTGTTTTACATGCACATACATATATATAAAAGTACTTCTTGTCCTAACTGCAGCTGGGAAGATATTTAAAGCTGTAAATATTTACGAAGTGTACATAAAACAGCAGTGTGGGCTGATACAGCCAAAGATGGGGAATGAGAGCACTGGGCCTCACTCCTGGCTCCATCGCTAATTCCTGTGTGACCTTGGGCAGGTCAATTAAAATCTCTGTGTTCCAGAGCTACATTTCAGAAAAGAACACACTAATCTTTATTGGCCGGCACTCCACAAGTAATAACTCTTGAGGACAATACCTGCTATTCAGAATAGAAATCAAAGAGGAATCTCATTGAGACCGCTCATCTATTACTTTTTTTTTTTAAGGGAGAGATGTGGCGGAGTGAAAGGGAGGCATCCTTGCCTGGCTTGAGGGAAAACAAAACTTCGGTGTCTCAAACAAATTAGCAAGCACCCGCTCACGCGCGGCATAATGCGGATAAAGCGGCCAGGTTTGAGACGCACTCAGGGGAGGAAAGTGGGCGGGTGAGGAACTGCAGCGGCACTTCGGGGACGCTCGTTAGCCCTGGTTTCCCCTCAGAATAGAAAGAGCAGGGTTCTGAGACGGGACTTGGGGGTTAAGGCGGTTCTGTTCCTCACTCCTGTGACCTTAAACAAATCATTTCACCTTCGAGTGTCAGGTTTTGACAATAGTACAGTGGAAAAGATAAGGCCCATATTTAGGTTGAAACAGACCCACGCACCTAACAAAACGGCACATAGAGGCCGCCTGATGAATCCTGGTTTTCTACCACCTTCCATTTATTCATTGACTGAGAGTAACTTGGCAATAGGACAGCAGATAAAGCAGCCTCCCTGTTTCGCTGTTGCGAGCAAACCCCCAGCAGGCACTCAGCCCTACACACCCGATTAGCTGATCCCATCACCTGCCCTTAGTTAGACGCCAGAGAAATTTCTTGCATTTGTAGTGTTCCTTACATCAAGAAGCAACCATGTACAAGGAAACATGGTCAAGGGCTATAGGTTAACTGCTTTTGAAGGGAAGTATGAATAGCTACCCACCTCCTGTCTTCACAACACACTGCATTAATACAATATAGGTATAGTTAATACTCATTATTCGTGGATTCCATACTTGAAAATTTGCCTGCTTACTAAAATTTATGTATGATCCCAACGTCAATACTCAGGTGCTTTCACAGTTATTCATGGACATGTGCAGAGCAGTGAAAAATTTAAGTCACCTGACACACAAGTTCCCAGCTGAGGTCAATCTAGATGATGTTCTGCCTTGTTTTTTACTCTCATATTGGTAACAAGTGTTCTTTGCACAGTCTACCGACTGTCACATTTTCTGCATTTTTGTTGCTTGAAATTTGGCAACTCAATTTTCACTATTTAAAATGGCCCGCAGTACAGCACTGTGACTCTAGTCAATAATATTGTGTTGCATACTTGAAAGTTGCTAAGAAAAAAATGGGTAACTATATACGGTGACAAATGTTTACTAGATTTATCCTGGTGATCAGTTTGCAATATATACAAATATTGAATCATGTTTACACCTGAAACTAACATGATATTATATTTCACCTTAAAAAATAACAGCCCCCGAATGTGGTTCTGCTTTTGGATGTTAAAGTGACAAAAGGACTATTTCTTCTGTCACTAACCTATCAGCCATTCATCTGTCATGACCGAAAACCCAGTGGAGAAGTCAAGTCAGAGAGTAATCAGGAGACACATGCACACACAAAGTAGACAAAAAAGTGTGCCCAGTGAATAGATCTGGAGACAAGGAAAACAGCAGGATGGAGTAGTGGGAATATAGGTTTTTAGAATTCCTTTGTTAACATTTCTAATTGTTGGCACCTCTTTGGAGATTTTGTTATTAAAAACTAGAAAGATCGTCAGGAAGTCCAGGAAGCAGCCTGTAGCAGAGGGGTTGCTGGTGGCAAAGCAGCCCAGAGAGCCTGCCAGGCGACACCTGAGAGGGGTCTTTTCTCCCCGGAGTGCTTCCTTGGTTGTGGAACAAGCTTCTCCACCTTCCTAGCCTTCTCTCTCAAAATCAAAGTCAATAAAAGAAACTCGAGGAGGGAGGAGTAGGAGGAATGATGGAGAAAATGAGTCTGTGGTCTTCGTGTTTTTCTGCTGAGAATGGAGCATCGGCTAGAACATCAAACACATACCTCTTTGCTAAAAATAGAGTTACAGGTGCTTTGGTTTTAAGCCTTGATGTGATATTACTGATAAAGAATCACCAGTAACAGAGGGACCACCCTGCACCCATAACCGTGAAAAATACACCAGTTTATGAGGAACTGTTGTCAATGGTGGAAACAACCAACATGACGGTGCCATCACAGAACCACTGTGGCCTGCTGGTTTGCGAAAGGAAACTCCCCACGAATAATTTATGGAGGAAGTGGAGGGCCTCGGAAGGAAGGCGATTTGTTTCCCTGTGGCCAGGGACTGATTTTCCACAAAATTGTGCATTGGCTAATTCTCACAGGAGGTTTGGAAACTGAAGCTGGGGTTTCAGGTTCGACTCACAGGAGCTGTGCGTCTCTGGACAGGCTTTGTCTCCCTCGGGCTGGTCTGCAGTCCTTCCTCGGCCTTCCTCGGTCCCTCAGTCCCTCAGTCCCTCAGTCCCTCAGTCCCTCAGTCCCTCAGTCCCCGGGGGGGGGGGGGGGGCTGAGGCCCAGCCCTTGTTGGGGATGAAAAGGTACCGGAGGGCTGGCTGCTCTAATTGGGGCCTTGCACCTGCAGCCCCAGCCCCGGAGGCGAGGCAAGGAGGGGCGGCTGGGCTCTGGAGCCAGGAGTGTGAGTGTGTGAGAGTGTGTGTGTGTGTGTGTGTGTGTGCATTTGATTTCCTCCATGAGCACTGAGCCACTGCACAGTGTTCTGGCCTGAAAACGCTGGAAAGGGTCCAAGCTGTTCGGCTACTTTCTCCTTTCCAGGGAGGAGGCACCCTTTACTCTCTAAGAAGGGGCGATTTTTAGCCATGCGAATATATCCAGTGTACTTTGATATAATCTCGTCTGGCCCCAAGAGGATTTACCCAGATAAAAGGTGCCCTGCAGGTAGTGTGAGAAGGGGCCACAACGAGGCTTTCACCCACCCATAAGCTGCTGCATTTTTTATGAGTTTCTCACACTTCAGTAACACTATCCAGGTAGGGCTGGAGCGCAACGGCCGCAACCTCTGTGCTCAGCCCAGGAGAGGGAAAGAATAAATTACCCAACCGTATCCCATTAATTAATGACTGTGACTCTGTCCCCCTCACAGCACCCAGGGCTCCATCCTAAGGCACATCTCTAATGTGTATAATTCCATCAAGTCTGCTATCCAGATACACCCACGAAATCATCATCACAATCAAGATAATAAGCATGTCTGTTGCCCCCCAGAATTTATGCTCCTTTGCAATACATCTTTCACTACTTGCTCCACCCCCACTCCCCCGACAATCATTGATCTGCATTCTGTAAGTATAGATTATTTGCACTTTAGAATTCTATATAAATGAAATTAGACACTGCGTATTCTTTGTCTGGCTTTTTTTCACTCAGCATTATTCTGAGATTCATTCATATTGTGTGTATCAACAGTTTGTTCCTTTTTTATTGCTGAATAGTATTCCGTTGTATGGACATACCGGTCTGTCTATTCATTCACCTTTAGATGGGCATTTGGGTTGTTTCCAGCTGCTGTGAATATATGTATACAAGTCTTTGTATGGATAGATTTCATTTCTGTTGGGTAAATACTTGGGAGTACAATGTCTGGATTATATGGCATGTGTATATTTAATTTTTCAAAAAACTGCCGAACTGTTTTCCAAAGTGGTTGTACCATTTTACTTCCCCACCAGCAGTTCTGGTTCCTACATATTTTACCAACATTTGGTATGGCTGGTCTTTTTAGAAAATGCAATCATATCTCATTCTGGTTTTAATTTGCTTTTTCCTAATGACTAATGATGTTGAGCATCTTTTCAATGTGTTGACTTGTTATCTGGATATCTTCTTTTGGCAAAATGTTCAGATCTTTTGACCATTTCTTAAACTGGCCTATTTTCTCTTCTTTTGAAAAAGATGTTTTTATTGATTTTTTTAGACAGAAAGGAAGGGAGAGGGAGCGAGATAGAAACATAGATGTGAGAGAGTAACATCAATCAGCTGCCTCCTGCATGCCCCCTACTGATGATCGAGCCCACAACCTGGCATGTGCCCTGACCAGAAATCAAACCTGTGTACTCTTGGTGCATGGGGCAATGCTCAACCACTGAGCCATACTGGCCAGGCTTGTCTATTTTCTCCTGATTGAGCTTTGAGAGGTCATGATGCATTCTCCCAAGGATATTTTTTATTTAAAGAGTTATCCTAGAATGTATGACATTGCATAGAAAGTTTTTGTGGAATTTTCGGCATTAATCAGAGCATGCCAGGGATAATTTGGGAGCCCAGGTCTCTAGCACTTGGAGATACACTCCCTACGTGCCTTACTCTGCCTTAGGACAATGAAAGCTGGCCATGCCAGAAATCAAGACAGGCCTAGGCCACTTTCACTTTTTGAGGCTCTTTGGGCATTACAAATAAAAGAAATTCCAAAACAGACATGAAAATCATGATATATTTTAAATTTGTATACTGAACAAATGAGTGCTTTTGAACACATGTAACAATTTAGCAGGTATATAACATTGGAGATGTTGTCAAGATTTTAAACTTGAGGCTTAATGTGGGACACAGGACTCTTGTGGCCATTGGCCATCTGTGATAGGCCATAAGAGGCCAGCACCAGCTTGGGCACTTCTCACATGCCCCGTGTACCCCTGAAGTCATATCTGGTATGGCTACTTTTTAACTGTGTATGCTTGGGGTCAAATGAATGGTACACAGATGGCTATGGAAGAAATGACCATATCCCAGATACAGACAAATGTCCTGCCAGATGGTGACTCTGGGAAAGCCAGCCATGGTCCTTAGGGCCTTTTGGAGGGACCTCTGCTCCATGCACCTGTGAGCCTGTGGGGCCTGAGGCTGCCTTTTGACTGGTTAGCATTTTGGCTTTTTACACTTAGTTTGAGGTCAGAATGATGCTATGAGAGGGGTTGCTTCAATTGATGAATTCCCAGACACCTCCCAGCCACACTCACAGGAGCTGTCGCCCTCTGGGGACTTTCATCACCAGCTCTGTGGAACTTTAATCTCCTTTTACCTCTGGTGTAGCTAGTGCAGCGGTTCTCCAGATGGGGCAGTTCCCCATGCCCCTGGGGGACATTTGGCATTGACTGGAGACATTTTTAATTGTCACAACTTGGGAGGTGTTACTGGCATCTAGTGGGTAGAGGCTAGGGATGCTGCTAAATATCCTACAATGCACAGGACAGTTCCCCACAACCAAGAATTATCTGGCCCAAAATGCCAATGTTGGTACAATTGGGAAACCTTGATAGTGATGATTTAATCAGGTGTCAACCAGATATAGATATAGATTAGATGATATATAGATATAGATTAGATATAGATATAGATGATATAGATGATATAGATATAGATATAGATATAGATAGAGATAGAGATAGAGATAGAGATAGAGATAGAGATAGAGATAGAGATAGAGATAGTGACAGATACAGGTTCTGAAGTAGATCTTTGTTCATGAATGAGACAAGCACCACAGGAGGGATACAGAAAGTCAGTCGGAAGCTTGCGGGGACGTGGAGGATTAGCTGCCCAGGACCACTCATTCTCTCCCTTCCCTTCTCCCTCCTGTTAAGAGGTTTGAAGTGTAACAGACATGATTTCAAACCCAGGTCCTGCTGCTTGGTGCCTTTGGGCAAGTTACTTAATCTCTTGAAACCTCAGTTTCTCACCTGGCCAGCGTGGCTCAGCAGTTGAGCATCAGCCTAGGATCTAGGCGATCGGGGTTCTATTCCCGGGCAGGGCACATGCCCGGGTTGTGGGCTCGACCTCCAGCCGGGGGTGTGCAGGAGGCAGCCGGTCAATGACTCTCTCTCATCATTGACATTTCTATCTCTCTCTCCCTCTCCCTTCCTCTTTCTGAAATCAATAAAGATATATTTTAAAAATTAAACAAACAAAATAATTTTAAAAATAAACCTCAGTTTCTCCACCAGAAAGTGGAAATAGCCATAGTATTTTTCAGAATTATGAGAATTAAACAAGATAAACCAAGCCATGTAAAGAGTCTGACAATGTCTGGCACATGAAAGTTCACTAGTGACGGATTATTATTATCCCATGAATTGAGCACCTACCGAATATACCTGCCAGGTTTGTCTAGCCACTTGGCACCAGTTGGTGACAATTTTTTATTCATCTATAAAAACATTTACTCTAAAATCTTCCTGATGTTAACCCTCACCCCTCAGAAATAAAACTGATGGGTATGTTGAACTCACTGTGTTTCGTACTTCATGCTAGTGATAAAAGTAAGGAATGAGAAGTGATTTAAGTTAAAACACCACATTCCATATTGAGGTACTGATGCACATTTTGAGATATATGTCTATAACTTGCTTACGCTCCATGATAAGAAATGTACACAGTGAAGTTTGTCAGGCCATACAGCACTGACCGGGACTCTCGTAGCCAGTCCTCAGGAGCTTGCGGGCTGTCCCTTCCAGGGCTGAGCAGGATTCCATGTCAAGTGACTTGGATGGCATCTCAGGTGGCATATAGGTTACTCCAGCGCAGAAAGACCTCGCTGCCAGATGGCCAAGCAGAGACGGCAAGGCTGTGCCAGCGTGAGCTCAGGGAGTTTCTGGAAGGTCATTGTTGCAAACCCAGAGAACCAGTTCTGTGAGGTGTGCTCACAGGGATATTCGGGCAGAGTAACAGAGGTGTGGAGGTGGGGTGGAGGAAGTCTGGGGAGGGATTGCAACAAGCACATGCAAATTGCTCTTCTCCACTTTCAGGAGAGTGAGGGAGAAGAGAGGCTCTGGCCTGGCCCTCAGACAAGGCCTGGGTCCTTGCCAGCTGCAGGAGAGTGAGCCCGCGACACCACCAGGGAGCCCGGGAGCAGAAAGGCAATCCCGATGATAAGGCCTCAGCCAGGCAGCATCCTGGCCAAAAACTAAGAACAGAAAATTTGGCTTAATTCTATTTCTGCCTGTGTGTTTCCTTGCGGGACAGGAAACAATGTTTAAAGGCATAGATATGCTCTGCACCTGGGGCTACACAATGCGGCCAACACAAATTAAGAATCCTTTGGACTCCTTTGGCAAGGGGACTCGCGTGAGTGTTGGACACTCAAGCCACGAAAGAGCTCCCGGGAACATTCTAGAAGAGAGGCTTGATTTCCTGGCCTTTGGTCACCCGCCCAGGAGTGTGGCAGACCTCTTGGGCAGGGAGTGGGGGTGTGTGAATGAACAGGCTTAGGAATTTTCTTCCCTCAGGTGGGCCATTCTCAGCAGTAAGGAATCAGTTTCCCCACTGGGCTATTCCAGAAAAGGGAAGGAGATTCACCTACTGAAATCAAAAAGTTCAAGGGCCACAGAAATTGCCTTTCAGCAAGAGTGGCTGTTACTAAGGAATATCACAAAGGACTGTTAATTCTACCCTTTACTTTCTCTCTGTCTGACCGAGAGAAGGTAGATTTACGGAAAGAAGACAGTTTGAGTGACAGGCACTCTGTCCATTCTTCTAAGTTTTCTGAGATCAGCAGGAGCAAGGGGTCTGCACTACATTATCTTGGCCTGTCACAGAACAGCCTCACCAAGCTGAGTTTAGCTGAGGCATGCTCTCATCTTTCATCTATAGACAGATGCCCGGAAAAACAAACAGAAACAAAAAAACCAGCAGGTATTTTTGCACCTCCAGTGCTTATGTTAGTGTCTCAATACAGGTGCTCTGAATGAATGACCGCAGCAGTGGGAAACACCATTCTCCTCTGCATGTGCCGGTGAGGACACTGATCGCTGTATCACCCAGAGTTTCCTCTATAAAGCCTGACATAGTCAATTCCTCCTCCACGCGCAGGCAAGGGAAGCTTTGCACTTAGAAGGGAATGGCTTTACTTCTTCCTTTCTGAAAATGAGAATGTCATCGGACAGATCTCCCCTTTACTCTGGTTGCCAGGAAGCCCCGAGTTGGATCCGATGCCAGCTGTGCCAATCACAAGGCTCTTACGCAACCGTATTTGCCTTATTTCCTCTGGTTTTGTCATCCTGTTCTTATTTCTTGTCCCCTGTTCCTAATTTAAATTTTTGCTTATATTTCCCATCATCTCATTGCAGAACTCACAACATTTGCCAGGTAGCGGTAAATGACTAAAGTGAGTGATGTAATAGGGCGGGATGTGGACTGTGGCAAACTGAGAGAGATCTTCCCAGGCCACTGTACTAAAACAGCATCCTCCCTTTACCCCACTGTCAATCTCTACCCCCCAACCCTGCTTTATTCATAGCATTTATCACTTTCTGTAATTACCGTATTTATTTGTTTACTTGATTATAGTCTGACCTCTGCTGTCCTCAGTACCCAGAACAGTGTCTGGCACAGGGGTGTCAGCCAGTCCACATTTGCCTAGTAAGTGAATTCATGAATGAGTGTGGGACCAGTGTGGCAAGCTTTTCCTATGTTTTAACAGAATTTAAAATTTGGATTTCTATATGGAATCTGCTCATTTTTAGATGCTGGTGGCTAATATGAAAAATTAAAAACATGGTGCTGGCTAGAACCGGACCGTGTTAGTGTGTAGCCAGTGTTCTTTCTGTTCTCCAGTTGTAGCCACCGAGTTTCTCTGTGGAATGAAGTAGTAGACACATAAATAAAACCACGCTTCTGTTTTATGGTTTGTGAAGCACCGCTGCCCAGTAGTATTTTGTTCTCTCTCCAGTTTTCCCTATGAGTAAATTAAGGCCCCGAGGAGATTAAGGGAGCCTGCAAGTGGAGGAAGCGATGACAGGCAGGACCTGCCCCAGCAGCCAGAGTGGCCTCGGGTCAGGTGCAGGAAATAGGAGGCAAAGCCCTTCTGCTTCATTTCCTTTCTTCCTCCTGTCCCGGGAACCGAGGTCAGATGGACCATTCACCTGACAGGCTGTGACCTCGAATTCAGATTCAGCCTCCTGCTGGCTCTGTTCCTCCACCTTGCAATGCAGGAGGGGATGACCAGCGTGGATGGCTCTTAAAATCCTCTCACATGCCACCTTTGGCTCACCTGCCACCAGTCCAACACTGCAAGCTTAGAATGTTTTAGTGGCACACACACACTCGAGTCATCAAATGTATTGCACAGTGTCTCTTATTTCTGTGTCTTCAGTGTGATGTCCAGCTTACTGTTTCAGGAGCCAGTCTCTTTACATCACTGTTAGAGTTGTAGGTTCCTGTGACTTAGCAGACACAATATCTCAGCCAGTCTTCGAAAGCATGACCAAGTTGTGACCAAAACTTAGTTCCTTATGCATTTATTTTCCCAGAGAAAAGCTTTAAAATAAAATTTAAGTATTGAAACTTAGGTCTCAACATTTCTAGAAGACATTGAGCTGCAAAAAATTTCTCTATAAACTGTATAATTTTTCCCCCTTCAATAGTTCTCCTAACCGTTTCTCCCAGAATCAGTGGTTCATCTTATTAAGCAAAAAAAAATCCAGGCTTTGTTGACATTTTAAAATTATTATTTTTAATTATGCTAAAATACATGTGACAGAATTTACTGTTTTAACCATTTTTAAATGTACAGTTCAATGGTATTAAGTGCATTGACATTGTTGTGCAACTATCACCACCATCCATCTCCAGAACTCTTCGCATCCAGCAAAACTGAAACTGTAGCTTCCATTCCTTCCTCCCCAGCCCCTGGCAACCTGCATTCTACCTTCAGTCTCTATGAATTTGACTACTCCAGCAACCTCAAATAAGTGGAATCAGTCACTATTTGTCTTTGTATCTGGCTTATTTCACTTGGCATCATGTCCTCAAGGCTCATCCATGTTGTGGCATACGTCAGAATTTCATTCCTTTTTAAAGGCTGAATAATATCCCACTGTATGTTTATATCACATTTTGTTTTTTCTTTCATCTGTGGATGGACACTTGGTTTTCTTCCATCTCTTGGATATTGGGAATGATACTTCTATGAACATGGGTGTGCAAATATCTTCTTGAGTTCCTGCTTTCAAATCTTTTGGGCATATGTCAGAAGTGGAGTTGCTGGCTCATATGTTAATTATATTTTTAATTTTTTGAGGAATCATCATACCATTTTTCATACTACATCATCCTACATTCCCACCAACAGAGCACAAGGGTTCCAGTTTCTCCATATCCTTGTTGACACTTGGTATTGTGCGTGCGTTTTTAAATTTTTATAGCAACCATTTTAATGGCTGTGAGGTGGTATTTCATTGTGGTTTGATTTGCATTTTCCTAATGATTAGTGACACTGAGCATCTTTTCATGTGCTTATTTGCCATTTGTATATCTTTGGAGAAATGTCTATTTTGCCCATTTTTGAATCAAGTTTTTTGGTTTTTTTATCATTGAGATGCAGGAGTTCTTTATATAGTCTGGATAGTAAGCCCTTAGCAGATTTATGGTTTGCAAATATAGTCTCCCATTCCATGGGTTACTTTCACTGTGTGGACTACGTCCTTTGGTGCACAGACGTTTTTGGTTTTGCTGCAGCATTGGCATTACTGAGCTTCTGCTTTTGGTTCCCCTGGCCTCCTGGGCATGTGGACTGTAGGGAAAGGAGGACCGCCTCACAGCTCCCATGACAGAGGGCTGGGAGGCCCCTGCTGAAAGGCTGCCAACTCCTATTTCATCAAATAGACTTTTAGGACAGTTTCAGGATGTCCCCACTCTCCACCCTCCCACCTCTCTCCTCCACAGTCAGGGTGCAGGACTGCTTTAACAATAACAGATTTCAAACTTTGGGGTAGGCTTGGCTGGGGCTGGCTGTCAGAACAATCATGACAGTTACTACTGGCCTGGAACTCAACGAGTGAGTACAACAGCCGCTCCTACAGGGTCTCAGGGAACGGGAAGCTAGCAGAAGAGAGAACGTCTCTGCAGCATGTCTCTGCTGTAACACCGCGACCTTTAAAGGCCAAAACAATGACACAATTATGGTGGTGTCCCATCCCCCAAAATACGTCAAAAGAAAAACAACAGTAAGCCATAAAATAAGCTTATGTAAGTGCAGCAAAGTTCTGAGTTTTCTCAAGACAACGACTTCAGAGTTTCTTTTCTAGATCGAGACATAATTTACATACATTATATTAGTTCCAGGTGTACAGCCTACTAATTTGGTATTCATATATATTGCAAAGTGATCACCACAATATGTCTCACATGCCGTTAGCTCACATAGTTACAATTTTTTTCTAGTGATGAGATAGTGTTACTTTCGTATTCCCCAACTCTATTCTTTTCAATTTCTCTATTTTAATTAATGACTTTCTTAGTATCTCTGCTTTGCCAGTGCTCTAACCCCTTTCGATGCAACTACTAGAAATAATAACGCTACCTAACATTTATTATATATCCTTTTAATACGCATTTTCTGTGGACTATGTAAAAGAATGAAATTAATCATATCAATCTCATGAAGTAAGTACTATCATAATCTCCAGCTTTATAGTCAAGAACAGTAACTTGCCTACGATCACACAACTAGAAAGTGGCAGAGCCAGGATTTGAACCCAAAAAATTTGGCTCCACGGTCTCTTGTTCTGAAGTCTAGAATCCAGCCCTATGGGCCCAGCATGTGAGTGACCCACCTCAACCAGCCTGCACCTGCCTTGCCAGTGCCTCCCCTTGCCTCTGGAGCTTCGCATGCACCACTCCCTTTGCCTCACTTCCAGCCCTTCCTGTCCTTGTTAATCCCGCACACGATTCCCCTCTGGCATCTCTCCCCCCTCTGCTGCCCCGTCTGGGCTGGGGGCCTTCCCGGGGCAGGCTGCTGAGACAGCTAGGACTGCACTTTCCTGCACGGATTGTACCTGACTCTTGTCTGCTTCCCACAGTGGACTGAGAGTTCTTTGAGCGTGAAGACCAAAGTTTGAAATCTCTGTGTCACAACCTAGCCAAGCACCTCGTACACAGTAAGTGCTCAGTATCTGGTTTTGAGTAAATGAATGAGGGGGAGCCTAGATTAGGACTTAGAGTCATAAAAGGAGCAGTGATTGCCCAAATAATAGCTTCACCCTGGAAATGTTAGCACCCTGAGCAGATAGTGAGCAGCCCACGTCCGTATAGATCAGAGCAGTCCTGAAGGAACAGAACCAGCGGTGTGAACCTCAGCCCCTCAGGCCTGGAGCTGGGGACATGTGCCCCAACTGAATGGAAGAGACTGCTCTGCCCCCACAAGTCAAAGACAGTGACAACACATATACAGCAAATGTCAGCATTGATGCCAGTGACTTCAGAGTTTTTAAAAAATGTCAAAACTAAATGAATGTCTTCTTCCCTTCTCTTCTCAAATAGTTCTGTCCTTAAAGCCACTATGTGGGGCCGAGCAAGGTAGTCACCAATGTGCAGAGTCAGGGAGGTGTGGTGGCCCAGACAGGGAGAGCAGGTCAGCCCCTGAGAAGGGCTGCCCAGCACAAGGCCAGGGCTGCATGGCCAGAGGAAGGGGTTCCTCTGGGGGGACAGCCCGGAGTGTGGGAATCCAGGCACAATGAGGTCATCTGCATGGGGAGGGGGCAGTTGTTTACATTTGGAGGTTTGATCAAATACACACACATGTAAGGGTAATGGGAGCCAGGCTCCATCAGTGTGAGAGAGAAGGGCCTTACAAACACGGGAAGAGGGGGTTGGACTGGCATCGTTAGCAATGAGCACACCTAGCCATGGGCACACCTAGGGGTCAGATTTTTTATTCTAAATAAATCTCCTCTAAAAGGAACTAGAACTCCTTGGGGGAAATGGCTGATTTAAAGGCTGTAACATCTTGCTGTACCAGGAAGTACTCAAAGGATCAGGGGAGCACGTCAAGAGGGCACATTGAAATTTTGATTAGACGTGAGATACTTATGTACTTTCCATGTACTTCTCTACAGAAATTATGAATTACAAAAGGAAGAAGAGTAATTCACAGTGGAGCACCCTGGCAGGCTCCATCTTAACCAAGTGAGCTCAGTGACGTTTAAAATCTCTTGCCACCCAAAAGATTGCAATGAGATGGACACAGCATCATTTCTGTGCTAGTCTTGCCAAAATTGTACAGCTTACATCTAAGCATAAGGAAACTCAGACAAACCCAAACAGAAACATTCTACAGGTTACCTGGACTGTGTTTTTAAAAAGTGTCAAGGTCATGAGAGTGAAGAAAGTCCAGAAGAAACGTTCCATATCGGAGCAGACCGAGGAGATGTGACAACTAAATGCCTAATTCTGAAACACTCGCTATGAAGGATACGTATTATTGGGACAACTGCGAAAACCTGAATTGGTCTGAGGATTCAGTAAAAATTGAAAACACACTGGGGTCTGAGGATTAGATAGTACTAATGTATCAATGTGAATTTTCTGGTTTAGTGGTCATGTAGGAGAATGTCCTTGTCTATTGGAAATGCACCCTAACATATTTAGGTGAGATGAGGAATCATTTTGGCAGCCTACTCTCAAAGCGTTCAGAAAAACAGGGTCCAAAATTCTTTGTACCATAATGTACACAAAACTCTTCTATAAGTTTGAGATTTTTCAAAACAATATACATGTTATATACATTACATATACCATACATACACACACACATATATGTATATTCTATACCTATATCTATATGTAATGAATATGTTAGGCTTAAATTATGTTTTCCAGATTTGCCAATACACAGGTACCCAGAGGCTGCTTTGGGTGGCATGTTAAGTTCTCTGCTGAGTGGCAGGAGATGGGCACTCTCACCCCACTCATCCAGTAAAGAGTGAACAGATTCTGGAATGACTTTCCAGTCATCTGCAGGGCTGATCGTGCCATCCACCCGACTTATCTGATGATGGACTCATCTGCCAGAACCAAACAGTGGAAGCACTGAGGGTTCCTTTGCTCTCTTAGGGAAGTCTGTGGGACACTAAGGGCCAGTTCTTCAGTGTTGCTCTGGAATGTGAATTGTGCAGGGGACTGACCCCTTGTTCAGTCAAGGCTTGGCCCGCCGTGCTGATAATAACCACTGCCTATCGGGCACCTTCTGTGGCCAGAAAGTAGAACAGGCATTTTGTGTTCCCTTTATAACCATGATAATAGTGCTTCTTATGAAATATGGTCCCCAATTTATAGATGAGGAAATAAGGTTCAGTGAGGTTTAGTAACTTGGCCATTGTTATGTTCACATGTTGAAGCCCATTGTCTCAGAGTGTGACTGGATTTGGATATAGAGCCTTTATAGAAGTGATTAAGTTGAACTGAGGTCATTAGGGTGAACCCCAATCCGATCTGACGGGTGTCCTTGTGAGAAGAAGAAACTCCGACACGCAGGGGGTCATGAGGGGTGGGTGCGAGCAGGGCAAGACCTGAGGACACGGCAGGAAGGTGTCACCTGCAAGCCCAGGAGAGTGACCTGGAAGACACTGAACCTGCCAATCCCTTGACTTGGGACTTCCAGCCTCTAGAGCTTAGAGAAAATACCTTTGTTGTTCTCGTGCCCCAGGAGGTGGTATTTTGTATGGCAGCCCTAGTGACAGACAGACAGATGGCTCCGCAGCTGGCTAAGCATAAAGCTGGGACCCCAAGTTGAATCCATGCAGCTCTTTTCACTGTCCTAGACCACCTCCCTCCACACAGGGCCTCTGCTGGGAAGCTCTTCTCAGACCCTCCCCCTAAATCTCACAGACCTAGCAGGTCCCTCCTCTGTGATCCCAGAGCTCTTGTCACACTGCATGTCATCACTTGAATACAACTAACTCACAATGTCCTGACCAAATTGAGAGTGGGGCTCCTCTTATCTGTATTCCCAGCGTGTCCCATGGGGCCAGGCAGCGGTCATTACAATAGTTAGTATTTATTGAGCACTTATTATGTGCAGCAAAGGCCTCGCACGCATTGTCTCATTTAAACCTTAAGACACCTCCGTGAGGTAGGTATTCCCATTATTCCCGTTTACATATCAGAGCACTGAGGTCACAAGAGTTAACTGAATTACCCCGGGGATAGAGCTAATAGGTGGTGAACAGGAGTCAAGTCCAGATGGTCTAAATTGCAGTCTGTGCTCAGAGCACATTCCTGCATGGGGGTGGCATGGATCTGAAGAGCTCTGCCTCAGTCCCAGCCTCCACTCTCTGCTAAGGCCACCTGTGACCCTCACCTGCTGTGGAGAGGCCCCTCTCATGCAGCTTCCACGGCAGCCCCACTCTGCACTCCGTCAGCACTCCTTGCGCATAGAATTTGCAGCACACCCTGACATGTGACCCACCGTTGGGCTCAGGGGACATCATTGATCAATATTTGTTAAACTGGATTTGATGCCCAGGGATGGACGCAAACAGGGATAAGTAATTAGGTGGCATGTTGTACTAGACACTGCGCTGACCTCTATCTGGATTTTCCAGGAGAGTTCCAGCTTCTAAAATTTCACCCTCACCAGATCATTTGACAGAGTATGTGGCAGAGAACGCAGTCAGTGTTTGGTTTAGAAAGTGGAGTCATCATTTCGCTGAAGAGAGGCAGGAATAGAGATAAATATGCTGTCTGTCACTTACCTACCTATGTGCTGTTGGGCAAGTCGCAGTTTCTCGACCCATTCCCTGTGAAGAAAACTGCGGAGGCAATGCCTAGTCACACAGTAGGAATGAACAAAATATGTGACTGTGTTTTGAATACTGATGAAGAATACTGTTATATAATTCCAGCCACCGTTAGTGGGGTTGCTTATATTTTTACTGACCTGTTTGACCAATTAAAACAATTAAATTAAAAAGCAGCTTTTATTTTTGAAAGTAAAGAAGGTTTCCATGGAGACCAGTGCAGAAAAAAAATCAAATAAGGAGGGCAAATGTCTTGAGGCCCTTCCAGAATGTTTTGAAAAAGACATAACTAGGTATTTCTATCTTCTAGATTCTCCTCAACAACTGTGTGTGTGTGTGTGTGTGTGTGCATGTGTGTGTGTGTTTAGGGGCAGGCTGGGAGGCTGGGCCAGGGTAACCAAGGGGCAAAGTTTTCTCCAATTGCATGAGGTGCCACCTGGTGCAGGAACCAGGCCTCTTACCTTTGCTGCATTGTGGGTCAGTTCCCTGTGGGGTGAGGCCTCGGGGGACAGTCCACTTGGGAGCTAAGTTTTTCTGACTCAGCAGTAGCCCAGGAACATGTTCTTTCTCTTTGCTCTGTTCTGTCTTGCAGACATGCACAAAAACCACTTCACTTTGTACACTGGGGGGTTTCTCAGCTCACCTTGTCTCTTCTGTAAGGCTCCTCCATGGTCCCAGAACACGGATCACACTGCACGTGCGTTAGTTGCAGAGAACTAACTCCCAAAGTCACAGATAGAGCTGATCCATAAACCCGAGAGCAGCTTCTAGGGAGTCTCCAGGGAGAGCAGCCCTCCACAGAGCAGGCTGTCATTAGCATCAGTGACAACTCTGTCTGGTTTGGATGGGACTGAGGCCCCCTCCAACTTCCTTTTGCTCTTGCCAAAAGGCAGGATCCTTTGTTCACCTTTAGGACTGCCAAGTCAGGCCTACCGCACCCCTGATGTTGTTTTCCTGCAGGCAATGGGAAAGTGAACTTGGAGCCAGGGAAGGGAAATCAACAAGGAAATAAACACAGGGTCACTGCACCTTCAGGTCGTCATGAGGCCTAGGAGATCATCAAACTGAGACCTGGATGGGTCTCAGAATCCTGGGCATCTTTTTATTTTCAAATATGCAAAGAAACGTGGATTGAAATTTATATGGGACAAATCAAGCAATTCCGACTTATTCCAAAGCCTTGCCAGAACTTTCAAAGATTTTCCATAGGCGGTGCCTCTCATAACCGAACATCGGCTAATGTTTGCAGGCAAAGAAAATGAGCAGGTTTATGGCTGATGCTAGTTAAGACTTTTATCTCTACAGATACAGGGTTATTGTTTAAATAGGATTTCTTCTAGCCCTGGCCCCTGTGACTCGGTTGGGTGCGGTCCCATGCACCAAAGGTCACCTGTCCCATTCCCAGTCAGGGCACATGCAGGGATTGCGAGCTTGATCCCCCAGTAGGGGGCATGCAGGAGGCAGCTGATCAATGTATCTCTCTCTCCCTCTCCCTTCCTCTCTTTCTCTAAAAGTCAATAAAAATATATTTAAATAGGATTTCTTCTACTTAACTCTTTAACATCATCATCAGCAGCAGCATCTTTGCTAACTTTATTGCATGCTTACTGTCTGCAAGGTCCTGTGCTAATTACCTGACCTGCATCATTTCATTTAATTCTCAGCATAATTCTATAATTCTGATTCCCATTTCATAGATGCAGAAATTGAAGATTAGAGAGATTAAGCCACTCCTGCAAAGTGACCTGGCTAAATTTTTTAAATGTAAAAACTGCCTTTCTGCATCTCGTGTGCTTTTCTGCAACTCGCTTTTCCTACTGGTCAGCTTAAGCCCTTCTGTGGACGTTCAGCTCTGGTGATGGTCAAAGAGGTGGCTTAAGTAAACTCTTAGCTCTGGGAAGAGAATTCTAGACACAGACATGAGTCACAGGTTAGTTTAGCAGTCTTGCCCCAGAGTTGTGAATCAGTGCTAGCCCGGTGCCCTCTCTTCTCTCTAATCCAAGGTGGCACTGGCTGCTGTCCCCCAGCCCTCCACTGTGACTCTGATTTACCAAAAGGAAGTGCACTGTGAATCTCTTGGCCTCTGTGTGTGCTTTGGTCATGGCCTGACAGCGAGTTTGTCCTTTTGACTTTGGGAGCCTAACAGTTCCAAGCTTCTTTTCATCAATAACCCATGGAATGAATGACACTCAGTTCCTAGCCTGAAAATATCTGCTTGGTGAGAAGAAATCTGTACATGTGTTTTCAGTCCTCAGGTCATTGTGTAACTTTTCTTTGTTTTATTGTGCTCATCTTTACCTCAATTGTTAGCCATGAGCTCTCCTGGGCCGTGGCCATTACCCAGGGCAGCTGGCCGCTGGTCAAAGGAAAGTAAAACCATTAATTAGGAGACAAGGAGATGCCTCCCACCGAGGTCCACGTTGTCTGTTTTCATAAATAGGAAAGTTGCAACATCTGGGCAGCTGCTCATCCTCGCTACCCTTGGATTTGTGCAGCTTTAGGGTGTTTTGCTCTGGGGCCACATACGCCTTTAAACTCGAGGTTGGTCAGCTTTTCGTTCTTAACAGAAACTCCAGACTTATTGGAGTTACGGCAATAAAGATTAGAAAAGGGCTGGGCGTTCTGTTTAGATATCATTTCGTTTTTCTTTCCCGGTGGTTTACAACTAAACACAACGTCCACATGTTTATAGACTCTGGTCTTGGCGTGCTTTGATGAGGAAAGGCAATTTATAGGAGTCAAATGAGCCTTTTCAACCTTATCATGTGAAACCAAAGACCAAAACGTTGGGAAGGAGCTGACGTCATGGAGGCTCTCGCGCTCCCCATCTGCCTCCCAGCTTTTCACCACCAGCCCATAAAGGGCACAGATTTGGGGCTGCTGGGAGCATGGAGTGTTTCCATTCAGAAAGGTAAGGTCCATGGACTGTATTCCTCCTTCCTCTCCGGTGATCATCTGAATCGGGGCTGATTAAATTGGATCCAAGAACGGGGTCCATTCCAGGACTGACAATAAACACACACAACTCCAAAAATACTTTCTGCATGGTCATGTAACCAAGGCCGCTGACTGTTTAAAACTGGGAACAGAGAGAAGTCAGGGATGAAAAACAGGACGGATTAATTTAACTTTACAAATGTGCCCTTTCCAGAGCCAGAATTACTCACTCGCTGGCAGCTCACGGCGTGCAGACCTGGGTCTGCTCAAACTCGGGGCTCAAAAGCGTCCTTTCCGTTTGGTGTGGGGCGTCCCAGGTGAGTGACAGGCTCCGATCAGCAGAAATGCCCAGACTCAATCAGATCCTAACCATTACGGGGAAGTGAACATAGCTTCATCATGCGAGGGCAAATGGCCCATTTTTTGGAGTGCCCCTGAAAAGCACCATGCCCAGTTATACGCAGAGATCATGTCCTCATTTCTGGAGCATTCTGAGGGAGGGGGTATTAAATCTGAGGAATGTAAAATCATAGAGGAGCCATTTCAGTGTTCTGCAGAACCTGGCCTGGCTTTGCCTCAGGCCCATTTTCAGTCTTATAGGATGCTCAGGGTAAAAGTGGATTTGTCATAATAGGAGGTGGAAAATGTTTCCTTTGAAATGGCTGGTGTCCTTTTCACCTTCTAAGCACGTGAGAGTTTGCCCACCTGTCCCACCCGAGGCTTTAGTGCCATCTCTGTGCCGACTCCTGTGTTTGTGTCCCTGGCTCAGACCTCTTTTCTGGGTTTCCAGCAGCATCCTCACTGCCTCACAGCCACCTCTAGGTCCACACACCCAAAGCCAGCCCTTCATCTCCTCTCGACCCTCTCCCTGTTTCCATCCCAGCAAGTGGCCCTTTCACCCACCAAGTGCTCTGGCCTGAGTGCCTGTCCCTCAGCCTCCACCTCCAGTCCCACGCGCAATCCCTGAGGACCTCCTGTCAACCCCACCTCCCAAATTTATGTCACTCAGCTCCTTCCCTTTCCCCCAGCACAACTGCAGACCCCAGTCAGCGCTCCCCCGGCTACTGCAGCAGGCACCCAGCTGTCTCCCTGCTTCCCTCCTGCCTCCAGTCCCTCTACCAGATCTTTTAAAAAGTAATTCCAATGATGCCATCAGTCAATCTAAAGCCTCATGGATTTCCACTGCACTAAGGGAGAAATAAAGAATTCCCGACTTGGGCAGCAGGGTTCGGCTCGGTTTGGTCCCCTCTCACCTCTCTAATGTCACCTTGGTGACAGTCCCCCTTGAGCACACTCCAGCCCCACGGCTGGCTGGCAGTCTCTTGAACATGGCAAGCTTTTCTCCATCTCACGGCTTTGCTGTTCCTCCCCCACAAAAACCCACACAAACTCTCTTCCCAACTCATCTTTCAGGTCTCAGCTCAAATGTCATTTCCTAGAGAACTCCTTTCCCCATTTCCTTTATAATAGTTAATACAATTTGTAAGAATATTATTTATTTGCTTATTTGCGTAATATATAATTTATCCTGCTATCCCCCTCCCGCCCCCCCCCCCCCCCCCAACAACTAGGTTTCCTTCCATGAAGGCAGAAACTATATCCAAGGCCGGGTACATAATAAGTTCCAAGTTAAAAAAAAAGTTGAACGAAGGAATGAGTAATTAAATGAGAAAACCTTTTCCTCTCAATGCACATCATTTAAGGAGGAATTTCTTAAATAGCTGTTGAGAGGTACTTACTTGTGCTTATTCAGATGCAGAAACATCTGTGCACACATAGAGAACCAACAAATAACCATGGTCTTGGAGAATCTAACCAGTCCTTCCAGAGGTCCCACTTTCTATGGCTTCTGGGAGGGCTGTTCCACAGCCTGGGGACACCAGTGAGGAAGATCTAGGGGGTGGTCTGGTGCGGACTCAGGGCTAGTGTGTTGCTGACTTTCCATGTTGAATTTTGTAATTGGTTCCCTGTGAAAACAATACAGCAGAGTGGAAACTGTACTGTTATAAAAAAGTTTGTGGGCCAGCTTTGGGAAACCAAACACCACTTAGGTTTAGAACATCAGTTTATGGGGGAAAAATGTTTCCAGAATCAAATGAAAAACATACCCCCTCCCCCCCAAATATCTCTCAAAGCAAAAACTCTAAGTGGGAGTTGCCTGTTTTGTATTTCATATGAATTTTCAAATATATGATGACTCATCACCAGCCACTCCCTCCCTGACTTCTTAATCTAGGTCCATGCTAGGACAACACTGGGCATGCCTACAAGATAATTTATTCACACAGGGATTGTATTTATTTGTGTTGAGGCAGAGCCAGGATATGTGTATTTTCCTGTCCATATTTCGGAAGCAACTCCCAATGCATTCCCAGGAGACTGCAATATGGAACTGGGCTTCCAGCCATCCTCCCAGAGCTCCTGCCGGTAGGAGTAAGGACCGATCTGATCGGTGAGACAGGGAGAGCATGGCCTTCCCTGGGCCCCTTACTCCAGGGACCTGGCTGCTGCATTGAAAAACAGGAGCCTCTTTCCCTCTGCCTCTTGGGTTTTGTGTGCCCAGACTTGATGACAGGTGGGGGTGCCTGTGCAGCCTCTAGTTGCCCTGTTCTAGGCAGCCCCTGCGGGGACACGAGGCCAGCAGATGCAGGTCTCTGCTTTCTAGCTTCCATTTTCCTCCCTCTCACTGGTTGGAGGACCCAGACTGTGGATCGCCTGGTTCAGGGAAGGCAGCAGAAACCTCCCAGTCTAATTCCTTAAAGTGGATGCTATATTAAAATCTTTTTATCACTCTTTATTTCTTTCCTCAACTGAAAGAACACCCCCTTCCCCCTACCTTCAGTAACTTGTGTTATATTTTAATTTGTTTCCTTCATAAACAAGTTTTCTATACCTGTGTAAAATATTTTACATGTAGAATAATCTCACACAAGAAGTAGAAAGTGTGTAAATTAGGTGTTTGCCTTGTCTCCAAAACCAGCATTAAAATGAAATTTTTCTACATCCCAGGTCTTTCAACAAAACCTAGGCAAACTCCCTGAGGGATTTCATATTAAATGGCTTTGTCCTTGAGTCAACCCAATCAAATGCACAGCATGGCCTTGGCCAGCTTGCTCAGTGGTTAGAGCATTGGCCTGTGGACTGAAGGGTCTCAGGTTCTACTCTGGTCAAGGGCACGGACCTCGGTTGCAGGCTGGATCCCAGGCCCCGGTCGGAGCACGTGCAGGAGGCAACCAATAGATGTGTCTGCCTCTCTCACATTGATGTTTCTCTCTCTCTGTCTCCATCTCTCTCTCTCTTCCACTCTCTCTGAAAAGCAATGTAAAACATATCCTTGGGCGAGGATTGGAAAAAAAAAAAAAAGCACAGCTAGGATTTCTGGTCTACGCTTCTGTCATCCATATAATAGTTTTTGCAATGCTTTGCTCACAAATAAGTATCCTATCATTGAAGGGAACAGCCCTAGAAGGATGTAGGGGGCTTGCCCCAAACCACAGTGAGCCTTGGACCTGGGCATAGAAATCAGGTATCCAGGGCGCAAACCTGCACCCTATAAATTTCAGATCACCTGGCTTGGCTGCAGTCCCTCCTAACTGCCTCCCAGGAAAACTCAGTTTGTAATCTCTAGGGAAATGCTGTCTTTAAAAAAAATTTTTTTTTATTCTACCCCTAAGGTGCCCCAGACTACCATATGGAAGAGGAACTGGGGGCAGAGGTTGCTCCAAAAGCAATAAGGACAAATAAAATGAGTTGTTACATCAAGAAAAATCCAATTTTACTTGCAATATCTCTAAATTTTTAATCTGACTAGGACGAACACACAGATTGAAACTCTTCCACTAAGTCACAAGTATTAGAAATTCTGAGCAGTGGGGTATGCCCCAGGGTTAGGAAGGTGTCATCTTTACACATGTATTTCTTTATTTCATGTCTTTTAAAAAATTAGGACTATTTCCCTCTGAGGTGAAGCTGCATCATCCAGGGCTCTGTGAAACGTCTTGAGATTAAATATTGTATATTTGGGGACAGTCATGGAGAAGAAAACAGAACTGTTAACTAATAGGCAAGGACTCCAGTATACTCTGGGATTTTGTTTCCACCCTAAGGATGCTGTCAACACTTAACACCTAAATAAAACAGCAATAATAAACATTATGAATGGAAAGAACAATGTGAAGGCACTCCACTTTTCTCACAACCCAGAAAAAAACTCATGGAGTTATCTCAGATTTTGGGGGGAGGGGGGAATCCCAAGATACTATGACACCTATCTTTACTTTTACAGGACAAAGGGCTTTAGATTTCTTATTTTGAAAAGACCTGGTTAATTGCACTGATTAATTGATTGGATCAGTTGATTTTTAAGACTGCATCCCAGTGGAAAAGCAATTGGAAAACATAGAAGCTTTCAGTTTTTAAATGTGGAGTTCTCTAGACTGGTTCAGACAGCTGGACCCCATTTTGTGTTTGTTTTTTCAAACAGATTCTTAGTGTTCTAAACCAGACCCAGCTGTGCTAATTGTATTTCGGTGACTGGCTGGATGTTGTCTCTTCTGGGAAATCTCACTTAAAAGCAAAACGGATGCTCAAACCTCATTGTAGTTGCCTGATTGCTGGAGCCTCAGCACTATGCTGGTCAGAGAGCGCTCATCCCCACACCCCAGCCTGTGCTGATGTTCTGGGGCGTGTTGCACAGTTACTAGACCTTAAATGTCCAGAGCAATTGCGCTGGATGGCCTCTAAAGACTCTCAAATGGGTTTGTACCTCTTTCCCCACCCAGTTGCTCATATACACATGCAATACAAATGCTTTGCGATATCAAGCGAAATTATGTTTTGCTTTAAAAATTGTATAAGGAAAATACTCTTAGTGTAAAACTCAAACAAATGTGGAAAAAAAGGGCCTCAAGTAAAAAGTATAAGCCTGCTTGCCCCTCAGTGCCCAACATCAACCACACACACACACACGCACACGCACAGACAGACATGCACACACATATATCCGCGCCCCAGTCTCTAGGGATAATCATTTTATATATATCTAATCTATCTATCTATCATCTATCATCTATCTATCTATCTATCTATCTATCTATCTATCTATCTATCTATCTATCATCTATCTATCTATCTATCATCTATCTATCTATCTATCATCTATCTATCATCATCTATCTATCATCTATCTATCATCTATCTATCATCTATGTGTATGTGCGTATATACCCATGTACACAGAGGTCACAAATTATTTGCACCTTGCATTCATTATCTCATGTTGCAGAGCAAATCACTGTAAAACTGAGTGGCTTAAAACAATGCTAATCCTTGACTGACTGTCACAGTTTCTCTGGATCAGGAATCACAGAGTGGCTAGACTGAGTGGTTCTGGGAACTGGGGTATTTTAGGGCCCTCAACAAGGTTGTAGTCAGATGCTGGCTGGGCCTGCAGTCATTTGAGATTTGACTGGGGCTGGAGGATTCACTTCCAAGGTGGCTCACTCCCACTGCTGACATATTGGTGCCAGCTGTTGGCAGGAGGCCTCAGTTCCTCTTCATCTGGGCCTCTCCACAGGCTACTTGAATTTCCTCAGGGAATGGCACCTGACTTCCCCCATAGAGAGTGGTCCAAGAGAGCAAGGTGAAAGTGCAATGCCTGTTATAATCTAGCTTCCGAGCCACACATCATCACTTCTGCCATCTTATATTGGTCACACGGGCCAGCTAGGTTCAGTGTGGGAGGTGACTGTACAAAGGCATGCACTCCAGGAAGTGAGCATGAGGGGGGGGCATTTTGGATGATAGCTATGACACAGCAACTGCCATTAAGAGGTGGAGTCTATTTCCCCACCTCTTGGCTCTAATCTAGCCTTACAACTTGCTTTCACCAATAGAAATGCACAGAAATGACACTGTGGGGACCCTAAGCCAAGGCTGCAAGATGAGCCTTTTCTGCTGTCACCCTCTTGGAATGCTGCTGCCATGTGAACACCTGGCCTGGCCTGCTGGAGGATATGAGACCAGTTAGAGAGCGAGGCCAGGTGGAGAGACCTGACCCCCTGTTTAGGCCTCAAATATGTGAGTGAACCCAGCCTACGCCACATGGAGCAAGGCAAGCTGTCCTAGCTGAGACCAACCCAAATTGCCAGACCACAAAATCATGAATAAATAAATGATTGTTGTTTAAGGCACTAAGTTTTTTGGAATGATGTGTTGTGCAGCAATATAGAACTGATACAATATGATAAACAACGGTCTCTGTTTTGTTTTTAAACTCAAATTTAAAATGAGTTTAACTCAATTTGAAAATACATTTGGGGAATTCTTTCATGTCAGTACATACAGATCTTCCTCATGTTTTAAAAAATGTTCTAATATGGAAATTTCATGATATGAAAGGTCATAATTACTTAATATATTTACTATGAATGGACACAGGTTTTTAACAAAATATTTGCTAATACAAGAGATGCTTTAAGAGCTTTACTTCACCGCTTACACTCATGGAAGTGGAATTGCTGCGTTAGGGAATTATGCATTTAAATAGTTGATGTCTCAAATTGTGCTTCAGAATGGTTGTGCCAATTCCCATCCCACTAAATATATCCAATTTTAAAGGAAAATCTTAATAGCTTGTTTCTGCCCTCTCCCTAAATTTGCCAGAGGATTGGGAAATAGAGCTGAGAGGAGGTACAGAACCGTGGGAACTTTCTTTTAAGCTGTGCTGAGAACAGAGCCAGGAACACGATGTGGAGACACCAAAGGTGAGGATGTGAGTGAGGAGCAGATGGAATCTTGGAGGAGGTGGTGCCTCCCATAGGACCCAAAGACACTTTTCTACCTCTGAGAGCTTTTTTGGAAATAAGTTTAATAGACAAGGCTGCCAACTAAGAGCTTTTAAAAACTATTATGACAATAATAAGCATTAAGTCTGAAGTATTAAAGAAAACAATAGTGGTTATGGTCCTATAAAAACTCAACATTAAGGCAACTTAAATCCAACGTGTCAGTCATTTTTCTTAGTCAGAGCATGTGGATGAACCCCGGGCCCCAGGAAACCTTCTAAATGTGCAAATAATAATGATGTTTAACACTCACCATGTGGCAGATACTTTTAAAAGGGCATTACATATATTGTTGCATTTGATTCACAGAGTGGAGGAAGAAACTAAGGCATGGAGTAACTTGCTCAAGTTCACAGTGTTCCATAATAAGTAGAGAAGCCAGCCTTCTAATAGACTGATCCCAGAGGCTCTGATCACATCAACTTCTGTGTGATAGGCCTATTGGCTGCCTACTACCATCGTTCTTCCTTCCTGGAAGAGGCTGGGGATGCATCCCCTTCCCAGGGTCCCTTGCACCTAGAACACACATGTGTGACCAACGGGACCTTAGGAGAAGTCAGCTGGGGGAGAGGCAGAAAGAACCTCTGTCCCTAATGATGTGCTGATCTGCTAAGCCAACCCCAGCATTGCCTGCTTTCCTCTCAAATTCTGGTTTTGTGAGACTGAAATTCCCTTTGGTTTAATACCACTTTGAATGGAGATGTTCTTGTAGCTGAAAGCAACCTAACTACAATATTACTAATATGCTGCCTCCCAGAAAATGTCATTAATTGCAACCTGGGTGGGTTGAAATTGTATTTTTCGACAAAACCAAGAAATCTTGAAAGAAGAATCCAGAGCACAAATTCCGTATGTAATGATCAGACTTCAGCTTGATTCTACTCTGATAGCCATAAACACAGAAAAGGTTATTAATGACAAGTTTCATCATTTTAAAATAACTCTTACTGTGCTGTAGGAGCTCCAATCCTGGGAGCACCATGCTATTCTTTGCTAGATAGAAAAAGACCGTGCAGAGTACTAGAAGGGAAAGGCATAGCTTTTATTACTTACACAATGAGGAAGACCCATTGGCATGGCAGCTGGCCGGTCTTCACCACTAGGCCAGCCAGGGTCAGGCAAGGAATTATCTAGCAGAGGGGAGAGGGAGGGAGCCGTGCTGGGCACAGCCTGCTTGCAGGCCAACCACAGAGCCGGTGAGGCTTATTAGCTGCCAAGGACGTGGGAAGCACTCGGGTCTCAGCTGCTCTGCCCTTTGTGGCCACTGCCCAGGCGGACACCTTTCCACTGACTGGGAGAGGGAGCTGGGCTACATCCTCGCTTGACCCTACGCTTACTAAAAAGGGAAAAAGCTAATTCATGTTTTAAGCGAGAGGAGCCCTAGTTTAAAAAGTTCTCTCCAAGGGAGAAACAAGATGGCGGCGTAGGTAACAGCTGCACCGCCGCCTCCCACAACCACATCACAATCACAACTAAAATATGGAACCACCGTCACTCAGAGCCTCCTGAGATCCCACTGCACAGAAGCCCCACAACCAGGGAGCTGAGGAAGCACCGAGACCGGGAGGAGGGGCGGAGACGCGGGCGGATGGGGGGGCCGAATCGAAGATGTCCCACGGGCCCACACCCGGTGCCCAGGGTTAAACCCGGGAGGGAATCTCAGCAGTGGGGGTTTCCCGGAGGAGTGAGGGGTCCCAGCCCCACAGCAGGCCCCCAGGCCAGGGCTCCAGGGCCGGGAAGAGACGTCCCCACAACTCCAGGCTGTGAAACCAGCGGGGACTGTCCCTGAGGGTCGAGGAGGCTGCGGGAGCCCCAGCAGCTCCTCTCAAAGGCCCGGCACGGACTCACTCGGACGCTCCCTCCGAGCCCAGCGCCGGGCAGCAGCCTGAAAGGACCCGGGACACTCGGGGAGGAACTAACCTGCCTGAGATCCGGGCGAGAGGGGGAGGGCGGCTTCCTCCCAGGCAGAAGGGCTGGCGGAGGCCATGGCTCCTGTGGCGAGTCCTCCCCGCACACAGCCGGCAGGCAGGCGCCATGTTTGAGTCGCCAGCACCTGACTCGCACCTTTGGCCCCGCCCTGCGATTCCCGGAGGCCCCGCCCCTCCCCGCCTGCAGCTCATCCAGGCCATTTCCAGGGGCTTTTCTGTGCAAGTGGCCTCTCAAGCCCCATGCTCAGGACTTTCCTAAAATCTCTCAAACAAGCAGCAGCGGGCCCCATATGGCTTGATAAGGGGCCCCAGGCCTGGCACTAGCGGCAGCCTGCATTGGTTCTTAGCTTGGCCTCTCCTGGACACCTCCAAGCCCAGCACAAGTAGCAGCCAACTACGGTTTGCTGTGTAGCTCACGCTGGGTGGCCCTGGGCAGGGCACTGACAGAGGCTGACTTTGCACCACCCCAGAGGCTCCAGAGACAGTGCACCTGGTGGTCAGACTCGACCACGCTGGATTACAACCCTACCACATCCATAAGTGACACACTAAAGGGTTGCACTTGGTGAACACCAAAGGCCCACTGAAGTAAACCCTGCTCCATAGGGGTGTCTCCAGCACAGCAGCTCTTTGGCTGTAGCTGCAGCTGGTCCTCACAGCCGATTGGCCTGGGGGTCAATTCCTCCCAGGGACACCAACAGCACCCAAGGCTCAACTACAACAGGACAGTGCACTCAGCCCACACAGGGGAGCACCTAGAAGGTCCAGCTCAGGTGACTGGGGAGGCTGAGCCACTGGACCCTACAGGACACCTACTACACAAAGCTACTCTACAAATTCCAGGAGGCATAGCAGCTCTACCTAATACATAGAAACAAACACCTGGAGGCAGCCAAAATGCAGAGGCAAAGAAACATGTCACAAAGGAAAGAACAGAAGAAATCTCTAGAAGAGGAACTAAATGAAATAGATCCAAGCAAGCTAACAGATACAGAGTTCAGAATTTTGGTTATAAGGATGTTTAAGCAGACTGTTAGGGAAATAACTGAGAAAATCGATAACATAATAAAGTACCAATGAAATGAAGGCTACAGGAACTGAAATGAAGAATAATTTACATGGAATCAACAGTAGAGTGGAGGACGCTGAGAATCAAATCAGCAATTTGGAACATGAGGAAACAAAAAACACCCAACCAGAAGAGCAAAAAGAAAAAAGAATCCAGAAATATGAAGATAGTATAAGGAGCCTCTGGGACAACTTCAAGAGGCCCAACATTCGTATTATTGGGGTGCCAGAAGGGGAAGAAACAGACCAAGACATTGAAAACCTATTTGAAAAAATAATTACAGAAAACTTGCCCTACCTGGGGAAAGAAATAGACTTACAAGTCCAGGAAGCACAGAGGGTCCCACACAAGAGGAACCCAAAGAGGTCCACAGCAAGACACATCATAATTAAAATGCCAAAGGTTAAAGACAAAGAGAGAACCTTAAAAGCAGCAAGAGAAAAGCAGTTAGTTACCTACAAGGGAGAATGCATACGACTCTCAGCTGATTTCTCAAAAGAAACCTTGCAGGCCAAAAGGGAGTGGCAAGAAATATTCAAAGTGATGAAAAACATGAAACTACCACCAAGATTGCTCTACCCAGCAAAGCTACTATTTAGAATTGAAGGTCAAATAAAGAGCTTCACAGATAAGAAAAAGCTAAAGGAGTTCATCACCACCAGACCAGCACTACAGGAAAAGTTGAAGGGTCTTCTTTAAGAAGAAGCTAATGAACAAAAGAATCTGACGAACTAAATAGATCCAGAGACATTGACACATGCAAGAGATGATCATATTTCAGAGGAAAGAGGGAAGGGGGGTGGAGAGTGGGAAGAGATTAACCAAAGAAGTTATATGCATAACCCATGGTCACAGTTAATAGCGCGGTTGAAGGCCTGGGAAGGGGGTGGGAGCAAAGTGGAGGGGATCAATTGAGGGGGGAAATAGGATACCTGTAATACTCTCAACAATAAAGATAAATTTTAAAAAAAAGTTTTCTCCAACTTAGCTGGCCTAGTACTAATTGTTCAAATAAGGGAGAATCAGAAATAGGAATTGGAACTGTCCCCCATATGAACCAGGAAACATATTCTGCTCTGCCTTTATACCATGATGAGTTCTCAAAATTTTATTTCTCATAGACATGGTCATCTGTTCTTTGAAAGTTTAAAAATTCAAAGTGGCCTCAATTTCTGCATGCCTCCACTGGAAAACAGGGTCCTTGTTCTCATGTTCCCAGCAAGGATATAGCTTAAGGGGATGAAGTCTCGAAGACAGCTTTGTGGAGAATGGAATTGCACTTGCCTCAGCTTACACTGCCCTAAGTAGGCACCTCCCTGCGGGTGGCGAGCGTGGGCAAACCTCACACTGCCAGGTGAGCCCCAAACACCTGCTGGGAGGTGAGGCTTTAGGCTGGATAGTGGTGGAGGGAGAGGAGGCGTGCCTGTCACTGCCCTGAGTCTCACTACAGCCACATGGGTGACTGTTTATTTCACTAATTTCCCTCTTCTCGGTTTCTCCTCAGGAAAAGAAGCCAATGGGAGATGTGGAGGAGCTGGTCCCTGAACCAGAGTGGAAAAGGTAAACTATCATGGTATAAGGGATGAACTGTGGTGGCCACAGAGGTTCATATTATGGGTTCATTGTGTGTCCCCAAACTCATATGTTCAAGTCCTAATTCCCAGTATGTCAGAATGTGACTGTATTTGGAGAGAGGGTCTTTACAGAGGTAACTAAGTTAAAATCAGGTCATTATCCAATATGGGCTCTAATACAATATGACTAGTGTCCTTATAAAATGGGGAAATTTGGGCACAGACGTGTACAGAGGAAAGATGATGTGAGAACACAGAAGGTGACCATCTATAACCCGAGGGGATAGTCCTGCAATAGGTCCTTCCTTCATGGCCCTCAGAGAAAACCAACCCTGCTGGCACCTTGATCTTAGACTTCTAATCTCCAGAACTGGAGAAAATTACGCAACTCAGGCTGTGGTATTTGCTATGGTAGCCCTAGAAAACTAATACAGTGCACCTCTCAGATCTCCCTTGAGTAGACCTGCTGTGGGGAGTGTTGTCGCTGACAGCCTCCGGCTGCCCCACCACGAGGTCCATTGCAGCATTCACCCCAAGGCCAGGCTTCCCTGGGCTGCTCCCTGCCAATGCCTGAGTACAGTGTGTGTGTGGGTGGCATGGGGGGGTGCAGAGCTGGGCTATTCCTGCCCAGTGGGCTGACTTTGCTCAAGACTCCCTATCAGCCTGGCAGAGACTTTCTCGGAGCTGCACTGCAGACTGAAGTTCTTCCTACCCAATCCTCCTTCCATGAAGCTCTTTAGTCACAGGATTTCCACTTTAATTGTGCTATCTAAGGGCCTTTCACCTTCTCCTGCAACCTCCCCCTTTATTCTTCAC
The DNA here is from genome assembly GCF_964146895.1 of Miniopterus schreibersii. NCBI lineage: Eukaryota > Metazoa > Chordata > Mammalia > Chiroptera > Miniopteridae > Miniopterus > Miniopterus schreibersii. Next base: position 28,801,153 of record NC_138101.1, read on the forward strand.
AGGCAAGATAGATAGATGATAGATAGATAGATAGATAGATAGATAGATAGATAGATAGATGATAGATGATAGATAGATAGATAGATAGATAGATAGATAGATAGATAGATGATAGATAGATGATAGATAGATAGATAGATAGATAGATAGATAGATAGATAGATGATAGATAGAAAGATAGATAGATGATGATAGATAGATAGATGATAGATAGATAGATAGATAGATAGATAGATAGATAGATAGATAGATGATAGATAGATAGATAGATAGATAGATAGATAGATAGATAGATAGATAGATAGATGATAGATAGATGATAGATAATAGATAGATAGATGATAGATAGATAGATAGATAGATAGATAGATAGATAGATAGATAGATATAGATAGATGATAGATAGATAGATAGATAGATAGATAGATAGATAGATAGATAGATAGATAGAGATGATAGGTATTTTGTTCCACCATCAAAGTATTTTTACTAGTAAATAAGTTTAAAAGTTTCTTGGCTAGTGGATATGAATCATTATAATTCATCAAAAGCCAAATGCAAATGGAAGTTGATACATTGTTTAGAAAACATTTCAGAACATATATATATTTTTTTAGCTTAATAACTCCATGGATTTCCTTTAGGTAGAAAAGAAAATTGACAACTTGACCAAGAGAATGATAAAACGTGCTGGCATATTGCTAGATGTCAGTGTTAAGTATTTGTAGGCAGCCGAAAAGATCAGCCAAACTTTACTGGGTAGAACATTTCAATTTCTATTTGACCATATTGATAAAGAGCAAACTCAGCGTCTCAGTAAATTTGACCCTTAAATAAGACCAAGAGTTAGTCCTTGATGGGAAGAAAGGTCACCAGGCAAAGCAAAGGACTCACACCTCTGTCCACCCAGTGCCGAGGGTGAAGGAGGAGAGTGAATGCTCCCAGCTGGGCACCGTGCTGATTCTAGAACTGCAGCACCCAGGGCCCAAGCCAGCCAGACTCCCGCAAACACTGCGGTAAACAGTGCCACGCCGGCGGCTTTGAGCCCCCCCAAACATATGGCAGGTGGAAGCAGTCAAGATCTTGTCCCAAACATTGTTTATTATTCTTTCCAATCTTGTTCTTAGAGAAGAAAAATGAGATTGCCTAGAATTTTGGATCTATGTGTTTATTTCTCTTAGGGTCCCTTTATTAATTTTCTAACATTAAAAATGAAAGCACCCTCATCAAAGAAAACAGTTTCAACAAACCCGAAGTGGATACAGGAACAAGTAGAAGCCCCTTTCCATTCTCCTTCTGCCCCATGGCCCTCCTGTCCCACCCGTGGATCAGATTTGAAGTTAGTGGATACGTGTGGTGGTTTCTTTGTTTTCACAGGGAAAATCCTATTCTTAGTCCCACTGTTAGTCCTTTGGGTGTACCCTTCTAAATTTTTTCTTTGCACGTGAAAGGAAAATAGATTATTTTAAAAGGAAAATTTATTGCCACATGTGTTAGCACCCTTGAAAATCTTAGAAAGATGAAAAGAGGAGTTGGTCCTGTGTTCAGGACGGTTTGTGTCCAGTGTTCTCCTGAGACTCTACACCTAGTTTAATTAACAAACTGAAATAGCCGCAGGTGCCTGGTGGCTATCGGACGGATGCCCAGGTCGAGGGAAAGCAATCTTTCTTCAAAGAAGACCCATTTCTCCAAAATGGAAGGAGTCTGACTCATGTCCACCTGCTCCTTCCCCCAGGGTCTCCTTTTCAGTAACCCATCCCTGGTCCATTGTATAACTGGACCTCTGAAAACTACAACCTTTAGATATAGGTGATAAATGATTAAAATGCTCCAATCATTGGAAGTCAGGATAGAGAGGGAGAGTTGGGTTGGTCATCAGTTGCTGTTTTCCTCTTGGAATAAAATTAATATGAACTCTCTGTAACCAAAGATTGGGAAATTGATGGAGCCTATTTCTTTACCTTTATGTAGTCATTGGCTATTGCAAATAATGCTGCAATGGACACAGAGGTGCATATATTCTTTCAAATTAGTGTTTTGTTTTGTTTTCAGATATATTCCCAGAAGTGGAATTGCTGGGCAATGAGGCAGCTCCATTTTTTATTTTTTGAGGAACCTCCATAACTGCTTTCCACAGTGGCTGCCCCAGTCTGCATCCCCCCGAGCAGTGCATGAGGGTCCCCTTTTCTCCACACCCTCGCCAGCACTTGTTGTTTGATGATTTATCGATGATAGGTGTGAGGTGCTATCTCATTATGGTTTTAATTGGCATTTCTCTGATGATTAGTGATGTTCAGCATCTTTTACATGTCTCTTGGCCATCTGTATGTCCTCTTTGGAGAAGTGTTTATTCGGGTACTTTGCCCATTTCTTAATTTGGTTGCTTATTTTTTTGGTGTTGAGTTTTGTAAGTTCTTTATAAATTTTGGGTATTAACCCCTTACCAGGTATATCATTGGAAAAACTCACTCAGTGCATTGTCTTTTCACTTTGTTGATAGTCTCCTTTGCACTGCAAAACCTTTTTATTTTGATGTAGTCCCATTTGTTTGTTTTTCTTTTGTTTCCCTTGCCTGAGGAGACAATCAGAAAAAAAATTGCTACGAGAAATGTCTGAGATTTTACTGCCAATGTTTTTTCTAAGTATTTTTATGGTTTCCAGTCTAACATTTAAGTCTTTAAGCCATTTTGAATTTATTCTTGTGTATGGTGGAAGAAGGTGGTCTAGTTTCATTTTTTTTGCATGTATCTGTCCAATTTCTCCAACATAATTTATTAAATAAACTATCTTTACCCCATTGTACGTTCTTGCCTCCTTTATCAATGTTAATTGACTATAAAGGCATGGGTTTATTTCTGGGCTTTCTATTCTGTTCCATTGATCTATAGGTCTGTTTTTATGCCAGTACCATGCTGTATTGATTACTACGGCCTTGTAGTATATTTTGATATCAGATAGTGTGATTGATCCCTCCAACTTTGTTCTTCTTTCTCAACATGAACACAGTATATGCTTCCATTTATATGTATTTTCTTCAATATATTTAGTGTCTTATAATTTTCTGAGTACTTATAATTTGACATCCTTGGTTAAATTTATTCCTAGGTATTTTTTGATGCGGTTGTAAATGGAATTATTTTCTCACTTCCCCTTTCCGATAGTTTTTTTATTGGTGTATAGAAATGCAACTGAGCCCGGCCGGGCGTGGCTCAGTGGTTGAGCATCGACCTAGGATCCAGGCGATCAGGGTTCGATTCCCGGTCAGGGCACATGCCCAGGTTGTGGGCTTGATCAATGACTCTCTCATCATTGATGTTTCTGTCTCTCTCCCCCCCTCTCCTGTTCTCTCTCTGAAGTCAATAAAAACATGTTTTTTTAAAAAAAGAAATGCAACTGATTTCTGGATATTTCTTTTGTGTCCTGCTACTTTACTGAATTCATTTATCTAGCAGTTTTTTGATAGAATCTTTAGGGTTCTCTATATACAGTATCATGTCATCTGCAAATAATGACAGTTTCACTTCTCCCATTCCAATTTGGATGCCTTATATTTCTTCTTCTTGTCTGATTGCTATGGCTAGGACTTCCAGTACCATGTTAAATAAGAGTGGTGAAGGCAGACATCCCTGTCTTGTTCCTGATCTTAAGGGAAACACTTGTATTTTTGCCTATTGAGTATGATGTTGACTGTAGGTTTGTCATATATGGCCTTTATTATATTGAGGTATGATCCCTCTATTCCCACTTTGCAGAGTTGTGTTTTTTTAAAATCATAAATAGGTGCTGTATTTTATCGCATGCTTTTTCTGCATCTATTGATATGATCATGTGATTTTAATCCTCATTTTATGTGATGTATTAAGTTTATTGGGTTGCAAATATTGTACCAACCTTGCATTCCCAGAATAAATCTCACTTGATCATGGTGTATGCACTTTTTAATGTATTGCTGGATCCAGTTTGCAAATACTTTGTGGAGGATTTTAGCATCTATGTTCATTAGGATATTGGCCTTTTTCTTTGTAGTGTTTTTATCTGGCTTTGGAATTAGGATAGTGCTGACATTGTGAAAAGAGTCTTTCTGCTCTAGCCGGTTTGGTTCAGTGGTTAGAGCATCAACCTGCATACTAAAGGGTCCTAGGTTCGATTCCAGTCAAGGGATATAACTTGGTTACAGTCGGAGTGAGTGCCAGAGCACCCAATCGATGAGTCTCTCTCACATCGATGTCTCTCTCTCCCTTCCATTCTCTCTGAAAAGCAATGGAAAAAATATCCTCAAGTGAGGATTTAAAAAAAAAGTCTTCCTTCCTCTTAAATTTTTTGTAATAGTTTGAGAAGGCTAGGTATTAGTTCTTTGAATGTTTGGCAAAATTCACCTGTGAAGCCATCTGGTCCAGGACTTTTGTTTGTTGGGAGATTTTTGATTACCACCTCCATTTCACTAGTTGTAATCTGTCTATTCAGATTCTCTTATTTTTTCTGATTCAGTTTTGGAAGATTGTATGCTTCTAGAAATTTATCTATTTTTTCCAGATTGTCTAATTTGTTGGCATGTAGTTATTCATAATATTTTTTTACAATCCTTTGTATTTCTTTAGTGTCAGTTATTACTTCTCTTTCATTTCTGATTTTTTGGGGGGGTTCCCCTCTATTTTTTTCTTGATGAGTCTAGTTAAAGGTTTGTCAATCTTGTTTATCTTTTCAAAAAAACCAGCTTTTGGTTTCATTAATCTTTTGTACTGTTTTTGTTTGTTGTTTTGGTTTTTTTAGTCTCTATTTCATTTATTTCTGCTCTGATCTTTATTATTCCCTTCCTTTACTCACTTTGGGCTTCATTTATTGTTCTTTTTCAAGTTCCTTTAAGTGTAAAATTAGATTGTTTATTTGAGATTTTTCTTGTTTCTTGAGATAGACCTGTAAAGCTATGCATTTCCCTCTTCAGGCTGCTTTTTCTATATCCCATAGATTTTAGGTTGTTGTGTTCTCATTTTCATTTGTTTCAAGGTATCTTTTGATTTTTTTCCTTGATCTCATTGTTAACCCATTTATTGTTTAGTAACATGCTATTTAGCCTCCATGTCTTTGTGTGTTTTTCAATTTTTTCTTGTGATTAATTTCTAATTTCATACCATTATTTTCAGAGAAGATGCTTGATATGATTTCAATCTTCTTAAATATATGCAGACTTGTTTTGTGCCCTAACACATGGTCTGCCCTAGAAAATGTTCCATGTGTACTTGAAAAAAATGTATATTCTGCTGTTCTGGGGTGAAATGCTCTGAAGATATAAATTAAATTCACCTGATCTAGTGTGTCATTTAAGGCCACTGTTTCTTTGTTGATTTTTTGTCTGGAAGATCTATTCATTGATGCTAATCAGGTGTTAAAATTCCCTACTATAACTGTATTACTATTGATCTCTCTCTTTATGTCCATCAAGATTTGCTTTATATATTTAGGTGCTCCTATATTGAGGACATAAATGTTTATAAGGGTTATATCCTCTTGTTAGTTTGTGCCCTTCATCATTATGTAGTGTTCTTCTGTCTCTTACTATCGCCTTTGTTTTAAAGTCTATTTTGTATGATAAAAGTATTGCAACCCCAGCTTTTTTTTCTTTTCCATTTGCATGAAATATCTTTTTTCATCCCTTTTAGTGTGTGTATCTTTCATTCTGAGGTGGGTCTCTTGTATAGAGTGTATATATGGGCCTTGTTTCCTTATCCATTCAGCTACCCTATGTCTTTTTAAAAATATATGTTTTTATTGATTTTAGAGAGAGGAAGGGAGAGGGGGAGAGAGATACAAACATCGATAAGAGAGAAACATTGATCAGTTGCCTCCTGCATACCCCCTGCTGGGGATTGAGCCCAAAACCTGGGCATGTGCCCTGACAAGGAATTGAACCAGCAACCTGCTGGTGCATGGGTGGACTTTCAACCACTGAGCAACACCAGCCAGGCTGATTGGAATATATAAGCCATTTACATTTAAAGTGACTATTGGTAGGTACATATTTATTGCTATTTTATTCTTTTAACTATGCTCCTCTGGGTTTTTCCCCTCTTCTTTTTCTTAAAGAAGACCCTTTAACATTTCTTGTAATACTGGCTTAGTGGTAACAAACTCCTTTAGCTTTTTCTTGTCTTGGAAGCTCTTTATTTCTCCTTCCATTTTAAATGATAGCCTTGCTGGGTAAAGTAACCTTGGTTGTAGGTCCTTGCTTTTCATCACTTTGAATATTTCATTCCAATCCCTCTGGCCTGAAATGTTTCTGTTGAGAAAGCTGACAGTCTTATGGGAGCTCCCTTGTGGGTACTAACTGTCTTTCTCTTTTTGCTTTTAAGATCCTCTCTGTCTTTAACCTTTGCTTTTTATTTATGATGTGTCTTGGTGTGGGCCTCTTTGGGTTCATCTTGTTTGGGACTCTCTGTGCTTCCTGGTCTTGTGTGTCTTTTTCAGTCATTATTTCTTCAAATAGGTTCTCACAGAGTAATCTTACTAAGTTCTTTGGGGGAAAATACAAATTACATAACATACTGAACACATGATGCTTGGGTCAGAGAAAGCTCTGATTCCATATGCTTTCTTTCATCTCCCCAATCAAAGTATAAATCCTAAAGAAAATAGGAAATGGGAAAACTCAGCAGGTTATTCTTCTAAACAGCCTCTTGACCCTGGGGCAAGTTGTTTTTTCTCTGGACCTCAGTTTCTTCATTTGGAAAGTTAGTGGTTATGTTGAAGGTGCTTTCCAAACATCAGTCTTTTATGTCAATATTCTACAGGACCTGGAACAGCACTGGAAAAAAACAGTACTCAATAAATACTTGTTGATTGAAATGGGGCCAAGGTAACAAGATGCTCTTTTTAAAAGCTGTTCCATGAGTGCCAGAACAAAGTCTTCTCATAAAGGCTTGGAAGAGCAAAAGACTAATGCAAGGCTTTTGGGAGACCTTAAAGCAACAGCATAGAGTCCCCCAAAGCAGAACTTGGCTAGATTACCACAGGAGAGAAATAGCAGGAAATTGCACAATTTTGTAGGAACCAGATTAAAAATACTAATGGAAGGAGACATTCCACTTTCAAGAGACATGAAGCAGGAGGCAAGAGGCAGTTGTTGCTCAGAGTGAAATCATACAGGAAGTAAACTGGCTCTAAATGTCCTCTCCCCTACAAAAGGTCTGCTCTTGTTGGAAATATTTAAAAATAGGACAAAGGGTTATCACTCCTACCAGCAGACAAAGTGCTCTACTGTTTCCATCTTACTTCTCTTCCTTGGTTCTACATTCTTCCTTAATTACCCTCACATGGCTAGTTGCCTCATCCCCTTCCCATGTTTTATCTCATCATCAGCAAAGGGAAAGAGGTCTTTTGGTATAAAAATGCATCCAAATCTCCCACGGATGCCATAAAGAAGCCTTCAGCTATAAGGATGCACCATGGTCCTTCCAGGTTGTACTGAGTGAAACCAATTCTCTGGGGAGGAAACAGGGGAACAAAAGGAAAGTTGAGAGAGAAGAGACAAAATGGAGAAACTGATATGGTTATACCAGACACTAGAGTATTTCCAACTGTGGCTGACACTGCTAGTCATCTCCTATCATCTCTTTTCCCCTTCTGAAGAGAAATTTGAACCAAGTGCAAGGAAGTTCCTCTGAGGAATCTATTTACCAGTCTGCTTTGCCATAATGTGTGGTCATAGGACTAGGATTTGGCCAATGGTATTTGAGTGGAAGTAATGTGTGTAAATTTCTTGTTATGCCCTTAAAGGGAGAATTGTGCCCTTCCTTTTTTTCTTCCCTGCTTTCTGGTTGGAATGTAAATATTATGTTGGGAACTACAGCAGCTATGTTGGGCCATGTTATAGACTTAATGTATCTACTCAAAGCACACACGTTGAAGCCCTAGTCTCCAATGGGCCTATATTTGGAGATAGAGCCTTCAAGGAGGTAATTGAGTTTAAATGAGGTCATATAGAGTAATGTCCTAATCCAATAGGGCTGGTGTCCTTATAAGAAGAGGAAGAGACCTCAGGGATATGCTCGCGTGCGCACACACACACACACACACACACACAAAGTTTCTGTGAGGACATAGAGAGGAGGTGGTTACCTACAAGTCAGGGAGATTTGGCCTCACCAGAAACCAACCCTGCTGGCACCTTGATCTTGGATTTCTAGCCTCTAGAACGGTGAGAAAAGAAATTTCTGTTGTTTAAGCCACCCAGTCTGTAGTATTCTATTATGGCAGCCTGAGCAGATTAAGATAGGCCTTGAGATAAAAGCCACATTTTGAGGATGGCCTGACAGTAAGATTAGAAGGAGCCTGTGTTTGTGGTGGTTGTGAAGTTGCCATGCCAGTCCTGGACCACCTTCCTGACCTTCTACATGAGAAAGCACAAACTTCTATGAAATCACTATTATTTGGGGTCTTTATTAAAGCATAAAGCTTGCATCCAAACAAATATAGCAATTCTCCTAGATAAAAAGGATTGGTGATCAAAAGCAAAACATTCCTATGTTGCATGTTTGTAATAAGTTATAATGTTAAACTTAACTGTATGGTAATGTAGTTGATAATTTATCTATAGTGAAGAAAATCATTTTCAAACATATATATATTTTTTAATTTGAAACCTGATTAAAAGTTCTAACTGGATATTGATTGAAAACAATTATTTCAACCAAGATGATTTCCACTAAATATAAGTCCTCCAAATAGTTGTCCCTAATGGGATGCTCTGGTACGTCCTAGCTACCCTCTGCCACCACTTTTCATTAGTTGGAACAGGAGATGGCACTGGAGAGTCAGACTGTCTGCCTGAAAAACAGACAGGTACCCATTATGTCTTTGATACTTTTGAATTGTAGGCTCATGTACCCTCAAGAAATTGAGCAGAGAGATGAAAATTATGATCTACAACTGTTATCATCAGAAATATTGGGGAAAATGTATTATGGAGGGGATTTTGTGGCCAGCTTAAGCTCATTCTCTTCTTAGTTTATCATTGTTAAAGAACTCAGAGTGTAAATCAGTTCATCTTTCCCTTAGGCTGTGTGGACACAGACTCTAAAGTTATTCCTTAAAATTTCTTAAAAGCACCATAGTTAATATTTTTGAAATGATTTTGCAAAGTAAATAGAAGGGCTATGTTGAGATAATTTATTTGGGGTTTTGGAAACTTCTGCTATATCACAATTCTGAAGAATGGCTTGGTGGCCTATGAAATATTTATACAGTGCACATGTGTGTATATACAATACATTCGCAGACTCCGTATGCTATTTGTCTTCCACCTCTCAAAAGTCCTCTTCAGAACTGAGGCTACCTCTGCATTTGCTTATTTCCTGTGACATTTGCTGTTTCTCTGCATCTGGCCCCATTTCTTGCCTCTCAGTTTACAATAACCATCCCACCCGCTAAGGATATATGGACAATGACACCCTTCTCCACTGTTAATACTGCTCTTAAAATGGATTGCAATGTCTTTGGTGAGTATTTTAAGGATTTACAAAATCAAGTTTAAACATTCAATTTGTCAGTTTTGTAGTGTGGGAACCTGACCTCTGATATATCAGCCATCTCCTATCCTTCCATCTCAGAGATGTTCCTTTTCTTCAGCTTTTTTTAAACCTATAGCTATTGAGCATCTATTATATGTGCCAGATGTTGTATTAGCTTCTTTTCCAGACACTGGCTCAATGAATATTCAGGGAGTGGACTGTGTTGATATTGTCTATGCAATATCACATACTCCTTCTTTCCTTACTAACAGAACCTGGCTTTTGCTTGCAGAGGAAATGAACCCAGATAAAGACTTGCTTTTCCACCTTCCCTTGTTGCTAGAGGGGACCAGCTGGCCAGTGAACATAAGCAGAAGTATACTGATGGAAAGGGGTGGTCCTGGAACTGCATTTGCTTTCCTGATAAAGGTGACAGAGATACTGGCATTACCCCATCTTTTTCCTGCCTAAAACCCAGATGTGATTGCTGGAGCTGTGGCAACTGTCTTGTGGTGGTGAAGATGTCAGCCCTAACATCACTGAGCTGCTGACCCTATGTCAGCAACTGTTAACCCCAGATTTTATGTTATATAAATGTGTGTGTGTGTGTGTGTGTGTACCCTTGTTTAAGCCACTATAGTCAAGTTTTTAGTTATGTACAGTAATTCAATCCTAGTTGATACGGCTTACAATGATGCTGGTGTTGGTGTGAATTCTCTGCAGTCTTTTCCTTCTCTTGTTCACCTTTACTGTATTCCCCTCTCGGCTCTGATTCCTTTCCACCCAGTGTTTCTGCTTGATTTCATTTCGTTTTTGAGTTTTTTCCCCTCTACCTCTGTTTCTTTCTGAAATCTGTTGAGACATATCCATTCATTGTCTGATAAAATCAGACTCTGTCCAGGGAAATCAGTGACATGGCTTTGGTGTCCTCACGATCATCCCTTCTTATATTACCACACCCACACCCACACCCACATCCTAGAAGGCTGTGAGAAAATAAGAACACAGAGTTTGCCTTACTCTTTGAAAACTATTTAGTAAAGTGTAGTGATTTTTATAAGTGCCCTCACAATACCGCTGCTGGCTGCCTGCATCATAGTCATTCCTTGTTCTTCCTTGCTAGCAGAACCTTGATATTTTTCAATTTACAGGTAGGGCTGTTTGTACTTATAGAATGAAGGCCCCACCCCCGCCCCCACATACCACCCCAGCCACCAGCCACAGGAATGACTTGTAACTGTTCAAAGGATCATCCTAATCCAATTACTTCTTGCCTACAAATGTTCATTTCACCATCTGTTCATGGAGTTTTCACTAGTTTCTTTAATATATTAATCAAAGTTATTTTAAAGACAGGTTGAGATAATTCCAGTATCTCCAAGCTGATTCTGCTCATTGATTTATCTCTGAACAATGGGTCTTTTTTCCACCTTGCTTTTTTGAGTCTTATCATTTTTTATTGAATGCCAGGCATTGTGTTATAGACTGAGGTAAATGGTACTCTCTCTCAGGAGTGGGCACACTTCTTCCTCTGTCAGGCCATTAGTATGGGGGAACTGAGTCAATCTACTCAGTAGTTGGGCTAGGTTGGGTTTTATTGTTGCTATCATTACCTTTAGGGCACCACAGGCTTCACATTCACCCCTCCAGTGGTAACACTGTCTCTACCTTTTACCTAGTGGGCGCCTTGGGTTCTATAATAGCATCTCTGTGCTTCTGTCTCACCCTCCAGTTTCAGCGGTCCCTGCATGCTGGCACATGCCATTCTCTGACCCTGCTGTGGCCCCTCTTGCAGTAGACTCTTAGAGCCTGTTACATGGTGCGAGGCCCCGGATTGGGTGGAGGAGGGCAGGGGTTTATGTTGTATTTCTCTCAGTGGCACGAGACTTTTGCTTTGTCTGACAGAAAGGTTGGGGGAAGCAGGCAGGGGGGTTTATCTATTTTCCAGTGGCATCTACTCCTTTCCTACACACCTGGGCCACTGAGGGATGCTCACTTTGGTCTCCTGCCCTGTCCTCAACCTTTGGGGACACCTGTCAGAGGCCTGTGGAGAAGAGGTTGAGAGTGAGATCACCCCTGGTGTCCACAGCTCCCAGTTAGACTGCACTGGTTCACCAGTCCACCGCTGATCTTCAGGAATTTGCTAAAGTTTTAGCTTGTTTCTTACTTCTATGGCAGCCACCTCTCCTCCCCGTGACTCTACAAAAGTGAAATAATCTGTGTCTTGTTTCTCCTAGGAGAGTCTTACCACTTTTTAAAATTCCAGTTCTTTGCTTTGCTTTGAGACCTCAGCTTTCTGATGAGCTTAAGGAAAGTTATGATTTTACAGATTATTTAGATTTTTCTCATTGCTAGTATGGGGGCTACTTACTCATTTCCTATAACCTAATGAGAAATGGAACTTTGAGAAATCCTACAAGTTTTAAATTTCAAATCTGTCCCAGGTCTGACCACCTGTCACCATCTTTACCACTGGCACTCTGGCCTCATCTATCATCATCTTTCGTTCATATTACACAAAAGCCTTCTAACCAGAATCTCTGCTTTCCCCTTGCTTTTCACACAGTTTTTTCTGAACAGGTCAGCTGGACTGATCCTTTTAAAACATAAATCAGATCATGACACTTCCTTGTTCAACTCTCCAGAAGTACCCCACCTACAATAAAAATCAAAGTCCTTTAAACGCTCCTCAAGCCTTTACACGATCTGTGCCCACTTCCTACTGACCTCTCCCTGGCTCTCCAGCCCCATCCCTTTGGCGGGCTTGCTGTCACTTCAACATAGGCCTGTTCCAGCCTTAAGGCTCTGCAGTGGCCGTTCCATCCTCCTGGACATCTCTTCCCTTAGTATCTGCATGATCACCCCCTTCTCTCCTTCAGGTCTACGCCCAGATGACCACCCTGACAAACTGACTTGCAGCCCGCTTCCTCCCCCAGTGCCAATCCTGCTTATTCTCATCTTTTTTTTCTGTATCACACTTATCACCTTCTAACATACTATGCAATTTACTTATTTATTAAGGTTTCTTGTTTATTTTCTATCTCATTTTGCTGGATTATAAACTTTAAAACTAGAGGACTTTTTATGTTTGTTTTCTGATACACCCTAAGTGCCTAAAGCACACCGGGAACATAGTAGGTGCTCAGATAAGTATTTGTTGAGTAAATGAGTTCATGTTGGCATAATCTGCGGATTGGGTTGTTGAAGGTGGTCTACGAATCCATCACTGGGACAGGGGTGAGTAAATGTTGAGACTGCATATCACATGTTCTATAACACAATGCCATGTGCAAACACTGAAATGCGTGCACACCAGAGCATGCATTCATTTTGCAAGTGCACGCGCACAAATACATATTGAACACATTAGAACAGATGGTGGTGTGGAAGGGAGATAAAAGGGAAGGCGTGAGGGAGAAAGAAAGACGGGAAGGAGGGAAAGAATAAAAGGGACTGCTCAAGGACAAATTATAACGATGCATCGCGAAACAGGGAGCATGAATTAATTCCACACTAGGCGTGAGAGGTTAAATAGAACACATCTCAGAACTTTTACTAACTCCGATGGCGCTTCCCCTCTGTGAATCGGAACAGAGGCGGTTGCTGTGATCTCACTCCTCAGGTGGGGAGCCTGCGGTCAGGTTGTGCAAATAGATACAGGAGTCAAGGCTGCAAAGACTTAGGACGGTGGTGCTCTGTGCCTATCTAGTGGTGTGATGTCCCCTGTCTGTAAGTGACACAGCTAGGGACGCAGCTGTGCCGGCCAGCTCTGCAACGTATGTCTTCGGGTTCTTTCCTGGAGGCAGATAGGTTTTGTGTCCCCTGCACAAGCTGTTTCTCTCCCTCTTATATCTTCTCTCAATAAAATGTTTTCAATCCAAGGACGAAATTCTCACCTAACATTCTTTTTGGTGCTTAAGAACAATGATGGGCTTTTGAGAGTTTATGAAGCTACCTACCTACATAAAACAATAAATAACAATAAAACAAAGCCCAAAGCCAAGAGGCATTGAACGGAAAGGGCGCAGTCCCAGGCAGCTCATGTGTTCTGGCGTTTCCTGGAATAGAGCCTCACGTTTCTCTGAACAGGAGGCACCTAAGAATTTATTATGAAACTTGCCTATGCTGACCCACATGGGACAAGCATTTTGTTCTAACAACACTGAGCAAGGTCTTACTTTGCCAGCTCTTTGGGTGTCATGTTTGACATTATTTTTTTTTTGGTACCCAAACTCTAGAAGAAATCATCTACCACCTTCCATTAGGAAATTTGCTGGGGAGAGGTGGTTTGAGAAGTGGGGCGACTCTCTGCTGCTTAGGAAATGACAGTGGGGCCTGGGGCTGGGTCCCAGGGCTGAGGGTGTATATCCTGTGTGTGAGCTTCATTCAAGGCATTTCTGGGGCTTGGGAGATGGGTCTGTGCTCTGAAAAAGAAACAACACGAAAGGTCTTTGCGAGGGATGCTGGCAAAAGGAAATGCAACTCAAAGAGGCTGGGTTGAGCCCTGGCCAGTGGCTCAGTTGATTGGAGTGCTGTGTATACAACCGAAAGGTTGCTGGTTCGATTCCCAGTCAGGACACATACATGGTTTGTGGGTTTGAACCTCAGTCGGGTGTGTATGGGAAGCATCTGATCAATGTTTCTTTCTTACATTGATGTTTCTGTCTCTTCCTTCCTCTCTCTAATAAAAGTATCAATAAACATATCCTTGGGTTAGATTTTTAAAAAAGAGAGAGAGAGATTGGGTTGAAAGTTCTCCAGCATTTCCTCTCCCTCCCGTGCTGCTTACAAAGCAAGTCTACCCCAGATTTGCAGGGTAAATGGGCCAGAAACATATGGATTGTATTTTCCCAGAAATTCAGATGTCTTTCACAGCAAAGTGAAAGCTGCTCTGAAAATACACACCACAGGTTACTCTGGGTCCTCAAACCCTCCAAACACATTTTGAGCTAATTTGCTGATTTTAAAAACTAAGTAAACTTATTTGCACAGATAGATTCTTAGCTCTAATAATAAATAATAATAAATGGAAGGTGTTAACCCTCCTGGGCGAATTTCCCTGGACTTAGGAGGCCTGGTCAAGGCCTGGGCACTTGCAGCCCAGGGAGCATTTCTAGGAACTGTAGGCTATTATTGGCAGCTTGTTCTTTCTGCTCGCATGACCCCTTCTCCCCTCCTTTGTTCCCCAGTAAGGGTGTAGTATGTGCAGCTCAGGGCAGAGAGAGAATTCCTAAAGAGGGAGGAGGTGAGAGGTCATTCATTCATTCAAAACTGATGATGCATTCAGTTATTCATCCAACTAATATGTAGTGAACACTTAATATATGCCGGGCACTTTTCTAAGTGCTGGTCAGTCATCTTCTGTGTGACGTGGACTATATCAGTTTGCTTTGGCTGCTGTAACAAACTACCACAGATTTGGTGCTTAAACAACAGCAGGGTATGTCTCACAGTTCTGGAAGCTGAAAGTCCAAGATCACGGCATCAGCAGGGTTGGCTCCTTCTAAGAGAGAATCTGTTGCCTGCCTCTTACCTAGTTTCTGGTGGTTTTCTGGTGACCTTTGGTGTTCCTTGGCTTATCAACATTACTCTGATCTCTGCCTTCATCTTCACATGACATTCCCCTGTGTACATGTCTCTCTCTAAGTTTCCCCTCTTTATAAGAACACCAGCTGTCTCCGATTAGGGTCCATTCCGACGGCCTCATTTCAACTTAATAACCTTTATAAAGACCAAATATCCAACTAAGGGCACATTCTGAGGTACTGGGGGTCAGGACACAATTTAACCCATAATATGGATGAAACAACAGTAGACTGGCTGCTTGTGTCCCTTTTATCCATCCCTTTTAGCTACAGAGCTCCCTGCACAACTCTGTTCTCCTAACTCTGGGATCCAAGAGCCCCCAGTAATTCCCCAGGAAGTAGAAACTCTACCTTGGAGGTGCATTTGGACCTAGGAATCCCTTTAGTAGCTTCCTGAAAAAGCCATGATAAACAACCTACATCCCAATTTGATTCAGAAAACATAGAGTCCATTATCCCTCTGAGACCAGAAACAGAAGCACGTAGCTGGGCTGCAGGATTGCCTCAATGCCCTAGGCTGACATCATTTTTTTTTTTTTTTGCATTAAGTACAATACGACTTGACTATAATTCTGTTTTTCTCTAATCAACAAATCATTGTAAAACAAAGATAACTTTAACAATATATAATATGTTACCTAATGAAAAGAAAACTCTTCAAAAATATTTTCAGATTTCTTCAGCCAGTGTTAAGCATCTGTATTATACTCACAGATTCAGGAAATTTTAGAGCTGAAAATGCCTTTTAAAATGAACTCATTAAATCTATTTAACTCAGGGCCCTGTTCATTTAACTAAGGAGAGAAGGTGTATTTGAGGTCACAGCCAAGCTAACACTCGCCACATGCCTGGTACGTGCTAAGCACCCTCCATAGATGCCCTGGGCTTTCCGCGTGGCTGGTCAGTGGCGAAGCTGAGACGTGAATCCTGGCACTGTGACCCCAGAGCTGGACTCCTAACCACTCCGCAATAATTGGTTGGTGGCAGAGGGTTTGTAGCCAGGCCTCCTGACCCCTGTCCAGTGTTTTCCAACTGTCCAATCCTGCTTCCTATCTGCCTTCCTCCATCCACACTGTGCTAGAACAATCTCTGTTAAGTACAACTCCAGTCAATGGACACTTTTTCCGCTTACACACCTGCAATCTCTTGCCTACCAAGAAGCAGCAGAAGTTCCTCACCCGATATACTGAAGGCCCATGACAAAAATGGTCAGCCTTGTTTCTTAGGGTTCCCTGGTGTGCACTACTAAACTCTGCGGCCAAACTTGGCGACCAGCTTTTCTCTAAAAAGGCCTGTATCTTCGGCCCTTGCCCAGACTCTTTCCCATAACTGGAATGTCCCCCTTCCCTTCAGAATTGTCTAAATTCTTCTTTAGTCCACTTTTTCTTGTTCTAACAGATGTAATTTTCTGTGCCAGAGGCTGCTATTGCCTAGCAATACCCATTTTCCTTTCTCCTTTTAGAAACAGAAACTCCGAGTTCCAGCTGGGCACCTAGCTCCTGGGAAGAAGACACCCCGGCTTCCCTCATGACTTGGTCTGGCCTGTGACTAGTTCTGGTCAAGAGTCTGTGAGCAGAAGCAAAGTGCGCAAAGACAGGTCACACCTAAGAGGAGCCAGGGGCCCCCTTGTCCTCTCTCTTCCCTCTGCATGAGACACAGACCTGGCGGAAGTGGTGGGGAGTGACGAGATGCACAACCATGCAGATAAAGGCCACACCACAATGGATGGCAGAACCACGAGTTAGAAGGAACCTGGTCCCCACACAGAGCCGTCACGTCACTGGACTGCCTGAGCTCAGACCATTATGTGAGAGAAAAGCATTTCCATCTTGTTTAAACCACTGCTTGGCTTTGGTCATTCCTGTTACCTTTGTTCCAGCAGCCCACCTGTATCCTTCGGAAAGCATCTTACTTCTTTGAGCACCTACAGCCCTTTGTGCTGTTTTCTAAGGCATCTCTTCAATTTACCATGCAGCAGAGAAAACATGGGGTTTTAAGTTAGATAGTCCTGGTTCTTATTCCAGCCCCACCACTTATCAGCTGGGTGACGGGGTTACTTACTTAGCCTCTCTGAGCTTCAGTTTCCTGACCCATAAACTTTAGAGACAATGATACATAGAGTAATTTTCCACTATTATGAGCTGCCTCTCAGGGGTGATTTTCATCAGGCTATGGAGACCTAGTGAGTCACTCTTCTGCACTATAGGAAAATACCAACCACAGAAACCAAAATGTTCACATCTGCTCCTCAGACACCCTCTCCCACGAAGTGGGTTGGAAATGCTGACACATTCTCCAGCTCTCCCTTTGCTACAATCTGGGCAGACTATCGTCCCTCTACTTGTACATGCAAAGCTATGACTCACCCTTCCTCTACCCAACTCCCTGCATGAAGAAATTATTATAATTCCAAGTTCACAGCTATTCTTTATGCACCCAGGGATGCTGAGAGTTACAAAACTCTTGAAGGTTGTGGTCCAATCTTCTCTATCCAATCAGTGGGGTCCTCCACACCCCTCCGCAGCCCTCCTCACCAATGGTCGTCTCGCCTCTGCTGAGTGGTCGGTCTCCACCTTGTCCCATGGCAGCTTATTCTGTTTTCCCACAGTACAATCATGATAAAGTTCTGTTTGATATTTGTATTCTGTCCCATTTCTGGAAGGCTAGTCACCTAGGAATTTTAATTCCCAACACAGGATGGAATAATTCAGGGGCTGTGCTCCTGAAAGCTCATCTAATTACTCACATACATCCTTGACAGTGCCCGCTTGCGGGGAACTTAGCTACAACCCCTCTTTCCCTACTATCTCACATGTGGCTAGTGGTTACTGATGTTTTTGATCAAGCACCTCCTCGGTAAATAATTTTTGAGCATGCATCTCCCAACATACACATATTTATTAGATAATAATATATGTATTACTGTGTTAACATTATAAAATTAATAAGACACATATCAAGATAGATATTAGAAAAGATAAGCAATATGTAAGTGGAAGTTCAAATATTTCCTACCTACATACCAAAGGGCCATCTTGCACACCCCTGGGCTGCACATGTCTCTCTGGAAACCCCTGAACTACACACAATGACTCCTCACCAGCATGCAAGCTCTGTGTAAGGGCAGAGATTCTGTCTTATGTTCACTGATGTATCTCAGTGTTTAGAGCAGTGTCTGACACACAGAACACATTCAGTGAATGTTTGTTGAATCAGTGAGTGATTCCCAAGCCTTTATTTATAGCATAGAATCCTCATTTCCAACTGTCTACCAGACAGCTTCACCTGGATTCCTTAGATATTTCAAACCCAACACGTGCCAAGCTGGACTCTTCCTACCGCACAAGGTTCTCTCCACCAAACCATCATCATTTGTTTTTCTCTGCCACCTTTACACTTGCTCCCCATGCAGCTAAACTGACTAGAGTGAAACATACAACTAGACTGAATGATCTCACTTTAAATTAAGGACCATATTACTTAGTTATCAGAAAGAAGAAAATCCTGCCGTTTGCAAGAATATAGATGGGCCCGGCCAGCATAGCTCAGTGGTTGAGTGTTGACCCATGAACCAGGAGATCACAGTTCGATTCCTGGTCAGGGCACATGCCTGGGTTGCGGGCTTGATTCCCAGAAGGGGGTGTGCAGGAGGCAGCTGGTCAGTGACTCTCTCTCATCATTAATGTTTCTATCTCTCTCTCCGTTCCTCTCCCTGAAATCAATAAAAACATATTTAAAACATAAATAAATAAAATAAATCCAGTGGTGGCTCTCTTCTGCTTAAGAACCTTCAATAGCTCCCCGTCATTTGGAAAAGAAGTCAAAACTCCTTAGCTGGACACCAGCTGGGATTGGCCTACATTTCCAGCCACTGCCCTTTCCACATGCATCCCACACTCCTGTTGCACCCAACCTGTTTGCAGTTCCCAAGCAGGCACATTTTTCACTTATGCTTTCCCCTCTACTTGAGTACTTTTCCCTTGTCTTCAGCTGGCTAAGTGCTCCTTGGCCTCTGAGGTCAAGTGCAAAGTCACCTGTTTGAGGTAGCCTTGCAGATTTCAGTGAGCAGAGGGCTTCTTCCCTCTGTGCACTCATCAAACCACACCTGTGCAGCATTTGCTTGTTTTATACAAATGTTTCATTCAGTCACTTATTTACTCAAAAAATAAATAAATTTGTATTGAGCAACTAGTATACTCTAGGCACTATTCTAGATACTCCCTTGTTGGGTATTAAGCAGCTGGATAGAAAAGAGACAAAATATTTCCTCTTAAGAAGCAAAGTGGAGACAATGAAAGTAAATAAGTAACACACACAGTATGGTTGGATGATGATAAGTGCAATGGAATCAAATAATTGCAGGACCAGGCATATGGAGGCTCAGAGTAGTAGCTACAGTACTGAATAGAGAAATCAGGGAAAGCCTCACTGAGGGGACATTTTAGTAGTGGCCCAAAGGAGGTGAGGAGTGAGCCATGGGGACCTGTGGTGGACGAGCATGCCTGGACTATGAAATGGCCAGTGGAGAGCCAGGAACAGGGAAGTGGGCATGGCCTGGCTTAGACAAGCAGGGGAGGGTCATGATGTGACATGTTTGAACAGGACCCTCTGTCTCAAGGGTGGAGAATGGAGGAAAAGGGTGATGCAGAAAGACCAGTCCAGAGGCCTCTGCAATAGTCCAGGCAAAAGGCTGTGGGGGCTGGGGCAAGGATGGTTGTCCCCATTAGACTGAGAGTGACTCAAGAGTTGGGGCTAAATCCCATTTATGTTTGAATACACAGCTGTCAGCACAGTGCCCAACATATAATACAGTGGGTACTCAGGGACATTAAATAAACGAATGGACCAAGTGCTTCAATCAAGAAACTAGAGCTCCTGAAGGCAGCACTGTTTGTTTTTCTAGGGCCTGATTTTGCAGGATTTGTTTCCAGTGGGCAAACTTTGTTTTCTGCTTCTCCTAATTGAAGGGCCAGTAGGCCACATTCTGAGGACAGCATGGGTGTTTGCATGGGGGCAAACACAACTAAAATATGATTGCAAAAGTGTTTTTTAAATTACCTTTCAACATTTTCAACATTAAAAAAACCAATAATTGAAAACTACATGTTTCTCCCAGGCAGGTTATCAAGACCAAGATTCCAGGTGCAACTTCAAATACTCTCAAAACTTGTTTGGAACCTAAGTCAACGTATGACCGTCAAAACCCATCTTTCTGGTTCTAATTTAAAGATCAAAAAGAAAATAAGCATTTTCCAAGATCCAAGATGGCGGCGGACTAAGTGGAAGCTACACTTACACTCTCCCAGGACTAATCTGGATTTATAACTAAAACATAGAAAAACCATCCTGAAAACCAACTGAAGACGAGCTGGGGAGCACCCTCATAACCAAAGAGGAAAAGTGTAGGCTGCAAGGAGACTGGGAGGAAGTGCGGACACGAGAGGCCTGGCTGGGCTCCCACAGGCAGCAGCTGAAGGTCCGCAGGGAGATCTCAGCTGGGGGGGTCCCACTGAGGACTCTGGGGCCTAAACCCCAGGCTGGGCTCCCCAGCCAAGAGCACCTGAACTCAGAAAGGTACCCACATAACATCTGGCTGTGAAAAGCTGCCGGGTTTCTGTTAGCCAGGGAGAGATGGTTGGAAATGCAGGCACCTCTTAAAGAGCCAAACACAAAGTTTCATGTGCAGCCACTCACCTTGGGCTCCGGCGGAGGAGGAGTAGAGTGGACTGGAGCTGTTTGGGGAGAGTCTGGGGAGAGCCATTCCCCCAGACTGGGGGACATCTTTCTAGGGAGGCAAACTTTCGGCTTTTGCCTGAGGGCGGAAGCAATTGCCCCCCCCTGCTGGAAAGCCTCTTGACCTGCCCAGAGGAGTTTCTACAGCCTGAGGCTTGTTAAGAGAATGAAAACAACTGGCTGCCCCTGTGAAGCTTCTACAGCCTGAGGCTCATTAAAAGAATCAGGTTAACAAGTCTGCAGACTGAGGCAGACCTCAGGGTGCTTTTTTGACTAGATCTGTTTTGGGACCCGGGCCTTAGAAAAGCAGACTTTGGTGTGCATCTTGGTCCTGTCCAAATGCTTCCAGCCCCAGCAGTGGAGACCTCAAGCCTGGGGTTGATGATAGCCCCAAACAGCGTACTCAGGGCCAGTCACAAACTGCATCTGATATTGGCCTGTACCAGAGACCCTCCAAAAAGACTGAGAATCCTAGCAGATCTACCTAACATTTAGCCAAAATGGGGAGACCAAAAAACAAGCCCCAAATGAAAGAACAAGAGAAGTCTCTAGTAAAAAGAGCAAAATAAAACAGAGATAAGCAACATCTCAGATATAGAGTTTAAAATACTGATTGTAAGGATGCTCAACAGCATGAAAAAGATTTGGAAATTATGAAAAATGACCAGTCAGAAATGAAGAATGACATAGCAGAAATAAAGAATATATTAGAAAGAATAAACAGCAGATTAGAAGAAGCTGAGGATTGGATCAGTGAATTAGAAGTCAGGGTAGAAAAAATCACTCAATCAGAGACCCAAAAACAAAACACAATTAAAAAACAGGACGACAGTCTAAGGGAGCTGTGGGACAGCATAAAACATAACAATATTTGTATTATAGGAGTGCCAGAGGAGGTTGAAAGTAAGCAGGGGTTAGAGAACATGTTTGATGAAATAATGGCAGAAAACGCCCCTAACCTAGTCAAGGAAAAAGGCACACAGGTTATGGAGGCACAGAGAGTCCCAAGCAAGAAGAATCCAAAGAGGCCCACACCCAGAAACATCAAAATTAAAATGTCAAAAATCCAAGACAAAGAGAGAATCTTAAAGGAAGCTAGAGAAAAGCAAACTGTTACCTACAAAGGATTTCCCATAAGGCTGTCATATAACTTCTTATCGGAAACTCTACAGGCCAAAAGGGAATGGCATGAAGTATTCAAAGTAATGCAAGAGAAGGATCTGAAACCAAGACTACTCTATCCAGTAAGATTATCGATCAAGCTGGATGGTGAAATAAAGAGCTTCCGAGACAAAAAAAAGGTTAAAAGACTTTATCACTGCAAAACCAGCATTACAAGAAATGTTAAAGGGACTGCTATAATTAGATGAAGAAATAAAGAGAATGAAAAACAGCTATAAGGAACAAAATGTCAGTACATAAGTATCTTTCAATAATAACCTTAAATGTAAACGAATTAAATGCCCCCACAAAGAGATATAGGGTGGCTGAATGGACAAGAAAACATCACCCAACTATATGTTGTCTACAAGAGACCCACCTCAGAACAAAAGACTCATACAAGATGAGAGTGAAGGGATGGAAAAAAATTTTCCATGTAAATGGAAATGAAAAAAAAGCTGGGGTAGCAATACTCATATCAGATAAAATAGACTTCAAAATGAGAGACAAGAAAAGTCATTACATAATACTAAAGGGATAAATCCAGCAAGAGGATATAACCCTGATAAACATATATGCACCCAATATAGAAGAACCTAAATTTATAAAAAAAAAACTTCTAGAGGACTTTAAGGGAGAGATCGACAGAAATACAGTCATACTTGAGGACTTTAACACCCCACTTACTTCACTGGATAGGTCTTCTAGACAAAAAATCAACAAGGAAACAGTGACCCTAAATGACACACTAGAGTAGATGGAATTAATTGACATTTACAGAACATTCTACCCCAAAGCTGCAGAATACACATTCTTCTCAAGTGCACATGGGACATTCTCAAAGACAGACCACATGTTAGGACACAAAACAAGTCTCTATAAGTTCAAGAAGATCAAAATCATATCAAGCATCTTCGTGGATCACGATGGCATGAAACTAGAAATCAACTACAATAAAAACACTAAAAGACATTTAAACACATGGAGACTGAAAAGCATGTTTTTAAACAATGAATGGGTTACCAAAGAGATTAAGAAAGAAATAAAAAACTTCCTGGAAACAATTGAAAATGAACACACAACAACTCCAAATCTATGGGATACAATGAAAGCAGTCCTGAGAGGGAAGTTTATAGTACTACAAGCCTACCTCAAAAAACAAGAAAAACTTCTAACAGACTCTCTAACCCTACAACTTAAAAACTTAGAAAGGGAGCAATAAGGAAAGCCCAGAGTAAGTAGAAGGAAAGAAATAATAAAGATTAGAGCAGAAATAAATGACATAGAGACTAAAAAAAACAATACAAAGGATGAATGAAACCAAGAGCTGGTTCTTTGAAAAGATAAACAATATTGATGAACCATTTAGCCAGAAACCTTCACCAAGAAACAAAGAGAGAGACCCAAATAAACAAAATTAGAGACGAAAGAGGTGAAATAACAACTGACCCAACAGAAATATAAAGGATTGTAAGAAAATACTATGAACAACTATATGCCACCAACCTGGACAACCTGGATGAAATGGATGAATTCCTAGAAAAATGCAACCTCTCAAAACTCAATCAGGAAGAATCAGAAATTCTAAATAGGCCGATAACTGCTGATGAAGTTGAAGCAGTAATCAAAGGGCTCCCAGCACACAAAAGCCCTGGCCCAGATGGCTTCACAGGGGAGTTTTACCAAACATTCAAAGAAGAATTAGCACCTATCCTCCTCAAACTATTTCAAAAAATCCAAGAGGAAGGAACGCTTCCAAACTCTTTTTATGAGGCCAGCATTAGCCTAATTCCAAAACCAGATAAAGACACTACAAAGAAAGAGAATTACAGACCAATATCCCTGATGAATATAGATGCTAAAAACATCAACAAAATTTTAGCAAATTGGATCCAGCAATATATTAAAAAGATCATATACCATGACCAAGTGGGATTTATTCCAGGGATGCAAGGCTGGTACAATATTTGCAAATCAATAAATGTGATACATCACATAAACAAATTGAAAGATACAAATCACATGATCATATCAATAGATGCAGAAAAAGCATTCGATAAAATTCAACACCCATTTTTGATAAAAATTCTCAGCAAAGTGGGAATAGAGGGATCATACCTCAACATAATAAAGGCAATATATGACAAACCTACAGCCAACATCATACTCAATGTGCAAAAACTAAAACCATTTCCCCTAAGAACAGGAACAAGACAGGGGTGTCCATTTTCACCACTCTTATTCAACATAGTACTAGAAGTCCTAGCCACAGTGATTAGACAAGAAGAAAACATAAAAGGCATCCAAATTGGAAAGGAGGTAACAAAACTGTCATTATTTGCAGATGACATGATATTGTACATAGAGAATCCTAAAGACTCCATCTGAAAACTACTAGATTTAATAAATGAATTCAGCAAGGTAGCAGGATATAAAATTAACACCCAGAAATCGATGGCATTTTTATACACCAATAATGAACTCTCAGAAACAAAAACTAAAAAACCAATCCCATTTACCACTTCAGCTAAAAAAATAAAAGCTATCTAGGAATAAACTTAACCAAAGATGTAAAAGACCTTTACTCAGAAAACTACAAGACACTGAAAAAAGAAATAGAGGAAGATATAAACAAATGGGAAAATATACCATGTTCATGGATTGGAAGAATTAAAATGTCCATCCTACCCAAAGCAATCTATAAATTCAATGCAATCCCTATTAAAATACCAATAGCATATTTCACAGATCTAGAAAAAACACTTCGAAAATTTATCTGGAACCAAAAAACACCTCAAATAGCCATGGCAATCTTGAGAAAGAAGAACAAAGTTGGAGGGATCACAATACCAGATATCAAGTTATACTTTGTAGTATAACTGTAATCAAAACAGCCTGGTACTGGCACAAGAACAGACATATTGATTAGTGGAACAGAACAGAGAACCCAGAAAATGACCCATGCCATTATGGTCAATTAATATTTGACAAAGGAGGTAAGAACATACAATGGAGTAAAGACAGTCTTTTCAAAAAATGGTGTTGGAAAAATTGAACAGATTCACACAAAAAAGTGAAACTGGACCACCAACTTACACCATATACAAAAGTAAATTCAAAATGGATAAAAGACTTAAATGTAAGACATGAAACCATAAAAATCCTAGAGGAAAACATAGGCAGCAAAATCTCAGACATCTGTCATAGCAATATGTTTGCTGATACATCTCCTAGTGCAAGAGAAACTAAGGAGAAAATAAACAAATGGAACTGCATCAAAATAAAAAGCTTCTGCACAGCAAAGGAAACCATCAACAAGACGAAAAGGGAGCCCACTGTATGGGAGAACATATTTGCCAATGACACATCAGATAAAGGGTTAATATCCAAAATATATAAGGAGCTTATATAACTTAACAAAAGGAAGACAAACAATCAAGTTCCATTTTTAACAAGCCACATAAGTAGAATTTAATTGTGGGAAAATTAAAATATTTGAAAACCAAAAAAAAAAAAAAAAAAAGGGCAATGGACCAAAATAGACACTTCTCCAAAGAGGACATACAAATGGCTAAGAGACATATGAAAAAATGCTCAACATCACTAATCATGCAAATTAAAACCACAATGAGGTATCACTTCACACCTGTCAGAATGGCTCCATCAACAAATCAACAAATGACAAGTGCTGGAGAGGGTGTGGAGAAAAGGGCACCGAGTACACTGCTGGTGGGATGCAGACTGGTGCAGCCACTATGGAAAGCAGTATGAAGTTTCCTCAAAAGATTAAAAATTGACATGCCATTTGACCCAGTGATTTCACTTCTGGGAATATCTCCTAAGGAACCCCAAACACCAATCGCAAAGAACTTATGCACCCCTATGTTCATAGCAGCGCAATTCACAATAGCTAAGATTTGGAAACAGCCCAAGTGCCCATCAGTAGATAAGCAAATAAAAAAGCTGTGGCCCGTTTACACCATGGAGCACTACGCGGCTGTGAAGAGGAAGGACCTTTTGGCCTTTGGCACAGCATGGAGGGAACTAGAGACTATTATGCTAAGTGAAATGAGCCAGTCAGAGAAGGACAAGTACCAAATGATCTCACTTATATGTGGAATATAATAAACAAAATAAACTGATGAACAAAGTGGATCCAGTAACATAGAAGCTTGCAACAAACTGAGGGATCTCAGAAGGAAGGCGGGGAGGGTGGTGTGGGTGGGGAGAGATTAATCAGGGAACTTGTATGTTTGTGGGCATGGCCCATGGACGTGGACATTGGTGTGGGGAGGACCTGGGGGTAGGATGGATGTGGGGTGGAGGGGATCAGTGGGGTTAAAAGGGGGACATCTGTAATGGTCTCAATAATAAAGATAAAGAAACATTAAAAAATTTTAAAAAATAAATAGAAAAAAAAAGAAAACAAACATTTTTAAAAAAAATTCCAAAACAACATTTGGACAAGTTAATTGAGAAGGATTTATGAACATGTGAATAAATTTTTTTAAGAGGGAAATACAGGGAGATTTTGAGGGATGAGTAGCTCCTTAACCTCATTATAAAATTGGGAGATTGTATGAGCTCCCAGAGTTGTAAGGCTTCAATGAAATAATGTACCTAAAATGCCCACCACCAGGCTTACTATGGAGGGGCACTCAAGACATATCAGTGCTTTTCCTTTAAAACTTCCCCCGGCTGTTTACCCAGATGATCCCCATCCGCCAGGCTTCCCATGAATGACAAGATCACCTTCTAATCTGGTAGTATTAGAAATACAGGGCCGCAATGTGACTTTCACGGGCCCCTTCCTCCTAATAACATCACAATTAAAAATGAGTTTTGAAATAACTTTAAACAAGTCAACCTTTTATTTTATGCAAAATGTAATAGATTTTCATAAACCTGAAAATTCTCTGGTGTCAGAAAAAAAAACAAACGTTTTTAACCCTAAAAGTTTATATTTTTTTCTTCTGATTTTTAAAAATACTTTTATTGATTTTTCTTTTTATTTTAGAGAGCGAGAGATGGAAACATCAATGAGAGAGAAGCAATGATCAGCTGCCTCCTGACTGGCCCCCACTGGGGATCAAGCCCGCAACCCAGACTTGTGCCCCGACTGGGAACTGGACCAGCGACCTCTCTGTGGGGTACGATGCTCAACCAGCTGAGCCACACTGGCTGGCTTCCTTCTGATTTTAAAAGAAATGAAAACACTTTTGTTGTCACTCAGAAGTATTGTGGGCGCCAGGTGCTGTGGCCAAAGAGAAAGAGAAAAGTGGAGCAACTTAAAGCTGCTTGAGGAAGAGGTCACCATTCTATGGGAGATTGTATTTGTCCCCCAAATGGGTTTTCCCAGCTCCTTGACATTTCAATTCCTTCTAAAAGGCTGGCAAGGGGAGGGACAAGATAAGATTTGTCCCTTGAAACTAAAAGCAACAAGGGGGTGACCTGTGACAGGGCCAGTAAACGCTAGCTAATGTGAACCAGAGCATAGGCCCCTCTGACAAGGAGACTAACTATTCCCAGGCCTGCGAGCCCAGGCCTGGTGTAAGTCCCGCCCCAGGGCCATCCATAATGAATGCTGAGCAGCCCCTCCAGGCTGTCCAGGAAACCACCCACCCCTGCCCAACCGCAGGGGTCTCCAGGTCACTGCTAACAAGGGCCAATGCAGTGATGGCAAACAAAACTGAAAGGCTGAGCCTGCTTTGGGGGACAGGGGACTCCTGGACAATTGAGGCATGTTGAAAAGAGATTAATTGACCTATGGGGGGGGCATCTACCCACTTTTCCCATAGGACTGGGCTACCCTCAGCTTTATCTAGGAAATGTCATGAATTAGTGCTTCAGAGGAGAGACAGCATGGACAGGAGCTTCTGGGACTGAGCTAATGATGGTAACCTTCTTTCTAACCTTCTGGGAATGAGCTAACCATGATAACCGTCTTTCTAACCTTCCCAAAGGTCTCTGGAGGTCACTTCATACCCTAGAGGATGAGGCCTGCTGACCCACTAACATTCTTCTAACCCAGGCTCTTTTCCCAGTATTCCCAGGATAGAACAGTGAGGAAATAATAAAAATAGGTTGTTCTACTAATAACTCATCTAATCTTTTAATTTTAGTTCCTTTGTTTTATTATCAGTTTATTAACAGCAGGCATATGACACCTGCTATTCCTTCCTTCCTTCCTTCCTTCCTTCCTTCCTTCCTTCCTTCCTTCCTTCCTTCCTTCCTTCCTTCCTTCCTTCCTTCCTTCCTTCCTCCCTCCCTCCCTTCCTCCCTCCCTCCCTTCACAAATGTTTATTGAGGACTTACTACATACCAGGCACTGTTCTAGGCACTTGGAATACAGCAGTGAACAAAATAAAGACCCCTACCCTTATTAAGCTGATGTTCTTGAGGGAAAAGTAGATAAGAATAACATAATATCACAGTTTAACATATTTAAGATGACAATGATATAAGGTGCACTAAAGAAAGATAGAACACTACTAATTGCTGTCAATTATTTAACAACCCTGATTCATGTGTTTCAAAGTGTGAAAATAAATGTGCAACTTAGAATTGATTACATATGGCAAATACGTTACATAGCATATTAGAAGGTGATTATGGGAATAAAGAGTGGAGCAGGCAGGTAAAGAAGGTCTGAGATGGGGAATAGTGACATGGAATAGACTTGAAGGAGATGAGCCTGTTAAAATTTTTTAAGACCCTTTCTTTTTATAGCACTTTTTAATTTAATTTACATTTAAATTAAGAGGACAATACAGAGATTTCCCATATGCCCCTGCCCCTACAAATGCATAGCCTCTTTAATTAACAACTTCACTCACCAGAACAGTATATTCGTTCCAAGGATAGACCTACACTGACACATCATAATCGCCCAAAGTTTATTTACCTTAGGATTAACTTTTGCTGGTGTACATTCTATGAGTTTGGATAAATGTGTAATGACACACATCCATCATTATAATATCAGAGTAGTTTCACTGCCCTAAAAATTATGTGTTCTGCCCCGCCGGGCATGGCTAAGTGGTTGAGTATTGACCTAGGATCCAGGAGATCACAATTCGATTCCCCGTCAGGGCACACGCCCGGGTTGTGGGCTCGATTCCCGGTTGGGGTGTTCAGGAGGCAGCCGATCAATGGTGACTCTCATCATTGATGTTTCTATCTCTCTCTCTCCTTCTCCCTTCCTCTCTCTGAAATCAATAAATATATTTTTAAAAATATTATGTGTTCTACTCACTCATCCCTCCCAGCCCACTGCTGGCCATCAATGACTTTTTATTGTCTCCATAGTTTTATCTTTTCTGAATGGCCTGTAGTTGGAATCATATAGTATGTAGCCTTGTCAGAGTGGCTTCTTTCACTGAGTAATATGTATTTAAGGTTCTTCCATGTCTTTTCACAGCTTGGTAGCTCACTTCTTTTTAGCACTGAATAATATTCCATCTACTCTTTTTAAAAACAGCTTTATTGAAGTAGAATTTACAGACCGTAAAATTCAGTGAATTTTAGTAAATTTAAATTTTCAGAGTTATGCAAACATTATCACAATTTAGATTTAGAATGTTTCTTTTTTCCACCTTTTTTATTGTGGTAGAGCACTTAATATGAGGTTTATCCTCTAAACAATTTTTTAAATGTACTGTACATTATTATTAACTGTAGGTGTTATGTTGTACAGCATATTTCTAGAATTTATTTATTTGGCATAACTGCAACTTGTTGAATACAACTCCCCATTTCTGCCTTTCCACAGCCCCCGGCAACCACCATTCTACTCTCTGACTCCATGAGTTTGGCGACTCTGATGCTTCATCTAAGTGGTGTTATGTACCACTTGTCCTTCTGTGATGGGCTTACGTGACTTAGCACAATGTCCTCAACGTTCATCCAGGCTGCTGCATATTGCAGGATTTTCTCCTTTTTAAGGCTGAATAGTATTGCATTGTACAGCTATACCACATTTCCTTTATCTGTTCATCCATCAATAGACATTTATGTCCACATTTTGGCTATTGTCAATAATGCCTTTCTCCCTCATTGGTTTATTTTGTTCATTAGATAAAATAATGCTTTGATGAACATGGGAGTGCAAACATCTCTTTGAGATTCTGATTTTAATTCTTTTGGATAAATGCTCTGAAGTGGGATTGCTGGATTGTATGGCAGCCCTATATTTAATTTTTTGAGGAACCCTCATAGCACCTTTCACACTGGCTGCATCATGTTACATTCCCACCAACAGTACACAAGAGTTCCAATTTCTCCATGTTCTTATCAACACTTGTTATCTTTTGATTTTTTAAGTAAGAGCCATACTAATAGGTGTGAGGTGATATCTCATTGTGGTTTTGGTTTGCATTTCCCCGGTGATCAGTGATACTGAGCATCTTGTCATGTATCAGTTGGAATAGTGCCTATTTATTGAACCATCGTGAGTTCCGTGAGTGCAGAAGTCATTTTGTTCACTGCTCTGTCCCCACTGATCAAGTGTCTGACACATGGTAGGTAATGAATAAGCCAGCCACTTCACAGATATGATTTCCAAATTCTTATCAAATGCTCAGAGGTAGGCATTATCATTTCCATTTCACGAGTGATGAAACTGAGACACGGACAATTTAAATAACTTGTTTGAGGGCACACAGCCAGACAGGGGCAATCTAGGACTAACACCTGGGTCTCTCTGATGTTACCACACAGACCCTTCCCCTATACCTCACTGGCTTCTCTGCTTCAGGCCATTTCAATATCCTTCTAGTGCAAAAACCAAAGGCAAATTGGGACATCAGGCAAGCAAGGCTTCTGGATAAAAACCAGACTCAGAAACCAGAGCACAACCTCTGGGAATAGAAAATCCCATCTGTTGCCTGGGAAATACTGCATTCTGCAGAACTGTGAGCAGCTTGGCTTGTTACCTCAGATTTCAAGTTCTAGCTGCCTCCACTTTAACATCTATTATTTGAAAAAATTAAACTCGCTGCCTCAAAAAATATGACTCTTATAAATGCCCTTTCTCCTGTTTAACAGTTTAACCCAAACTGGCAGAATAACTGTTAAAAATAAACATACTTTGATATTTTACAAAGCATAAGGCCAAGTCACAATGGATGTGGAAAGACCATGATCTTTCTAGGACTTTAGTAAAATATCCTCTGTACAGAGAAACAACCTGGGTAAAACCTGTTAAGCTAATATTGGCTTAATTCAAAATTATACCTAATTTGAAACAACTGTTTTTTTCTTAGCCAATTGGCTATCTTACTGTAGTTTAACAAAAACAATAGAAAGGCCAAATTCAAAGTCAATTTCTCGTCCAAGAAAGCTATGCTTCATGTTAACAAGGCTCTCCTGGAAACCACCATGTTCTGAGCTGGGGATGCCATCCCCACCTGCAGTGGGAGGCCCACCAGTGATTAGGCAAGGCCCTGAAAGACTTGACATTTTGCTTCCAAATATGAGGCAATAATTAAACTTGGTCTGAATAAACCAACCTTTGGGGTGGTCTAGGCACACATGAGAATTTATGAAGTTCCAAAGGCCTCTGTTGTTTTGCTTCATAAGGGAAAACCTTGAATGAATCCCATATATACGAGTAGCCCATTTTTTATTGCAACAGCATATTCCATTGTACATTATTTATAAAATGTTCACTTATTCATTTTTGTGTTGATGGACTTTGAGGTTGCTTCCAGTTTTGAATTGTAAATGTAGTAGCTACCAGCCAGGGCCTGGGGGAACAGGGAACAGTGCTGGGGCTATGGACTGTGTTTCCCCAAAATTCCTATGTGAAAGCCCTAGCCTCCAATGGAACTGTAATTATAGACAGGGCCTTCATAAAAGTAATTAAAGTTAAATGAGGTCATAAGGGTGACGCCCTGATCTGATAGGATTAGTGTCCTTATCGGAAAAGACACCAGAGAGCTCCTCACTCTCTCCCAGTGCAAAAAGAAGAGGTCCTGTGAACACACTGTGAGAAGGGGGCTGTAGGCAATCCTGGAAAAGCATTCTCACCAGAACCTGGCCCCATTGGCACCCCAATCTCAGATTTCCAGCCTCTAGAACTGTGAGAAATACAGTTCTGTCTTCAAACTGCCCAGTCTGTGGTATTTTGCTATGGCAGCTCTAGCAGACTAAGACCAGAGGACTGGATGTGAGCGAGTTATTGACTAAAAAGGGACATGAAGGAGCTTTTCACACTGGGTGAAGGGAATCTTCCTTGATCTGGGTAGTAGTTCATGGGTGGATAAACAGGTAAGCAAATTTACCAAACTGTTCATTTCAGATTTGTACATTTTCATGTATGTAAATTTTACTTAAACTTAAAAAGGCCTTCTTACCTCCACACTTCCCTATTGTCTTACTGTTCGAGCTGATATAACAAAATACCATAGACTGGGTAGCATATAAACAACAGAAATTTACTTCTTAACCTTCTTGAGGCTGGAAGTCTGAGATCAGGATGCCAGCATGAACATTAAGGGCTCTCTTCTGGGTTGCAGACTTTTCGTGGTATCCTCACATAGCAGAAGGAGCCAGTGAGTTCTCTGGAACCTCTTTTATAAGGGCACTAATCCCATTCATGAAGGCTCCATCCTCATGACCTAATCACCTTTCAAAGGCTCCAGCTGTTAATATCATCACACTGGGGGGTAGGATTTCAAGATATGGATTTTTTTGGGATGCAAATATTCAGACCATAGTACCAAGGCAACCTGTGTTTCAAAAAGATAACAATTTAGTCATAATGTCTTTGAGCAAGCCTGGTAGGAGGAAAATTAACATATTATTTAGCTCTGATGTACTTATATACATTTTTGCATGTATGTAAAAAATAACTTGGGGGATTATGCAAGTTGCCCTAGATTGGACAACTACCAGATGGCATATCTGGATTTAGATTTGTGCTGGCTGACCTCAGACCATGCCCCTTTCACTAACCGCACTGGGATCTGATAGTGAACCTCTCAGCTAAAGAAATGTGCAAGAAGAACGCCCTGAAATGCTCTAAGGCTGCGTAGTACCCAGGGAGCCTGGGGTCAGGAGGGCAACTCTCTGGGGCACAGAGCCTGAGTCACCACCTCTGAGGGTCAGCTCTGTCTGTGTTGCCCTGTAGGAAGGAAGTTGAAGAGAGGGCGCCTGGAAGGAGCAGACGGCTTGGAAGCCAATGGCTCTAAGAGAGGAGCTGTACAAACAGCTGGGCAGCAGGGCCAAGAACAACAGGAAGCTCCCAGCCGCACCCCTGCTCACTGCAGCCCTGGCCTGGAGACCTAGGGTTATTTTCTCCAAAGGGCCCTCTGCAGATGTTACATAAACAAAACCTCCATTGACTTCAGTTGTAGGCCTGCCCTAAAATAGCCCACAGGCTACCCCCAATCCCACAATTGCTCCTCCATCCCCCAAGATCCCCAGTGGGGATGAGCTACTTCCCTCCTCGACCACACAGGCAGACACCACTCCACAGCATCCCCAAGAGGCTGCCCCAGGCAGTTCAGGCAGGGCTCGCTTCTTTTCCCTGGCAGGTCTGATGCAAGGCGTCCCTCTAAGACCTTTGATGGCTACTGAGCCAAGGGACTTGTCTTCCCTCATGAGGAAAGCAGGAAACAGCATCCCAGGGACAGGAAGCTGAATTGGCCAGCAGCAGGCGTGAGAGGTGTGGTTGCTCTAGGATAACCCTCAGGCTTCAGGCAACTTTGCCCTTAGACTGAGTCAAACACTTAATTTGTCTCTAGTAAAAAGCCCCACCTCTCTGGGTTCCTACAGTTTTAGTCTTTTTTCATTTGTTTTCTCCATTCATTCATCCATCCATCCATCCTAGAAACATTTCTTGAGCATCTACTATGTGCTAGTACTAGGGACTAGGAATGGAGAGGCTCGCTTTAAGAGTAGTTCAACACAGTCTCGCCTTCCAGGAGTTCAAGTTCTATCGCAGGGAGTAGACAAGAAAATCAGTTATAGCGCACAGTGATAAGGGCAGCGATAGATATCATCCTAGGCTACAGCAGCCCAGGTGGAGCTCTGACTCAGGCCTTGTGAGAGGTGCTGGGGGAGGCAGTGTGAGTGTCCCCACCGGTGCCTGCACAGACGGAACGAGGTGAAGGCTTCCAGAGGAGACGCTTCCTTCTCTTGATGTCTCCTTCCATGTGGAGCCCTTTACTAGAGCACCACTCCTGGCCTCTTGCCACCCCTTCATTCATCTCCCAGGGGATGAGGGTGACTTATCTGATTTGTGAGTTCAGAACAGGGTGACTCAGTCATTCCCCAGTGGAACCATGGCCTTCTGCTCCTCTGTGCTACAGACTTCATAGAGGCAGGCTCTGCTGGGAATGGGCTGCTTGTAATTGGGTAAGTTCGGCATAGGAAGAGAGACTAGAAATATATTTAAACCTACATGCCCCAACCCAGCTGTTATCAGTACAGGCATAGCATGGAGATACTGCAGGTTAAGCTCTAGACCACCACAAGAAAGTGAATATTGCAGTAAAGGGAGTCACAGAATTTTTTGGTTTCCCAGTGCAAATAAAAGATATGTTTACACTATACGATCGTCTGTTAAAAGTGTAATAGCATTATGCCTTAAAAAAAAGGTACATACCTTAACTGAAAATACTATATTGCTAAAAAATGCTAACTATTATCTGAGCCAGTTGGAAAAATGATGCCTGTAGACTTGCTCATTGCACGGTTGCAACAAACCTCCACTTGTAGACAATGCAATAGGTAAGAAACGCAATAAAGCAAAGCACAATACAATGAAATATGGCCGCATTGTCATTTTGATCTCCACGTGCCTGACTCCTCAAACCCCAGCACAGATGATGTCACATTAAGTCTGGGTGGGCCTGTGCGCATGTGCGAGGGGCAGACTCGCCCCTCTGCCCCCAGCTGAGAGTGGTCTTCGCTCATATGCAGAGCTGAGACCAGGATGAGCCTGAGGTCTGTGGAGAGAAGGGGCACATTCTCAGAAACTTTCATGGCCTCATCTCCCACTGCAGCTCTGCAGCGAGAGGAAAGAGAGAATTCAGGATAAAAGCAGCAAATCTGGAGAGCATCTTTTTTAAAGAGTCTGTAGGAGTTCGACAAAGGTCATGAGTAGACTTTGGTCCAAGTCTGGAGCTCCCACTGATGTCCCAGATAAGACTCTCCGGAGAGCTGCCTGCTTTCCTTTCGGTCTGCCTTTATTTCGGTAAGTGTGCTTTGGCTTGCCTTTCCGGAACACTTTGCCCTGTTTCTCATGCTTCTTGCCTTCCTGTGAAGCTGAACTTGGGATCAGATTTGTCCCTAAAAGAAAACACTGTAACCATATTATCCTGTACCTCTTGGAAGGCTGGTCAGGATTACTGCCCTTTTTTCTCAGATGACAAGTTATTAGGAGGCAAAGAGTGGCAAGCCACCCAACAAGGATTGGAATAACACCAGATGGTCCCACTTATACACCCTCAGTATCCTCACATCAGACAGTTGCCGATTCCTCATTGATCATATCAGTTGGTTCCTCAGTTGGTAACTGGGTCGGTTCTCTTCGCCTAGAGTTTTGTTAACACAGAAAGCTCCGGAATGAGTAATCGCCCAGCAGAGGGAGCTATATTAAACAAGTTTCCCAGGCTGAATGTCAAACTACTTTCAATTAGCCAAGCAGGTGGCCCCTGTGTACTTTGGAAGCTCCATCTATCAGAGGGGTGGTTGCCTAGTCAAGAGCTCTGAGCCAGAGCAAAGCTTTTGCAAGGTGGTATCTTGGGTTTTGTGGGCTGCCCGGGATTGTGCGTCTTGCTTCCATCAGCAGAGCTTGGTTTTGGCTCAGTGTGACAGTTGCCACAATTAGACAGGCTCGTAGATTCCATAGGCAGGTCCGGGCCCCAGCATGGGGAGGGAGGTGGGCAATTCCGCTGACCTTGCACTCACACACCAGCCAGGGCTGCTCATGCTCACGGTCCCCGGAGGTAGATCCTGTGTCAGAAAAACCTAGAATGTAGGGGTTTATTAGCAACAGGTTTTCAGGGCAGTGGCTGAGAAGGAGATGCAGTGACAGGAGAATCTTGCAAAAGTGTTAGGAGCTCGTGTTCACCTTATCAGCCAAGTTCCCAGTGGGGCCTCGAACTGGGCTAAATTCAAATCCTGGGCAGCTCTTGGGAAAGACCTTTACTGAATAAACCTGTGACCAAGACAATTATGAGGTATGAAAACTATCAAGCTAAAGTAGTATGTGTGTGTTTGGATTCCCATGAGAACAGGAATTATGAAAATTGATCGCAGGTCATGAAAGATCCCTATGGCAGAGGCGGGAGAGCTGGCGAAGGTGAGGACTCGGCCACTGGCAGGTGAAAGTACAAGTAAATCTCTTGGGAAATAAGAAGCCAACAAGATGGTGCATGAGGAGACTTTGCCATGGGTATTGGTTTGCTGGGGCTACTGTAATAAAACACCACGGACTGGGAGGTTTGGAAAACAGAAAACTCTCGTCTCATAGTTCTAGAGACTGGACTCCAAGATCAAGGTGCTGGTGTGAGTTGTCCGAGGCCTCTCTCCCTGGCTTGCAGATAAGTGACCACCGTCGCTTCCTCTTCACACGGCCGTTCCTCTGCGCCCTAGGGCCCTGGTGTATTTTTCTTCTTAGAAGGACACCAGTCATGTTGGTTTAGGGCCTACCTTATCAGCCTCATTTTAACCTCATTAATCACCACTTTAAGGACCTTATCTCCAAATATGGTTATAGTCTGGAGTACTGGGGGGTTGTGACTTCAACACATGAATTGGGGGGGGGGGGAAATAATCCAGCCCCTAACACCATGAATGTCTATGACAAAGAAATTGTACTGATTACTGTAAATAGTGCTGGTTGTTATAACATAAATCCTGAAGTCTTAGGGCTTAACATAATAAAAAATTTATTTTGCACTCACATCAAAGTCCATTTCAGCCATTTAGAGGCTGAGGGATGGCTGGACAAAATGTAGTCACTCAGGGACCTAGCTGCCACCTTCAACACAAGCTGTGCCCAAGGACACTTTGGAGTGAGAAGTTAGGAGCAAAGTGTGGAGCAGGCAAATAACTCTTCGTGGCCTTGACCCAGAAGTGACACATCACTTCCACTTACATTCCATTAGCAAGAGCAGGTCTTACACCCTCACCTGGAGATGAG
Source organism: Miniopterus schreibersii (assembly GCF_964146895.1). Lineage (NCBI taxonomy): Eukaryota > Metazoa > Chordata > Mammalia > Chiroptera > Miniopteridae > Miniopterus > Miniopterus schreibersii. The sequence continues at coordinate 28,838,289 of NC_138101.1, forward strand.
AGGGATTTGGGGAAAACAGTTTGTGTCTGAGCTCAGGAGGGGAAGTGGCTTGGGTGAACACCTAGTCAGTCTCTGCCACAGGAATGAAGCAAGCTTGGCCGGTCTCAGGTCCAGAGATGGGCCAGTTGTTCTGGGGACTGGGGACCAGGTACTAGAAAGTCAAGCAAGCGCGTCTGAGGATAAAGGCATTAAGGGACCCTCCAAGCTTCCCAAAGTCATGATGAAACTCGGTCTTCAGTGGTGCTCCCCAACCGTCTTCATGTCATGGCACACAGAGAAAATGATAATTCTGTACTGAATGTTAGACTAAGGAGGAGTCTATTCAAGGCCAGAGGAGATGGTTCAGGAGGCTCCAACCACTCCAGGAGGCCACCTGGCCACCATGAAGCCTGAGAACCATATGCCAGAAACCTGTTTGCTTCATAGTACTGTGCTGTGCCTTATAGGGGAATACGCTGGTCTAGAGAGCAAAGCAGGTGACGTACTTCAGATGTGTATTCTGTGAAGACAAAACCTATTGCCACCATCATGGGATAAAACCCAAGAAGGAAACAGATGCTGTAAAAGCCTGGGGAGCAAAATTGTCCCTAAGGACTCTATGAGATGGTAAAGTACAGAGACCACAGACTTCCCCTTCATCTGGAGTCCATGTCGACAGTGGGAGCGTCCCTCCCAGTGAGCAGGGCTAATTATATTATATCTATAGCAACTCTTCTCTCTCTCCTACAGGAATTAATTGGGGTATGGGGGGGAGATTACCAGAGAAATCCAGACATGGACATTAATACCCATCAGAAGATACAACAAAGGAGAAGAAAACAGAATGCGGGCTCTTGAATATTTAGCATAGGCTCAGAGTTACAAAAACATATATATATGTTGTCTTTGGATTGGTTTAAATCATCTCCACTCTCAACTAACAAATATTTAGCTTTGTCTATAAAAAACTCAGCTGATGCTTACAAATTATGGGTAAACCTACTTGTATTACAACACGGCAGAGAGGCTGGAGGCCGATGAAAAAGCTCATATGCTTTTAACAGACACCTCACTGAAGGAAACAATTTGCATCCCTGTGATTATTGTACCATCAGAGGAGTTTTGCAATGTTATTGACCTTGGACATCTTAAATTCCAATGTCCAGGTAGCACTTAAAACTGACTTATAGTGTACTAGGAGATTAAATGGCGTTTTGCCTGAAAACCAGCTCTTACACAGAAATTATTCTTGCTTTTCATGAAGTTATGAAAAATAAGTTGGAGAAATCTTTTATTAAGATGTTTAAAGCAAACAAATAGCTTTCAGGATACTATCCCAATCCTTTGTCATTTCCTTTCTCCATTTTCACTAAATGTGGGAACGCCTAACCACACAGGAAGAAGTTGGTGGGTTTGGAAAGTTGCTGAATTCTTGTATTTGAATCAATCCACACTAAACACAAGCTGTTGTTACATTAGCAAGTAAAGGACAAACATAACTAGTGCTGAGTGTAATAGGGAAGAGTAGTCTCTCTTAGTCTAATGGTCCTGGAACAAATGAACGATTCCAACAGAAACCCAAGGAGAGAGGCATTTCCTGAGACTGGGTGAGACCAAATCACGCACATATCAAATTCACGACACCCACAAAATCCAGCCTCAGAGGGTCACTGACTCCTGAAGCCTATGCACCACTGGGATGCATGAGATGATATTAGGTGGTATAAAGACAAAGACTTTAATTTTAATGGTAATGTATTTAAATTAATGTATGTTTAAAAATATACATCCTGCAGATTTAAACCATGATTTCATCAATATTACTGAATGAGAGTAGTGTTTAAATTATAAGGATGGCAATTAAAAATTCATGGATTCTGAATTTATGAATTCATCTACTTGCTAAAATTTACTTGTAACCCCAAAGTCAGTACTCACAGTGCTTTTGCGGTCATTTGCAGACAGGTGGAGTGGCAAAAAATGGGGGTTGCCCAACACAAACTTTTCCGGCTGAGGTTGAACAAGGTGACTCCCTGCCTTCTTGTTTCGGCTCCCATTCTGTAAACAAGAGTCCTTTTCATGGTCCATTTAATACCACATTTTTTCTTTTTTTGCATTTTTGTGCTTTTTATTGGTGATTTTGCTGTCTAACTTGCCCCCAGGGGTAGTTCTGAAGCTCAGTGTAGTGTTCCCAAGCTCTGGAAAGCTGATGAGCCTGGTGGAGAAAACACAAAACAGATGTGTGAGATAAGCTTCCTTCAGGCATAAATTGTGGGCTGTTGGCTGTGAGTTCAATGTTAACATCAACATTATATATCTTTAAAAGTCTCTTTAAAAAGAAACAAACCTAAAATAAGATTATATATTGATCTGTTGATGAACAGGTTGTGATCAGAGGCTCACAGGAACCTCGCCCTATATTTCCCCAGGAGCAATAGTTCAGTATTTGCTAATTCAGTGCTAATTGACTGGGAGTAGTTGCAAAGGTGGTTGTGGTAGACACCACTCTGCACCACCCAGACTGCTCTGTAAGGAAGGCCTTGCTTTCCAGCTGCAGGGAGTATGGTCAACAGACAGTCTTCAGCTGGCGGCTCCTTCTAGATCCCCCACAGCTGTAGAGAGCTGCCCAAGGTTATGCCCTTCCCTAGTCAGCCAAGTTTGGTGTGAGTACAGAGACCCCCACCTTCTCTGACCCTATGGGGGTAACACCTGCTCCAGGCACTCACTTCCCCCCCTACATACACACACCTCCTACATTGGCTGAGGCTTTGTCCAGCTTGCATTGCACTTTGACTTCTCCCTCTGCCCAAATCCGCTTCCTCCCCTTCCCTTCACAGGTGCTGATCCCTAGCAAACGTCTTATATCCCAGCCTCCGTTTCAGCTTCAGGTTCTGAAGAACCTAGCCTGCTATCATGGTTCACAAATATGGCAAAATATGGAGAAACACGCTGCTGAGGTCCTCCCTCCCTCCTTCCTGCCCTGCACAGAGACCAGCCTACTTGCTCTCGTCTTCCTGGTTCTGGACTCCAGGTCTATATCCAGGCTCAGACACATAGCCTCAGCCAAGGCCCCTGAGGGTTCGGAAGTCCAGGTCCTGCTCCAGGACCCATTTGAGGAGATGAGTGGGGAAGGGAGGGAGACTGAGATCCAGCTTGTGCTCCTCTCGCCACAGTTCCTGGTGAGGAAATGTGTTGTTTGGGAGAAAGGGTGCCCGTTCCAAACTTGCTCCCAGGTGTCATATAGTTAACAAGGGCCAGGGCTGTCCTTCCCACACCCACGTGGCTTGAATCCGCCTTTCCCTCTCCCGCTTTCCAAACCTTGACTCTCATGAGCAGTGTTGGCCTTGGCCTCTCCCTCTCACCTCAGCATCTTCTATTGTTTAGGCTCCTTACTTGGGCCCAGCCTCTAACCCCTTCGTCCTCCAAGAGGAGATCTGATAAGCAAAAGGCAAAAAAAAAAAAAATTCTTCAATTTCTCAGCCTCCTGAAAGCTTTTCCCTTTCAGAGGCAGTGCTCACACCAGCCAGCACCTACTAGAGCTGGCCTGCGCTTTCATTCCTTCCCTGCCTCTCCAAATCACATGCGTTCTGCCAGCTAAAGCAGAGGAGACAGCGTAACATCCCACTGGGATGGGCTTCCAAATATCGAGGAGACATTTATAAAAACAATAGCTAATGTTTACTGGGATGGATTACATGTCAAACATTCTGCTGAGTGCTTTACATATTTTATCTCATTTAATGCTCCTAACAGCCATAAGAGGCTGGTTTTAATATCCCCATTGAACAAGTGAGGAAACACAGGCTTAGAGAGGTTAAGTAATTTGCCTCGCACCTAGGAATCTGCAGAGCGAGCTTCCAGACACCATTCAGTCTGACTCTCCAGCTAGAGTTAGCTGTCCCGGGTGTCATGGCAGAGAAGACAGAAACAGCAGAGGGACAGCAAGAGCCAGGCAGACAGAATGCCCTTCCTTTGGAGTGAGGGGAGAATACAGCCCTCTTCTGCCCTTTAAAGGATTCAACTCAAGCCTAAAATTGAACCAGGATGAAGATCTGAGCAGTTGTTTGGTTGGCTTCATTTTAATCATGTGCCTAATAATTTATCATCCTTTAAAGGCCATTTCCTCTGCACCTGTATCCAAAATGCTTCCAGGGTCCAGTGTTTTAAGGAAAAATTACTCAGACCCCCTATTTTGCTCCTGTCAGCCCGTACATCCGACTTCTGAACCATGTCACCGTCTGTGGTTCTCAAGGCTTCTAGGGGTTGTGAGGGTAGAAAAGGGAAGAAATGAGGCTGATAACTCCTGACCACTTGGCTTCTTGAAATTTCAGGGTAGGTGGTGAAACAAATAGTTGAAATGACATTAAAGACTGAACGGTGGATTTTAATTGTAAGTTGTATCATTTCTTCTGGGAGAAACATGAAATTGCCAGCCGTCTTCATTTCTGCTTGGATGTTTTGGAGTCACTGTTTGAAGAGTCTTCAGAAATAAGTTGAGTCTTATCTGCAATTCTTAGGGTCGAATCTTCTACAGAGGCATAGTGATGGGCAAGATCACTCTTCTATTTCTCCAAGATTTATCAAGAAGACCAGTTTCTGTTAGTCAATAATCTGATATACTAGCTCACCAATTAGAGGCCCAAGCAGGGATGTCAGAACACATCTGTAAGAACTCTGGCAGTGGGGCCTGGAGGCTAAGATCACTGCCCTGGAGTCCAATGGGTCTAAATTGAAATCCTTCTCTATCGCGTATTAGCTGTGTGACCTTACTTGACTTCTCCATAAGCCCCAGTCCTCTCTCAAAGAGATATACTTGTAGATGCCTCATTTCACTAATATGAGGATGAAGTGAGATGGTGCATGTAAAACACTTCAACACAGAGAGACGCTTGACATGTGGTAACCGTTAGTAGAGAAATTCGACATAGCATCAAAAACACTCATCTAGAATCTTAAAAACATTGTTAAGTGAAAGAAGCCAGACACAAAAGGCCACATGTTGCACAGCGCCATTTATATGAAATGTCAAGAACAAAGTAGATTTGTGATTGCCTAGGGCTGGAGGGTTCGAGTAATGAGATTGACTGCTAGTGGGTATGGTGTTACTTTTGGGGGTAACAAAATGTTCTCGAGATAGATAATAATGATGGTTGTAGAAATTTGTGATTATACTAAATAAAACCCACTTAATTCTATACTTCGGAAGAATAAATTTTATATATGTAAATTATATCTCAAAAATAGTTAAAATTTGTTTTAAATCGAGCTATTATGAACTAAAACCATGGATTTTGAAGCTAATTTGTTTCATGGACTCTCTTTAACTCTTCTGCACTGGAAGTAAAATAAATTGTCATCTCAATGGAAGATTGTTTCTTGGTAAATCATTTGTTATATGATCACTGCACAATAAATGTCAACCATTTCAATTTTGGCATTTGTGGGGATCAGTAACACACAGTTCTCTTGGCATTCTGTGGGAGACTGTTGAGCAGCCTGAATTTATAAGCACAAAGGGTCAACTACCATCCTAGATCAGGAGGTTCTCTGCTTGTCAGCTCATCCAGGAGATGTTCCAGGTGGTAAATGAGACACTTTCCCTCCATCTGGATGAAGAAACAGAGGCAGGAAACAGGAATGAAAGTATATTGGATTAACTGTGAATATTTGATGTATCAGAGCCACTGGTTCTAACTGAAGGTTTGTGTGCGTTCGTGCTTGTGTGTGTGTGTGTGTGTGTAAGGGTGGGGGAGGAGGGGAACTTTGCCAAAAGGAAACAGGGGAGGAGTTTTGGATGAGTCAGTGCCTATTGCAAAACTAGAGTGGACTAATTCTGGAATTTCATTGAGCATATTCGGTTCCAAAGTATAATTTAAAAAATACACAGCGTTTTCAGACTCACTTCTCATACAGGGTTGTCAGCATTGCTTAGGGACAATTTCTTTTGGTGTGAGTAAGGTTACAAGATTTTGATAAAAATTATTTCTTCACTGTTTGGAATGTCTGAATAGATTTGTGGTGTTTCATTTTGCTTTAAAGCATGATTAAATATGCTTTAAAAATCAAAGACTTCTGTCTGTTTTTAAAATTTCTTCCAGATTTATAGCTGGTTAATATAAATATTATATGTCATGCTGATTTTTTTTTTTTTTTTTTGGTTCAATAAAACCAACTGAGATTCTTTCAAAGAAAAAAAAAGGTTTATAAAAGAGAAGGAATCATTTGTATACCACATTAAGACCTCAAGAATTTTACCAGGAACATTTAATTTTTAAAACTTTTTGCTGAAACTTCCAGGTGGATTATACAGCCATTGGGAGAATCTAAGAGAGATATCAGAGCATAAAGAGAAAATGAAGGTAAGCTTGAATAGGTTTTTCTTGGACCATAACGGATTAGCATGTATATACTGGGTTATTATATTCCCTTTGTTTTTATTGAAAATGTGCTGTCTAGGGAGATTTAGTTGAGACTAAAGGTCCTACATCCTGTGCTATGTACTAACAACCTTTAAGAGACTAAGCAGAGTGTCTTAGTCAGCTTGGGGTGCTATAACAAAATACCATAGACAGGGTGGCTTAACAACAGAAAGTTATTTGTTGCAGTTCTGGAGGCTGAAAGTCCAAGTCTAAGGTGCCAGCCAAGTAGATTCCTGGTGAGACCCCCTCTCTTCCTGGCTTGCAGATAGCTATTCAGGCCTCCTCCTCTTGATAGAAGGACACTAACCCCATCATGGGGGCACCACCCTTATGACTTCATCAAAACCTAATTACCTCCCAAAGGCCCCATCTCCAAATTCCATCTTCTAGGTGGACATAGACATTCAGTTCATTGCACAGTGGGAGGAGAAAAGTTCCCACATGGATGACCTAAATATTTAACAAGCAGCAAATAACAGGTATTAGGTATTGACCACTCACTCTACTGAGGATTTCATTTACTCTTTTTTTATAATTGATCTTTATTGTTGAAAGCATTAGAGATGTCCCCTTTTTTCCCTCCATTGATCCCCTCCACCCCGTACCAACCCCCACCCCCAGGCCTTCACCACAGTATTGTCTGTGTCCTTCAGTTATGCATATAGGCATATAAGTTTTTTTGGTAATCTCTTCCCGACCCTCCTCCTCCCTTCCCTCTGAAATTTGCCAGTCTGTTCCATACTTCCATGCCTCTGGGTCTATTTGTTTTGTCAGTTTGTTTTGTTTATTAGATTCCACATATAAGTGAGATCATGTGATACTTGACTTACTCTCACTGGCTTATTTCACTTAGCTTAATACTCTCCAGGTCCCTCCATGCTGTCTCAAAGGATAAGAGATCCTTCTTTTTTACAGCTGCATAGTGTTCCATTGTGTAAATGTACCACAGCTTTTTCATCCACTCATCTACTGATGGACATTTGGGCTGTTTCCAGATCTTAGCAATTGTAAATAGTGCTGCTGTGAATACAGGGGTGCATATATTGTCTTCTGTTCAAGATCCCCTTCCATGATCTGGCCTTAGCTTGCTCTTCCAGCCCAACCTCCCACTATTCCTTCCCTGCTCTGTGCTCCTCACACTCCCCACATTGTATTTCTTGATGATAAGCTCTGTGAATCCAGAGACGATGTCTGTTTTGTTCATCAATCTATTCCTAGCACCTATAATGGGGCCAGGATCATAATGAATGCTCAGTAATGAACTGTTAAATGAATCAATGAACCTTATATTTTGCCACCTACCTGTTTATGCTCATGTTACCACTTCCTAAAATGACCTTTTCTCATTTCCATATAATAGGAGCTTAACCATGATTCAGAGTCAAACACCCCTCTTTTGTGAAGCCTCCCCTGATCCACTCGCTCGAAGCAACTCTCTCTTTCTCTGAACTCCTACAAAATCCTAGTTCTTTTAGAAATCATAGAGCTCCCAGGCCATATCTGAAGTGCCCAGGGCTCCCATATTGTGGAAGGGAATCAGGATAGAGAAGATTCAACAGACCTTAGAAGTAATATGCCAGATTACTCTGGCAGCTGTGTTTGGAGGGAGTGAGGGGAAAAAAAATAGGAGGCTATTGAAGCAGTCCAAGCAAGAAATGGTGGTAACTTTGGCTCAGGGTTGGCAGGAAGGATGGAAAGACTGAATGGATTTGAGAGGTTATTAGCACGTAAGAGTGTCAGGACTTTATGACATAGTGGAAAAGCAAGGGAAAAGTGACCATTTGATTGCTGGCTCATGTAAGAAATAAATAGCACTATCATTTTCTGAAAGATAAAATACTAGGGAGTGCCAGCCTTTGTGGTTTTAGTTTGGCCTTGTTGATTTTGAAGATCTTAGAGACATTCAACTTGAGATGTCAAGTAAGATGTAAGGTATATAAGACTGGAGCTCAGGAAAGGATTATGGGCTGAAGATATATATTTGAAATTTCTTAGAATTATCAGTTGTTGAGACTCTGTCTCTGGTTATGGTTGCTGAATGCCAAGGGAGATAATGTAGAATAGAAGAGAAAGGGACCCATGGCCAAGTCTTGGGAAGCCAACACTTAAAAGACAGGAAGACATTATTGAGCCTACAAAGAGAGAGGGGGGGGTATCCAAAAATCTAGGAGCTAACCAGATAAGGACTGTACTGGAAAGTCAAGGAAGAGAGTCACTCAAGATGGAGGAGGGAGGAGAGAAACAAGCTGGCGGCGTAGGTAACAGCTGCATCTGCTGCCTCCTGCAACCACATCACAATTACAACTAAAATACAGAACCACCATCACTCAGAACCTCCTGAGATCTGGCTGAACAGAACCCCACAACCAGGGAACTGAAGCAGCATCGAGACCCTTAGGAGAGGTGGAGACGCGGGCAGATCGGGGCTGAATCCTGGAGACGCAGCCACAGGCCCACACCAGGTGCCACGCTTTAAACCCGGGAGGGCATCTCGGCGGCAGAGGTTTCCCGGAGGAGTGAGGGGTCCCAGCCCCACAGCAGGCCCCCAGCCCACGGCTCCAGGGCTGGGAAGAGACGTCCCCACAACTCCGGGCTGTGAAATCAGCGGGGACTGTCCCTGAGGGTCATGGAGGCTGCGGGAGCCCCACACGCACGGACTCACCCGGACGCTCCCTCTGGGCCCAGCGCCGGGAGCAGCCTGAAAGGACCCGGGACACTCGGGGGGGAACTAACCTGCCTGAGATCCGGGCGAGAGGCGGAGGGGCGGCTTCCTCCCAGGCAGAAGGGCTGGCAGAGGCCATGACTCCTGTGGGGAGTCCTCCCCCCACACAGCCGGCAGGCAGGCGCCATGTTTGAATCGCCAGCACCTGACTCACGCCTTTGCCCCGCCCCGTGATTCCCGGAGGCCCCGCCCCCCCCACCTGCAGCTCATCCAGGCCATTTCCAGGGGCTTTTCTGTGCAAGTGGCCTCTCGAGCCCCATGCTCAGGACTTTCCTAAAATCTCTCAAACAAGCAGCAGCGGGCCCCATACAGCTTGATAAGCGGCCCCAGGCCTGGCACTAGCGGCAGCCTGCACTGGCTCATAGCTTGGCCTCCTGGGCACCTCCAAGCCCAGCACAAGGAGCAGCCAACTAGGGTTTGCTGTGTAGCTCATGCTGGGTGGCCCTGAGCAAGGCACTGGCACAGGCTGACTTTGCACCTCCCGGGAGGCCCCAGAGACAGTGCACCTGGTGCTCAGACTCAACCACTCTGGATTACAACCCTACCACATCCACGAGTGACACTCAAGGGGCGCACTTGGTGAACACCAAAGCCCCACTGAAGTAAATCCTGCCCCATAGGGGTGTTTCCAGCACAGCCGCTCTCTGGCTGTAGTTGCAGCTGGTCCTCACAGCTGATTGGCTGGGGGTCAGTTCCTCCCAGTGACACCAACAGCAACCAAGGCTCAACTACAACAGGACAGTGCACACAGCCCACACAGGGGAGCACCTAGAAGGCCCAGCTCAGGTGACTGGGGAGGCTGAGCCACTGGGCCCTATAGGACACCTACTACACAAAGCCACTTGACAAATTCCAGGAGACACAGCAGTTTTACCTAATACATAGAAACAAACACCTGGAAGTAGGCCAAATGTGGAGGCAAAGAAACATGTCACAAAGGAAAGAACAGAAGAAATCTCCAGAAGAGGAACTAAATGAAATAGATCTAAGCAAGCTAACAGATACAGAGTTCAGAATTTTGTTTATAAGGATGTTTAAGCAGACTATTAGGGAAATAACTGAGAAAATCGATAATAAATAACAATTTGAAATGAAGTCTACACGAACTGAAATGAAGAATAATTTACATGGAATCAACAGTAGAGTGGAGGACGCTGAGAATCAAATCAGCAATTTGGAACATGAGGAAACAAAAAACACCCAACCAGAAGAGCAAAAAGAAAAAAGAATCCAGAAATATGAAGATAGTATAAGGAGCCTCTGGGACAACTTCAAGAGGCCCAACATTCGTATTATTGGGATGCCAGAAGGGGAAGAAACAGACCAAGACATTGAAAACCTATTTGAAAAAATAATTACAGAAAACTTGCCCTACGAAAGTACACAGACTTAGTTAGCCCTGGCCTGCCCCTGCGCCTCTGCCCTCCTCCTTCTCAAAGTGAAACCTCCTGTTTCCTGACACACCCTTTCTTGGCCTGCTTTGCGCATACCTGTTCCCTCTGTCTGGAAGGTTCTCCTTTTCCTTCTCTGAGTAATTAACTCCTGTTCATCCTTTAGGGCCTGGTTTTAACATCGCTTCCTATGGGAAGCCCTCCCTGATACCCCAGGCAGAGTTGATCTTTTGCCCTTTGTGCTTTCACTGCATGTTTCATGGCATCTTCTGTCAGGCCACCTATGCACTTTCTTCATGAGTCTGTTTCCCAAGAGTATGAACTCCCGGAGGCAAGGAGAATCGCTTCGTCCATATTAGCTAAGTAAGTGTCTAACTCAGCTCTCAGCTAGGCTCTCCTGGCCCTTCAACTCTAGAGAAGATTGATTCAAGTTTTAATGCCATAGATTCCTAATCTATCCCTGTTCAATTATTGACTTAAGTGTAATGTCTAACCTAATTCCGAAGATTGGGAAAATCTAAAGCATTTCCCAAAGCCTCTCCAAATTCTGGTGGAAGTTTTGACAGTCTTGTTATTAATTCTGTTCTCACATTCTGACTTTGTCAAAATTTGCTATGTTCTGTGTCTTGTAGCTATTTCTTCAATTCTGCACTGGCATCAGCCCCTGTGTAACAAGACAGCTTCTTCTCTGTGATTCTCTCCCCATCCCAAAAGCAACCATAAATCAAGACATTTCACTGAAGACTGGGTGGTCGCAGAGAGGGATAACACTGCATACTGCAGAGAAAACAACTGAAAATCACGCAGCCTCCAGCATTGTATTCCTACCTCTCAAAAACTTCCCAGTTCCTCTCTCCCTAGCCCTTTTTCTCCCACCCACCCAGCTTCCCCCTACACACACACACAAACACTTTTTTTTTTTTCCAGGAGCCCAAACCCAACATTCCTCTCATTTCCTGTATAGAATAATAGTGCATCTTTCTCTTTCTGCTTAGGCTCCTCCAGATACCTATGCCCCAGGGATTTTCCGACCCAGCACTTAAGATGTTTTCCCATGCAAAGACTGATCCAGAACCTTTGCAGTGTGGGGTTGTAGAAGAGCATAGATTTTGGAGCCAAACCGTCCTAGTCAAGTGGTGAGCCTGTTGGTTTCTAAAGCTGGCCTTGAACTAATTCCTTCACCTCCGAGTTTGGTTTTCTCTCCTATGAAACAGGACTGTGACTATTCAATGAGACAACATGTAAAACACTCAATATGATGTGGGAGACACACAAAAAGACTATTTTCCTCTCTCCTATTTTCGCCTCCACATAGCAACTGATTGTAAAAGAATATTGCATTCATTTGGTTTTAAGTAATTCATGAACAAAAGCGATGGCAGCTTTAGATAGTATCAGGGCAGGCAGATTAGCACACACAAAGGATTTAGAGATTCTTTTCAAGTGAGCTTCAAGCGCACTGCTAAGTTTGCTTGTTGCTCTTTTGTTTATAAGTGGCATAAAACCAAGTCAAAGTGACTTTAAAAAAATATTTATTGGTTCACATAATTAAAACGTTCTGGGTTGGATCTTTGTACATGGTGGGTCCAGACACTTAAAGCAGGTCACTGGGAATCCGGGCTCTCTTTCTTCTCTCCCCGCCAGGCCTTCCTTCAGCGGTTTCACTCTCAGGCAGCTATCCCCATCTCCCTGTGGAAAATGCCCAGGAGAGCTACAGACTTACTGCTCCGCACAGGGGGCCCCAGACGAGAGCACGTGGGCCAAATCCCACCTGAAGCCTGGTTTTGTACAGCCCGTGAGCTAAGGAAAAGTTTTACATTTTAAAAGGTTGCAAAAAACATCTCTATGCTACAGAAACAGAGACGTATGGGCAGCAAAGCCAAAAATAATGATTATCTGGCCCTTGACAGAACGCGTTTGCCAACATAGCAGCTCCAGTTAAAAGAGAGCTGTTCTTGTCTGTCGTTCCCCAGAAAGGCCCAAGGTTGCCTTCCCAGGACCGTCTTGTTTCCCTGACTGCCTTCTGGAAATGTTTTTGTTTTGGTCCCATAGGTCAGAGGGCGCTGGGTCAGGGTGCCACTGACTCTTCAGCTGCCCTCGAGTTTGTAACCTGGTGCATTTCTCGAAGTTCTGTTTAGCACAATCTGATTAGTCTTTCTGATGGTTTCTTCTTCTCTCATTACTTCTTTTTTACCTTTAATCACTTTAAATGTTCTCATTTTATAGTTTCTGTCGGATATCTGAGTTTTGGAAAGATTTATATCTTTTAAGATATGCTTACTCGTGTTGACTGATGTGTTTGGGGTTTTTTAAATCTTGGATAGTGAATTTACTTTCTGTGGTGGTTGATCCTTGGGAACCCTGGTTTGGGGGAACCCAGTGAGTCTTCACCTCTGCTTTTGCTAGAAACTTTAGGAGCATCTAAGAACTATCTCTTTGCTAATGTAACATCCAGAAGTCACCGGCACCATATAACAAATGCACCCTTGAACCTCAAAGCCAGTGAGGGCAGGCCTGCGGTTTCAGATTCTTTCCCCACTCAGAGGTCGCTGCAAGGAATGCAAGCTTGCCTGTCATTTCCTTTGGTCTTTGGGGGCCTTTTTTTCTCTTTACCCTTTCTCTAAGGATAGCAACTTTATGTGGAATATTAATTTTCCCTCCTGTTCCAGAGTCACCATTAAATCCCAAGCTTCTTGATTTCTGAGACCATCAAATGCTCCCAGGCGGCCCCAGCTTTAGTTTGCAGATTGCATTCTGGTTTTTAGTTTCCACTTCATTTCTGGTGCCTGGGATTTCCTTTTCTTTCTTTTGAGCCCAGATGGACCTTTAAAGGGATGCTAGCTCTATTTATACTGCATTTCCAGGTGTTTCACAGCAGGGGGGTTTGGGTAATATAATCCATCACATCGCTGGGAACAGAAAGCCCATTAGGCCTGTGAGAACTGTGTAAGACACCATCAGCATCATGTGCCACCTACAGCTATCTTCCTTCCCTCCCCCTTTATCACCTAGAATGGCGTCTGATGAGGTGCTCACAAGGTGTTTACCAGCGATGATCACTTGAGTGAGTTACCAGGAGAGCACCGCAGAGCCACATTAATGGGCAGGTGCTTCAGGGTTGGCACTCCATACCGACTTACTAGGGTAGCACTGCCGTGTGGGGTTGAAGACTGCAGACCCTAGAATCACTCTCACTGGATTCAAACTTGAGTTCTAGATGGGTAACCTTGGGCAAGTCAGTTAACCTCTCAGCACTTTCATTTCCCACCGTGTGAAGTAGGAGTCAGACAGAACTTGGGGAGACACTGAGAGCACTGGGCGAGGTCATGTATGCAGAGGGCGGACACCGAGTACCCTCTCCGCCCCGGTGGCCCCCTGTTAGTTTAAGGGAAAGGCCTGCACTGGAGAGGAGATCTAGCTTCTCTAAGTTCTCACTTCGGTCAGGGATGGAGGGACAAAAGCTCATCAGGAGAGATCTGCCCCTTCCCAGAAGTGAGGGGGTGGAAAAGCCTGAGGTTATCACATTCGTAACTAAGAGAATTTTGACCCAGTCCTCAGAAAAGAAAAAAAAAAAGATAAATGATTTTAAGAAAGGCTCTTTGAAAATGTGGACTCAGATAAGGATTATGTAACGTTTGTGCACATTGATCTAAAAAGAAGACTCCACAGGAGGACCCCAGGGCCTTCACCCAGAGGCGCCACCCTTTCTTCTGAGGCTGCGGGAAGGAAAAGCAAAGCGCGATGGCCTCCGATGTGGGGGCAGGTGGGCCAGAGGGGACAGGGGGCTCTTCACCTTCACCATTGAGGATCCCCAGGCCCCCCTCGCGCCTCCACCTGCCCCTGATCTAACTCCCGAGCGTCTGTATTGAATGCCACCCAAACTCCTTAGGAGAGCAAAAGACCATCGGCTGATGCAAAATGCAAACGTGTCTGTAAAATATAAACGCATTTCAGTTACAGACTAGAATAAGCATTACTGAAAATATTTTTTAAAGTATTTTTCAAACATCTGGCTACGAGAACAGTTATTTGTCCAAACAATGTTTCCAAGCGGGGCGGTGGGCGCCAGGCAGGAGTGGGTAGGCTAGGCCGTGGTCGGCCTGCTGCCTCCTGAGAGGCGGTGGGAGCCCTGGCCAGTGTGTCTCGCTCAACTCTCTGCAGCCTGGGGGGCGGGGGGGGGGGGGGGGGGAGCCAGATACCGGCAACACTCCCTTTCATTTTTTTAAAGGTTGCCAACGTTAGTGGGAGCTATGATCTATGACTTGAACGAGTTTTGTAGGATTCAGTTAAATTCATATAAAAACTTGCTACCGAGTTAATCTGGTACTTTTACAGTTAAAATCCTCTTTTTCTGCTGTTTGATTTGGGCACAGATGGAGAGCAGTTCACACAAACTGCTTGGCCTGTGTGGTTCCCGCGTAAGCACGCAGACCGGGCTTCCTTTGGGCTGCCAATGCCTGGGCACTGCGACAGCCTCGGGTACCGCCCACGGTGCCACCTGCTGAGCAGAGCAGAGCTGCAGGCCCAGCTGAAGTTCAGGAAAGCGCACTTTGCCTTCACTTGCAGAGGTAATTCCTGATTCTGAGGGCTGTTTCACCCCGAAGAACGAACGGGCTTGGCCAGGGAGCGAGTCCCCGCCGCAGCCTCGCTGTCGGAGGCTTTCTGAGGCGGCTACGGGATTAAAGCACAAAACCCGAGGCCTAGTCCAACCTTAGGGGCCTACGGTTTCATCTTTTAAAAATGTTTGCGTAGTACTTCAAAAATGTTAATGAACCTCACATGATCTTACTGATTTATTTTTTTTTAAATGGAGATCACTTTTTTCCTGACTTTTAAAATAAATAACAATAGAGACTTCTGAAGGAAGACGGTAAAATGAAGGCAGACTGCAGATTTTCCTCCCTGAATCTGAAATATAAACAGAAAAATGGAAATCAGCAGGGAAGAAGGAAAATCAACAGCGGCAGCCAAACGAGGAAATGGGTGCAAACTAATGTCATGTGCTTCAAAAAGTGGAGGCCAAGAAAGGGGGAGTTTTAGAAGGGCGCAGCTTGGAACCCTCTGTTAACCCCGAAGCCTTGAATCAGCAAAAATCTTGAGAATTGTCATCAAACACTCCAAATCTCGGTAAGAAGCAAACTAGCAGCGCGTATTGTTTCCTGTGAGTGTTTTGAGTTATAAAACAGGTTAATAAAAATGTGAATTCAACATACTGGGGCCCAAAGGGAAAATGATGAAACAAGAAGGTAACCTGGGGGGAAAATACAGATTTCATTTCTATAGAGACAAATTAAAGACTGAAACAATAATAATAATAAAAACTCACTAGACAGCTCATATAAAATTACAGATATAGAAAAAAGCACTGGCGTAAGTGTAGCGAATGCATGTAAAAAGCATGAAGCAATCTGAGCTTGTTCGTTCCTAAATTTGGTTGTTGTTACTAAAGCAGAGAACCCACAAACAGTACGGATATGCAAAGATGTAAAAGAAGAAAATTGCCCTGAGAAATGAAACGAATCTGCAGATTGTAAGAACACAACAAGATCCAGGAAAACACACTAAATGATCAACACTGAGGCACTGCCTCTAACTTACTGACTTCCAGGACTTAAAGAAAAAAGTCTCTGGGCACATGGACATAAAAAGTAAGGAAGTTAATTAGGTTGGCCTCTGACCTTGATAATCAATATTCAATGCCAGGACATAATGAAGCACCATCTAGAATTTCCAAGGGAAAGTGTGACTACAAGGTCCAGTATAAAGGCAGCAGAAAACTATTCTGACACATGAAAGAACTCAGAGAATTCACACTCATGGGTCTTTCTTGAAACAATTACTCAGCGATGAAACCCAGTCAATTTAGAGATGAATCAAAATAAAGTATTTGGGAATGGACAGGCTGGAGTAGAAAGAGCTTATCATGAAATGTAATTCATTTGAACATGGAACTGATGATATCAGATAATTATGGGAATAATGTTTCCACAACAGAAGATGACTGTTATAAACCATGATATTGTAAAAACAGTAATAGAGCCAACATTGGGAGGTGAGGGGTAAGGAGATGGGAGGAAGTACAAGTCTAAAGGTTTACTCATCTTTTATATTCATGAGTCATTTAATACTGTCTACAATTGAAAACTGCTGTTAAAAAATAATAATTTCAACTTCTTAACATTTTTCATAATTTCTTTTCTTAACCTCATTTCCCCAAGAGGGAATTTTAAGAAACTAATATCTCCTGTAGTAAAGATACATTTAACTAAAGAGCAGCAATTTCTTTAGTTCTGCTTTAGTTTTACTTTTCTGATGTTAAATTCAAGTAATATCAAAAGATTATTTTATTAAAAACAGCATGCATAACATGCTCATATTTCTGTAAGAATATTTCTTCCCAGCTATGGCTGTTTCCCTTTTAATCTCTCTTTCCACCCTTCTCCCTTCCAAATAAAACCCTAATCTCATCCAGGAATTCATCTCTCCCTCCGGCAACCTGTGTACGTCAGGGGACTCTGCACCCAGCTCCAGCTCTGGGGCAATGGGCCTGGGCCCAGGCTAATCCCATTGCTCTCTATCCCAGGGAGCTCGGGCCGAGCCAGCTGAGGCCAAGGAAACCTGAGGAAAGGCTTGGGGGAACTCCTGGTGAAACGGCTTCCCAGCGTTTAAGGGACCATGGCCACATGCGGCTCCCCCTCTGCCTCTGGGCTTGGTGGAGGGGAGTGCGGAGGTGCACTACAGCCACTTTCACAAGCAAAGCCAGCCTGAGACTTAGACCCTTCTCCACCCCCAACCTCACACGGTAGATAGAGTCACAGAGAAATGAGGCTGGGTCAGACACCCAGTTTCTGAATGGCAATTGTGGGAATAATACATTGCCATATGTGTTAAACCAATTTGAACCAGACTATCTATCTATCTATCATCTATCTATCTATCTATCTATCTATCTATCTATCTATCTATCTATCATCTATCTATCTATCTATCTATAAAAGCTGATTCAAATTTAGTATATATATATATACATACACACACACACACACACATATATATATATATACTAAAAACATTGCAATTGATACACCTATTTAGAAAGATGTGAAATATAATTTACTTAAGTATAACCATTTGGGGTTAGTATTAAAAATGTATGTTTCTCTATTCCATAAATACTTTATAATGAGCATGTTTCATTTTTACAAACACAAGGAAGTTATTCTTCTTGAATATTAAATTGTTAAACATAAAAGTAATATACACTCACTGTAAAAAAAAAATCTAGATGCTTTCTCTACCAGGTGCCCTAAGTAGAATTAGGGAGAGAGAATGTTCTCTGATCACAAACTATAATAAAAATGATTTTAGAAATAGTTAACATGTTTATTATGCTAAGCACTTTGCATGTATTATCTCATTTAATTATCTCAGGAGCTTGAACAGTTCTCTTGGACCATGAGAGCATGAAAGGGAGGCTACATTTTGGGGATGATAAAGTAAAAAAGATAGAATCCTAGTTAAGCCATGTTCACAACCCTGGACTGCCTCTCAGATTTCTGCATTGAGGGGTGGGGGGTGCCTATCTTGTTTAAGTTGCGGTATTTGGGGGTCTGTTATGAACAGCAGCCTGATTCTTCACTAGTAGTAGTCAAGTACAAACACATACTGATAAAAATTATAGCTACCAGGATAGTAAAATCATTTATATTTCCTTAATTCAATTATTATTTTTTTAATTTCTAGAAACTCAACCGGTTTGAGGAAATTTATTATGTCATTTGATTCAAAACTCCAGGGGATTTGGGACCCCAGCTCCAAGGGTTAAACAATGTCTATAAAACGCAATCTCTCTCTCCATCTCTTGGCTCTGCTTTTCTCCCTGTTGGGTTGACTCCCAGGCAAAACCTCTCTCTGGCTTACAGTACCCTAGGAGACAGCAGTTACAGTGGGAAAGAACTTATGCCCCGAGTTCCCATAAAACTCTCAAGATTGACTCTCATTGGCTCATGTGCCCATTTCTAAACCAGTTACTGGGGCTCCCGATGCAAGCCTGGAGCAGAAGCCCACCGCTGGAGCTGTTTAGCTCTACCTGAGTCAGGCGCACCGAGAGTGGGAAAGGTGGGGTTCCCCAAAGAAGTCTCCAGGTGCTTTTACCAGAAAGAAGGGAACGACTGCAGGCAGGCCACAACTGCAGGTGTCCACTCAAGTTTATTTAATCCTTGATTCAACAAATAGTTTTTGAAGCATGGAGAATGGGCCTGGCTCTGTCTTAGGCGATGGGGATTCAGAATGAAGAAAACTGACAAAAATTCCTGCCCTCCCAGAAAGGTCCTTGCATTCAATACTGTGGAAGCGGTTTCTTGTGTCCTTTACAAAGCTCACGCATACCTTCTTCTGGGAATAACCTTAAAGTTCACAAAGAAGTGATTTGTGGCTTTTACATTACGGGGGAGAGTGCAAAGGCAGAGTTTTCCTTGTGATGATGAGAGGGACTAAGGAGCCAAGAAAAGTACAGGTACTATTCAAATTGTAAAGTCTGGGCATTTTCAGGTGAAATCTCATTCCAAGGAGAACACAATTATTCTTTTTTTCCCCCCTCCAGCCTAATTTTGCAGCTGAGTTTAAAGGGCTGAGAGAAATATTAGTCTGACATATGAGCACCAATTAGGCTTTTAGAGTTGCAGGAAATAAAATGCTAACTTTTATGGTTGTTCCCAGTGAAAACTGCCGAGCAATTTGTCTCCTGCAGCAGCATGGAAGCACTTGCCGGGTTTCCTGTTTTGCACACTGTCTCCCACCACGCAGCTTGTTGTCTCGACAAATTTATTTTCCACAGCAGTGGGACATGTGCTTATAATTTAGGAATGGGGCACTTGAGATAAGGTGGGACCTGCCTGTCACTGAAACATGAGCTCCAGTGAAGCCGCTTCCCAGCCCTTATTCCAAGATATGTTGGTTATCCCCCAAAAAGTGCCCGCGTCAACAAAATTGATTCAAAGCTTTGTGCAAATGTCTGACGTGGGCACAGAGCATATTTTAAATGACGAATAAACATTTGCTTCGTACCCCATTTTCTCAGCGCTGGTCCTTTCCTCCCCCTCCCAGCTGCCACCACTCGGCAAAAACTGTTAATTAACCATGAGATTTTTATTTATTTAAACAAATATCTGGTGAAGAGAGAAAATGGAAATAATCAAATTTTGTTGGTGGCTGGGAGTGAAGGTGAGGGAAGGCTTGAGAGAAGACCAGCAATGACCCTCCAATATTCACTGGGTGGCCTCTTATGTTTTTGCCAAAAGCAAAACAAAGGGGCAGGCTTGGTATGGGTGAAGAAAGATTTTGTGTATACCCTTTCACCTGACTTCTTCAAACCAAACTGATGTCTTGAAAATGTGTTAAGTTACTTTCTCTCTCTGAGCCTCAGTTGTCCTCATCTGTGAAATAGGGTTATAACATGTAGCTCTTAGGGTAGTTGGGGGATTAGATGATATGTCCAGCTCCTAGGGTAGTTGGGGGATTAGATGATATGTCCAGCTCCTAGGGTAGCTGGGGGATTAGATGATATGTCCAGCTCCTAGGGTAGCTGGGGGATTAGATGATATGTCCAGCTCCTAGGGTAGCTGGGGGATTAGATGATATGTCCAGCTCCTAGGGTAGCTGGGGGATTAGATGATATGTCCAGCTC
The DNA here is from genome assembly GCF_964146895.1 of Miniopterus schreibersii. Lineage (NCBI taxonomy): Eukaryota > Metazoa > Chordata > Mammalia > Chiroptera > Miniopteridae > Miniopterus > Miniopterus schreibersii. The sequence goes on from NC_138101.1 coordinate 28,858,485, forward strand.
CTAGGGTAGCTGGGGGATTAGATGATATGTCCAGCTCCTAGGGTAGCTGGGGGATTAGATGGTATGTCCTATGTAAAGCATCAGGCATGCTGGCAGCTCAGAGGGAGTGCTCAGTAAAAGGGTGTCTTTTCCACGCACACGCGATGTCATGTTTATGGAGTTGTTTATGTCATATTTAGAGAGTTGGCACTTAGGCCTGGGACTACAGTCCTTCCACATACAGGTGTCCCAAGCTGCAGTGTCTCTAGACTCAACTCCGGAGGCACCCAGGAGCTTGAGTGGCAGGGCTGTTGGAGGAACCCACTTCACACTTAGACAGACAGCTCTCCTTCCTGCGCACCCCCAAGCAGGCCATTTAGATACCGAAGGCAAGTCCGAGATGTGAAATGGCTGATAGCAGCCCCAGAATAGAGCAGGTCCGGGGGAATGAAAGCCCCTGTAGCCCATCAGTGTCAGCGGCACCTACGTGTGAAAGGTGGGCGCTGGCCAGCGGAGTGCTGGCAGCTTCCATATAAGGCAGCGGAGGGGTCTCCAGGAGACACGGGAGGGGTTTGGGGAGCTGCTGAAGGGAGAGGGTCACTGCCCGGGTCAACATGACATAGGCCCTGAAGAAACCTTCCCAGAGAAACCGAGGCTCAGGGAGGCTGAGTTCCTGAGATTACGACCGTGAGAGCAGCAGAACTAGGGGGGCCCAGTGGGTGCACTGCCGTCCGCGGGGCCCGCGCTCCAGCGGCATCCAGACGGAGGCGGGGAGCCTCTGGGGCCGGAGGGGCCAAACAAGAGGGAAAGGAAGACAGTTGTTAAAGTCTGTTCATGTGTTTTCTAAGTATAAAACTGATATAAAATAAAAAGTAAAAATCCCACACCACTTGTCAAGCACAGGCTCCCCCACCCCACTTCCCAGAGGGAAGCACTGTTAATTTTTGTGTGTCCTCCAGACTTTTTCTGTACATTTACGTGTATACGCACATATGTACATACTTTTTTGTTTAACATGGCTGAGATTACACAATAAATATAATTCAGAATTCTCTTTTCTTACAATACACTATATACATCTTTCTGTGTCAGTGCTTACAGATCTGCCGCATTGCTTTAAGTGAGCCTCTAGTGCCATGGCACAGGTGTGACATGGTCTATTCAACCAGTTCTCTAGTGAGACACATTTAGATGGTTTCCAGAATTTTTCCCCCCAACTAATACCAACAAGCCAACAATAAGCATCTTGTTTAAATACCCCATGCACCTGTGTGAGCATCTCTCTCAAATATTTCAGAGTTGGGCCAAAAGGCATACACAGTTTAAATTTTGGTAGATTTGACTAACTACACTTTCAAAAACTGCATCATTTTATATTTGTAGCAAGAGTGCAGGCCAGTTTCTTTTTCTTACACTCTCACCAACATGGCATCATCGATCTTTCTACTGTTTTCCCAGTGTTGTTTTCATGTATATTCTTGAATTCTGAGTAGAGTTGAGCATCCATTTGTATTGTGAGTAGATATTTGTATTTATTATTTTGTACTAGATGTTTGTTTTTATCTTTCTTCTATTTTTCTAATTGGTTTTCACTTTTTTCCTCTTGGTTTATAAGAGGTTTTTTTGTAAATTAAATAAATGAGTCTTTGTCTACAATATGGGTGGCAGTTAGAGTCCCCAGTCTGTTTCCTGGCTGTGTGTGTTTGTTTTGCTACTTAAAATATTTGCACGGTCAAATTTATGAATCTTGGCTTTATACCTCCTGGGTCTTATGCTAAAAAAAATCTTTATCATTCCAAGAGAATAAAATTCTACCTTTATTCTAATACTTTAATAAATTTTTTACGCATATGCTGCAAATAATGGACCAAAATGGAAGTTCTTTTAGGTAAGGACCAGTGCAGGACCAGGATTCCTCTTGTTCTATTTCTCTCTTTCTCGCCTCTTTTCTTTCCCCCCAGGTCACTAACTATTGATTGACTTGTTCTTTGACCACTTATATGAAATGCCACCATTTCCATAAATCAAATTACTATTCATACTTAGGTATTTCTCTGGACCCTATTTTATTCCACTGGTCATTCTGTTTATTCATGTACTAGTCTTATTCTGTTTCAAACACTGTAGCTTTATGATACATGTTTAGTTTTTATGAAGGCTAATTTCCCCATAACTCAGCATCACCTAGGAACTTATTAGAAATACAGATTATCAGACCATACCCCAGACTTTCTGAGTCAGAGACTTGGTGGGGTCCAACAATCTGAGATTTAACACGCCTGCTAGGGGACCTGACGCTTACTAATGTCTGAGAGTCACAGGCTTATATAGACCTGAATTCAAGTCCTGGTTTCTCCACTTGTAATCAGTGTAACTTTTGGCAAGATGTTTAATCTGAGCCTCAGCTTCCTCATCTATGTTTGTTGGACCTTAATGGTAACTACTTTATAGGCTTATTGTGAAAACTAATTAATAAAATGGGTGTACAGAGCTTAGAAAAAAGCCAGCCATAGAGCACTCAAACACTGTGAGCTTTTTTGGAAGCATCTCTTAGGGCTGTAAAACAGATTAAAGAGACTAGTGGTTTTAGAGTCTAGTATAGTAAACACCAGGCACGTAATAAATAGCATGTGCTCAATAATGCTAGCTAGTGGTAGTATAGTGGTAGTGGTGGCAATAGTAGTAGTAATATAATATTTAACACCTATATTGTATTTATGTTGTGCTAGGCATGTTTGTCAGTCTAACCCTGTACAATAGGTGTGGCATAATTGTCACCATTTTGGAGAAGAGGGAATCAAGGTACAGAATGGTTACATTTCCTCCCCAAGATTACAAAGTTATTAAGTGATGGAACAAGGACCCAAACCAGATTGTCTAATTTTAGTCTGTGCACTTAAGCAATAATATGAGAAGATATGGAAGAAATGCTGAGAGAGGAACAGGAGGAGAGAGGACTGGAGAGGGACAATGCCATTTTATAGTTATTCCATTTTCTAAAAATAGAATCCATATGCAGCCAAAGAAATGATGAACAATGTTGCCTCCAGCCTGAGGTTCTAAGGAAGGAGAGAAAAGTGCTCAGCAGGAGCCCCCAGAGGCTGGGGGTTGGCCAGTTCTGGGTTTACATCTTTTTCACTGGTGATGATCTATCTGGGAAACAGAAAACATTGCCTGTCAGTGTCATTGGAGTTGGTGCTATTGGGAAAGGCCCCAGAAGGATATACAGGAGACTCTAAAAGAGAGAACTTCGAAATCTCGGCAAACTTGGGCCAAGACATCTGTAGAAAAATAATCCCAAGTAGACTTGGGGGAGGTGGTGGCAGAGAGCAAGTGAAAACACAGGTCCTTTTTGTACACTGTCAGGCTGTGGGCAGAAAATCTGATGCTTCCCAAAGACCCAAGGCCACAGTAGGCAGAAATTGGAGAGGCAGCCCCCGAAAGGTAGAGAAGGGGGCAAGCCCCCGTTCCTCTTTCCCTTGCAGCCCACAGGGACACACCCGGAGGATGGCCATTTGCAGGTGCAGGGAGACTTCAAAGATGACCCCAGTTTCTAAAGATGTCAGGGAAGAGCAACCACTGAGGCACCAAAGAAAGTGTTAGATGTGGGAAATACTAGGCTGGGAATGGCTGAGGGGAAGTGGGACCCATTTGCTAGCATATGACAAAGTGAGCAGGAGCATTTCAATGCAGTTGATCTGGTATTTATTATATGCCTACTATGTGTCAATTACTCTCTAGGTTCTGGTGAAGTAGAGATAAATGAAACACAGCCCTATGCTGAGAAGTTCCCCATCCAATGCAGCAGGAAGACTGTAAATAGATAATTACACCCAGTGTGGAAAAGGGCCATGGAGAGGATTCCTGAGAACACAGAGCAGGGATATATAACCCAGTCCAGGCCCAGAGGGAGTACATATCAGGGAAGACTTCCTGGAAAAGGTGATCCTTGAGTTGAGTCTTCAAAGATAAGGAATATACCAGGTAGGATGTGTTTGGCTGCATGTAACAAAAAATCTAAACTCAACTGCCTCACATGATAAGGAAACTTATTATATCACATAAAACAGTCTTGAGACAGTCCAGGTTAGTTAATTCAACAGCTGGATGGTGTTATCAAGCACCCAGTTTCTTTCCATATCTCTGTTTTTCCCTTCTCAATGTGTTAGCTCTATTCCCAGATCACCATCCTTCAGTCATAAGACGGCTACAGAAACCACAGACATCACATCTGGACATACCCATGTCAAAGTGGAAAAAAAAGGGTCCTCTTTCTGTCCGCCCAGAATCTCTGGTCCAGCTGCTCCTCTCCCCAGTCCCGAGCCTTCTTCTCTGTAGTCTCCTCCCCAGAGAAGGCCAGACTATAAGAATGAAGGAGAGACACCTCTCCCAGATGATGCTATTAAGAGTGGGACAAACAAACTTGATACCATTACAGACAGGTTTAATCAGTCTCTGACTTATTTCTTTAAGAAAAACCTGTATAGCCTTACCATGTACCAGGCATGTGCTAAATATTACCAGGCATGTGATAAATATTACTTCATTTAAACCTTGTAACAACCCAGTGAATGACCAGGGCACAGAAAAGTTGAGTCTGTGATGAGCACAAATTAATTTCAGGCAAGGAGCAGCTGTAAGAATATGATTGCTGTTTGGGAGCCTAAATCAGGAGGTGATATCCCCCCTCTTTGGTGCTGAATGCAGGTGCATAAGGGGAACAGGTAGATTCAATGACTGAAACTCGAGTCCCTCCTTCCAGGTCTTGTCTGGGTTGGCCTCAGGCTCTCAGCAGCCTTGCTGGCCCAGCTGCCAGCCTCCGAGTGGAGCCTGCTTGACCAGGGCAAGGCTGTTGGGAGGGAGTCTGGCCCAAAGAGGATGCTGCCATGTAGGGGCCAGTGGATCGAGCCTGGGGCCGAGCCCACCCATGAGCCCAATGCCCTGGAGACTCCTGAGAGGCAGTGCAGACCCACAGCCTGGCTCCCACCCGCGCTGGGAGCTGGGAGCAGACCCCGCAGTGTAGCCGGCCCCCAGGCCTGACACCCTCTCACCTGCTTTGCAGAATCCTGGGCCATCAGCAAACACTTTGCACGTTGGCCCAGACTGTGAAGGCTTTTGTTGGAGACCCTCCCCACCATCTCCCCAATACCACCATGAAGTAGCCCCCCCCATTTCTGCCCAACGTCTGTGTGGGTCAAAAGAAACAGTCTTCTTTCTAATGTAAACTGGGATTAACTCTGGGATCTGAGGTTGATTTGTGAAATTTCTTACAGTAATAAGCAAGGGCTGTCACGGTGGGTGTTTTTCCCAATTGTTTTCCTTCCTGAGGGCTGTTTGAGACCTTCTGCCTGCACAGGCCTTTACAAATGATCATCTGCCTCTCAGGCAAGCCATCTTTATTAACTCCTGATCTGAAGCACTATTAATTTATTACTTGGCTCTGTGTAGTGACTTGTCTGTAAAAGGCCAGCAATTAATCACATCTCCCTGCCCCAAGAGTCTTGATTTAACTTCCTTTTATGTTTTTATACTTATGCATGAGTTTGAAACAGTGAAAGGACCCTAAGGCATGTACGTAACCTCAAATTGTTTGTTTTTTACATCTTCAAGAAGTACAGCAAAATCAATTTAAATGGAAATATTTTCATCTAATTGGAAAAGATGATGGCCCAAGCTTTATTTATTTGGGTGCAGTCTTTCCTTGGCAGGACTGAAGTGTTCCCCAGAGTGAGACGCGTTAACCAGACACTCAAACTCAATTAGTAAATAGGCTGATCCAGCTTTCCGGTTCCAACTGACTGATAAATCCAAACTAAACAAAAGCATGAAAGCTAACGAGCAAATTGGGAGCAAATATTCTTTTGCTTTTATAGTTTCCGCTATTGTTTACTAACTTGGGGAAGGGAAATCACGGAAAAGCCCACTCTTATGTCTATCTTAAAAGACTTTTTAAATGATGTCCTGTTTGAACTGGCTCTAGATAAATCAATGGTCAGTGATCAATCTTGAGAGCATTTAAATTAGCTAAATTACAAACTGTGTGGGTTGATGAGGCCCACAGCCCAGGAGATTCAGGGTTTGGGCTTCATTTCTCATTGAAATCCTAGGTGCCCGGTGTAATGGACTAAACTGTGTTCTCCCAGAATTCACAGGTCAAGGTCCTAACCCCAGGTACCTCAGAATGTGAGGAGATAGGATTTTTAAAGAGGTAATTAAATTTAAATGGGGTCATCAAGGTGGGCCCTAAACCAGTAAGACTGGTGTCCTTATAAGAAGAGAAAATTTGTGCACAGACAGATGCAGAGAGAGGGCCATGTGAAAGCACAGTGAGATGATGGTCTTCTACAAGCTAAGGAGAGAGGCCTCAGAAGAAACTAACCCTGCCAACACCTTGCCCTTGGACTTCTATCCTACAGAACTTGAGAAAATAAGTTTCTGTTGGTTAAACCACTCAGTCTATGGTATGTTGTTATGGTAGTACTAGGAAACTAATATATCCAGGTCTTAAATATACCATTTAAACTAAAAAAAAAAAAAAAAATACTACATTTGACCATGGAAAGTTACATGTGGTTATAGTGAGCAGAAATAATCTGAAGATAATTAGGAAATCTTGGCAGGCCACTGAGCAAATTCTTAGCCTTCAGGTAAGCAGATTCTTCCCAGTGACTTGGTAACTGGATGGCTGGAAGCCATACCCTTAAAATGGGCTTCTCCTCTTACAGGTCAGGAGGAGACAAATTATCCATGAACAAGAAAGGCTTCCCTTAATTTCCTACCCAGAGAAACTGAGGTAGCACCATGAACAGGGGCTCTAGGTAGAAGAAATGTGGTTTGATGATTTGAATGGAAGTATATACGTATCTCAATCGCTAGGCATATTGGGATAATTAAGGTATGCTACCACACAGATAATCCTCAAAACTTTAGTGCCCTTCTATGAAAAATTTTGATGTGTCCTTACAACAAAATTTCATGTGGCTTAGCAGGATTTCTCTTCCAAGCGGTGACCCAGGGATCCAGGATCCCTTCATCTTATGATGCTGCCATTTCAACATGGGCCTTTGAAGGTCACAATAGCAAGGGGAGAGACAGAGGATACACACCAGCTTTCAACTGCCTCAGCCCAAGGTGACACATATGCTGATGATCCATTGGTTCCAACTAACATCAAAAGAATTGGGGAAATGTAGGGGAGCATATGGACTGTTTGGTGAGCTCATATGGTCTCCGTCACATTTTTGAACTTTCTTTATACAGTAGCAATAGCACTAAGAACTTTACGTAGAGTGTCTTGCTTCACCCCTCTTTTTACACATGTAGAAACTGAGATTTAGAGGTGTTAAGTTGCCCAAGATCATATACACATAAGTAGAACACACATGGGGGTTCAAATATGTCTATTTCCAGAAGTCCTTATCTGCTACGCTATACTGATGGAAAATTTTTTACTAAAAATCTTGAAGTCCTTATCTTTATTTTTATTTGTCTTCTGAATTGCTCAGAAAACAGAGGGGGAAATGAGAGGCCCAAATCCTAAAATACAGGGTGTTCCAAAAAAAATGTATACATACTTTAATAGCTGAGAGCTCAATTGATGTTTCTTTCTTTTCAGATTTAACCCATTGGAATTAATAATTGTTCAAAGTGTGTATATGTTTTTTTGGGACATCTTGTATTTGAAATGATTGTCTACACTGTCTGAATTATCTGGGTGACCTGAAGATCTGGAGCCTTAGACTTAAACTGATGATATTTCCACCTGATCTTATAAGTATATTGAGTGCAGCATTTTATTTTTAGTGTTAAAAAATTTCAGCTAGGTAATAATATTTCTTCACACTGTGATTTGCTTTATTTAAAAAGATGTTAAGACATTTCACACAATCCTGACAGATTGTCCCCAAAATGTCAAGGAAACAAATAATGAAGTAACATGATGGCACAAAGCTTACATGGTTGATTTTTTATATACACCCCCAGAAAAGGAGATGTTGCCCTCAAGATAACCTGCAACTCATAAACTAAGAAGAACTGTGCAATGTCAAATGGTCAAAAAAGGTCTGAAAAAATACTGGAGCAGGGAAAGGTCACTGGCCCCAAACAAATCAGACCCACCCAAACATTGATCAGGGCCATGCCCCCTTCATGGCTGAAGTGAATTCTCCTTGCCCATTTGCACTGTGATGAATTATCATTTTTAAATCACTGGTCATCTTTAAAATATGGTCTTTGATTTTGGCCCAAAACCCACTCAACCATTTGGTTTAAACACTTAATAACTTTAGTACTGCAGTGATTCTATTTTTAAAAATTATTTAGAGACACATTCATATAGCTCAAAATAGACTACTCTGACCTGTGAGACTTGCCCTTTATTTGACCTTGTCTCCAAGAACCTTTCTGGAGACAATAGGGAAACCTCAAATATTCAGACTAATTGTGTGGTGGAGAGGATAGAAACCAGATGAAGTTAGTGTAAGTCTGAGTTATGAAAGATTATAAGGAATACCATCCTATATTTTTTCTAAGCTGTAGTCTAACTCAAAGTGTTGCTCATAAAAGGCCAATGGATAGATGCCCCCCAAATATTAGTTCTTACACTAAAGCCAGTCAGCATTTGAGGGTCCTATTTTCACTGGTTTGAAGCAAAATGAGAAAAACAAGAATTGTGCAGTGATTTGTTCATGGAGTTAAATTTATTCAGCTTTTAAATTCCAAAAAATATTTAATTCTAATTTTTTTACTTTTAAGCTATTCTTTTCTTAAAAATGATGGTGAAATGGGCTTCTTTTTAACAAAAAAAAAAAGAGCTTATTTAGCAAAGCAAAAAAAATTGACTCCCTTTAGTCAGACTCCCAAATATTTTAAAATGTTACCCATCTGTAAAATCTAGCAATGTTGGGCTCACTGTCTTTAGAGACCTACCTTTCTTAATGAACAAGTAACAGGTTGGTAAATATTTGAATGCTTTTGCCACAGAAGCAGTAGAGAGTAGTGTTTAAAAGCATCGACTTTGTGATCAGTCAAGCCTCAGTTTTAACTTTGGTTGTACCATTTACAGTGATAAGACCTAGGGCAAGTCATGTGACTTCTCTAGACCTTGGTTCCCTCATCTGTAAAATGGGGATATTAACAGCACAGTATCTGTTTCTTAGAGTTCATGTCAGAAGTAAATGAGAGTGGATATGAAGCAATTAGCACATGGTAAATGCTCAATGAATGTTAACTAGTATTATTATTAACATTATTAATAAGTAAATGATGGCTTGAAACATGTACTCTTAGCAGGAGTTTGGATTATATTGCGAATTTGCCAGGTGAACCCTGTCTTCTGGAATGTTTCCAAATGAATTGATTTGGCCCCTGTTAAAGAGCCCGGCTTCCGGATTACAGTTAACACGTGTTGACTTATTTGCCTATTTCTTCCCCCTCCAAGAACAGAGGGAAGAGGGTCCTCTCCGCTCTCCCCAACCCATCTTGGACTCCCTAGGACCAAATGCCTCTGCTGTCTGCAGCCTCACGGGATGGCCCTCATGTCTCTCAGGTTCTACAGGGACACCAGAAAAACATGAGAAGGACAATGGTGGCAGCCCTCTGGGCTCCTGTTACAGCTACAGCCACACGCAGACCCAGAGATTAGAGACAATGTCTGTCTGACCTGATCAGTTTATCCTCGATGCAACTGAAGTTGAGGCTGTTGAAGAGACAGGGCAGTAAAGTTAGGGAGGAAGAGAGTCAAGGCTGAGTGCATGTTCAAGGTCATTGTTTCTTCCCCTCTAAATGCCAGCACCGTGTATGGCCGTGGTAACTTCCTTCACAGGGCTAGAGTAGTTGGCACACATTCGTGCTTGGCCATCACCGAATATCGAGGGAGATTAATTTGGTGATTGAGCTGCATTTTGTTGAGCATTCATCACATCTACCATGCTGAGCCCCTCTCCACCTCTCTTTAGCATCTCTTTCTCCCCCCTCCCAAACACCCAGTGCCCCCAGATCATCCCATTCCAGCCCCAGTTATCTGTTCTTAGGGCACCTTGTACTGCTCTTTCCCAGATCCTATCACAGCTAAAATTTTACTGCTCCCCTTCAGGACTCTAAACTCTCAGAGTGGCTTGATCTGTTTTTGCTAAACATTGTATCCCAGCTTTTGACATGATGCCTAAAACATCACAGGTCTTCAATAAATATCAGATGGATGGATGGATGGATGGATGGATGGATGGATGGATGGATGGATGGATACCCACACTACCATGGCGTGCTAGGATTAGGATCTCCATGACTCTTGCTTCAGTGAAAGGTATTGTCCTATTTTCCATCTCCCTGCTCTCTGAGTCTTTTTAATTTATTAAACACATCTGAATAAATGCTCTTCAAAGCATCGCACGTGCATCTGTCAAAACAAAATGCCTAAGGAGTAATTGTAATAGTGAGACTCCAGCCTTTCAGACCTGAGGAAAACTAAGAGATTGAGTCAGAAAGTCCCTTTGATAACCTCTCGATCAGCAATTTCTAGGCCATTCAAGTAAATTAGGGAGCCAATATAGTGAATTAAAAGAGAGGCTTCCAGAATCGGACTATATTAAAGCTGGACCCTAACTCTACCACTCGGTAGCTGTGTAACATGGGGCATGATACTTAACTTCTCTGTACCTCAGTTTCCTGCTCTGGAAAAGCGAGAAAATACCATCCAACTCCTGGGGTGACTGAGAGAATTAAATAAGATACGTGATCCAGAACACTTAGAACAGTACCTGGTGGGCCTCAATAAGCCCCAGCTATTAGGTCATACAAACTTGTGCCTGGTTTCTCTACCCCAAACCACATAACTGGACAAAACACAAGCTTCCCTTGTCAGATTTCAGCATCTGTCTCAAAATCCACGCCAACACTTGACTTGGCACCCTGAGAATGCCCGCCAGACTTTCTCTTTGCTTGTAGGCCTGTACAAAGCAGCATTCCCAGTGGCCCTGATGAACAAGGTGACCTGCTCATGGCATGGTGACTTTGAGGAGGATGACCACCGTTTGGAAGTGTAAATTCCGGAACGCATGCTTTTTAAAAGTCAGACGCACAAAGGACACGGGCTTTGCTTGGTGAGAGCACACCCAGGGAGCCCAGCTGTAGCAGATGGGGACACACCGAGCCCCGTGCTCTGTCCAGGCGTCGATGCCTAATGAGCCCTGTCCCTAAGGCGACTCTGCCATCACGGCCCTGCCTGTTGGCCCGGAGACCATGGGGATCACCAGTGGCCTGTACCTCCGGCCTCCCCCGCTGATAAGCTCTCTCGGGCCCTCTGACTGTTCCCGTCTCGGGGTGTTTACCTTCACGACAAATGCACATCTCATTATTAATGGAAGCCCGAGTGCAGGAGCAGCTGTGGTTTCTCACTGCGCTGTACAGGCTTCAGGAGCCTCCATTAAATTCCCCGGGCAAAAGTATCCAGGGCTGCGGCTCGCAGGCCATTCACCCATCCCCCTAACGGCTTGTTTATGTGGAGAGTGGAGGAAAGCAGAGAGAGCCAAAAAAGGTGAAACTGAGGAACCAGGCGCTGCCCCTTCGATTAAGAGCCGTAAGAAACACGGAGCGGCACCTTCCACCCTTTTACTGAAGCCGAGGTGCCCTTGAAACCCAGAGAGAGAACTTGTCATAAACTGGTGGCCTGGAAATAAAAAACCAGAATGTGGCCAAATCCAAAATTTCCAGGGACCATTATCTTAGACCTTAAAAAAAAAAAAAAAAAAAAAAAGGCAATGTGAAATAAGCCAGTCACAAAAAGACAAAGATCATATGATTGCCCTGCCACGAGGTCCCTAGAGGAGTCAAACTCAAGGAGACAGAGTAAGAATGCTGGCTGCCAGGGGCTGGGGGTTGGGGGGTTAATGGGTATAGAGTCTCAGTTTTACAAGATGAAAGGAGTTCTGGAAATGGAAGGCAGGTGGTAACGGAAGCACATTATGAATGTATTTAATACCACCCAATAGCACACTTTAAAAATGGTTAATATAGGCCCGGCTGGTATGGCTCAGTGGTTGAGCATCAACCCATGAACCAAGAAGTCGCTGTTCAATTCCCGGTCAGGGCTCATGCCCAGGTTGCAGGCTCGATCCCCAGTAGGGGCTTGAAGGAGGCAGCCTATCAGTAATGTTTCTCTCTCATCGAAGTTTCTATCTCTCTATCCCTCTCCCTTCCTCTCTCTCTAAAACTCAATAAAAACGCATTTTTAAAAATGGTTAAGATGGTAAATTTTATGTTATGTGTATTTTACCACAATAAAAATATACATGTAAGTTCTGCTCCTTGGAGAGCAACTTGTATTAATTCAGAACCATGGGCATATGTGGAAGTGGCTTGTCTTCCAAGCTGCTTAGAAACATGCACCCAACTTAAGTTTCACAGGCTTGAGGAACAGGTCATGTTATAGCAGCTCGGGCTGGCACCCTGAGAAAGGTTCGGGAAAACCTCACAGAGTTAGCCTGATGCAAAAATGTGAAGAAGGTGAGGCCGATCTTCTCCTCATCTCCCGTGTCTTCCATGTTCCCTAATTGTATCCGTTTTCATGCTGTCTTCTGAATTTCTTCCATCAGAGAGCAGGATCTACCACCTGCTTGAAGGTAAAACTATTTTGGTCCTTGCACCTGGTAAGTGTTAGTTGAATGAATAAACTACTTCCCCTGATAGTACTGATTATTTGTTAAGTCCATATTTCCTCATCTCAGATTTGCCACCACTGGGGACTTGGTACGAGGAGCGTTAGTATTGCCATTTGTCAGGTGGGAAAAACTGAGGTGCTCTTGGTCAAGGTCACTCAGACTGTATTTGGAGTGGCAGACTCCTATCTGATTTCTCAGTGCTCCTGGCACCCAGCCAGGATGAGAGCTGTCATTTATTGAGCACGGACGAGGGGCCAGGCACCTTACCTGGGCTATCTTCCTTAATCCTACAACAACCCTTTAGGAAGATAGTGTTATTATTCCCATTTTGCAGAAGAGGAAGGTAAAGTACAGAAAGAGAGGTGTGCAGTCACATAGCTGGGAAATGGTGCAGCCAGGATGTGACCCCAAGCTGTCTGGCTCAAATCCATGCACTTAACTGCTATAAAATTACTGTCTTAAGATGAAAGTGACATAATATTATCCTGCAAAGAAGTTTTTTTGATTTTTTTTCAAGGAAAACCAGAGAAAGAGGAAATGTTTAATCAAAAGAATGGCTCCCTAAAGGTGTACTCTCAGGTATTTGGAGACCACAGGACTCATAGGGGGCATACTTCTCTGCCCTGGAGAAGCCAGTCTTTAAAATCTATTTGATTGAATCAGAGTTTTGTAGGAAAACACTCAAATGCATTCTGGTTTAAAGGAAAATTCTAGAATGTTGCTCCAATTTTTTACTAACCCCAGTTAATCTTTTGTGTTGCCCAAGGGAGTCATCTAAAATGAAGAATCTATTTTTATTTTCAGGTCTAGTGAATTTTACTAGTTGTAACTGAGGCATGTCTCTGCTCTTTTGGTTCTGTTTTGATTACCATAGAGAGGATGATATTGATCTTTCAATTCCAATTTTACTCTCTAATGATACTATATTCCATAGCAGGCCTTTCCTAAAAATAAACAAAACAATATTCTTACTATGAGTACTTAAAGAATCATAATTACTTTTCCTCATAATATTATAGTTATAATGCTTAGCATTATTAAAAGTAAATTTGGAGTGCACATAATTTTAATATTTTAAGGAAAAGGAAAAAAGAATATTTCCTGTGTCTCAGTACTTTTAAGGTAACCAATAAAAGAAATGCAAATAAAACACCTTAAATAATGGAGGAAATCTATTGGTTCATATAACTAGGAAATTCAAGGGTCAAGAGGGCCTGAGTAACTTCTAAGACTCAACTGATGTCATTTGCTTCCTCTATCCCTCTCTCCTCTGCTGTCCCCATTGCGAGTCTCTGCTTTTCTTGATGTTTGGGCCTTAGTTTCTCCCCTTGTGGCTGAACCTCTGCCATGGGCAAGGGCAGGGTGAAGAGGAACACGGCCTCAGACAGCTACAAGCGTAATCACTCCTCATGAAAATGTCCAGAGGAGACGGAGAGGCTTTCTGTCTGAGCGTATAAATATACACTCTCAAGGAGGAACCCTAGTTGGTTCTTGTTTGGTCAAATGCTAAGGCCTGGGCCAGTCACTCTGGCCAGTGAAGACATTGTGATGGGCCAGGCAAAGGACACATGCTCGCTCCTGTGGTCAGCGAGGAAGAGCTGTCATCAGCAGCCCTTCTAGAACTGGGAGTGGGAGTAGGGGTGGTCCCTCAAGGGGGGTCAGAAGCTATAATTGGAAAGTGGCTGGTGTCACATGGCGTATTCTGTGACCCTGGCAGAGCATAAACCTCAGTCAAGGTCAACTCCAATCTAGCCTTAATCATTTGAGCTAAAGTGGGGATTTTGATTAGAACTAGAACAAATTAGTATGTTGCCAGAGCCAACTCTCCCAATGACACGCACAAAAACTCACACACACATTCACACAGATGCTAATTGACTGCCTACAATGTACAAGAAAGACACACTCTGTTGTGTTTAATGAAGCACAGGCTCTACCACTTATCAAATGTGTGACTGTGGACCACTTACTGTTCTTTTTCTCATGTCAGTTTCCTTGTCTTTAGTGAGAATCACAGTATTCCACCCCTCATAGGGTTATTGGAAGGATGAATGTGTAAATATATGTAAAGCAATTGGTATAGTCCCTGGCTGGCAGTAAATGCCACATAGGTGTTTGTTGTTTTTAGTAGTATTAGTATTAGCAGTAGTATTAGCACTAGTGACACTGCACAGATTGTGTCTTATCTCTATGCTTCAAGTTGCCCCTCTGATAAAACGGGAATGATACACCCACTTCAAAGTGTAAGGTTTAGGGAAAAAGGACACATACAGAGCACCAAACCTATTGCAAACAAAAAGGCCTGCCCATGATCAGGTGGCAAATGTGAAAGCGTACCTCTTTTTTGTGCTTCATTTTACTGTGCTTCACAGGTGTTGTGTTTTTAGCAAACTGAAGTCAAAACCCTCCACCAGCAAAAGGACTATGACTCGCTTTATTGCAGTGGCCTGGAAGCAAAGCCATAATATCTCCATGGTGTGCCCATAATATCCTCGCTTTACAGCTCCTGGCCCATTCACGGGCCCTTACCGTGGAGAGGGAGCCCGGGCCTCGGGGTGGAGCAGGGCCCTGCCGCTGATCCCTTTTCCCACAGTGCGATCCAGTGCTGCTCTTGAATATTCAGTCACGTCCAAGTGCCTTGTTGGCCTGTGCCCCACCTACAAAGAATTTTAACATTTGATCTAAATTAGCAAAATTGCCGGGGTTTGGATAGTGAACGAGAGAAGGCAATTTCTCACCACTTACATGTTAGCTGACGCTTCTCTTTTCCCTCTTCATGCTTCCTGCTCCAATCCATAGAGCCTTGTTGGAAACTTTAGCCTTCAAAATGGCCAATAAATGCTGCTTCAATCGCAAACTGGGAGAACCGGCAAGCAGCTTCCCATGTGATAACAATTAAGATGGTGCCCAAGCAAGGCTAAAATCGTCAAAGCTCTTCAAGAGTGGATTCCCAGCTGTCTCTGCCGTACAGCTTAGTCTTAAATAACTTCTGGTAGAACTTTATCACTTTGCCCTTCTTTCTGATGGCAAGTTAGCCTTAAAACTCCTTTTCCAGAAATAGAATCTTGCTTTAAGTTCTCTTAGATTCTGAAAACAGGCAAAATAGTTGGAAAAAATGAGACACTGGACCACTTTAGAAAATTCTGCCTGAGCCAACATCACTTTCTTCGTTGTTTTTTTTTTTAAAATTTAAACACCCATTTAGTAGTAACAGTGCAAGGCAGTACAGTGGACTCTTGGCAGTGGAAATGGGGAATGTTGGATATAGGGTATTATTTTGTTTTGTTTTAATAGCTTTATTGAGGTATAACTGACATACAATAAACTGTACACATTTGAAGTGTCAACTTTGATAAGTTTTGACATCTGTATACACCTGTGAAGCCACCCCCACAATCCAGAAAAATAACATAGAAATCACCTCGAAAAATTCCTTATGGAGTTTGGATGTCTCTTTTCCCTACTCCTAAAATGAGTCCAATTTTTCCAAGGCAAAGAAAAATATGTTTGTCATTAGAGGAAAGACTGTAATACATGTGGGGAACCTAGACAGAAGCTGGGAGTGGGTGACACTCCCTTCAAAACTCAGAGAGGAACCAATGACCCTGTTCTGTAGAATATCTGCTTTCCTAGCTGCAGGTCTGCCAACTAGGTAAAGACTTTGGGGGATGAGTGTCCTTCAGAGCTTTCTAAGCTCTCCATAAACTGGGCTCATCCACCCTGATGGGGCTCACGGTGAAGTGGATGCCATGAAGACGTCGTCCCTTGATTTCTGAAGCAGAATCCAACCCACAAGACATACTAGTCTCAGATAAATCTCAAGACATGTACTTAGAACTGAAAAAAAAAAAAAAAAAGATGAAACCAAAGGAAGCATTCATCTTTTTCTGAGTCACTGCAGCTTCTGAGCTGGCTCCTCTTGTGAGGGACTGAAGAATTAGGAACCGTCTTGGCTCAGCAGGAGGAAGGAGTGTTCACCAGATTGTCTTGCAACATGCAATGCAGGAAATTATCCATCAGGTGGGAGAGGATAGCACTGCAATTCCGTCCAGATGAGACACGATCAGAACAGGGCAGGGTCTCCATTGAAAAGTGAAACAAACACCACCAAGTGAGGGACTGGGGAGCATAGAGCATTTGAAAACATGTCAGTTCCTTATATTCCTGGACCTTACAAATGTTCCCCCTCCCCCCCATCCTTCCATCCCAGAGCGCTGATTCAAATCTCTCAAATTCCTTGTTAGTTCAGGAGTGGGCCTGAGGGGGGGGGAGGGAGCATCATTTGTTCTGGGGGGCTCGTGCGGGGGAGGAGGGATACTATGTAATTGTTGAAATGGGTTCAGTATGACCGAATCTAAATAAACACACAGCTTTATCAGTTAGAGATGAAAGGGTCTGCCCAGCTCTGAGCCTCTTTCCCCGAAAAGCAGAGATAGTGAAAGGGAATCTTATCAAGGGTTTCAGAATGCAGAAGGAGACATGAAGCTGCAGACTGAACACATACACAAGATAGGATCTGGAGACAAACTGAGCTCAACTCCCTTTGTCTTTC
Source organism: Miniopterus schreibersii (assembly GCF_964146895.1). Taxonomy (NCBI): domain Eukaryota; kingdom Metazoa; phylum Chordata; class Mammalia; order Chiroptera; family Miniopteridae; genus Miniopterus; species Miniopterus schreibersii. Next base: position 28,875,672 of record NC_138101.1, read on the forward strand.
CTCCCTTTTTCCTTCTTTCATAAACGCTGATAAATATCTGTGTGCAAACACAGTAGAGAATTCAAGAAACATATTTCTAAAATAAAAGAAATACTCGCCCCAGGATACGTGCCAGGCCCTTTTCCGCCTTCTCATAGGCACAGTGAGTGAGCCTTAGCTAAGCCTCAGCCTCTCGTCTAGGCACTAAGGTCAGAAGCCTCCTGTGTTGGCCAAGCCTGTGTCACTGCTGCAGGGTCTCTGAAACCAGGGAGCGAGGCACAGGTCCCGAAGCCTCGCCAAGCAGGGCGAGTGGGTATGTCAGTCCTGTCTTCCCAAGGTGCACCCCAGAAAGGAGGCAGAAGCATCTGTCCCTTCCCCAAAGGGAGCAGGAGTGTAAAGTCCCTGCTACACTAGGCAGTTTAACATTTCTCAGTCTTTTCTTTCCGTTTTAATGCTATAATTTTCATTTGTGTTCATTCAAGATAGATTAGGAAATACCAAAAGAAGAAAACTACTATGAACCTTTTCTTAAATATTCCTCAAAATCTTTATGTATAAAACATATAGAAGATGACATTAACTTCTTTTTTATAATTTACATATTCCCCCACTTACTACCTATAGTGAATGGGGCATAATATATTTAACGAATCCCTCTGTATTGGACAACTTAGTTGTTTCCAGTATTTTGTTATTATAAATAACCTGTAGTAAATCTTTAATTAAATGTGCAAAGTCCTGACTTATTTCCTTGGGATAAGTTCCTAGGGGGGCTGAGTCACAGCTGTGCAGGTGTTGTGGCTTCTTAGAATGGCTGTTGTCAAACTGCATCCTTCCCGATACCTAACCCCCAGCCCCCGCCCCACTCCAAGTCTTACCAGTCTTCACTCCCATGTGTTACCCCCCTGGCTAATTCTGGGTCCTGTCAACGTTTTCTTCTGCTAATGTGATAGTGTAAAAGTGGTAGCCCTCACCCTGGCCAGTGTGCCTAAGTGGTTAGAGCTTCTGCTGAGCACCAAGGGTCACAGGTTCGATTCCCAGTCGAGGGCACGTTGCTGGGTTGCAGCCAGCAGGCAGGGGGAAAACCGATGTTTCTCTCGCTCCCTCCCTCACTTCCTTCCACTCTCTCTCTAAAATAAATCAATCAAAAATAATTTTCCTTGGGTGAGGATTAACAGAAAAAAGTGATGTCTCCATGTCTCCTCGCTGTTTTAATTTGCATTTCTTTAATTACTTTCATACAATTCATTTTTCTTTTATTAACTTGCTATTCATGCCCTTAGCCCATTTCCTAGTGTGGCATTCACCTTTTTCTTCACAAAACCCTTTATATGTAAAAGATATTCTTTACCAGCTTTTAGTACAAGTTATATCTTTCCTCAAAGTTTGTTATTTGCCCTTTAAATTTTTAATAGTTTTGGCATATACTTAATTTTTGTGGTTTTTTTTTTTTCCTTCCAGATTAAGAAAAGGTTTTCTGCCTTGGAGTCATGCTTACGAAGTTCTCCATTTATCTCTGCTGAGGGGAGAGGGTGGCTTTGAGACAATGCTTCATCAAGTCTCCAAGGGTATTCTTTATGCATCTTTAAACAAAAAGAAAAGAGGCAGAGGACAGAAGCAGTGAGGCTTAGATGCCAGTGACATCAAACCCTGTGTGCTTTTGCTTTCTAGAATTGCCTTGCTCCTGCTTATTTTCCCAGAGCTTGAAAGGTCCAGTGGAGCCCCAAACACACAGGGACGCCCCAGGCACGCTGCTCAGATTCTTCTGGACCCCTGTCTCCCATGGGGGTGGTGACAGGCGGGGCGACGGAGTCCTCTGCTCAGGAACCCCATCTTTCCACGGGCTCAAAGCTGCAGAAACAATGGGCTTCTCTGAATTCCACGGTGGGGACACGTGCTTTGCACAAGACAAATTCATTTTACCTAAAGGGGATTGTTTCCTACAACAGGGTACTAGTCAGCAGGAAAACCTCCCTAATATTATCTAGAAACCCACTCTGTTATTTGGCGTGTGTCCCAGCGTACAAAGTACACCTCAGCTTTGTGCCTGCCGGGCACTCGTTCTCTCATCTGGGGATGAAACTTTGATTTTCCTGTGAGGACTCTTACTGCCCTCACTCTCCAAATACATAATTTTACAGTGAAGGTGTGAGCCCATCTCCTGACCCTACAGTATCTAGACACAGAATCAGACCAGCCAATCAGACCAGAGAGATGTCCTGTGATTTCCCCGGGGACACTGGGCCGCCAGGTGGCAAGGCTGGGCTTTGGTCGCCACCTTGCCTCCTCTGGAGGAGCCTGTCTGAATGCAACCTGCGCAGGGGAAAGCAGGCCCCAGAAACAGAGAGTGGCTGAGTCCTGACTACAGCGAGCCCCTAGACTGACCCAGGCCTGAAATTGGGATCCACTTAAATTGTTTCCTGAGCCAGTAAAAGCCCTTTTCTGCTTAAGTCCATGTGAGATGAGATTTTTATCACTTGAGCAGTATTCCTGGAAATGGCAGCTTCTTATTGGCTCTGGGCAACTTGGCCATGAAGCAGGGAGTTGGCTTGTAGTCCTACCTGCACTAACTCCTTTCGGACCTCAGGCTAGTAGCTTAATCTGTGTGGGCTCACTTTTCTCATCTGTAAAAGAGGTTGTTGGAAGAGAGAAACTCTAAATGCCTCTTCTAGGGCCATAAGTCTTGGCTCTGTGATAACACTGTGTCAACACTTCAAGTTAATCTGAGGTGCTGTCTCCAACTGTCACCTCCACACCCAATGACAAATGACACTAATTTATTTTAAAAGTTCAAACCCAAACCAGAAGGACCACATCTGTTTTAAGGGACTAGCAGATAGAGCGAGACTATCTCTAAAACATTGCTAGGACAGAGATTTCTCCGGAAGCATGTTAATGAGGTGGGTAATATATTAATACTGTAAGTATTGTAACTATTGTATAGATTAGTAATAAATATTTTGCTTTAAAAAGGTCTGCTGCTCCAGTTTTGCTGGGCTAAAGTAAACAAAGATCCTACTTATATCAACAGATGACACAAGTGTTCAGAAGTGAGGCTGTCTGCTCCGAGTCGAGGAAGAGACAAGGCAGGAGGAGAAGCTGGTCACAATCCCAGGTCTCCTTAGTCATAGCTCCATTATTTACTTTGACGAATTAGCAATGCTTAGAACTTCAGACAGAGTCACGGGATGATCTTTCAGAAATACAAATTGAATGATACAATTCCTCTGCTTCCTATCTTTCACTAATTTCCTCAGTGCCTTCAGGTCTCAGTCCAAAACCCTTGGTGTGATATAGAAGCACTTTGTGATGTGAGCCTTGCTTTTAATTCCCTATTTCAGCAGCATCTCCTGCCATTCCTCTTTATGTACCTACACTAAGTAACTAGGTTAATGCATATAAAACACTTAGTATACTTCCTGGCATTTAGTAAATGCCCATAAATGTTGGCTATCATTATTGCATATTAGTGATCGTCGCGGTTTCCCAAAGCCTGTTTGCCCTGGTCCAGCCTCACCCTTCCCCTGCTGTTTTCATCCACCATGGCTGACCTTGCAGGGTGCACTGTGTCAGATGTCCAGCTGGCTGGTTTAGACCAGTGGGAGGCACTGGTGAGATAACGGAGGACAGGAAGGAGGCTGAGGCCAGGGTGTTTCTCTCCTTGCTGCCCTGAGTGGCTCTGCAGAAGCCACTGTGTGTCTTCTACAGCCTCATACATGCCAAACGTGCCCCCTGTGGCTTCAGCTTCTGGTCCCTTTTTATGCCTTCTAGTAAACATGATGGTGGATTCTGCTGATCCCAATTTCTGCATTGCTTCATCTTCCCAGGTTTAATCTCTCTAGCATTAAATCCCCCGTTTTAAATTCCCTCTGCTGTAGAGACGGGAAGAGGAGTGTGTGTTCCTGCACAGACCCTGACAATCCGCACGGCACCACTGGCCTTGTGCTCTATCTCAGCGTCCTGATCCTCGCGGCCAGTTCTTAGTGATCCCTTAAGATGTTGTTCTACCATCACCTCCTCTTTGCAGCTGTCTCACTTTTTCCCCATACTTCCTCCTCGGGGGTGAAATTGTGTTTTATGCTTTTACATCTCTCTCATAATAAGTGGTTTATTCTTGGAAACCACTACAGATTTTATTTTCTTAAGAGCAAGAACACTGCCGTATTAAACATAGTATTGTAAACCTATCAAGTAAAAGATGTGTTTATTGAATGAATCACTAAATGCATAATTGAAGAAACACTTAAAATCCAGATAAAAATAATTGTAAACTGTCCTTGTGCAGACACTATGAGTTACCCACTCAGTAACCTATCTCCTTTTATCTTGCTAGCAGAGCCCTAGTCCCCTTTGCTCAGCCCCAGAAGTACTTGCTGTCCCAGCCTCCCTTGCAGCTGAAGGTGGCCATGTGCAGGTCTAGCCAATGAAACAAGTGAAAGACTGTTGGAGGGGTTTTTGGGAAAGCTTGTTTTCCTGATGAAGAGAAAAGCCACAGCCCATGCCACCCTTTCTTCCTGCCCTGCTTTTTCTATGCCTTGAATGTTCACATGATGCTGGAGCTACTGCAGCTAATGTGAAATATGAGACAACAAGCAGAAGGGGGAAAAACCCCAACACACTTCAGACAGCAAAGCAAAGCAGAGGAAGAATATGAATCTCTTGTGGCATTGCTGGGTTTCTTGATATGGGAGAAAAATAAAGTCTTCCTTTTAAGCTATTGCTATTTGTTTTACATGACTTGCAATCAAATACATTTCTAATGAGTAAAATCTGACATTGGTTGTTCGCTGTTATCATCCCAGACGAAGGATGGCATAGTCACAACTATATTCTCCAGTATCTGTGGCTAATTTGGGGAGCCCAAAGAAAACCAGTTGGATTATGGCTATGATGATTAATTTTATGCTGAACATACTTGGCTAGGTTATGGTGCCTGGCTGTTCGGTCAAACACCGGTCTAGATGTTGCTGTGAAGGTATTTATAATGAGCTTAAAATTTAAATCAGTAGACGGTGAATAAAGCAGATTACTCCCCACAATGTGGATGGGACTCATCCAATCAGTTGAAGACCTTAAGAAAGAATAAAGTCCCCAAATGAAGAGAGAATTTTGCCTGCAGACTGCCTTTGGACTTGAGCTACAACATGAGTGCTTCCCTGGGTTTTTAGCCTACAGCCTGCCTTTTAGATTTCAGACTTGCCCACTACAGTGGTGTCTGCCAATCCCTCAAAATCAACATTCTCCCTCCCCCCTCTCTCTCTCCCTCTCTCCTCTTTCCCTCCCTCCCCCCCCCCCCTTCCTCTCCTATTGGTTCTGTTTCTCTGAAGAACCGTGACTAATATATTGGGTATAAAGAAATTCAGGGAAAGAATGAACTTTTGTGGAAAACAAAGGCCCCTTGAGATTTATTATACCTTAGTGGAAATCATTAAGAATTGTCATTCCAAATTTTGTTGAGCATGTTTATAATTTTTTTTCTTTTGGCAATTTTGGAAAAAGAAAAACTTGATCTGTCACCATTTTCTCTTTTGATCAGAGAGTAGCCTACATTCCTTCCAGGCTCAATTTAATTAATCTTCAGCCTTCTTCCTTTCTGTTCTGTGAAGTTGTATCCGTTAGAATCTGGCCCAGTGGCCAGTGTCTTCACAAGCCAGTTTTCTACCAAATGCAGATGTGAGTCTCCTGGCCCTGGGCTCACATTCATGATCTCATTCTATCATCCAGGGGTTTCTTTGTTGCTGTCAGAGTTAAAACCATAGGCCTGTCTTCTGCTGCTTGGAATGAAAGCTTATGGGATGAGAAGAACCTATCAACAGGAGTAAATTATTTATGAAATTGGATTTTAGCATTTTAACTTCTGAGCATCTTGCTGGATTGAATTGCTGAAAAATGACAGCATTTCTGAATAGTAGGATGAAAGCCATACTGAAGCACAGATGTTAGTCTGGCTCTCACCTGTTCTCACTAATGGCTGAATGCTCTGAAACAGACTGGCCTTGGGCAGGATCAGGCGCACAGGGATCTGACTCAGTCTCCCAGGTCTGCTTTATGTCCTTTGTCCAGTTAATCCCTTCAGTGGGTCCTTCCCCTCTGCGGCCACATTGCTGTCTCCTCATGGAGAGAGAGAGAGAGAGAGAGAGAGAGAGAGAGAGAGAGAGAGAGAGAAGAATTCCATTCTCTCTTCAATACCTCCCAAAACCTCCTGTATGCAGATGGGCAATCTAATCAGAAAAACTCTGAATCTCTTTAAACTTTCATCTAGCAGCAGTCAGCAAACAATGGCCCTTGGACCAAATCAGGCCATCATAGCCTTCTCGAGTTAAAAATAAAAAAAGAAGAACATGTGACAGAGACCACATGTAGCCTACAAAGCCTCATAATTACTCTCCGGCCCTCTGCAGAGAGTTTGCCGACCCTCTGGATTCTAGGGGAGTAAAGGCCTTCGCAGCGGAACTGTGCGCGTGAGCGAGGGAGTGGAGGGCTTCTGTGGCATGAGGCTTGGGCCAGCTCTGTTTCAAAACAAACAAAAAGATACAAAGAGAAGTTCTTGGAAATTTGGAATCAAACAACTTGTCCACAGGAAATGGATGCATTAATGATAGACTTCTGTGAATGGGAAAAACCTAATGCCTTTATTATCATAGATTCTGTTGAAAATTAAACGCTAGTTAATAATCCATATACACCTCGCCCCAGGTACTGCCCAAAGCATTTTCACACATTTATCCCGCGGAATCCCCACAACAACTCTAAGAGGTAGGTATAGTTGCTGGCCCCATTTTGTGGATAAGTAAAACAAACCTTGTGGATTAAACTGGTCCGGGATACACAGCTGGTTAGAGGGAGAACCTGGACTCAGATTCATGACTGACACCAGCATGCAGCCACCACCCTATCTATGTCCTTTTCCAGCTCTAGGCCGTGCGACAGTTTTCTTTCCACAGTCCCCTGGAAGGTTCTTGATTCCCGAGCCTGCTTGCCCATGCTTCTCTGCCCTCCTGCTTCCCACGCTAAGCCCCAGTCTCCTCCAGCCCACTGCTCCTAACAGCGCTCGCAGCGTGGGGTGAGGGAGATGCAGGCCGTGCAGTCGTCCCGCTGCACTACGGAACCGTGTAATACATCCCAGTCCTTCAGGAAGTTTGACAAACTGGAATGTGTGTTTAGGTTTCTAAACTCAGAGGCATTTCAGAGCAAAGGGGATCTGGCTGTGTCCTCCAGATGGTCGCAAATGGTTTTACTCTTCTGTGTATGGCAGGGTTACAGCTGCCACTGGACCACAGCTGTTTACAGAGTCTGTGAAGGAGAATATGCAGAGAATGTCCACGTTTTAGGCCTGCTTCTTGCTCCCTTAGGGAAGGAGAGCAGCCTGGCCTGCAAGGTTCCAATGTGAAAACGTGCCCGTTTGGTTCAAGAAGAATTTATTGAAGAGTTGTAAAGGGTTGAAACGCAAGCCTAGAATGCATGTGCCAATGGGCACATGTTATTTTCCTGTGGCTGCTCTAACAAATTACCACAAACTAGCTGCAAGGGAAGCTAGGAAAAATAAGTGTGTGTGTGTGTGTGTGTGTGTGTGTGTGTGTGTTTAATCTAGGTGTACTGCTATATTGAATAAAATGAAGGGTCAATTAGTAAGGAAGAGACGGAGAATGGATATTGGGTGGGCAACTAGGGCTCTCTACTACATAGGCCTTGTAAGTCAGGTAAGTCTTAGCACTCATGTGGCAGAGGCAGAGAACACTGTCACCTTCTCCAACTTGTAATAATAGTAAAAGTAGCTAACGTTTGCTGAGTGCTCACCATGTGCCAGGCACTGGTCTTGGTTCATTCCAGGTTCAATAATTCTTCCAACAATCCTCTGATGTTGGCATTATTATAATACGCACTCCCATTTACACATGGGAAAACTGAGGCTCAGGGAGGTCAAGTAATTTGCCAAGGGTCACATGACTAGAAAGTGGCAGAGCCAGGATTTGAACCAGATATGCTTGTCTGTACCCCACAGGGCCAGACTGTTGTGAGATCTGGAAGAGGCTTGAGGGGAGGAGTGAGGTGATTTTGTAGCACAGTGACTGTGTGAGAATGGCCGCTGGGCTGCTTCATCTTTCTTTTTGGTGCATTAACTAGATGTACAGTACTGACTTGGCAACTCTGTGTTATATTTTACCCGTCCTTTGAAAATATTTTCTCAATCTTCCCACCTTCTTCTTAGCTGACAGTCATACACACACACACACACACACACACACACACAAGCTTCCTGACCTATGATGGGGTTATATTACAATAAGCCCAACATAAACTGAAAATATCATAAATTGAAAATGCATTCAGTACTACACTGTAGAGTTTCAGTTGTTGACTTTTGCGATCATGTGGCTGACTGGGGGCTGTGGCTCGCTGCAGCTGCCCAGCACTGGAGAAGGTAACATACCATGTAGCACTAGCCTGGAAAAAGACCAAAATTCAAAGTACAGTTTCTGCTGAATGCGTGTCACTTTTGCACAATCATGAAGTCATAATATTGTAAATCAAACCATCATAAGTCAGGGACCACCTGTGTGTGTGTGTCTGTGTGTATGAGTGTGTTGTGCATACACACATTGATTGATACCTGCAATAACAGGCGGACTCTCCTGGACACAGCTAACTCCCTGAGCTAACTCTCTGACCTGTCTCTCTGCCTCAACATCCTGTCCACCTCTCCACCTTCATGGCTTTGTACCTACCAGTTTTGGGGATTTTTTTCTTGGAATTCTCTCCCTTCTCTCTGGTGATCCTAAATTTAAGCTGCTTCCTCTAAGACCCAGGCCAGTGTCCTCACACATGATGCCTTCCCTCTCAGACTGCCCTTGCTGAGAGATCTTTCCCCTCCCGTCTCCTCCCCTCCCCATCCCTGCCTGTCTCCCCATCTCATCAATTTTCAGTGCCTCCTTTCTGTACCACCCGCTTGGCCTGGAGTCGCCTCGTGTCTTGTCTTTTGGGCCCTCATTAGACTGTACATATTTTAGACTGTACATGTTTTGAAGATCAGGGGTGTATCTCATGTCCTGTAAGTCCCCAGCACCTCATCCCTTCATGCCCACCTCTCTCCCAAAAAGCAGTCGCAGTGCCTTCTAGCACTGGCTCAGCCAGTTCCGGGCCCACTGAAGAGCTCCCGCACACACGCACATATTGCATGCATGTGTTCATGCTAGACTCCTGTTTATGGAGCTAAGACACAGAGAGTGAGGGAAGGGAAGTGGTCACGCCAGGCAAGAGCAGGTGGAACCTGTCTCGGTGGGGTTTCTCCTTTGCTCCTGCACCCCCTTACAGTGCACAGCTGCCAGTAGCACTCTGCAGATGGGGCTCAGCCGGAGTTAGGAAAACAGCCCACGCCTTGCTCGGCCACTGTCCTTTTAGTCTCGGGCTCGCCCACCCCAGGAAGAACTTACACTAACAATCCGTGTTCTTGAATTTGTGGGACTGTTTACAAGCATCAAGCTCTCCGGGGTCTGACCTGGACTCAGCAGCAGTGAGATCACATCTTCACTGGGGAGAGAAGGCAGGGTCAGTGCCCAGCAGACCCTGGGCACCATCTCTGCCTCCAGCCTCCAGCACCCCTGAGAGCCCATTTCTGTGAACTTTCCCAGATGGCTAACATTTCAGCATCTCGTCATCACTAAGGAAAAGGACTCCATCTGATGGGAACTCAGGTGCCTCAGGAAGGACGTGAGGACAGTGGGGAGCATGGCTGCCCTGGCTCTTCCGATGCTGCCTGAGAAAGGTGCAGCTTCATGCCCATGGTGGGCCGGCCACCTCCCCCTACCTTCGCTTTCTGCCCTGGGCTTCTGAACTGGTTTCACCAATCAATACCAGGAGGCAAGGCTCTTTGTGAAACCATAGAACAGGTCCCCTTCATTCACAGTGGCTCCATTGTGAGTGACTGCATTGCATTGAACAGATTCTGGGCAAAGCCCAGGTCCCAACTTATTCAGTCTTGTTGAGGATAAAATGGGGAGCTGATGTTAAAAGGAAGTACTCCATTCATTATCTGAACGCTCCTGGTGCTTCAGCTAGAACCAGCAGCTAAATAGGGGTCTGTGCAGCACAGGATTGAGGCCCATGAATTAGATATGTTTCCATGGTCCACAAGTGGGATAAGCCCCTAGTAGGCGACTCGATGACTATCTATAGGACATAACAGTGTCTCAGGCACACACTAGGTTCTGGGCCTCCGGGGCATCTTAGAACTTCTGCTCTTCTATGAATTCCCCCCAAGCCCCATTCTCAGTTACCAAGTCTTATAGGTTATTCCTTTGCAGAACCCATCCCTGTCCTCCCATCACCATCTCACAGCCACTCCTGGTGAGACATTTATCTGCTCCCGCCTGGATGGTGAAACAGTCCGAACCAATACTGCAATTGGTCTTCACTCAGCCTTAACATCCCTCTCCCCTTCTTTCTTCCCCTCAGCCTATGCACAAGGCCAGAATTCTTCTAACTTAAAAGAAAGAAAAAAACAATTTAAAAATCCTTCTCCCAACCAGCGTCCACCTATGCACCACTCTTCTCATCTCCCCACTTTGCTCATCTAATTTTTTCTTGGAGGTGCAGCAGCCTCCTTGCCTCCACTCCAGGTGTGACCCCTGGTGGTCTAGTCCTGACTTTCCTCCTGTCCCTCAGACCCTTGCCCGTGCCTCTTCCCCTCCCACTCTCTGGGGCGAGTGAAAAATGACACAGAGGGTGTTGTGTCCTCCCACCTCTGTCTGCAGACCCCAGCCTGGCCTCCTAAACAAAGGAAGGAGATGACTTCCAACATCACCAATATGCCAGGGTTGGGTGGCCTTAGTCGGCAAGCCTGCCAGTCCCTGGGTGTGCGGGGCCCTTTGGGGCCACTCGGGCACTGCGAGGGCAGGCTCTTCTCAAGCACGCAGGTGGCTTTGGAGATTCTTTAGCCCTGAGTTGACCTTCCTGAGGATAGAAATACTTAGAGGAGAGCAGGAGAGGGGAGAGCTCAGCAGGCATTTAACAGACCCTAGTGGCTGACTGCAGCTAACTCAGCCCTGCAGAATTTTGTTATGATGCCTCATGGTTATTTTTTTATCCCCATATTTTTACTACTTGATGACAGCTGGGTTTTCTATTTGATTTCTGACTGTGTGCATCAGGGTGTGATCAAAAGGAACCAACTCTATCCACCAATTTTCCTCTTAGCCTTGAAATGTAAGCAATCTAACCGAACCCATGATTTACCGAAAGTTAGGTGGGTATGACATCACCTTTGGATGCCAAACACTTAAGTCCTGTCAGCACAGAATAAACCTGTGGGGCTGCCTACCAGCCAGGGAGACGATGCCCTGCAGGGAGACACGGCCTCCTTTGTGACACTCATGCCCAGGCATTCTCGTTCCCTCCACGGGGTGTCCTTAAGAGCTGGGCTGTGGAATGACCCCTCCCTTCCAATGAACGTTACCGAAAGGGCAGCATTCTCAGCTGTCCAGAAATAACATTGCAAAAGAAATGCTGGCTCAATGGCTCCTTAGTTTCACATTTGAATCCAGAAATATTACTTATTTAGTGGTCTGAATATCAGCCTTGGTTTTTATCCTCAAGGGGGAAGAGAAAAGATGGCAAACCTGCTTGAGAGGGTCTCCAAGACAAGACTTGTCATCATGAATAGCTGATTTCTCGGAAGGAGAAAAGAAAAGAAAAGAAAAGATGATTTAAAATATATACAGACCTTATTTTTTTAGAGCAGTTTAGGCTCAGAACAAAGTTTGGCAGAAAATACAGAGTTCCCGTATATCCCCTTTCCCCACATATGTCCCACTATCAACAGCCTCCCCCAGAGTGGTCCCTTTGTTACAGCTGATGCACCTACATGGACACACCGTGGTCACCCACGTCCACAGTGCACGTTAGGGCTCACTCCTGGTGCTGCACATTCCGTGGGTTTGGACAAATGCCTAATGACATGTGTCCACCTACAGCCTCATACAGAGTATGCGCCCCACCTGTCTGTCACTCTCTTCACCAACCCTTGGCAACCACTGTTCTTTTTACTGTCTCCATAGTTGTGTCTTTTCCAGAATGTCATATATGTGGAATCATACAGTACATAGCTTTTCAGATTGGTTTCTTTCACTTAATAATATGCATTTCTGTTTCCTCCATGACTTTTTTTGATAGCTCATTTCTTTTTAGCTCTCAGTAATATCCCATTGTCTGGGTGTCGTACAGGTCATTTTTCCATTCATTTACTGAAGGACATTTTGGTTGTTTCCCAGTATTGGCAATTATAAATAAAGCTGCTATAAACATATGCATGCAGGTGCTGGTGTGGACCTAAGATTTGAAGGCAATAGGGTAAAAAAGATGACTTTTTGAACCAAACTTGACGGACACCATTTCTGACTCCCATGTTATCAACAAAGCTTCACCTCAATACAGTCTGTAGAGGACTTTTCCACTTTTCTACAGGGGAGGGATGGAGAAGGATGAGGGGTTTCTACCCTGTTTCACGGTATGGAAGAGAGGTCAGCATGTAAACTCACTGAAAACCGTGACAGCAGGTAGCATGGAGCAAAGAGAAAGCCCAAAAGGGAGAGGGGGGGTCAAAAAGCTGTAAATAATAAACACACCTGTAATGACAGAGAAAGAACAAATAAAACAAAGTGAGACTTTGAACGTTAGTATCTACTTCCCTAATATTCAGATTTACACCATATAGAGCAAGTGCAGTTGCCTTTGCAGCCTCTCACCCCTTTCAGTGTGCCTCCCTCCCCCTCAGCCTCCTCAGCCCAGTGGGGACACACTGTCAGTCCCCAGGCAGTGCCAACAGAGTGGAAATGGCCTGATGCACCACTTCACTGGGAGGAGTTAGTGAACCTGCGTCTAAATGAACGTATTGCCCCCTGGACTAGGTTGAGTGATGGCCCCCAAAATATATGTCTGTGTCCTAATCTCAGAACCTGTGAATGTGACCTTACTTGGAGAAAGGGTCTTGCAGATGTAATTGAGTAAAGGATCTTAAGATGAGAAGGTCATCCTGGGTTATCTGATGGGTCCTAAATCCAGTGACAAGTATCCTATTAAGAGTCACACAGGAGCCCGGCCGGGCGTGGCTCAGCGGTTGAGTGTCAACCTAGGATCCAGGCTCGATCCCCAGTCGGGGGGCGTGCAGGAGGAAGCCAATCGATGACTCTCTCATCATTGATGTTTCTACCCCTCTCTCTCTCCTTTCCTATCTCTGAGATCAATAAAGATATATTTTTTTTAAAAAAAGAGTCACACAGGAAAAACAGACAGAAGAGAAGGAGGCAATGTGACCACAGAAGCAGAGGTGGGAGTGATGTGACCACCATCAAGGAAAACCAATAGCCACCAGAAACTGGAAGAGGCAAAGAACAGACTCTTCCCTGAAGCTCCCAGAAGGAGTGTGGCCTTTTGACAACTTGATTTCAGGCTTCTGCCTCCAGCACAATCAAAGAATAAATTTCTGCTGTCTTAAGCCACCCAGTTTGAGGTCACTTGTTACAGCAACCACAGGAAACTAATACATCCCCCTCAGGACATTTTTACTTTAACAAACACAGCATATTGATTGACAATAATTGCATTGGACATTGTCAGTCTTTCTGGCCATCCAGCATCTAAACCCGTTCCATGTTTAGGGATGCAGCAGATACATCATGTAGGATATAATTTCACTGAAGGATGATTATTTAGTCCATAAATTTCTAGCCTTTCACATTTGGCTGAAGACCTCGGTGAGCTCTGGAAGTTATACACATTTTATTTTTTTCCATGCCCTGCCTCCTCCCATTAAGTTAAAGGTCCTCGAGTGCAGGAACCCATTCCCCACGATGTCTATGACCACACAACATACACTTGGTGTGCACTTAGGATTGTTTGACCATAAAATAGAAAGTCTAAACAGCCTCCCTGAATTAAGGAGGCCAATGATGCTCTTAGAAATATAAATTCCTAAAGAATCTCCCTTTTTCCAGCCTTTCCCTTTCCCCATCTATTCTCCACATCGTAGCCATTGACTTGTCTAATCTGTAAGTGTAATGACTCTTAAATGCTTTCATTGGCTTTCCATTGTATAAAGGCCAGAATTAAACACCACTTGGAAGGGACAAAACACGGGACTTCCAAATCTGGCTTCAAATGTCCTGTTAAGTTAATCTCTCATCTTTCCATTCTCAATACCTATCTCCCACCAGACCCCTCCTACCCCACGGCCACCCTCAAATTCTGCATGCTTCGAGGACACTGTGTCCTTTCAGGCTTTAACTTGAGCCAAACTGGGACACTCAATAAAACCCAGAATGCTAGTCCCTTCACCTACAACACACCATTTCTCCTCCCTCTACTGAATAATAATAGCAGAGACTATATTTTGTGTATTCCAAACTATTTCCATTTCCTCTTGGACACCCTGGAAGACTGCATTATCCAGTCTCTGTGGGGTCATACGTCTAGTCTGGCCAATGGTATTTGGGTGAACAGAATGTGTGTCACTTTCCGATCTGGCTTCTAAAATGCCCTGTGGGATTCTCCATGTTCTCCCTCATCACCTGATGGCTGGATGAGGGAGACTGCAAGGCCCACAGCCTGTGCAGACATAACACGAAAGGATCCTGGGTCACAGGATGCCCGATACTCAATCTGAAGTGCCAAAGAATGTTTTATTGTGCAAATCTCTGAGACAGGCTTGTTTGCTCTAACATCACCCTATCCAGACCAATACATTTATTCTTGAACAGCAGTTGAGTATTAATTTCTGTGGGTGGCCCTCAACTCTCCTAGAAGGAGCTAATCCCTTCTTTCTTGGTAGTTTCATAGCACTTTGTGTTGATGCTTTTTTTTAAAAACTTTTAACTAGTTTTAATGATAGAATTAATAGAATAACATCACAGAATATCAATTGCTTTTTAAGCCACTCATAAGCCTATCACTTTAACTATAACATTTATAATATTTTGCATAATTCCCTTCTCTCTTAAATATGCATATGTTTTCAAAGCATGTTTTTAAAGTGTAGTCTTTATTCCACTCATTCCAAAAATTATGTTAAGGCAGGGATAAATATAATTTTGTATCTCACCTTTTCTCTTCACATAATAATACCGCAAGTGTTTTTCCACATTGAGAGATTCTTCGCAATGAGTACATAATATTGCATTTCAGATTTTGGTTCATTTTCCTAGGAGAGATTCCCAGAAGTGAGTTTACTGGTGTGAATATTTTTATGGGCTTTACAGTATTTCCAGATTGCTTTCTAGAAAGAGTTGTGCTAGTTTACAGTGCCAAAAGCAAAGTGTAAGAATGCTCAAATTACTGAGCCTCCCCTTGGTTATTTATACTATCTTTAATTTAATTTAAAAAGATTAAGCTTATTTACATTTTAATTTACTTCCATTTGATTACTAATTAAGTTAAACTTTCCTCCATATAATTATTTAATTACATTTTCAATTTTGTTAATTATCTGTTTGGGTTCTTATAGAGTTGTCTGGTTTTAATTCGATCTGTTTCTTGCCTATGTTTATAAAGTACTTAATAAAGATATCAATCCTTTGTCAAATCATCCACATTTGTTCAAATTTTTTCATTCAGCAGATAGTTACTGAGCACCACTTAGTGCCAAGCAGTACTGTGGATACATCAGTGAACAAATAAGATAAAAATATTTTTGTCCTCATGTTTTATCTCTCTCCTTAGACAGTAGTTGTAGGTCTATTTGAATTACTTCTTCCAAGTGAACTGTGAGTAACTAGAGGGCAGGGATGAGACTGTAGCTTATTTTGATTCCCCATTGCCTTTCATCACATGTGTGACCCATAGAAGATATTCAACATTGGTTTATGCTTAGAGAGAGAGGCCTATAGTTCAAAATCTTCAAAATGATGTTTCCAGCTCCCTAACATCTGGGCACACTTTAACTTAATGCTTTATATCCACTATAATAAAAAATGGCTTCTCTACTGCCACCAGCCCGAGAAAAATGCTAACTCTGTGCTTATCAACCATTGCTGCCCATCAGGCTCACCTGGAAAGTTAAAAACAAAACCAAAAAGAAGCCCACCTCATTTTCAGCGCCCACTCTCAGACCAACAAAGTCAAAGTCTCCAGTATTTTTTAAAGCTCCCCAGTGATTTTTCATGCACAGCCAGAATTGAAAACCACAAGCAAGGTTGAGATGTTTGAAGGAGGGTTAGGTGAGAGGACCTAAAAGCTATTTCTTTTAGTTGGTAGGAAACACTCAGCTGCTTGAGTTCTTTGCTTCTCTCTCCCTTCCTTCTCACAGACAGCATCCATTCATCCAGGGCTATTCCTTATGGATGTGGAAAAAGTCCAGGGCCAATATTTGATGAAAAGGAGTATTCACTTGAGACTCTCATTGTAGCTCTGAAAGCTACACTCACATGGAAGCTCTGTGAGGGAAAGGACTTTTCTCTGTTTACTTTGTGTCTCCAGAGCCTAGTGCCATGGCTGGGGATGCTTGTTACAGCACCCAGCTCATCCTGACTAGTCCACTCCTTGAATAGTCTTTGGAGCCTTTCCCCAGTTTTCCCAGGAATAAATGGAACCCATCAAGAAAGTCCTGTTAGCATCCACCATTCCCAGAGGCAGGAGAAAATGTTGTGGCCCAAACATCAGTCACTGGTGAGGACTTCCCTTACTAGAGTAACTTTTGGCAAGCTGGCATTGGCGGTGGCGGCGCATCAGCAGCAAGCACAGCGGCCCTGCCACGCCTAGGAGGCTGATCTCACACCAGCTACAGTCAGAGAGGAAACGAGGGGCTTTCTGTATGGTCCCACTCAATGCAAAATGGTTTAGAATGGGGTCTATTTTAAATGGAGCATCTGGTATAAATTCACATACTTAACAGGGATAACTACCAAAGCATCTCCTCTCCTCTGAACATCAAATCATCATCGCAGTCTTTCCTTCCATCCTTAAATAATGTAAATACTAAACTAAGTTCTTTTGCTCTCCTTCCTCAGGAATGTGCAGACCAGGAGGCCTCATTATAAGTCTGGACCAAAAGGCAATTTGTACATGATCCCTTGAAATACTATTTTTGTAAGTCAACCACTCTCTTCTTGTAAATTGTGACAACCTGCTTAGTAAACACTCATTGGAACTTAAACCTGATAACATAACTATAATATGCAAGTGCAAATACTTTGGAATCCTTTGGTATTTGTGCTTGAAAATGAGTTTTCTACAGACTGTTTTTCTCTACCACATAGTCAACAGGAAATACTTCTGAAAATTTTTGAAAACTGAACCATAAAAAAAAAAAATAGTACCAGGATGCATTGGGCAATCAAGAGTGTATTTTGTTGTTCGGCCTCTGTGAAGAAATGTTCACCACTATTGGTATCTTCCCCTTTGGGGGGGTCATCTCTTAAGGAGAGTCAGCGAGAAGTCAGATGGCATCTCATTCTGTTCTATAAACACCAGGATCCTTTCAGTTTGCACAACAGCTTTGTTCAAAATGCTTAGATTACCATCTTAATTTCTCCAGAGAAAACAATATCCTGAAGAGCCACCATCCTTTCTACTTTTGTTTCAAGCACTTTCCATAATCCCTAAAATGTGGAAGGTCAAACAAAGAGTGCATCCTTTAACTCCAGGCCAGACATAATAAGATTTAATTTCCACACGTTCCTCTTCTGATTTCACATGCTATAGAGGCAAAAGAAGTTCTGCTCTTTATCAGCCTGAAATTTTTTTGCAGAAATTTGGGGCCACTAGGAAATCTAAGAATCCCTCCAGTATAGCCCAGGATAAGTTGACGTCTTCTAATACCTCTCAAGGAAATGTCAAGCTTTTGCAACTGAACCGAGAGACATTTAAAAGGGGCATTTGGGTGGAACATAGTAGGAAGCAGTAAATAGCTTTGGGGAAGAGGCAGGGTTATCTGGGATTTATAGGTCTTGCAAATATTTATGCAAGGTGTTAAAAAGTAGCATCTCTCCTTCTTAAGATTATTGGCCAAAGTGGGCTTATGCCTTTACTTTGTAAGTAAATATTGCTATGAGATTCTAAACAAATTTATTAGGCCTGTCACCAGCAGCCAAATATTTATGTAAGCTCCGTGGGTTGAAAAGGTAGTTTAAGGAGACTGTTTTAACCACAGCTTTGTAAATGTTTAAGGTAACATCCTGTCTCTTTGAAACCATTGCACCTAGCCATATCATCATATTTATAATAAAAAGACAACATGTTCAAAGTGATGCATTATTTCCTGCTGTCCAAAGTTAGGCTTCTATCTTTTTATCATAGCCAAACAGAAAAAAGAAATGATTTCAGAGAGACCCTTCTATGCAAGACCTGGGAAGAAGTCACTGAAAATGTTACTAGTGGGAGTTGGGAGAGAGAAAATGTTGGGGCAGATACAAGTAGGAGGAAATAATTTTAAATAATGCAATTAGGCCTTGCTTAAAATGCGCAGACATATTTAACAACTGTATTCCTTTTAAATCAATCAACTTTGCTTTTAGAAACTAAAAGCAATTACTAATTACTAATGAAGTTTTATCGCCAAGTCTGGTCTGGTTACCATAATAAGCTCTGTGAGTGAGTGAGTGAGTGAGTGAGTGAGTGAGTGAGTGAGTGAGTGAATGAGTTTAGCTAAGTGAATTCTGGGCTTTGCTAAGCTCTGATGAGTTTCATTTGCTTGTGGTCCCATTGGTCTCATGATCAGACGATAATATATCAGTCAGGACTCTTTCAGTTGCTAGAGAAAGAAACCAAACTCAAACCATGCACCATCTCACGGAAACGTCCAGGGGATACATCCTGGGGCACAGCTGGATTCAGGTGCTCAGAGCTATTGTCAGAATCCTTTGCTTAGCTTTCCTTCGTGTTGACTTCTCTCTCAGGCAGGCTTTAGCTGTTGTGGTGGCCAAGATGAGCACCAGCAACTCCAGCCATTTTACAAACTACACACAGAGGACTGGTCCCAACTGGGATGCTTGGCTCTTCACAGCAATCATTGCGACTCTACGTGCCTTCCCCTGGGACCAGGGGCAGCCTATGAGGGTTGTGGTCAGCTGTGATGTAACCCCAGAGATTGAAAGAAGGGAAGGTATGATTATTAGAAAAAATCTAAGTAGCAAAAGATGTTTTGCTGCTAAATGATAAAAAATGATTGATACCTTTTGTAGTTATGCACAATCACAAAAGGCTTATTTTTAGATTCCAAAAATGATACTAAGATATGGGTACTAAGCAAGGATCTAGAGACCAGAAGCTACCTACAAACCGGGTGGCCAGTAACATGGCCTAGAGCTCACCTCATGCAGAAATTAAGAGGTTGGAGGGGATCAGAAAAATAGTTCCTTTATGTAGAAGTTTACTAAATACCCATCACTAAGAATTTCACCAGATCTGCCCAAATTTGCTAGCATCCTAGTGTTGACTGACCTAAGGGTATGTTAAAGACTAAGACAGTTTATCTCAAATATGGGCCTTGTTTTATCTGAGGTGCTTATATAAATGCAGATTCCTGGAGCCAGACCTCCTTGTCATGCTCACTGGGATTAGGATACCTGCATTTTCATATATTCTCCAGGAAATTTTGAATGAACTGGCTTACATGGTAAAATCTGAGAATTTTAGACTGTGGGGTGTATGACTCCATTTGATATTTGCTCAGCACCTGGTAGTTGGCATCTTGCTGATGCTACATGAACAAGAAACAATGGCCCCATGTTATGACTAGAGTACAGACCCAGTCTTTTGGATACCAGGGTAGTGTACTAACTATAATTATCAGCCCCAGTTCTTCACCTTGAGAGTCACATTTTTGCCTTAATCTCACATTGGCAGAGAATACTTCCTTGCCTCTTTTTTTAAAAAAATTGTTTTTAATTGATTTTTAGAGAGAGGGGGGAAGGGAGAGGGGGAGAGAGAGAAGCATCAATGTGAAAGCGAAACATCCATTGGCTGCTTCTTGCTTGCCCCCTACCAGGAATGGAGCCTGCAACCTGGGCATGTGATCTGACCAGGAACTGAACCAACAATCTCTCAGTGCACAGGATGATGCCCGACCCACTGAGCCACATAAGCTAGGGCTTCCTTGTCTCTTGACTATTTGGCATATATCTTGCTTTGGCCAATGGGATGTGGGCAGATGTCACAGTATACAGTCCTCAATCTGAGCCTTAAGGGACCTTCAGTATCTCTATTTGCCCTCTTGCACTTCTGCCAAAGCCGTGAGATGAGCTTCTCCTGAATAGTTGCTGCCTTTCATCCTGAGCCCAAATGGAGCACATTTGGAGAACGGCTTCCAGGTTAGTCCAGCTGGACCCACACCTTGAAGCAGAGCCTCCCAAACAAGCCAAACCTCGATCAGCCAAGCTCACGGACAGGTTCATGAGAAAAAGGGCAATTGTTTTAAATCTCTGAGTTTGGGGGTGGCTTGTTGCACAGCATTGCTGTAGAATAGCAGCTAACAAATACAGTTAGGGGCTATAGGCATCTTTGGGGGTTGGTTTGGTTTGCTTGGGGTGGACTCCCTGCCCATATTGAAGAAAACAGTTGGGAGAGTGAGCAGTTTCCGTTTCACTAGGAAGCTCTCTGGGTATTAGGTGGCCTTAGCCACATGGGAATCCAGAGGAGTTAAAGAAGAAACCTGTGTTCATTGTCAGGACCAGCCTGGTCAACAACAAACACTGAGGTCACCTACTATATGCCAACTGCAGGGCCCATGCTCTGGAAAAGCTATGCTCTCACTGCCAGACCATCCCTGGGTCTCATTAGAAATTCCATCTGAATGTATTGACTGGCCAGATTTCCCTCAGGAAGCACTCATTGAGAAATGAGATCCTTCAAGGGAAAGAATTCTCCCTAATCCTACCCACCATGCTAATCTCTACACTGAACAAGACTTCATCAGAGAAGTTTCCAAGAAGCCAAGAGTCGAGTGGATCGACTTGTCCTTGGTGAACTTCAGACTCCTTCCTCACTGTGCTTCCCAGGCTTTCAGGAGAGCAGGGTTGGCTGTGTCCTACCTGATGCCTCTATTCTTGCTTTCCGATTATGGCTGCTACCCAGAACCAGCTGCATAATTTGCAGGGCTCAGTGCAAAATTAAAAACTCAGGGCCCATTCAAAAATGACTCCGAATTTCAAGACAGGGACCACAGAACATTAAACAAGGTATGGACCCTTCTGAGCATGGGGCCTGAGGTGGCTGCACAGGTCTCCCCCCAGGAAGCCAGTCCTTCTGCCACCTGAAGGCTAGCTCAGATAGGCGATGTCTACACAGGTGTCAAAAGAAGCACCAGCAAAGGGCCTGGTCCTGGGTGGAATTAGGAGATGACCCACAGACATTCACTCAACAAACACATGGTGCAGACCCCCTCCAGATCGCCCATCAGGCAGAGTGGTTAAATCCAGTGAGGGCCAACATGCAAAGAAGTCAGCTGCCTCCTCCTGCCCAGCCCTCTCCCGGGGCTGGATGATGCAAGCAGGCACAGCAGACACCGGGGAACTGTTCTGCAATCCTGCACCCCTCCAGCTGGGCCTTTCCTCACAAGCATTCCAAAAATATTTGCCTGTGAGCCCCCCGACGTGCTTCAAATGCAGTTCAGACTTGCCCGTGGATCTGAGCGATCACAGCTGTCTTGCAAAGGTTACATAAGCAGAGCACAGAGTTTTTTCTCCTGCTGCCCATGGGGTCCTCCCAGGACTCAGGGCAGCAGAGAAACCCTAGTGCCAGACTCCACCAAGGTAAGACAATCACCCTGCCGCCACAGCAACTCCAGGGGCTCCTGGCACATGGTGACTGCTCAGCGCGTGCAGACACTTGGCAAACAGACCTTCCTTTGAAGTCCAGGCAAAACTGGGCAAACTCTGCAGCCCGGGAATGTGGCCGTCAGTGGGAGAAAGGGTAGAACGGGGGCCCCAACTCTTCTTCCCTAAAAGTTAGGAGTTGGCACTTGGTTTTCTACAGTGTTGGAGCTTCTGCTATTGCTGCAGAGCTCGGAAGACTGGCTGCTCCTTCATCCTCTGAAAAACAAAGCCCAGATGGAAGTGCCCACTCTGTGTGCTCCTGGTTTCCCTTGAAGGAAATCAGACAGGGATGACTTGGCTACAGGTGGATATAGTCTCAATCAGTGGTTCTCAAAGTGTGGTCCCCAGACAAGCACCATCAGTAACTGTAAGAAATGCAAATTCCAGGCCCCACCAGATCTACTAACTCAGGAGCCCTGAAGGCAGGAACCAATAAGCTTTTAACAAGCCTTCCAGGTGATTCTGATGTAAATAATGGACCTCATGCCTGAAAGCATCACACCACTAATTTTCAACAGTAAGCATTTTGAGGATCATCACAATGCCAATAACCAACATTAATTAGGCATTTCTGTTTGCCAGGTATGATCCTATAGGCTTTTACATGCATGGCGACTTTTATAAGCCATCCAGTTTTTGGTGTTTCATTAGAGCAGCCAGAGCTAAGACAGTTGGGGATCCCTAAACACTGCTGCTGGGTCTTTATGGGATACAGTTGGGGTGTCTATGTTCATAGTCAACATCAGTATCAGGTGTTTAACATGCACCACACAGCAACTATGCTGGGCTCTTGACATCTCTGCCCAACCAGGCCCACGATATAGGGTGACACAAGGGAAAATAGGGCGTAACCGAAGTTTGCAACCATCTCCTGCTTCATAACGACAGCTGACATTAACCGAGAACTTGCTATATGCCTGGCCCTGGCCTGAACACTCCACGCAACATTATCCTAACTGAACCAGGAGGAAATGGGAATGCATATGAGTTCATGCATATCTTGTTTTTTTCCAGGTTGTACAGCTAGTAACTGATGGCACCAGAACTCAAACTCAGGCAGCCTAGCTCCAGAGCTAGGGCCCTGAACCACAACCCTGCCTCCTCTTAAACACAACCTGAAGTGGAGTTTGGCTGCAGAGAGGAATGTGCCCAAGTCCTCCCCATCCCAGCCACCAACAGAGACCAGACTGAAAGGAAGCACAGAGTTCACCTGGTGTGGCCCTCTGCCACAGCCCAGGGAAGGTGTTATTATCAATATATGAAGTAACCAAGGCTCTTAGTTTAAAACAGAAACACAAACTTGCCCAAGTATAATTAACCGATGAGTGGTGGCTAAATCAATAAACATGTATTAGGTGTGTTCGGTTTGGTGGGAGTCTGACGGAGCATGAATAAGAGGCCCCATGGCTTCAGGGGCCTCCTCACTGAGCTGTGTTTGTGCCCCGGGGGGTGAGGGGAGCGGAGCCACAGCTCTGTTTGCCTGGCTGTGCCATGCACCCCCAGGGTCTGGCACACTGCTTGTTTGCTGGTGGCTGTGCTAACAGGCTGGCCTGATCCAGCGGGCAGCTGGGCAACCTCTCCTTACACATATGCAGCCCCTGCCCCTGGCCCCATGTGCTAGGCACAGGCTTCTGCCAACGTCCCATCTGGCAACCCGCTGCCAGGGAGAAGGGCTTTACGGAAATGGTCCCGGCGGACCTGGCTGGGTTATGGGACTCCTGCAGTGAGGAGCCACGTCAGGAATGAACCAAAGGCCACCCTCAGCAGGACTCCGTGAGGGGAGCATCTGAGCCAGGTCCCGCTCTTGCTCAGCATGAAGCGAAAAGGCTGATGGGCTCCAGGGTGGGGCACTTAAAACCACCCGCTAGAGAAACTGCCCGGTGTTCCCTGACATTTGGGAGACTGATCGTTCCACCCAAAATGTCTAAGAGTATGGAGTGGAGGAGCAGCTTGCCTGAGAGAGGCTGGTGCTTGCTGAGATTGGGGTGGGGAGGGCAAGGATGGATGGGTGTTTCCTGAGCCAAATGCAGACTCCCTAAGGAAGGAAGCTGATGCCGGGTTATCTCCAAAGGGATCTTACACAAGAGGGCCTCCAGGAGGGGTAGGATGACCCCCAACAGAGAATCAACCCAAAGCCAGAGGCTGGGGCAGGGGGACACTACAGCCATTGAAAGGAGACCTTGCCTCAAAGGAACCCCACATGTGAAATCCTCAGTGCTGAGGACCCCAGGGTACCCCAAAGAAGAGCAAGCTTTTGGGCACGCAGCCCACAGAGGACCCTAACACTAAACTGCAGCGACAACTTTGCCTTTGCCTTTAATGCACCCAACCCCATCCTGACCCTTGAGACCAAAACACCACTTGGAAGAGGAGGGCGGATGCTGAGGAAGGAAGGAGAAAATGACTGTATCCTGGTAGGTCAGGGATGGAGGGGGAGGAAAAGTTCTCATTGGATGAGAGTCGAGAGTTTTAATATTGGACAGAACCAGACTTTTAATATCTGAAATTGACCAAGAAGCCCTGCCGCGTGGCCTGCCTGAGGTTTTATCCAACAGGCAGCAAAGAACAAGTGATGTTCTCAGGGTGTCTGGTGACTAAGACAAAGTCATTTTCTAGCTAGAGTTTGATGCTCAATTCATTGAATTATCCATACTCACATGCTATGCACAAAAACCCTCCTTGTTGCATATATGTTCACAAGTATAAGGGTGTCCAAGAAAGGCGGGTTGTTGCTACATGATTCAAGATAATGCAGTATTATAATAGTTGTTGGGGAAAGTCAGGTCTACCAAGAATGGAGCAAATGCCAAGTATGATTCTTAGGTCCTTAGAGAGAGAGCAGGGCCCTAGGTCAGGACTTATTATTAAGAAATCCATACGTGACAAATATTAAAAAGACAACACAGAAAATAGTGGGGAGAAGATGGTATTGGGGAGTAGGTACCCAGGCTGAAAACTCAGTATATTCAATGCAGGGCAAGTGTCTATTTTGTACTAGATGATTATTACCTTTCTTTTGGACATTTTGTGGGCACTCACAATGTCCTGGGAACCATCAGGATATATGGGTGGTCGCTGCAAGTAATAAGTATTTCCATCACCTGAGTGGAATTTCTTATACTGTTGACTCACAAAATATAGTCAGTGTGCCTTCGCTTAAAAAACCCTTTCTTTCACACAATAGGTATTTTGCATAGTCACAGAACCCTAATTTTCTAATAGAATCTATCTGGCAAGCTGAAAAAATGCATGTAATGAAGCAAAATCAATGTCATTCCCTATGGAGAAGGAACTAGCAGATGTGTACTGGGTGGTGAGTTGCCTTTCGCTCCACTCAGGGATCGCCTTACATTTTCGCAGCCAACTCTTAAAATACTTCATACATTTTAGATGAATCGCTTTTGGTTGCACGCAAGAAGAAAGGAAAGCCTACTGCTTAAACAATTTTCAAACTTAGTAATAATACTAAACCTTATATAATATTTTAGGTAGAAACCAAGCGACCCCAAGTACAATGCCTTAAATAAGATGGAAGTTTATTTCTCTCTTATGCAAAACTGTAAAATGAAGCAGGTGGTCTTGGGTGCAGATGGTTCTAATCCCTGAGCTCATCCTTGCGCCCAGGCTTGGAATCTCTACCCTCAACATGTGGCTTCCATTTCTAGGCCTAAGAAGGCTGCTCCCAACACCTCTGCCACTCTGTCCCAGTGGCCAGGCCTGCCCCAGGCACTGTGTGCACCTCCTCCTTCCACATCGCTTCGGCCCAAGTGTGGTCACCAGGCCACAAGCAAAGATGGGCAATATGGTGTGCTGCTGGGCACCAAGGTGCCCTGTGAAACCAGGGCTTCTGTTAGGAGGTGAGAAATGAGAAAATGGATCCGGGGAGTGGCAGGGGCTGCCCTAAGTCTCCTCTATGCCTCAGTACTTGCTAGAAAGAAATTGAGCCTGTAATTTCGTTTAACTAACATTCAGTGGGTGCCTCCTATGTGTGGTATTCTATTTTGCCTTGGAGATAATCTCCCAAGAGTCTTCATTAATGTGATGACTTTAAAGGGAAAATCCCAACATTTTTAGCTAAACTCACAAACTACCCCTTCTGTAGTCATTTCTTTGTGGGAAACCGTGGCAAAGGCAAACCTTTTCTCTTCTCACCTGGCATCAATTGAAGGAAATGTCTTGAACACCCACAGATGGTGTGGCCCTGGATGAGCTCACGGGGACGGCATAATATTCCCCAGGTGCTAGGAAACGAACCATTCTGGTCTGGCAGGAAAAAGTCCTGCCAGGACTGCAAGCGATTGTCATGAGGCCTTTTGCTATGTGTCTTTCTCTCCTCATTTTCATGCCGCACATTTAGCACTACCCAAAATAAACGCTTTAAAGTTGCCCTTTAGGAGCAGAGGGGGCTCTGCCCTGGGAGGCAGAATTCCCAGGGTTGATGCTGGCTCCGCGGCTAACTAGTTATGTGACCTCGAGGAAATAACAGACAAGGCCCAGGTTTCTGGTTCTAGAATTCCTCCAGCAAACATGCACCTGCCGCCTGCTGTGCAAGCCCTGTGCCACCTCCTCTTTCACCTCCTTGGTTGTTCACGATGCCCTATGTATCCCAGCCTCTATGGACCACAAAAGCGGCTGTAGCTTCATCACACACACAAAGCAGACAAATGTTTGTGGCATTTGTATTATGGCAGAGACTGCTCAGTATCCCCAGTATCCATTCTCCTGTTCTTCCATTGTAATAAAATGCCCGATTTTCATTCGTGCACAAGGCCACGCTTCCACCTCCTTGGTCGCTGAAGGCAGCCATGCACCTAAGTTCTGGCCAATGGAGTGTGAGTGGAAGCCATGTGTGCAATTTCTGAACTGTGCCCTCTTATCGGTAGTGAGTCATCTTGGACCAAATGAATGATGATGACACCCAAGGATGGCAGAGAAATAAGATGAAAGAAGCCTGGAACCCTGTGTGAGCTTTCTATTTCTCTATAATAATTCATCCCAAAATGTATGGCTTAAATAACATGCATGATCTCAGTTTCTCTGGGTCAGGCATGCTTTGCTGAGTTCCCTGACTTAGGGTCTCTCACAAGGCTGCAAGCACGGTACTGGCCAGGCCTGTTGTATCCTATGGCTCAGCTGGGTAAGATCCACACCCAAACTCACTCAGGTGGTTGTCAGCAGCTGTCAGGACCCAGCTAGCTGTTGACCCAAGACATCCATTCCTTGCTGTGGGGGTCTCTCCACAGGGCCACTCACAGCACGGGAGCAGGCTTTCCTCGGAGTGAGCCAGAGAGTGAGCGCCAGCAAGACGCAAGTTAGTCCTTCTGTATCCCAACCTCAGAATCCACATCCCATCGCTTCCACCATGGATTTTTTTGTTAAAAGGGAGTCACTGAGTCCAGCCCACACTGAAGGGGAGGTGATTACACCAGGCTGTGAATACCAGGAGGAGAGAGTCACTGAGAGTCACTCTAGAGGCTGGATCCTGACACGGGGTAGTTGCCCTCTCATTCAGGTCTGCTTCTGCTACAACCCTCATGGGGACCTCTGTGGCCATTTTTGTAAGAAGTAACTCAGGTCCTCCCTGGCTTCATCTAATTTAAGAAAGGAAGAACAGCTGGCCTAAGGTGGGCCAAATCCATCCCAGGGGCACTTAGAATTGGGATCCAGAGAGCTGGGCCGAGTCTCTGGAGAACTGGGCCTCACATGACGCTAGGGCGGGGTCTGCGTGCGCGAGGGAGAGGGCGAGGCAGAGGCGAGAGGACCCGCTGCAGAGCGGCTCAGCCTGTGCTCCCCGTTGCAGGTCCTTCTGCAGCCTGGTCTACCCCCACCTCGTGTGCGAGATGATTCTGGACCTTTCCAAAAATACGTCCTCACCTCCCTCTGCCCTTTTGGTGTCTTTTTTTTTTTTTTTTTCATTTAAACTTGTTTGAATGGTCTTCAGGTCTTTGAAATTAAATAATATCCGACTCAGAAAGGCCCTTGGTTTTGTGTGAGTTTTCAGCACCCGACGGTAACATGGTCTCAACCAGCTCCTCACATCCCCCTGCAGTCTGCTACATCTCCCCTAAACAATAATGCAGCCTTGCCTGAAACATAGGGGCGCAGTCAACAGGGCCCCCTCGGGGAAGGAACTGTGCCAGGGAGGATGCTATATTCACATATGTCTCTTTAAAATTGTATCTTTATTGTTGAAAGTATTACAGATGTCCCTTTTAATTCCCCATTGGCCTCTTCTACACCCCCCTCCCCCCAGCCTTCACCACACTATTGTCTGTGTTCATGGGTTATACATATAGCATATAAATTCTTTGGTTAATCTCTTCCCACCCACCCCCGCCTTCCCTCAGAGATTCATCAGTCTGTTCCATGCTTCTATGTCTCTGGATCTATTTTGTTCATCGGTTTATTTTGTTCATTAGATTCCACATATGAGTGAGATCATGTGATACTTGTCTTACTCGCACTGGTTTATTTCACTGAGCATAATACTCTCCAGGTCCCTCCATACTGTCCCAAAGGGTAAGAGATCCTTCTTTTTTACAGCTGCGTAGTATTCCATGTAAATGTGCCACAGCTTTTTTATCCACTCATCTACTGATGGGTACATGGGCTGTTTCCAGATCTTAGCTATTGTGAATTGCGCTGCTATGAACATCGGGGTGCATAAGTTCTTTCTGTTTGGTGTTTCAGGTTTCTTAGGGTATATTCCTAGAAGTGGGTTCACTGGGTCAAATAGAAGTTCCATTTTTAATTTTTTGAGGAACCTCCATTCTGTTTTCCACAGTGGCTGCACCAGTCTGCATCCCACCAGCAGTGTACTAGGGTCCCCTTTCTCCACACCCTCCCAGCACATGTCTTTCATTGATTTGTTGATGGGGCCATTCTGACAGGTGTGAAGTGATACCTCATTGTCATTTTAATTTGCATCTCTCTGATGATTAGTGACTTTGAACATTTTTTCATGTTGACATATGTCTTGATTTGCCTTATTGCTTTATTGGATGTCAGAAGAAAGAGATGTTTTAATGTGTGGGGTGATTGGCTAATGGGGTGACACACCCACTAGGTGACAAAGAATTAAAGAGGTCATCCACTCTTGTCTTAACCTCTATGCACTCACATGCTGCTTGACTAGGCCAGAGACAAAGTTACTCGGCATTCTTGTTATTGAGTTGTTAGAAAGAGCCTCTACTCTGCGAGTTCACCCCCATATTCTTCCCTGGAGTGGCTTTGCTCTGGTTCATTTGGGGCTCCCTAGTGATACTCTTAGAGGCAGCGTCTCTCTCCACAAGTCCCCTCCATGTGCTACTCTTCTTCTGAATTGTTTACTGCAGAATCGGGGCCAGGGTGCTGGGGATGGGTTGTATTTCTTTAGTGGAATTCTGCACTTCCCCTCCTGAGTCACACTCTGCATTCCTTTGATGCTTCCTTTGAGCTGGAAGGTCATTTTTTAGCGAAGCTATTGGCCACACGGCCCCTGGGGGACTTGTACCTAACCTTGTCCTAGCAGCTGACCCTCTCGTGTGGAAGGAGGCAAAGTGGGATGTGGTAAACAGGAAGACAGCAAGTCCTGCTTGGCCTGGGGAGCAGGAAACATCAGTGACCACGCTCAGTACTGTGCCCAGATCACAACCTTCTGAGCTTACAGTGCCTCCAAGGCTGGTGCGAAGGTCATTCCAGCAGCTTGGGACTGTCAATGCAGCAGGAAGAATTTGTCCTTAGACGCTACCTCAAGAATTTCGTGGTTTCTGAGTCTGGTGTGACAGATGGATAAACAGATGGATGAAAGAAGAAGGGAGAGTTAGAGGGAGCAGTGAGTGACAGGCCTACCCCTCATCACCTTACTTTAAAATGCTACCTGACTCCACGCTCCCCCTCACTCCCAATCCTGCCTCAACAGGCTGTATTTCTGTTTCTATAACTTCCATCATACTATGCTTTACTCTTATCGTATTTCCTTTCCACATATAAGCCCCTGAGGTCAGGGATACTTGTTTGTACCCTGATGAATCCCAGGAGCCTACACAGTTAAGTATTCAACAATTACTTATTGGATGGATGGGATGGATGGATGGATGGATTTCTCTAGGGATGCTTTTAACAATTTTCTTACTGCATCTCTTTTATTGCTTTCCTCCTGTTCTCTAAACTGGGAATGCCCTCTCCTAACTCCACCAGATCATAATCCCACCAGGGCCAGCTCCAGTGCCACTTCTGCAGTGTGGCATCGTGGTTAAGAGCCACTCCTTCAGAGTTCAAATCCCTACTCTACTTCTTGCTCACCAAGTAACCTTGGTTAAATTACTTCATATCTCTTAGCCATGATTTCCTTACCTAATGGGATTAGTGAGAAGATAAACTAACATGTTTGAGACATGTTTAATTAACACATCTCCCCCGATGTTCCCCAATCTGGTGCCTTCTCTCCCTCTTTGGAACATCCACATTACATTGGGTCTCTCTTAAGAACCCTTCACATTTTCTCCTCCATTCTAGTTACTCTGACATATCTAGTACTTTCCTTGACAGAAGCTTCCTTCTGACACAGTCCTTCGCAAGTATGACCTCTTCAACTCCCCTTTAGTATTTACAGATGCAGCACCTGAACCAAGAACTATCTAAGCACCGGAGTGAACATCGCTGGGAGGAAGGAGTGGGGACAACGTGAGTATTCAGAGGACAGAGGAGACATCGTCTGGAAGGGCTTGCAGGATGGGGTATTGTGATGCAGAAACACACGATCCAAAAAAAACCTCCCCCCCCCCCACAGGCATTTCACATCATGAGCTGCAACTTCATACGAGCTTTTGGGCTAAAGCCCACAAGTAGGAATCGGCCATCTCCTGCAAATCAGAAGCTCCCAGTTCAAAGGGAGCGGGTGAAGGAGCGAGAGCCAGGCCCAGACATGAGGCAGCAAAGCCTTGGCTTCTGAAGAAAAGGACCTGCCCCTTCTGTTCCAGGGATCCCCTGGAAAGTCACTCGTGATAAACACTGGTGCGCTTCTGCAGTCTGGCTTTCATCCCTTCAACTGGGGGCAATTAACAGAGCCGGGGAAGCCAAGAAAATGCACTGTGAGTATAAACAGCTTGACAGGACATTTATACAGCAGCCATCGGAGCAGAGCCCTCCTTTGCCGCTGCGGTGGAGGCCGGGGTGGGGCTATTGAGAGCAGGACACCCATCTTTTCTTCTTTCTGACATGGGTTGCTCCTGTCAGTTACGTAGGATCCTGGTTGAGTCTCAGGAAAGGAAGGGTGACTAGGTGGGATTATAGGGAAAGCAGCAGGTAGAGGAACCTTCACCCCACTCCCACGCAGGACCTTCAACACTCTTTTATAGGAAGCAGAAGGGAAGAAGTCACAGTCTAACTTGTTGTTTCCAGCTTCATTGAGGTATAATCAACAATCCTCTGCCTCCAGTAACCAGCACTCCATGAGCTTCTATGAGTTTGATTATTTTAGATTCCACATATAAGTGAGATCATGCAGCATTTGTCTTTCTGTGTCTGGCTTATTTCAAATAGCATAATATCCTCCAGGTTCACCCATGTTGTTGCAAATGGCAGGATTTCTTTTTTTTTCTAAATCTGAGTAATAGTCATATATATATTTCTACATATAAATATATATAGTTAATATAATTTAGTATATATATTTTATATATTTACATATATAAATATATCTATTTATCCACTCATCTATCGACAGAGATTTAGGCTGGTTTCATATTTCCATATCTTGGCTATTGTAAATAATGCTAAAATGAACATGGTAGTGCAGGTGAATCACCAGGAAAGTACAAATCAAAACCGCATCTGTCCATGGACACAGGCAACCGTGTGGGGAAGGCCCGGGGCGGGGCAGGTGCAGGGTGGAGGGGATAAATGCGGGGGGGAAGAAAAAAGAGAAAGAAAAAACCACATCTGTTAGGATGGCTGTTATCAGAAAGACAAAAAGGTAACAAGCATTGGTGAGGATCTGGAGAAAGGGACTCTCGTACACTCCTGGAGGGAATATAAACTGACACTGCCTCACTCTGAAAGCTAATGCTCCAACCTGAGTTTACGTGTTATCCATGGTCAGGGTTAAATACCTATAGACTCAGTCCTTCCCTGTGTGCGAGGCTGGTGGATCTCTTGTCCTGAAAAAGGCCTACACAGGTCTCTGAGCACATACATGTGAGTACATGCCTGAGACGCAGGAGGCCTTGCAATCCCACAGCGGCTCTGGCATCGACTGACTGTCAGACCTGGGCAAGTGTCTGACCTCCTAAGGTCTGTTTTCTCTGTCTCCAAAATGGGAATAAAGTTCACATTTATCTCATTGGGATTGTCCTTAGGAATAAAAATATATATGTGCACAATTTCAGGCTGCCAAATGCCCTCAGTGAAGGGTGACTCCTTTGATTTTTATTAAAACATGAAACCTATGTTCTGGGGTGGGAAAGAAAGGAGCCCTCATGCCAGAGAAGGGAGAATTGGCTTTTAGAGTATAATGAATGTCCTGATGCTAATATCTGGACTTCCTCTTTGAAAAAAAGATTACAACTTTTGGGGGGTGATGCATAAGTTTACTATGTTGATTGTGGAGTTGTATACATATAGCAAAACATATCCAATTATGTAATTTCAGTGGTATGATTTGTTGCATTGCAGTCGTACCTCAATAAAGCAGTTAAAATCAAAAATAATTGCTCTAGCCCGTTGTTCAGTGGTTAGAGCATTGGCCAGCAGATTGAAGGGTCCGGGTTTGATTCTGGCCAAGGGCATGTCCCTCAGTTGCAGGCTCTGTCCCAGTCGGGGTGAGAGCAGGAGGCAACCAATCGATGTTTCTCTCACTCTCGCTCTCTCTCCCTTCCACTCTCTCTGAAAGCAATGGGAAAAATATCCTTGGGTGAGGATTACTACTACTAATAATAATAATTAACATTTAGAACAGCAACAAGAAGAAGATCATAATTATAAGGATTTTCAGGCAGGTGATCTATAAGTAGATGGGCAAATAGGTAAATGAGAACTCCAATGTGACAGAGCACGGTTCACACATGAGAACTCCTCACAGCTTTCTCCCCCGTCCTCCTTTCTCTTTCCTTTCATCTGTCCAGGTCCTTCATGCGTTAAGCCCCAGCTTAAGTCCCACCTTCTCTCAGAAACCTTCGGAGTTCACTCGACCTCATTGTATTGAACGCACCTATGAGCGCCTTAACTCACATACACTCTGGTTTCTCAAAGAGTGCCCTGCGGCTTCTCTTTGCTCTTGTTGTGTTATTTAAATCATTATTTAACTTCATATGTGTCTACGGCAATGTTAAGCTTTTGAAGAGTAGACACATCTTTTGTGTCTTTGACACATAGTACTTGATAAGCGTTTCCTTAGTGAATGATAGAATTTAGTTTTACCTCCTAGGCTTGACTCTCATCAGCATGAACTCCGAGGAATGGTGCCTAGCCTTCGCTGGCTGGGAATTTTATGGTATCATGTGTTGTTGGACTCAATAGGCCATGGTCTGGGCCTTGTCTGCTGATCATTTGTTTTCATGTGAGGAATCTGTTTTAACTGTATTGGTTGTACTCATCCCCAATGGCTTTTCATGTAAAACTAAAGGCTCTCAGGCTTGAGAAACCCCCAAAAGCCTAGTTTGCTTGCAGCAGTTTCGGATGCTTGCTCCAGCCCCTTCCACATGTGAGCAACGTGGTTCTAAATCCCAGTCAAGCTTGGGCCCCGGAATGCAGGGAGCATGGGAACAGCTCCCCAACAACCCTGACGTGGAGCCCTGATCCTGCTCCATTACCCTAAGCCCTTCCATTTTGTTTGTTTGTTTTTAGCTCTCCTGGACGTCTAATGGAGTCAGATACTACATCTCCCAGAGAAGGAATGACATTTATAACCCCCTTCTGCTCCTGCAAATGGAGGGGTTATCTAGGGATTTCCCCCATCGGCGCTCCCGGGTATCTCAGGCCTGATGCCCTCTGAGTCAGCTCCAAGGCTGGTGGTTTCAGCAGCCAGGGAGCCTGAGCCCCAGCATAAGATCCCCGCTGAGAGTTAGCAGGACAGCTCTAAGTACCCTCTTCCTGTTTCAGAGGGTTGCTGGCAGGTTTCTGAAAACCTGCAGCTTATTTATGTCTTTAATGCTGGGCTCCTTGCCACTGCTCACTTCAGGACTCGATGTAGCTCTGTTTAGTATTAGACCAACCCTCCCACCCCCATGCTGTCCACACGAGAAAGGATGGGCTCCGTCAGGCTCAGCGCCTGCCAAGGAGTCAAAGTCATGGGGATGCGCCCTCGGAAGCGGCGAGGAAGGTTTTGTTTCCCTGGGTCTAATGGAAGACACAGCACCTTTTCAGATAGGAACTAAAAATACAGCAATATTTAGGAGGAAATGCTCTTTCCCCAAATCTGTCTTTGTGGTTTTGTTTTTCTTTTAATAATTTACTGCTGAATGAATTGTTGACATTAGCATTTTCTAAACTGGGTTCTACGGTGTCAATAGATATTTTTTAAAAATGGAGGTGGAGAGTTCCATGATCAAAAGAGTTAGGGAAATGAAGGTCTGGGGAATGAGGGCTCTGGGAGCAACCGCTGGAACCAGGGAGAAAGGTTACAGCAGCCGTGGAGGAGGCGATTCCCAAGCCGGGCCTGACCTGGACCAGGACCAGGCAGAGAGGAGGTGTGCTCAGGCAGAAGGGGACAAATAAGGTGAAAATGCTCAGAGAGAAAAGAGAGACCACTGGCTTGGAGAGTTCTGTGCAGGCTAATTTCATTGGTGTAATTCCGGGAATGTTTTCTCCTTTCTCATTGCTTTCAGCAGAGATACTGAAAGCAGCCCAACTGTGGCAGCCCCTGTTGTTTGCCTCTCCTGAAGCTCACACTTGCACATGCATGCACGTGTGGATGCACACGCACGCACACACACACACTTCTTCCTTGCTGGTAGTCTTAATTCTGTCTAGGTGCCCCGCCCCTCAAGTGCTTCATGAAAGGAATCCCTTGTCTTGGTCCCTGAAGCTGAATAGGCTTAGTTTTAGCCAAGCAGAGTCATTTCTTCCCCTTTGCCATGGGTTGGTTTGAGCATGATCGCGAAACCCAAGTCTGACCAATGGAACCTGAAGGGTTGTCCTTTCAGGGCCTCCAGAAAGGTTTCCTGCATCAGAAGAACAGACTCATGGAAAGCAACACCCCCCTTCTTTGTGGGGTGTGGATTTTCTAGATGACATATCTGGAACTCCTGCAACCACCATGCGACCTGGCAGGGGATGCGGAGAGGGGCTGTAGACATTGTGGGAGTGGCAGAGCAGTAGGATGTAAACTACCGGGACGCTTGATGACAGTTAAATGGCCACATTAACCCCGGAGCCACTCTATCTCTGGACTTGTATGAAGTGAGATAGTGAAGTCCATTCTGCTTAGGCCACTATTAGTTGAGTCCTCAGTTTCTTGCAGCTAGAGGAGTTTCTCTCCTTGACAGACACATCTAACACTTGATCCATTGCGTCACCCACCTAATTCCTTGGCCAGACTCTTCACTTAGCCCATCAGAGTGTAAAGTTCGGCCTTCCAGGCTGTCCTGGTCAATGTCATCTTCTATCGCCCCACTTCCTCTCCTTTGGGGGTGCCCTGGCCCCCACTTTCACCAACTCCCATCACCACAGTTTACTTGGCACTGTTTGATGGTTCAGAGCACAGGTTTTAGATCAGACAGACCTGAATTTGAACTCTGGCTCTACCATCTATGTGTCCAACTACTTTTATGAAATTAGTTTTCATTAAAGTAATTTAACTTCTCTGAACCTTAGTTTCCTCACCTTTAAAACAGGAAAAATATCTCACCTCTAGGTTTATGTTAAGAATTATGTGAGATAATAATAAAAAGAGCTTAATAGTGCCTGACATACAGTAAGTAGTCTATAAATCATAGTCTTAAGAATGATAATAAATATTTTAATTAAAATTTATAATTGCTGTGGGTTGACTAAGGCTACTTGATTCAGACAGGTCAATCAAATAGCAGTGGTGTTTGCTACCAAATGCAGAATAGTATCGAGGAAAGGTAGGAATAACTAACACTGGTACATTGCCTTATCACCTGATATTTTTGCTAAACGTATTTAAAAGTATGTTTATTCCCAAAAGGAATCTTTTAAATGGCAGTATCATTCCCATGTTACTGAAACGAAGACAGCTAAGGGAGCCTAAGTGAGTGTCTTAGCTGAAATCCAAATCCTAACAAACTCTAAAATCCTTGCTTTGTCACCACGCTGCCTCTTGTCGTCACCTCCACAAAACCATTGCAGTCTGCTCTTAGCTTCTGAAGTTTGTTGCCTGGCCTCTAGGACATTCTAGATTGTTGGGATTGTTTTCTGTTTAGTAACTCACATGTTAATATCCCTTGAAAATGTTCAGGGGTTCTGAGCATGTTTCTGCGTCGGGGAGCAGGGAGTAGGACGGCAGGGGAGACGGAGGAACGGCACACGGCCTGGTGTTCCAGCTGGGACAGTCTCCTCTACGAAGACTGGGCTTTCTGCTGCGCTTTGTGTATGCAGCTCCTGTTTTTGGCAGTAAGTTGTGTGTTCACACTACTTCTTAGCCTTCCTTTGCTTACCCAGGGGGTGAGACTTGGCGATAAGGAGTCTCTAATGAGGTTTATGTGATTACGAGTGGACATGTGCTGTGAAAACTGTTTACCATCTTCTGAGTGTCAATAGGGTCCACTGGGCAGCTGTCAGGGGGTGCTCATCCAAACACACACACACACACACACACACACACACAGCAAGAGAGAGAGAGAGGAAAGAAAGTTTCTATTCGGGGAAAATAGGGATGGATTAGAAAATAGAGAAGAAAATCTTTTGGAAATTCAATGCCAAAGAAATGGCTTAGTTTAACATTTGGCTTAATGGCTTGGGAATGTTTATCAAAGTCAGTTTTTACTGGTATTCTTGTACATGACATTTTAAATTGTCCTCTCCCAATAGCCACCCATACTTTTTGAGCTTCTTTTGTTATCTGCCTTCTTCTCTGGGGTCTACCACCAACAGCCCAGGGTAGGCAGAGACCTGAAGGGCTGAGTTTCCTTGGGTAATCTGCTGTGCTTGGCAGTATTGGAATGGGGACTTGAGGTGATCACTAGCCAGGGACCTTCAAAATGAGAGGCTCTATTTCTAGTGGGAAGTTGAACTAAATTACCATTTGAACCCTTCCCAGCTCCAAGATTTGACTGTGTGAGCACTGGTTGGCTGTGGGGCTGGTCTAATGTTCTGTGTGTCTGGGATAACAGTTTCCTTGTATATCTCTTAACTTCATTTTACTTCGTACATTTCAAGAGTAAGTATGAGCTCTCTGAGATACATTATTCTAAAGAAAATATCTTGTTCTGTGTTTCCTAAAAGGCAAAAATTTGGATGTAAATTGTTTATTTAGGGGGTGAACCTGAGAAGCACAAGTGGGGAAGTGGAGACGTAGGACAGGAAAGGGAAGAAAGCCAATGAAGGGTATGTTTCTGAGCCAGTTACCACTGTGGGCAGCTGGAATTTAGTCCTGGTGGGCATTTCTGGGAGCAAGTGGTCTTCTTTTCTGGCCTGTCCCTTGCCCAGGTGTCCCCCAGTCTCACCCTGTCACTGAATCTCGCCCAGCACTAAATATGGAGGCGGTGATCCTGTGCCCCCTCCACTGGATTAGATGTCAGTATACCTCAAACGGGTACTGAGGGCGAAGCTGGCAGTCATGGCAATAGCTTGGAAGGGGCTCAAAGTAAAGCACGGATGCAGATCTCAAACCTGACTTTGGAGGTACCTTTTCTGTTTTCCCAGGAGATGGCCAAGGAAGTTACCCCAGAGGTAAAGGTGGGAGACCTAGTTGTGAAAGGCCTAGGTGTGGGAGGCTCACATCCAGTCATGCATCATTCCAGAATACTCAGGGGAAGAAGAGAACTGCCTTCTTCAACAGCTTCTCATTTGAAATAAGACCATTGGGTAAAATTCCTTTATATATATATATATATATATATATATATATATATGAAATGATCAAAGGTAAAATCCATTGAATTAGCCAGGGGAATTACTAGAAGATTCACTGAAGTGGCGAGTTCCCCCACTTTCTTTAGAAAGTGAACAGAGTTACCTAAGTGTGGTGAACACACCTGTTCTCAGAGTCTGTCAAGCTAAATAAACCAGTAACCAGAGTTCACAGCTACCGCTTCCAAGAGCCGGGGTAGAACTTTGCAACTGGTTCCGAGGGAACTGAGTTCCTCCTTTCCTTTAGTGAAAACCAAGACTCAGGGAGGTTAAGCAACATGCCTAAGTCGCACAGCAGGTAAATAGCAAATCTACACATTCCAATTCTAGGTATCTTTTGGCTCAAACTATCCATCCCTTAAAGCGAGGCAACCATAGCAAAGATACAAAGATGAGAATATTCCCACACATTCCTAAATCTAATATATTTCTCGTGGGAGCTGATAAACAGATTACTCAATTCAGACACTGGATGCTGATATAAACCAGCAGCCCCAGACCCGTGTCTGCCTTAGACTCTTTCTGCCTCAAGTAGAACGGAGTGGTAGGGCAGGCGGGAGCAGGAACAACATAAAACAATAAACCAACAGGCTGCCTGGCTTTATGCACAGAGAGCAAATCAAGAGCACTGGTCAGGAGCTTAGATGTGACCTTGGTGACCAGGGCAGCTCATCAAGATTGATGGAAGTGGATTCCACAGCCAGCATTAAATTACTAAATGACACCCTTGAGGTCCAGTCTACTCTCTCCCCTCAAGTAACCTACCAGCCCCCATGCAAACATCCTAATCTTCTCGAACCACCCCATTTGAGTTTCTGCTCTTTGATGGCAGCTCTGTCTCCCTTCTCATTGCCCTCATCTGACAAGAGATGGAGGATGTCACATACCTTCCACTCCTTTCACCCGGGTTACTTTTGTAGCTTCCCACTTAAACACCTCTCCCTGTGGTCAGGTCAGTCCTGGGCCAGGGAAAAGGGTCAGACTTCATAGGGAAGGTGATCTGCCCTTCACTTTGTCCAACCACTAATTCGGGAAAGAAAGTTTCCTGAGCCTGGGATATGAACAATAGGAGAGATATGAACAATAATAGTGGGTTGAGAGGGAGCCTTGGAACCACCCCCGGGGCCTGTCTTGCAACCGTGTGAGAGTTCCTCCTGAGAAAGCCCTTTCCTCCTTGCCCCGGACAGGTGTCCTTTATGGAGAGCAAGTAACAATAGCACCTCACGTGACAGAAAAAGAGAAAGAAATAAGTACGTCTGGACCTCTACAGGGAGGGCGCATACTAGCCGGGATTTGAGAGTTGTCAGGCAACCACCATCCTTACTAAATCCAAATGAAGACCCTCCAATGTTTAGCACTGGAAACAAAAGCCCCAGCAGGGGAAGGGGAAATGACCTAGGGGCCCCACTAGTGCTGCTAAGTCCAGTGTCAGGTGAGAACTCATGTCCTAGAATCTGACAGATTTAGATTCAAATCCCAATTTCTTTACCTCAGAGGTACCTAGGGTTATTAGGGAAATTATCTAAGTCCCCTGAACCTTAACTTTGTTATTAGTAAAACTTGTTAGTAATAGCTCTTTACAGAGCTGGACGAGGTCATGAGCTGGAGCACATAAAGAGCGCACACAGCCTCAGCATGCGGCCGCGTGGATGTCAGCTGGCGTTATTAAGACAATGTCATCTTCTCCTTAGGGTTTGGTCACTATTACTAATGCCACCTCCAATTAATTCCCAAGAGGGTGGTCATTCTTCCTCCTTCAATTATTTGCAGTGCAGTGTTTTCTCCCTAGAAATATATGTGTACATGGAAATATATTTACAAAGTTGCAATCTAAGTAGTAGAGCTAGGATTTGAACCTGTGTCTGACTCCAAAGCCACAGTGAAGACTTAAGAGAGAGTCCCAACCAAACCACAGGTATATTATGTTCAGAATCCCCAAGTGCCAACCACACCTCCCCACCTCCCTACTCACTTCCTTCCCACCCTGCTTCCGAAGAAGAATGTTCTACTAACATGATCAGTGAGAAACCAGACATCGATTAGGACACTCTGACTGGCAGGCATGGCTGGCGCACCATTTCTCACTCAGTCTCTTGCTCCTGCTTTCCCCCTGCTGGCAGTTCAGTGGGCAAGTAGCTAGAGTCTACTTTACCCCTCTAATTCCCTTCCTCTGTGGCGGTGGGCAGAAGACAGAAAGAATGTGGGCCGCTGAAGATGTGAGCTGGGACAGTGATCTTTCCTAAAGTGCCTTTTAGATTGGCTGTGATCATGCTCAGATCAGGCAAAGTCTACTGATGGTAGACTTGGCCTCGTTATTTCTGATACCAGCTGATGGTCAGTCAGTCCCATTAGTACATGATTTCTGATAAGACCTAAAATTCCAATCAACACTCCAGGCCTCCTGGTTGTGCCATAAATGCTGGGGCTGCAGAGACAATAACTCTGGATACAACACAGAAATATTTATCCTGAACTATCCTTCTACCTTAAGTACCCACCTGTGATGGTCAGTTTTATGTGTCAACTTGAGTGGCTCATAGAGTGCCCAGATATTTGGGCAAGCAGCATTCCCAGGCATGCCTGGGAAGTATGTCTGAGATTAAAGTCTGAATCGGCAGGCTGAGTAAAGCAGATTGCTCTTCCCTCTGTGGATGGGCATCATCCAACCCTGTGGCGGCCTGAATAGAACAAAATGTGGAGCAATGGAGTATTGGCTCCCTGCCTGACTCCTTGAGCGGGGGTACTGGTCTTCTCTTGCCCTGGGAGTGGGACTCACACCTGGTTCTCAGGCCTTTGGACTAAGACTGAAACTACACCACCAGCTTTCTGGAGTCTCCATCTTGTATACAGCAGACCCTAGGACCCCTCAGCCTCCATAACTGTATGAGAAAATTTCTTATAGTAAATGCCATATATGTATATATATCTTCTATTGGTTCTATTTCTCTGGAGACCCCTGACTAATACACCAGCTGATCTTTAATTCCTCTAAAAGCTACTCAAGAGCAGAAACTACATACTATACTAATTCTCTCTGTTTAAAGAGTCAAAAAATACAGTGGGCGTTAAATAATTTCTTTTGCACAGACTTCCTTTACTTACTATCCTTTATGGACTTCTGTGATAGGACATTTGCAAAGAATATCATATAGTAGTTAAACATTAAGGATGTTTCCCCGTGAATCAAAATAAATTCCAACCTGTGGGGCAGGAAGGGGATGGGGATCAATGCAGGGTGGAAGGGATCAATGGGGGGGGGGGAGACATCTGTAATACTTTCAACAATAAAGATAATTTTTTAAAAACCCACAATATGTCTTTATTGATTTCAGAGAGAGGAAGGGAGAGGGAGAGAGAAAGATAGAAACATCAGTGATGAGAGAGTCATTGATTGGCTGCCTCCTGCACGCCTCCTACTGGGATCAAGCTCGCAACCCGGGCATGTGCCCTGACCGGGAACTGAACCTCGATCTCCTGGATCCTAGGTCAAAGCTCAACCACTGAGCCATGCCAGCTGGGCAAAGATAAATTTTTTTTTAAAAGAAATTCAATATAAAAACCACCTATCCAATAAGGAAAATGTAATATTTATCAAAATTCTAAAACAGGAATATTTTTATAAATATGGAAATAACAAAATAAACAATAAAGGAGGAGATTGACTGGTTTCACTACATTTTAAAATTTAGAGCTCAAGTTAGAAACAATTTTAAAGACTAGGACAAACTATGTGTTAAAAATACGTTTGAGAAAAAGGTGAAAAAAATGTTCAATATGGAGCTGGTAAAAATAGTAACAAAAACACTAAGATACCAGTAAAGAAAATTACTTGGACAAAAATTCCCAAAAGATGGTGAAAATCCACATAATACCTGTTTGCAAATATTTTTAGCCACTTTATTGGTATCTGCCCAAAGAGGAAATAATCCAAATGTCCATCAGTTGGTGAATGGATAAACAAATTGTGGCACATTCATAAAATAGAACACAACCATGCTGCTAGAAAAAGGAACAAGTGACTTAATATATGCAACCACGAGGCTGAACCTCAGAATCATTATGCTAAGTGATGGAAGCCAGACACACAAGACTCATACATTCCATATGATTCCATTTATATGACTTTCTGGAAAAAGAGAAACTATAGGAACAGAAACCTGATTAGAGGATGGGAAGGCTGGGGATCCGGGGAGGAGATTCACTACAAAGAGACATAGAGAACTTTTTGAGGTGAAAGAAATATTTTATACCTTGGCTGAGGCGGTGGTTACATTTGCCAAAACCATACATCTAAAAATAATTAATTTTACTGTATTAAATTATTCTCTAATAAACTTGGTTTAAAAGAGACAATTAGAACATGTTTCATATGACTAGTAATCAACTAAATGAAAATTAACACGACAGAGGTGATTTTTAAACTAATAAATTTATAAATATAACGGATAATGTCCAATTTTGGCTAGGCTTCATGTAGTAATGCTGGTGATGTGAACTGGAATAAATCTTTTGTAAATCATTTTTGAAATAGGTATCAAGAGTCATAAAAATGTGTACTCTTTGATTTACAAATAACATTTATGGGAGTCTGTGCCAAGGAAATTCTGCAAAATGGCTTGAAAACAATCATGTTCATGGAATAATTTATTACAGATTACTTATAATTTTAAACAGAGCAACTCAATTTCCAATAGTGGGGAAATGATTACTTGAATTACTATGATAATTTTATGGAAATAGTATACGATACTTAGCATGGTTGTTATAAAGTCTATATAACCACATATACATATGGGAGTGTGTACATGATGTAATGTTACTGAAGTAAGCCAAACACAGACTTATCCTGCATCCTGGAAAGGAAGCCTGGTGACTCAGAGCACTGATCCCAGAGCCACGCTGCCTGGGTTCACACCACAGCCCTGCCACCTACGAGCTGGGATCTTGGGCAGCTTGCGGAAACCTCCCTGATGCTCAACCTTCTCATTTATACAACAGAAAAAATAATAGAAGTTTCTGCATAGGTTTTTTCCAAGGGTTAAACAAGTTAGTATATCACATAAAACTTTTACTAAACCACCTGGCACAGAGTAAGCACTTTATATAAGGGTTTGCTATGCAGCTTTTTCTCTGCAAATGCAAAAGGACTGAACAAAATTAACACAACGGTAGTATTCTGGTATAGGTGGCTGTGGAGTTAGTACACTTGGATGGTTAAGATCGCGGGCAATTTTGTCTATTTTTTACATTTTTGTATTTAAAAAGACATTTTTATTTTTAAAGGGTTGTATAGATCTCACTAAAGATTTACATTCACATTTCATTGAATAGACAATTTCTCAGATTTTTATTTTTTTGCCTTGCTTTTAATGGATTTCCAAGTGTTGGTATGACTAAAGAACTGGAGCGGTATGTACAAAAATGATTCAT
The DNA here is from genome assembly GCF_964146895.1 of Miniopterus schreibersii. Classification (NCBI taxonomy): domain Eukaryota; kingdom Metazoa; phylum Chordata; class Mammalia; order Chiroptera; family Miniopteridae; genus Miniopterus; species Miniopterus schreibersii. Next base: position 28,918,889 of record NC_138101.1, read on the forward strand.
GTAAATCCAATTGAAAGAAACTCTCCACAAAATAGGAAAAACCACAAGATAGTTTGAAGGCAATCAGATCCATGGAAATACGATTACAGATTATTTATGTTAAACAATTAGAGGTGCTTAACTCCCAACAACAGGGGAATGATGAATTAAATTATAAGATAGCTACTAAAGGGAATATTATTAATAATTAAAATTATCATTATAAAGATTATGTAACCATAATGAAAAGATTCTCAACATCACTAATCATGTGAGAAATGAAAATTAAAAACACAACGCGCTATCACCTCCCACCTGCCGGAACGGCCGTCACCAATAAATCAACAAGTGTTGGCGAGCAAGTGGGGACAAGGGAAGCCTCGTGCGCTGTTGACGGGAACGCAGACTGGTGCAGCCACTGGACAACATCATAGAGGTTCCTCAACAAATTAAAAGCGGAACTACCTTCTGACCCAGCAATTTGTCTTCTGGGTATTTATCTGAAGAAACCCAAAACACTAATTCAAAAAGATATATGCGCCCCTGTGTTCATTGCAGCGTTATTTACAGTAACCAAGATATGGAACCAGCCCAAGGGGCCATCAGCAGAGGAGTGGATAAAAAAGTTGTGGGACATTTACACAATAAATTATTACTCAGCCATAAAAAAAAAAACAATGAAATCTTGCCATTGGCACCAACATGGATAGACCTAGAGGGTATTATGCTAAGTGAAATATGTCAGACAGAGAAAGACATTTCACTAATATGTGGAATTAAAAAAAAAATTAAATGAACAAACAAAACAGAAACAAACTCATAAACATAGAGAACAAATTGATGGTTAACAGATGGGAAGGGGATTGGGAGGGTGGGTGAAAAAGGAGAAGGGATTAAGAAGTACAAATAGCCAGTTAAAAATAGCCACGGAGATGTAGAGTGCAGCATAGGAAATACAGCCAATAATATTGTAATAACTGTGTATGGTGCCAGGCGGGTGCTAGACTTATCGGGGGCGTCACTTTGTGGGGTATATAAATGTCTAACTACTAGGTTGTACACCTGAAATGAATGTAATATTGTATGTCAACTGTAACTGAAAAAGTATTTTTAAATATTTTTATGTGTGGGATCCAATGCTAGTGAAGAAAGCTAAATACTTCTGTGTCTTGAAAGAAAGCTCACAATGCATGAGTGGGGCTGGTTCCTCTCTCAGGTCTCACGCTCCTCGGTTTCTTGGGGGTCCTGAGAGCCCCGTGGCTCCGCTCTGCTGTCCAGAGCTGGCTCCCACGTGTGACAGACGCCAAGGGGACGCGAGGAAAGCTCTCCCGTGGCGGCCGCTCACAGCCACTGCGAGCCAAGCCCAGGCTGGAAACGCATCTGGGGACATTTATGCGGACACTCGGTTCCACATCTGGAAGTGCTGAGGGTCAGCTATGACAGCATCGCGGTCATTGTCTTCTTGAGCAGAGCCTCGGCGTGCCTCCCAGGCAAGCATGCTCCGCTCCAGCAAAGGGCCTTCTGAAAACGGATGCATTCAAATGTTCAGGCGCGAGGTTAAATTTCCCAGTGTTTTCCAATGGAAAAATTCAGACCTGTGTAGACCTGCTACCTGATAGGTCCTGGCCACAACATATTTTAAATAATACCCCCTAAACTAAATATACCATTTAAGTTTTTTTCTTCAGGCTTCACGTGTCTTTTAAGAACTTGGCAATTTAAATCCCGTGCCTTCGACATTTCTGAGGGGGAGGTGTTAAAAAGAAACAAATGGAAATTTTTGTAAAATTAGAACACCAATGGGAAAACAGAAATAAAGGAAGTTTTTATCATTTTCTCTTACATAAAAGGAAATGGTCACCTAAAGGAAACAGAAGTGGGTACCTTATTATTTAAAGAGAATTGTATCTATATTTTTTCTATGCTTTGCTTCATAGTTTGTACAATTCATCTTTCGGTAGAAGAAAAAAATGTTGTCTACTTATGCCTTGACCTAGCTAGAGGAAAGGGAACCGGTTGAAAATATTTTAACATCATGAAATACTTTGTTGATCAGTAAACTGCTATTCAGAAGTGCTGGACTGTACTCTCCCCCTCCCCTGTCTTTCAGTGTCATCATTACTAACAGGGCCAGCTGCAGTGAGTGCCACTCTGCTGAACCATTTCTGGGAGGGCTCTCAGCCCTTATCTTGAGCACAACACTGCTTCATTAGGCCTCTGCACAGATGTTTGCTCATGGATCCTGACTCATCTGTGCATGCATGTGCGTGCATGCATGTGTGTGTGTGTGTGTGTGTGTGTTAGCACTGGCAAGGGTTACTCTTTATCTGGGTTTCTCTGGAAGATCTTCGTGCATATTATGGCCGAGCCCTATGAGTGATAAAGTAGCATGAGGCGACCCTCTTCATTACTCTGTGCCCATAAGACAGTCCTGACACTGCAGGCGAGACAGACCCTCGGCCCAGTGTCCGCTAAAATGGGAAGCCGGTGGGGATTTGATTCACCATGGCCAATGAAATTAGACCACCCCTGAGAAGAGCACAGGCACGGTGCTCAGGGTCAAGAGATGCTCATCAGATACAGACGTCCAGGCCTCGCAGTCCCTGGCATGGGAGTATTCAGGCAAGTCTTGAAAATCTGCTTTTGCCTAAAGTGCGTCTGACACTAGGCAAGTAAACACACTGTAAACCTGACCGTCCGACCCTGCACCCTAATGTGGCATTTCCTTAGACCCCAGGGAGTCCAGTCCAAGAAGCAAGCTGGCAGAGAGGTTAAAAACATGGACTCTGGAGCCGAACTGCCTGGATTTAGACCCTGTGCTGCCCCTTATTAGCTGGGTAACTTTGGGCAAGTTACTTAACCTCTCTGTTTATTTTTCTATAAAAGGGAGACACTCATTTGGACTTACTTCATATGATTATTAGGAGGGGCCACATTTGCAAAGTGTTTAAGCCAGTGCCTGGTAAATGCCATGTAAGTATATGCTGAATAAAATGAATAGATTTGCAGAAACAATTTCATTCCTGGTTCCACCTGTTTGCCTCCAGGGAGTCTGCTTCATTTTAAAACAGAAGTTTTCTTGCTTGTCCAAGATGTTTTATCCCTGACTTTTAAATTAAATTTATTTAGGTGGGAACAACCTTGCCAATGCAAGCAAGAGCACTGAACAGAGACCATGCACTCACTGCCACATGAACCTGGGTTAAAATCTGAATTCGACACTCAAAAACTAAAAGGACTGAAGAAATTCTCTTAAGTTCTGTGAACTCAAGTTGTTTTAGTAAATTGGGAATATTAGGAATCTCTCAGGACTGTTGTGAAATTAATAGAAGTTATGTGGAAAATACTTGACACACAGTCTGGTGGGAAAGAGTTCTCTTCTTGATAAGATCTCGGATTTATCTTTTTGCTTTCAACTGGTTCTTGTAAAATTGTGGGGTGGATGCAGGGTGGAGGGGATCAGTGGGGGTAAAAAGGGGGACATCTGTAATGCTATCAACAATAAAGATAAATTTGAAAAATAAAAGAAATCAGGAATAGATATTAAATTTTAAAAATAAATAAATAAAATCTATTTAAAATACTGAGCAAGTCTCTCTGTGGGATTTGCTGATGCAGGAGTGCCTGTGCTTGTTTTTCAAAGGAATGGCTGTTCCTGGTCCTGTTACTTCACTCTCTGAATGTTTCCCGGGAGAATTCACCAAATTGGCAGTAGTATGTTTGCTCAGTGTGCTTCTGTCACAGATACATAGGCAAATCATAAACTCCTGGGGACCCAGGCACCACTCCCCTTCCCTGAAGGTGCTCTCAGCCATGGAGACATGATGTCCTCTCTCCAAAGGGCTGACAATCAGTCCTGTGCCATACAGTGCTCCACAAACAAAAAGTTTCCTGTGGTCAAGAAGGCTAAAAGAATCCGGAAAATAGCTTAAAATATGTTGTAAATTATGCTCCTTTCTCAGTCACAATGCATCTAGCATATTAAAGTTGTCATAAGTTTCTTAGTAAAGAAATTTAACTTCACCTCGTGCTACCTGTAATTGTCTAGCCTGGAGCCTGGGAACTTGGGGTTTGATGGGAGATACCCTGGGAAACACTCTTCTACATTTGTTTAAAAAAAAATTTATCTTTACTGTTGAAAGTATTACAGATGTCCCATTTTCTCCCCCATTGATCCCCTCCACCTTGCATCCACCCCACCCCCAGGCCTTCCCCATACCAATGTCTGTGTCCATGGCTTATGCATATAAACATATAAGTTCCTTGATTAATCTCTCCCCACCCATTCCCCCATCCCCTCCTTCTGAGAACCCTCAGTCTGTTCCACGCTTCTATGTCTCTGGATCTATTTTGTTCCTCAATTTATTTTGTTTATTAGATTCCACATATGAATGAGATCATATGGTACTTGTCTTTCTCTGCCTGACTTATTTCACTTAGCATAATACTCTCCAGGTCCCTCCATGCTGTCCCAAAGGGTAAGAGATCCTTCTTTTTACAGCTGCATAGTATTCCATGGTGTAAATATGCCACAGCTTTTTTATCCACTCACCTACTGATGGGCACTGGGCTGTTTCCAGATCTTAGCTCTTGTAAGTTGTACTGCTATGAACATAGGGGTGCATAAGTTCTTTGTGATTTGTGTTTTGGGTTTCTTAGGATATTTTCCTAAAAGTGGGATCACTGGGTCAAATGGTAGCTCCATATTTAATTTTTTGAGGAACCTCCATACTGTTTTCCATAGTGGCTGCACCAGTCTGCATTCCCACCAACAGTGTCCCAGGGTTTCCCTTTCTCCACACCCTCGCCAGTACTTGTCATTTGTTGATTTGTTGATGGCAGCCATTCCGACAGGTGTGAAGTGATACCTCATTGTGGTTTTAATTTGCATCTCTGATGATTAGTGACTTTGAGTATTTTATGCTCAATTAATATTTGACAAAGGAGGCAAGAACATACAATGGAGTAAAGACAGTCTCTCCAATAAGTGGTGCTGAGAATATTGGACAGGTACATGCAAAAAAATGAAACTAGACCACCAACTTAAACCACACACAAAAATAAACTCAAAATGGATAAAAGACTTAAATGTAAAATGTGAAACCATAACAATCCTAGAAGAAAATGTAGGCAGCAAAATCTCATATATCCCTCATAGCAATATGTTTGCTGATACGTCTCCTAGGGCAAGAGAAACAAAGGAAGAAATAAACAAATGGGCCTGCATCAAAATAAGAAGCTTTCGCACAGCAAAATAAACCATCAACGAAATGAAAAGGGAGCCCAATGTATGGGAGAACATATTTTCCAATGATACATCTGATAAAGGGTTAATATCCAAAATATATAAGGAACTCATACAACTTAACAAAAGGAAGACAAACAATCCAATTAAAAAATGGGCAAAGGACCTAAATAGACACTTCTCCAAGAAGGACATACAGATGGCCAAGAGACATATGAAAAAATGCTCAGTCACTCTTTTACAGTAAAGAATCCTATGACTCCAGAAGTCAGCTGGTGCCAGGCAAATGTGCAAGGAAATGGTCCGTGGTGCCCATTTCCCCATCTTCACTGGAACTGCTTTCCATTTCCCTGGCACTGGCATGGAGAATCTTACTTCTTTAAGCATTGTGCCTTGATGGCTTAAGAATATGAGTTTGCAACCGTGGAATATTATGCAACCTTAAAAAAGAAGGAAACCTTGTCATTTGTAACAACACAGGTGAACCTAGAGGATGAGTGAATAAGCAGTTACAGAAGAACAAATACTGCATGATTCCTTTTACAGGAGTAGCTAAAGTAGTCAGACTCATAGAAGCAGAGCAGAATGGGGGTTGCTAGGAGCTGCAGGGAAGAGAAATGGAGAGTTGTTGTGCGATGGGTATAAAGTTTCAGTTATACAAGATGGATAAGTTCTCAAGATCTGCTGTACAAATCTACAGTTAACAACACTGTCTTGTGCACTTCCAAATTTGTTAAGAGAGTAGGTCTCATGTTGTGTTCTTACAACAACAACAATAAAATGAGCAAACAAAAATAACAGCTAAGTACAGAGAACTTTTGTGATGTATGTCTATTACCTTAGTTGTGGTGACAGTTTCACAGGTGTATGCATATGTCCAAACTCATCCAATAGTATATATTAAATATATGCAATTATTTGGACATCAATTATACCTCAATAAAGCCATTTAAAAAAAGAGTAAGTATGCAATTGCAAGTGAGTAGGAATGTGCATGTGTGTGCACCCTCCTGTGTGTCTGTGCATGATCAAGGGTTATCTAGTACTTTTGAGTGTTTACTCATCTCCACCCTGCAAACCCATGTAATTTAGAATGAGCTACATATCTGGAGAGAATATCTGTATGAAAACGAAACAAAATTGGCACACGGCAGAGGTTGGAAGAAAGACATGCCAGCAAACCATCCTGAGGACCAATAATCCTGAACCTGCTGCCACCAAAGGCCCCGCTGTGTGCACCTGATGAGGCTTCCTAGCTTGTCTTTATCTCCCTCTTGCATTTTCCTCTGCAGAAACAGGACTAAGAATTCAAGCTATTTTTAGGTTCATTCAATAGCTCCCATCTCTCTTGAAATAAAGTCCAGCCTCTTTTTAAAACATTCCACAAGGCTCAGCAATATCTGACTGCCACCTTCACTCAGATTTCATTTTTTCCTGCTTCATGTGTTAGAATCTAGTCAGTTATCATATTCTTCCAGTTCCCACAATATATTTTCTGTGATTTCTTTTGCTTAAAACTTTCTAGCCTGTTCCCATTTCTCACCAAATTCTTCCTGACCCCGACCCTGACCCTGACCCTGACCACAGCCCTCTGCCTCACTGATTTCCTCTCCATTTTTATAACACAGTCTAGACATCATTTCTTCCAAAAAGCCTTTCATGACCCTTCCACAAAGCTGGGTTGGCTGACCCTTCTCTGGCCTCCCTTGGCCATATACCCATTTCCCTACACTTCACTATAATTCAGGCCGTTTATTTATCTGTAACCCCTATTAGAGCGCAAGCTCCACAGGGGTACAATCTTTCTCAATTGCTCACCATTGTATCCCCTGGGCCCAGCTCAGAACCTCTAACACAGCAGCCGTTTTATAAGTATGTGTTGAATGAATGAATCAGTCAGTCGGTGGTTCAATCTTAGCCTTCTTTCAAAGTACAGCAGTAAGATTCTATCACCAGATTCCCAAATCTCAACATCTCATTCCCAATCTTTCAGATGAATGTAATAATACAATCCAACTACACAGTCTCCCGACAAGTGCCTTCCTCAAACATTTAGAAGGTGTGTCTTGGGGTGGGGCTCCCTCTAATTGACGAAAATAAAGTACAATCTCATGTTACCTGTTCTTCTATGTTTGAAGGAGTGGACCAGTGAGGGTTACGCTTCCACCTCACCAGACTTTACATCTAAACCATCAGATTCAAAACCACTTCACTGGGCCTATGCTCAGCCTTGCCAGACGCCTGCTTCCTGTTTGCACGACAAAGCCTGCCTGTTCTGAGCTCTGGGAATCTCTCTTATATTTTTCAGTCTCATTGCACAATAAAAGACAGATACACAGAGTCACACACAGGCTCAACAACACCCCTATTCTCCACTGTTCTTTTACAAACTGAAATCTCACCCAGCTGCCAAATTCATATTCTAATAGGATGACAAGAAACTATTTGCCTAACACAAGAATGAATCAGTCTGTGTCAGACAGGACTGTTCGCCGCAACGCCCTTCCTGGTTGGAAAGCAAAACTTGTAAGCTGGATACTTTCAGAGAAACAAATTACTCCTGGCTGCAGAATGAGATGACTGTATAGTTGACCAAGAAAAACACAAAAACACCCCTAGGAGATGAATTACTTGAAATTACGAGGCCTGCATTCCTGGGCCCCGATAGCAAAACCATTTCACCCCCTTAAGACGTGATGCTAGAGTTAGTCAGACATTTCCAGGATTTGTGCCTTTTGGAAAAATATGTTGACCCCATTGAAGGAAACTGCTCTAAGAGGGACATGTAAGTATATCCACTGCAGAATAAAGCTTTTGAATAGTATTACCGGAGGCTTTCTCCACAACCCCTGCCACCACCTCAATGACCTGAACTGTGGAAAGAGTTTCATGGCAGTTGGGGGGTGGCTCAGGGTTGTCCAGATCCCAGCATGGTTATCTACTTTTTTCTGTTCTATGGTTGTCCAGCCGTCAAAGCTCCTTCTTTGCTCTCTGCACCCTTGGCTTGTGATATAAGTTGAAGAGTGTCAAAGAATGTAGTGGCTACCTCATAGGAAATGCTGGTATATTAATTAAGGTAATACTAGTTGCTGAAACACCAAGTTGATAAACTCCAACACAGCAGCCGTTTAATAAGTACGTGTTGAATGAATGAAGTCAGTCGGTGGTTCAATCTTAGCCTTCTTTCAAAGTACAGCAGTAAGATTCTATCACCAGATTCCCAAATCTCAAAATAAACACTAGTTGATAAACTCCAAGGTCTCTGCAACTTAATACAGTGGAAGTTTATAAAGGCCAATCAGCTGGGGCGGGGCTGGGGAGACTCTGTGCTGTCACTCAGAGGCCTGGGTTACTGGAGGTTCTTCAACATTACATCTTCCAAAGTCACCCTGGGCATTGACATCCAGTTGGTCTCTAGATGAGGACGGGACATGGAAGATCACACGGGAGGTACCTATAGGCCGGGACCTGAAGTGGCATAAAGCACTTCTACCCAAGGAGCTCAGGCACTTGGCCCCCAGTACCTGCCAGGGAAGCTGGGCAAGGGGTCTGGCTATGGGCTCAGGAAACAGGTTTTAGTGAATGCATACTATTCTTGGGCACTGTTCAACACTTTGGTCACCAAATACCCATTTCATTTGTCCTCCACATCAACAGCAAACCTTTTCCCTCCCCAAGAGAGACAACCCAAAGTCCCATCTAATCACTTCAAGTCCAGGACCTCCCAGGGATGCAGACTCCTCTCTACTGATCCCATCCAGATGTGGCTTCTTGCGATCCAACCTCCTGTGAACTAAATCTCAGTCTCTCTCTCTCTCTCTCTCTCTCTCTCTCTCTCTCTCTCTCTGTCTCTCTCACACACACACACACACACACACACACACACACAAATACACATCTCTATCTGGGAATTCGCTTTGTACCTCCTGCAATTGCTGCTGTGAATGCAGATGTCATTCTAGCTGCTAGGGCACCTTCTCACACCACCCCCAGGAGCCCTACCCTGGATGGGGTCTGACACCATGTGCCAGCTACTGTTACAGATACCAGAGCCTTGGACCACCCAACACAAAGCACATTTCTTCATTCCTTGTTCATCCAGTTGCCATCCCTCTGCCATTGCAGCCAAAATCTCAGGTGATGTCTCTGCCACATTACACAAGCTCATGGATACACTGCTCCATTAACTGATGGATGTCAACAAACTCTCAACACAGCTTTTTTTTCTACCATCTGTGGCCAAAAAAAATGTTTTAATGAGGCTCCAGTGGAGTTCATTCATGAACTCTCAGCTATTTCTCAGCATAAGATTTTACCTATAACACAGAACTTTAGTGTTAGCATAAAACTTCAAGAATTGAAAAAAAATACTCTCTCTCTTTTGGATACCACTGGAAAATATAGCTGAACTATCTGCAAAACTTGAGCCCTGTTTGTTGGTAGGGAAGACTTGAACCCATACCAGACTTCCTGGTGAGTGACACAACAAAATACCTTTATTTATCAGTTCCTTGCAGCCCAAAACAATCTAACTCATGCAAACCTAAGCACACCACAGTAGCCATGATGGAAAATAACAGCTTGGAGGCACATCTAGAAGTACAGAGCCCTTTCTATTCAGTAAATAATGTGGGAACAATTAAGAGTTGGTGATTTCCTTAGTGTGGACCCGATTCCACACGATTCAGCCTGCCCCTTGCAGGTAAGGGAGGCTTCATAGCTGCAGAGAGAATTACTGGGAGCTGTACATCACCCTGTACCCATCACCACTGCCTCCGGATTCCAGGTTATAGGTGGTGGCCTGGGAAGAACCATGGGAAGAATTACAGAAAAAGGAAGTAAACAGAATGTCTGCTGGAAGTCAAGTGTCTGAGGCCACATGTGTCTCATTATGGTCATGACATTAGACCAACTGTGGCTCTCCCTGGCCTCATTTTTTCCACAGGAGAGGAGAGAAACAGCAGCCAGAGCATCGCTGGAGAGGACCTTCACATCCTTTCTTTACGGGTATTTTTCTCTTCTATCTTTTCATTCTCAGCCAGATGAGTTTCTGGTTAGCTCATTACCAATTCACCCTGACTGATAAGATGCTGGGGCTTCCTGCATTCTCACTGCAGAAGGTGGAAGATTTGCAATCGGTGTTCTTAAAATAGCCTTTAAAACTCCCCAATCCAAGCTGCTTTGTGATATTATTGTTCTCTGAAGGGTCTTCATAGAGGGCAGGAGGGCAGGACATTTTTCTAAAACATTGATTTGAATAATTTAGCTTCAAAACCAAGAAGGTATCTCCAGAGCAATATCACTGAGTGGAAGACCTAAATTCATGTCTGCTGTTTGCTTAACATTTCTTTATAGGCTGGCACTATGCTAAGCTCTTCACTTGTGGTGTCTCTTGTAAACATCACAATGACCCTCTTACGGTGATTCTAGCATCCCTATTTTACTGATGAAAACACTGAAATTCAAAGACTTGGATTAAATAGCACCCAAAATGCACATAAATGGACTAGCGATAAATGAAACAACAGCTCGAGCGCAGTGATAGATGGCAGCAGGTGCACAGGACCATTTGGGGGAGACAAAGAAAAGAGACCTGCCTCAATCAGGGGAGCAATCTCCCTTCAGCTTTAGCCCCTTCTGCTGTGAGGGCGCACAGGCCCTATGTTTCCAGATCTTCGGTCTTTCAAGAGAAAGCAGAAATCCAAGTTTTTATGTAAAACTGAAACCTTATTGTTCAATGTTGGCAGGTATTAAAAAGTTTTTTAGCTTCTGAAGCCAAACACAATACAGCTGTGAGATGGAGTCGGTGTGTAAGCTGCCTGTTTGCAAACTCTGTCCTCTGTCCTAGACAGTGGGGAACCATTTGGGGTTCTTTTGTTCTCTAAAAGAAACATGGCTCCTTCGACCTGAAGCCAGAGAGCTTTAAATGATCATGAATGGTCAGACACTGAGGAGAGGCCATTGCCTACCCAGCCTCCCTTAGAAATACAAATATCCATGACATTACTCCTGGGAACTTTCATGCGTAACTTGTGAAATCATTATCCTCTGTGACTTTTGGGGTCTGAGTTGACATAGAGGTGTCCAAGGAAAAAGAAGATACAGGAAAGAAAAGGAAAACCAAGTGCCTAGAGAAAGACACCCAGGCACCCCGCTGAGCGCCACCCACCCCCATCCCTGGCCCCTGTCTGTTTTCACCATCCAGACCCCTGAAGCCCAGTGTTCAGAGCCTCAGCCCACCCTCCTTCTTTTCTGATTTCTCTCTTCTAAGGAGATAAGGACGACCCAAGGCCCCTCGGTGTGTTTTACATCAAAGGCCACTGAAGGGCCCTGACAGGCTGGATGTCAGAGCTGTAAATAAACCATTAATCACCCTGCCATTTCATGGACATACTTTTCCCAGAGGGCATGAACTTTCTCCAGGTCACTAATATAAACCACATCTTCCTTGGGCCAATGGGGGAGGCGGAGTGGGGTACCAGAGCTCAGAGAGCAGGCTCCCTCATTGACACACCACTATTTTCCTCTTAACCCCGCAGGTCATTGTTATGTCCCAATAGACTGTAAATGGTCAATTAAAAGGGAGATGGTTGAAATGGATAAAACAAATGAAGTCACAGCTTCAGGGAACGTGTATACCACTGTCAGCTGCTTCCACCCTCCAAAACCCTCTACCTCTAGATCAAGTACCAAGAGAAAGGCCACAGGGACATAACAGGACATTAATGATTTTGCCACTGACCCAAAGCAATGCCTTTTTGGCAGACCCCCATGGTCTGAGTTCCAAGAATTAGAGTCCAGGAAGAAGGCATGAAATACCTTTCCAGACAGAGTTTTCCTCTGCATGATAAAGTTAGGATCACCTGACCAATGGTTCTAACTTGGCCAACGTAACCCACTGGAGGCCAAGTCTTGGGTGCAGTTTAACTCAGTCACTGAGCTTCTCCTTCGGGCAGGCACTGCTCTAGGCCCAGAGAAAAGACAGGTGAGGTCCCTGCTCTCCTGGCATTTACATTCTTGTTGGCTTAGGCAGCCAAAAAACAAACCAGATAAATTTAGATAGTGATAAAGCTCTAAAGAACCTAAAACAGAAAGGCGGTGTCAACAGTGATGGAGGAGTAGCTATTTTAGTTTGAGTGGAAAGATGAGAGCTTTCATTTACTCAGCAACTAAACATGGTAGTAGGAACTAGGGGATTGCCAAAGAAATGGAAGGAGTGATGTTTCTGTTTGAAGGACCTTCTGTTCAGCTAGAGAGATAAGTAGGTAAGAGTCGAGAAGAAATTACAAATATGCAAAACCTACCCTCCAACCTGAAAGCCTGGAGGCTGAGATCCAGGGAACGAGGCAGGGACCAGGGCACCCTGAGTGAGGCAGGACTGTTTTCTCGTAGAAGATGAGGCTTAGCAGTTGGGAATAGATTGTGCATCTGGGCTGTATGGGGAGAAAGAGCCTTGGGTCCTTCGCACAGAGCACTGCAAACAGGGATCGGGATCTGGTCCAGGGCTGAGATCTCTAAGCTGAATTGTCAGGCCGGAGATAACAAGGTACCAGCCTGAAGTCACAAAAAGAAATAGGACTGTACTTCAGATAAGCTCCAGACTCCGGCCCTGGCCTCTGCCGCTCTGCCTGCCTCCTGACCCCACCTCACTCCTTCCCCTCACTGCAGCCTAACCGGCTCCCGCCAGTGCTCAGCCAGGCTCAGGCTTGGCTCCGGGGACTTTACGTGGGCTGATTGCTCTGCTCCGAGAGCGCCTCTGTCGCATCCCCGCATGGCGGGCTCCTTCCTGTTCACTAGGTCCCTGCTCAGCTGCCTCCTCCCCTGCAAGGGTTTTGCAAACAGCCCCCTCCACCTTCCCGACCCCTCCCATCGCCTCGCCCTGACCTGTTCTTCAGAGCACTGCAGTGTCGGACACCCGCACTCCTTTATTGGTTTACTTGTCTGTCTCTGCTTCCCCCTCTCTAGGAAGAAAGTCTGATGGAGCAGGAAGCTGCGTGCTTTGTTCCTGCCGCATGTCCCCTGCCAAAACGCCACCTGACGCAGAGCAAACATTTAATAGACGCTTGTTGAATTCATGAGTTCAGTGCCTACTCTGCACCAAGAGCCTTATTATGGGCTCTTAATAACATGACATTCATTTAACCCTCCCCACAACGCTCGGTGGCAGGTATTGTCCTAATCATTTTACAGATGAGAAAACTGAGGCTCAGAAAAGCTCATTGTCTTCTGCAGCATTATATAGCTGATATGCAGCATCTAGACCCAATCTGTCTAACCCTAAAGTCTGTCTTTTCTGCTTTTCTCCCTTCTTTCTGTGGGGAAAAGAGGAAGTAAAATCAGGAGCGTAAGGGATCCAAATCAGGTTAAGACTCCCATGACCCATTTAGGAACCTGGGAAAGTCAGTCCAGTTGTCCAGTGAAGACCAGAAACACCCAGGGTCAAGATCAGAACAGGTGAGGAAGCACCGCTGTTCACACTGGCCAGCTGAAATGGCAGAACTGGGAGCAACGGGAAGGTGAGTGGGAAGCTTTAAGCACCCTGCTGTGCAGGAGGAGTGCAGCTAAGGACCTCTGAGTGTGCCTGGGCTTGGTGCCACCCTAATGCCACTCAACCCCCAGAGCTCTGTTTGCTTAAACAGAGACTCAGCAAAGAGTGGGGAAATGGCATGTTGGACACAGGAAGTTTGGATCACCATGGGCTTAATGTCTTGCTCAAAGGTACAGAAAGAGAATTTAAATTGTCTATGGTAAATATCTTATAAAGCAAAGCTGACCTGGGCTGACCTAGCCCAAAATGTCCAAAATAGGAATAGCAAATAAACCTCACCCCTGGCCAAGCTCCAGTCCGTCAAAAGGCTCTTGAGAAAGGCTCTGAAGGTCTGTGAGTCCTGGCAGCACCAGTGTATGTTCACTCGGCCATGTCTGCAGAGGGGAAGGTGGTGGCAGGAATGCCCCACGTGCTGTGTGCTTGCACTCCCTGCTGCGGAATTACACTTGGCTTCCTCATGAACTTGCTGCCATGAGGTGACACAGCAGCAATGACCCTCAGTGTTCAGGCTCAGGCCGGCCACTTGCATTACACAGAACTAACGGTACCAGCTACCTGACTCCTTGAACAGAAAGTGTGACAATAGCTACATATACTGAGTGTTTATGAGCCTGCGGTTGCAAGGCAGTTTATATTACCCTAACCTATAAGTACATGGTATTATTATTTCTGTTTTACAGATGAGGAAACTGAGGCTCAAAGAGGTGAAGAAAATCAACCCAAGTCACAAAGAGTGAAGCCAGAATTAAACTCAGATCATCAGAACCACAACCACTGCTCTTTTCGCCTTACCAGTAGTTCCCAGCCACCCAGCCACACACCTCACACAGCTTTCAGCGATTCACAACAAAATGAGAGAAATATGGCCAATATCGTTATTTCATTAATTCTAGATCATCTTTTACAAAACAAATGATTACTTTATGATATATCAGGGGAGAGAAAAACACTACGGTAAATATACATGTTGATTAAAGAAGTTAAGATATATGGTGACTTCAAAATTGTTAGTGTATGATAGGCTTAGAATAAAAGAAATAAGGAACGTGTTGGGCGTAAGATTCTATCTTAACTTAGAAAATGCATTTATTCTGAGCTCATGTCACTCCTAGTTTTGGGTGTTTAACTCTTTTATAAAATCAGAGGATTATAGCTTTTTAAAAAATCCTTAGTTAGCAAAAATAAAAACCAATAGTCCTCTCTGATCTCTTTTGCAGTTTTACTTTTAGTATTTGAAAACTCCAAATGTTTGGGAATTGATGCTCCTTACACCATGGTGTCCCACTGACAGAGGTTCACAGCCGCGAAGCTCCTGAGTGGAATTCAGCTCACAGAGGATTGTGGTTTGGCCACAAAGGACTGTAAAATTTTAACTCACAATATTTTAAGTAGGAGAATTTACATACAACTCTGGATTCTGGCTTCTCTTTCAAATTCAGAAGATCTAAGACAGCATGGATGGACCCTGAGGGCATTATGCTAAGTGAAATAAGTCAGACAGAGAAAGATAAATACTGTATGATTTCACTTATGTGTGGAATCTGAAAAAAAATATCATAGAAACAGAGAGTAGAATGGGGTTACCAGGAAACGGAGAGATGTTGGCCAAAGGATACAAACTTTCGGGTATAAGATGGAAAAGTTCTGAAGATCTAATATTCAGCATGATGACTATAACAATGCTGGCCAGTAGACATGAAAATATGTTCAATGTCACTAATCATCAGAGAAAAATTAAAAACAATGAGATATCACCTAACACCTATCAAAATGGCTATCATCGACAAATCAACAAACAAGTGTTGATGAACATGTGGAGAAAAGGGAACCCTTGGGCACTGTTGGTGGGAATGCAGGTTGGTGCAGCCACTGTGAAAAACAGTGTGGAAGTTCTTCAAAAAGTTAAAAATGAAGCTGCCTTATCATCCAGCAATTCTACTTCTGTGTATACATGTGAAAAAACCCAAAACACTAATTTGAAAAGATATATGCACCCCTATGTTCACTGCAGCTTTATTTACAATAGCCAAGATATGGAAACAACCCAAATGTACAATGGAATATTACTTGGGCATTAAAAAAAAGAATGAAATCTTACCATTTTCAACAACATGGGTGGACCCAGAGGGAATTATGCTGAGTGAAATAAGTCAAATAGAGAAAGACAAATGCCATATCATTTCACTAATATGTGGAATCAAAAGAATAAAGTAAATGAACAAACAAAACAGAAACACTCACAGATACAGAGAACATACTGAGGGTTGCCAGATGGGAGAGGGGTTGGGGCCTGGGTGACAAAGGTGAAGGGAATAAGTATAGATTGGTAGTTACAAAATAGTCCCAGGAATGTAAAGTACAGCATAGGAAATATAGTCAGTAATTCATATTGTAATAACTATGTATTGTGCCCGGTGGGTACTAGAATTATTGGGGTAATCACTTCATAAATTACGTAATTGTCTAACTGCTGTGATGCACACCTGAAAGTAATATAAAGTAATATTGAATGTCAACTGTAATTCAAAAATTTTTAAATGTTATATATTAAAACATTATATACCAAACTTACACCATGAAAAAAAATACTGTATTATATACTTGAAAGGTGCCAAGAGAATAGCTCTTAAATATTTTCACCAGAAAAAAAATTATAATCATGTGAGGAGATGGATGTGTTAACTAACCTTATTTTGGGAAGCATTTTGCAGCATATTTGTATATCAAACCATCATGTTGTACACCTTAAACTTACATGGTGCTATGTCAATAATCTCTCAATAAAGCTGGAAAAAGAAATAAAATTCCCGAGATCTGGTTACGCTGTCCACCACCCCGTCATGGGATACAGAGCTGGTGGTTGCTGCTCCCTGTTGGAATGGCTATCTAGGTGATCACCTTCTCTGCTGATATCTGGGTAGATTGTTGCAGTAATGGCCCCAGCGTATCCATGCCCCTTCATATCCACACCCTTTCATTGTCATCTTCCACAGTCCCCGGATTCTGGGCTTGCCCAGGTGCCTCACTCTGGTCACTGGGGGAAAAGCAATAGCAAATAGAAACACAAGCAGAAGTTTGAAAAGTGTTTGTACTCAGGGGCTTGTCTTCTCTGGCTGCTGAGAACCCTGAGGCCACCTCATGAACAAACCATGGAGCCTGCTGGAGAGGCCATCAGGAGAACCAAAGCACAAAGCACTGCCTCGCAACCCAGAATCACCCCAGACAGCGAGGCCCTCGGGGACTGTGCAGCCCACGCTGAGCCACGCTGACTGCAGTCACGTGAATGAGCCCGGGTGAGACCGGAGGAGAAACTTCCAGGCTGAGACCAACGCAAATTCTACTATTAAATGCTTTTTTCCTCCAGACCCTGAATGTTGAGTTGTTTTGTTAGGCTCACTGATGGCACACTCGTGGCCTCGCTCATTCACCTTAACTCCTGGATTCTGAGGCTGCGACTCCTACCTTAGCAAGACAGAAACAAACTCACAGATACAGAGAACAAACTTGATAGTTGCCAGGTGGGAGGTGGGAGGGGGATGGGGAAAAAGAGGGATTATGAAGTACAAATTACCCCTCATAAAAATAGTCCTGGGGATGTAAAGTGTAGCATAGGGAATATAGTCAATAATATTGTACTAACTGTGTATGATGTCAGATGGGTATTAGACTGATTGGGTGATCACTTCCAAGGTATATAAATGTCTAATCATTATGCTGTGCTGCACACCTGAAACTAATATGTCAACTGAAATTGAAAAATAAAGATACTGAAAACCCTTTCCACACGTGTACCTACAGGCACACTCACTCGCACACATACACACACGTATCTTATAGGCACTTGATGAACAAATGAGAGCAGGAAATTTCAATTGTTCCATTTGGCCCCCAGAACAGCATCTGGTACCAAGTTGGCCTTTAATAAATACCTTCTGAATGACTAGATGAATTCACAGATGTTTCCCTTAGTGGCCTAATTTTGGACGTGGCCTGGAGGTGGTCCCTAGCCCGAGGGTCAGCACGCGGGAACCGGCCCCACGGGGACTACGGTTCCACAGGCCCGACGGGCACAACCTGTGTCAGCGGCGCTGAGCTCTCCCTGTGCGGCAGGGCTCACGTGGCACCGGGGCTTTCCTAGCAGGCGGAAGGAAACGCGGTGCCGCTGCCGGTCAGCTGAAGCGCAGCCGGGACGAGAGCCGAGTGAGTCGCCTGTTCCCTGTCCCGGGATGAGACGCCCCAATGCCACACGAAGGAACCTGAGGCCGCACGCCGAAGGCCCCCCGCCTTGACGTCGCGGGAGGGAGGGAGGCTGCAAGGGGCGATCGGGAGGCGAGCTCCCCAGCATAAAGGCGGCACGCGGAGGCGACGGGGAGAGAGCGAGTCCCTGCTTCGCCCCACGCGGCGCTGGGTACCGGCCACGGCGCGCGGGCTGACGGCGCAGGCGCAGCTGCCTCCCGCTGGACCTTCATTACGCAAGGTCGCCGGCACGCGCACGCGCAGGGGCGTCGGGGTCACGGACGGGATGCCCAGGGCCGCGGGCCCTCACCCGCACGCCTGAGGCTTGTCCCGCCGCAAATGTTCAGCGGAGTCAGCTGCCCCGCCTCTCACCATTTTCTTGCTCCTTTTTCCTTTCTCGGAAAAAAAAACCACACAAACAATAAGGATGTTTGTTAAATTCATCAAAAACACCATTTTAGTTGATCAAAGACACCGGGATGGGCAGCGACCTGGAAACCCTAACCACTGTGAAAGAAATCGTGGAGAGCAGCCCCGCACCAAGCCGGAAGTCCTGGGCTTCAGTTCCACAGCCTGAGTCTCAGTTAAACCAATCTGTCTAAAAATCCAGTCTGCCCGCCTCTAAGGTGGTGGAACGTGAGATCCGCTCTGCCCAGTTCATAGGGGTCTTGGGGAAATTAAAGGAGATGACATAAGGGAAAACGTCCTTCAGACGTTAATGATTATGGGATAAACCCGACCGTGATCGACAGACACAAATTCAGGAAGGAACTCAGCCTGCTCAGGGCCCGCCTGGGGCACAGCGACCCGGCGGCCGGCACCGCCGGCCCTGGGGGGGGGGGGGGGGCGGGAAGCGCTCGGGGCCGGTCGGCAGGGGACTCGGACGCGGGTGCGGGGCCGGCGGGAGAGGGGCCACCGGGCGGCACGGGCCCGGACGCGGGTGCGGGGCCGGCGGGAGAGGAGGCACCGCGCCGGACGGGCCGCACGCTGAGGGCCGGGCGGAGGGGGCGGGGCCGCGCTGGTTTTGCCGCCCTGCCTGCCGGCCGCCCCTCCCTCCCGGCTCCCTCCGAGGGCCCCCCCCCCCGGGGCCCCCTCCCCCCGCCGCGCCCGCGGCCGCCGAGAGCTTTCCCTGGGCCCGCACCCGGTCCAGTCAGGCCTTCTTTTCTGGGAACAGAGTGACACGAGGATGGGAATCACTTGGCGCACATCTGTTCCTTAGACGCACCGGTAAAGATGTCTCCCGAGTCCTGCGACCCAAATCTCCGAGGCTGCCGGGCCGCAGAACTTTCTGAAACGCAATCGGCCCCGTCAGCCAGCCCTGCCTGGCCTGCGCGCCACTCGATTCTTCCAGTGTCTTCCCCTTTCCTTCCTCTTCCTTCCCTCCCTCCCTCCCTCTCGTTTTCTCTCTCTTTTTCACTTAAGTTAACCAGGTAACCAGAGTCCGTTTCTGCTGCATATAAACAAACAAGCAAACAAATGCGAACGACCCAGCCGTCTCCCTAAGGTCTAGGTTCAGAGACAGCGACGGGCGCCTACACGCGTGTTGCCCGAGGGGCTGACCTCCCCCCGCCCGCCCCTGAGAGTCTCCCGACGACCTGGGGAGCCTGTGGAGCCTCCTCTGAGCAGGGAGGCCCGGGAGAGGCAGGGTCGCAGGGTGCGTCCCGGGCTTAAAGCAGAGCTGCTGCCAGTGTCAGGGGAGGCTCCGCAATGAGTCTCCCTCCTATCCAGCGCCGCAGGCCAAATCGTCATCAGAATGCCACACTAATTTTATATTCCACGACCTTAAGAGAGCCTGAGAAAAACCCACAGTGAAAGAAATGAGCAAGCATAGTGTGGCTAAGGGACTGCCCGGGCTCAAAGCCTCGTTCTGCCTCCTGGAAGCTGTGTGACCTTGGAAGGGTGACTTAACCTCTCTGTGCCACTTTACTCCTTCTGTAAAATGGAGATGGTAATAACACAGGTGCCCATCTCCTAGAGTTACTAAGAGGGTAAAATGAGTTGATATTTATAATGTGCCTAAAATCATGCTTGGCACATAGCAAGAGCTATATAAGTGTTTGTTCCAAGAAAGGGTTGGGAACTTCTGGTGACGCAGCCTAGGGACTAAGTCTTTCAAAAACCACAAGCAAACCTCTCAATAACAAATATGAACTTTGCTAAGCTAAACATACGCCATTTGACACTGAGAAAAGATCAAAGGAAATCAGCAAACAGAGCCCTGAGTCATGGTTGCTTGGGGTCAGTTATATCAATTGACCCTCATTTGTTTTGTCTGAGAAGGAGAATAGGGCTCCCTTAAAGGTAATGAGGCATTGGTCTGGTGATCGATGCAATGGCAATGACGAGCTATCTTAAGACTCAGAGGACGGCCCCACCCCTCAGGTTTGGGGACTCAGTGTGTTGGTCACTTTTTGAGTTACTTGGCAGAGGCAAGTGTACCTAGAGGGTGCCATCTCAGCCACTCACTCTGGCCTCCCTTTTTCTCTTGGTGATGGGCACGCAGGTGGCAATATGGAAAGCTGCTGCCCAGCTTCCCCGCTTCTGGGAAAATCACCCTGGCTCAAGCTCAACACCTCCTTCCCCAAGGAGCCCAGACTACAGCCATCAAGCAAGGGTGGAAAGCCCCTGCCAGCTCAGTCTCTCTGGGTTTTGTTAGCATATTGTAGCCCTCTGCTCAATGAAGATGAATTGTGGCACCAGAGTCAGAGACAGGGAATTAAAGAGAGGACTGTCAATGGTGCTCTGAGAGAAGATCAAGTGAAACAGTCGAGCTAGAACTGTTCTTGGCATCAGCTCCAACCTAATTGCTCCTGTTTAGCTAGAAGGATTTGTGGTTCCGGCTGTCAGCAGTTACTTCTCGTTTCTCCATCTGATGGTTTTCTCTGACCCACTTGCTGAAAGATGCTCGAGCAGAGATTCTTTCTCTCTATTGACGTAGATGCTGAAGTGAGGGATGTGCTGGTGGTAGGACCAACAGAGGCTTCCATTGCTCCCCCTTTGTCCACACTGTGTCTTCAGAACAATCCCATTTCCTGGCACCTGTGAGCCTCACTGGCCATGACCTGCTCATCGGATCAGTCTTCAATCTCCTCATATTCCTCTCTCAAAATGTCTTCTATTTGCTTTCCATTCCTGGTCAATGCACATTCCCCAGTCCCTGTTATTTTAAGACCTTCATAGACCCTAAGGATTCTTACTTTTGGAGACCCCACCCCATGTTGTAGCAGACATCCAAAACTGCATCCACATCTCCACCATCAAACATAAATTCCACGTAATAACACATGAATTGAGTTGCAGTTGACAAGTTGACATATGATTACTTTATATAAACATATTTATTGTGATTTTGCAGCTTTCTTTTTATATTTTAGAACCAGAATTTTTTTTCAAAAGTAAAACACTTGCATTGGCCTTCGAGAATCTCATAGGCCTTAGATATTGTGCCTACAATAAAATGTCCCTGTCCTTCAACCAGGGGCAGTGGCTAGAAAGCCATCCAAGACACAAAGCAAAAAAAGGCAAAGTGACCCACACGATGATGATGATAATGATGAACAGGAGGTAGAAGAGAACCATTTTACCAACTTGTGCTACATGTGCCCACATACTATTTCTAATCCTTGCACCCTTCTCTTATGGTTGAGGCTCAGAAAAACGGATTACTTTTATTCTAGTCACACAGTTCCTAGTGGTTGAGATGAGATTTGAACTCATATCTGTTTAATTCCAGGGTCTTCATGCCTTCTATTCTGGCACCCCATCATTGACTCTCTTTTTTGCCTTCATTTATAACAATAAATGAGATGGCTAAGCCAAACAGTTTGTCCAGCAGCCAACCTCTCTTCCATGGAGCTGTGGATAATATTACCCCAGGGTTACCAGTTAGTAGAGAAGCATTCTTTATAAGCTTCTGTTTTTTACTCTGACCATTATATAGTTACTGCAGGCTGACATAATGCAGCTCTCAGCTCTCATTGGTTTGTCAGGGAGCCTTGAAATTACCCTCCTCTCTTCTCCAAGCCCTGTTTCGTGGCCTCCAAATTGAAGATACAGATCCTCTAACTCCTATTCACATATTTCCAATGCTGACTGCACCATTGCTGGTTGGGGAAGGCTATGTTCTTAAACATACTTCTGCATTCTGTCTGCCTTTCGCTATCTGATTGAGCCAAACTATGGCCACAGTTGTGTATAATTAGTTAACTTCACTCACTGTCTCCTGTGTTTATGGTTCCCTGCCCAATTCTAAGTGACAAATGGCTATCCAAAGCCATGGGCTTGACCCCAGATGACCCCATGTTTCATTGCCTTCATCCCTGTGCACGGGTCAGCACTCAGAGACTCCCATAGCTCTTGCTCAGCTGGTAATTGATTTCCACATGGATTCATGGACCAGTTGGCAGAACTGGGCCATTGAGCACATTGGAGGTAGCCTATGGCAGCCACCATTTTAGAGCAGGTCCACCAGAATATTCACTTCACGTAAAGTCCTGTACTTAAGGGACCTTGCTCATCCAATGCTAGAAAGGTATGATGACTACTAATGATTCATATCCCAAAGTTCCCAGACTTCTCCTGAAAGCAGGAATTCAATGAGCAATTCCCAAGCAACAGAACAAGAGTTTCCCCAATTTTCTTTCCAACCTTTTGTTTGGCTTCTGTGCTAGCTGATGCCAATCAACTGTCAAGGAATGAGGAATAGTGTCTAGTATCTGTTTTCCATCTAGTGGTGTGTTTATTTATGCATCACTAATACCTTCACTCTAAGATTTGTCATGTGTCATGACAATGTTTGTTCAAGCTCAGTAAAGTGCAGTGAAAAGGAAAGGTTCTAGATAAGAAGTTTGATGACCTAGGTCCTAGACCCAGCTCTGCTTCTCACTGGATGTGTCCCTTTGGTCTCAGTTTCTTCATTTGTGAAAAAAGGAAGAGAGGAAGGAGAAAAATAGAGAAAAAAATTTAAAAGAAGAGAAAGAAGCAAAGGAGAGAGGGAGACAAGGAGAGAGGGAGGGAGGGAAATAGAAAAAAAAGGAAAAATAGAGAGAGCAGTTGGACTGGATAAATGATTTCAAAATAACCCTCCAGCTTCCTGCTTTATGTATTTCAAGGCTATGTTATTAGATGAATTAACATTTAGAATTGTTATGTCTTCTTGATGAACTGAGCCCTTCACCATTATGAAGTGATACTTTTATCACTAGAAACACTCTTTGTTCTTAAATCTACCATTAATATGACTATTCCAGCTTTCTATTGATTAGTGCTAACATGCGGTACATTTTTTCATCTTATTTGTGCTTCATATTTAAAGTGAATTTTTTTGTAAGCAGTATATAGTTGGGTCTTTTTTTCCTCTACCTCTAATTGGGATATTTAAACCATTTACACTTAATGTGATTATTAGTATGGTTGAATTTAAAGCTATCATCTTATATGTTCTTTGTTTCATTTTTGCTCCTTTTAAAATTTCTCTTAGATTGACTCCATTTTATCTTTTTAGCTATAACAATTTGTTGCGTTACTGTAATTGTTGCTTTATAACTTATAGTATACATCTTTAACATATCACATTCTACCTTCAAGTGATATTATTCTACTTCACATGTAGTATAAAAACCTTATAGTAGTATACTTCCATTTCTCTTCTCCCAAACTTTATACTGTTATTGTCATACATAATAGTTTTACTTATGTTATAACCTTTACATTACATTGTTATTATTTTTTAAATAGTCAACTGTCTTTTAAAGAGATTTAAATAATAAAAATGATTTCTATATATTGACCTATGTAGTTACCATTTCCAATGTTCTTCATTCCTTTATGTATAGCCTTTTTCTATCTGGTACCATCTTCCTTCTGCTTGAGGACTTTCTCAAACATTTATTATTGTACCAGGTTTGCTGCTGATGAATTCTTTCAGCTTCTGTAATTCTTAGGCAGTCTGTATTCCACCTTTGTCTTTAAAATATTTTTTTTCTGGTCATGTAATTCTGGGTTGGCAGGGAATTTTTGCTTTCAGTAATTTAAAGATATTGCTCTATTATCTTCCTACTTGCATTGTTTCTAACAAGGTATCTGCTGTCCTTCCTATCTTTACTCCTCAGTTTTTCTTTTTTTCCTGGATGTTTTTAACATTTTTTTCTTTAACATCAGTTTTGAATAATTTGATTATGATGTCACCTGATATAGTTTTCCTCATGTTTTTTGTACTTGGGGTTAATTAAGCTTCTTGAATCTCTGGGTTGATAGTTTTCATCAAATTTGGGAAAATTTTAGTTATTACTTATTCACATAGCCTCTGTCTTCCCCCTCTTTTGGGGGGAATTTCAATTACACATATATTAGGCTTTTTGATTTTTTTCCCACAGATCACTGTTGCTTATTTTATTTTAATTTTTTTTTATTTTTTGATGTTTTATTGTGGATGGTTTCTATTGCTATGTCTTCAAGTTCAAAAATATTTTCCTCTGCAATATCTAATCCGCTGTTAGTCCAGATTAGTGCATTCTTCATCATGCATTGTAGTTTTCATCTCTAAATATTCTATTTGGGTCATCCTTTACCATCCATGTCTATACTTAACTTTTGAACATATGTTCAACGTTATTATTACTATTTTAATATCCTTATCTGTTCATTCTAACATCTGTATCAGTTGTCAATTGCAATTGACAGATATTTTTCTTCCTATTATAGGTCATATTTTTCTGCTTCTTTGCAAGCCTGGTAATTTTTTATTAGATGTCTGCCATTGCATATTTAACCTTGTTGGGTGCTAAGTATTTTTATATTTCTATAAATATTTTGAGCTTTGTTCTAGAGCACAGTTAAGTCAGTTGGAAAAAATTTGATCTTTGGATATTGCTTTTAAGCTCTGTTAATTGAAGCAGGTAAGTGTTCATTCTAGGACTAATTATTTCCCATTGTGAAGGCAAAACTCTTCTGTGTACTAGAGAACTCACAAAACTCAATAATAAGAAAACAAACACCCTAATTTTAAAAAGAAAAAAAAAAAGACACTTTATACACATTTCTAAAAAAAAAAAAAAATGTAAGGATGGCAAATAGGCAGGTAAAACTGTGCTCAATATCATTATTTATGAGGGAAATAGAAATTAAAATCGTGTGAGATGCTACCATGCACCTACTGGAATGGCTAAAAAATTTAAAAACCAACCATGTCAAGTGTTGGTGAGCATGTGGAGGAACAAGAACTTTCATACACTGCTGGTGAGCATGTAAGATGGTATAACCACTTTGCAAACAGTTTTGCAGTTTCTTAAAAAGTTAACCGTACACCTATCATGTGATCTAGCCATTCCACTTGCAGGTAATTACCCAAGAGAAATGATTGAGGGCGTATGTCTCACCATACATGGATGTTCATAACAGTTTTATTTTTAGTAACCCCAAACTGGAAACCACTCAAATGTTTAACAATCAGTGAATAAACAACCTACAGTTAGCCATACAATGAAATACTGCTCAACTGAAGGGAATAAACTATGGGTACACTCTACGACTTGAATGGATTTCAAATTAATTATGCTGAGTAAAAGAAACCAGACAAAATAAGAGTACATACTGTATGATTTCATTTATATCATATTCAACAATATGCAAACTACTCTGTTGTAAAAACAGACAAACAAACAAAAACACAGACCTATGTTTTTCTGAGGACCTGGGGGTATGAGGATCAGCAGGAGGAGAAAGAGAGAGATGGCAGAAATTGCAACAGAGCTCAAGGAAACTTTGAGGGGTGATGGATATGTTTGTTATTTTTATTGTGATAACTTTATAGGTGTATACACATGTGAAAACTTACCAAATTGTAGGCTTTAAATATCCATTAAAAAGCTGTTTTTAAAAACAAAAAACAAAAACAAAAAAACAAAACAAAACAAAAAACCACCCAAGAGCTTACTAAAAGTAGCTTCTCCCTGGCCAAGTTTGGGACAATTTATGCATGAAAAGGATTAGTGGCAATGGATAGAATAAGGAAAATAATGCATGAGTCTATAGTGATACCAAAAAAGAAGAAGAGAGGGTGAAGGGAACAAATGTGATGGGTGCTCTTCCTTACAGAATGCTGGCCAACAAATGTAGAAGGGATGATAAAGCTAGAAAATCGCTATTTATCAGCTCCTGGTTTAATAATGGATTCAAATAAGGGTGAACAACGGATGGCAAAATGTCAGGTGAAAGCAGCTTCACAAATATTAGTAAAGATAAAATTAGATTACACTCAACACACAGTTTTTAAAAGCAGAAAAGCATATATCAGGAAGATTTCTATCAAAATGGTTTACAAGTGTCCTTTGACAGATGATTAGATAAAGCAGCAAAACAAGCAAACTCATAGATACAGACAACACAGTGGCCGTTCCCAGTGGGAAAGGGTGGGAAGAGGACGGGGGGGGGGGGGGGGGGTAAAGGGGGTCAAACATACAGTGACAGGAGACTGGATCTGGGTGGTGAGCACACAACAGAGTATACAGATGTCATAAAGTTGTACACCTGAAATTTATGTTATTAACCAATGTTATCCCAATAAATTTAATACATTTTTTTAAATGTTTTAAATGGTTAGAAAAGGAAGGGCAAGCTGTGAACCTGTGGCATGTAGAGACCAGTTGTACCTACCTGGAAAAGTCATTATGTGGAACATAATTTCCTGACCCTACCAAGTAAAACAATAACAACTATTGTGTGTCCAGCAAGCCCTGAAGGTCTGGATAAGGGTTTTGGGGGGCGTCAAGGGAGGAGGCACAGATGCTGACAGTTGGAAGTCAGCTGGAGTACGCTGAATGGGGAAGGTCCCAGGGATGTGTGTTGGGCAAGACAGCTCTGCTTTCGGTCTTCCTCAGTTTATCTCGGTTTGTAATTATAGATTCATTAGTATGATTATGAATCCCTCCACCAGACTGTAAGTGCCAAGTGTGAGAGGGCCTGGTTTTTTTGTTGTTGTTGTTGTTGTTTTCTCACCAGAATTTAACAGGGTGACTGGTGTAGAGTTGGGAGCTTAATAACTACTTCTGAAATGAATGAGTGAGGGAATAAATGAAGGCAGCAGATTTGTAGTTAATACTTTTTTAACCGAACTGCCCTGTGTTAAAGCTAAATATTAGCTGCACTTATAAGTGCCAAAAGAGCAGAAACCCCATCTATTTGTGTCACTGACTTAACTGCAAAACCTAGAACAGTGCCTGTTACATAGCGTGCATCCAATAAATATTTGCTAAACTAATAAATTAGAATGGCTATCTTCGACAGACTGTAAACTTCATGCAGGCAAGGACAATCTCTGTGGGAAAAGAAGATGGCGGCGTAGGTAACAGCTGCACCCGCTGCCTCCCGCAACCACATCACAATCACAACTGAAATACAGAGTCTCCATCACTCAAAACCTCCTGAAATCTGAACAGAAGCCCCACAACCAGGGAACTGAAGCAGCATCGAGACCCTTAGTAGGGGGTAGACGCAGGTGGATCGAGGCTGAATCAGGGCTGAATCAGAGACTCACCACAGGCCCACACCCGGTGCCATGGATTAAACCCAGGAGACAATCCTGGCGGTGGAGGTTTCCCAGAGGAGTGAGGGGATCCTGCCCCACAGCAGGCCCCCAGCCCAGGGCTCCAGGGCTGGGAAGAGACATCCCCACAACTCTGGGCTGTGAAACCAGCAGGGACTGTCCCTGAGGGTCGAGGAGGCTGCGGCAGCCCCAGGCTCCCCTCTCAAAGGGCCCGGCACGGACTCACTCGGACGCTCCCTCTGAGCCCAGCACCGGGCAGCAGCCTGAAAGGACCCGGGACACTCGGGGAGGAACTAACCTGCCTGAGATCCGGGCGAGAGCTGGAGGGCGGCTTCCTCACAGGCAGAAGGGCTGGCGGAGGCCATGGCTCCTGTGGCGAGTCCTCCCCGCACACAGCCAGCAGACAGGCGCCATGTTTGAATCGCCAGCACCTGACTCACACCTTTGGCCCCGCCCCGTGATTCCCGGAGGCCCCGCCCTCCCCACCTGCAGCTCATCCAGGCCATTTCCAGGGGCTTTTCTGTGCAAGTGGCCTCTCGAGCCTCATACTTAAGACTTTCCCAAAATCTCTCAAACCAGCAGCAGCAGGCCCCATACAGCTTGATAAGTGGCCCCAGGCCTGGCACTAGCAGCAGCTGCAGTGGCTCATAGCTTGGCCTCTCCTGGACACCGCCAAGCCCAGCACAAGGAGCAGCCAACTACGGTTTGCTGTGTAGCTCATGCTGGGTGGCCCTGGGCAAGGCACTGGCACAGGCTGACTTTGCACCTCCCGGGAGGCCCCAGAGACAGTGCACCTGGTGGTCAGACTGGACCACGCTGGATTACAACCCTGCCACATCCACAAGTGACACTCAAGAGGCACACTTGGTGAACACCAAAGCTCCACTGAAGTAAATCCTGCTCCCTAGGGGTGTCTCCAGCACAGCAGCTCTCTGGCTGTAGTTGCAGCTGGTCCTCACAGCTATTGGTCTGGGGGTCAGTTCCCCCTAGTGACACCAACAGCAACCAAGGCTCAACTACAACAGGACAGTGCACACAGCCCACACAGGGGAGCACCTAGAAGGCCCAGCTCAGGTGACTGGGGAGGCTGAGCCACTGGACCCTACAGGACACCTACTGCACAAAGCCACTCTACAAATTCCAGGAGGCATAGCAGCTCTATCTAATACATAGAAATAAACACCTGGAAGCAGCCAAAATGTGGAGGGAAAGAAACATGTCACAAAGGAAAGAACAGAAGAAATCTCTAGAAGAGGAACTAAATGAAATAGATCCAAGCAAGCTAACGGATAGAGAGCTCAGAATAATGATTATAAGGATGCTCAAGAATGTTAGAGCATCAAGAGTACGATGAAAATAATTGAGAAAATCAATGACATAATAAAGGAGCAATTTGAAATGAAGGCTACAGGAACTGAAATGAAGAATAATTTACAGGGACTCAACAGTAGAGTAAAGGATGCTGAGAATCAAATCAGCAATTTGGAACATGAGGAAACAAAAAACACCCAACCAGAAGAGCAAAAAGAAAAAAGAATCCAGAAATATGAAGATAGTATAACGAGCCTCTGGGACAACTTCAAGAGGCCCAACATTCATATTATTGGGGTGCCAGAAGGAGAGAAAAAAGAGCAAGACATTGAAAACCTATTTGAAAAAATAATTACACAAAACTTCCTCTACCTGGGGAAAGAAATAGACTTACAAGTCCAGGAAGCACAGAGGGTCCCAAACAAGAGGAACCCAAAGAGGCCCACAGTAAGATACATCATAATTAAAATGCCAAAGGTTAAAGACAAAGAGAGAATCTTAAAAGCAGCAAGAGAAAAGCAGTTAGTTACCTACAAGGGAGCACTCATAGGACTGTCAGCTGATTTCTCAACAGAAACCTTGCAGGCCAGAAGGAAGTGGCAAGAAATATTCAAAGTGGTGAAAAACATGGAACTACAACCAAGATTACTCTACTGAGCAAAGCTATCATTTAGAATTGAAGGTCAGATAAGGAGCTTCTCAGACAAGGAAAAGCTAAAGGAGTTCATCACCACCAGACCAGTACTACAGAAAATGTTGAAGGTTCTTCTTTAAAAAGAAGCTAATGAACAAAAGAATCTGATGAACTAAATAGATTCAGAGACATTGATGCATGTAACAGACGATCATATTTCAGAGGGAAGAGGGAAGGGGGTGGAGGGTGGGAAGAGATTAACCAAAGAAGTTATATGCATATATGCATAACCCATGGACACAGACAATGACAGGGTAAAGGCCTGAGGAGGGGATCAATTGGGGAGGAAAAAAGGGGACACCTGTAATACTTTCAACAATAAAGATAAAAAATAAAAAAGACAATCTCTGTAATCCCTCTGGTAACAAACACAGAACCCTGCACATAGTAGGGGCTCAATACAAAGGTGAGAAAGAACAAAAGAATGACTGATGAGTTCACGGATCCCATGCACACTTCCTTACTAAGCTGAGTGAAGAAGACTGAAAATGTTCCAAGGAGAAGCAGCTCGGAGAAGGCTGACATGGGGACAGTTGTGAAATAGCTGTGGTAGAAGTGCAGATGGAAGGCCAGGTTGGTGGGGGGGCTAGCCTTGTGAGCAGAGGAGGGGACCCTTGAGAGGACCCCCTGCTATAGTTCCTTCCTCTCTGCAGCGCCTAGGCCTAGAGCTGGACTCATCCTGACTTTGCCAGGAAAGCACCACCCACTACCTCTCACTTCCCTCCAGAGTGTCCACAGCTTCTCTTTCCTGCTCAGTGGCCAGCCTGGCTGAGCCCCTGACCAAAAGTATCCCTGAGAAAGTCTTTGTGGAGTCCCAAAGTCAGTGGGGGTCACCTTCACTTAATCTGTGAGAAGAATGGTCCAGAAGAAGAAAGATGAGATGGTCTCTCTCATCCAGAGAGAGACATCAACAGCCTAGGATTCTTTTTTTAGTTCTGGTTCTGAAAGTAGAGGTTTCATTAAAGCACCAACCAAATTTAAAAATAATAATAACAAAACAATAAACTAAAGCAGAGGAATCCAGGCTAAACTTTTTGCTCCAAAGCTTATACTTTAAGGGATTGTTGCACTCTGAGACCAGGCGGTGTCTGAGAGCCACAGAACCATATCATTCGTGTGCTCTGTGGTTTGTTCTGGACGCAGTGCTGCCTGCCACTAAGTCTCAAATCTCAGGAGAGCAAATGCTGCTGGGACAAAAGTTTGTCTATCATCGGGGCTACAGACAACAGTTACACTTTCAACAACTCAATTCCAGTATGGTGAAAGCATTACTTCCCTAGAGTCTAGTACTACATTTGAACTAATCCAAGCTCTTAAGTCCAGAGCTCGAACAATAAGGGAAAGCAGCCCTCGGTTTTCCTCCACCATCACCTGGAACCCTGTGGGAGAGCCATGGGAGAGCCCCCAGATGAAGGAAAACTCCAGTTTGATTCAGGCTGATCAGAGTATGCTAAGCCATACAAAGAGAGCAGCAGCTCTTATTCCATCAGGGCATTGAAAAGAAAAAAGAAAAATATTGTAGCTCCTTGTTACTCAAACTGTGGATCTTGAACCGGCAGCATCAGCATCACCTGAGAACTTTAGAAATAAAAAATCTTTGTGGCCTTGGATTAGGCAGTGATTTCTTAGATACAACACCAAAGCACACACTACAAAAGGAAAAATAGATAAAGGGGACATCATCGAGTCTGTACTTCAAAGGACACTATCAAGAAAGTAAAAAGAACTATGCATGGTGTTGGATGGGTACCAGACTTACGGGGTGATCACTTCATAAGTTATATAAATGTCTAAAAGTAAATTTTTTAAAAAGAATGCTACAGACAGTGCCCAAAACAAGAGAAAATATTTGTAAATCATATATCTGATAAGGACCCAGTGTCCAGAATATATAAAGAACACTCATAACTCAACAATAAAAAACATTTTTAAAATGTGCAAAGGATTTAAATAGACATTTCTCTAAAGAAGATACATAAATGACCAAATAAGCACGTAAAAAGATGCTCAACATCATTAGCATTAGCAAAATGCGAATAAAGACCTCAAAATGAAATGTCACTTCACACCCAATAGGATGGCTATAATAAAAAAATCACTCACAAGTTGACAAGGATGCGGAGAAACTGAGCCCTTACACACTGCTGGTGAGAATGTAAACGGCGCAGCCGCTCTGAGAACCAGCCTGGAGGTTCCTCAAAGTGGTAAACATAGAGTTACCGTGTGACCCAGCAATTCCACCCTGCCTATAGATTCCCCCAGAACTGAAAACATATGTCCGCACAGAAACTTTTATAAGATCCATATCGGCATTCATGAAAGCTCCACCCTCATGACCTAATATACTCCCAAAGGCCCGCCTCCTAATAACACCACACCAGGGATTGAGTTTCAACTTGTGGATTTTGAGGGGACACACACGCTCAGTCCATAGCATGGGAGAAGTTAGTGGCCTGCCCACAGTCACAGAGCTAATGATCAGGAAGCCCGGCCTGACGCCGGAATCCGAGCTCGTGCCCCACCTTCTGTGGCCTCCCTTCAGGGGGATTCAAACTGGTAGGAGAAACGCAAAAGCAAGTGCCAGTTGGGCGCAGGTATGTGTGGGAAGGAGGTCTGGGATGCCCAGCAAGGGCATTTGGGGTGGCCCTTTGGATGAAGGCATCTGGCCACCTAGGAGGTGGCCATGTGTGCAGCAGCGCAGAGGTTGGTGTGCTGGGGGCGGGAGAGCAGAGGGTCTGCTGGGATCGCACTCAGCTCTCCCAGCCCCGCACCCCTCCGGGCACACAGGCGAGCCTGAGGCTTCCCCATGAGCCCAGGCAGAAGCCCGTGCTCTGGAAGGCCCCAGCTCCCACGGCGAGCGCTGGCCTCAGCTGACAGGCCCCCACAAAGCTTGTCACGCAGTCTTCCCACCCCTCAGCCCCAAAGCAGAGGGCCACAAACCCTCACCCGAGCACTGGCCTCCCCACCGGTTGGCCTGCCTCTTTCCTTAGGGACTTTATACTTGAAAGCTGCTGAGTGCAGAAGGAAAGAGAAATTGAAACGATGACTACAAATGAGTTGCTCAAACTCACTGTTGTCCCATGTCCCTGCAGAGCCCCCACCCTCACCTCCAAATCGCCTCACACTGTCAGAAACTCTCTATGCCCACTTCTAAAAGCCTGAAAAACAAAGGCCCTCATAGGCTCTGACTCTCGCCATTATTCAAACACAAACAATGTTTAAATAAGCAGTGTTATTGTATATTCTATTTCAAAGTGGGCTTCACCAGTCCAGATGTCATTGCTCACATGACTGTCTTTGTTCGGAGAAACACTGCGGAGGACCCAGCCTCTCAAGCACTTGTCTGAAATTCACCACTCGGCTGTTCTCTTCCAAAAAAAGGACTGTTTCTGATGTGAAACACTAGTTTATTTCAGAATTGTGGCTTTTCTCCTTGCTAACTTTCTCCTCGCTGACCCTATCGAGTCAGAAGTCTCTCTCCTAATGGAATTGCTGGAACCATTTACCCTCCATTAAGATGTTAACCTGTTTCAGAGAGGGAAGAGAGAGAGAGCCGAGTAAATGGACTCTGAAAGAATGACAGATGGGGAAGACATCTGTGTGTGTGTGTGTGTGTGTGTGTGTGTGTGTGTGTGTTGGGGGGGTGGTACGCAGGGAGGAGATGGGGAGATTTAAGTTTGTTTTGATTAGATCAACTTTGAACTTTTATAAAAATAAAATTTTCCAAGTAAACACTACTCAGCTGACCACCTCAAGGCAGCACCACTTTTGCTGTCCTGTGTCCTATCCACTTGGTTAAACACCTACCTGGACACGCTCCGTCCGGCCTCACTCCAGAGCTCGTCCCGTCAGCTCTAGGGCGGGAGGGCGGGGCAGCCTGCTGGCAAACTCATAGCCCAGCTCCGTCACCTCCTGGGAGAGGTCACGGGACCTCTGAGCCTAGGCGCTCCCTTCTCTAAAGGGAGCATAACACACCTAATTTTTAGGGGAGATTGGTGGTAACATGTAAAAAGTATAGTTATTTTATAATATATCATTTTCCCTAGTTAGTGTTTAACTGAGGTAAATAGACAATTTGCTTTTTCTTGTTTCACCCACTTAGACATGTTGTTAAATGTACATGCACAGCTTTTCCATCAATATTTGTGCTTTTGAGTAGCCTTCTTACATCACAGATCAAAAGGCTAAAATACATTTTCTTCTTAAAATAGAAAGAACATTCATCGCTCTGACAGGGGAGCAGCTGCCTTTCAGAATAGTGGCGACAATAATGATGACAATGACATTCTTATGCATTGAGCTAAGCACTTGTCATGCCTCCTAGCAGAATTTCTCAACCTCAGCACTATTGCCACTTTGGGCCAGATCTCCCTTTGTTGTGGGGATGTGTCCTGTGATTGTAGGACATGTGGCAGCATCCCTGGCCTCTTGCCACTAGGTGCCAGCTGTGGCCTCTCCACCCCACCCCACCCCACTCCACTCCACCTCCATTGTGTTGTGACCCCAAAAATGTCTTCAGAGATTGCCAAATATCTGCAGGGGGCAAACTCACCCCCCACTGAGAACCACGGCCTCAGAGCATTTAATATTCACAACAAAGGGGTGAGGTTGGAACGGCTGCTATTCCCATTTTACAAATCAGGAGGCTGAGGGTCCGAGCAGTCGTGACTTGATGGAGGCAGGAACCAGACCCACCTGTAACCGCTCTCCCTACAGAGCCAGAGCTGAGTCGCTTGGACCATGTCCTGTTTCATTTGGAGAGCCTCAAGGAGGGGAGGGGGCCACAGGGGGCAGGACCAGTGAGATGGATGCTTTCAGGAAAGGAGGCCACTGCTTCCAAAGTCGCTGCCTTCCCAGGCCTACTGTGGGAGCAGACTCTTCCTGTCCAGCATGGGGGGGCCAGTGAAGTGGGGAGAGACCCACTCCACGTGGACTAGTGTCCTGGGAGCCACAAAAAGAAAGCGCTTCAGGGAGAAAGGTGCCTGCTGGGTCAACTGCTGTCCATCACCTGATGCAGAGAAGCTTAGCTTGTGGAAATGGCCAGTGAGGAGGCCCTGGAAGACCCTGAAAAGAGTTGGTCAAGAGCTTCAAAGTATTTGTATTATGAAAGCCATGCACATGCTATGTTTTTTAGATTAAAGCTTGTACACGAAGGCCATGTTTAAGGCCATGAAAAGCATTTCTGACTCGAATTGTGGCATAAAGTAGAGCAACACATTCAGATGCTGCTCTGCAAAGAGGACCATAGCTTCTGGGCCTCATTCTTTGAAACAAAGTTTGAGGACATTGGAGCAGAGACTTGGAGGGAGACAGCCTGTTGCCTGAGGGAAGAGGCTCAGGTGAGCTGGTCCCAGCTTCCCACACAAAAAGGGGCACAGCCACATTTATCAAATTTCTGGAGCCAGAAATCAGGATGTGAAGACCTAACATAAACCAGGGTCCGTAAGAAAACCTCCAGTACAAAGGATTCCAAATCAGGACTGCCCTGGAAAATTCCAAATGTGAGCAGCTGAGGCCCTCTTCCCTCAGGTGACAGGGAGGAACTGTTAACTTGGGCCACTGATAAAACACGAGATAAAGGTAAGATGCTCGTTTAACCTTACCACATTGTGAGGTGACTTCCTTTCTGACTGTATGATTAAACTTGGAATTGCAGCAACCTTATGAGCTTTATCTATAAAATGAGTTTAGGACAGAAAGTCACAAGGAACACTGTGGACCTTGGGTCCACTGCAGACTGCTGCCTGGAACACAGGGTTCATCCGCAGTAACATTGTCACCCTCTCAATCAGCAACTTCATGGGGTCCTCCATGGCTTCCCTGGAGTAGTATTTAACTACCTTGGGGGCGGGCACCAAAATTAACTCTGAAAATTTCTGTTCCCACTAAAGGCTGAAAAATAAAAATAATCCTCTCTAGGGGAAGAAAGGCAACATTCAAAATGCATTTTCCTCTGTTGCTATCACTTCAGCAACTCTGCTTGCAGTTGGAGTGGCCTGAGGTAGAGCCCGTTCCCTAGAATTTCCTGTCCCCTCCCCAATGCTGTCTCCATCTTCACCCCTCCTACCAAAGAACACCCCTGCTCTTCCCTGCCCCTTTTTGTTTCCAACATTTGCAGAGTGGTATCTAGTTTATGAGGTGCTTTGGCGAGTGAGCTTCCCACAAGTCAGGGGACCCAGGCCACTTCCTTTGCCTGAGGCTGCCAGCAGACTCAAAACGAAAAAAAGAAAAAAAAAGACCCAAAGAAAGTTATAAAAATTATAGAACAGTTAAAACATTTACACTGTGCAAATGACTACTTTTAACACACACAAATGCAATGCAATGCAATTGTATCTCATCAATATTATATGAACTAATTTGTTTGTGTATAATCTTTAAAAATCTAAATTTGAGACAATCTGAATGTGGGGCCAAAGGGCCCATTGGCTCCTCAGAGCACCACATCCGACTCCCTGCCCAGCCCTGCTCGTGCCTGTAGGATGGCTGCTCTTCACAGTTACCCTGTGTGCAGAGGCAGGAAGTGTGTAAGTGTTTTCCCACTTGATAAATAAGGACACTTACGCCTGGAAGACTGTGTGACTTTCCTAAGATTGCAAAGCTGAGTGGCTGAGCAAGGACTCAAACCTAGGTCTTTGTATTACAAATTCAGAGTTCTTTCCACTACAGGGCCTTACATCTTCTAAAACACGTTCCCCAAAGAATGAGAATTAACTATGGCTCTCATCTTTAGAAAGATGCAAGTAACACCTAGTGGCCCATAATTAAAGAATAAACATGTGCTAAACTACATGGTATTAAAGGAAATTTATACAGGAATAGGGGAGGCAACAAACTTAGTCTCAATCCCAGGACTGTAGCTCCCCAAGGCCAGCAAACTTTTCTGCTCTGTGCTTTATAAACTCTATACTGTCAGTTGTAGTGTCTCCCAGGTTATCTGAGCTCAGTAAGAATTCATTTATCCAGCCAACATTTATAGTGTTGACCATGGGCTGGGTGCTAGGCAGCAGACTGGGGACTAAGGTGACAGGAATTCTCCTCCAGCCTCCAGGCATTTATGACTCATGGAAGAGACAAGGAAAGGACAGTAGGTACCAGCAAGATACATTGGGCCAGCAGGCAGTAATTTAAAATTAAGTCCAACAATATAAAAGGTTAGCATCCAACAGGAAGGAACTGTTTGAATAAAAATTATCATCCATTAAAAGAAATCCCATGCAAACATTTGTAGAACT
Organism: Miniopterus schreibersii; assembly: GCF_964146895.1. Classification (NCBI taxonomy): domain Eukaryota; kingdom Metazoa; phylum Chordata; class Mammalia; order Chiroptera; family Miniopteridae; genus Miniopterus; species Miniopterus schreibersii. The sequence goes on from NC_138101.1 coordinate 28,955,678, forward strand.
GTAAGTCTCTGAGTGGTGGACTATGCATGGTTTTAATTGTTTCTTATTTGAGCTTATTTAATTTTTTTTTAAATACATCTTTATTGATTTCAGAGAGAGGAAAGGAGAGGGAGAGAGAGATAGAAACATCAATGATGAGAGAGTCATTGATCACGCCCGCAACCCGGGCATGTGCCCTGACCGGGAATCGAACCCCGATCGCCTGGATCCCAGGTCGACGCTCAACTGCTGAGCCACGCCCAGCTGGGCAAGCTTACTTAATTTTAATAAATAACGTTTGACTCTTGCAATAAGTGAAAACTCATTAAAGGCCATTTTGGTTATAGCTACAAAGAATTTCACAAATCATGGAGGAATGATTACTACAATGTCCAGCAAAACAAATCAGTAAAGAAATTGTGGGTTTTTTTTTTAAAGTACGCCCTCTACTTCATATTTTTAAAATAATAGTAATAAAGGAAAAAAACTGTGAAGGACTGGAAAGTAATTCACTGGAATATGACAGGTGGTGTCTGTGGGGAGTGATTTTTATCTCTATCTTTCCTGCATTTTTTCAAGTTTTCTACAATAAACATGAATAGCTTGCATGATATTGGAAATTAAACAGTAAGTGATTAGGCAGAAACAACCTGAACTATAGGAGAGAGGAAAAGGTTAGGATGGATGTTTATTTGTGTTTCCAGGAAATGTAATGGGCCACCCAAGGGGGGGAGGGATATTTTGGCCTCTGACTCCCACAAAAAGTGGATTTTTCCACCCAAAAGAGATTTAAATGCCCTCTCCATCACCAGAGCACACTAAAAATGCTATTTTAAAATTATCTTGGCAGAGGCGAGTGGCCAAAGAATGCAAAGATACAGAAAGAGTCAGCAGGGCAGAGAGACAGCTGTGGCAACACACGGCCACTTCCATTCAACTGCTAAGGCGAGGAGACTACATTTAACCAAGCACCGTGAGGGAAGCCATGGCTTCCAGATAAAACATTGATTCAGCTTAGTCCATGAACACTGTACCCTCAAACAAATGTAAAATCAAAGTCTAAGAACTTTCTACAAGTGAGTATTTAAAACCCTGACAATTAGATGAAGACATCCTAATCTACTATATGGCCCCAGACAAATTCGATTAACCAGCGTGTCCCCAAAACTGAAAATGAGACTAATCCAGACTGGCTCAGAAACAGTTTTTTGGAGGGTAATTTTTTTCCCTAGGGAGGGACAAGTGAAGGTGGTACATCCTTTAAATTTCCATGATTTTCAACAAAGCTTTTGTCACCTTCATAAAGTTCTTGAATTTAAAAAAAAAACAACAAAAAAACCTTCAGTGCTCAGTGTCCAAGAAATGCAAATTAAAACCACAACGAGATAGCACCTCACACCTGTCAAATGGCTATCATCAATAAATCAACAAACAAGTGTTGGTGAGCAATGCAGATTGGTGCAGCCACTGTGGAAAACAGCATGGAGCTGCCTTATGACCCAGCGATTCCACTTCTGGGTACATATCTGAAGAAACCCAAAACACTAATTCAAAAGAATATATGTACACCTATGTTCACTGCAGCATTATTTACAATAGCCAAGATATGGAAGCAGCCCAAGTGCCCATCAGTAGATGAGTAGAAAAAAAAAGTGGTGGTGCATATATGCAATGGAATAGTACTGGGCCGTTAAAAAGAATGAATAAACAGCATGGATGAACCCTAAAGGGTGTTATCCTAAGTGAAATAAGTCAGTCAGAGAAAGAAATACCACGCAATTTCACTTATATGTGGAATCTAAAGAACAATATAAATGAATAAAGAAAACAGAAACAGGCTCACAGATAGAGACTAGACTGATGGTTGCCAGAGGGGAGGGGGGTTTGGGGACTGGGTGAAAAAGGTAAAAGGATTAAGTACAAATTGGTAGTTACAAAACAGTCCCAGGGATATTAAGTACAGCACGGGAAATATAGTCCATAATATCATAAAAACTATGTATGGTGCCGGGTGGGTACTGAAAATATTGGAGAGATCACTTTGTAAAATGCATGATTGTCTAACCACTATGCTGTACACCTAAAACTAATGCAAAATAATATTAAATATAAACTTTAATTGAAAAAATATTTTTAGAAAAATTTAAACCCTTCAGAAATCGTTATAGTTGCTACACTTAGGTGCACTTTACCTGACAATTACTGTATAAACACTTATGCCAAATTGAACAAAACCAAATAATAATAAGCATTACCATCTATTAAGTTTTTACTTTGTGCCAAGGTCTACACATACATTATCTTATTCCCAAAACAATTCAATGAGGTAGAAAACATTATCCATCCTATTTGACAGACAGATTCAGGCTTTAAGGGATTAAGTAATTTGCCAAGTTTACTCAGCTAATAAGTGAGAAACCTGGAACTTGAATCCATAGCTCTGTGACCCCAGTGCCCATATTTTAACCACCAAACTATGCTTATAAGGAATTTTTATATCTGTAACTCTCTACAGAATTTAGTGTTAAATTCTTCTGTCTGGACATACTACATGTTATTCATAATTTATTTTTATTATTGGGGAAAAAATTAAATCAATATCAAAAATATTTATTGTACCATGAGCATATATTAATTTTTAAGGCACATTTCAAGCACTTTATAAAAGTAACTCATTTAATCATCATAACAATCAAGTAAAATCCTGTTATAACTTCCATTTACAGATGAGGAAACTGAGGAGCATGGAAGTTAAATAACATCAAAATCATACAGGAAAAGACAGAGCTGGGATCTGAACCCAGTCTGTCTGATTTCAGAGCCCATGATCTTAATAGATATGCTACAGCTAGTATTTTATAGCAACATACCATGAGCAGGGATGTAAGCAAAGATTAGACCCAAAGAGTGAGTAGTGAAAATATTTTCTCATCACATCATTAAATTAAGTGCTCTACAGGCAAGAGGTTAATGGTTCACTAATATTCGTCTATTGTTCTAAAACCTAGTATTGGCAGAAGGCCCATGCACAAGATATTGTTATGTGTGGTGCTTTCCCAATAGCTTATTCAGGTTGAAGGCATAGGCAATCTCCTTCTATGCTGTCTCCAAATCCTGTTTCCTCCTTACTGAGTTTGCTTTCAAACATTCCATTCATGCCCGGCTGGCGTGGTTCAGTGGTTGAGCACCAGCCTATGAACCAGAAGGTCACGGTTCCACTCCCAGTCAGGTACATGCCCGGGTTGTGGGCAGCTGATCAATGACTCTCTCTCATCATTGATGTTTCTCTCTCTCTCTCCCTCTCCCTTCCTCTCTCTGAAATCAATAAAACAACATATTAAAAATAAATTCCATTCATCTATCCATTCCATTAAAACAAATTTTTTGCCCTGCACTACTGGAGTCACCAGAAAGATAGAAATTTAAAGAGAATGAGATTAAGAGATGCCACGTTTTATCTTATTGAAGTAAAAAGGTGGGGTTACATGGAACTTAGACAGTTGTCTCATACAGCAAGAGATCTCACAGCGAGAGAAAGGCCCAAGCCGGCCAGCGGAGCTAATGTTCACTGAGAAACAGAACCGCCCCCACGCAGGAAGCCCCCACGTGCCTACGCACTTGGGAGCCCAGGCTCAACCTCCGTGGATCTTGTTGTCCCTTCAGCTTATTAGACCAAGAATTGTTATAAAAACTCCTCCCAATTGCTCTTTAAGTTTCTGCTATTTTGGTGATTCCATCACATGATGATAAGCTGATTTAAACTGACCTCTGTGATAAAACAAATGAAAAGTTATAAATGCGTAGTATTTCAAAGCTGGAAGAAAGTTTAAACTGCTGTCTCAATACATTTTACCCATTCGAATATCAAAACACTGAGATGGGGATAATACCCCTGTTGACAAGGATTCAGGGAAGCACGCGCTTCTGTGCATGTCGTGGGCAGGAGCTGAAATTGTTGCACTATTTTGAAAATGAATCTGGCAGTATCTTTTAAAATTAAAAACATAGAGTTTCTTTTATCGAGTATTTTTACTTCTGGAAATCCATCCTCTAGAAATAAATATATGTGTAACACCTATACTATGGAATATTAAGTAGCAATGTAAAAAGAATAAGTTATAGCCATCTTTACTCATCTAAAGAAATATCCACAATACATTGATTTGATGAGGAAAAACAAGATGCAGAAAAACAGACATATTACAAGGTGGAGAGGGAGAGGGAGATAAGGGGAGAAAAGGCTAGGTAGAATGAGATTTTGAGAAAAGTATTATAATCTAAAGCCAAAATACATACTAGATAACAGAAAATATTCCATTTCCTCATGTGAAAAGTGGGTATAGTAGTAATACCTGTCTCAGTAGGTTATTGTAAAAATCAAAGGAATGGATGTATTTAAAGGGCTTAGGACAGAGCCTGGCATGTAGTAGTACATTATTTTGTCTGTTATTTTTTAATTCTATTTCTAATATTACCATAAAGATGCATGTATTAAATGCATAAAGATCTACATGACAGAAGATACTGTGGGCACGTGGAACATGGCTTTGATCAGATGATGGGATTCCCAGCAATCCTTGTCTGGGATTTTTTTTTTTTTTATGTTGCTTTTGCCCTAAATTAATGAATGTGGGTGGGTGGGGTGATTTTACCTCTAAGTTTTCTTAGTTGAAAGCAGAACCACATCTCTCCCATTAAAGCAAAGGGGTGTGTTTTCCTATCCTACTTTTTTATAACCATTTCTACTTATGAGGATGAAATAACTACCTTAAGTGTCGTAGTCCAAAGTTTCATTCACCCTAGAATGCTTTCCTTTGACTCTAATGACCATCTTTTTAGAACCCAACATGGGGACACTTTATATGACAAAGGATTTTTGAAGACTCTTACAAAGAGGCATAAAAATGAAACCACACTCATCTATTTAATAAATAAATAGCTTTTATTGAAAAGAATGAACTTACATGAAATCAGGACAGAGCTGAGCAGCCAAGATAAAGAATGAGCCTCTGTCTGGGCAGATCCCCCACTGAGTGCTCATCCTCTGGTCTCTGGGGAAGCGCTCAGTATCATCCTTTCCATAAATCCTAATATATTTGAGGACATCCTTCAGCTTTATCGTCAGACAGAGTGGCCACAATCTGTTGGACGTGGCCCAATCTCTCCAGAGACCAGACTTGAACATAACATTTGGAAAAGGGCCTCTCGGATGCCAAGTCTAGAGAAGGATCATTTCCTGAGGCGTTTGTGTCATGTTCCTATTAATGTAAATTATTGTCTCCATTTCATTAGAGAGCCCAAACCCATCTGATCCTCTCGTAAAGGCATCTTCAAATCGGAAGAACAGAGGAAACTGAAGAGTTAAGGGTATTTCTTTGCTAGCGGAAGAATTGGCTCTAGAACCAGAAAGGTTAAATTGTAAATCTTTGGCAAAACACAGCTTTCTCTACATCATTTTCCTTTGGGACTAGATGAGAAACAGCTGGACACTTGCATAGAAAACTACTGGAAAAACACACTGGTTAACAACACTCCCCCCATGCCTCAGCACAGCTGATTCCTTATCGTTCTAGCCTCAGCTCCATTGTCCTGCTCAGAATGTCTTTCCTTGACACTCAACCCTGGGCCCTCCTCTTAAACACTATTACTCTCTTTTTTTTTAACCCTCGCCCACGGATATTTTTTCCATTGTTTTTCAGAGAGAGTGGAAAGGAGAGAGAGAAACATCGATGTGAGAGAGACACAATGATTGGTTGCCTCCCACACGCACCCTGACCTGGGCCAGGGATTGAGCCTGCAACCGAGGTACAGGCCCTTGGCTGGAATCAAACCCCGGACCCTTCAGTCTGCAGGCCGACGCTCTAACCACTGCGTAAACAGGCTGGGCTATCACTCTCTTTCTTTATGGCGCTCATCACTATTGGGAAATTATCTTATTTATTGTCTCTCTTCCCACCAAAATGAAAGCATCATGAAACCAGTCTTGTCTGGTTTCTCACTGTCATGTCCCCAGAGCCTGGAGCAGTGCTGGCACATAGTAGGTGCTCAACAAATATTTGTTGAGTGAATTGAACATGAATGAATAACCATGTGCTTTTTTACTTCCATTTTTCTTCCAATTTTTCTTTAATGAACATAAATTTAGTTTGTGATAATCATAACAATGTTTATTTTTTAAAAAAAAACAACACACAAAACATCTTCCTCCCTGAATCAAACTCCATTTTAACTACTTAGTGTGGCACATGGTGGACACTCAACGAATGGATGTATATGTGTCGATTATGTACCTGACACTACACTAATCATTTTCCTGTTCATGATTTATCTCATCTAATCATAACAACAATCCTATAAAGCTGGATTGTAATCCACATTTTACAGATGAAAAAACCGAGGCTTAGTAACTTCAAGTTTAAAAACTTGCTGGTAAGAGGCAGAGCTAGTATTTGAATGCAGGTCTTCCTGACACCAAAGTCACCCTATTGCTATACCTTCCACTCTCCCAAATTTCCATAAGACAAAGTTATTCAGCAAAAGTTTTCTTTTTTAGGAGGGGCAGTGAAATCAGTGATGCTCTTCTACAATCTGCATACTCTAATTTCAGCCAGATTACCATTTTGTCCGGGACAGGCCCAGGCCCAGAGTGGTATTCAATAAATACTTGTCAATTGGGAAGAAAAGGAAGGGAAGGGGGAAGGGGAAAGGAGGAAGGGGAAAGGGGGAAGGGGAAAGGGGAGAGGGGATTGGGGGAGGGGGAAGGAGAGAGGGAAGAAAGAAAGGCCAACAGTCCTTTGCCTTATGCGGTGAGTGACCTTGGCAATATGGAATCAGAGAATCAGCTTCTTGTCTCTGTGACAAAAGCTGCTGACATCCCAGGAAGCCCATAATGCCTTTCCTGACAGGGGACCAGGCTGCCATACCTCCCAGCACATTAGCATTTTTACCTGGCATTCTTAGTCCCTAAGGAGGGGGAACCCCAGGATGGGTTGACACTGTGACCCGCTGGGGAGGCCTCTGAGAGAAGGGGAGGGAAGGGAGGGAGGGAAGGGACGAGGAACACTGAAATGTGGGGTGAACACTTCCTGTCTCTCTCCCCTCTGGTCCCATGGTCACTAAGGAATACATTCTAAGACCAGACTCCAGAAGTCCATGACTGACTTTGCTTGTATCCGAAATGGGATCAATGTGTGGGAAGAGGGGTGTGGTTAATAAACTTCTTTCTTCGCTGATTGTAAAATCCATGGATTTGCTCTCCTTAGGTAGAGGCATCTCATTTGAAATGGTAATTCATCATTTAACTGCCTGTTTTCTCTGAGGGTCTGAGCTGGAAGGGATCATATCTGTTTAATTTAATAGCTGTGGAGCCAGCCCAGCCATGGAGGCATGCGATCATGTTTGTTAATTTATGCATTCAATAGATATGGATAGAATGCAGGTTGACAATCCTTTATTGCAGTTCTAAACTCCAAAACTCTGAAAACCTAAAGATTTTCTGGAAGTTGAGAGCAAGTTCATTTGACAGGGACTCCTGGCATGAACAGATATGGGGTCTTGAAAGTCTTTTTTGATGTCCCTTAATGTGAATATTCATATATTGTCCATGTTCCACTGTGGATGTGCAAATATGTCTGATGACAGGATGCTGCCCCAGACTCTTTGTGTCACAGATATGTACCCCATGATATTTTTAAAATACAAAAATTCTGAATTCCCAAAACATTTGGATCCCACTGGCTTCAGATAAGGGGTTTGAGAGTTGTATCTGTTTGGATGTGTACCAGGCATTGTTGCAGGTGCTGAGAATAATCAGTGGAGTAAAACCAAGGTCCTCACTCTCTTAGAGTTTACATTCCAGCTAGCTAGGCAATAAAAAGAAAGCAAATGAATAAGCTAATTTCTGAGGGAAACAAGTGTTCTGAAGAACCTAAGTCAGGAGAGTGGGATAGGGATGTGGCAGAGTATCAGAGAAGCCCCGCTAAGGAGACCTAAATGAAGAGAAGGAAGCAGCCACGAGAAGATCTAACAGCAGGGCACCTTACCGATTCAGTGTTAGAACAGGGACCAATAGGCCATGCCTATTCCTACCTCGGGACCTTTGCACTTGCTGTATCTTCTGCCCAGAAGAAGCAAGTCACTGAACTTTCTGGAGCCTTGGTTTTTTCTCCTGTGTTTTGCTCAGGATTGTACATGTCTATAAAGTGTTAGGGTTTGGACAAGAGCCAAGGCTTTATGACTTGAAGTCACATTTGTGCCTGATAAGGGAAACACCCCCTTGAGAGGAGGTGTTAAGGACTAGGTGGAAGTTCTCCATGGACAATAATGTGCCACAATATCATAACACAGTTTCTCCCCTCCTAGTGATGAAGACTCACCCCAGAGAAGCTTCTGTCAGCCAAGAATGTGGACCATTCACAGAAAGCCTGGGGCCTAGCTGGCATGTCTGCTGACCTGCTCCTTCCAAGTCCTGTGTGTCTTCCGCATGGGGCTTGGGTTTTCACAGATAAACAGACATAACATGGGGGCCCCAGACTCCTCAGCATTGTTTCTCCAGCAACTGTGATACTAATGCAAAATACTCCTGCTGGGCACCAGCATCCAAGTCACCCCGACCAGGTCTCCCCAGAGAAAGGTGTTCCTAGTAAATGTTCAGTTTTTACTTGTTTTGATGTTACTGTTCCTGTTATTACTGTTTTTCTGTTGGTCCTCTTGCTTAAGAGAAGGTAGAGGCTCTACAGGGGCAACGCTTGTGTCTGGAACTACCGAGCCTTTGTTTTGGACAAGCTTTGTGAGCAGAGGCCGGCCATGGGCCTGGTGATAAAACGGGCTATGGCCAGGCAGGATACAGAGAGCATGGCCAGTCACCAGGGAGCGGCTGGCTGGCCTGTGCATTGTGTTGTGCCCTGACAGCCCTCTTTTCAGCGTTAGATGTCAGCAGCTGGTGATATGCGTAATGACTGATGAGTGGGGGAGACAGGCACGGATGCCACAGCTCAGCTCTCCCCAAGGCTGTGATGGGTCACCCCTCCTTGGCCAGGTTCTTGAACCCAAGTGAACAAATCTGAGAACATCAAAGAGCCTGGACGGCCACACCCAGGGGAGCTGCCAGGTTCCTCTTGGCTGAGCGAGAGGATTTTTTTCCATTTCAAAGAGCTGTTGGTCTGACGAAGGGAAGAGAAGATTTGCAGAGTAATGGGAACTGTATGGAAGAGTGTCTAAAACATTAAGGTCTACTCCTTTATCTTCTATAATTCTGCATAGGCCTCTGCCAGGCTGGAAATTGTGTTGTAAACGATTCCAGCTCCTTCGCCCTCCTTGGCGAGCTCTCTAGCCGTGAACAGGCTGTCTGTACCTGTCTCCGTCTCTCGTGCTCTGTCCACTCTTACCTGCTGCTCCGGTGCTTTCACTCTGATCAGTTTAGAAATGAATCGGCATAGTAGCTGGAAGGGCTCCACCGTCTACAAAATACTTTCACATGCAACGTCTCATGGAAAGGCTCTGAAAAATAAGCTACTGCTAACCCTTGTCAAGAGCCTACCTTAGTTAGCAAAATGGTCACTGGGCCCTCCTTTCAACAGCCGCATTTCCCACACATTTCTGTCTCTGTTGACTTAAGTTCAAAGTCAAACGGGCAAATCTGTTTTGTCAGATGGGAAGCTCTCCGCTGATGGTTCCAGGAGGCCCCATTCACGGCTGACTGTGCTCCCCCTGCACACAGGACCTGCTGTCTTCCCCAGACATTAACAGCTTTGTGCTGTCATTTATTTATCTAATGCTGCAGTGGCTTAAGCCAGTCTGTGAGAATGTCCTTGAACACTGGGACCTCGGGGCCAGAGGGGTCCCTGGACACGCTCTAAATCTCTGAGACCCTATCGCCATAGAAAGGCCAACTAAACAGTCCTTACACTTTTTAGGGCCTGCCTGCCTGGCAGTATTTTGCATTACCAAGCAGGCTCTAGAAGTGTGGGACATCTGCTGGTCCACGTTTAGGGCGACAGTCACAGGGGAAATACGGTAACCGCGGCTCCAACAGCACTTCCCGGAAGAGCCCCTGGGCTGTGCACTTGGGACACTTAGCAAGCATGTGGCAGCCTCGCCTGCTGGGGCTGCTGGTGACTGAAATGTGCTCCAAGTGTGGTCAGAGAAGACACGTGGGGATGAAAAGAGAAAGAAGTCTTCCATCACGATGCCGGCCCTTCACTCCACTATCTCCCAGGACAATTTGCCCAACAGCAGCCTATTACTCAAATGAGGCAGAATAACGTTCTTCAGCTTCTCTTTCCAGTTTGCTTCATAAATCAGCACTGCAAACCGGCTTTTCCCCTAATCTCCCCCCCACTGCTCATCTCTCCTGACAAATGATCTGACGCCTGAGAAAGACCTTTGACAAGTAGAGTACTATATGAATGCAGAAAATTAGTGCTCAGTATTTCATTCACATCTCAAATGAAGAAACCTACGAGGGCATTATGGAAAGAACATCCCCTTCGCTTGGCATTTGGGCTGAAAACTCCCCACTTTTCTCTGCCTGCTTCTAGCCACGTGGTGCATAAGTCAATGTAAATGCGTCATCGAGGCACTTAGCAAGAAGAAAACAACTAAATAGACCTGCTTCCTGACTCTGCCCTTGGATGGATATCTCCTTACTCTTAAATATACTTACCCCTGATAACTTCGAGATCTACTATTGGTGAGAGGGCAGCATTGATCAGGAGAGTCCTGACCTTCCTTCTGTAAAGGTACCATCCCTGGCTCAGTGAGGTAGGAATTGGCAGGGGCATGCTAGCAGGGCTTTCCAAAGAGCAATGAGGGTGGAAAAAGTTCCCGGGGCTCCATCCCCTGTCTGCTCCATTTGCACTGATTTTGACTTTATGTAACTGTGTTTCCCAAATCACCAATCAAAGCACACGGCCTAACAAGCACAAGTTCCCTTGGGGGCAGCATGGAGCTGAAAGTCTGTCCCCAGAACTGTCCTGGGAAATAAAGGACACAAACTTGCTATAACTAGGGCTAAAATTTAGGACCAAAATTATGGGATGCAGACGCCAACCTCTGTTTTCTCAAATTAGAACCAGCAATTAAATCTTCCCCTTGCAGTCATAACACTTCTTGGCTATTCCCCTCTGCACCTCTGCCTGGGACCCAGCAGACACAGACATGGTAGATGATGATTTATTGGTACACTGAATCCTCACCAATGTGACTTTTAAAGCTTTCAAACCAAATTAAATAATTTGCATTTGGGCACAGAGCCAAGAGAACTCTAAACTGTGTCCCTAAAGTGACAGACCCTCTCACTCTCACTATCTCCCTCACCCCTGGTGCTCTCTGCAGCCCCTCCAAATGCATGCACACTTTCCCAAGAAAGAAAGAACCATATGGCATGATTCAGGTCAACCAAGAAAGGAGGTCATATTGATTTCTAGTAATACCTATAAAAAGTGTATAAGTTGTTCCACAAACAGAAAATGCCCTTCCTTGCCAGGACTGCTTGACTAAGTTCAAGGGCTATGGCAACATATCCTGTTCACAAAGTCCCTCTCTTCGGGTCTTACAAAAATGCCATAACCAGATCATCTGAGAGTTTCTCAAGTCTCTAAAACAAAAGCCTCCTCTTGCAAATGAGGGGTTGGCCAGCGTGAGAGGTAATCTCGCCCGTTCCTGCTGACGCGTCGCTTTCTGCTGGGGGTTTATCTTTAGCTCTCTGGTAATCCACGCGGAGCAGGGAAACCTCAAACAATAGGGCCTCTTTTCTGCTTTACATCCACTTTTTCTGGTCAGCACGGAACAGCCATCATTAGCTGGTTTCTGGCGCAAAGCAGCGGCCTTGGGCAAGCTGAAATGTTTGTGACACCAGAATAAAGATGTTCCACGCTGCTAAAACCACGGAGTCACGCAGAGAACAACTGGAAGGGGATTCCATGCCAAGGCTTACTTAGCGTGACTTTAACTCTCGTCTGCCTGACAGGCCTCTGGGGAGACGTGCAGAGGCCCGGGCGGGCGACAGAGGGCAGTGTTCGCCGCGTCTGCCCAGCGCTCGCTCCGCAGGGAGGGCTGGGCCGGGAGAAAACTATGCCCAGCATTTCATAACACAGGAAGCGGCAGGAGATTAGATACTGAGCTCTGCAGGCACCACAAAGCGAGCAGTGCGTTTGTAAAAGGCACTTTTCCCTCCGTGAAAGCCTGCCCAATGGAGAGTATTTGGGTTTGTTTTTCGGTCAGATTGACTAAGCTCTCAGAGAAAATAAAGGGAGAGGTAATCTTTCTCAGACTCCGCTGTCTCCTAAAGCCCATGGAGCTCCAACTCTCCGCTTTGCAGACGAAACCCAGGTTTGCGCATTTACTGCTCGCTCCTCTGTGGGCTCAGATTTTATTATCAGTGGGGGGAAGGGGAGTCAGATTTTCCTCTTGCAAGTCCTTAGAGAATGTTCAGTCATTTCAAAATAAGACCCATGTGTGCCCTTTGTGTAAAAGCTTTAGGTGCTGACCAGGGATTCCTGCCTGGTCTGCCCTGATGTCATTATACTGGGTTGGACTTCAGTCACAGCCTTCGGGAAGAATTTCCACAGATATGTCACTTTACCCAATAAAGGACTGCAACCTGAGACCCAGAATATGCTCATTTTGCAAACACAGCTACCTATTCTTAGCTATATTCCTCCTGTCTTCTCCTCTGATAGGGGAAGTACTCTTTAATTCTGAATTAATTTCTTCCTTTCTACACATGATTTTGAGCTCCTGGTGGATAGAAGTCTCTGGGTTAGTCACGCAAAGATGAGAAGGACAGCGTGGCCTTTAAGACTTTATGCATCAAGTAGTAAGAATCGGAGGTCAGCCCTGGCCAGGTGGCTCAGTTGGTTGAAGCACATCCCATACACCGAAAAAGTTGCATGTGCAATTCACGGTTGGGGCACATAACCTAGGCTGTGTGTTCCGTCTCTGGTTGGGGAGCGTATTAGAGGCAACCGATCAGTGTTTCTCTCCCACATCGATGTTTCCCTCTCTTCTCCCTCTCTCCCTTTCTCCCTCCTTCCTTCTACTCTCTCTAAAAATCAATGGAGAAATCCTCTGGTGAGCGTTAACAAAGAAAGAGAAAAAGAGAAATGGCTGGGAATGCTCATTAAAGCCGCACTGTGGGGAGCTTCAACATCTGCCCAGGGGACCTGTTCCAAAAGGCAACAATGGGAAACCACTGGAGGTCTCGGAGGCCAGTAGGACCATGGTTGAAGCTAATGTTAGGAAAAATAGTCTCACATGGACAAGTCGAGCAGGTGTGAGCGGGCAAAGCAGAAAGCAAGGAGACCAGTTAAGGTGCTCTTAACAGATGCTCTTAAGGTGCAGAAACAGATGGGATGGAATTTTGCGGTAGCCATCACACAAAGAAAGGAGGGGCAGGCATAAGAGGCACAGTGGTGTTCACGGTAAATGTGAGGTGAGGGCAGGGTGGCAGGCAGTGAGACAAAGTGAGTTTGGAGTGACCGTGTCATGAACAGAAGCACAAGAGAAGATTGAGAAGCCAGTCTGGGGAAAGAAGATCAGCAGTCTGGGCTTGGGTGTATTGATTTGGAAACTCTTACAAAACATCAATATAGAGATATCCAAGGGATCGCTGAAAACCAGGACTGGTGCTCAGAGACAGGTCACAAGGAGGACCCAATCCAAGTTAAAGTAAGTGTGGGTTATACCTGGAGATGGCCATTCTGGAAGACTCTACCATCTTGACACTGTAGACCATGTGTGTGGGACTCTCTCAAGGTGCTGTTGATTTGTGAATTTTTTTTTCTTTGATCTCATTTGGTTTCTACTTGTCTTGATATTGGTATATAATATCCTAAGAAAGCCTGATTTATAAAAACAAGGATTCACTGTAAAACATAAATTAGTCCTGGAAACAGGGAAGGGAATTCTTATTTGCTTTGCAAAAAGATTTATTCACATGGAAAGAGATTTATCATTGAATCCCATTGAAGGGTTTTGAATACATTTTTAAAATATGATCTTGCTTATAACGTAATCAATTTAAACACAGCTTTCCAGGCAAAACTCCATGAAAAGGCGAGGTATAGCCAATGTTTGAGACAGCTTTGCTTCCCCACTCTTGGGGAAAATTAAGACAATGTTATTGGAAATGAATATGGAACATTTGGTACAGTATAGTGGAAAGATCGAGAATCAGGTTTAGATCTGGCTAATGAGTGAGCACAAGTACAACAAGAAATTAATACAATGTTCAGTCCAAAGTTATTGTATTACAAAAGTACTTCACGTGAATTTGCTTTGCACAGTTCCCTGCACAGGGTAGATTCTTAATCAAAAGCTCAGGCTTCCTGGTAATAGTCCAGTTTGAAACCTCTCTTGTTCCAAAATGAGTGTCTCCCTTTGCCTCCTTCCCTCTGCCTTCATGCCATCTCTGGGGGGTGACTTGGGGCACCGTATCCTCCCTGGGCCATGGTTCTTGTTCAGAGCTTTGCTCTCTTGTAGATGTTTTTTTCAATGAATAACAAGTCTGGACATTCAGGAGCTCAGGGCCTGCCCTTCCCTAGAGGACAGTCACCTTAGCCCTGAACCAGAGCATTACCGCCAAGGGGCTCAGAACTCCAAACGGCACCGATCCTTCTCCCAGCACTCCAGGACCAGATGAAGGCACCCTTCCTGGCTCCTTCTTCTCTGGGTCTCCAGGAAAGAGTCAGACAATCTTCTGAATCATGAAATATTATTAAGTGCTTTCAACATGCATAGCATTATTCTGGGTCCTGGGTGACAAGAGTTTTCATGAACAATATTTTCTTTGAACCCCACAGTGAAGAGAACAGACCAAGTGGACTCAAATCCCCACTCCACTGCTCACTAGCTGTGTAACCCTGGGCAGTCACCTATTCTCTGTGCCTCAGAGCCTCCTCTGAAAAATAGAGCTAACAGAAGACTCTACCACACCTGAGTTATCGAGGAGCTTAAGGAAGATAATACAGCTGCCTGCGGAAGGCCTAGAACAGTGCCTGCCACACAGCAAGTTCTCTGAAAGTGACTCAGTATCTACACTCCCCGGGAGAGAAAAAAACGAGGCTTAGAACTGTGAGCCATCGGCTCAAGATTACACGCCTTAAGTGACAAGCTGGAGCTTAAACCCAGGACTCTCCACAAACACAGCCGCACAGAATTTGATCAGAGAAAGCAAAACAAAGGTGTCTTTATTACCTCTCTTTCACTGAGACTGCCCCTGGCGGAGCTCCTCTGCCCCACTCTTTCCTCTCCTTTCCTTCCTTCTGCCCCCAAAAGGTTAAAGGTCAGGTTTTGCAGGAAAGTTGTGTATTGGGATGAGTTTACAGTTTACCTACCACCATCTCCCTCCTGAGCTCATCCATTCTGTGGGGCTCACTCACCTTTAATTGAATTCTCTGATAACCTCATTATTTCCATTTATCGGTTTAGCAAATACTAATTGAGTCAGCATCCTATTAGCACTAGATGAAAGGAGATGGTCCTACCCCACCGGGAGACAGTTAGTAGAGTCATTGTTTGCCAGAAGCATCTGAGCTAACAGAGGAAATTATGGAATGTTCTTCTCTTTAAAATCAGGAGAGTTTCTTAACCAGAGGACAAGAGAGTTAAGGCCTAGGAGAGGTTCATATCAAATCTTTGCAATTTGACTAACACAACAGCTCAGAGGGGAGAAGTCCCACCCTCCTTCCCTGTGGTGCCTCCAGGGGAAGGCAACGCCTACCAGGCGGTGAAGAGCCCAGGCTTTGGTGAGACCAAGGTGCTCCGCATCCCAGCTCTGCCGCATCCCCATGGTGCAATCTTGAGCAAGTTTGAGCTCTCTCAGTCACAACTTTCTTATGAGATTCCTCCTGCGAGTCATAAAGGAGATGGGCAGCAAAATGCTCACCATAGGATTTGACACATGGTGACTTATGTTATCACAGGTGACCTATAACAAATGGTGACTTATAATGTTGTAACAGGGCACAGGCAAATTCTCCTCCGTGGTGGAAGAGGGGTGTGCCTACACAGGCCAAGGCTTCACAGATCGTGCTTATATAGGGTCTGCAAACTGCAGGGTCCCAGGGTTCCAAACCATGCTCTGTGACTGCTATGTGGTAGGCCAGGCAGTCTACCTCTAGATTGGTACCTGGGTGCTAATGTCATCAAGTGCCAAGTCACCATCATTTTCAAAAGCATCTAGTCTCCCTGCTTCTATCTTTGCTCTCCACTGTCTATTCTTAACGCAGTCTCCAAAGAACAAGTCAGGTTATGTCATTCCTCTGCCCAAATCCTACAATTTGGTATCTCTCTCATGGAATAAGCCATGGTTATTAAAAGGAAAGTTTGTTGTTAAATGCAAAAACATGCTCCTTCCTCCAGGCAGACACAGTAGTCTTGCATCAGGGCACAAAGCTTGGTGAGTTCGAGCATCCTTGTGCAATGCACCACCTGCACGATTACCCTGTAGTGCTGCTTACAGGCCCCTACATGGCCACATCACCTCTCCCTTCATCTCTATCACTCGTCTCCTCACTCTCTCTGATCCAACTACAGTTGAAGTTCTTTGACTACCCAGGCATGCTTCTGCCTCAGGACCTTTGCACTTGTGCCCCCCTCTGTCTGGGAGTCACATCTCCTAGATATTCTCCACCTTGCTCCCTCACCTCATTCCAGTCCCTGCTTTGATACCATCTTTCAGTGAGGGCTTCACCCACCCTTGCATTTAAAATTGGAACATCACTATCTAGCATATTATGTTACTTGTTATTTACTTTATCGTCTGTTTCATTCCACTGGAATATAAGTTACATGAAGACAGAGAATTTTTACAGTTGTTCATTTACTGCTGTATCTAGTGCCTGGCACATAGTAGAAACTCAGTAAATATCAGGTAAATAAATGGTCATGAGGACAAGCCCAACAGCCAGGGAAACTGTGGCTCCTACCCCAGAAGTGTCAGCTTTTTCCTTGAGCACCAAAACATGCCTATGCAATTGCTGCTGTGGGTACAGGACGGATGAAGCCTCTGTCTCTCCCAGGTGCAAGCATGGTGCTAGCGTTTCCCAGAGAGGCACCAGGTGTAGAGAAACTGTACTTCTGGCCAGGAGGCCCCCAGGAAGCCTTGGCATGGAGTAGGTGTTCGGTGGACTTCGAAATGATCCAATGACCACATCTCCTATTGCTCACTGGGCTGTTGGCTACAACACAAACAGTATGTTTCTCTCTCCAGCACGATGTGAAGGCTTGATTTCAAGTTCCCACTCTGCTTCTCACTCATTGTTTTTTGCCACCTCAGTCACTTAACCTCTCTAAGTATCGGTTCTCTCATCAGTGAAATGGAGATCGTAATGCAGACACTGCTGGTGTGGGGCTGTTGTAGGAGCAAATGGAGCAATGGCTATGTGCAGTGGAGGTGCGGAGTCCTCCCCCACGAGCCAATCTCCTCTTCTTATTTTTCCTCCCAATAGAAGACTACATTTCCCAGCCTCCTTTGCGGCTAGCAATGGCCATGTGACTTAGATCTAGCCAATGGGATGCGAGCTGAAGTGATATGGCAATTTCAAGGTCCAGCCCTTAGAGAGAGGGAGGTGCCCTCTTCTCCTCCCCTTCCTGAGCATTGGAAAGCAGAGTAAGTAGTGAGCCATCTCAGGCCATCCAGAGGAGGGCACAGACTGGGTCCTTAAACACTTTATAAAGCAGAGCCAGTATACTAGCTTAGATTATGTATAAGAGGGAAACAACATTTTTTTAAGCCTGTTATTTGGGGGTCTCTAGCACATGCAGCTGCAAGCACATTCTCATTCACCCAAGGAGCATTTATCGAGTATCTCTTGTGTACCAAGCAAACACTAGGAGCTTAGGCTGATGCAAAATAGCTCCTTCCCTTAAAGAACCAGAGGGGAGACACAGCACCTAGGAGTCATTACATCATAAGGTGGTAAGAGCATGAGTGGAGGGAAAGACGGTGCTCTGGGACCTCACAGGGAGGTACAGATACCTGTAAGCCTTACAACTCACTATACTTTCATTCATTCCTTTGTTTATTGAAAAACTGCTATGTGCTAGGTCCTGTTTCTAGTTTGGGGAGCACAATAGTGGATAAGACAGACAAGGTCCCTCATCTCAAGGAGCTTACATGCCTTATAAACAAATAAAACCATCATTTTCATATCTAATGAATAACTTCTAAGAAGGGTAGATATTATGGAGACCATAAAACAGGACATTTAACAGAGTATAGCAGGATTATTGAGGAGGAGTGCCTGGTCTAGATTGAGTGGTCCTGGAAACCCTAGTGACATTTGAACTGGGACCAGAGTGACGCAGAAACGAAGAGCATTTGGGGCAGAGGGCAGAGGCGAGTGCTGGTGCAGAGGCCCTGGTGTGGAATGGAGGTCAGTGTGGCTGGAGTGGCTAAGTGAGGAGGTAGATGTGGTCGAGGGATGGCCTGGCCAGACATGTGGCCTCTCAGCCATAGCAAGCAGTTAGAATTGTTCCTGAGTGTGTTTGGAAGCCGCTGGAGGTCTTTAAGAAGGGGGAGTGTCATGACCAGGTTCATGTTGTAATGGATCTGACCCCTCTGGCTGCCCTGTGGCAGACGGGACTGTGGGGGCGCTAATGGGGAGGCCACGGCAGTGAGTCAGGTCAACGAGCTGGTGACTTGGACGAGGCTGGCAGGAGTAGGGACAGAGAAGTGGTCCGACTGGAATCTATTTGGGAGGTAGGGTTCGCCAAAGTTTCTGATAGAATGGATGAAGTATTCGAGCATGGGAATCAAGATAGACGCCTTAAGTGCATGGCCTGAGCAGCTGGGTGGGTGGAGGTATCAGTCACTGGGATGGAGAACATGGGAAAGGAGGGACACGTTTGGGCTGGGGTGGGATCGCCAGTTCTGATTTCTATGTAATGGAACTTACTGGCAGCCATTGTAGGGACTTTGCCTTTCCTCCCAGTGAGCCAAGGAGCCTCTGGAGGATTTTGCTACGCCTCACCGAGGCCCTGCCAGCTCTGTCCTTCTAGGGGATTGTAGTGTGGACATGGAACCTTACATCATCAGGCTCCCACCGCCTCCCCGGCCTCCCCCAATGGGGCCCTCCTTGCTCACTGCTGGCTTGCCACCCCTCAAACTTCTAACCCTGCTCTTGCCTCAAGGAGTCGGCCTGTGCCCCCTCTCAGCATGGCCTCTCCTCCCCCACATGTTCAGCTGGGTCTCCCCTTCACCTCCTTCAAATTTCTGTCTAAATGTCACCTTCTCAAGGTGACAGACACCCTGCTCTTTAGAAAACTGAAAAACTCCACCATCCCCTCACAGCTACACTCCCTGTCCCTCTCACCACCTTTATTCTTCTCCAAAGCACTTACCACATTCTAATAAATGAATCTCTCTCTAACTTATTTCCATATTGTCTTCCCCGCCCACTTGAATATCAACTTCATGAGGACAGGGATTTTTATCGACTGTGTTCACTGCTGTATCCCCAGAGCCCAGAAGGGTGCCTGGCACATAGTAGGTGCTCAGAAAACAGTGTATGTTGAGTAAATTAAAGTCCATTATGTTATCTTTCTTTTATAGAGGTATTATTTCAGTTCCAATATTTACTTTATTTTAATAGGAAGTAAGGAAGAGGAAATCTGTGTTCAAAGTCCTGTCCTGAGTTGATGACTAGTTTCTCAGGTCAACCAGGACAGATGGTCATTCCTTCTATCACCCCCATTCTACAATTGAGCAAACTGAGGCTTAGTGAGATTCTAAAGCTTAGTGAGACTTAGTGAGATTCTAATCTTTCTAGTACCTCAGAAAAACCAAACTTGCGCTAGCCTGGTTAGGTCACCCAAGCCAAACAAGTACTATCTGAGCAGAACCCATTATTCTCACACTCACACCCACTTGTCGTGTGTCAGTGCGTGGAGACTGGATCTTGTATGAGCAAAGGTTTTAAAAGCCTTGTCATTCATGAGAAATAAAGCTGTGAGTAATCTCTGAGTGGGATTCTACCAAGACAAGGAATCTTCAAAGGCTCCTTGACTTTGGTTTGTCTCTTTGACACTTAGTAAGCACTTAATGTTTTCTGAAAAAGTGCATACACAAGAATATTCATAGCAGCATTATTCACAATAGCCGAAAGGTAGAAACAGCCCAAATGTCCATCAACAGATGAGTGGGAAAACAAATTGTGGCACATACATGCAATGAAATACTATTCAACCATAAAGCAGAAGGCAGGCATGACACATCTTACAACATGGATGAGCCCTGAAAACATCATGCTGAGTGAAAGCAGCCAGATGCTAAAGGTTACATACTGTATGACCCCACTTACAGAATTATGTCCATAAATCCACAGAGACAGAAAGCAGGTGGGTGGTTGCCAGCGGCTGGGAAGAGTGAGGGCTGAGTGAGTATGGGGTGTTGTTTGGGTGTGAGGAAAATAGTTTGATAAGAATGCTGGTTGCACAAGATGTGAAAGCACTAAATGCACTGAACTGTTCATTTTGAAATAGTTAAGTTTATACTATGTGAATTTTACCTCAAAAAAAATTTTTTAAATAGCACATGCACCAATTTGTTCAAGGGGTCCTTACAAGTACTCTATAAATTAAATATAATTCTATTATTTGCGTGAGGAAACTGAGCCTAGAAATGCTAAGGGGTCTGGTTAAGGTTGCACAGATATTAGACTTGAAGCTGGGATCTGGTCAACTGTAAAGCCTTGGCTCTTTGGAACCACCAGCCACTCGGCCCCTCAGAGTCCCATTTGGACCCTGGATAACAGAGGGCTAGTGGGGGGTGGGAAGCGCTAAGGGCGATAGAAACTGAGGCAGAGGAAGGGTCAAAGCAGAAGGCCCTGGGCTCTCTTTAGGGTCCCAGCTTAGCACCAGCAAAACTCAGAACCTTTTGGCTCCTGCTGCTTTTGTCCTCTGGTGTGGCTGAGTTCCTCAGCTTTTCTCTGTGTTCCTCCTGACTCTTTGCCTCAGGCAACAGCCAAGAAGCATGGATAGGGGGTGAGATGGGGAGGACCAGGGGCTGGGCGAAGAATTAGAAGGGGACCGCAAGCACCAGACCAAAGCCCGGAGGCCCAACATCTCTACCCTCTCCCTTCAAGCATCTCAGGTCTTTGACTCAGCAACACGGCACCTGTGACTTGACTGTAAACATACGTTGAAAGAAGAGCATATTTTAGGGAGTTCCACTGCAGAAGATTTGAAGCTGGTGTGATTCAGCTTGTGGGGAGGAGCGGGAGCGGCTGGTGGGTGGCTAGAGGTGGAAGGATGGAAGTGGATGTGGCAGAATGACACAGTAATAGGGCTAATGACTTCAACATTTGAAAAGCTCAACAGCTCTCAGTGAACGCTAGAGAAAAGCTCCGGTGGGAGGCTTTTAAAACATCCACTTTGACAGTTTCTGCACTTTTTGAGCTTCTCATGTTTGTTTCCTCTTCAAAGCTTGTTAGCACCTCCTGCTTGGAAGACTTTGGCCATCTGAGGATAGCAATGAGGCCTGGCTGCAGGGGCGCCCCCCGCCTGTGCTGGGCTCTCCACGATTCAGAGCGAGTTTGTTTATGGAGGTGGGGGCGGAGAGTAGGGAAGGCTGCAGGCCCTTAACTGATGCCCTAACCAAAGCCTCCATCATAATTCCCTCTGTGACCCCTTTAAAAAGCAAAAGACCAATGCGTAGAACAGAAACAAGTATCTGCGACTTTCATGAATTCGCCAAGAAAAGCTAAGGTATTACTGGAGACCGTCAGGGACTCAATCCACTACTCCGACGAGGCAGAGCCAACCTTCAGGAAGCTGAGACTAGCAGATTCAGCTGCTGGGAGCCTGTCTAGGGAGTGGTTTTCCCTTTCGAAAAATCAGGAAGCTCTGGTCCACAACGTTGTTGAAGGGCCATAAGGAAGTCAAGGGCCTCCATTTACACTCCAAGCAGCCCAAAGCCACTGTGCCCAAGTAGGACCGACTTTCTTCTGAGCTCTGGATGGACATAGTCAAGAGCCACCATTCAGCTACCAACAGTGTTGACTCAGTCCTCACAGTTGGCCCCGGGAAAGGACCGCCCAGTGTTTCCGGCTGAGTTAGCTGGGTCACTCCCGTTGCCCCGCTCATTCACACCAAGGGAGAGGAGGCTGCCAGACTTGAATATGCAAAGGATCCAACTGTCTTGTTCTCAATCAGCTTAATTAACAGTGGTTGTTGCTGAAGATCAAACAGGCCAAAGGGACTGTTTGCAGATGCATCAGCTACCCAGGCTTTCAGGTCCTCTCAGCCAGCTCAGATCATTACAGGGCTTCTATTGGTTTTGAAACACTGAGGATCAATTTAATAAGTTACTAAAGTTCCATCTGGGGGAAATTATCTTCAGCTGCATGAGATAAAGACCATTGCAGAAGCATTTTCTTCAGACATCCTCTGTGCTTTTCCTTTGAAAGGACTCTCTTGTGCCTGGTGTTTTAAATATAGCATTAAAATATAAGAGTGAAATATTTCTTGAAAAAAAGAGATGAAAAGAATTGAAATTAAATCGAATGCCAACAGATGTGTGTGTGGAAGAAAATAAAACTGGGAATGCGGACAAGTGGATAATAAATGAGGAGATGGGCCTCTAGATGTCTAGATGTTGTTACTGTCTCCAGAAGTGTTCCCATTGGTCTTCAAGTGAACTATACAGTGTAATGGTTAAAAGTTCAGGCTTTGGAGGCAGATTGTCCAGGTTCAAATCCCTAGTCTGCTGCTTATTAGCTGTGTGACTTTGGACAAGTACCCAACCTCTCTGTGTCTCCCTTTTCTCCTTGGTGCAAAGGGGCCAATACCACCATGCACTTAACTGGTGGCTTTGAAGGCGACATACACCCCATGCACATGGGACAGTGGCTGGTCTGGCACACAGCCAACAGAGAGCTGCTACATTACATTTTCATTGTTTTAAAAATGTTTTTAAAAAATAAACGAAGCATTTCTATACAGAAAGGTTGTTTCCCCTTTGAAGTCCTCAAGTACCTACCTGAGTGGGTCCCCTTCAGCTATTAGGTGCATGCTTAGTGCTCCCTCCAGGAGCAGGCTACCACTTCAAATATACGGCTGAGAAATGAAAAGATCTGCAGTGTGTTCTAACCTTTTCTTTAACAATTGAAACGGTCATTGCTTTCTAGACGATTGCATTTTTTTCATCACAAATACTGCCACAGGAAGGCAGGCACAGATTTCAGTTAGAGTGACAGCCTCAAAAAAGCTTTAGGTGGCCGACTGCCAGTTCCTGAGCCCCAAGGAAGGCACCAACGTAAAGCCCAGTAAAAACAGTAACAGCAGTTGCTATACTTTTTAAGGCCCTACTTTATGCTGGGCACTGTGCTAGCATCTTCTATACACACCTCTATGTGTACCTCTAAGCGTCTTACCAGCTCCAGGAGGCAGGTGCTATTAGCCCCTCGCCCTGACAGGCGAGGAAATGGGCCCAGAGTTGCTAAGTGCTGCTAACTGCCTGAACCTGGTTCCAGACAGACCCATCCAGCTCCAGAATCCGCGATCCTTCCACAGGGTGTCTAACCAGCTCTTGTTCTTTTCCCTGTGATCGTGTTATCTGCCAGAGAGTTCTCAATCCCCACTGCAGACCTCAGCCACTATAATTTATGCCTCCCTCAGGCCCTCCCTGCTTTTTGACACCCAGTCCCCCACAGCAATCTCACAGGGTGCTCACTTGGGGATGGTTAGCCCCACCGAGAGATGTCTCTGCAGTCCCAGCTGGGGGAGATGTGCTACAGGCATCGAGTGGGCCGAGGCCAGAGAGGCTGTTAGACACCCTACAACACACAGGACAGTCCCCACAACGAAGAATTAACGGGCCCAAAAGGTCAATAGTACCATGGTGGAGAAATCCTGGAAACAGAACCCCTGATTTCTGCTCCCCAAATCCATGACTCCTGTGGCCCTTCCAGCCTCTGTAAAAGGCACCATCATTCACATGTTGCTCAGACTCCAAACCCAAGAGTTTGCCTTGATTTGTCCCTTTTTCTCACTTATTTTTTTTCCTCACATAAATGTTAGCTGTCACTATTAGAAAAAGAATTAATTCTGTGATATGCGACTCATATTTCACCCTCCCTCAGTGGTTCAATCAATTAATTACAATACCTATTCATTCAATCAGCAAATGCTTATGGGGAGACCACCAAGTGCTCAACAACCACGTCTGCGTTCGCTGGAACTCCTCAAGTTTCCTAAGGTTACAAACTTGCACACAAACACAGTTTAGCACCAGAGGGCAATCCGCCTGAAGGTATTTAAAAGATTTTGCAAAATGCCAAATGAAGAAAAACTTAAAGTTAAAACAAATGTTAACTGGCACAAAAGGAAAAGAAAGCCAACCAGAGGAAATTCGAGACAGGGCTCCATGCCCAGATCCTTTACTGCGAGCACCGTGTCTGCATAAGCTGTGTGGGCTGCCGGAGCCCCCTCGATCCTTGTCGTCCGGGTGCTTAGAGTCTATCCAGAGCAGATGTGTAAGGAGAAGAGAGATTACTTAAACAAACTCCCAGAAATCCTAAGTCCAGCTGAGTGCTGCCTGCCCGCTGACCTCTGAGAAGACCCTCACCTCTCCTGAAGGTGCCACCATTGTTCAAGTTCACAGAGATGCCCTTATGTGGCCACGAAGGTCATGCCACTGAAAGGGAGCCAAGTGCTTCAGAGACTCTGCTTTTCTTTTTCTGAGCAAGCTATGGACCAGTTTTACCTTGCACCTCACCCATTGGGTTGAGCTGCCCCCAGAAATCCATTGAGAAGCTTTTTTAAGAGGCCACCCCGAAAACAATATACAAATAGGCTTGAGGCTATTAGATAGGTCATCCCAGGAAATGACTGAAGGCACAATTCTGCCTTCCGGGCCCAGAATAATGGTTCCAGTAGTACCAAGAAGGCTAAGGGGAGCGCTTCCATATCCATCCCACACCTGAAGACATGTGGTCCAGACATCTAATCATGTAAGGAAGTGAGCTGGGTCCAGATGTCCAACCATGTTCTAGGGGCATGAGCAGGGTCTAGGACAAACCTAAACATTTTTCTTCAACTCTGTAAATGTGGAGTCCTGGGTTAGAATCCTGGATTGTTATCTTGGGCAACATAACCTCTATAAGCCTCATTTTTCTCATCAGTAAAATGGTAATACAGTGGTACCTCGGTTTTCAAATGTAATCTGTTCTGGAAGACCATTTGAGGTCTGAAACGTTTGAAAACGAGGTACCACTGTACCTACTTCAGAGAGTTCTTACGAGGATTCACTGAGCTATGGCATGTAAAGTACTTCTAATTGTACTTTACATGCATATGATGCATAATTTTATAATTATTATTGTTATTATAATAGCTTTTAGCACAGACTTTGGCACATAATAGACACTCAATAAATATTAACTATTATGTCCTAGGCCTACAGTAGACCTGAAAAATCATTTAAATTCATTTAAAGGTTGTATATAATCATTAGAAAGAGGCATGGGGAAAAACAAAAGCTCATATTTTCAAAGGGACCAATAAACATTTATTAGGCACCTACTATTTGCCAGGTATTGTGCAAGGCGCTGAAGACACAATAGTGAATTAGATAAAGCTTCCTGTTTTCTCGGTGGAGCTTAGTACTGTAGGGTCACAATCCCCTCTGAAAATTTAATCGTATCGACCCTTTAATGATGAAGCAAAGGTGTCCTAGTTCTTGCAATGTTTTCCTTGGCCTCGTTACATCATAAAGAGTTGAATCATGACTAGACCCAGCCAGCTGGCGGTGTAAACTTCATCTGGCGTGGCCACCACTCCCGCCCCTGCGCCCCAGAGGTGGTTATCTAGCAGCAGGCAGACGCTCTGATAAAGGTGGGGGTGTGCGGGAGACCTGCAGAGGATCACAATTAGGTTTGGACAGGATAAGTAGAAAGATAAGAGCAAAGCATTGTGCTCCCGGTTTTGCTTTAAAAAAGTGCCCAAGATAGCTAGAGAGACACACGAGAGTGGATCACTACCGTAACTCCTCTTTTGATTGTAAAATTTATTTTTCTTATCAAGCCAATTCCCAAGGTTCCCCTGTGACCATCATCTCTGGAATTTAACCCCTACCTGCCTTCAGACCTTGCTCAGAATAACTTTTCCATCTTGCTGAGAGAGGTGGCCTGCACCAGATTGAATGGAGGGCAAGTGGAGCCTCTCTCCTCACCCCGTGTCAAGGTGAGAGTGTCTGCGGACTGAGACAGCCACCCTTTGCCACCTCCACTGAACCGGCTGGTTTGGGTTGAAAACCCACCACAGGCTGGGCTAGTAGACAGTGCAGCTTGATGGACACTGCAGGGCCTCCCTGCTCCGAACCATCCCAGAGATCTGTCCAGGCCCACACAGCCTGCAGCCACCCAGCCTGTCTCCACACACTCACCACTCTCTACCCTATGCACCCCAGACCCCACCCCCACCGCTCACACCTCCTTTCATCCCTCCCCACTTTTACCCATGGTGCTCCCTCTGCCCGAAATGCCCTCTCCTTCCTTCAGACTTTAATATCTGCTGAGCTTTCCAGACCAAGCCGGAGCCTTGTCCTCTCCTTGCTCCTTTCCTAATGCCCAGGGCAGAGTGAGGCATTCCCTTCAATGTCTGTATTTCCCTCTATGCACTCCATGCACACACAGCCCCCTATTATCTATGTGCATACAGAGTGAGCTCCTGGAGGGCTAGAGATGCGATTGATTGGTTTCTGTAGTATCTGCTACATGGGAGGATCTCAATAAATGTGGAATGAATGGATAACTGACTGAATAGATAAGCAACATCAATCTTAAATTGCTAACTGAAGTTACTCTTCAATAGGGTCATAGAAAGACTTTAGAGATCATTTTTCCTAACCCAGTTCTTCTTACTAGCTGTGTATCCTTGGGTAAGTTACTTAACCTCTCTGTGCCTCAGATTCTTCATCTGTAAAATTCAGGTAATAGAAGGACATTTCTATTTCATAGGGTGGCCATGAGCACCAAATGTTAATGTATATAAGGTAGTGGAATAGTGCCTGGCATATAGTAAATGCTGAACAAATGTCAGAGTTTATCATTGTCATTGCAGTGGCACCATGAATGCCCTGCCCAGAGGTACAACTGTCTTACCCAGCCCCACCCCTGTCCCCACTGCTGTGAAGGTTGGCTGCAAATGGCCCTACCTGCCCCCTTTCTTTGGAGACTTGCCGTCAGCCAAAGGGAGCAGCCTCACCCGGATGGATACCCTATGAGTACCCTACGCCCGTGCTGCCTCTCTACACCTCAGCCAATGACTGAAGTGGGGTCCGAAGGCTGGCCCCTACCCTAAGGTAAGATAGACTTCAAGGTCAGTCCATGCTCCAGAGCTTCCTGCAGGAGCAGACTGAGCTGGACTCCAACTGAGTAAATTCCCCTCCCCCTCCTGCTTCCTCACCCCCTTCTTCTGAGTGCATCCCCCAAGAATCACTTACACAGGAATCCCTGTCTCAGACTCTGTTTCTAGGGAGCCCAGTCTACATAACCATCACCACCATTGTCACCAGAGAGGAGAAAACAGGCCCAGAGTGGCTGCCTGACTTACCCAAGACCCAAGGCTGGGAACAGAACCAGCTGGGGGTCGGGCAGTGGCCTGGTTAGTTATTTCAGAGGAGTGCAGGTTTCTGAGTCTCCAACAAGTTTTTTCCAAGAAACAACAACAGAATGAATTAACAATCAGCTAGGGAAACAACAAAAAGCCATACCTGAGGCACACACAGAAAGTTGCTGCCTCTGGGCCAGTGGAGGAGGGCCGGGTGACCTCAGTTGAGACCAGATATCCTGGGATGAGAGCCGAGGGGTCTAAAAGGGGGGGTGGGGGAGGTGAGAAGCCCACAAGCCAGCACAGCAGGTAGGGGTGGTGAGTGGAGACAAGCCCTGTTCCTGCTTGCCTTGGCCTTACTGCAGAGCCCCTGAGCCAGGCAGACCTCCCTTCTCACCGCTCCCCCCAGCCCAGGAGCCCTCCACTGAGCCCTCTGCAGTGGCCCCCACCCCCAGCTGGAAACCATCTCCACTTGATGACCTCGTGGCGGTTATCAAATGCTGCCCTTGCTAGGGACAGCCTTTCCCACGACATGGTGAGACCACGAGGACTTTGAGGGCAGGCTTGTGCGTGGACCTCTGCCCTGCCACACAGGGGAACTGCTGTGATGAGGGAGAACAGGGGACAAAGCAGACACTTGCTATTCGGCAGTCGGGAGGCAGGAATCATGATCACACTTTTCCTTGGGAGTGAAGGCTGAGACTACGGTCACACAGCTGCTGGAGCTCATGCAGCTAGATTCCAACCCAAGTCCTTCCACCCCAAGTCCAAGCTGAAGCAGACGCGGAAAGGGAAAATCTGCTCCAGGTGGAGTTTAAAGCCATTTCATATAATTAGATGACCATTCTGTGGGGCAGAGGGGCTCACAGGGAAGCTTTGCAGGGCCTGGTACAGGAGTTCTCTTTTGATGTGAAAGGATTTTTCCCCAATTACAAAAGCAGCGTGTATTTATAAAAATTCAAAGAAAATAAAAGTGTATAAAACAGACAATATTAGTGCCCAGTATTCCCTCCCACCCTCAGCAATACCTACGAGTAAGACTTTGACTGTTCTTCCAGACATTTTTTAATAGACAAATAGATAGATGGCAGATAAAATACACACCGATTTGCAAAAGAACAGTTACAGAAATAGGAATGCAAAGAACAACATTAAATTAAAAGTGGATATCTAATGAAGTGTCTTTAAACAGCATTTTCTAATTACAGGAGTAATAATGCATGTTTATTATAACTGGGAGGAGGGGTTCCATAGTAGCAGGAGTAATAAACGCTTCCCTCGTAATTACATTCCCCCTGTAACCATTTTATATTTTACTCTTTTCCTTTTTGTCTTTTTTCTAGCCTTGTAGACTTATAAATTTTTTTTAACAAAATTAGGTTCAGACTCGTCTGGAATGGTGTTTTTTTTCCACTCAGGATCAGATTGTGAATTTGGGAGGGAGGCTGAGTAACTATTGTGTACTTCGTTACACAGCCTGTAATTGATTAATCTATCAGCATTTATTTCCTAAGGAGAATCTTTAAAGATAATAAGGTTGACACCCAAATAATCTATCAATCTTTAAAAATCTCTTTGTCCTTTGATCTTTTATCATTGAGTCCTTTTATTTTTTTAGCCCCTCTTGTAGATAATTGTGGATCTGTGTTATCTTGGGAAGATCCATTCCCTTTTCCCCATGAGCACCAGGACTTAGTTGAAGACCATCTTAGGGACACCTCTGGGTGCTGTTTCAATGGGATGCCGAGCCTGTTTCTTTTGTGCTCCTCCAAGCTTTGTATCAGTCCAGCACGACCCTATTATCCCCTGGACATCAACTCCTGACATTTCAGAGAAACTCTGTTTCTGACAGGTCTCTAGTTTCTTGGGAGTGCCCCTGATATGTGTGTTCTAAATTGTTGTCACCCCGCAGCCGCCCTCCTATTTCTGACAAATCTAATAATATTTGCTGAGATTGAGGCAGAACAGCCCGATCAGCCGAGCTGTGCCTGGTGGTCAGTGCAAGCGCAGCATGCAGCTAGATGGCACTCACATCCACACATTTCTGAGCAATTAGGAGCCTGTGAGCCATGTTTTCCAAGCTCACGGTGTTGGGGGAAGGGAGAGAAATATACTTGGGAACACAAAATAAATGAAAAGAAATTGTTATATACATGTTTTCCAAATAAAACTAACATATAATGACTACAGCATGCCAGATGCTATTCTAAGCCCTAAACTCTTCTCCAAAAATCCTTCTTTAAGATGAGACACGGAGAGGCCTAGTAATATTCCCAAGGTTACAGGGGCAGAGGCAGGAGTTGAACCCAGGCAACATGCTCCAAAGCCCACATTTAAGCACCATGAACTGGCTCAAGAAAAATGCCAGTTTTTAACCAAATTAACAAGTGGTTAGCCCCAGGCAGCAAGGAGTATTGAGGAACCACATTACTTACTTTCTACACAAAACTCTGTATTGAAAATTATTTCCCCATGCATAAACTATTGTGGTTGCTTTTAAATTCAATATTTTTTATAAGAATAGCATAAGAGAGTATAAGAAATTGTGCAACTGTGGTCAAAGGCAACTTTAGGTCATGTGGGTCTTAAAGTTTGTCCATGGAGGGGGGCTCTTTAAGAACAAAAATTCAAAACTGGACAAAATTAGGTATGAAAGTGAATATGTATTTAGATTTAAAAAAATGAAATCACAACAAATTACGAATTTTTGGAAGGTGACAAATACCACAAAATTCACAAAACCGTGAAAAGCTGCACACTCTACCTCTCTAATTCTCTTTTTCCTATTTTCTCCTGCATACTCTTTGTATGATTAACCCTTCATATGACAACAATTCTGTAATATCATGTTCATGGAAAGAAGAAAAGGCAATTCAAATGCATTTTAAAATGCCACTATGTTAGATTGAGCTGCGTAACTGTTTAATCAAATTACCCTTAAACTATGCACAGTAACTTATGGATGAATGTGCATGGGAGTTTTGTCACAAGAACACTTAGGTTGCTTTGCTGTGATTTTAGTGCTTTTAAATCTCATTTTTTTCTGGAATTGCCAGGCTACACGGGGACTAGGTGTCCTCAGGTATGCGAAGACAGATCCAACATGTGGGGAGGCATTAAAATGCTGCTTCGCAGTGATAGTATTGCTTCAGTTTTGCACCCTATGAACACAAGAACTCTGGTCGCCTCTATTTGGCATTGGTTCTTGTTTTAAAAGCATGGCGGTATTGGGCACTATACACAATACATCGTTGAGTATTTTCTTGAAGGTAATGTCTGTCTTGACTACTCAACAATGAGAACCAAATATTCCGCTTCTAGTTTTAGACACCTGATGGTTAAAAGACCACACCACAGCCTAGCTTCTGTCCCTGCGTGTTCTGATGGTCTCTTCGCCCACACGCGTCCAGCGTCAGGCCGGTCGGACACGTTTATACTGCAGCAGACCCAGGAGGCCCGGTGAGTAGCACCTAGGCCATCGGGAGTATTCCCGGAGGCCAGTCCCAGCCTAGAACAGCCAGCACGGAAGGGAGCAGAACCATAGGAATAGATCCATTGAACCCCCCAAAATAAATCTCCAACTCAACTTATTCTTAGCTGGAGTCCCCAAAATGCTCACGGTCTCTCCATCCCCACAAAGCTCCTCAAGAGAAAAGCGATGGAGGGGAAAGTCAGTGGAGGGAGACCACATCTTTAGCCCTATTACAATTAAAATATCTTAATTTTGCAATTTTACCAAAAGCACATGGCCCTGTGAACCCACAATGGAACCACCTCATTGGAATTCACCCTTACAGGGAGCAAGTCCTAAAGCTTAAGCTTCTTTGGCTTTGCAGTAAACCTGCCCCAATTGTGGTGAAGATGATAACTGTAACAAGAGCTGAGATCATGGATAAATCAGTGTGGACAAGAGTTGTCAAGAGAAACTTCCATAGGAGGCAGGCACTGAGCTAGGCCTTGGGCCATTGGTAGGATCCAATAGAGGAGCAGGAAGGACCGGAGCCACAAGTTTCTGCAGTCTGCCAAAAAGTAGACACGCATACATGTAGATGTAAAATATGTTCTCCTGCCAAAGAAAACATTTTTCCATCACTGGCTTAGAGCTACCTAGTAAGAGCCAATGGCAACACATTTACGTATCACTAAAGAATGAGCACTGAACTTTCTTCCCAGCCCTCTTCCCCCATCTCAACCAGCAAATAATCACTCCCAAGCCAAGATTGAACAAGCTGCAGGCATTTGGCACACATGTGCCCACCATCTATGTCATTCTAACACATGGTTCCAAGAATGCTGGGTTTACACTCCAGGCAAAGGGGAAGGGAGGGGAGAGAAACTGGGCAGAGGCAGTTTCCTGGGTAGACTCAGGAAGCAAAGCCTGGTGGATGCCTGCTCCACCAGTGTGGGGAAGGAAGGTCCATGCCCAGCTCTCTTTTCCTTTCTTTTCAACATCTCTGTGCCATTGCATCCCTGGGGAAAGGGAAATGTTTCCTGCCAGAGGTGCTGCCAGCCAGCCAGCCATTTGGAAGGCTGGGAGATATTTGATCTTGGCCACAGTCTTTTGCCTGTATCTTCAACACTGCATTTACTTCTCAGTTTTGCTCCTCTTGATGCTGGATTCTACCCTGGAATATCAGAGAAATGCTCCCAGGAGGACCTTGAGTGCAAGACTCTTTATACTTTAAGGAGCTCTAGGTTCAAACAACAGCCACTGCCACCAGCAATAAAGCGCCCAACACAACTGTCATTTAGTCCACACACATTTGTTCAGCATCTGCTCTATGCCAGCTAATCTCTTAGAGGCTAGAGTCATGGAATAGATTCACATTCCCAAATTCCCCCTTTCCTTTCTAGATCATAAATGTAATTACCCTCTTTTGGTTTCCAATAAGTTGATGTCTAGTAAATTTGCAATATGTCTTTTACCCAAATACCACATCGACTCTAGAACTCAGCTGGGTTAGTCCCAGGTCATCCCCACTGCTACTCAACTAGTTCAGTGTGGGCTCGAGTGGACACTAACATGGGCACCTGGAGAGAGAGATGGTTAAGGAACAACTAGCAGATGCCAGGTTAAATTTATTTCAGGATATGGTTTAAAGTACAAATCTAAAATGCTTTTTCCCTAATTTTTGTATACAAAACCACTCATTGAATAATTCTTGCTTTTCCTTTGTGATGCTCACATAATTCTATAGTATTTAATTATTATCTCTCTGTAGACCCATGTCCAGCTCACTAACCAGTTTCACCAGCCTACATATCAGCCTAAAATCACACAGCTTACCCTGCATAGCTAGATTCTTTTTCCCCAAACCCCACCTTCTTCCCCCTACCCATCACCCCCTGCCTTGCCCCTCTTTTGAGGGGAGATAATAACATGACACCATCTCTACCCTCCTTGAGGAGCTTGCATTCTGCACAGGAAAACAGTATGGACGCCCCTGAATAAGTGAAGTGCTCACAGCCAGTGCTCAAAATGGCTTGTTGAAATAGTAAGTTCAAATACAATGTAAAGGAATCACCAACCAGCTTCTCTATAAACTACTCACTACTCTATTGAAATGGTCCCTGTTCCCCCAACACACACACACACACACACACACACACACACACACACACACACCTCTTGCTCTTGTTTTCCAGATTGGCCTGATTAGAATTGTGTAAAGTAAAACTCAGTGTGGTGACCTCACCCAAGTTACTTAGAAATGAAGAGCTAGTCATTCGAATCATTGTTTCTGTTTTATTTTTGGAGGAAAAAATAAGGTTGGGCAGAAATATCATCAAATACACAGTTTCTAGAAATTTGAAGCTACGGAGTTGGGAACAACTGGAATTTAGGAAATATTTTTTCACTGGCGCTTTGCTGGTTTAGAAGCACAAGAATGTATTCTGTGTCATCAGATCACTTATAGACTTGTTATATTTGGCACTTCCAGAGATGTAAAAGTTTGATTTAAGAAGACAAGGCTTGTCTCATCCTTGTGCAGATCAGGAGGCAAGAGAGGCCAACACACACACACACACACACACACACCCCACAAACATCTTTTACCCATCAGATTTTTCTGGTTTTAAAAGTGTTTTAATTAAGATGATTCCCAATGATCCATGGTTAATTCTGGGCCTCCAGAATTCTTACCAAGAATATTGGGTTCTCCACGGGCCATGATATAACCCAGTCTCCCATTCTCGCCATCCGTGCCTCCTCTCCCCCTCTAGGGAGG
Organism: Miniopterus schreibersii; assembly: GCF_964146895.1. NCBI lineage: Eukaryota > Metazoa > Chordata > Mammalia > Chiroptera > Miniopteridae > Miniopterus > Miniopterus schreibersii. The sequence goes on from NC_138101.1 coordinate 28,989,439, forward strand.
AGCCCGCCTGGGCTTTGAGGAGCTCGGTGCAGGAGGGCTGCTGAGGTGTGTTCCGAGCCTGCGAGTCTTGGATATCTTGCGAGTCTTGGATATCTTCTCTGAAGCTGTCATTGCTACAGTTGGCACCTGCTCTCAGCCAATGTGTCTTGAATGTTGGGATGCATGAGATTCACCTCCTGACAGCTGTGCAGGAGTGGAGCCCAGGCTTCCCAGGATACCGATGCCCCCCACGTCTGAGGAGCCCCCCTAGACACTCCACTAAAGCACAGGAGATCTTTATTCATTCTTGTGTCCCAGGGCTTGGCACAGTGCCAGACATGTAGTAAAAACTTAATAAGTATTTTCCAAATTGATCATAATTAATACTAAATTCCAATTGAAATTAAAATGTTTATCATTTTTTACAAAAAATAAATAACTGAAATAGTTTCCATATACTATCAAACCAAAGAAAGGATACTCATGACTTGATTTCAAAGAAAACACAAAAGTATATTTTAAAAATTTTACAATGATCATTACTACATATTCAGCTGTCAGGAATCACTAAAAACAAGATTTTTCCATGCTGGCTAACATGAAAAATGAATCACTGTTTCAGATTAGCCAGAGGCAGCCAGGAATTAAAAAAATAAAAAAATTCAGACAATAAAGAGTCAGACTTGATGATGTGGATCATTTAAAAATAAAATCACCTTGAGATTGTAACCACTCTTCAGTTCTTTCTTGTCTTTTTTCCTCTCCTGCTCTTTCCCTCTTTCGACTTGGCTGCTCTCCCTGCCTCTCTCTGGCATCCTCTTTGGCTGTCCATCTCTCTCATCTTCAGGGAAACATTAATGAATGACTCAGATGCCCTGGGCAGGTGGTGGAAAGGCTGAGGCTAGGGCCATTAAGAGAGCAGAAAGAATGGATCCAGGGAGACCTTCCCATGGATCCAGAACATGGGAGTGGCTAGAGGGAGAGACATCCTAGGGCAGCAATTTGTAGACTCTTAAATGCTGTTTCAATAGGAGTTCTCTACCAGACTCAGTCCAGCTCAACAAAGATTCATGGGCATATCAGTGACGGTGAAGGACACAGAGTCTTCAAGCAAACTATCTAGTTTTCAATCTCAGCTCCAAGATTTACTGCCTGTGTGACCTTGGGCAATTTCTTCTCTGTGCCTCAGTTTCCTCATCTGGAAAATGTGGACAATAGAGTTGATATGAAAACTAAACAAGGGTCTAGTGAATTACAAATGTTAGCCATTGTTTTTTGGTCATCGCTGCTCTTCTTTTAAAAGTAAATGGAGCCCGGCCGGGCGTGGCTCACTGGCTGAGCTTCGACCTAGGATCCAGGAGATCGGGGTTCGATTCCTGGTCAGGGCACATGCCTGGGTTGTGGGCTCGATCAATGACTCTCTTATCATTGATGTTTCTGTCTCTCTCTCTCCCTATCCCTTCCTCTCTCTGAAATCAATAAAGATATATTTAAAAAAAAAAAAGTAAATGGAGCCCTGGCGAGTTTGGTTCAGTGGTTAGAGCATCAGCCTGGGGACTGAAGGGTCCTGGGTTTGGTTCTCACCAAGGGCATGTACCTCAGATGTAGGCTCGATCCCCAGCCCTGGTTGGGGCTCGTGCAGGTGGCAGCCAATTGATGTTTCTCTTTCTCTCTCTCTCTCCTCCACTTTTTCTGAAAAGCAATGGAAGAAATGTCCTCTGGTAAGGGTTCAAAAAAGTTAAAAAAAAAGTAAATGGAAACAAGAGCTTACAATTTAATTGGGGATAGTTGGCAGGATAATATAAACAAATCATACTAATCTTTCTTTTCTATAAATCTGATTATTGTTGTTTTTGTTTTTTTAATAGGACATGCCTTACAGATATACATGTAATGGAGTAAATATTTATGAGGCACTCTGCCAAGTACCTTACCTAATTATATTAATTAACTCTCTCAAAACCTCATAAGATAGATGTAATTATCTTTATTTTTCAGATGAGGAAACTAAGGCTGAGAGGGGTTAACTAATTCAGGGTCCCACAGCTAGTTAGTGGCTGAGCAAATATTTGAGCCCAAGTCTTACTCCAATTCTTAAGCCCTTGTACTACATCATAAAACAACAAAAGAGCTTCAAATACACTATAAACCAGAAGTTAACCCATGGTTAAAACCCTGTTGACCTGCAGAATAAACCATTTCCCTGATGGGCTCCCTCGGAAGCCCACACAGCTGACTTACCAAGGAACTGAGAAAATAGTGTCACCAGAGAAAGTCATAGAAGCATGGGAAGTCTTGACTGGCAGCAGCCACCCTGTCCTTCAAGCCTCCAGGCTAAGTGACCAAACTCTGGATTAGGTAATCTTTGGCGAACTTGGGGTCCCTGGTTGCCAGAATTCACAGCAACCTGTCAGATTCTGGTGTTTGCTGTGCACTTACAGGTCTCCCATAGTTGCCCTGTTAGAGCTCCTATTTCCCAGCCAGAGAAAAGAGACAATGGGGGGCTAATCCATCCATTTACCAAATGATACAGCCTAAATTTGTCTACCAGGCAGATGCCATTTTGATTTTTTCTCTCCATTAGGCCAATGGGTAAGAATTTTGAGGTTTGTCCATACTGGCCTGGAAGGTCCCACACCCCAGAAGCATTCCGGGGAACTCTGGGAAAGAGTGACGGCTCCGTGACCTTCTTTCAGTCACTTGTAGCCAGATTTGGATACCATCCAAAATCTTACAACTGATCTCCCCCTCTTCTGTTTTGGATGCCATCAAGCAAGAAGTGTTTAGGAATCTGTTAATAATTCCCAGGAGAAATTGGCCAGGATTACCTAGTCATGACTAATGAAGCTGTCATCCGCCACTCCTTCCCGCTGTTTAATAAAGCCTTCCAAGGAGGGCTTTATGAAGACGGATGGTGTTGTAACGCTGCACCCAAGAAACTGGCACAATGTCAATGGCAGCAGAGGCCAGCTTATTTTGCATGCCACTCTCTTTTTCATTATACTCCACAACAACTTGTTATTAAATGAAAATGAATTTGCCATTAGGGACTAGATACTATTAAAAACTGTTCAGTAATGTTTCATGATTCAATGTTGTTGCTGTTTTCTTTTTGTAACTAGTGCAGCAGCCATGTGAGGAAATGTCATTCTGTATTAGGTGAGGTTGGATTTTCCAGAACAATCTTAAATATTTGATGGAACTTGGTCATTAAAACTTGATGCGGTTTGCAGCTTGGTTTGCAAGATTCTGACTTTGAGTTGGCCATTTACAAACAGGAAGAATGAAGTAGCTCGTTTCCATAAGTACTCCCAGCACATGACATGGAATGGGGATAGGAGAGGGGGGTTTGTGAAGGAACCATGGCCCCCTCCTTCAGGGCAAGAAGGCTTCCCGAAAGCAGTCTCCCAGAACGCTCTCCAAAGAGTGTGCATCAGTTAGGATAGTCAGGGTTATTTTACAATAACAAATAACCCCCAGAATTTCAGTGGCTGAAAATGACGAAGGTCCATTTCTTGCTGAATCTACATGTCCATGACAAGACTATACATCTATCATTAGTTTTCTTGGAAACCATGATGATGGAGCAACCACTGTCTGGAATGGTGACAGAGCTCTGGAGGGTCTCAAACCAGCAACTAGAATTTAACCTTGAGGGATTATATAAAGGGCAGCAAAGGGAATATAGTTAATAATGTTGTAGTAACTATGCATGATGTTGGACGGGTACTAGACTTATTGTGGTGATTGCTTCACCACATAAATGTCTAACCACTATGTTGTACACCTTAAACTAATATAATACCATATGCCAACTATAATTTTAAAATAATTTAATTTAATCTTGAACTGGTCACATGGTCCCAACCAACCCCAAGGGGTATGAAGGGGCCAAGAATTAGAATCTGCTCAAAGGGCAGAAACAGCCTATCTGGTGACCAACCCTGTTAAGTACTAATGTGAGATCCAAAGGAGGATTTCATTACCAGCCCAAAGGTTCAAAAGAGCCTCTTGTATTCTGGGAGAATCTTGAATTTTCCCCTTCCCATCTTCCCCCTGTGGCCACCCACTCTTTCCTCTGCTCTTCAAGACAGGCATTGTGTCCTCTGGTGGTCCTCACCTCTCATAGGGACTAGTCAGCCCAGGACTTGTTGACACTACATGATCTGTAACTTTAATTTACTTCAACTGAGTAGCAACATACTTGAAAATTACCAGGGTGGCCCGACCAGGCGTGGCTCAGTGGTTGAGCATCGACCTGGGATCCAGGAGATCGGGGTTCGATTCCCGGTCAGGGCACATGCCCGGGTTGCGGGCTCGATCAATGACTCTCTCATCGTTGATGTTTCTGTCTCTCTCCCTCTCCTTTCCTCTCTCTGAAATCAATAAAGATATATTAAAAAAAGAAAAAAGAAAATTACCAGGGTGTTTATATGAATTATAATTACTGTTAAAGCTCAGATGCATGTATAATTAACAATAGTTTCCTTTCACCTATCCAAAGTTGACTTCAAATTTATGCTATTTGACATGATATCTCTTAGCATTTTGAAACAGCTGTATCAGCTGAATTACTGTATTGAGTATTGCCTGCTTTTCACAGATGGAGACCTCATCACTTATATATAATAATTTTCTACATAGCCTTAGCAACTAGATGGTAAAATCCAAAAGAAATTGTATAAATTAAGTAACTTCTTGGGTGACCTATTGGGTATTCTGTATGGTACTTTGTATAAAGAGCTACCTTCACCGAATAGTGAAAGTTAAGCCTTAAGCGTTGCCTTAGAGAGAAGTAAATATTTCCCAAAATACCTTGTTAAAGATTTCCTTGGCATCATAGCCTGGGTTCCTCCCAGAGGGACCACCTGAAGGGACCCATCCTGAGGCAGGGAGCATGCAGTGGTCAGCTGGGAGGAAACCCCAGGAAGCCTGGTGGGGTAGGGAGCGAGTCATGAGCGGGAAGGCCCCTGCTGCGGGAGCCAGGGTTCAGTCACACTGGCAACTGTGGGAGCATAGAGATAGCCCACCAAAGGCAAGCAGGCGGGGTATTTATATTCCAATCCATTCATCAGTAAGGACTGTCCTCACAGTAGGAAAAGCTCATGGGAACCATGAGAACAGTTACTCCCAAGTCTGGGTGGAGAAGTAGGTCTGTGTACACAAGGGGTGGACCATGTGGCCGTGGGAATGTGCCTCCAACTGCAAAGAGCCCAATGGAAGAAGGGCCCCAGCTGCTGCTCCCTGAAATCAATGGGCGTGTTTGCGTGGAGGCCACACTTCCCTCAGGATACTCCCAGTCAGTGACTAGGCACAACCTTTATGTACCTCAAAAAATTATGAGACTCCTACTTAAACATGATAAGAATTGCATATTTTTAAGTCCTTGATTGAAAAGCATATGAAACCAAAAAGCCATTCTAAATTCAGTGACACTTTACATGTATGTTATTGACCTCAACAGCACTAAGGCACATCTTCAACAGTAGGGCAGGAGATGTGTGAGACAGAGCCCTTATTCAGTCTAGAGACAACTCTTAGTGGACATCAGGGTTCAAGGCCCCACAGCTGTAACTCCAGGGCTACCCAGGAGTCTGAGATCCAATGGGATGAAAAACACTATTTAGTTCAGTAACTGTGCAAGTCAGAGAAAACCCCCACCTTTCCTTCCTGAGGAGCTTGAAGTAGCTGTACTTTCTTCTCAAGCCTCTAACAACACTGCCTGCCAGGCAGGGGTGCACCCACCCAAGACTTCCCTCCCCTTGAGGGGCTGGTCCTCCGTGAATGCCAGCCATTTGCTCAGCTCTTTTATATGCTCCAGTATGAATATGTGACTATGAATTATTATTTCATTTTCAAAACTATATTCCTGAATGCATTTGCCAGATAGATAAAGAACCTAAGAAGACCACACACAAGCGTAAGTTGGAGAAATGGACATCTGGTCATTTCCACAGGAAATGAGACAGAATGGCCATAGCTGTGATTCTGGCTGTGGTCCCAAGGCCCAGGGAGGCCCATCTGGAAAGAGACTGGGGTCCTCCATGCCTGTGAAACTTTAATTCCACCACTGCCCAAGGACAACATCCCCACTAGTAGAAAAGACTTGCTAGAGAAAGGAAGACAAGCCCAACAGCAAGTTCACAGTCCCACATGGGCTTTTCACTGGCTCTGGAGGGAGTTGCTTCTAGAATCTGATATCTACAAAGGGAGGCTAATAGTTTGCCCCATATCCTCAACCTGCAGCCATGTAAACCAGAAGGACCACTGGTGCTCCAAACATGTAAAAGGTGTGGAGCCCAAAGTGAAAAATTACGGAGAGCCTCATATGTGTGACATGCATGAAAACCACAGGAAGAAACAGCTCTTCTTGGTCACTACTCATTCATTCATCCATCCATTCATTCAACAAATATCAAACCCCTACAATGAGTCACACACTGTAGGCTAAGCACTTTTCTGGTCTGTTTGTTTTTTAAAATATGTCTTTATTGATTTCAGAGAGAGGAAGGGAGAGGGAGAGAGATAGAAACATCAATGATGAGAGGGTTATTGATCGGCTGCCTTCTGCATGCCTTCAGCTGGGGACCAGGACCACAACTCGGGCATGTGCCCTCACCGGGAATCGAACTGCGATCTCGTGGATCCTAGGTCAATGCTCAACCACTGAGCCACGCCAGCCAGGCTAAGCACTTTTCTTTTGAACTAATAAAACAGGCAAGGCCTGTCTTCATGGAGCTTATTTTCCACTGGGAGACAGATAAATTATTATTATTATTATTATTAAATAATAATAATGTGCCCTGACCAAGAATAATAATAATGTACCCTGACTGAGAATCGAACCCCGATCGCCTGGATCCTAGGTCAATGCTCAACTGCTCAGCCACGCCCAGCCAGGCCACATAAATTATTAATCAAATAATCACACAAATGCAAAACTGCAAAAGTGACAAATGACACAAAGAAGAGGTGCATGGTGCCAAGAGAGCCATAATGCAGGGTTTCGAGCAGTGAGGGAAGACAGGAAAGGCTTCCTGGGGAACCCAAGCAGGAGTCAAGAGGAGAGGAACAGGTCAGGCACCAGAAAGAGCCTGTGCAAAGGCTGAGGGGTGGGAAGAGGTCTGGTGAGCAGATTTTGACCTTCTGTACCCTAAAATCAGATAAACAGACAATGGTATTTTTCTCTTGCTCTTTTGCAGTTTCATTTTTACTTAACCTCTTGGGGGCGGAAATTCTGATGCATGACAGTGTGAACATCACTAAGAACCTCTGTTAGCTTCCCCACCGATTGGAAATGCATCCTCTGCTTGCATATATTTCTAGCTTTCTTTTCAGTGTCATTGGTTTATTTGTGCACAAAAACTATACTCTTCTAATTATTGAGAATTCAAAATATCTTGCAATGCAGAGTCCACATGCCCCTCAGTCATCTTTTTTGGGGGGAGGGGACAGAAAATTGCAAAGAATATAATACCACATATTGTTAAGGTTTTAACACAGTTTCTTCAGACATGTGTATTAGGAAAAGGTATAAAATGTAACATGGATTCAAAGGCCCTGGCCAAATCCTTTCCTCCCACCCTAGTGGTAACCACCCTCATGAATTCGATATGGAACCTTTCAGTTCATGTTTTAAAACTTTACCTTCATATATATCTACCCATAAGTAAAATGCTGTATTATTTTGTGAATTTCACTTATTTATTCTTCCAGGTGAATTTTAGAATCATCTTGTCAAAATCCCTGTAGACTCCTTTTATGAATTTTTATTGAGATGCATTAAAGGGATTTATTACTTTGGAGAGAATTGACACCTTTACATTATTAGTTTTTTCCTCTAGGGACACTGTATGCTTTTCATTTAATCAAGTCTCTATTATGTCCCTTTGTAAAATATTGTTATTTTCATCTTGTAAATCCAGCACATTTCTTGTAATTTCCAAGTAATTTATGATTTGTATTGATTTGAGAATAGGATTTTATTTTTGTATGATAATTGCTAATTCATTCTTACTGATATAAAAGAAAGAAGTTAATTTTTAAAATATTTTGTAACTGGCTGTGCCACTGAACTCTTATTATAACAAATACTGTAGTTTTTCAATGGATTCTTTTGTGTTTTCTTGGTAGACAATTATACATTATATAATACTAGAGATTTGCCAATAATGATAATTTGGTCTGTTTCCTGCTGACAGTTGTACTCCTTTTTTCCCCTTGTCTCACTAAATTAGCCAGGACTTCCAGAACAATGTTAAATTGGAGTGGTGATAGGTACACTCATCTCATTCCTGATCCTAAGAGGAATGCCTTTTATTTTGCACTTTCGTATAGAGTGCTGATGGTTTGAGACAGCCTTTATCATGCCTTTTTCTTTTAAAATTTAATGAGGTTTTTCCCCAATCTGTATATATTTATAAAGCAAAATGGTTTGAAAAATTGAAACTTATTACATTTTTTGCTAATATTTTACAAAATTGAAGATTCAACCCTTATCAATCCTCTTTGCTTACTTGTATTGGAAAAAGCACTAGACTAGTTCTAGTTCAGGCTCTGAAACTAGGTAATGGTTGCATTTTGTGCAGGTCCTCTCACTTCTCTGGGCCTCTGTTTCCTCCCTGTAAAATGAGGAGGGATAATATTATTTCTTAAATATACTCGATTTGTTAATAGTTGAAGCTCTATTTTAATAACTTTTTTTTTAGTCAAAACAATTTCACAAAGTCAGCCACACCCAATAAATTGACAGGGCTGGAGAAGATTTAAAATCAGTCTGAGTACATAGAAAACCAAACTGAAAATAGTTCAAGATAAGCAGACTGAAACCAGCATGAAGTTCATGCCTAAAATTTTAAAAATAATAATTACTACTTACTGAGTATTTATTATGTCCCAGGAATAGTGTTGTACTTACAAAATAGACTATTAATTGTTTATAACAACACTATGAGGTAAGTGAAATAATTATTTGTGTTTTATACATGAGGAAACTGAGGCCGAGCAGAGTGGAACCTCTGTAGATTAGCTCACTCAACGTCCATGTCAGTTTTCTTCTGGCATTTTGTAGCCTGGAAAGCTAAAGTTCACATTTCCCAGACTCCCTTGCAAATAAGATTCCAGACATCAGTCAGCTCCACTGGCCAGAGAATTGATTCTGAAATAAAGTTCGGCAGCGAGAGAGGCATGGGCATGCAGGGCTGTTTTACAGATCGCAGTAGGCATGTGAGGCTCTGGCGCCTGTAGTTCTGGGAGTGGCTTCCTGGTCCTCAAGTCACAGTCAAGGCAGGGGGTCTTGGACCCAGTGGCTAGGACAGCAACTTCCTGAAGCTCCAGATTGAGGCAGAGAAGCCACCTCCCTCCACAGTCCAGTTCTGCAGTGCCCTTCTAGAAGCCATTCCCAGAGGCCAGTCTCCGGCCAGCCCTCCCAGCAATGTTGTAAGCACCTAGTTCCCTCCTTAAACTCCCTTCTGCTTAAACCAACTAAAGTGGTCTCTATTATCTGCACTTACCCTCAAATCATCATGAGCAGCATAACCTTCCTTTTCCTCATGTGCCCCCTTCAGCTAAACAGGAGAATCCACATAGTATCATGGATCAGGCACTGACTTTGGAGCAGGTCACCTGGGTTCTAGTCCTGCCCCTGTTATTTAACTGCTGCATGACTCTGGGCAATTTCCTTACCCTTCCAGGACTTAGTTTTCACTTGTTTTTTCCTTCAGTCTTTGACATGAGGGAATACAGTGTTACTTCTGGCTCTCACATTCTATGATTACCGTCAACCCAGAAGAATATTAAAATGCCCATGATGCAGACTGCCTGCTCAGCAGTTCCCAGGAAGCCACTTAGAGATCTGAAACTTGCAAGGCTATTTCCCAAGCCTGGGCTCTTCCTTGGTTTAACTCTTTTGGCAGGATGCTCTGTGGTGGGCCCAGGATCCAGACCCCTCCCCAGAGAGGGATTTGAACCATGGGAGCACCTCGCTGGAGGTGGGGAGGGTGTCACTCCAGCAGCCTTAGTTTCATTAGGAAGCTGCTGAGCAGGCAAGCTGAGGGATATGAAGCCCATGGCTGCTAGAGAGCAAGCCAAGCAAAAGGTCAGGAAACTGGAAAATCAGGACAGGACCATGGAGAATTCTGAGGGCAGAGGTCAGCCCATCAGGGATGGAGGCCAGGAAGTCTAGCCCGAGGCCAAGGAGCTGACAGTTCCTAAAGCTGTGGTCCAAGAGAGGAGGCAGGGAGGTGGACCGGCAGTCAGGCCTCATCAGTGAGGGCAAGGAACTCAGAGTCCAGGCTGCGAGGTGCGACGGGGTCTGCACCCACCCTCCACCTGCCTGGTAGATTCAACCAACTCAGCACCTTGCCTAGTGGGGAAGTCCAGAAATGGCGGTTGTGTCAGATTGACCTGAATGAGCGAGGACCTCAGGAGTCATGCATGGAGTGAACCCAGTCTTGGAACAGATGTGTCCAGCCCCAGTGATAACAGAAGAGTTGTCATAAGTGGGGACATCAGCAGCATTGGGGGAGGGTAGTTCTGGCTGACACAGGACAAAATATGGAAGTGCAGCTGAATTCTGGCAAACTGTTTAGGGGGTTGGGAGGGAGGGAAAGGAGCTGCATGGGGTGGACTCTAATGTCCCACCATCTTTCAGGGAGAAGGAAGACACGCTCTAACTTAATGGTTTGCTGTCCCCACATTTATTGTTCTTTTCATCTCCTCTGGCCCGTATCACCTCTCTACGTACTGCCTTTCTCACCTGCTCTCAGCTAGGTCCTTTCCAGTGAGGAAGCTGATAAACAAATTCACAAGATAAGTGGCTAAAATAATGTGTGTCCCTCCCCAGAGGCTGTAGCCTTTTTGTGAGCACACTCACAGTGATGAATTTGGAACATCAGGGATGTATCGTGGAGCAGAAGCCAGGTGAACAGCATCTTACGCTGGAGGACACGCAGTCTTCTTATTATTCATGGGTTCTGCATTTGCAAGTTCACCGACCCCCTCAGATTCACTTGTAAGCCCCAAATCAGCAAGTGGCAAGACTTTGTGGTCATTAACAGACATGTGCAGAGTGGTGACAATTTTGAGTCCCACACGGCCCAGCCGAGGTAGAGCAGGGGACACTCTGCCTTCTTGTTTCAGCTCCCGTTCTGTAAATGAGGGTCTTTTCGACTCCACCTCCCAGACACATTCTCACAGTGTGGCCTCCCTCAGGGCCTTCGCAAGCCGCCTCGGCAGCCCAGGCAGAGCAGTATGTGTGGCTGAATCCGGGGAGGAATTTGTCACTGGGGACTGGGGTCATATGCCTTCCGGTTTTCTACTTAGTGACACGCTTTCTCACACTGGGGTCAAGAGTTGGGGCCTCATAATGCGTCCTTCGAGACGAGCTGCTAGGAATGTTTTCTCACTGCAAGTCCGTTTCTATCCCCTTGAGGCCCTGAGAGTTTGAACCTCAGACCTTTCAATCCCTCGACAGAAGCTATAAACCACAAATGTTCTACATGTTGACAGACGTGCAAGTGACCAGCACTTTGGTCTTTCCTCTGCCGACCCCTTGGGCAGTCTGCCCACGCTGGTGGGGAAAGAAGAGAGCAACAGCTTCCTCTGCCACCAGGGAGCCATCGGGCCAAATCAGCTCCAGCGTGCATCCTAGCAGGCCCTCCTCGGTGCATGCGGCCCGCCTGCTTGTCCTCCAAGAAGCCTGCCTCAGAACCCTCGTTTGGCCCGATGCCGTGAGACCAAAACACCAGCCACTGCTCCTCGGGCTGGGGGGGCTCCCTCAGCTATGAAGTGGCTGGCACCCAGGAGGGGCCACACCAGCGCTTGACCCAGAGAGATTCAGGAGAACTTATCATGGTGCAGATTTCCTTCCTAAAATGATTTTAGCAAGTGTTAAAATGTAGGGGTGTGTGTGTGTGTGCGTGTGCGTGCATATGTGTGCTACAGTTGGGGTTTTCTTTATTTTTGAAAAGCAAAAAGCCTGAGGAAAACTCAGAAGTGGAGGTGAGGGTGGGGCCAGGTGCTCAGCTGAGCAGGTGAGGGCAGTTCCTGTCCTCCAATACAGCTTACTCCTGATGAGCTCTGGCCACAAAGGGTCGGTGACAAAGAAACAGAGCAGGTCCTGAACATGCGTCACAAACTCTGCTGCTGAAATATCAATTCCAGGTCTTCTCCCCGCACCTCAGCCTCTGCACAGACTGCCCCCCAACTTGCCCTTTGCGCTCACAGCTTTCTGTCCCTTGTACTTCCCAGGACAAGCTGAAGGAGCCTGTGACCGCTGGGCATTCCGGACGGTCGCAGGGATCCACGGGTGCAGCTGGATTACAGAGAAGAGAGAAGGGGGCCATGTGGTGGGGTCCCAGGTGTGAGGAAGGGACCATGGTTCTCTCCTGGGTCTTGCTTAGTTCCTGATGCCTGAAGTTCTCCCCCACAGCTCTTGCCTTTGAACTTAGAATTTGTCTTTTCTCAAAACAAAAATGTCCTCGGGTGGGGTAGCACTCTTAAAATTGTGAACATGGAGAGCATATCATCCAAACACCAAATCAGAATATTTTATGAACCACTTTTCCTTTTTCTCATTCAATAAATTGTATTTTTCTATTAACAAAGCAAGTCATAAATAGTGTAAAAAATAAAGAAGTTTTTTAGCCCAGCTGGTGTGGCTCAGTTGGTTGAGTGGCATCCCATGCACCAAGAGGTCACTGGTTTGATTCCTGGTCAGGGCACATGCTTGGGCTGTGAGCTTGATCCCCAGTAGGGGGCGTGCAAGAGACAGCCAATATTTCTATCTCTCCCTCTTCCTTTCTCTCTCTTTGAGAAAAAATCAATAAAAACACATTTTAAAACATTTTTTAAATAAAATAAAACTATAAAAGGAAGTCTACACCTACCCACACATCACTCCTCTCCCATGTGCTCTGCAGGAAATATATATACCGTGTTAACAATGTATGCTGTGTCCTTCCAGGCATTTCTCTGTGGGTGCAAGTGTGTGTACGTGTGCCTGTGTTTGAAGAAAAATACATTCCGCTTTACATACTTCAGTGGTATTTGATTTTTTTTCACTCACTGCATTAGAAACATCTTTCCAGGAAGAAATTTTTTTCAGTCTCTGAACATCACATGAAAAATCTTCAAAAGTTACATTTCATGTACTATACACTTAACAGATCACCTTTATTTGTTTTTGTCATTTTCTTTGGCCTTTAATAAATAAAAAAGTTACGGGAAATTGAGGATTTGCTGGGGCAGAGCTGCCTGTTAGCATTTTCTTCCATAATGGAAATGTCCTATGTCTGTGCCATCTAATGGGGTGGCCACTAGTGGCTGCTGAGCTCTTGAAATGGAACTAGTGCTATTGAGGAAATGAATGTTTAACTTCATCTTAATTAACTTAGATGCTAGTTTAAATGGCTACATATGGCTAGTGGCGACTGTATTGGATAACACATTTCTAGAAAATTTGGAATGAATCCACCACCTACTCCTAGAAGAGTTAGAGTAAGAAACCTTGAATCCAGCCTTCCTGGATTTGGACCACAATTCCTTCCACTAACTAGTGACTTTGGAAAAGTCTCTTTGCCTTTCTGAGCCTCAGTCTGCTCATCTGTGAAATGGGATAATAACAGAAACACCTTTCTGTGTGGTCACGAGGACTTAGCGATTAATCTTTATAAAGCAGTGGAACCACCGCTTGAGTGTATTAGTGCTCCATAAATATTAGATATAAGATCATTTCCTAAGAACAGGAATGGAAGGGAAAACAACTTGAGGAGGGGAGCAGACTGAAGAGAGGAGCTTTGGAGGGAAGGGTGCCTTATTCTCTCAGGAAAGGTGACCAACGGTGCTAACAATCACTCTGGATGCTGCTTACAACTACCTTGACCACGTGCTTTCAGAGACAGGGGAGGGAGCAAAAGTGAGCTCCTTCAGCCTCTGCTGAATTCCTCTTTCCCCCAGAGGGCACTCCCCATGGTGCTGCTCACAGCCCCGGCCCAGCTTGAACCCTGCCCGGGGCCCTGCAGGACAAAGCCCAGCTCATCAGCCGGCCTGTGGCCTCAGCCTCAGAGCCCAGGTGGCTGCGCTGGGCCAGCAAACTGCGGGCACAGTGTTCCCAGCCCCCAGGGAAGCCGCCACCCCGGGCTGCTCTAAGGCTAATTTCAGTAAAGAGCAGGAATGAAGAATCTCACTTTGTCACGGAGGTGGGATCCTTCTTCCACAGGGAAATCTGCCTGCAGAGTTGGGATAACTTGCTGAAGTGAAGCCAGGATTTTTCTCTCGGGCTGTTAAAAGGAGTTTACGAATTCATTCAGAATGTAAGCCCTTCCCTCCTGCACACTCAGGCCCGTGTCCAGAATGCTTGGAATGTGTCTCTGCTTATTGAAACACCACCGCGGGCAGCAAGATCAGTGACCCATTTGTTTCTCTAATCCTGGCCCAGTGAGTGATTCATGAACGAATGAACGATGGATAATGGAGTGAGTCCCTGAAAACCCACGTTATAAAATATATGTTCTCTGAACATTAACCTTCTTCTGCATTATGGACAGAATTGAAATCAGGAGGATTCAATATGTCATCTGTCCTGGATCAGCATGGATTGTAATGGATGACAAGGAGTGTACTTTGTCTTGGAAAAAGCACCAGGATCAGACTGGCCACTGGGGCACCTGGGTTCAAGTTCCAACTCTGCCCTCTGACCACACAGTGTCCACTTCCTTTTTGGTAAGACGTGGGAGGGATCCGGGGACCTCCAGGATGCTTCCCAGGTCACGCACAGCCCTGGGCTCCTGGGGATGAGGCAAAGCCCACCCCAGCCAGGAGGCCATGGGCAGCCTTTTTCAGGACTGCCCCTCTCGCTACAGCTTCTGAAAGGGCCAGTTACCCCAGCGGCACAACAGAAAGGCCCGCAGCAGTTGTCTTCTAGGGGAGCCAACCCCATCCCTTCAGACACCAGCTTCAGCTCTGATCACCTCCGGCTTGTGGGGGGTGGGGGGGATTTCCATTCACAAACCCCATTCACAGGCTTTTTGGAAGCCTTCTGTCCCGGTGCAGTGAAGCAGGCTGCCTTTTTCCACCAAATGCCCCAAAGGGAAATGACATTCACCAAGAATTTGGACAAACTTTCTTAGAAGAAACTGTGAAAATTGCATAGATTTTTTGTTAGGTAAAGCGTTTGAGAAGAAAACTGCAGGAAGTGGTGGATGCGGGACATAAAGGACATCGTTTGCCTGCCTTATTATCTCATGTTTCGGTGACGCTGACGGGACAGCTGCCTGTTATTACAGGGCACACCAGGAAATGTTTAGCTGCCAAACAGAAAGGAACGAGTGAGGGATTAGCAGCTCTGTTCGTGCCACACAAATAGAATTCTTGCACCTGGTAGTCACGCAGTTAGATTCCTCGTCTTCGTAGGGTATGTTACTTAAATCCCATTTACAAAGAAACAAAAACAACCCAAAAAGGCGCCTTAATGTCATTGTAATTATGATAAGTATTAGTAACCATTCTGCAGCTTTTAGTCTAGATTAAATTAATTGGTGTGGTTTTCCTTTAATCATGCTAATCTTTTATTTGGTTTCTGTCATGTTGTAAATTTACTATTCTGTGTTGCAAACCGAAAGTGTTCCTGAAAATGAAAGATCGATAGCAGTTTAACCCTCCAGAGGCTGCTATCACTAATGCTGTTGTGTAATAATAGTGATCTCTGCGCAAGGTGGCAGATCGCCTCCAGAAGCGACATTTTAAAGAAAGTCAACTCTTTGCCTCTCAGCTTTATTTTCTAATGCCCAGGGGTGGATGGGTGGGGGCATGGGAGCCAGCTCCAGGAGCTGATAGCACAGAGGATTTCCTGAGCCAAGCCAAGGGGCTGCTGAAGGACAGCAGGTGGCCCTAAGTGGCCTCCTTACTCCCACTTAGAGTGAACTTACTTCCCTCATGCCAAGGCCCAGGGGGGAATTCAGTAAGAGGAAAAACTGAGTCTTAGATCCCGTGAAAATGACCCTTCAGTATGAATCTTTGCATTAATAAAAAAGCAAACTCCTCATGAAGCCTTGTTGCCTCAAGCATCAGGGTAGAAACTTAACTCTTCATTCCTCTTTTGGCATCAACTAGGGCCTCTCTATGCCGACCCTCAATATCAAGGAGATTGAGACCCAGTTGGACCCTGCAGGAGCTCCCCACCATCTGAAAGCACCACTCCTCCTGAGGCCTCAGGAATGATTTGGTTTTCAAGGGGGTGCTAATTCTCCATGGGGTATGAATCAGGGCCGTTCCAGATGGAAGGAGTCGCAGCAAGGGGGCACAACCGGCCAGAGGGGGAACTGTAAGCAGTCAGATAAGACTGGAACTCGGTGTGGCTCAGAGGGGTGAAGGGAGGGGAGGCTGGAGCCAGAGGTCAGAGGCCTTGAGTGTCCTTTTAAGGGGCAGCGTCTTTGTGCCCCACGTGATGAAAAAGAGTAACGCAGCATTGGTGAGGTCTGTGAAATTCACTCCTACGGCATGAATTTGCAGGGAAAGAGGCTGAGGAGGGGGAGACTTAGGAGACTCTCAGGATGGTCCAAGCAGGAAATGCTGAGCAGCAGTGAGGGTGGAGGGGAAACAGGTCCAGAGAGCTTTAGGGCATGGCTTTGACAAGACAGCAACTGGGCATAGTGGAGAGGGGCTAGATCGCCTGCTTGGGCACGTGGGTGAATAATGGTACCATTGATAAAGATGAGGCATTCAGTAGAAGGATGGCCTGGGGAACCAGGGGAGTTCATCTGAGCCATTTGGGCATGCCAAGTTCCAGGTTCTGTGAGATACCCAGTGGAGAGGCCTGCTCTGGAGACCTATGAACATGGCTCAGCACTAGTGACCTGGTGCTCAAGGGGAGTTCAGGAGGTACAGATTGAGTAGTTATCATTAGAGCTCTTCTATACGTAGGGGAATAGAGATAGTGGCTGACTCCACCAGCTTCAATCACACAGGGGCGGTGTGCCATGAGACTAAATGCAGACTAAGAACCAGGGTTAAAGAACCCTGTTTGTATGGACTGAATGTTTGTGTCCCCTCAAATTCACATGTTGAAATCTTGCCCCCAGTGTAATGGTATTAGGAAGCAGGGTCTTCAGAAGGTGATTAGGTCATGAGGCTGGGACCTGTCATAAATGGTACTGATGCCCTTATGAAAGAGACTAGAGAGAGCTCTCTCGCCCTTTCCACCACGCGGGGACACAATGCGCAGAGGTTGCCTGTGAACCAGGAAGCAGGCTCTCACCAGACACCAAATCTGCCGGTGCCTCGATCCTGGACTTCCAACCTCCGGCACTGGGGAAATGAATGTTTGTTGCTGAAGTCCCCCAGTCTGTGATATTTTGTTGAAGGTGGACATAGAAAGAAGAGCCAGCAGAGGGGAATAGCAGTCCAGAAGCCAGGAGAGAGAAATGCCACCTGCCAAACAGGCCAAGTGTCCATGGGACTTGACAGTGAGGAGGTCATTGACCATCCTAGCGAGAGTTTTCTCTTTTGGGGGTGGAGGCGGGGTGCCTGGTGGGAAAGCCAGAGCCACGAGGAGAAATGCTGAACTGTACCGGATGAGGAGAGGAGAGGAGAGAGTGAACGCATGGAGTCTAACTGGAGACTTTCCTCTAAAAGACTGATAGAGAGAAAAAATGTGATACGAAGCAAAGAACCCACAAGGAGATACCTGACTAAGGGAGGACCTTTTCTTTTTTAATGGACCTGCATAGAAGCTATAGGGAAGGAACCAGCAGAGAGAGAGGAGTCAGCGGAAAAGAGGGTGGTGAGTCAGAGGCACAGGTGAGGCTGTGGGCCTTGTGCTCCTGGGACAAACTACTCTGAGGCAAGAAGAGAGGCAGGACTGAGGAGAAAGCAGCTGAATAGCTGGTTTATTGGTTCAAGTCGTATTTTAATTTGCTTGTACTCCTCTGTCTGCTGGAAGGACTCCCCTTAGTCACTCTGCCCCTACTGCCTCCAAACCAGAAGCTGCATATTTCAAGGGTCCCCTTAGTGCCCTTTTCTCCAAAGTTCCCAGGAATCCTCCACTGTGAGTTACGCTTCCCTTATCAGAACCGTGGCATGTCATCTGTTCTCTTCTCGTGGGCCAACGTGTTCAACCTTGTATAGTTGTTATTTGGAATCAGGATGTCCCCACTGTTAGATATTTAGCCCTTTCAGGGAGGAATCATATCCTGAACCACGTTTGTGCCTCCCACATCCACCCACATGCCCAGAACGTGTGGCACACACTAGGCATTCAATCATTTTCTTCAAAAGAACAAATGCATAACCTGAAACTAATTTTAATCTCCTGCTGGCTCCAGTTACTTCTGATCCACTTCCGGCCATCATCAATTTCTATTTTCTAAAAATATAAAGTGATTCTATTTTAGCTTGAATAAAATGCATTGGAAAGATAGATCTGTTGTGATCAAAGTCAGATATAAAAATATTTGAATGGCCTTTGCCACCTGGGGCAAGTTATATAATCTCTTAGAGTATGTTTTCTTGATCACTAAAGTGGGAATCATAATTATACCTACTTTTAAAAAATGAGATAATGTACATAAAGTGCTTAGCACAACACCTGCATATAGTAAATGCTTAACAAATAATATATTACTATTATTATTATCTAACTAGATAATCTCTGAGACCTATTCTTGTTAAGTTCTGTGATTCTTTCTCCACTTGTACAGATAATTAAAAGTAGACCTTAT
The DNA here is from genome assembly GCF_964146895.1 of Miniopterus schreibersii. Taxonomy (NCBI): domain Eukaryota; kingdom Metazoa; phylum Chordata; class Mammalia; order Chiroptera; family Miniopteridae; genus Miniopterus; species Miniopterus schreibersii. The sequence continues at coordinate 29,008,134 of NC_138101.1, forward strand.
CTGTAACATATGCACATATTTAATAAAACACTATATCCATGAAACCAGAGTTAACCCTACACATAAATTTAAAGTAGAAACAAATGTCAGAACTTAAAGAAAACTGAGAAAATGACTCTCCCATATGTTTTCTGTAAAATGTTCAAATGTAATGCATTGTAGCTTACTCAGTTGTGCAGTACACAAACAGATTTTAGAATGTGCAAACTTTCTGGAAGGATCCACAGGGGTATAAAGGATGCATAAAACACAAGCTTTGCTCTGAGGTACTCTGGGGTGGAGGTAAATAAGTATGCATGAGTTGCTGTATCATGCGATAAAAGGAGATACTGAAGGAGAAATTTGGGAAGGCTTCAGGAAGAAGGGGGCAGAGGAGACAGCAACAGTAACAAAAACCTCTGCTCCAGACACATTGGTTTAGAAGCAAAAGCTTTAAGAGCCTGCCTTTCATTGTATTGGATTAAGAAAAAATATGCTGTTCCTTTGAGCTTCCTTCTCTCCTTAGCTCAAATTCTTCAAAAGGTGAGAACCTCAAGACTTGTCAGCATCAAGCACCCAATGGGGCCTCAGAAGACCAGTTTTGAGATTCTAGTACTAAGCCAGCAGGACTTAGCAACCCTAGGGGCAGTGATTTCTACAGGAAAAGGTGATGGCGAATTCTTTCTTCTTTTTTAAAGTCGTCAGAAGAGCCAACAGAATCCAAATCTGAAAGAGAGGCATTTTGGGCAACCCAAGTCTTCCTTAAATTCAGACGTCTAGCTGGCTCCGTAACATCGCTCAGTGGGAAGGCAGTCCCCTGCTGTGAGGGAAATATACCCCCTCAGAATGCCAAGCATCTTGTTTTTAATCCTCACGAGAGGACATTTTTTCCATTGCTTTTTCAGAGTAGAAGGGGGAGAGAGAGAGACAGCGATGTGAGAGAGACACATCCTTTGGTTGCCTCCTGCATGTGGCCAGACCAGGGCCGGGGATCGGGCCTGCAACCGAGGTTTGTGCCCTTGGCTGGAATCGAATCTGGGACCCTTCAGCCTACACACTAACCACTGAGCAAAATTGGCTGGGGTGTCAAGCACCATTTTTGAAACAGAATTTTGCAATCCATTTGCAATTTATAATACAGACTTGCGCTCTAGACTTTTTGAGACTGGAAAGTGAGCAAACTGTGTGGTCCTAATCAGTGGAACAGATCAGCAGACATCATTAAAGAACTTCAGCGTCTGGTCCATTGGTGGCTCTCCCCCTCTGCCTGTCCTGGGTTTCTCGGTGTAGAGCAGGGGGCACTTCAGACAAATGCTCGGTGATGGCAATGACTGTGGGAGAACCATCCCAGAGGCCACTTGTGTGGTCCGCTGGCCAGTTATCTACAGATGGTATACACGGGAGTATTTCACCAGTGAACCTGAAGGTTATGCTTTTGAAAGTCTTAGTGCAAGAGGAATGTCCCACACTTAACAAAAAAATAAAATGTCCTTGGCTTTGAAATGCTTAAACTTAGCAGATACTGGAGATAACTGGACTAATTTATGTCAACATGAGCTTTTGGTGTCTTAATGGAAGTTTTAGAGCATAATGAAAGCTATTTGCAAATAGTTTTTAATTTAATATAAAATTTATTAGAGGAACAAAATTTAACTAATTTTAAAAACTAATTTTCCTTTATTAATTGAGTAAATTTTTACCATCAGTTTCAAAGGGATTAAAGTTTGTCAGCTAAAGCTGCAGGAACTAAATTCTCCTAAACAGTTTCATTTACATGCTCAATTAATTAAATTCCATTAAAAATTCCAAGCTGAATTATATATTTAATCTTTGAATCTTTTTTAGCATTTCGAATGCTTCTAACAAGCAACATATTCTCAAGTATTTCCATGTCTAGCAAAATGTAACTATACTGAATCTCAAGTCCTCTTAAGCATTCCAGAATGGTTTAGAACCTTAGTCAAAGGGTGTTTAAAGGGGTCTTTTATGTTTCTACGGAAAATTACAAATTACATTCTTTAAATTGAGATCACAATTCTCTAACGGGTCCAATCCTCCCTTACAAATAGTTGAAATACCACACAACACACATCATCCTCAAGATCATCAAAATCTCCTCCGGAACTTTCACAAAAATGCTAACCCTGTGGTTCTGCCTTTCTTCACCACCTCTCTATTTAACTCTAAATCTGAACCGGATTAAAAATTAAGAAGACGGTTACATTATCCCAAACAAGCGGAGGTCACCATTTTATACAGTAAGCACGCACACTGGCCAGTGCTTCCCGGCCAAGGCATGAGCTTCACTCTCCCGTTACAGTGACCAACAACACAGTGAACGCTCCCGAGGGTGTTGGTCACTCCCAGTTTCAAGCTACACCGTTACCTGGGAGAGCTGCGACCCCGACCCCACCTGTGTGCCGGCCACTGGGCCCCTCAGCAAATACCATCAGGCCGTCCCCTGAAGTAGGTGAAGCCCGTGAGCTTTAAATATAATGCTGTCTGCAGCAATTTGAGTTCAGGAGCCAATGTTATATTTGACATGTAAGCATGTGGTTAGCATTTAGCGTTGAGTATGTAGAGGAACGCCACGTCTAAAAGTGTGTGCCTGGAGAAGAAACAAGCTGGCGGCGTAGGCAACAGCTGCGCCCGCCGCCTCCACAACCGCATCACAATCACAACTAAAATCCAGAACCACCATCGCTCAGAGCCTCCTGAGATCCGGCTGCACAGAAGCCCCACAACCAGGGAGCTGAAGAAGCGCCAAGAGCGGGAGGAGGGGCGGAGACGCGGGCGGATGGGGCTGAATCAGAGACTCGCCGAAGGCGCACAGCCAGTGCCGAGGGTTAAACCCGGGAGGGAATCTCAGCGGTGGAGGTTTCCCAGAGGAGTGAGGGGACCCAGCCCCACAACAGGCCCCCGGGCTCCAGGGCCGGGAAGAGACGTCCCTACAACTCTGGGCTGTGAAACCAGCGGGGACTGTCCCTGAGGGTCGAGGAGGCTGCGGGAGCCCCAGCAGCTCCTCTCAAAGGGCCCGGCACGGACTCACTCGGACGCTCCCTCTGAGCCCAGCGCCGGGCAGCAGCCTCAAAGGACCTGGGACCCTCGGGGAGGAACTAACCTGCCTGAGATCCGGGCGAGAGGCGGAGGGCGGCTTCCTCCAGGCAGAAGGGCCGGCGGAGGCCATGGCTCCTGTGGCGAGTCCTCCCCGCACAGCCGGCAGGCAGGCGCCATGTTTGAGTCGCCAGCGCCTGACTCTCACCTTTGGCCCCGCCCCGTGATTCCCGGAGGCCCCGCCCCCTCCACCTGCAGCTCATCCAGGCCATTTCCAGGGGCTTTTCTGTGCAAGTGGCCTCTCAAGCCTCATGCTTAGGACTTTCCTAAAATCTCTCAAACAAGCAGCAGCGGGCCCCATACAGCTTGATAAGCGGCCCCAGGCCTGGCACTAGCGGCAGCTGCATTGGCTCATAGCTTGGCCTCTCCTGGGCTCCTCCAAGCCCAGCACAAGGAGCAGCCAACTACGGTTTGCTGTGCAGCTCATGCTGGGTGGACCTGGGCAGGGCACTGGCACAGGCTGACTTTGCACCTCCCAGGAGGCCCCAGAGACAGTGCCCCTGGTGTTCAGACTCAACCACGCTGGATTACAACCCTACCACATCCACGAGTGACACTCAAGAGGCGCATTTGGTGAACACCAAAGGCCCACTGAAGTAAACCCTGCTCCATAGGGGTGTCTCCAGCACAGCAGCTCTTTGGCTGTAGTTGCAGCTGGTCCTCACAGCCGATTGGCTGGGGGGTCAATTCCTCCCAGTGACACCAACAGCAACCAAGGCTCAACCACAACAGGACAGTGCACACAGCCCACACAGGGGAGCACCTGGAAGGCCCAGCTCAGGTGACTGGGGAGGCTGAGCCACTGGACCCTACAGGACACCTACTACACAAAGCCACTCTACAAATTCCAGGAGACATAGCAGCTCTACCTAATACATAGAAACAAACACCTGGAAGCAGCCAAAATGCAGAGGCAAAGAAACATGTCACAAAGGAAAGAACAGAAGAAATCTCTAGAAGAGGAACTAAATGAAATAGATCCAAGCAAGCTAACAGATACAGAGTTCAGTGTTTTGTTTATAAGGATGTTTAAGCAGACTATTACGGAAATAACTGAGAAAATTGGTAACATAATAAAGTACCAATTTGAAATGAAGGCTACACGACCTGAAATGAAGAATAATTTACAGGGAATCAACAGTAGAGTAGAGGATACTGAGAATCAAATCAGCAATTTGGAACATGAGGAAACAAAAAACACCCAACAGAAGAACAAAAAGAAAAAAGAATCCAGAAATATGAAGATAGTATAACGAGCCTCTGGGATAACTTCAAGAGGCCCAACATTCATATTACTGGGGTACCAGAAGGGGAAGAAACAGACCAAGATATTGAAAACCTATTTGAAAAAATAATTACAGAAAACTTCCCCTACCTGGGGAAAGAAATAGACTTACAAGTCCAGGAAGCACAGAGGGTCCCAAACAAGAGGAACCCAAAGAGGCTCACAGCAAGACACAGCATAATTAAAATGCCAAAGGTTAAAGACAAAGAGAGAATCTTAAAAGCAGCAAGAGAAAAGCAGTTAGTTACCCACAAGGGAGCACCCATACGACTGTCAGCTGATTTCTCAACAGAAACCTTGCAGGCCAGAAGGGAGTGGCAAGAAATATTCAAAGTGGTGAAAAACAAGGAACTACAACCAAGATTGCTCTACCCAGCAAAGCTATCATTTAGAATTGAAGGTCAAATAAAGAGCTTCACAGATAAGGAAAAGCTAAAGGAGTTCATCACCACCAGACCAGCACTACAGGAAAAGTTGAAGGGTCTTCTTTAAGAAGAAGCTAATGAACAAAAGAATCTGATGAACTAAATAGATCCCGAGACATTGACGCATGCAACAGACGATCATATTTCAGAGGAAAGAGGGAAGGGGGTGGAGGGTGGGAAGAGATTAACCAAAGAAGTTATATGCATAACCCATGGACACAGTTAACAACAGGGTGAAGGCCTGGGGAGGGGATCAATTGGGGGGAGGAAATGGGACACCTGTAATACTCTCAACAATAAAGATAAATTAAAAAAATTTTTTTTAAAAAGATTTTAAAAAAAAGTGTGTGCCTGCGCAGACCAACCCCATCTTAATAAGAATCAGGGATGCACATAGGTGACCCCATACATAAGGCCAGATAGTTGTCTTATTTGATCTGAGCCCCTGCAGTATTTGTGTAGGGAGCCTAGGCCCCCCAAAGAGGATGCCCTGGAGCTCCCTAGATACAACCACATACTGCTGCTTAGCATAGGTTCTTGGAGAGTATTTGTTGCATTATTAAATGACTGCCTTGGAAATGGAATCTTATCTTTTACCCCTTTTCTTCTTTCATCTGCTGAGGCCTCCTGAGACAGGTGCTGTCCCTCCCCTGACTAGAAAGATGACCTAGTTTCCTTAGGAACTAAGCACGTTCATCAGTGCACTGCCATCAACACACAGTGGCCCTGCCCGGAGGAGTGAGGAACTGTAATTCTTACCTTTTCCCTCCAGCCAGGATCTCCCTCCTTTCTTTTCCTCTAGGCTTTAAGAGCAGGGTGGGATTAAAGCTTGCTTTGTTTTACAAAGGCCTACCTCTGGACTGACAAACTTAATCTTTAGCCAGCCTAACACGTCCCTCCCTGCCAGGCGGCCCAGTGAGAGAGAGACAGAGACAGGTACTTGGGCGCTGAGATACACACTGCACTGGGGACGTACAGTGTCATCAGAGCAGCACTGAGCCTTTGGAATGAGGGTGGCGGGGGACAGGAAAGCCTCAAGAAGTTGTCCCGGTACCTGCGTATTAAAGAGTGAGCAGGACTGAGCTAAGAAAAAAGGAAGGGAAGGATGGTAAGCGCATCCTGAGGGACAAATGCTATGTGCAGAAGTCTGAACAAATTGCTGACTCAAACTCAAACTCCAGTGGCAGTGCAACTGGGTATGTGGATAGAAGCTCAGTACTCCATCGGGGCTGAAGGTGGGTTTGAGGAAGCCCCTGGGGCCTTCTTAGTTGAAAACAAGTAATTCTTTTTTATTCCCAAGGAATCCTTACAGAAATAGTATGCAAAACATTATATTCCTTAGCAGCTATTGTTTTGCTCCATCCTTTACGATTGTGCTCACTTCCAGAAAGCGAATTACATACTGGAAAGCTTCCCTGAGGAATATGTGACAATTGGACAAAGCTGGGCGGACATTTGCCTGCAAAGAATTGGTTTGCTAAGAGAATGAACAGAGCGAAAAAAGCAGGAAACGTACTTAGTCTACCTCGAGGACACTTTCTTCTGCCAGTGTTTTGAAAGTACACTATATGCAAATGATGTTATGCATTAAATTACAAATCTGCCTCGTCCAGTCATCCAAGCAAGCCACGGCTTAGCATCTGCTGGGAAACGCTTAGCCATTATAAAAATAAACTTGAATTTAATTACACAACCCTGTGTTTCCTAAGTACTTTCGTCAAAGCTTCTAACGTATCTGACCTGAGAGGTTTCACCAAATTTGATAGGTGCTCGAGTGCCTGCCATTGCCTTATATTTTTCATAGCCTTGCATGCGGAAAGTTTCTAAATTCTTCTGATATTATCAGTTTAAGCAGGACTATAATAGTCCATCAAAATAAGCCCATTTATTAGTGCAAAATTCAGGCCCAGCCTCTTTACCTAATTGTCTTATGGAGAGTTTATTCGTAAAACAAAATGATTTCTTTTAATGTCCAGGAAAAGATGTCAAGGAATCATAAAATACTGAGCTTTAAAGCTCAGAAACTTTTCAAACTCAAAGCCCTCTTTTTATACTGAAATAGAAATATACTGAAATAGAGAAATGAAGTGGTTTTCCCTAAATTCACAACTCTTAGTCAAAATATCAGTTGAGGTTCATCTTCTTTTCTCTGCAATTCTAAAATCACAAAGGCTTTTAAAAACAAAATTGTCAGGTGTGTTTTTTTTTAAGTTTAGTGCCCAAACTTACTAAATACCAAAACCTGGCCTAAGCCTGCATGAAGCTATGTATCCCACTTACCATGAATATTCATACATTTTGCTGAAGAAATTCTAATGTGTTTGATTATGGGAAGTTTTTTAGATCTCAGTAGAGATCGATATTAATGCCCCATAGCCTTTCTACAATCAGAAGAATTCTGGAATATAAAACACATCTGGTCTCAAAGCTTTTGGACAAGGTATTATGAACTCCTAGCAATAATTATTAAGTGTTTACTTTCACCAGACACTGTCCTAAGATTTTAGACCCATGTTAGTAATCTTAATTTGGCACATTCCACTCTGACTCCACCTCCTGGGCACTCTTTTTAGTACCCAGTTCCCAACCCTTCTAAACCACGGGGATCTCCAATCCATCAGTCCTTCCCCCCATTTTATTTGCAGCTCCACCTTCTCTCCTTACCAGGCTTAAGTGCTCATGTTGTAATTACTCACTTCAGAACTCCTGGGATCCCGTGCCCCTCTCTGTCACACTTGCTTAGCAAAACCACAGCCTTGGACAGTCCTCCTCTTCGAACCAGAACAGCTGACTGCGTCTGGCGAAAAGCCACGGTGCGGACGGCTCCCCTGAGTTCACGGTCACTGGCCCTTAGTGCGCCCTGAAGGCTGCCGCGTGTGCAGTGTGTCTCCCAGGCCCCTTCCTGTCCTGTCTCCTGCAGGACGAGCTCACACTCCCTCCTCCCCCTTCCTCTCGGCTGATGACTTTGCCTCCTACTTCTCTAGGAATTTGAGAAAACGCCCACAACCCCAACCTACCAGCAACCCTACCCGCTTTCCCTGCCATTTTGCCTGTTGTCATAGGGCTCCTGTGAGTCCACCCAGAGCCGATCCTCTCACCTTCTTAAGCACATCCCTTCAGCAACTTATCCTCCTCTTTCTTGCGTCATCAATGTTCACCCAACTAGATAATCAGCACACAACCCTGCTATTATTTCTCCCTTAGCCCCCAGCCCCCCCCCAGCCTCCCACCGCCACCAGTGATCTGGTCAGACGGGCTCCCTGTTCACTCTGGGCTCTGACAACAGCCTCAAGGTCCTAGGCAACCTGTGCTGCACTTACTTCTCCCCCAAGACACACTAGCTTCTTCACTCTTTGCTCCCAAATGTATACTCCGGCCCTCTGGCTGCTCCCTCTGCCTAGAACATTCTGTCTCTAGATACGGCTTACTCCCTCAGCAATTTCGTATCTTTACTCGAGATCACCTTCTCGGTGAGGCCTGCACTGTCTACCGTCGTCTACCCCACAGAAAACTGCAACCCCTTGCCACCCTCCCACCCCACCCCACCCCACTCTGCCTTTGGAATTCTCGCCCCGCACTATTATTTTTCTTAGCACATAGAACTTCTAACATATCCTATATTTATTTCATTATGTTTCTGTTTTTCGTTTGCCTCCCATCCCCCTACCCTTGCTAGACTATAAGCATCACAGACAAGGATCTTTATTCTGTTCGCTGACGTAGCCAACACCTGGCGCTCAGAGTCAGCATTCAGCACATGCTGAATGAATGGGTATTTTACTTAAACTTCACAGTAACCTCATGAGTTAGGCTTTTATGTCACCCTTATTCTATATATGAAGAAACGAGGCAGCAAGGAGTTTAAAACTGTGCCTGTGGTCATAACACAAGAAACAGGGACAGCTAGAAACCTGGTCTTTCTGACTCCATAGTCTGCTTGCTAAATGCCATATCACATGGCCTCTTACATTGGGCCTGCCTCGGCGTTTGGAATAAACATGTCTATATCCACCGTAAAAAAAAAACCACCACCACCACCAAGTGCCATGGGGTCTTATGTCCCCTTTGGGCACATGACAGTTTAGTAGTTTTTGTGTGTGTTTGTGTTTTTTGTTTGTTTTTAAAAAATATATCTTTATTGATTTCAGAGAGAGGAAGGGAGAGGGAGAGAGAGAAACATCAATGATGAGAATCATTGATGGGCTACCTCCTGCACACCCCCTACTGGGTGGGGATGGAGCCCACAACCCAGACATGGGCCCTGACCAGGAATCAAACCGAGATCTACTGGATCAGAGGTCAAAATGCTCACCCACTGAGCCAACGCCCCCTGGGCTCAATTTGGATCTAAGGTCACATGTTACTCAATTTACGTCCTCACTCCAGAAGACAACAGGCGGAAAAGCCAACCAAAGGAATTGGCTTCCACTCATTTACTCAATGTATATTTGTTGAGCAGCAATGTACTGAGGCTCCACCGAGGACTGTTCATTTGGATGCAGTCAGCCAAATTTCTCCCTTAAGTCACCAGAAAGAGGAAAATGCCCCATCATTTTTGGACCTAAATCTACAGATTAAAGATGATCTTTTCTTTAACTTAACCAGAACTACTGGCACTCTCTCCACAGCCTAGAAGGGCCTCCAGTCTGGCCCTGTCCTGGGGCCTCCAGTCCGAGAGGAGAAAGTGGGGGGGGGGACTGCCAGGCCCAGGGCGGCTGCTGAGTTACAGCTTGATGACTTGCTAGTTCTGAATAGCCAGCCTCCTGCTGGAATTTGGGAGGAATGTGTGCAGTGCTCAGTAAGAAGTTCAGTTTGGCTTCAGGGACCATTTTAATTAAATTAATTATCTCTAGAAGAAACACTCGGAGCTATTTAGGCCTAAACAATAGGCGCTTGTTCTCGTTTCTAATAGGAGTCGCACAGTGCAGAGAGTTCTCTTGGAGAGCTGAAGACAATAGCACCGGCAGCTATTTAAGGAAGGGCTCCCCTCCTGCCCCCTCTCCCTCCTCTTTTGCTCCATCCTCACACCTAGTGAAGGGCCTTTCAGAGAAGAGGGTGCAGAGCCTGTGAGATGAGAAGGGAGGCGAATGTCCGGAATCTGCATGAAAGCTCCCTGCCGCTCCGGCTGCCTGACTCGCCGGCATCTGCAGCGCAGCTGTGGAGCCCGCGGCCCGCGGCCTCGCTCCGGACGGCCTGCGCGTCCAGGAAGGAGGGTCCCAGCCTCGCGGCCCTTGTGGCCCTGTAGACATAGGCGTCACCGCTTTTCTATTACATTCTCCGTGCCCCATTTCCTCTGAGTGTTTCCTTTTTGCAAGAACACTAGGTTGATTTTTTTGTTTTAAATAATTTGATGTGGCTCATTTGTTCCATCCTATCTGTTCTAAATTGCAGTGCCAGGAAGTAAAGGAAGTCAACACTTCCCCCGCCTGTCTCACCCCTGCCCCTCACTGCCAGCCATGCGCTACCTACCACCTTTGTCCCCAGAGAGAAGAGGGTGGCAGCAGGGGGAGTCCCTTTACACTCCAAGTCACCCTTCCGAGCTGTGGATCGTCCTCCCAGGAGCATCAGGCCTTTCTGGGCACGCCCTGCTGCTGCAAACGTTTCAGTTTGCGGGGTGGGGAGTGGTAATGAAAACCTAGTCCACAGGGGTAAGCGGGAATGTGAAGACAATCCTGAGCTTTCTGTGAGGCGTGAGATGTAGCAGAAGGGGATGTGAGGTCCAAGGAGGGTTTTATTTTGTTTCAAGATGGGAGGAAAAGGAGAATGTTTGTATGCCGATGGAAGGATCCAGTAGGAAGAGAAGGTGCTGGACCTTTGAAGAGAGGGGTGAAGGTATGACACAATCTTGGAGAGTAAAAGAACCAACCTATTTTTGCACCACCCTGTATAGTAGTATCTTTGGGTAGCACCTATTTCACATGTGTGGTAATGAACTAAACATGAAATCAGCACTGGTTGGAGGTTTTTCTCCAGCCCCACTCAGCTGCTAGGTGAAGCTGCTAGGGGAGAAAGGGGTAGGAGCTGATGAAATTACAAAGTAGCAAGTGCTAACGACAGGCTTTGATAGGTTGAATTCCCATCGCAATACAAGATGAGTGTTTAGTAAATGTTTGATGAATGACACACATCTGGAAACGAGCTTTATCATTTCCTAGAAGAGCAAGTTACTTAACTTCGGCTTAAGTCAAAGCTTCCTTTGCAGAATAGAGATACTACCTTTACGTCCAGGATTTCATTATAACCTTTGTAACGTGCCAAAGATAGCACCTGGCATTGAGTAACCACTTGATACACATGTTAGTTTCAGTTCCACTTTCCAAGCACAATTTATTTTCTCTTCCTCCTTCAGTTATTCAACACCCTATGCCAGGCACTAGGTGCCAGGGATAAAGTAGCAAGGCTCACCAGGCTTTCATGTTGTAGCAGGGAATACAGATATTACACAAATTGCCACACTTACAATAAACATTTAAGGTCAGTCATGAGAAATACTAGAAAGGTTGAACAGTGTAATACCTAAAATGAAGACACTGGGATAATTAGATTTTTAAACTTTTAGTTAAACTTTTGTAAACATGTGCAAAATTGTTAGAAGTTTAACATTCTAATTTACCCATTTTTGAGTATGAAAATACTAACTCAAAGTAAAAGTCTAAAAGATAAGAAAAATCTATTCACACAGAAAAGGAGTGAGAAGATGCTGGCCAGTGAGGTTAGAACAACACTTACACTAATCTCAAACACAGGCCAAACGGTCCAATATGCTAGGGTTAGAACGCACCTGAGAAGTGGGCTCAATATTACAATTCCTTAGGAAATATCTTTTAAGCTTTAACTTCATGCCAGGCACTGTGCTAAGTGGTGAGAAAGAGGCAAGCAGCCCTGGCATCCCTGAGCTGGCCTCTTACCATCAGCTAGGCCTTGAGGTTCTCCCACTGAGCACAGACTTAAATCTCACAGAACGCCAACATCGGGCAAGGTCACTCTGAGGCCCTGATGAAGTGAGACAAACAGACAACACCTCTTCATAATTCCGTCTAAGTACAGGCAAAAACAAAGTCACCGTGCACAGCACCAATACCGAACAGTCCCCCTCCTACCTAACAGCTTTAACTTCGTTTCACAATTTCAGTCTTCCAAACAAGCTCCATTAAGATGCCCAATCACAAAATTACCCAACTTCCTGAGAGAGGGACTCTCAATCCAGAGCAAACTCTTGCTTCCTCTAACTCTTCCAAATCACCTAATATGAGTTCCAAATCCTACAGTAAGGACGGACTTTTTCTGATTTAAACTCCTCACTCATTCCCCATTGTGTGTGCTCCAATTTCAACAAGCAATAAGCCCAATGTTGTTCAACTTACTTGTTCCTCGTGGTCTCTGGTTGTGTGGCCAGAATACATGCATTATGTTACTTAACCCAGACAGCTATTTCTTGAAACAGCTGCTATTATAAATCTGTTTTATAAATGATGAAGCAGGAGCACAGAGCTGTTAAGGAACACTGCAAAGGTTACACAAGTAGTAAATTGCAAAGCCAGAGCTGGATTCCAGGTTTGACTCGAGATTCCTTGATAGCATCTCAGATAATTATCCAGAAATGTTAGGAGGCTAGTCTTTCAGTTAAACAAAGGTGAAAACCATCCCTTCCATCTTCCCTATTATTGGTCTTACTGCTAAAATTGTGTCTTCTTTAATTAAGGAATTATGACTTGTTAGTTTTACAGGTTAAAAGAGATTAACATTGGGGTTTGTTTATTTTGGCTTATTTCAGGGTCAGAATAAGCTTTACCAATGACAGATGTGAACAGGTCCACTCGCCTCCTAAAAATTCTTTAACAGCCTCAGGTTAGAGTTAAAATTTCAGCATGATACACAGGTCCTTTCCCCCTTTTCTGGCTTTATATCTTGATGCTTCCTCATAGTTCATTAATTTAAAAGATAATTACTACGTACGAGACGATCTGTCCCTATTTCCCAGTCAGGCAGAACCCATTTTTGAATGCAACATATTTATAATCTCTTGGCCTTTGCACATGCCAATTGTTTCCACTGATCCTTCAAAATTCTCTCTTCACTGACCTTTTCACCCAACACAAGGTTTATTGCTCCTTTGCAGCCCCACTCCACTACACAATCCCTTGATTATTGGCACTTATCATACCACATCACATGCTTATTCCCCAGTCTCAAGTCTTCAGGAGAGACAGGTTATTTCCCTTGATAGCCTTTGCACTTGGCCCAATGCCTGGGAATGAATGGGCCAAGCTTAACACACATTTCTTGGACCCTGCCTTCACCAAATCAATTTAAAGTCTGACTCTATTAAGCAGAACCATTCAAACACCTCCACTTTCATTGGTAACACATTTCTAGCTGTTACCTGGCACTCGAATCTACATGAGTCACTTAGTAAATGGCATTAGCCGTGATGGTGGACAACTGGTTTTCAGACTAACTTCCTAAAATCTATTGTGGACTGAAAAATAATTTATTAACTGGATTTTTTTCTCGCCCAGGAATAGAAGTTCAATGGGTTCTTGGGTTATAGCAGTCATTTCTTGGAAGTAAACTGTGATATCTTTTTTGAGGAAGTCTTCATCTGCTACTGTTTACCTGATTTGGGAACACAGTGTAATAATAAATCTCCTTGATAAAAGGGAAATAAATACTAATACCAAAAACACTCAAGATACAATGATTACTTTGTGGAAGCAAACTGAAGAGGTTGGAAACTAGCAACTAGTCTCTTTTATACCTTCTGAATTTTGAATTGATGCAAAAAAGATCATTAAAAGTATTCTTTAAAGCTAAAAATGTAATTGTTGAAAGTAACGGAAATAAAGTCATATAGCTAGTGTGAAATAATTAAGAGGCAACTTCTTTTATATACTTAAATGTAAAAGACAATCCTATGAACAAAAGTGTATTAACAGGGCAGCTTTTAAAATATTGTAAAAATTGAGCTGGATTCCTAGTTGTTTCAGGAAATGGGATTAGCTAATCACCTATTTTAAAACTGTTAAGAATAAAATTGGGGCCAAAGAAAACACATGCTTAAAGTAGCATTAAAATGATAATACATTTTTAGCATTTGTTTTTAAGAAAGAGCTATCTTCGAAAGGCAATTTTGTAACTAAACAGATTTGCTATAGTAATAAATTCTACCTTGTTTAAATTATACTTGACATTCTCTTTATTTCTATGGGATTTGTTTTTAAAACTTTAACAATTATATCTAGCAGTCTCAAAAAGTTCAAAGCCTCAAACCTTCTCTTGTTGAAGAAAGGAAAATAACCATTTTGTCAAAACAAACATAAAAATAAAACTCAAATTCTGAAATCTAAATGTCTTCCCAAGGCAGGACCACTACTGACTTTCTATCTCTTGCCAACACTTTCAATAATTTCATAACAAAAATTATTTTTCTTTTATTCTTCTGTTTTAAGCTATTTAAATATTACACGATTTTAAACATCACCAAAAAGCACTTTAAACATATTTTAAAATACTCTTTAAGTATCTAGTCTTCGACGTTGTCAGCTCCTGTACAAGTTCTTTTTAAATTTTTATCTTTAACAGCTTTATTGAGGTATAATTTTAAAAACATAAAATTCACTTATTTTTCATGTACAATTCAATAGTGTGTAGTAAATTTAGAGTTGTCCAGCCATCACTACTAGCTAATTCTGGAACATTTCATTATTCCCCCAAAGAACTCTAAACCAATTAGCAGTCACTCCCCATTTTCCAGCCCACCCCACCTTCATCCCCTAGCAACCACTAACCTGCTTTCTGTCTCTATAGATTTATTTACCTATTTTGGACATTTCATATAAATGGGATCACACAATATGTGATCTTTCACATCTGGATTCACTTAGAATCACCTTTCTGAAGCTCAGTCGTGTGAGAGCAGGTGTTGACACTTCATTAGTTTTTATGGCCCCATAGTATTCTACTGTATGGACATACCACCTGCTGTTTATCCGTTCCGCAGGTGCCAGGCACTTGGGTTGTTTCTCCGATGGATAATAATGTTAGGCAGTTTTTCATGTGCTCATTAACTATTTGTAAAACTCCATTGGAGAAATGTGTATTCAGATCCGTTGCTCATTCTTATTTTTTTACTAGAGTTGCAAGAGTACTGTATATATTCTAGATTAGATTCCTTTATTAGATATGATTTGGAAATATTCTCCCAGTCTATTACTTCTTTCATTTTCTTAATGGTGTCATCTGAATTTTTGAGAAAGTCTGATCCTAAGGTCATAAAGATTTAACTTCTATGTTTTCTTTAAGAGTTTTGTAGTTTTAGCTCCCAAATTTAGGTCTATAATCCATTTTTAATTAATTTTTGTGTATAAGGGTCTTATTTTGCATGCAGCTAACCAGGTATTCCTATACCATCCTTTAATCTATATATTGTACCTATACCAGTACCACACTGTCTTGATTACTGTAGCTTTGTAGTAAGTTTTGAAATCATGAAATGTAAGTTCTCCAACTTTGTTTTCTCTCAAGACATTTTTGGCTAAATGTCTTGCATTTTCATATAAAATTTAGGATCAGCTTGTCAATTACTGGGGGGAAAACCAAACAGCAAGCTAGAATTTTGATAGGGATTGCATTGACTTTATAGGTCAGTTTGAAAAGAACTGTCATCTTCATAACATTGAGCCTTCCAATCCATAAACATGCAATCTCTCAAGATCCTCTTTTACTTCCTTCAGTGATGTTTTATAGCTTTCAGTGTAGAAGTCTTGCCTTTTGTTAAACTTATTTCTAAGTATTTTATGCTACTGTGAATGGAATTTTCTGAATTTTTCAGCGTTCATTGCTAGTAAGTAGAATTATATATATATGTATATTCTTAATCCTGTGACCTTGCTGAAGTTAGTTCTAGCAGTAGCTTTTTGGGGTATCTTAGCATTTTCTACATACTAATTCATGCCATCTGCTAATAAGGATAGTTTCTTCTGTCTTTTCAACCAAATGCCTTGTTTTTCTTGACTTATTGCACTAAAACTTCAAGTATGATGTTGAATAGGAGAGTTAAGAAACACTTTCCTTGTTCCCAATCTTTAAAGAAAAGCATTCAGTCTTGCAACATTATGATGTGAGCGGTAGTGTTTATACATAGCCTTTATCTGCGTGAGGAAGTTTCGTTCTATTTCCACTTTGTTGACATTTTTATCATGAATGGATGTTGGATTTTGTGAAGTGATTTTTCTGCATCTTACTGGGTTATTTATAAAGTGTAGTTTTTTAAAAATAAATGATTAAAATGCTTTTTTAATTTGAGACAGTAATTTGTTTCATTTATTTATGCACTCATGGGTTGATTCTTGTACGTGCCCTGACCAGGGATCAAAACCACAACCTTAGCACATTGCAACAACACTCTAAGCAACTGAGTTACCCAGCCAGAGTGGTACTGTAGGGTTTTTCTTACATGCTCCTGAATTTCCTTTGCAGTCGTTCTTGGTCATGTGATTTATCAGGGTTCAAAAGAGTAAAAGCTTTTATTACCCTGGGCTCTGGCCAAAGGGTAACAAGGACTAGAGTCTTGTGAGGAGAGCCTGGGATTTGTGGCCCTAGGGAGAGCTAAAGGGACAGCCGCCAGGATCCCTGTGCCAGGTCACTCTCCCACACCTCAGACGCCAGCTTTCTTGGGTGGAGCACTCCCCTCCATGCTGCATCAGCCAGAGGGAAATCAACAGACCCACCCTCTGGACTCCCTCTTGCCCCACCCTGCAGAACTTAAACCCTGCTGAGGAGTCAGCTGCCTTGGCTGGGGTGTAGACTCAGCGCAGACTCAGGAGGTGTCAGTCACTGAGTTGTGTGGCTTTGGGGCAGAACCTGACTAGTGCTTCCCCATCACAGGAGATCTGCTCCAAGTTCTTAAATAAGAGATTCTGGTCAAAAGGCTTTTAGTCAGTAAAAACAACTTTAGACATAATTTTCTGCAATTGAATAGTTAACATGCTTTAAATTCACAGGATACGATTTTACTCCCAGAAAACGTACTATGGACTAAAGCCATGATGTCACTACTACTGATGCCAATCACCAAAACAGGGCCTTCTCTGTCATTTCTCAGGCACCTGCTTGTCAATTACTGTCAACTGGCAGCCTGCTGGATAGCCAGCTCCCTTGAGCACAGTCTTCTTAGTTCCAATGTTTCAATTCATTATATTAGCCACTATTTCCTCCACAAAGCTTTCAAGTTATTTGTAACTTCACAGAACTTCCCAAAGCATATCATGTATGAAAGAAGGGCAAGCTGGAGTTGAATAATTCTATACTACTCTCTAGTGAATGTTGACCATCAGATATTACATTCTTATATTCTCATTCATTATTGAGATGGTTAATTCTAGCCACATAGATGTAGAACTAGAATGGCAAGTCTGTGGAAACTGGTTTACTACATAGCTGAGCAATGGTGCTCAGAGTACCCTTCATTACACCAAGGACTTTATTACATAAGGGAACATCACATGAAGTGTTTGTGCATGTATCTATAGATAATGTAAAGCACAGTTTACCAAGATTAATGTTACTATACATTACAGTTAGCTTATACTTTAAAATAAAAAGGGAAATTAATGGTGAGGAAACAGGATATAGTTAGCATTGTTATTCACTGTTTGCTTGAAAAATGCAATGAGAACACACACATTAAGTATTTGTAGACCTGCCTTTGTAACTTAAAATGTTAATGAAATGTAAATTTTTTCAATACAAAATTCATGAATGTTCATCTCTAAACTGCACTGTGTCCAATCTTATTGGAGTCCTTTTTTTAAAGTTTTATTTTATTAGTCCCGAAAGTCCCTCGTTGTCCATTTCTCTTCCATTTCACCACTGAAGAAAATACATTTGACGATCACAATCAGATGGTGTCAGTAAAACATAAAATAATTTTAATTTAGTAAACAACACACCCCTCGCATTTTTTGGTAATGAAATAAAGTTTTTGGGTTCCAAAGCTATTCATCATGAAGAGAATGTGTTTAATCTGATGTGAAGTTGGCTACTCAGCAGTCTAGTCAGACTGTAGAATGTTTAACTCAGGTTCTGGTAGGCTGCCAATCATTCTGTTTTCACACGCACCAGCAATACATAAGTTAATGTCTAAGTCACAGTTCTCAGGTTGTGCAGTAGATAAAGCTAACATTTCATCACTTGTGGAGATAAGTGTTTTGTTTTGGGGGGTTTTGTTATTTTGGTGTAACAATTTGCCTTTAGGTGCTTTAAGCACAGGTGATACTCTCACAGCTACAAAGAAACAATTTTGATAATTCTTTCCATATTTCAAACAATCGTTTTTAGGTTTTTTTAAATTGCTAACTTTGCAAAAGGGAAAATTCTATTTATAGCATTTATTGCAGGAAATACCTCACATTTGTATACTAGTGGTCACATGCCTGGAGTTTTAGTCCTAGCACTGTCACTAATAATCTATGAGCTCAGACAAGTGACAAACTCAGGTCATTATAAGGTTAGAATGGAAAGGGAAGATGTCTTATCATAATTAGAAAATTTAAAGATATATACATGCTCTCCTTCCCTCTCTTTCCAATTCTAAGAGGAGTAGGGTGTGTGTGTGGAGGGGGAGCCATGTGTATTTGAAAAAAAACGAAAACTCCCCGGTTGATACTAATGCACATTCCCACTGGACACCTCTGGGGTTTCTTCCAGCCCTAAGATCCCACCTTTTCTTAAATGGATTGAGCCATGACTAAAGAGCAATACCCAGTGCTTGCAGAATTGGAAACAAAGATTGTGCTTTCCTACACACACCTTCTTCAAAGCTCTCTTTTCTGGTGCAGCTTAGCTGCTGATGGTTTTGACAGTATTTAAACACATGCCATGCATTTATAGTAACCTAACTCATCTCTGCTCTAAGCAATACATAGAAGAAATACTGGTCAATCAGGTCAGAGTGGTTGATTTCTTACACTTGCATTCTTTTACACAATCACCTTCCAGCACACAATAGTATGTTACAAACAGAAGACTGTGAAAAAATGGCTTTTCAAAGTTCATAAATATTACTGATAAACTTTACCTATATTTGGAAAATAATTTCATAAGCGTGCTTATTACAATGTTTGATGCTCGGAATAAAACTACACTGCTTGTTTTATGAGCATGAACAGAACAGGTTAGCCTTTCTCTTCAGAGCAGTCTTCCCAAGCGTGAGGATTTTAAAGTTTAAAGTAATTTAAAAGTTTCAATAGATCATTTCTAAATGGGTATGTATGTGGGGGGGGGGGGGGGGCAAAGCTCTCAACACATACTATAAAATATATTGTTTTTCATTATCTCTTACCTACAATTAATTCTTAGCTTTTTCCTCATTCTTACAATTCTTAACTTTAGGATTATACCATAAAAGAATGGTATCATTAATATGGAAACCATTGACAAATACAGCCAGAAGTACCAGATTGAAAATAAAAATTCATCCATCCCTATATTTTTAAACTTCAGTCTTTAAGCTGGATATTAATTTTAAAAGCTTTAAAAATATTACAGGGGGAAAAACACCCAGAAGTACATGTAACCAAAATTGGAGGACATGACAAAAGTTAACACGTTTAGTCTGAAAATTTGGATTTTATC
Organism: Miniopterus schreibersii; assembly: GCF_964146895.1. Lineage (NCBI taxonomy): Eukaryota > Metazoa > Chordata > Mammalia > Chiroptera > Miniopteridae > Miniopterus > Miniopterus schreibersii. Next base: position 29,027,571 of record NC_138101.1, read on the forward strand.
CATGAAGCACAGTAGTTGACAAGTGTCTTTTGGGGGGGGGGGGAGATCTACTGAAAAGACACTATAATTATAGGACTTAAGGATTTCCTTTTCAGATTTTTTAAAAAAATAAGTTTCTTATTTCCCACTGACAGCAGAATGCCTCTGCAATTTATGCTTTTTGCCTAGATGACTCAATATTAGAGAGCTGATCATTAGACTTTTAAACTAATTGCTTTAACAGAAATACTCATTTTTCATCTTCAAATAATAATACAGGGTTGTTCTTTTTTAACACTTGAGATTGTCTCCCTTGAGATCAATTTTTAATTTCCTCAGACCTGTGTAGCAATTTTTCTTCAGGTTCATATTATTTTTTACATTCCTAATTTAAAATGTCTAAAATTTCCTCAAGTTATATCAGTGTAATATTTGTGCTCTAACTAAAAAACAAAATAAAGCCACATGCATGAACACCAGCATGTCTGAGCAATGTACGCCACTTAAGGGGTATTACTAGGCTACAAAGGTATACCTTAGCACCTTCAGACACTGCAACCTAAGCAAGTCACTTCACTGGTTCAAGACACGTCTAGTTGGCATTCTCCTTCCACTCAGACAGAATATATGAGTTTCATAGGAAGCAGAGAGCCTTTGGAGTCTAGAATATGATACAAAGAGCATATAACTAAAACCTTCAGTTTAATCTAGTTAACATCCTTCTCACCTAGAATGGCATACCGAAAAAATATTTAAATATGATAATCCTCACAACCAAAGAACTGGCTGATCCATGGGGCTTCTTTAGACAACTAAAGATCTTAAGGTATAGAAAACCTAGTCTTCAGTCACACTTTAGGGAAGACTCAGAAAGAGATTTAGGGCTAACAGAACCGTCTCTTCGCCACCTCAGAACGTCTCTCACTTTCTAATGGCCTTGTATTAGTCAATGAGGTAATCTATGGTGTGCCAGCTTGGGCTCCAAAAAGTGGGTGGTCTCTGCAGAGGGAGGTGCTCACTCACTCTACCTCTGGCCAGAGCCAGTTCCTGCAGCTGGACCAAAGGCAGCCCACAGACTACACTCGGCACATTTCTTCATTTCTCACTTGAGTGCCCTTCTTTAGTTCCCTTTCAACTGCCCACTTTATATCGGCTTCATTACACCACCGCTCCATTTGTAATGTAAATTGGGAAACTCGGGGAAGTTTTTCTTTTGGCCTTGTCTACGGAAGAATACAGAGAGGTATTCAAAACGTATTAACACAAATCAATGGCACCAATAAAAGCAAAATCTCCTTAGCAACATAATCTTGATTGCAAAAGGAGAACTGAGAGCATTTAGCAGAACAGTGGCCCACATGGAATACGCATTTGTCTGGAAGAATCCAGCACAAAGCCTAAAAGAGAGATTTTTAAAAAATCCAAAATTAACTCACAGGGAACAGTTACTCTTTTTTTCAAAAGTACACAATTGGCTACATTAAATCTATCGTGTGCTTTTGGCTCAGCAACATTGTATCACACCGCTTTGCAAACTGAAATTACAACACCCTGCATGCTTCACATGAGTTACAGGGTGTTTTTTGTTTGTTTTGTTTTTTTGAGATTTTTTTTCCTTCGTTGATTTCTTTAGTAAAGCAAACAAAAAAGTCTCAAGAAATATTCATCTCACATACAATGAAAGGAAAATTGAATGGCTATCTAACAATATCTAAGACTATAGGTACAAAAGGTTGGGCTATCTTTTAGGCTTTCTAAGATAGTTTAACTACTAGAAGCAGCAATGGCATTTTTGCTTAAGTCTCCAGTTGTGAAAAAGGAACTTAATATACTACTGAGAACTCTCACATTTTTCTAGGTAGGATGAAAAAAGTGAATAAAATATAGAAATTCAGAAAATACAGAATTATTTTAAAACTATAATATTGAGATGGCTCAATAAAACAGAAATAATCCATAAACATAAAATTTCCCTCTTAGTTTTAAAATGTTTAAAACAGAATCAATTTCATTCTGTATTTTAACTAAAATTGTCCAGGTGATGGAGGTAAAAACATCTTTATTTCCCACTGCAAAAGAGATGCCTTAGTGAACTGAATTACAATTACTTTATCTTAGAATTATGTCTATGTGTGTATGTATATATGTACGCATGTTTCCCCCCCATATGTATGAAACTATTTCTTAAAGGTTTGCTCTGGAATCTGGGTCAATCAAATAAAATGAAAAATAAAAGTGTGTATGACAGTCATTTGATACAATGCAACAGATAAACTTTACTGCTAAATATTAATAGGGTGGTAACTAGAATTATTTCTGCCTTCCCTTGAAAGCTTAAAAAGCAATACTAAACCTAAATAGAATAATTGAGAACCCTATTTAAAAGCTTCATTGGCTTTTAAAATTTAGGGACAACTTAAGATATTTGGAGAAAAATGTTAATTATATAAGTAGTATTTTTTCCTATTCTTTTTTCCAACTATAATGCAAACTCATGAACACATAATATAAAATTTTCTTTATTGCACATAATTTCTAAACTTATGTTAATAATGTCTATTATTTTAGTCCCAGATATTTGTACAGGTCATGTCTACAGAAGAAATATGTATTCATTCAGATGGTCATTTCCACAGACATTATTAGTTTCAATTTCCTTTTAAGTAATTTGATCGCTAAGTCCCAGACTCATTTTTCTAATTTCATCTAAATTGGCTTAAATTTTTATTTAATATATTACAATATTTAAGCCCATATTTTTGTTCTGTGAATTAGCCCATATTTTAGTTCTGAGCATGAAATCACGTGCTGAAGTCATGTGTTACAACAGACTCACTTAAAAATAATAAAAACTAAAAGTATGTGAACAAAGTATAAATTAGGTCTCCATTTGTTTACTAGAAAAATTCTGTCAAAGACGACAATTTTATACTCAATATACAGCAATCAACATAGGGCCAAAAACCATGCCACCTTAAATATAACCTATCTATATATTTCTTCACAATTATAAAGGCCAACAAATTTTCTTCTAACCAAAAAAATATTTTTAACAAAAATAGATTATATGTTTGGCAATGGCTTTAATTTCTTAATAATGAAAATGTAGTATGTACCTTTAAAATTCAAGTGTATATTTTATCAAAGTTATTTTCATTTTTTAAAATGTTACTAGACTTAGCTGAATATAACTAGAATTACCTGAAAGCAAAATAGAGACCCTGGTCTTGGGTGTGCATAATTGTTCAATCAGAGGTTCCTGATGAATTATACTTGAAAGCTATTTCATGCTCACTAAGGACATAGGAACAAATTCCTTTAATCACTTATTTAGTATTTTTAATTGTTTAATTGTCACACAATTATAAAAGATAAACAGAAAACTTTATTCAAGGTAGCTTCCCACTATCTTTTCAAAAGACATGATAGCAGAATTGAAAACTCTACCTAGAACATTTTTCTTTTTTAAAAAATAATTTCCACTGTAATACACAAGAATGTAATAAAAGAAAGCACTGAGCTGTGTGCAATTCTGGCCATTGCATAACTTTCCCATTGGTAAGCCAAAGTACAGGTAGGATTAACAATGCCGTATCTCTCTCAGCCAGAAGATTTCAGCATATTGCTTTCTAATCACGTCTACTCTGCTCCCACTGCCAGTTTCACAATGCTAAACACTTCTGAGGGGGCAAAATGTCATAGGCTCCAACAAATGTAAAACTAAGTGGAGATTTTAAGAAGGTTTTGATAACTTCAGTTAAAACAAACTCCTGTTTATGAAGACTTCATGGCAATGCAATGAGATTGTTTAATTACCTAATTAAATAAGCTGCTACTAAGAGAGAAAGAGGAGGGTCTCTTATTTCATACAAAAGGTATCTTGAGGGAATCGCACACTCTTTCTTTCTAGAATATTTTGAGTCTATATAGTATTTATGTCAAAAAGAAAGAACTGGAACCAGTTTCACTAAATTAAGGACCAGTAAGAGAGAATAGGTGAGAAAAATCTGCAGTTTGAGGGAACATTATGGTCCAATAAAAGAGTAGTCAGAACACTGACCCATTACTTAGGTTCTCCAGAAAGCTGGTTGGCATTGCTTCGTAAAAAAGAAAAGGGAGAAAAAAAGAATAGACAGCTTATCTGTCTAAGAATGCCTGGTGTGGTTAGTTCATTAAATATTTCTGAGATAAAGAGCTAGAAAAGTAATATACTACCTGTTTTTTTATAAAAAGAGTCAATTCTCATATTCAGACAAAGCACCATGTTTATGATGTAGAGAAACACTTTTTTTAAGGCATGATTTTGCTTAAGTATTTGAGATGAAACGATATTTTAAAAGGTATTATTAGAAAAAAAACTTTTCTCAAGTATTATATTTAATGCCTACCTGATTTTTAAACATGCAAAGCTTTACTATAGGTACATACAGGGAATACTCATTCTAATGCTTTAATTTTAAATGCAAAGTCTGAAAGTAACTCAAGTTTTTACTGCAGTGTAAATAAGTCAAAAATGCTACTCAACCATTAGTAGTAAACATCTAGCGACTTTTATATAGGATTTAATAAACAACAGCATAATAAATGATCAAAAATGAGGTAGTCATACTATCTTCCTTTTGTGGAAATGAAAATAAAAGCAAAGAGGCCAAGTAATTTGATGATTTTGCAGAACATAGAAATGAATTAAAAATCAGGATTAGCATTATGAATTTCTGTTTTTCAGAACTGTCTATTAAGGCTATAAACAAACTCTTATTTCAATTTACCATGGGGGGCACAGAATATTGCTCCCTATTGCAGAAACAAGTAGTACACGGAAATATGACTAATAATATAGACAATATACAGGCTTCTCTTAAATTACTATCTAAAAACCTTTGTAAAAGTATAGAACAAGATAACTCAAAATTTAAAGACAAATCTTCAAATCTCAACTTATATAAATGCTACTAAAAATAACAGTTGGCTATCATATATATGGAAAATTAAGAGTTACTTTCTCTTTTTTAAAAAAAGGGTAAACACAAACTATTACAGGATAACTAATAGTTTGGTGTAGGGTTGGCCTTCGGTCTATTTTTCCTACCCTAATACTAGATATAAATCAGCTTTTCTTCAGAAATGGTGGTTTGAGAAGGCCCATATGCAACTATCCTATTCCTCCCTCCCTGTCTGGACTGATAGAAACTGTTGAAAAGGAAAATGCTAATTACACTACTGTACCAAATTGGAAATTTAAGTTAAGAAACTCCATTATACAAATGCAAGTACCACCTTAGCACAGCTGAAAGTATCAGCTCTTAATCACTTAATGTAACCAATTCAGTTTAACTGGCTTACTAAACACCTAGCTAAGAATGCAAAAAGAATTAACATTCTTACTGGGAGCTCTGGGAAAGGATGATAAAAAGGCAATTCTGGACTATGTCCCTGCCTGAGGGAAGACTCTGGACGTCGAGGGGGCAGCAAAAGGACCCAAAGTGCTTCAGTAGGACAGAAGAAGGAAAGAGGGTCCAGGACTAGATGCTTGAATTCAGCTAAAGACAGTTTTAAACACATTGTACTTTGTGTTTTAGTTGATTTAGTACTACTGACCAACAGTTGAGCCAAAGCAAATATTTACAGTAAAAATCAGGCATGCAACTAAGTTACAATTGTGAAGCAGAATACCATGAAAGTTGAAACAGTCTGTACATGTTATGTAAAACTAGTACAGTGTGAACTCATGTGGCTGTGGGTCCAACTGTACATGTTACTCATAGCTATCCCTAGTTATGTTTTTTCATAACTAGGGATTGATAAAAAATGTTGTCAAAGTTTTATACTGTTGGCCTATGCCTACTACTATAAAGAAGCAATCAGAAGCTCTGTACAAATAACACTGAAAACAGAACTATGGAGAAGGCTGTGGTTTTTCTTGATTTAAAATTCAATTACAAAACTAGTTTTTATAGTTAAGAAAATGAAATCAGTTTACTATTATTCAAGGTTTGAACACTTCTTGATTTTAGGCCTAAATTACATGTTTATATCACAAATGAATGAAACCTAGTCATTAAAGTGTCTTAATAAAGCATCTGATGACCATTTTATAGAAGTAAGGCAACCCTCCTGTGAGCGCAGGGCAGTATCTACCTTAGAAGCTAAATGTGTCACTTACGTTTTACTATAGTCATTAGGTTTTGGAGTATATATATTTTAACCCAGATATACAAAAGTCACGTATTAAAATAGAATAGGGCTTGCAAAGTACATTATTTGATAAAAGAATGTTTCTACACAGGAATGGGACACTGACTATAAAATGCCAGTAATGTATAAACAAAGATCCTAAGTAAAATCTATACATTAGATTTTCTGCGAATAATACTTTTTCTTGGTCAGTTTTAAAAGTACCTATGATTCATGCTTCACAAACTTTAAGTCAGAAAACAGGAACAGAAGAACAATCATCATTTTAAAAATTTCTAATTTCCAGTAACATGGGCACTTAGATTCATGATAAAAGAAAGGATAAGCCAGAGGGGTCATACTGGGGGCTACTAAGGAAAACCCAAGCACAGACACTCAAGCTCAAGGCATAACTGGCTTACGGTAATACCACCTATTAAGCATTCAGAGTTCTTTTTTATATACATTAGAAATATAAGAGTGCACATTTCTAGGGAATCTTTAAGCAACTGACACACCTCTCAATAAAATTATTAAAGCTTTTAAAAATCCTTAACTTAATACTATCAACTATGAAATTATTGTTAAATATTCTTAAAGGAATAAAATAAAAATTATAACTTACAAAAGACTAATAATAGGAGAAAAAAATTATGTCTCAAAAGGTACAGTTCTTCTTATAAAGCTAATCAATATGCTGCTCTATAAATTTATAAAATTTTAGATATGGAACACTATGTTGCATAGTCTACCCAGTCATATTTTTCTGCTCTTTCTGAATACCGAGGCAGAGTTAGCATTCTCCATACAGTAATTTTCCACACTGAAACTAGAGGAATAATAGAGTTTTTGAATAGCATTATCTTTTAATTCCACTACTTTAAGGTGGCAGCCTACACCCTAGACATAAGGTAAATAAAGTGAGATGTGTTTGGATTCTTTGTAATTTGAGCTCTTTAGAGGAAAAGTGCTTTATAAATTAAAGTTAAGTACTTTAGGGGGCAATGGAAACAAATAATTCTCATACAAAAAAAAAATCCTAGGTTTTAAGATAGTTCCTAATGTCCAATATAGGATATAGGACGTAAAATACTGGCATTCAACTATTCAAATTCATATAGAATTACAGTACTTTGGAGAAGTACAAAGAAATACTTTTTAAAAAAATACAGGTATATAAATTAATGAAACTGGTATTTAAAAGATTTAATACAAGGAAGAAGGTATTGTATAGTGGTACCAATTCTTAATACAAATTATTAAGCATAGTTTATATAATTTCAAAAGTTATTCACATTATTGCTCGATACCACAGCTGAACTGAACAAGTTCTTGACACACATTAAAATTTGTATAATTTCAGGTTTATAAAAACAAAAATTTACACATAGGCCATTCAGAAAATTTTAAAATGCATGGACGTATGTACAACCAAAAGGAGAGAAAAATATGTATGCTTGTATATATTTAAAAGAAACAAGCTGATCTGATTTAAACTTAAACATCACTCTCAATCAAAAAGTACACTTAACTGGACCAAAAGCAAACTAGTAGATAAAAACAGTACTAAATATGCCTGCCATTTCTTAGTAATAATCTGTTGTAAATATCAATGGGGTATTAAATGCCAGTTTATTTTTAATTCCAGAATTTTTGCTTTCTTTCAAAAACTTTTTAGAAACATATATCCATTCTACAACTGTATTAGATTAGGAGAAACATTTCCCTTAGAAAATTTTTAAAGGAGTATTTCCATACTTTTGTATATAAGATTTGATAAACAATAAAAAATAACCCAAGTAAGGCCATTATTATCATCTTGATAAAAAATATATACAGATTGTAATGCTACTATATTTTATGATCCTGAGCTCTAGTAACCATTAGATGCATGCATGCCATTGACTGATTTGTCTATTCTAATAAAATTAATTTAATCCTGCCTTGCTACCTTTGAAGACAGAAATCCTTTCAAAACTTTTTTATAGGTCTTCATAATGTAACAGGTATTTCCATTGTAAACAGAGCTTTAGGATTTGTATGAGAAAGGACATGTTAAACTCCAAAATGCTATTAAAGAAAACTACTTGAAAATAATAACTACATTAAATTTAAAAAGGGAGAAAATAATGCAAAGAGTGTGCTTGCTAGAATTGATAAGTAAAGCCTTACAAAGGTGTTTTTCTATATTAAGGAATTAATAAATAAAGGACTATGTGTACCTTGGTGATAAAATAAAAAAGGCTGGCCACTTTTTATGCTAAGTTCAACTGTATTTTTTTGATAATACAAAAAAGTAATCCTTGAAAATCAGAATACATAACAGAAAAAAGCACAATAACTTAAGTATTAAACATCTGTATGAAATAACTGTTGCAAAGTTGGACAAAAACACACACTTAGAACATGCGGTTATTTAAAAAAAAAAAAAAAAAAAAAAAAACACAACAGAAAACCACCACACGATTCTGTAGAACCAATGTTATGTCACCACCAGAAGAGCACCAAGCAAGGCACCATTGGAAAGACAACATACTTGGAAAGTCTCTATAAATAAAGTAAATGCTAATCTGGTCGAAAAATCGGTGTCTTTGGTAAAAATTCTATGAGGATGACCTGTAAAAGGAGAAAAAAAAGTTTTAAAAAGATTTAAATAGGTTTTCATCTTAACAAAAGTTCAGTTATATTCCATCACTTAATTTTGATAGTGCCTCTGGCACACAGGAGAATACATGCATGAATGAGAGAGAAAACAGAACTAGCATTTACCAAGAATAACTAGTACCTACAAGTATTTCATACTATCTGGATCTATTGAATCCCAACAACTTTTTTATGAGGCAAGCATTTTCACCCTCATTTTACAGATGAGGAAACTGATTATCTAAGCAGGGTAACACCATGGATGAGGAGTCCCTATTTGAACAAAGGTCAGTCTTAACTGCAAAGCCTTGCCTTTTCTACTGTACTATGTGGCTGCAGCTGACCCAATATTTATTTATTCAGGCTTCCTCCTCTTTATCTAACCCAATTCCAAGGGTCTTTATGTTCTAGAATTGCTCTCATTTTTACTGTACCACGATATGTGATCTCTAAATAAAGAGTATTGATCCTTCATCTCTTAAATTTTTAAAAGTCCTTTTCTTCTTAAGTTAGCAAAATTAAAGGTTGAAATTTGTTCCAAAGGACCTTTTATAAAAAATTAAAGGAAAACCAACAAAGACAGAACACAGTAGCACAGAAAGACACAAGCTGACCAGAGCTAATTTTTATTCCAAACTTGAACTGTCTTAAATTCCAATCAACTCTTTCCCTTTTCCAATTCTGTATAGAATAATGCTAAACAAACCAAAAAAAAATTGATTTGAACATTTCCAAGTTTGGTGAACTCATTTTTGTTTTTTCAGAAACTGAATCTAAAACTTGATGATTAAATGTTTAAACTACTTATGAGTTAATATTCAATAAATATGTCTATATTTCAAACATGTCCTCAATGAAGCAGTCTATACAGTTTCAGCTCTTGAATGTAGGCATTATGTTTTACAGTGTATACTACATAATGGAAAATAAATGCTTTCTTTGGCCATATTTCCATTATTATTTTTCAAAGAATATATCCTATGAACTCTTTTCCTTCAGAAGAAATGCACAGAAATTAGCCACTTATTTCTTTCCTTCTAAATCATACTGCTCTACCATATCAGAATAAAAGAAAAGTTGGTATCAAGTTGGTATTTTTCTAGATAGTCTCCAATATTCAAAATATAATCCTTTAACAAATGAAATATGTTCTGTAAGTTAAAGAACAGTTCAAGTCAAAGACATGGTAAAAATGCCCCAATTCAATAGATAAAGAAGCACTCTGTTCTTACTACATTATTTGTTATCTTAACTTTTAAAAATTTTTTGTTAGAAAGGTTCTGAAATTAGGCTATTCCTCCATTCAACTACCACAAATATACATACTGAGAAAATTTAGAAAAAATACAACTTCTAGCAATTAAAAAAATGTTTTACTACTCTTCTGAGTATCTTCTATGATGGTATGAAAAATACGGCTTTAGTAGTAGAGTTTATCTAAAAATTCATAATAAATTAAAGGAAGCTATTTTACAAACAAAGCACAGAGCTCACAGTGTTCTGGAAGGTTAGTAAGTTATTTTATTTAATAAGTATATTTTATGAATGAGTGACATTCCTATAATTCTATCTGGAAATAATAGCATTGGGAATAACTTTATGTTTTCCTTTCCAATGTAAATTTAGAAATGTGCAAAAATAAATAAATAAAGCTTCAGTTTTAAGCTTCGTGTTTGGGTTTATAAATAAAGCAATTTTTTCTTTTTTTTTTTCACAAAATGCTTTAAATCTCCTACATATCCAGCCCTCCCACCAAAATACATAAACTCTCTTACCATCTCTGATGAAAATACAAGACTAGCATTTTCATATTTCATAGGTCAATCTCAAAACAAGTTATTTGAGTGTTCTTTTTTATTAATATTATAAAGTATCAAGTGTCTTTCTCATCATCATAAAGTAACATGTTTGATATAAAAGATAATGATAAATTTTACATTATTTGGTTCACTGAATATAGACCTATTTTATGAAAAAAAGAGACATTTTTAAGACATCTTTTATGTTAAAGGCTAGAAATGGGATTTGACTGTATAATAATGAAAAAGGGTAAATACTACAGAACAAAATGACTTTAGGACAATTTCCAACTACTTAAACACTGTTTTAATCAATCTTTTATACACACACACACACAATCAAATGGCTTAATTGTTTCAAATAGGATTTGTCAGAAATGATGTGCCAGGCACTTCACAAAGGCTATGACTTTAATTTCAACAATCAATTCTTCTTTAGATCTTTTTCACTTAATGTAATAACTTTTCCACATTTAAAATAAAATGCTCAAGCTCAAGGGGAAATAAAAATTCATAATTTTCTATAGTATTCTGAATTTTTCAAAAGGAGAAAAACTGTTCAAGTGAATTAAGGAGTCAGTAAGTTAAATGCCACACTGAACAAGCTCTCAAATTCACTGTATGCATGCGCCAGCTTGGGTATCTTTTAAAGAATCAACAAAGGACAGGCAAACCCCATCTCCTACTTTACTTTAAAGATAATTTTTATAAAACAATATTCTAATAACACTTTAAAAGATTCTTTAAAGGCCACTGAGGTATGGGTAGTTAAAATTTATAAAGGCTAAAGGTTTCTTAAGCTCCAATGGCTTGGCTGAAAGGTTTTCTTCCACACTTGGAAACTTGATTAGCATTATATAAAAAAGCCATATCTGACTTGCTGCGTAACCAAAGTTGTGGTTATTCTTTATACAGCATCTAAAATTTCACACTCCATCAACACATGTTCAGGCTATTTTATCTTGGCAATTAATTTATTATTTTTCAGAACACAGTGAAGCCTTGTTTTCAAGTCATTCATAACTTTATAAATCAGTCTTGCACATGAAACCATGCATCTGTGAACCGTAGAAAATCCTTGCACTCAGGAGATTAAGCTCCTGACACCTTTGCTGATTAATAATCATGGAAAGAATAAGATCAGAAGCAAAATAAATGATCATTTAATAGAGAAACTCACAAAACAGCCCTTTAACTTACATATTCCATCATGTTATTCGTTTCACATTTCCTTTTGCTCAGTCTCCAGTGCAAGCACAGCTAGACAAGAAGGAGAGTAAAAGAAGAAAAATGAGCTCTATTTTATTGCAGCAAACAGACTAACCCATTTGTCCACCTTTCATATTTTTAGTTCAACAAAAGCATCTGTTTCCATACTGTGCAATTCAGACCCCAACAGTACGAAGCTGCTCCCTGTGGTACTCACCTTGTGGTATAACCTATTGTTTTCCCATTCTAATAACTTCTCAATCGATCTTCGTGTCTGGAAGACAAATGAGAAAAAAGTTTACTCTTGACTGGTTTTAGAAAAACTCTGTTTTGCAGCTGCTTTTTGTGTGAAAAGGAGAGACGTGTAAGACAGTGACTGAATATAGGGTGGCCTATAACACTTTCAACAGTCTAGCACTAAACAGTAACCTGAATACAAATAGTACTTTAATAAAGATATGGTTTGGTTTGGTTTTTTTATCACTGATTCCTGTTTTCACAGTTTCAAACTTACTAGCCTCTGATTTAAAACTATCAAAGTCTAAAAAGCTAGTTATCTATCAAATAATATAAATTTAAATCCCCACTTATTTCAAAAATATATTTGCAATACTGAAATAATATGTAAGTATTAAGTATTAAAACAGGCAAAATTGTATTTAAACCAACAAGAATGATAGTAAAATCAAACTCTTAATTCAACACTACTGTTAATCAACTGAGAAATTTATGTTTAAGATCTCTTGATTTTTGCAATATATACTATGCAGCATTCAATGTTTCTTGCTTGGGAATACAGGATAATTCATGGTGCCAGGTGTTGAGATGAGACTGGCACAGCTGCAGGTGCAAAAAGGACAGTGTTGCCACAAGAATCAAATGCAACTTGGTGCAGCTGCAGCTTCCTCACAGGGGAAGGAAAAAAGCATCTAGCACCATTAATGTGGAACAACTAAATAAGTACTAATAATCAAATGTGAAAAACTGCATGTCAAACAGGGATGAGCTAGGTGAGAAACTGTTAGGATCAAGCTGCTTTTCAATAGTCAAATGTTTTATAATAAAATATTATCTACTATTATCTAGTTACCACATTACCTTTCAGCATGTTGAACATGCTAAAGACACACCACAGTCACATAGGTGCCAGCTATAATTCATAACTACCAGTGAATTACCACTACTGCCTTACATTCTCCAAGTGTATGTCATAAAAATCAGAAAACCAACTCACTCTCTGGAAAATAATATACCAATGACTAATTTATTACATTATTTTTTGAACAGTTTTTTGGGGCAAGAATTTTAAAGGGAAAAAAGTGCCCTTGCTAACAATGATCAGCAGACCTCACTTGTTTCTTTGTAAAGATAGCCGTTTAGAGGCAGCTCTCCTTTTAAATGAAAATAGGGCAGCAGTTATGGTCACACTTTTTGTTAATTTAGTTGCCAGTCAGCCCCAAATCAAAAGAAAATAAGGCTGCAGAGTGTAATTAACATTCAGTTCAGTCGTTTTGTCCCTTGTCTAGCCCTCAAGCTTTGTTAAAATTGCCATCTGAATGCTGAAGGCTGTAGGGAAATCGATTTGATTCTAATCGCACCATGAAAAGAACATGATCTAACTGCTTTCAGCCCTCCGTAAATCTGTACTAGGTCTTTAGCACAATGCAACTTCCAATTTAAAAAGCACTGAATGTCTCGTCAATGACTTTGTGAAGAAAAAAGAACAAGGAGCAGACATAAAAATTCCAATAGTTGTTTAAGCATTAAAGTTCATTTGCATCACAGCAAACCTGAAAAGGGCTGACCTCTCAAACCGCCTCTCAGGTCTATGAAGTTGTAGCCTTGACAAGCTCACATTGACAGAGCTCATTGACTCTGAAAGGCTACTCTATCAATGGTGAAAAATGGCAATAGGTTCTACTCTGAGCAGGCATCTGCCTGCCCACCCGCTGCTAAACCAATGGCAAAACCGATTCAAAACCTGAATCTACCTTGTAATCTTCCTTTCTAGGACCTTTTAATAATAGATTAAGATTACTATACAATTTGAGGTTTTACTTTTACTGATGGTTTAAGAGGCGGGGGTGAAAGAACTAGGGTGGGGAGAACAAGCTTTCCAAGTCTTGTTTAATATTAAAGTATAAAAATTAAAAGCTTAATATTACATTCTGCATAATTTCATTACTCAAAGAAAAAAAGTGTAGTTACCACTATCATCATTTCATTATAAATTTAAACCCATGATATATTATAATAAGAATGAATCTCATTACAAATGGATCTCATGGTGTACACAATACACACCACACACCCACACACACAATTTAAAAATTTAAAAATATTTACTTCAAGTAACTTAAATCAACTAGCAGTATTTGAATAGAAGGTAAGTATAAAGTATGAACCCTAAATTCCAAAATATTTATGTAGGAATTCTGAATACACTCTTTGCCTCTAATTAGGAGTTTAATGATAGGGTTTGGTATAATAATTGCACCTTACAATATTTAAGAATTCTAAACCAAACAATCCCTGCTATGTCATATTCTGAATAAGCATCTAAATATAAAATATTTCTACACACTTGACAGTCTGAAGTAAAAGCTGAATTAGCACCATCTAATCTTGCTATAAGACCTCTTTCCTGCTTGACAGGTGAAAAAAAAAAAGCACTTGCACGTGCAGCTTAATTAATCATTACACTTGACATCTCAATGATTTACAGTGAGGAGCAGGTGAGAACATACAAAACCAGAAAGAAACCCTTGATCTGAGTGGAACATTTCTAGCACACTAAGGTGACAAGTATATAGATTCTAGCAGTGAAAGAGAAAGAATGAAAGAAAGAAAGAAAAAGAAAGAAAGAAAGAAAGAAAGAAAGAAAGAAAGAAAGAAAGAAAGAAAGAAAGAAAGAAAGAAAGAAAGAAAGAAAAGAAAAACTGTGCCACAAATTATTTGTTAGTAACAACAAAAGCTCAAATTAAATGGGGGGGAGGAAGCTAACTACTGAGAATGTTTAATATTCTGCAATTATTTTTAGTTAACAAAATCAAAATATATTTTCAAGATTAAATACAATACCAATTTGGCAGATACTAAAAAATATAGCATTTCAACATTTATAAAAGCTATTTAAAAGCCTTTAAACATGAAAAAAAAGCACCTTATAATTGCAGTATACTAGAAATAAAAGGTAAGAGTTTATGTCCACAGGGTAGTCAGATACTATTTCTAATGAAATGTAAGATTCGACACTACCAAACTCTATAATTACTATTGGGTAAGCAAACCTAAGCATATAAAAATCTGTCCTTGATTTTTATAAATTTATATCGACCATTAAATTCAACATAAACTAAAGCAAACTAATATTCATTAGCAAAAAATAGTATGTATAGGATCTGTCAACATGACATACAAAAAAATCATCTTTTGGTAACCTACGCCAGTGGATTTCTAAAAATAAGTCATCTTAATTTCTTAAAAAGAATTTGGTGCTTCTGAAAAGCACCAGATTGATAGTCATGGGAACTAAAAATCTTCTATTTAACTGAAAGAACAGAGGAAAGGGCAGTGCAGGCTTCAGTGCAAGCTTCCCTACAGTGGGCCCTAATCCTTTTCAGCGCTCACACCCTAGGGGTGAGAGGACAGGTTAGTTATTCTTAACCATTGAATTCTTACTCCTTCTGCATAAGATGACCAACATGAAATCTAATTTTATCATGAATTATTATCCTTAATTAAAAGGGCCAAAACCACCAACTCACACCACGCAAGCAAAACAAGTTTTTTATGAGGATGACATCACATCACATCACTAACCTGGTCTAGAAGAGGACGACTCCCCCCTATCTCCCCCATCACAGAGCTCACTTTAACTTTTTTTCACATATTTCTTCATTTAAACACCTTGCTAATTATATTTTTCTCATTGGTGAACTAGTTCTAATATAGCCATTAAGCAATTTTAAAGTAAAAATTAACAGATTCAAAACATCATTTCAATTACTAAATAGACTTATTTATTAAATAGATTTAACTTGAATAACAAGTAGTAGCAACAAAAGGATAGTAATTTTGGCTTCAATTTCTATTGCCTTTGGTTCTTTTTTAATTTTCTGCAAGAGAAGTAAAAGGCCTGGATAATTCACAAAATAGCTAACTAAATAGTCTACAATTAATTTTAGGCATATCATACTCCCTTATCAACTTCCAAAGACCCATGTGAAGTAAGCTTAGAATTGTGAAATACATATGAATCACTTAGAAATAGTAAGTTACAATAGAAAAGAAGGGTTTCCTGAAAATGCAAATTTGATTTACTATGAAGAAGCATTTTTATAATTCTTTCTAAATCTCATAACTTTCTAAGAAATAAATTATTATTCCTTATAAACAAATTATGTGCAATTAGATGTAAATAAATCTTTTGGGGAAGCAAGAAATCTTTTAGAAAATCTTGAATGTATTACTCCACTACTTTATTACCACTAGTACTTACAGTACACTTATTACCAGTAATTCATTTATTTACAATCAATCATTTGAAAAAGTGGTTTTTCAAAGACGTGGTTTTCTAAAGTTCCTAATAAAATCAATGGGAATTTCATGGATTTTAAAGTACTTAAAGCCAAAAGAAAAAAAATGTGGAAGTTGTAACAAACTTCTCTGAAATCCCCCTCGCCCACAAAACAGCATTATCATCAGTTTTTATACCACAAATGTGCTAAGATATGTTAAGAAAATATATAAATATCTCACTAATAACTATAAAAGTTAAACTATTTAAACTTAAAATTTATTTGAATAGGATTTATTCATAACATCACAGAATGTCAAAGTGCAATTTCAAATGTTCAATTTCTTCTTTAAAACAGGTTTTAATTTTAAACTCCCAAATTATAATGCATTAAGCTTTAACAAGAATAATTCTTTGAATGTATTCATAATCTTTTTTTTTAAGTTTTGAGTATTTTTAAATAAGAACTATACTTATCTTTTGACATCTGTACAAATTCAAATCACTAACATAAGTGAAACAAAAATGTTCTTAGTTATAGGTCATTAGAAGAAAACCATCTAAAACTTTGAATTATTTTAACTTAAGAGAAAATTACTTTATTCACCTGTTTGTTCTGGATTAATATAAATCTTATATTGCAGTGATGTGCAGACATTTAAATAGCATATCTCAGTATTATAATACATTAAAAATCTGTATTCACCAAAAAGATAGACTAGAATATGATCAGATTCCTCAAAAAAATTTCTAAACAAATTTCCTTATACATAAAGGCTCCTTTTAGGAGCCAAAAAACACACAATGGAGAAAAAAAGTCCTCTTCAATAAATGGTGCTGGGAAAATTGGAAAGCCACATGCAAAAGAATGAAACTAGATTACAATTTGTCCCCATGTATAAAAACTGATTCAAAATGGATCACAGAACTAAATGTAAGATCTGAAACAATAAATTACATAGAAGGAAAACATAGGTACTAAACTTATACACTTGGTCATAGAGAACATTTTATGAATTTGACCCCAAACACAAGGGAAGTAAAGGCAAAAATAAGTGAATGGGACTATATCAAACCAAAAAGCTTCTTCACTGCAAAAGAAACGAACAAAACAAAAAGGCAACCAACCAAATGGAGAGATGATACTTGCAAACAACAGCTCCAACAGGTGTTAATATACAAAATGTATAAAGAACTCATATAAGTCAACACGAAACAATCAATCCAAATAAAAAATGGGCAGCGGACTTGAACAGAGACTTCTCCCAAGAAGACATACAGCCCGGCCGGGTGTGGCTCAGAGGTTGAGCATCAACCTAGGATCCAGGCGATCGGGGTTCGATTCCCGGTCAGGGCACATTTCCGGGTTGCGGGCTCAATCCCCAATGACTCTCTTATCATTGATGTTTCTGTCTGTCTGTCTCTCTCTCTCCTTTCCTCTCTCTGAAATCAATAAAGATATATTTAAAAAAAAAAAAGACATACAAATGGCCAACAGATATATGAAAAGAGGCTCAACTTCACCAGCTATTAGGGAAATGCAAATCAAAACTACAATGAGCCCTGGCTGGTGTGGCTCAGTTGGCTGGGTGTCATCCTGTGCACTGAAAGGCTGTGGTTTGATTCCCAGGCAGGGGATGTGCCTGGGTGACGAGCTTGATCCCTGGTGGGGGTCGTGCAGGAGGCAGTCCTTCAATGTTCTCTGCTCTCACATGAATGTTTTTCTCTCTCTCCCTCCCCATTCCTTTCTATAAAAATCAATTAAAAAAACAAAAAACCTAAATGAGATACCACTTCATACCTGTTAAAATGGCTATTATCAACAAGATAGACAATAACAAGTGTTGGAGAGATTGTGAAAAAAAAGGAACCCTCATTCACTGCTGGTGGGAATGTAAACTGGTACAGCCACTATGGGAAACAGTGAGGAAGTTCCTCAAAAAATCAACAGAGCTACCATATGACCCAGCAATTCCTCTTCTGGGTACCTACCTGAAAAACACAAAAACATTTATTTGCAGATATATGCACCCCTATTATCAATGCAGTATTCACAGTGGCCTAGATGTGGATACAACCAAAGTGTCCAGTGATAGAGGATTAGATGAAGAAGATGTGGTACATATATACTACTTAGCCATAAGAAAATGTGAAATACTACCATTCAAAGTATGTTATGCCACTAAGCTGTCATGCTTGAACAATCAAATTTACTCTAAAATTTGAAAAATAAAATGTACTATAAAACTAAATTTTTTCCAGCTCTAATATTCTGTGGTTCTAAGGTCTAGAAATACCCATTCTACTCTACTTTGCAGTCTCAATGAGATTTATGCAAAATGTATTTTATTTTTTTATACCTTGCCTCATGCAATAACACATGACTTGAGGTGTATTTCTATTTTATAGATTAAGTACACAGGCTTCCAGAAGTCAAATGGTTTGCCCAATGTCGTACAACCAGGGAGAGTAATGAAAGGATTCAAACTCAAATCTCCAAACTTTAAACCCAATGCTCTCTCCACTTTCAATCAGCAAGTAAATTATTTTTACTTGCTTCTGAACTAGGTGACACTGATTTATAAATCCTTCTATTTGAGGAATGGATAACATAAAATGAATATAATGTCCTTACAAAATGTATTGACAGACCCATCCGCATGGTTCAGTGGTTGAGCATCGACCTATGAACCAGGAGGTCACAGTTCAATTCCTGGCCAGGGCACATTCCTGGGTTTCGGGCTCAATCCCCAGTGGGGGCATGCAGGAGGCAACCGATCAATGACTCTCTCTCATCATTGATGTTTCTAACTCTCTCTGTCTCATCCTTCCTCTCTCTGAAATCAATAAAAACATACACACAAAAAAAGAGGATGAAAAAAAAATGTATTGACAATACAATTTTAAGTATGAAATTTCAAACAAAAAACATGATAGAAACAATCATATGATTCTTTCCCCTCAAATATGCAAAAAACAGCATAATGCTTTACATAAAATAAAGGTAATTGGAAACATATATTTCTAGGTAGGATATAGTAGCCAGTATCAAGCCAACACTCCCAACTACAAAAGAAATGGATAAAGAAGAAAAACCACATTATTTCAAAACATCAGAAAATTTCAGAGGCAACAAGGACTAGATACAATAAAATCCAGAAAAAGAAAGAGCCCTTCCTAAATCATTTGATGATTACTGGCCATTGTCTTTCTTTGCTCATTCTAAGGGTGAGAAGAAAAGATAAATCGATAGGTTGTGCAGGTTGTACAGGCTGGCTCAATGGATTGGAAATTAGTTGTGCCCTAAAATGCAAAGCCAGTTTTCTCTGGAGACATTACTGAGTTCTGGGGCAGCATGGAAGAGTAGGGGACTAAGCCTGAAAGGCAGAGAAAAATTAGTCACAGTCTACCACTGCATAGAAGACAAAATTCTGCTAGGGGGAGGAGGATCTGAATTAAACACATGACTGGTCTCCTGCTCAGGACACTTGAACCTGCACGGAATGAAAGGCTAAAAAGCCAAACTCAAAATATGCTAAGAGTACAAGTTTTAGGGTAGAGGAGACAAAGATCAGAGATAAATTGAATCTTACTAAACTTGCAACCCAGTCTGACCCAGTTCAATCTCTTATTACACCAAAGTGACCATTCCCCTCACACTATGTCCCTAATACAGAAAAGATGAGATCCTTGATTGTGGTAGATTTCATCTGGAGCTTCTACTTCATTTTGTGTGTAGTATCTAGCATAGAAAAAAGTTTAAGGGGCAGGAAAATATGACCAATAATCAAAAGAAAAAACCCACAGAAACAGACCCACAGACAATCCAGGTACTGGTATTGGCTGACAGGACGTTAAATTAACTTTGATTAATACGTTCAATAAAATAGAGGAAAAGATAGATAAAATGGGTGAAAAGAATTTCAGAACAGAATTGGACTCTATAAATTGGACTCAAATATAGACTATCAAATGAATATTCTAAAACTGAAAAATACAGTATCTGAAATTAAGAACTCATTGGGTTAACAGCAGAATGGACACTGAAGCAGCTAGGCAAATCTTTCTACAAACCACTACACCAACAGCATCTTCTAAACATTCAGACAGAACTGAATTTCAGCTAGCTCTTGGTAAAACACGTTCTCAAATAAATCTAACACATCTTTAAAGTACCAGTGCCACCTCTGCACATTTAAGACTCAAAGTTTACACTCTTTTGAGTATTCTCTTTTATGAGAATTTAGTAACACTTTTTCCAATTACAAACAAATTGTCGGTGTCATCCACACTAATGACTGTAATTTATTTCATTTATATAAGAATCAGTTTTCTAAATTTCGAGCCTAACATATTCTTTGAAATGAAATAGCAATAAATATATTCCTCTGGTTATGAGAAATACTTTACATGAGACCTTTTACAAAGCAATTGAAATAAGATTTCAAAGAGGTTAAACCTATTTCTTTATCCTGCATTTTATAATATGGGAGATACTGAGGAAGGGGCAAGAAACCACAAACTGATACCTAGGATTAGATATAAAAAAACCAACGCTACCTTCAATGAGAGTCCCAGTCCCTCCTATACTGGATTAACTCATTACATGGCATTCTCAATTTCTCTTAAGAAGAAATACACAAGTTTCAAGGAAGGATGTAAATATTAGGAAAAAACCTTCTACGATCCTGACCTCTCCTATCTGGATTCTCAACCCCTACTACACCCCAACCAAAGTAACTCACAATTATTGAATAACTAAACTTGACTTTGAGAGAAAAAAATATCCAGAAGAATATCTAAACATACAACTTAAAGCAAAAGAAATGCAGTTAGACTGGATACAGGCTCTTTTCATCAAAGTTTCAAAAGCTGAATAGCAATTACCTAAAAAAAAAACTCAGAAAAAATAAAATAATAAAGTAAAATAAAATAAACTCAGAGAAGCCAAAAGAATAAAAATAAATGAATAAATAGTCTATATGAAGATGCATTACTAAAATGTTAATTCTTTAGGTTTGGAGTTAAAATCAACATTGAGAACTTCTTCATTTGAAATTTGGAAATAGAGATGCTTTATAGACCTACACAGCTCAATTTTCAAAGGATTACAGATTTTCAGAGCTGGGAACTACCTATGAGATCAGTTAGCCTTTTTCTCAGATTAAAAAAAAAGGGGGTAGGAGAAGAAAAAACTCCAGGTTCAGAGAGGTTTTAGTGATTCAAGATCACCCAGCTTCAAACAATGATTTACTATACTATCTTTTACTCTTTATCACATTGCCCCTGCAGAAAAAAGTCTCCTATTTACTCTAAAACAACGATTTTCAACCTTTTCCATTTCATGGCACACAAACTAATTACTAAAATTCTACAGCACACCAAAAATTACATTTTTTGCAGAACTGACAAAAAAAATTAGGTATAATTTTGATTCATTCACACCAAATGGCTACTGTTGTGTTGGCTGTTGTCATTTTTTTATTTGACAATCTAAAGGAAAAACAGTCAGTGCCCTTGACTAAATAATCAGGTATTACATGTTTTAAAAATTTTTGTAGCACACCAGTTAAAAATTGCTGCTCTAAAACATAAGATACTTTTATTTATTTAGGAATCTTGTTTTGAATATTAAGGGCCCTACCTTCTGAAATGTTATGATCTTACCACTCAAAGATTTCAAAAGCTAAACAGTACATTCATTCAAAAACTATTTAGTGAACACAAAGTAGATGCAAGGCACTGTGAGAGGCACTGGGGATACAGTAGTTAGCAAGACAGATACTGGGAAGAATAATACTAAAATGATAACAGCAACTGCCATTAACTAAGTACCTACTACAGGCAAAATACTAAGTACTTGCTCTAATCCTTACAACAAACAACACTGCAAGGAAGATATTAACCCCATTTTAGAGAGGTAAAGACTGAGGTTTACAGAGTGAATTAATCAGTCATTCAGAGTTGAGTACTACTTTCCAAACCAGTTCTTTCTAGTGCCAAAGTGCAGGTCCCAGCTACCACATGTGGCAGCCTACTTCCCTATACCTAAGTGAATGAGTTTAAGGGGAATAGAAATGCACACTATTTATAAAAAAATGCATATAGAACACTTTTAGAAAGCCACATAATTCCAATCATCATATGTAAAATAGTAAAGCACTAAGAAAGGAGAAAAAACAACTATTAAGATTAAGAAGTTGGTGTATAAAGTCAAAAATTTAGGGTTCTTCAGTCACAAGGGATATGGCTGAGAACATATATAAACAAAGTTTATAAAGTCATTAATGTTGGGATATAATATATATATGTAAAATCTCAGAAAACTAAAACCAATAGTTACTTTAGGATGGAAAACAAAACAAAACAAAATACTTTAACACAACATATAGTAAAATTATGACACTTGTTTCCTCAAAAAATGAGCCAGGCTGAAAGCACATACAAGTCATAGAGAGTTGACTTACTTGGACATCAATTTTTTAACTATAATGCTACCATTAAGACACAATCAAGAAGCAAAATATAAACAAAATTATAGACAAAACAAAAAGTAAATGTCAAAATCTATTTCATGAAGCTGGAGCATTTTATTCACTTGTAGGCTCCCCAGGCTCTTACAAAGAACCTACTAAAAGGCTGAGGTTCCTGTTTTATTGTCTTCCAAGCACTTACCACTATTTCTAATCATCTCATTGCTTTTTATCTACCTTTTAAGTCCACAAGAGGAACTTCATAACCTCTAAACAGCATCTGTCATCTAGATGGCATCTAAAACAGTACCAAGTCCACAGTGCAGCTTCAGAAATATTAATTGAATTAATGAATAAGTAACTTCCAGCGAATGGTACACTAGCAGCATAAAGAAATGGCAGCTAGCCCTGGGCGGTGTGACTCAGTGGTTAGAGTGTCAACCTGCCCACTGAAGGGTCAAGTGTTCGATTCCCAGTGAAGGGCACATACCTGGGTTGTAAGAGGCAACCAATTGATATGTCTCTCTCACAGTGATGTTTCTCTTTCTCTCTCTCCACCTCCCTCCCTCAAATATATTTTGTGATTATAAGTGGCCACTTCATATTTCTAGACCCTAAGGACATATATTCATTGTCTTCTGATATTAGAAGCTTCATGAAAAACATGACAAATACTTACAAACTATCTATAGATTATACGCTCTTTGAATAGGGTATTAATACACATATTTCTATTCCTATCATCTACCATAGTACTTATATGTCAAGAACACTTCCATTAAAAAAAAAAAAA
Source organism: Miniopterus schreibersii (assembly GCF_964146895.1). Classification (NCBI taxonomy): domain Eukaryota; kingdom Metazoa; phylum Chordata; class Mammalia; order Chiroptera; family Miniopteridae; genus Miniopterus; species Miniopterus schreibersii. Next base: position 29,051,160 of record NC_138101.1, read on the forward strand.
GACATTCAGATTTGTTTTCAGCAAAGATGCAGCACTAGGTACCAGATTTACCTCTGGCCTGAAACAACAACAACAAAAAAGTGACAAAAACATATGACACAGGTTTTTAAGACAATGTACAATGGGAAATGAAAGACAATGATTCCTGAGAAACCAGAAACAAATCAGATGGGCCCTATGATTCCCAAGCTTATTAAGAGAGCTCCAGGTGGCAGTGAATGGAGGGAGAGCCCAGACAAAACCTGGTGACTCCCTGAGGTAAGGACTCTGAGAGTCTAGGGAGACCAGGTCAGCTAGAAACCACAGAACAGATTACCAAAGAAGAGAGTGCTAAAAAGATAATGAACTCCAAAGATCTGAACATAGTCCTTACTGAGTATACAGAGCAGCACATACAAGTAAGGAAACTACTAGAGGTGGAGCAAAGAACTATTAGGAAGAATTAGAGATAACAGTGCCCAAAGCTCACAAAAATCTGGCACAATGCCTCTTTCCATCAGCCAGGCTAGAAAACATTGTAATTCACAGGCCACTGAGTACAGTTTCCAAGAGGGTCTTGCCTCACTAGTAGTGAGTAACTAGTCCTAGCCTAAACACTGCTCTGGTTCCTCAAAAGTTAAATAACTGTACAGAATTATCTTATAACCCCACACTCCTAGTGTATACCCGAAAGAACTGAAAACAAGTATTAAACGAATATATGTACATCCATGTTCATAGCAGTAGTAGTCACCCTTTGGGTGGAAACTGCCCATCAATGGATGAATGAATAAACAAACTGGTATATACATACAGTGGAATATTATTCAGTAATAAAAAATAATTAAGTATTGATACATGCTATAACATAGAAGAACCTCAAAAACATTATGCTAAGTGAAAGAAGCCAGACACAAAAGGTCATATAATGTATGACTCCATTTATACAAAATATCCAAAATAAATAAATCCATAAAGACAGAACATAGGCTAGTGGTAGCCAGGGGCTGGAGGGAGAGGGTAATAAAGAGAAACTGATTAATGGATAAGGGATTTTACTTTGGACTGATGGAACTGTTTGAGAACAAGGTGACAGTTACACAACACTGTGAATGTACTAAGTGCCAATAAATTGTTCACTTTATCGTGGTTACTTTTCTGTTATGTGAATGTCACCTCAATAAATTCTTTTTTAATATAAGAAGACAGAAAATGAGGAAAAATGGAAACTAAGAATGAAGGAAAAAAGAAAACAAAAAGCAAAATGAAAGACTTAAATTTAGCCATATCAATAATCACAGTAAATATAAATGGTCCAACATCCTTAATTAAAAGGCAAAAATTATCAGACTGAATAAAAAAGCAAGACCCAAAACTGCCTATAAAAATGAACTTTAAATAAAAGGCATAAATAAGTTAAAAGTGAAAAAATGGAAAAAATACGCCATGCTAGCATTAATCAAAAGAATGTTGGAATGACTATATTACTATTAGGCAAAGTAGATTTCAGAGAAAAAAATATTATTGCAGATAAAGAAGGTCAGCATCTATTACTGATAAAACTCTCCACAAGCTACTAGGATAAAACTTCCACAAGCTAAAAAAAGGTGTCTACAAAATCCCTACAATTAACATGATACAGAAATATGAAAGTGTGAATGTATTCCCACCAAGATCAGGAGCAAGACAAAGATACCTGTTCTCACAACTGCTAATCGATGTTTTCTGAATAGTCTAGTGAGTGCAGTAAAACACGAAAAAGCAACAGAAAGCATGCAGATTAGAACAAGAATAATGTCTTCATTGCAGATGATATGACTGTCTATGAAGAATTTCAGGACTCTACAAAAAAGTTAATGAAACAAACTAACAAAGTTATACCCTAAAAAGGAAAAATAATTGAAAATTTGTAAATATATACCATTTAAAATAGCATAAACAATAAATACTTATGGTAAATCTAAAAAAAGATATACAAGACATGTACACTAAAACTACAAAACACTGCTCAAGGAAAAAACTTTAAAGACTTAAGAAAACGATGAGAGATACTGTTTCATGAGTCAGAAGATTAAGTATTTTTAAGATGCCAATTTCCCCAAACTGATCCATAGATTCAATGCAATTCAAACTAAAATCCCAAAAGGATTTTTTTTGGTACAAATTGACAATCTAATTCTAAAATTCACATGGAATACAAACAATCTAGAAACGCAAAACAATTTTGAAAAAAAAAGGAGTACAAAGCTAGCACTACCCTATTTTAAAACCTATTATAGCCCTAGTTGGTTTTGCTCAGAGGTTAAAGCGCCGACCCTCAGAGGGAAGGATCCCAGGTTCAATTTTGGCCAAGGGCACGAACCTCGGTTGCAGGCTCAATCCCCAGCCCCAGTCGAGGCATGTGCGGGAGACAACCAATCAATATGTCTCTCTCACACTGATGTTTCCCTCTCTCTCTCTCCCTCTTCCACTCTCTCTGAAAAGTGATGGAAAAAATATCCTTGGATGAGGATTAAAAAAATACTACTAATACATTAAATCTTTTAAAATACAAATAAAACATTATTCTAAGAAATGGTTCATAAGCTTCCCCAGACTACCAAAGGTATCCATGACAAATAAAAGGTTAAAAATAAAAATCCCTACTCTAAATTACCCTGCCTCCATCTTACAAAGCACTCCTTTTTCAGAGTCTCTAATACCTTTCATACACGCATGAAGTGTCACCCTCTCTATGGTTATATACTTTATACCTGGAACAGGGAAATGCATAGCTTTTTTTAAAGCAGTAATCATAACTATTTGTGCTTAACAGATAGTACAGTCCATATAAAATTAAATGTATCAAATAAACATTGCATCTAGCCACATATATAATAACTTAAATACTACAATGCTAAATGAAATGTACTTTCTGAAACTACAAATGGGAAAAGCCTAAAAATATCAATCTACCTTACGTCTCAAATAAAAAAGTTTCATGAAAATTGATCTTAAGTTACTAAAAATGTGTGGAGAAGAATATGAAGGTTACTTTTTGTTTTCTAAACCCTATACTGTGCACACATCGCAATATCTTGTTTCCTCATTTAAAAAGTGAAAAACAGAGGATCTCAAATAATGGGTAAAAAAGCTCTGGTAAATTTACACAATGTAATACCACTCAGCTGTAAAAAGAAAGGAAATCTTACCTTTTGTGAAAGCATGAATGGACCCAGAGAGCATTACGCTAAGCGAAATAAGCCAGTTAGATCATTATCCTTTGCCACCATCAATATGTACATATAGAGAATACTGTATTCTACTCTACTCTCAAGTAATTTCCTATGAGGTAAAAATTATAAATATAATTTTTTTAGATGGCTATTTAATATAAACAGCATATGAGCATACCATAATTTGGTTAATCACTCCTCTCTGGATCAGGTTATTTCTGCATAGTATTCAGGACAGTGTGACACATTCAATACAAAAAAATAAAAACAGATAAATGCACGACTTGCTTGTCTACTTCTAAATTAAAATTAAAATATATAATTCAACTTACTCTTTTACTGAGACAAATAACTGGCCACATACTGCAACCTAATGTGCAGCAGCAACAAAGGCAGCCACAAAGTAGCCAACGTACATTAACAGGAAGGTTCTTCTTAAGACAACTGTTAACTCTGTTGATGCTGGCTTTAAATTCTTCAGGAGCTACCTAAAGAAAAAAATTTAAGAAATAACAACATTGCAATATTAATGTCAATAAACATGTTATCATTAGCATAAATCTTTTTCCTAATTTGTTAGGAAAAGACTTTAGTTTTGAGGTGTAAAAATAGTATCTAAATAATTAACAGACACTCACTTTTCCAGTTAATGAAGAAGGGAATTCTGATTCAAATTTGTTGCTCAGTCCAAATCTATTTAAAAAAAGGGGAAAAATATGTTATTGCATGTCACTGTTACACGAAATAGACCATTTAACTTAATCAACGGTCAAGTAAATAGCAACTTCAAATACAGAATAACAATGGAAGTTTGAGGCACAAAAACATTGTAATTAGTAATTTATAAAATGTAACAAGCAATTTTAGCAGCTGACTCAAAAAGTTTATATAATAAGAGGCTGAAAATGACTTCTTTGGGGTTATGTTTCCAAACCAAAATATTAATGTAATGAAAAACTACACAATGTTCAATTTTGTCAAAATTACTAAGGTTCTTCCAACTAAGTAACAGAAAGCGAAAATCTCTATTAATTACTCTTTAGGTTAAGAGCATTTGTTAACACTCAATATAGCAGTAACATGTCTAAAAATGCAAACTGGTTAGCACTTTCTGAAATCTACACTGCTATTACAGCCAGAGAATGCTAAAAACACCTAGAACAATGTTAGCTGGCCTGGCTACTTAAATTTTCAAATTTTAAGACATTTGCTATAATACGCCCAAAGAAATGAAACCGAAGTAGTGCATTTTAATATCCTTAAGTGTTCAAATGCCTGAAAAGATCATGAGAATTGATTGGGAACATGACTATTTCTTCACATAAGTTCTTAAGAAAGAATAAAATACTCAGACATATTGGCAATAGCAGATCACTCTGAAAATAAAAACTGAGATTCTTAAATATGATGACTTTTGTTGGATCCTGAAAACAAAATTTTTTTCCAGTTTTATTGATATATAATTGACACATAATATTGTATTAATTTAAAGTGTACCACATAATGGTTTGATACCTGTATATACTGTGAAATGATTGCCAAAATGAATTTAGTTAACATTTATCACCTCTCATAGTTACAAAAATTTTTTTCCTATGATGAGAACCCCTAAGATTCACTGTCTTAACAAATCCTTTTTTTTTTTTTTTTTTTAAAATATATCTTTATTGATTTCAGAGAGAGGAAAGGAGAGGGAAAGAGAGAGAGACAGAAACATCAATGATGACAGAGTCATTGATCGAGCCCGCAACCCGGGTATGTGCCCTGGCCGGGAATCGAACACTGATCGCCTGGATCCTAGGTCGATGCTCAACTGCTGAGCCACGCCCGGCAAGGCAAATCTTAAATAGACAATACTGCTCATTGGGTAGCTGGCACTGGTAAGAGGGATCCCCTGAAATATTCTGTATTAAACAGCTGGCTAGGTTAGGGATTTCTTATTCAACCATCAAGTGGAGCTGGACAGGGAAACCAAAATGAATGATGTGGGCTGTGTGAAGGCAATTAGGAACGGTAGAGTCTGGCCAAGCCAAGGGAATACAAACAGGAGAGAGGGTAGAGAGAATAGAGAAAATAGACGGGATGGGGGGTTGGGGGAATTTGAAATTTTCTAGAAAAGCAACAGATACCTCCACCTCTCCCAAAGAGAAATGTCTTCCTTACATCCCCAGCAATTAAATATTTAAAACAGATTAAATTATTTTATCAAATAACTATAGTTTGCTAGTTATATGCTAAGTTGGAGAGAGCAGTCCAGTACGAGTTTAAACCCTAATTTCCTTTCTTTCCAGAGTTTGGATACTTCCTTACTTGGCTAAGTGGCTGAGTGTTGCTTTGCCCAGGGAGCACTATGCACTAACTGCTCTGCTGTTCATACAAGCAGAGCTTTAAGTCAGGCTTAGCAGTTATTTTTCCAAGTTAAGAACTGGTAGTTCCAAGGACATTCTTTCAGCACTCATTTCCTCTTCAGTCATACATACATTTTGTTAAGTTGTATCTTAGAGACAGATAGTAATTCTTCCTCTTCCTTCATCTCATCCCCAAAATAATGTCTCAGGAAAGATGACCTACAGTAATATGACTATAGGCAGAATGAGCAATGATTATGAAACACCTTTCCTCATCTCCATTTGGAATATAGTACTCTGCTACAGGGATATTTAAACGTTTGGTGTCAGGATCTCTTTACTCTTTTAAATCCTTGAGGACCTCAACGACCTTTTAAGTTTATGTGGTTTACATTTATCGATATTTTGGATTAGACATTAGAACTAAGATATCTAAAACATTTAAAAATTTTATTCATAAATGAGCCCATTATACTTGCTGAATAAATTAATCAATTTCCAAACCAAAAAATGTCCTATTTCATTAACTCCTCATAGCAGTCTTCCACACCATTGTTCCCTCTTCCTCTAATGCCCATTGATTCTGATTTATATAGCACATTGTTCCAAGTCCAAACTGTCATTTTCAGCCTTCCAGATCACTCCCTCTGTGTTGGGGTCCACAAGACCAACCTCAGCTTCTATGATTGATTAGGAGGATTCACAGGATTCAGCATATAGTTGTACTCACAGCTAGATTTATTACAGCAAAAGGAGACAAAGGAAAAGCAGCAAAAGAAAAAGACAACATCGGGTGAAGTACAGAGGAAACCAGAAGCAAGCTTGCAAGGTTCTCTTCTCAGTGAAGACACACGGGATGTGCTTAATTCCTCCACTACAGTAAACCCTTGATTTTGCAGACCTCAATTTAACAAACTTCAGATGTAATGGACAAAATTTCTGGTCCATATGTCATATTCAAAAGTTAACACCCTGTTAATTTTAAAATGCTTTTAACCAAGATATGCTTATAATTAAATTAACAGTTTGGGGGGGGGTTGTTTTTAATTCACTGCTATTTTTAACAAATTTTAGCGATTAAGTCATATGTTAGAAAAAACACTGCAGTAATTTTGCCAACATAAACAAATATTACATATCTATAACTGTAGTCTACATATTTAAATCCAAGAGTCGCAGCTCATAAACAATGTTGGGCAAATCACTGGCATGTGATCACACCGCATGGAGCATGCTAATTGGTTCTGTTGTCCCGTGGGGTGACTTTCTGCAGCAGTTTTAACTCGATGTGGCGATATGTGCTAAACCATGCCCCAGCCATGTGCATTTGTTGACTCACTGTGACTGGTGAAAGCATGCATTTACTAGACCTATTCAGTATAAATTTAAAATTACAGTAATACGTATCAAAAACTTTCTGTAAAATTAAACTTTTCATACATCCTTAATTTTAATTACACAAGCATGTCTACATAAGTAAAACAACGTAAACTAATTTGTCAATTTTTTAACATATGCATTTGGAAAACCTACTTTATTACATAATGGACTTTCGGCTTTAACAGATACCCCCGCACCTGAATTAGTCCATTATATTGAGGTTTTACTGTAACTAGTTTTGACAACATGTATACAATGCTGTCTACCTGGAAAGCTCTTTACTCAGTGCTTTGGTCACATAGGCACACTCTACTTAGCATGTACCAAAATTGCAAACTCCCAGAAGGAAAGCAGGTGTTCAGTATAAACCACATTGTACAGTTCAGGCACAGTGAGGCATTCCTATTAATTCTGGGAATACTGAGAACCGTCCCAAGTTCCAAGTTCCCAGACACTAGCCAAGAGCCAACACCGCAAGCAAGCTTTTCTAAGAATAGCAGACTTAAGCCTGCAATGTTAACTCTTTCTGCACACCTTCACTCTCTAAGGATATAGACATCAATGTCAATTTTTCTCTCTACCATGACTTTTTTTTAAAATATATCTTTATTAATTTCAGAGAGAGGAAAGGAGCGGGGGAGAGATAGATAGAAACATCAATGATGAGAGAGTCACTGATCAAGCCCGCAACCCGGACATGTGCCCTGACCGGAAATCAAACCCCGATCGCCTGTATCCTAGGTGGACGCTCAACCGCTGAGCCACGCCTGGCCGGGCCTCTCTACCATGACTTTTGTCTTCATCCCAATTAGTTCAATATTCAGCACCAGAACCTAAGTGGTCACATGACCTCATCTATTCTGAGGAAATTCACCTCTATTTAATTTAGCAATCCATTCCCTGTGAAACAGTCTGGATATTGTCATCACTTGGAATTGTATCACCTCTAAAATTCTGAACTATAAAAATTCCCCTCTTGCCCAGGGGTGTGGCTCAGCGCTTGAGCGTCGACCTGGGTTCCAGGCGATCGGGGTTCAATTCCCGGTCAGGGCACATGCCCAGGCTGCGGGCTCTATCCCCAGTCGAGGGCGTGCAGGAGGCAGCCGATCAATGACTCTCTCATCATGGATGTTTCTATCTCTCCCTCTCCTTTCCTCTCTCTGAAATCAATAAAGATATATTTTTAAAAAAAAAAAAATTCCCCTCTTACCACTACCATCAATCATTTCATTTCTCCCACCCTTATTAAATGTGTTTTTTCATCTCTGGCTGTATCCTCCTGCTTACCACTCCTCCTTGCTTTTCCACTCTATACAAGCTCCCAAGACTCCCTTCCTTCCTATCTGCCAGAACTATACAGTCGATTGTTCTGACCATACTCCAACAAACACCCTTTACTTTCTGCATCTCTAGAATGTCTCTTGTCAATCCAATTCAACTGAAATGTTTACTTCCTTCAATTCCCACTGCCTGGAGCTACAAAAGAAAAATCACATAACTATTATAAATACATTATCTAACTTTAGTTAGATTAACATTACAATAATCTTTATTCGTTCCTTAATCAGCTCCCTTTTCCATACTCCACAGCTGTTGCTGCTCTATGTGCTCAACCGTATTCCCACAACCCACAGTGTTTTGCAGATAACCATATCCTTTAATTTCCACCAGAGAAAAAAAGACCATTGAACATGAACTGCTTTGCCTTCTCTCCCTTTCATTTTTAGATTTACCTAAGCCTTCAATATCTTTACCATCTTTCTGAATGGGGGCAAGCTCCCAAAGATAGCCACTTACTCCTGGTTGCCAACTCCTCCAGTCTCCTTTGCAATCCACTGTATTTCTCCCATTCTTCAGGATCCTTACACAAAGCCTACAAGCCAGTGTAAGTCTACCAAGCATGAGAACCTGAACACCCACTTTCTTCTCCCTCAAATATATAATGGCATCCATCTCTTTTCCCTCCTCATCCAATGTCTTGAAAGAGTCCTCTGCGTTCACTATCTTTATCTCATCTCCCATTCATTATTCAAACTATTACAATAGGGCTTTAATCAACATTACTAGTGAGACTGCTCTCGACAATAACTAAAGACAGTTCTCTGCAGCAAGTTCTCCTTCAGACACCATGCCTTCTCCTAGCAAAGAGCTTGAGTATCAGAGTGGGGAATGTCAAACAGCTCTTTTGCTATGTCTTTCATTTCTGCTAAAGCCTTTTTTAAAAATTCTAGGTCAACCAAAGTAATACTGTCAGATAAAGTTCTATAAGGCCATCTAACTTTATTAAATGGATAAGAAAAGCTACACTTCATGTTTCTTAATATTAACTACAAAATGTTACCTTTAATGGTTTTAATGTGACATAAGTTACTTAGTTTTGATACTACTTAGTTCTGTTTTGGGGTGTGTGTTTTTAATATTTTTTTTAAGTTTGGCAGGAGGTGGGGTTTGTTAGCAATGAAAATAAGATACATGTTTCAGCTTAATTTGACAGCATCATAAAGTACTCCTTTTTATGCACCAGGGAACAAAGGACACATACTGCTGAGAAAAGTCACAGAATAATTTCATCACCACAGCTACACTATATCCACAATAATATTCTAGTCTCCTTGAAGCCTAGATGTACAATGGCAAAGTTTCCTGTCTTCTTTAGTCTCCATGAATTCTTACAATAAACTTCCACTATTTAAGGCCCCTTGGTGATTCTGTTGTTTGAAATCTAATAGAGCCTAATATTTCATACATTTCATAATGATATTGGCATATATTCCCAAAATGTTAAACAGAAAATGTAGAATACAAAATACTTTATAAGTATAGTCTCAATGGTTTTAATAAAAATATTTATATACACAGAAAAACAGAAAAAGTTAATCCATTAAAATGTTGACAGTGGTTAACCCTAGCCAATAGGATTATGGGTGATACTTCATTTTTTATATTTTCATGTTTTCCAAAATTTCTATAATGTATATTACTATTTAAACGAAACAAAAGATTTCTAGAAAATAAAATTTAGCAAGTACTTGGAATAAATACACCAAAATATTAAATGACTGTTGCCTCTTAGTGATTATAGATGGTTTATTTTCTCCTTCACTAGGAAGTATTACTTCCGGTTTTTTAAATAATCATTATGCTTTTCCATTATAATTAGGAAAAAGATTAAACCTGAAGAAAAAAACAGATGATTAAAGGAGTTTTCTTTTTATTTTTAAGTCACAGTAAGAAAATATATGTGGCCCAGCCAGCCATGGCTCAGTGGTTGAGCATCGACCTAGGATCCAGGAGATCTCAGTTTGATTCCCAGTCAGGGCACACGCCCGGGTTTTGGGCTCGACCCCCAGTCGGGGGCATACAGGAGGCAGCTGATCAATGACGACTCTCTCATCATTGATGCTTTTATCTCTCTCCCTTCCTCTCTCTGAAATCAATAAAGATATATTTAAAAAAAGAAAATACATGTATATGAAATTGACATGTCTAGGTTTCAAGATGATTCTTCTTGTTTTAAAGTATATTTTAGAGTATTTTTAAAGGATTTTAAAAGTTTGTTTAAATATATATTAAATATATTGTAAAGAACTTATAAATTAAAGAGAAAAAATTCCAATTCCACAACAGTAGAATCTCAGAATCTGAGCGCTAGAAAGGGTCCTTAGTCCAAACATTTCATTTTACAGATGAAGAAACTGATGAATAGGCAAGTAACTTGTGTTCTCATAGCTAGTTACTATGTAGGATCAAGGCTAGAGCTTTACTCTCTTGAACCCAAGCCCAGGTCAAGTTCTACTACAAAACAATGCCTCTAATAACTTTCTCTGTAAGCAGAGAAAATGTTTATTTTCTTGAACTAGAAACTATAAATGGAGAAAATATTTGAGAATTGAAGAGAAAAAACATTTTCCATCAAACAGAAATTATAAAATTAAGACTAATACATAATAAATGTTAACACTGTCATATGGATCTTGAAAAAAATGTTTGTGAACTTTTCACATTTGTACCTAAAATCCCAAAATACATAGGATTTTGTTATAAATGTTGTGTTGATGAATAATATAGAGCACATAAGTTTGTTGCTTTTGGTTCTTGTATTAATTTTAAAAGCAATTAAGCAAACATTCTGGAGACAGACTGTCTGGAATGTAATCTTGACATTGCCATTTACTAGACATGTCACTCTGAGCAAGTTAGTTACCTAAGCCTCAGTTCCCCTATTTATACACCAGGGATAATAACTGGCCTAACTCATTAAATGAATTCATATACATAAAGCACCAACAGTGCATGGCATAAACCCTGTACGCTGTAACCACTTTTATTATTATAAAACAACATAAATGTCTTCAGTGCTTTTATTATGGTTATTATCCTTCTAATAAAGTGGGCAATATTATCATTTAATGTCCACTATGGATAACTTGACAAATTAGAGAATGTCTAAATCTCGAGGATTTCATAAATACCATCTTCAAACAGCTTAGCAAATAGACTAGTCAATGATGAAATTGGCTAATGATAACTGTCAAAGATTTTCCCAACTTTTAGCCAACCTCTTCAGGGTCAGGGGGTAGTGTGTAGGAAACAAGGCATACAAAGAGGTGCTGGGTTCAGGAAAGCCAGGCAATATTAAAGAGTTTGTAGCTAACATGGGAAAGCAACATGGGTCAGGAATCAAGGCATGGTGAGACAAAGGTTGAAAAGCACAAAGCAGTTACTGTGGTGAGATGAAAGAGCAGCACAAGAGAGGGAGAGAATGCCTGAATTCTAATCCTGGTTCAGATATCAACTAGGAATATTATCTTAGGAAAGCAAATCTCCCTTCTGGTTTTATTTGCCTCAGGTAAGACAACTGTCCTCTCAGGGTCATATGGCCCAAAGGTCAAATACTATCCCAAAGTTCTCAAAAAAAAAAATAAAATTAGCAAGGGTTTACTGGGTTCACATTTTATACGTGGGACAGCTGCTGTAAAACAGGAAGACAAATTTAAAACTTTATTCTTATCAAAATGTTTGAGAGTTTTTCTCTTTGCAAGTTTGTGCCCTTTATCAAGTCAGGCACATCTCACGTTCTCACAGAGGAAAACACTATGAAAAAAGAAAAAGGTAGCACAGAATAAGAAGGTAGATGAGTTTTAGTTTTAAAGAGAGATGAGAGTAGGACTCATTAAGAAGATAACTGTGGGACTGGCCGCTGTGGCTCAGGGTCTCAGTTCGATTCTCGGTCAAAGGCATGCCAGAGGCAACCCATCGATGTGTCTCTCTCACATCACTGTCTCTCTCCCTCTCTCTCTCTCTCCCTTCCACTCTCTCTGAAAAGCAATGGAAAAAATATCCTCAACTGAGGAATAACAAAAGAAAAAGAACTTCAAGAAGCAGCACTTCAAGAAGAACTTGAAGAAAGAGGAGGAGGAGGAGAAGGAGGAGATGACTGTGAAAGATTTGAAGAAGGTGAAAGAGCTGGCCATTTGGATATCTGGTGAGAATAATCCAGAAAGGGGAACTAGCCAGCGCAAAAACCTGGAGCTAGGAGTGTACCTGGAATAATTCAGGGAATGAAAAGAAGGCTAGTGTGGCTAGAGTCTAGTAAACAAATGAAGGAATTGTAGAAAAGAAGTCAGAGAAGTAATGATGGACCAGATCAGCTGCGGTCTTATGGGCCACTAAAAGGGACTTTAAAACCCTGAAGAGGGGGAGCTTTGGGGAGGCTTAATACAGAATAGAGACATGATCTGACATATTTTTAAAGGATCACTGTGGCAGATGTATTACAAAGGTTGAGGAAAAGGTGGGAGCAGAGAGAAGAAAAGTATTAAGTGTGAGACACAGAGACAATGACAACTCATACCAACAGCGGAGATGGTAAGAAAGTGGTTGAATTCTGAATATATTCTGAAGATAGAGTAAATGGATTAATTTCTTGACAGACTGAATGCAGTGAAAGAGAAAGAGGGGCATCAAGGATGTGTTAAATTTTTTTTAATCTAAGCAGGTAAGATGCCAGATTGCCGTCAACTGAGAATGGGAAGGCTGCAGTTGAAGCTGATTTGGGGGGGAAGATTATGAATTCACTTGTGGATTCTGAGACATTCAATCTATACAAATCCATAGACTCACAAAATTTTATCTTTCTATAGATATGACAAGACCTATGAACATATAAACTAGAAATTTCAGATTCACACTGAACATATAGGTTTTATAGATTGCAACAGCACTTATTTCCTAATGCTGAACTCTGAGCTCAGTGGAATCAGCTTTTTAGCTATTTGGGGAGATGAAGTTGTAACTACAGAATTAAAAAAATTTAACGCATAAAAATCATGCTTTAAATGAATCTGGCTGCCTTAATATATGCCTGAATATCAATGTAGTTCAAGGAGGAAGGGCTAGAACTGAAAGTGTACTATGTATTACCCAGCAGATACAGAACTCCTGGAGCTAGAGACACATATATTAGTCTCAGAATAAATCTAAAAATTTTAACTGTGTGACCTAATTCTGAACATTTGGGTTCACCTGGCTCTGTGAAAGTACAAGCTCATTCATAGACTAGTGAAATCGAAGACTTAATTATTTAAATAATGTAGTACAACAAACTACCATTAGTTTTACTAATATTCAATTATTAGGATTATTTTCTAGGTATTAATAGATGATTACATATGTCATTAAACAGTGACGTTATATAAATGTACCTGGATTAAACTTCATGGTATTAACTTCTGATGATACAGGAATTCAACTAATCCAACTCAATTACTTTATTTTTTTTAATTTAATTTTTCAATTACAGTTGACATTTAATATTATTTTATATTAGTTTCAGGTATATAGCATAGTGGTTAAACAATTATATAATTTACAAAGTGATCCCCCTGATATTTCAAGTAGCCACCTGGCACCATACACCGTTATTACAATATTAGTGACTATACTCCCTATGCTCTACTTTACATCCCTGTGATGATTTTGTAACTACCAGTCTGTACTTCTTAATCCCTTCACCTTTTTCACCCAGGCTCCCAGCTCCTCTTCCCTCTGATAACCATCAGCTTGTTTTCTGCATCTATGAGTCTGTTTCTGTTGTTTGTTCCTTTATTTTGTTCTTTAGATTCCACATATATGTGAAATCATGTGGTGTTTGTCTTTTTCTGTCTGACTTATTTCACCTTAGCAAAATACCCTCTAGATCCATCCATGATGTCACAAATGGAAAGATTTCATTCTTTTTTATGGTCAAGTAATATTCCATTGAATATATGTACAACTTTTTTATTCACTTGTTTATTGATAGGCACTTGGACCAACTCAACTACTTTAAATTATCTGCCCGGCCTGGCGTGGCTCAGAGGTTGAGCGTCACCCAAGATCCAGGCGATCAGGGTTCGATTCCCGGTCAGGACACATGCCTGGGTTGCGGGCTCAATCAATGACTCTCTCATCATTGATGTTTCTATCTCTCTCTCTCCCTCTCCTTTCCTCTCTCTGAAATCAATAAAGATATATTTAAAAAATAAATAAATAAATAAATAAATAATCTGTACCTGACCAAGAAAAGAAAACAAAGACTTTGTATATTGAATTTATACATATTTTAGAATATTCTTCAAACTTATATAACTCTTGTGAGCCATACAATAATGATAAATTATGTCCATGTAAGAACTAATATATGGCTGAACTGATTTATAGTATAGCCTATGAAAAATATCAATTTCAAGTAACTTTTATAATTGAATAGTTTAGGAAGGGCAGAGGAAGAAGGCTGGGTACACAGGAACTCCTTCACTGGGCTAATAAAGGACTCCATTATAATTACAATGCAAGATCAAAGAGAATAAGCAAGGACCTCTTACAGGAAGCATATATGTATATATTGATGTATATATGTGTATATATAAACAAATACATATGTATATATATATACATGCTTGTCAAATTAAATACACACATTCACTTCTATTAATCAAAAAACAATGATGTTACCCCAAAGTCCAAACAACTCTACCCTAAGTAAACTTCATTTACTAGATGGCAGAATGGAAAGAAAGCTTAAGGAAAAAAAATTTTTCCAGAACTTTGTGAAAAAATGTTAGCCCTTGTATATACAATTCAGCTTTAAGTGTAAAGATGTAAAAAACATAATCTCTTCCTCAAACCTAATAAACAGATCATTGTCAAACATCACACATCTTGCAGCTAAAGGCTACCACTTTACATAGGTTCTCATTCCAAAATCTATGGTCTTGTGGGAAAGCCCCTTTCTACTTCCGGCACATGCAGTTCTCTTGGCATACTAGCTGCCCTGTGGCAGCAGAACAGGAAATGGAAGTATGTCATCAAGACAGTCTTCAGTCAAGAGTAAGGGCAGCCACAGTTCTTTGACCTCAACCTCCACAAAGCCCAAACAAAACAAAATTTAAAAAAAACAAACACAACTGAGGAATAAGATGGCAAAAGTGGCCACTGCTTCGTTTTTTCCACACCTTATAGGAAAATTGTCAAATTTGATGGCTTATAGCCAGAACTGTAATACCTCCTTTATATAAAGACCATCACCCTAAACCTAGTCACTATCATGTCTCATCTAGACTGTTCCAGTAGCCTACTACTCTCTAGTTTCAGTATAATCCCTTTATAACCTCTTCTGGCCCCTACTGAGCTTACCAACCTCATTTCAAGGCATTATCCCCTTTGCTCCCTATATTCTAGCCACAATACAGAAGTAGCCTTTCAGTTTATCAGGCCAAGCCAAGCTTATTTTGCTGTTCTCCAGGGGTCTTTCATCCTTTCTAAATGATATTATCCTCAGAGAGGTTCTCCTTAACCACATTATTTTAAATCACAGCACTCTATCCATCTCCTTCACAGCAATTTTCTTATACATAGTTTGTCCATTAGCTGTTAAGTTCCACCATGAGAGTAGAGGAACTATGTGTGTTTCATTCATAACTAGGTAACAAGGGCCTCACATTATACCTACCGTAAAATGTAATGATTACTTGTTAAATTACTTATCAGGAAACATCAATAAGACAGCTCATAATGAAAGATTTAGCAAAAAATACTTAGGAAACAAATATCTTAAAACCCAAGTATTAAAATTCAAACATCTACCCAGCCGGGCGTGGCTCAGTGGTTAAAGCATCGACCTAGGATCCAGGCGATCAGGGTTCGATTCCCGGTCAGGGCACATGCCCGGGTTGCGGGCTGCAGCCAATCAATGACTCTCTCATCATTGATGTTTCTATCTCTCTCCCTCTCCTTTCCTCTCTCTGAAATCAATAAAGATATATTTAAAAAAAAAATAAAAAAATCAAACATCTAAATCCAGAACTCAGAACCAACTTGTCTTACTTTATATATGGTTCTAATAGGGTTAGTTGTCTCATTTCCAATGTAACCCTGATGAATTAGATAGAAAAAAAAAAGTAAACAGAAAGCAAAAGCCGACACATGAAATTCAAAAGAAAGTGACATTTTGAGAAAATCCTCAAGCCCAAAATACCTTAACAGCCTCTAAGAATATCACTGTGTACCAACCTGAAAATATCTGCTTTTAATTAAATATTTCCTATACTCAATCAGATAATTCTGATTTATGATCAAAATCTTGTTTTAAAGCAGGAAAGCATATGTCACCTTTTGGAGTGATTTCCAAAAAAACAGTAAAGATTAACCAAAAAAATATGCATGAAGGAGTAACATCAAAATAAGTAATAATAATTTGCTGAATGCCTACTATGGGTCCAGATCATCAGATACATTATTTCTGACTCTCACACCTAATCTCTGAGGTAGATATTATCCCTTTTGCGGATGAGAAAACTGAAGTTCAGAAAAGCTAACAGTTACAGTTAGGAAGCATCTAAAACATTGAAAGCAATCTGCTTGATATTAAAGACTACACTATTTCCATAGGACCATCAGTTGCTTTCCAAATGTGCCTGATATGAGAGTCACCAAAGCTTTTATTAATAATAAGAATTCCTAGACTCTTCCCCTCAAGATTCTGATTAATATAATTAATTTCATATAATTTACTTTTCACCATTTAGTACCTGTATTCCCCTTAGCTAGGCACATAAAATTTTAAGTACTAGTCAATTTTGTATCTGTTGGTATGCAGGAATCCAACACTGAACAATTTGGACTGAAACACCATGAAAATTTCAAATTCAAATACAGCAAAATTTTGAAACTTCAGTTTACTATCGTATTTCTGATTTCTTCAAGAAAGTTTACCCATTGAGAAGTTTTAACAGTTCATCCAAGTAAAATGTTTAGCATTTTTTTCTTTGTATTATCAAAGATATGTTCAATGCTATATTATAAATCAAACTAATTTCCTTTCAAATTATAAGGAGTAAGAAAAATCTGAGAGGAAAAAAATGTCTATCTTAATTTGACAATTTCCTCACAATTATTATTTTTTTTTAAGAGGAGTAATTCATATTTTGAATGTGATGTTATAATAGTCCTATTGTAAAATGTTGTTTGCCTTCATTAGGAGGCACAGAAAGGGAAGAAACAGTTATTCCTTTGGCAATCCTGACAAAATCCAAAGATGTATAAAATTATGTCATTTATATAGAGATCATTTCAGGACTATAATATTCTAGACAGCATATTAAGTAGTAGAGAAATAAAGACCAGTAAGTATAATCCCTGCCCTCAATTTTACAGCCTTGTGGATAAAGTCTTTGAAAATCTCAAAACAAAAAGGTTAATATTTAAAAATGAAATATGCCTTAGATATTATGCTGGCTGGGGGAAAGAAGATGGCAGCTATGAAGTTAAAATTGTTTAATTGAAGTGATTCTGTTATTTGGGCAAATCATGTTCAGGTCTCTTGTTGCTACCCATAACATCTAGTAGCAGTCTTGAAATACTGATAAACTTCAGACAGACATTTTTAAATTGACTCTACCATTAGAAAGCTCAATAAATACTGAGGTGTTCTTGTGATGTCTCCTACACAAAGATCCCATTGTACCCCAAAGTAGTTTCCAAATTTTTTCATTTCAATTCACATTTCTAAACCTTTCAATTTTCCACAGCATACCTGAGATAAAGATAAGCAAAGAGAGTGGCGTCCCACGGCCACTGATAAAAACTGGTGAAGGATGAGGAATTACTTGTGGCAATGGTAGGAAGATTATACCTTATAAGCGAGTACATGAAGACATGACACTTTAGTGAAATAAGAAAAAAAATAGCATTAGAAACAAACCTCAGCAAAGTAACTTGGCTCTATAAAGGGCTTATGTTAGAAATCAAACATTAGAAAAGCTCCAAGTTTGATTCTTATATAGGCAGTCATGAAGTGGATAAGAGCAAGGAATATGAGTTATAATTGTAGATTAGCTAGGAAATACTGGTCCCAAACTAGTTTTAAATTCTAATTTTTAGATGAACACATCCATTAGCACATATCACTACTATCAAAAATCAAAGCTTTCAACAAATGATCATTTTATTTTGTATAAATTTATTTTGAGATAAGGAACTCCAATTTTTAAATATTAACCAATCTGGTCAATACTACTTAAAAACATAATCACTTTTTTCCTCATCTTCATTACATAATAAAATGAAAAATACCCCAGCACACACACACACACACACACACACACACACACACACACAGGAAACCTACTTTAATTAAAGTGTGAGCTCAAGCCTTTTAAATTACATGTGCATAAATATTATACAATAACAGGAACTTATCATTTCCCTCTCTTCCTTCAAATATGACTTTGTCAAAATATGCTTCTGCACAAGATTTCTCTTTGTTGGAGCTGCCATGTTGTTCCATATTGCTACATCCAACTCTAACTAACAATGAAGAAAATTATTATACTCATCCCGAAGAATGTCAAGAAAGAATACTGATCCTGATAAAATTACAAAGTATAAGTCTGATTTGGGGTCAATATGAAAACATTTGTATTAAAAACCACATTAAAGTAGGCTTTGTTTAGGTAAAGTATACTTTTTACATCCTTATGTCCTAAAACTCTGATTATGTCCCAAAATTAATGAAGACTTGCCTGTGTAGTAGAGAATGGAAATGGAGTATAGTTTTTCACATCACTATAATAACATACCAAATCATGCCATATGAGAATACAGTGATTTCTAAAATAAAATAAAATACTGTAATATGATACGTTAAAGTAGAGGGAAAGGATAGAAAACTCAACTATAAAGGTCTACTCAAAAGTGAAATCTGTGGAAAAAAACATATGGATGGACCAACAGCTTTTCCAACTAATCTGAAATGCAGGTGATTCAGTAAACACTATCACTTACTTTCAAATTGGTAAGAAGAGACTGCTCCTTAGTTTCAAAAAAGGGACAGGGGGCAGTGGCAAGTGGTAAGTTCAACCAGTCTTACTATAACTGTTTTAATAGCTCTTCCCATTTACATTTAAAGGCAAGAAAAACTGAACATGCTCAACAGGTACAGTAACTTCCTAAGCACTAATTTCAAAAATCTTTATAGGTACAATAGGTGTCAACTGGGCTATCCATTGGCATAGTGTGCTTGTGAATTATGCATGACAGAGCCATGTAAAAAAAAAAGTTCTGTATTACTATTATTACACTTATCTATGTCACCACAAAACAGGCTTAGGTTTTCAATGCAGAAAGATTCTTAATAATCCTCTTTGAAATACTGCACATAATTTAACCTCATGCAAATTTTTTAGAAATGAAAAAATAAGATGAAAGTGAATCAGTTAGGTTTGAAAATAGCAGTTCAGATGTCTTAGTACTGTGCTTTACACCTATTCTTCTCAAAGTGGAACACTATATGTGTGGAGGATAATTAATAAAGGATAATATTTATTGAGCACAGTACCACACAATGTGATTAATTCTTTGCAAGTACTGTCTCATTTAATCCTTAATAATCTTAAAAGTTATAGATAGGACTATAACTATCCTTATCTTAACTGAAAAGGCATAAATAAATAATTTACCCAAGAAGTGGCAGACTATATATTTCAACCCAGAGCCTAAAACCACGGTAGCAGGGAAGAGAGGGAAGTGGTTGAGGGAAATCACAGAAATATTAATTTTCAGTGTAGAAAGGAATACTGTTTACTGGTACATATATAGTTGCTCCTTACACTACTATGAAACAGTGGCTTGCAATCCTGGCTACGCATAAAAATCATCAGTGGGACTTTAAAAACAAAACAAAACACAACTATCCATGCCTGGGACCCTCACTTCAATACTTGGCCTTCAACTGGCCTGGTCTGGGGTAAAGGCAGTGATTTTTAAGCTCTCCAGAGGATTCTAATGGGCAGCTAAGTTTGAGGACCACTAGTAATTCTCACCCTGTTAACCTCTCTAAGTAGCCAACTACAATCAGATTAACTGATCACCTACTTGGTTCTGAACACTTTGCCTATTTCCATTTACTCAACAAAGTGCTTAGCTTTTCTTTTCCTTAAAAAAAGGAAACATTACAATTATAGCTGCAACTTTTTAAATAACAAAATTTCCTCAGCTCTTCTTTGATATGGGAAGGGTGGGCAGATAGCATGAAAAAGTTTGAAAATCCCTTCTTTAAGCACCCTTATACTCCTTAGGTTTAAAACAATGTAAAAAGGTCCTAAGAGTCAAGCTCAAAATTAAATGGCTGGTTATGAGACTTTAAAAGTTCTGCGAAATATGTTAAGGAAAGATTTAATATCCATTATATTTGGTTATAATTCTTAATTCTGCTGGTGATGAGAGTTAAAACACTTAGTAACTGTTACTGTGGTGATAAATTCCATTGTCTTTTCATGGCGCTGTGACAGCGACTATGCAGTGTTTTTATCCTATTAAGTCACCTGCATATAAACTACCAAGGGCTGAAGAAATGAAATATTATATAAACATACCCCAAAATACAGCTAGTCATATCATGTAGTGACAAATGCAAGGACTTTGCTGACAATCTTGTATGAGAAATCTTACTGTTTCACTAAAAGTCATTCAACTACACATTCCAGTCACCCTATGCCAAAATATAATGGAAACTGTTAGTCTCAGATTTGCTGGTCCTTTTCATTTGCTAAAAAGGTGAAGTGTGGAGATATCTGACAAGCATGGAAGTTTGATCTATGATATGAACAAGAGATCTAAAACGAAAACAAAGTATAAATAGTTAAAGTTGCACAAAACTCTGGGCTTCTCAAAGAAACATTACAAAACTTCCTGCTTCCGGACAGCTCATTATTTGGTTCAAGTCTTCACATTCCTTTATTAGTCATGACCATTCAGAAAGCTCTCATTCCCTACTGTTTCAGTAATATCGGACTTTTAAATGTTGCTAATCAGACTATCGAGAACCCTTATCAAATGAAGAAGCCACCCCAGAGTTCATGCCCAAAAGAACTTATATTACAGAGAACTCTCAGGAACCTGAGCAGTATGTCCATCACACAGATTTTTTTTTTAATTATTTGTACACATATATCGTTCTGCATATTTTAAATATATGTTCATCTGTACATTTTCACCATACACAATTACGGGAATTTGCATTAGTTCTGCAGAAATTGACTCCGCAAGGAACTGAGACCTGTGGGTATGTGTGAAACACACGGACACAACGGTAATGAGCCACTCATTACCGACTGACACTGGGGTCTCACACGACCCAGAGCTGGCCTCTAAGCCTTGTCACTAGGCTCAAAGGCCCAGACGAGAGAGAATCACAGGGCAACTGGATGAGAAAACAAGGGGGAGGGGCCTCATAAATGCGTGCACTTCCACCCCGAAGCTGAAGGGGTGTCCCGAAGGGCTGACCCTAAAGAAAAACCTTCCCTTCTGGGGTCCTTCATATCGCCCCAGGCCTGTAAGGCCTGCTAAATGGGGTGTGGGGGAGGAAGGTCCCCACTTTGGAGACCGAAACAAATGAAAATAAAGCAAGTTCTCACTTCCTGGTGGCCTACTTTCCCGAAGGCCCCCGACACAGGACGGACACCGGGAAAGTGGGGCCCCTGAGGAGTTAAAGCGCCCCCCCCGACCTCAGCCCCGCACCTCCCGCCCCAGTCCCCGTCCTCCTCTGGGCCTTACACCGTGACGTGACCGGAGCCGCGGACCACGACCGGGTCCGGCGAGTACTTGAGCAGCTGCTCCTCCAGGGCCCGCTCCTCGTCCTCCTCCTCCTCATAGATCTCGTCGAAATCCGCCATCCTGGGCCTCCGCGACCCCTGCCCGAAGGAGCCCGACTCCAAGGACCGTGGCCGGGATACGGGCTGCGAGGCGGCCGAAGCTGAGGGGAGTCGCCGCCGCGGGCTCAGAGGCCTCGGAGTTGGCTCTTGGCTGTCTCGACTCAGGCTACAGAGGGGCTGGGGTCCGGGCCGCCGCCGCCATTACCGTCAGCAACAACAAAACACAATGTCAACATCCGCCCAAGGGCCGCCACCGCCACCAGCACAGCCGCCGCCGCTGCCGCAGCAACTCAGGCAACCACAGCAACAGCCAGAGCCACCCGCAGCGGGAGCAGCCGGCTACGGCATCGCGAGACTTCCCGGGAGTGCGGGCGGCTGCGTGGGCGCGCGGACGCGCGCTCCCAGGCCGCCTTCCTTCCTCTTCCACCGGCCGCCGACGCCTCGAGGGCGCGCTCCCGCGGGCCGGCCCCGCCCCCGCCCCGCCGAGGGGCCGCGGCGCGCGCGGGGCTGGCTCTGCAGGCCGCCCGCTGCCGCCCCGACTCTGCCGGCGGGGCTGGGAGTGTCGGGCGGGGCGCGTAGCTCACGGGAGCGCTGTCTCACCAAAACAACCAGCATGGAAAACCCTGGAGGAGATGGACGGTTTGTCGTGCGTCTGACTGACAGTTTATCTGATAACTGAATCTCGCTTTTGGTCAGTTTCTTAGTGTGTGACGAGAGCCTCAGTCTGCCCCCCCCAATTTGAGGCGCCCCGCAGACACTGCACACACTTTTTACAGTCCACTAACATACAGCTTTTCAAAACAGGTCACAATGCAAGCATCTTGTCCCATTATCCTTTTAAATCTATTCCAACGTGCGAGGCCAGTGATGCTGATACTTTTTTTCCTACAAGAAAACTCAGTGTCGGAAAGCGAAGGGACTAAGAAAAGCTCCCAGACAGACGACGAGCAGCAGGGCGCTTCCGGGGCGCGGCGGGACGAGGGCTGAGGGGAGACCACGCGGCGGGGGGGCCGCCTGGGGCGCTGAGCACCCCGCGCGGCGCAGGTGCTGTGGACGGAACGCTACACCTGGAGCCTATATAGTTTTACTAACCACGGTCACCCCAATAAATTTAGTAAAAAAAAAAAAAAAAATTTAAAGAAAGAAAACTCACTGTAGTCAGGCCATGAAACAAAACGGACAGTCTCTGGGCCACAGACGGGCAGACCCAGGGTCCTGGGGCAGCTCCCCCATCGACCACGGCCGGGTTCCTTCCACTACGACCGCAGGTGACCCCGCTCCTCTTCCGCAGAAGAAAAAAAGGAAGCAAGAAAAGGAAGAAAACGTCGAATGGCCGCTTCCTACCTGCTTAGACCACTAGTAAAGGCCTCCGGGTCACCTTGGGTACTTGGTTTCATAGTCAAGGACCTGCTCAGGCAAAAAAAAAAAAAAAAAAAGAAGTTCAGGCACAGGAGTTTGGGTGGGCTCCTGAAAGAGTCCTGGATATTGAGCACATATATGCTGTGGAGGCAGGAACAGACCGCTGGACCCAGCCCTGGTGAGGCTACTCCACAGCTTCACCTTCCAGGAGTTCCCTTTAGATGGGCCGAAGCTGAGAAAGCGCAAAGGAGGGCACTGAGTATAGTGAAAAATGCCAAACAATCTCCGTTTGGAAGTGGTTGAAGGAAATGAGCATAGTTAGCCAGGAAAAGATGAAGAAAAACACACTAGGTGTGTCAGACTTGCTGTGTATCTCCCCAGAGGACATTTATTCATTTATTCATTCAACAAATGTTCACTGAGCTCCACTGATGTGGCAAGCCCCACGCAAGTGTGTGTGCATGGTGCACGTGTGTGTGTGTGTGTGTGTGTGTGTGTGTGTGTGCAAATGAGAGACAGTCCCTGTCTTCCAGTAGCTTATCACAAAGGGAAGCCGCTGTAATTCCATTTAGTGCTCCTAGAAAAGCATACAGAGGGTGCTAATGAAGCACACAGAAAACAGCGTGGTTTGGTGGTTAGCAATGGGCCCTAGAGCCTGCCTGCCTGCCTGCCTGCCTGCCTGCCTTTATTCTCAGTTCTGCCACTTACTGTGTGACCGTGAACAAGTCACTTAACCTCTCTAATCCTCATGTGTAAAATGAGGACACAATAGTACCCAGCCCGCTGGGCTGCTTAGAAGAGGGCAGGGGCACAGTAAGCGTGGAGTGGTAACAGGGGATCTCCAAGGACCCAGCCAGCCGATCGACTCTATGAGGATCAGCATAGGTTTGACATTATGTAATGTTTTACTGTTTGTTAAGTACATAACATTATGTAATGTTTTACTGTTTATTAATTACAGCATAGGTTTTACATTATGTAATGTTTTCCTGTTTGTTAAGTACATACGGATCATTTAATGTTCCTCAAGAACCCTGCGAGGTAACTAAGGAGGATGTGACTTATTCCTTAGTTTCAGAGATGCTGTGTGACTTTATCATGGCCAAATGGCTATTTAATAGTCAAACTCAGGACTTCAGCTCCAGTGCACTGGATAAGCCAGTCTCCCGAATTTCCTTCTCAGTAGGAACCAGGTCAGTGGCTGCACTTAGTTGAAGGATCAGCTACGAATGGGAGGGTGAGAAGAGGGAACAAGAGGAAGGAAGGTCAGTCTTTTTCAGACACAGTTACACACTTTTCTGAAGTATTAGTGGCCGAGATAAGGGGCTCGTGCCCCAAAATATCCAAATCATCACAGAGCTGACAATTTCGCAGGGCAGAGGAAGTCACAGCTCCTTAAACCTCCAGCACCTGCCACAGTTCCTGCTCCAGCGAAGGCGCTCAAAAATGTTAACTGAATTTAGATACAGTGTTACTAGTACTATTTCCAGAACACCATGAGTTAATTGGACTTCTGAGGACTCCAAGAACCTTACCCTGATCTTAACACAGGTTCTGCATGGGAGAAATGTTCTATTCCAAGATCTATTCAACAGAGAGATCCTTGTATTTCCCACCACCTCAGTGTAAGGTGGGGGCTGCCTTATTTCTGTTCTTGCTATTTTGCTCTTTTTCCTGCTCTAAAAAAACCTGTCAGAGCCAGCAAAAGGGTGTGGGACCTGGGAACAAGGCCCAGCGGGTGAGGGAACATGTTGACTTCAGAATTCCAAACTCCACCCCTAATCCTCCAGACTCCAGTTTCCTGTCAAACTCCTTCCCCCAGTCTCTTCCCAGGCACGAGCCCCACTCACAGTACCTTTTCCCTCCACGTTCAGGTGCTCTCCTGCTCTTTGCTGGCTGGACTCCTCTGCATTTGAGTTCCCCTCTACACTCATGCTTCACACACTTTCACATCTACCATCAGACCAAATGGCTCCAAATCAAGGATAGTGCCTCAAGGGCCTCATGAGGCAACAAATCTTCTGTTGTTTTTAAGACAAATATTCTTAGGTTTGAAAATTTCCATGTTCTGGCACTATTTAGCAGAGTGGACTTGAACAGATCTAATTTTCTAAGCTCCCTTTTCTTCATCCGGAATTGAAACCTATGTCAGAGGGTTATCAAGGGTCAAATGAGGTAACGCATTTCTATGAATTGAATTGTGTCTTCCCAAAATTCATATGTGGAAGCCCTACCCCCACCCAATGTGATGGTATTTGGATATAGGGCTTTGGGAAGATAATTAGGTTCAGATGAGATCATGAGGGTGGGGTCCTCAGGATGGGGTTAGTGCCCTTATAAGAGACCAGAGAGTTTGCTCTCCCCACCACCCTCCTCTTGGTGTAAGGACACAGGAAGAAGACTGCCACCTGCAAGCCATAAGCTGGCCCTCACCGGGAACCAAATGAGACAACACTCTGATCTGACTTTCAGTCTCCAGAACTGTGAGAAATAAATTTCTGTTGTTTAAGCCACCCATTCTATGGTATTTTGTTATGGCAGCGTGGCTGACTAAGACAGCATGTAAACATCATTTTTTCACGCATTCACTCACTAAATACGTACGCATTGAATTGTTCCCAAGTACCATATTCTGTGCCAGCAACTAGGGTTTAGCAATAAGGCAGAAAACGACACAGTCCCTGCCTTCATGAAACATAAAGTCCAGTGGGGAGGGCTAACAGATCATTATAAACATAATTAACTTAGAATTATGATCAGTTTTGTAGAGAAGTACAAAGGACCATCACAGCCATTAATCTAACTCACTCTGGGAACTCTGGAGTTCTTTTCTGGAGAAATAACATGTAAGTTGATGAACTACGCAAAAGTATGAGCATGGGGAAATAGAAGAGATGTGAAAGTTCCAGGCACTGGGAATAGCATGTTTGTCTTAGTTTGTTTGGGCTGCTGTAACAGAATACCATAGACTGAGTGGCTTATAAACAACAGAAATTTATTTCTCCACCTTCATGACCTAATCATTTACCGAAGCCCCCACCTCCTAATACTATCACATTGAAGGTTAAGATTTCATCATACGAATTTTGGAGGAACATAAACATTTAGTCTATAGCAATGTTTAAAGACCCTGAGGGATAAAGGAGCATGGCCCAAATCAGGTCAAACCAAAGCCAGTGTGGTTGAACCCTAGTAAGGAAGACAGAGTCAAATTGAGCTGGGGCCAAAGAAGGTGACAGAAACTTGAAGGCCTTGGTAAGGAATCTGAAGTTTATCCTAAAAGTAAGGGAGATGGCTTCACTGAGGATGTGAAGCCAGGCATAGCTTCAGAGGTACATTTTAAAACCCCAAGTGGAATAGTGCAACCTGCCCAGCATGCACCCCCCACTCTGAAAGCAGCACACATGCCCCCTCCCCAGAGGATTTGTGGTAAATCATATCTCCCCCACTCTCAGTATGTGTGATTGGGTTAAGCTGACCACATTCTCAATCCCAAGATGGGCAAAAAGCCAAAGGCTGGAAATCAGAGAGCATGGAACACCCTGGGACACAGTGACTGGTGTGAATGGATACATGATTCAGACAGAGATTCGATACCAGGACTTCTAATAGAACTATTGGGAAGAAGGGGAAATCTGTTTTTCTATGGATCAACTAGGAGCCATTGTTGCCCTCCTAATGGTAGAAACTGCCTGAGAATGATGCCAACACTGAGGAAGACAAGGCCAAGGGATAAAGCAAACATGATTTTGTCCTGATGACCACGTTTGAGTCCCCTAGGTCAGCTACACCTAAAGACCCCCCAGGTTTGTAGGAGAGAGAATGGATTCAGTCTGTGGAATGTGAGACACCAACGGGAGTTGCCCAATAGAACATAGATAGATAGACATATAGATATAGATAGATAGATGATAGATGATAGAGATAGATGATAGATAGATGATAGATGATGATAGATGATAGTAGATAGATAGATAGATAGATAGATAGATAGATAGATAGATGATAGATAGATGATAGATGATAGATAGATGATGATAGATGATAGATAGATAGATGATAGATGATAGATTAGATAGATAGATAGATAGATAGATAGATAGATAGATAGATAGATGATAGATAGATAGATAGATAGATAGATGATAGATGATAGATGATAGATAGATAGATAGATAGATAGATAGATAGATAGATAGATAGATAGATGATTGATAGATAGATAGATAGATAGATAGATAGATAGATAGATAGATAGATGATAGATGATAGATAGATGATAGTAGATAGAGCTTAGCTTGGATAGACTCATAGACTCCACCTTGGGGCTGGGAGGCTGGGACTGCTGCACCAGAAGGAGGTCCCAGCAGCTAAAGGCAGGAGTTTTAACATTCATGCTGTGACAGAAAAGTTGGCCATGGCTAGGTTCACAGCATCCAACCAGGAAGGACTGCAAGAAAGAAACCAGAAAAACTCTGCCCATGGGCTTAAGGAAACAATGTGGAATTTTTTCTCCTGGAATTCTGGGTTGGAGAAATTAAGGTTTCTGGTGAAAAATCAAAGCCCCAGACATGCACCTGCTGGGCTGCCGTGTCTAAATTTACACTAAACTTGTGCTATAGGAATGGCCAACCTAAGAAATTAGTTGAGAAAGGGATCATATCTAGCATATAATTTCAGGGGTTGGGGGGAGGCAAATGGGATGGGATCCAGAATATGGTGCCTGAAATTTGGCAATCACACATAATCTGTTAGCTATTTCTCTTCATATTACACTATTCTATTAATATCTAACAAGCATGAACAAGAGTGATAGGGACAATAATAATACTAATGTATGATATTTTATGTTCCTGAGCCTAATTTATTTGTATAGGGTAGATGTGGTTTTAGGAAACATGGCCTTGGGAGAAGGCGTATTCAGTGCCAGCCATGAGAACCACCTTCCAGCCATGAGTACCACCTTCCTAGGTATGCAGAAGAACTTTAAATTGCATCAGGAGAGTTTTAAATCGTCTTGAGAAGTTCAAACTTCTTAGTCCTCTGGGAAAACAAATAAAATGTCTTACTCGGTCTTTACTCCTAGGTATAATTCCAAAAAAGAAATTAATCCTCTCAACCCACATTGATCATTTTGAAAATCGTTTTAAATGTGAAATCTGCACAATGTATCCCAACCTAAGAGTTTGTGGTGCTCAGCATCCAAGGGTGGGGCAAAAGCAGATTTCCAGTTGTGAGTACACAAAACACAGAGTTTATTCTTGTGTTACTATTTATTATTATGTTATTTTCCATACAACTAAGAATAAATTCTTTGAACAATTATAAAGGCAGGGTTTGTAATTCAACTTCCAGTAGCATTTTAGGATGAATTTCCTTTGTTCAAAGCTTAGTCTGGCTGAAAAGAAAGAAACATCAATTGATCTATCAGCCGGTAAAGCGTGTATACATGTTTTCGGGACACCCTGTATTACCTGGAATGCAAGAGTCATTCAATACATCTTTATCTATTAATTTTCATTCCAGTCTCTGGGGAAATACAAAACAAGTTTACTCTTCTATGTAACAGTCCTTCAAGTAAGTGAAGATATCCCCACCCAGAATCTTTTTTCTTTGAGCTAAACATGACCATTTACAGAGGCTGTATCTGACCCCTAACAGCTTTATTTGGTCAATAGCCTTTTTATGATTAGAGCCTTAGAACCAGATAGAGTGTGGTTTGACCAGTGTAATAGCCAGCTTCCAAGATGCCCCTAATAAGCCTCCTCACCTGACATTCACGCCTTTCTGTAGTCCCCTCCCCCACTGAATAGAGCTGACCTGTGTGACCAACAAGAGTTGTAAAGTAACAGTATGTGACTTCTGAAGCTGGGTTATACAGAACATGGCAGCATCCACCTTCTTCTCTTAAATCACTCACTGGCGGAATCCAGCTGCCATGTCATAAGGAAGCTCAAACAGCCCTGCAGGGAGGCTCACATGGAGAGGACCTGAAGCCACCTGCCACTCATATGGGTGGGAAATTCTAAAGGCAGAGTCTCCAGCGCCGGTCAATCCTTCAGATGACTATAGCCCCAACTAACATTTTGACAGCCATGTCCTGAGAGACCCTGTGCAAGACCACCCAGCTAAGCCCTTCAGCAATTTCTAACCCACAAAAACTGTCAGAAATAACAAATGTTAATTGTTTTTTGTTTTGTTTTGTTTTGTTTTTTAACAAATGTTTATTGTTATTTTAAACCACTACATTTTGGGTGAATCAGTTATGTAGCAATAGATGATTATTACAGCCAAGTCAGAAGAAAAAGAGATTAGCACTTCCTTCCTGACACTGAGTATCACAAGAAATGGTAGATTGATCAAACTATTAATTTTCAAAGTTTTGTATGGGGTGTGTGTGGGTGTGTAAAGTATCTTTTTTAGCTTTGTTTTATTTTATGCCTCTATAGCACTACTTCAGTGCCATACTTACGTAGACACTCAGTACATTTGAAATATTGGGCTTCACCTTTAAGTCTTGAAGGGCACAACCAATTTTTGCTCCTGAATGGGTATGGTGAAAATCTATTCTTGACTATTTTGAAACACTCACTTGGAACCAGTGGCCTTCTTACTCATCAGTGTTAAGATTTTCCTATACTTCTTTGAACATGGTACAGGGAAGAGGTGGATTCAGTAGTCAGAATCATGCTGGGTTTCTCACGTGGTTGAGTGGAGGCAGTATCCAGCTTCCATGGGGATTTAGGAGAGAACTGGTCCTGGTTCCCTCTCTCTTACTGCTCACCCCCAACACAGACACACAGCCTTGCTATGGTGTATTTTTTCTCATAACTAATTTTTTCTTATAATATTTTCTTTCTGCTTTTATATGTCTGCTTTTATACATTCATACTTTGAAATCTCTTTTCTACTTTCATTGCCTAGTATATTTCAACCTCTTCTTAAAACCTGAGTTAGTTTTACATAGAATTAAAAATTTAAACAAATGGCTTCAATATCCAAGGTACCATGTTGCTCCTAGTGACAGTAAGCACTTAAGGAGATGCATGAATAGTTTTAGGCTTAGGAGATCATGTAGTAACTCTGCTCTTGATATACAGGGTGTCCCAAAAAATGTATACACGTTTTAATAACTGATAGCTCAGTTTTAAAAATGAAATGTTTTTAATAAACACTGCCTTTATAATTATTCAAAGTGTGTGTATACATTTTTGGGACACCCTATATTTAAAGATCCTAATGTGTTCTTTGAAGATACAATGCACTGTGAGGTAATCTGGAGGGTCAGAAAATTAAATGCACCTTACTTACCGTGAAAATAACTTAGACCTGGAGGAACAAAATAGCTCTAAATGAACTTCTTCAGAAATCTTGCTATTGTCTTTTTGCTATAGTTAATTACACCATTTGGAAGACATTTTGATATGATAAGCATGTAAAAGAATGCAATGTCTTCACTGAGAAAAATAAGGGGGGAATGAGAAAAAGAAAAAAGACCACCTATAAGTAGAAATAATATTTATATTAGTGTTACCTAGTACTTAATATTAAATAAAATGTTTCCATTTATAATGTCTTATCAGATCCTCATATTTCAGTGAAACAGGGATATGATTCCCATTCTCTAAACTTCAGAAGAAACTGAAATAAAATGACTGACTTACTCAAGCTCAAATGGCTCCTAAAAGGCTGAGGTACAACAAAGATCTAAAACTGCTTTTGTTTCAGTTGGTAAATTTCCACTATAAGGGAGGGAAAATAAATAAGGGGGAAAAACATAAACTTAGTGAGAAAGTGAGGCTGTTTTTACCCAGTATAATGAGAAATTGCTGAGTGGTTATAAAAAGAGCTAATTTACTCCTTCCAACACTTAATCTCAGGATGGTATTTAAGAAACGGGAAACAGGTTTATCCAATACTTGTCATCCTCATCTGTGCAGTGGAGTTAATTACAGTACTGATTGCACAGTGTTGTTGGGAGGATTCAATGAGATAATATATGTAAAGCATGATCAGTACTCAGGAAGTGTTAGTTATTATTGATGATGATGTTGTTATTTCCATTAGGGTGGATTAGAATAAAGAGTAGTAGATACGCATTTTCATGCTGCATTGTAATCAGCATACCCTAAATTATCTTCCCTCAATTCTCTTATCTAGAGAATGAAGACAGTATTTCCTTCTAGCTGCCTTTTTCACAAAACAATTCATCATGCTGGATCATGTGCTGGGTGCCCACAAAGCCCTGTAGAAATACAAGATGCTGAGACCATTTCTCTCTTCCAGTTTTTCTCTCTCCTTGCCGTCCTGAGCAAAGCTACACTTTGGGACAGTGAGTAATCGTCCATTCAGGCCTACACAGTTGCCCTGAAACTTAAGAATTCAGTGGCTGAACAGTCAACTTGACTTTATTGTTTTCCAAGATTCAAAGGAACCATTCACATTACCTACAAGAGGTTCACTGAGGTGGCAATGCAGGTATCATCTAAGGAATGGACAGGTTATTTTGCCATGGATTAGCATGGTGATTAGCCTGTGAGAGGTTTGTCCACAGGAGATGCTTCTTCCAAAAGTGCTTGCAAAGCTGTGGTGGCTGCTGCTCACCTTGGAGGTCATCCGACCTTGGATCAGAGATCCCACGCTACCCATGGTTTGTTAGGTCCCTGTAACTTCATCCCCACAGCAACCCTCCTGCGACCCCACCGCCAACCATGCAGGCCTCCTATTTTAGGGCATGTCATACGAACAGGTAATCATTTTTGTTAGTATCACAGAGCAGCTGATCATTTATGATTACAGCATGACTATTGACTAAATCAGAGCCAATTTGGACCCATCTACACCCTGTGACATAAGCATGTGGTTCTATCCTGTCTTGCCTGATTTGAGATGCTTTAGGAATGATGTAACTTGGCAAACAACTCCAAAATCGAAACCTCTTTAGATGATAATCTCAGATTATCTACTAGTGATGCCAATCAACCCATGAATGTAATGTTTTTCACATGTTGATTCTGTAAGAGGTGCCCATGAATAGAGGTTTTTTCAGGTTACTGAAATGAGTTTACAAACTTTGGTAGCTCAGGAACCTACCTTCACATGCAGGTCAAATGTCATTTTTATAAATGCCATTGCCAAAGTGTCAGATATTACTTTCTGTTCTCATTCCTAACATGATCAAAACAACATTTTGATGGTCATGTTGAACAGAGTAGTTCACTCAGATTTAATTAAGTGAGATTAGACTCAGACCATCAGGAAATAGTTCCACAATCCTTTTTAGCCTCACTTTTGTTTCTAAGTTATAATTAAAATAACATAAAAACAACCTTATTAAATGCTTTGAATTATATTTGTCTGTATTGAGCCTATCTTTCATTTTTCTGTTTATTTAACCTTAAGAGATCTTCTTGTGATTTGACTGCATTATCTTTACATTTTCCTGCATGGCATTAAATTATAGTTACAGAAATTTTACTGTATACTTTCTCTTCAGGCTAATGTTAAAACTTCCCCTTCCAGAAAATTGACTTTTCTCCCCACCTCTTGTTTTCTTCCATATTTCCCGCATTTTCTTTCTCCTGAGATACTGTACTTCCTTCTTTTGACCGTAACCATAATGACCTCTTTTATATCGCTTCTTTTCCCAAACTAATATCTCAAAGGTGTTTCAATCACTAACTGAAAAACTATGTTAAAAATTTAAACCATGTATCATTTTTTTAAAGATTAATATTTAATATTTCTTTGCTTTGAGACTACCTAACAGTAGGTATAAAAATAAGTCTTAAAAATAGGAAAGATCATGGTGAAAGGACGCATAGTTTATCCTTTCTGGGACATTGGGTAACAGCTATCAGCTGTCAAAAGCAGCATTCACCAATGTGAATTTATTCAGAAAAAATCTAGTTCTTCAAAATGCTTCTAGAAAATACAAAGGGGGCCCAGCTGGCATGGCTCAGTGGCTGAGCATTGACCTAGGCTCCAGGAGAGCAAGGTTTGATTCCCAGTCAGGGCACGTGCCCAGGTTGCGGGCTTCATTCCCCCATAGGCAGCTGATCAATGACTCTCTCATCATTGATGATTCTGTCTCTCCCTTTCTCTTCCTCTCTCTCTCAATTTTTTAAAAACAAAGGGGGAGGGTGCTTTTTTTTTTTTTAATATAAATTGCTATGCTTTAAGTTGTAATTAACAAAACTGAATTCAAACTGTCTCAACAAAGACATCTATTGTCTTCACAGATGGTTAAAGTCTAGAGGTGGGGAAAACAAGGAGCAATTTGATCAGGCCCCCAGCTTCATTTCTGGACTCTGTTTATATTTGTGTATTAGATTGTTCCCTCTTTTCTGCAAAATGACTGCAGCAGATCTAACCCTCACATTTGCACATTAGAGAGGATCAGCTTCTTGAAATTCCCTCCAAATTTCTGAGATTTGCTCTTCTTGGACCTTCTGGGGGCACATGCCGCTTACCAAGCCAATTGCTGTGGAAGGGATAATATAGACTGATGGGTGTAGCCTACATCATATATTCCTCTTTAGAGCCAGAGATAGTTCAATGTCCCCAGAATTCCAAGGCTGAAACCAATCACTATTAATGCTGTGGATGCAACTAACAAGTATATGCTACAAATAAATTTGGTAAATATTGGCTTGTACCCACTTCTTAATTCAGGCACAATTGTGAAAATGCGAAAGACTTCAAACCTGGAGAACAAGCATTAAAAAGAGACCAGCCCCATGAGAGTTATTATGACTAAATCTTAATATAAGACAGTATTAGCCCGGCCAGGCGTGGCTCAGCGGTTGAGCATCAACCTAGGATCCAGGCGATCAGGGTTCAATTCCCGGTCAGGGCACATGCCCGAGTTGCGGGCTGCAGCCGATCAATGACTCTCTCATCGTTGATGTTTCTACCTCTCTCTCCCTCTCCCTTCCTCTTTCTGAAATCAATAAAGATATATATATATATTTTTAAAAAGTATTAGAACATAAGCCCCATTAGAAAACTTCTGTTGTGTTCATTAATTTTCCCTAATGCTTTGGAAAAGTGCTTGACATATAGTAAGCACTCGATAAATATTTGCTGAATTAATAAAATAACTGCTTTCTAATGAAGGATCTTTTATCTCAATATTAGCAAGCTTTGTTCTCAAAGGGCGGGAGAATTCATAAAACTCTAAGCAAGCCCCTTCTGAGGAAATGGGCATGACGAAGAGCGAGTTTTCCAATTTTCCGTGGGCTCTGGCTTTGCAGTTCCTGAAGCAGATCCTACTTTCCTTAAATTCCCTGTCCATCCTTACCAAAAACAGTCAGCAAAATGCTTAGTCCAGCGTCTCCCATAGCAGATACTCAATGAATGACAATTGTTATCATTATTATTCTTACCATCTAAGAAACTTCAAATTGACTTAGTTGAACAGTCCATTCCACTCAACCATCTCTCTAGGTGACACTGAGGACTAGTCTATAAGATATTGTTCTGGAAAGATTAAGGGCATGCATAAATAAGTCCTGAGAACTATGCCCTGAGATGTACTATGTTGAGATAAAACTTACAGTTACCACATATATAAACAGTAAGAGATTTGGGATGATTCGAGTTTTCGCCACTAGGAAGAAAAAAATTCTGTGAAGAGGCTACAGTTTTGAGGAGCATTTTAAAGATTAAAAAATGGATGATTGAGAGAAGAGTAGAAGCACTTTAAGTGGGGAAAGGTGTGGGGAGGAAGGTCCAGATATGGGGCTGTGTGTGCTATGCACCCCAAAGAAGCCTGCCTGGTTGAGGCAGAGAGGTCGATCCAGAATGTAATGGGGTGAGGGTGCTTAGATAGGTGATGAGGTGGCTAATGGAAAACAGCCAGGGCCAATAAAGAGGTTACAGGTGATAATAAATGGTCCTACCGTGTATGATTTGGTGCATTACCTTACCATTTTCTATCTACATGGAACCTCAAAGATGAGCAATCTTCTTTCTGGAGGTGGATACATGACAGACCATTTTGCAAGTATTAGGTCCTTCAGGCAAACACACACACCTTGTGACCTGGATTCTGACTCAGACTGGGAATCTGAGCAATGTCGTGGTACTAAGCTAGGACCAGGCCATAAAATCTGGCTGCCCTACTCAATGGGTCCTTGGCATGTTAAGTTGTCAACAGGCCCTGTGGAAATAAGGGGTAAGTACTTGATTACCCCTAGAGAGACTGACCAAAAGATTATACAATTTCTGAGAAGAGGGAAGTGAGACTCTGAAACAAAGTCAGCATTCAACAAACATGTTAAATACTATATGCCAATCACTCTGAGAGGCACGGTGCCAAAACAACCACCTTGAGGCCTTTCCTGACCGTCACCCCAACCCCTAGTCATTTCATCTTATCTTAATGCTGTAACCATTATATATGGCTTAAATACTATAGGCTGACGGCATTTTTACTTGCAACCCCAATTTCTCTGAAGTTCAGATACGTATTTCCAACTACTCCTACACATCAAAAAATTCCCCTTGGTTGTTCTGACAGTACTTACAACTCAAAGCGTTTAAAACCAAATATTTTATCTTCTTCCTCCACCTACTCTATCCTCAAGCCCATCTGAAACAATAAAAAAAACTGCTTATCTTCTGTTCATAATGACTATATTTGTTAACGCCATCATCGGTAATGCAGACACCCGAGCTAGAAATCCAAATCCCCACTGACTTATTTCTTTCTTTACCCACATCCTGCCTAATCAGAAACCACGGACTGTTGATGCTCCCTTCCAGATGACTCTTGAACTTGTCCTCTCCTCTCCATTCCCACCACCACTGATTAATGTGACTTTCATTATCTTGAGATTGATCTTTTTTTAATTGCTTCTTGATTCTCTCTCTTCCAATGCATCCTTTACGATTCCAATATAACCATTTCAATGTTCTCCTTAGAACCTTCAGAGACTGTCCATCTCATATAGAGATATCCCATACTCACCTGCCACTCAGACCCTTTGCTTTCTGCCACTAAGTGGTAGGTACCCAGCGCCCTTGCTGCTCCTCCATCCTGCACCAGTTACTCCACCTCCACATAATGCACACCCACCTCCTAGGCCTGTGCTTACTAATGGACCTTTGGCCTAGAAGTCTCTCCTCCCACTGTTATTTTTATTGTTGTGTTGTTTTTAATCTGAGCATATCCTGTAAATCGTTCAAGGCCCAATCCCAGAGTCCCTGATGCCAGCTGGGAGAAAGAATAGCTCTCTCCTCCATGTTCCAGAGATTGTTGCATTCCACTATCACACACCCATTAGAATTTACTGAGGACTGTGGTTAGGTTCTAGTAATCTTTGTAGCCCCAACACCTAGCACATGTAAATGCTCAGTAAAGAATGGTGAGCCCTGCTGGGGGTGGCTCAGCAGTTGAGCATCAACCTAGGATCCAGGCGATCCAGGTTTAAGGTTCGATTCCCAGTCAGGGCACATGCCCGGGTTGCATGCTCAGTCCCCAGTTGGGGGTATGCAGGAGGCAGCCAATCAATGACAACTCTCCCATCACTGATGTGTCTATCTCTCTCTCTCCTCCCTTCCTCTCTCTGAAATCAATATATAAAAAAGAAAAGAAAAAGAATGGTGAATTAAACTACATTGAAATTCAATAGCAACTGTAGCTTTATTTCCAGAATATGACCTCTAACCATATGACCCAGGCCTTTTATTTAAAAGTAGCCATTATTCTGATATGCTTTGTCTTTTGTTGACACTGAATACACTAAGAGCCCTGTCTGGGAAGAGGTCTTTCTCTGGCCAATATAAAGGCATCGTGATCATTTTTAGACACATTATTTGGAACTCTATTAATTTGCCTGATCTAAAAATAAAAAAATAAAAAAGTGCAGGTAAAGAGCCCTCTCCAGAACAACAATGACGCTATTAACTTTGGCTGGCATCGTTCCTTTCTCAACTACACTGTCTGCATTCATAATTAACGCCTCTGTTGCTTCAGAGTGCCTAGAACAGAAAAATACTATATGATTGAGACACGTATTAAATTCTAGATGGAGATGGTGTGGAAATAACCTGTGAATAACCAAACGCTGAATTAACATTTCAGTAAACAATCCAACTGTTCTTTTCCTTTTCTGGTCTCAAAATGTTTACATTTTCCCCATTCACATAAAAAAGCAACAATTTATGCTATTCGAAGGATAACAAAGAAGTGACTGTCATTTTACTACATGAGAACATCCTTGAGGAAAAAGAACTATCTTTAAAAACTTGTTCAGAATTGGTAATTTTATTTTACATCTGAATATTACTTTTTTTTTTTTTTTACCACTTTTGTAGTGCAGTATGATAAATTCCAACAACAGTTATTAATGACTATTGAGATACTAATGCTCTGGTACAGGGATGTCAATTATTACTAGTATTTGTAGAAAACAATGGTACTGTGTGTGCCTAGAGAATTAGGGACATTGTCTCACTCAATCAGTTCGCAGTCATTGAGCCCATCAGCTAAATCTGATGGACTGACAGAGAACCCAAACTTGAGGAAGGGAGTGTAATACACTGACTAATACAGTATGTTGGTTTGCCCAGAGCAGTCAGATGAGGGAGGGCATCCAGCCAAGTCCAAAGATTCCAGCCAGACTCCAAATGAGCTCAATCTAACAAGACAATATCTCTTGTTTTCAACCCCGTGCAAATTATAAAAACAAGAGGATGTGGCCATTGTGGTATGTTTCCCCAAGCACCATTCATTTAGCTGGGGCTTGAGCATAATACCAAAGGCAGACAGTGGAGCAAGGACCCCAGCCCTCATCCCAGGGCCAGGATTTAGAAGGATCCACAGTAAATCCAATAACCTATTACTTTTCCTCATTCAGCCAAGGGGTCTAGAATAGAGAACTCATCTCCCACCCAAAATGACATTCTGATTTAGATCCTAGTTCTAGATCTGATTTAGGTAAGTCCTTTAACCTCTGAATACCTCATTGAGGAAATAACAGTTGGGGAAAAAAAGTCCTATCTTGCTTATATAATTGTGCAGAATCAATGACACAACATATTTAAGAGTTTTTGTAAACTTTGAAGTGCTATGTAGAGGTAAGATAGAGTTGTGGTTAGGCATCTATCAAGAACACTGGCTTTCTTTTGATCTCTCATCAAATATTGATTGACACCTACCATGCCAAGCACTGTTCTCAGTGACCCCAATGGACATAAATGTCCTCCAGGAGTTTTCATTCTCACAGGGAGATTCATAAAATAAGCACATAAATTCAGTGCATTGTGTAGTATATAGGAAAGTGATAAGTGCTGTGGGAGAACAAAATAGAATGTGGTAAGGGGGTTTGGAGAACAGGGGGCACAGTGGGGCTTTGGCATCTTACAAATAGTGAGAGTAAGTATCATTTGAGGGAGGACCAAAGGTGAGGAAGTAGGCTTATAGGAAAGAGTTCTTGGCAGAGGGAAGGCCAGTACAGGGGAGGGCCAGGCAAGCAAGGAAGGCAGAGCAAGCGAGTAGGCCAGTAAGAGGAAAGGTCAGAGAAAGAGTCACAGCCAAATCAGGGAGGGCCTTTTTGGCCATTTAAGGTCCTTAGTTATTTCTCTGACCTGATCTGATTTCTATTTTTAAAAATTGAGTTAACATTGATTTAAAACTTTATATAAGTTTCAGAAGTAAAACATTATAATTCGATATTTGTATACACTATAGTGTGCTTATCACCAAAAGTCTAGTTTCCATCTGTCACCATACATTCGACTCCTTTTACCCATTTTCCCTTCTCCCACCCCCTTTCCCCTCTGGTAACCACCGACCTGTTGTCCATATTTATGAATTTGTTTTCACTGGTTCTTTTCTCTTTCTTTTCTTTTTTTCCCTTTTCTTTTCTTTCTTTTCTTTTCCCTCCCTCCCTCCCTCCCTCCCTCCCTCCCTCCCTCCCTCCCTCCCTCCCTCCCTCCCTCCCTCCCTCCCTTCCTTCCCTCCCTCCCTCCTTCCCTCCCTCCCTTCCTTTCTTTCTCTTTCTTGTTTTATATTCTACATATGAGTGAAATCATGATTTTGTTTTTTCCATCTGACTTATTTCACTTAGCATAATAACCTCAAGGTCCATCCATGTTGTCACAAATGTAATATTTTATCTTTTGTTGTAGCGGAGTAGTACTCTATTTTATATGACTTCTATTTTTAAAGGCTCTTTCTGGCTGCTGGGTTGAGAACAGACTGTAGAGGCAAGTATGGGAGGAAGGAGCCCGATCAGGATGCTAGAGTGTGACATAACCAGTGTGAGAGTGGGGGGAGTGTGGAGAGTGGTCAGTTTCTGAATATGTTTAACAGTACAGCCATCAGTACTAACCAAGGGATAAAATGTACAAAGAGAAAGTGAGGAATCAAAGAAGACTCCAAGGGTTTAGGTGTGAGCCGCCAGAAGACAGAGTTGCCAACAACAGAGATTTGCCCATACAGAAGATGGAATCCCTCCCCCTTTCTTCCTCCTAGTTGCCAGGGCATCTTCAGCAAATATAAAACTATAGATAGAGGAACAAAATTGAGACGTTCCTACCTGGTGATGGCTAGAGGAACTGACCACTTACACTACTTCATCTCTTTGGACCTCAGTTTCTCTGGTTGGTCAGATGGGTCAGCTGACTAATGGCAAAATTGTTTTTCAGCTGCTAAATTCAAAAACCTGATGCTGCAATTAAACCTCACACTTTTCAAGATTTATTTTTGATATATTTTTTCTTTAAAAGTAGCTCAGTAAGGAAATTCAACATTTAAACATGTCTTTTTGGTTTGAAATAAAATTATTTTATGACCCTAGTTAGAACATTTTAAAAAGTCTTAAAAATATAGACTTCTTTTTTTAAAAAAGTATGTCCTGCAATTGTTTATATAGTACCTTGTTCCAGGGAAGTACATGGCTAATCAGGAAACATATTTCCTATGTCATATTTCATTGGAAGTTATGCTCACAAGGTTAAATCACAGCATGTACTTTGTTCACCATGAAAATATTCCCTTTCACTGTAATGGTACACTGAAGGACGTGAAAGGCTTCTGAGGCTGCTAGAAAGAACATTCTGCCCCTGTGGGTTCTTGCTGTCTTCTCCCAATACTTTTTCAGTTCCCTGGACAACAGCACTTGCTATCAATAGCAATTGATACTATTGGTCCAGAAGGGAGGAAGTCACTAGAGAAGAATGTAATATAATTATACACAAATCAATTTAATTTAATTTAAATCCATGTTTAATCTCTTACACTCCATAGCCCACAAACACAGTATCCCCCCTTCTTCAAGGCATTCCATAGAGCCCGGAGAACATCTCACTACCATCACTGCTTGTGTATATTCAGTGCTAACCATGTGCCAAGGGTTTTCATGACTTAATCCATTTAATGCTCCCAGCCACTCTATTAGAAGGGTTGTTATTACTACCATTGTCAAAGGAGGGGGGATTTACACCCTGAACCTGTAAACCCCAAGCCCAAACTCGACAGTGCAGTGCAATGGTTGAAGCTGAGATGACGATGGCATGTGCACATGCACTTACTTCAGCGCTATCATTGAAGCCCTCAGGCAGGGGCCAAAACTTGTGTTTGTATCACCGCATTTTGCAAAGCAGTGACACATGAACAGAAAGCCTGTGGAAGTTCCACAGTGAGGGAGACCTAAGCTATCTCGTCCTCCTGGTTCCCCCAGATGCTAAAGCAGAGCCTGGCATGCCGTAGGCACTCCATAAATGCTCGTTGAGTAAATAGACAGGAAGACGATCCGGAGCGCCAGGGAAGAAAATTGAGAACAGGTTTAAAAAAATGGAGGGGGACCCCAGGCGCTGCCCCTTCCCACTTAGTGCACCTCTGTTTCCATCTGAGGGCCCTTCCCCCCCTCACTCCCCCCACCCCCGCCAGTTTCCAAGGCCCCAGGCCGCTCGAGGACCCCAGGCACGCGCCCTCGCAGGCACACTCCCCCACAACGCGCACTCACACATCCACACTCACTCTCACAGCCTGGCGCGCACACATGTGCAGGCGGCCTGGCGAGTCTCACGGGAGCACTCACGTTCGCACGCCCGCTCACACGTCCCGCCCAGCGCACGCACCCTCACACCCTCGGCCTCTCTCACGCCCGCCTTCCTATATTCCCGCACGCCTGTATTCGCACACGCTCACGCGGCAACCCCCACTCCAGCGCGCCAACCTGCACCGCACGCTCCCGCTGCCCCTCACGCACTTCAGCGCTTCACGCGCTCGCAGACACGCCCCCACCTCACGCTCACGTGCGCTCATTCCCACGCTCGCGCACGCTCAGCCCCGCCCGCCCGCTCGCCGGCTCTCCGCGCGCCTGCGCACACACAGGCTGCCGCTCGCGCGTGCGCACCTGTCGCGGCGGGGACGCTGTGCGGGGCGTGGGTGCAGGTGTGTCTGGAGTGGGGGGGCTTTGCTGATGGAGGCGTTTCCAGGCTGTGGGTTCCGAGCGATCCCTTAGAGTCCCCTCGTTTTCCGGTGCTAAGTAAGTTAGCCAGGGAGGGGGACGACCGAGACCCAGACAGAGGCAGACGCGCCAGGAAGGCGTGGGCTGCGGTTCTCACCCCGTGGAAACTACAGCCCGGGAGGAGCCCCCCGCCCCCCACCCCCCACCCCCGGGCCAGGAGCGCCTCACAGAGCCTCAGATCCTGCTTACCTTATCTGGGGGGCGGCCTCTCTGACCTCTGACAGCTTCTACTTCCCCTGCTTCACCCAGATGGGGGGGGGGGGGCGATGGGGTAACGAGGACGGCCTGCAGCCCAGCCCCGGTTCCTGGGCTCCGTCCCTGTGGCCTAGCGTGAAAAGGGGGACGGATCCCCAATCAGTGTGGTCCTCACCAGAGGGAGGGGGAAAGGGGGATGGAGACAATAAAGGGGAAAGGGGGTCAAATCTGTGGTGACAGGAGGAGGTTTGACTTGGGGTGGTAAACACCCAAACAGTGCAGCATACAGATGATGCATCATAGAGCTGTACACTTGAAACCTATGTAATTTTGGATGTGAGGGCGATCTGCTGCGACACCTGTCACCCCACTGATCACCATGGTTGATTCAGCTGACCTGGCTGGCTAGGCGGGTGTCCCCTTCCTCCCTCACCCACTGCATGTGTGTCCCTCCTGAAGGTGCGAGGTGGAAGGGGAGGACCCTGCAGGGTAGAAGACAGGACTGTTCTTCTGTCAGTGGTACAGGAGTAGCTGTGCTGGAACCTCCAAACCAGCTCTCGAGGTTCATTTGTAGGAGAACGTAGGGTAGTCAAGCTTCCAAGACTCCAGACACATCTGCCTTTCAGAAAGAAAGAAGAAAAGAAAGAAACCTATATAATTTTATTAACCAATGTCACCCCAATACGTTTAATAAAAACAAAGAAACATAACTACTAGCAAAAAAAAAAGGGAGGGGGGCAAGATCTTACCACTAGAACGTCCTCAGTTTGAATCCTCCCTCTGCCTTCCAAGCTATGTGGCCTCGGACAAGTTGCTTAGCCTCTCTGAGCCTGTTTCCCTATCTGTCAAATGAGGAATCAAACAGTCAACAAATATTTAGTTCACTCCTCATATGTGCCAGCACTAGGCTGGTGCACAAACAAAAGAGACCCAGTTTCTGCCCAGGTGCAGCTTGCGGTCAACAGAGGGAAGTACCCAGCACCTATGAAAGAAACCAGCAGCCATATGTATTGATTATGGGGAGGGCTTTTGAGGTAAAAGAATACGACTGCTTTCATCTGCTCCAAATGTCTTTCAGTACTTACTAAGTTCTGGGCACAACTAATAAAAAGCACATTCCTGTCCTCATCACAATTTCAGGCTGCGCCCTTTCCGTCACATGGCTCTCCTTGGTAACATTTAAAATATAGGAAAACCACACGAACCCAGGAGTGGACAAGTGAGAAATATAGAAGTACCTACCTCACAGGGTCATTATGAGAAATGAATGATGCATTAAAGACTTAATGCATAGTTGGCACATAGTAGGTGCTCAATAAATGCTAGGTATCAGTAGGAGATAGTACTGTTTAGTGCCT
The DNA here is from genome assembly GCF_964146895.1 of Miniopterus schreibersii. Classification (NCBI taxonomy): domain Eukaryota; kingdom Metazoa; phylum Chordata; class Mammalia; order Chiroptera; family Miniopteridae; genus Miniopterus; species Miniopterus schreibersii. The sequence goes on from NC_138101.1 coordinate 29,094,667, forward strand.
AAGACTCCAGACCCCTACATTCTACAGACAGACTCTGAATCCTGGCTTTGCCATCTCTAGCTGTGTAACCTTGGGTAAGTTTTTGAACTCCAACAAGACTCAAGGTTGTCATAGAAATAGCCATAATAATGGTGCTATATCTGGCAGGGCAAGTTGTGCAGATGAAAAGAGGTCATGAAGGCAAGTCTCCTGATTCAGGGCAGGGTGTACAACGAGAGGTCCGGAAATGGTGGATTTGAAGATTGTCATGTTCTAAAGGTACCTATTTCCTCATAGGCAAAACCAGTCAACAAAGCTGGAAGGTTTCTCCAGGCCAAAGGAGCCTTGAAATTTAGGGCGCAGTCCCAAGTGAGGATTGCCAAGATGCGAGGCCTTTGATGAGGTGGAGAGTAGGAGGTGTTGAGGTTCGCCTGGCAGGCCCAGGTTGATGGGGCTGCTGAACAGAGATGAGACAGGTACGCCCAGAAACTGAGGGCTAGAGAAACCCTGGGCTAGGCATCTTCAGGGTGCGTGAGCCAGGCTTCAGAGGGGCGTTGGAGGGCGAAACGCTGCGGGAAAAGGCACTCCGGGAGGAAGATATGATTGCGCAGGAGCTACAGCCTCCTTGTTATTCTGTATGAAACCCAGGGCTCTTATACTGCTTTCCCACGCCTCAGGGTCCAGGGAGCTGCAGGTCCCAGATACAAAAAGCAAGAGGCGCTACGGGATCTTACCAGGAACCAGGGACGTTGCTGGGCAGGCCTTAATTCCTCATAAGGACTCGAAGGTGGTATGCATTTTTCCTATTTCACAGATGCAAAAACTGAGATTCTTCTCCCAACCTCCCGGGCCTCCTTTCAGTTCTTGCAATTAGCCAAAGAAACTCTCCCAGCTTTTGTGCCCGCTCTTCGGTGGCCCCACACTTTCTCCATGCCCCTGTCTCAGGCTAACACCCGCTGATCCTTGCAGGTCAATTCAGGCTTCGGTTTTATCCAGTCAGAGAACCCAGTGGGTGTGTATATATATATATATATATATATATTCAGGAGACCTATTGTAATTCACCAGCTCTTTGTTGATTTGCTGATTTGTTTACCATACCAGAAACCCTCAGGGGACGGGCTCGGGGCAAGGGAACTCCCTGGCATGTTGCCTGTTATTTAGTAGGCACTCCGATACAGTATATTCTTTCCAAATATCAACTGCTGAGTGAGGCTCAGAGAAGTTAAGTTATTCTCTTGAGGTTCCAGGATAAGTGAGGGTAGGATTTATCCCTTATTTCTCAACCCTCACTTGCATGAGAACCACGTGGAGAGTTTCTTGTTGTTTTGTTGTTTTTGTTGTTTTTTATTCCAATGATCTGGCCCGACGTCATTAAATCTAAATCTCTGGGCATCTGTACTTCTCTAACACTCTTCAGGTGACTTCTGTAGCTGTCCAAGGTTAAACACCAGAAAGACCAAGTTGCTAAAAATTATGGAGGTTTGCTCTTTTTGGTAACATTGTTTAAAAAGCTGTCTTGAATCTCATTGCTAAGCAGCTATTTGGGCCCAGTGCTTTCAGCAAACCTAGGCCGAGAGAAGAGGGAAATTGGTATTCCTCTGAGTATGTAACTCAGCCCACCCCCTCCACTTTCAAAGGCCCCGCTCCCCCCTCGGCCCTGCCAGCCAAACAAAAACCACCAACTCTGAAAAAGGTAGTAGTTAAAAAAAAAAGAAAGAAAGAAAAGAAAAAGTGGCTAGTGCCAAGGAACTGTTGAGGGAGGACAGAAGGTGGAGCATTTGCTTCAATGATCCGGATAATTGTTCCCCACCTCAGGCCATTGTTACTGAAATGAAACAATATTCTACTGGATACAGTCTGGCCCTTTTCAGGCATGCTCCCCGCGGTGCTTAGCACACGCTGGGCACTGAGTAGGCGTTCAATAAATTTTATTCAGATGACGGAGGAGAGCTTTAGGGGGAGGGGGGGAATGACTTGTTGGGCTTAAGGATTTGGTGGTCGGCGAATATTAATTAAGAAGTGGAGAGCAGAAGGGCTGTGTGTCGGGAATTTGGTGCCATCAAAACCCTGCTCGAAGCGCACCAAGACTGTTCTGAAATTCTGAGCCAAACTCTTCACTTCTTTTCTGGAAGCCACCCCCCCCCCCCATCCCCTCCTTCCAGGGCCACGTTGAACTCTTGGGCCTGTGCAGAGTGCAAAGGGGAATTCAGATTTCTCAAAGACCCATGGGCTCTGAATAAACACTAGGGTGAAGCAAGATCATTTTTTGGTGGAGAGTGAGCAGGAGACCCGCAAGCTGCCTTTTGCGCTGAACGGCCTCGCCCGGCCCTGCATGAAAAGTAACAGTGTTTGGGCAGATGAAGAGCCAGCCTCCTCGTTCAGCTAGCTGAGGAATGTGGGGACTGACTCACAACTGCCGCTCCTCCATCCTACCCAAGAGGGGCTTGGGTTCCCTATGTGTGCGTATCTTGCTAATTGCAGCCTGGGCTTTAATGAGACTCTTTAACTCCCCCAAGCCCGTCTGCAGGTTACAGCCTTATCTGGGGACCCTCGTTTTCCACCCTGGCTACACACCCTGTGAACAATCGCCTCTCGGATGCTTGAAAGGAGAGCGAGCGCCCGGTTTCTGCTGAATGCCCGTCTCAGTTCATCCAAGGCTGGCGGGCTTTTGATGGCCACAATACAAGTTACGCCCAAAGAGTGTCTCTTTGGTCAGATCTACAACGCTTGGCTTCACGTTTGCAAGTTAAACGGGCAGAAACCCGGCTGAAACTCCCACGCCAGACGCCAGGGACACTTCCCTCCACCCTGCTCAGGGCAGAACTGGGGAACGGGCCTGGGCAGGGGGAGAAAAGAAGGGAGGGGAGTTGTTAGGAGGGGGCGCTGGAGGAGTCCTGATTCTCAGCCGCCCTCTAGAAGAAGGGGGGGGGGGCGCACCATTTTCTCTGGTATTTCTCTTTTTTTTTTTTTTTTTCATTTTGCTTTGTTGGCAGATTTACCCCCCCCCGCCCCCGAAATGAGAGCATTTTCTCCTTCACCTAGGTAGCTGCTTTCCTCCAGCCCCTGAAAATGTGACTCCTTCATAAAATCAAAATTTATGATTATTCAAATGTTGGGGACTGTGAAAAGAGAGGAAGAAAGAGAGAAAATTAATATTGCAGCTGTTCTTCTGATTAATGAGAGATAATTGCTCATGAAAAGTCACCCCTGTGGCATTTTGTTGTCTCCTGGATCTTTGTTCTTTTCCACTATTATTGAGGACTTTCTCGAAGACTAAGCGGTTCTTTTCAATTTTGGGGTATTCAGAAAGGGTTGCCTGGTTACCGAGAATGGGGAAATCTCGGGCTATATCGGGTAAGATGTGCCACAGACAGCAATATCACAATGCCACTCGGAGAGAGGGATGGATACAAGTTAACGATGCGCTTTCAGTAAAACATTCATAGGCTTGTTCACGCTTTGATAATGACCTCATTAAAGGGAGCTGGGGGCAAGTAAGTCCTGTCTCCTGTTTGTATTCGGCTAACAAAACCCAGCTTTGAGATCATTCATCGCTTTGGAAACTAATATGAAATCAATGTAAGGGAAGCAAATAAATCCGAGGCGGCCCCGCCAACTCCCGGGCTGTCCCGCCTTGCTCACGGCCTGGGTTTGGGGCAGAGCCCTGTGGGCAAACGCTGAAACTGGGAGGGAAAAAAACGACTAGGGATGGAGGGGGGCGCTTTGGGGGGCTCAGAGGGAGGGGCAAAGTGGGAGTTACAGCCAGAAAAAAACGGCTGAGCACTTCAGCGGGTCAGAACTCTAGAGCCTGTTGAATAAGCAACGCTAAGTCCCCACCCTCTCCTTTCTCTGACTTTGCCCCTGAGAGGAAAGAGGAAGACAGAAGGGAATATGGGGTTCAGGTCCGGTGTGATTCCGGGTTGGGGTGAAGTACTGGAAGGCTTTTTGAAAGCTACAACCAAGAATTCAAATCTCAAGTTTGAGCTGGGAGGAAACTGCTCATCCAGGCTCAAGTTGGGGAGTCCAGGGGCAGAAGGCGGCACCTCTGAACCGCTTTGATTTTTTTCTCAGTTGAGGGTAAGGGTGGGGTGTCCAGACTGGGCAGGGGTTGGGGATGGACAATTTTGTTACCTTTGAATTTGTGACATTGTCTTGCACTCAAGGAAGACAAAGCCATTCCCTGTCATCCTGAGGAAGCGGGAGAAAAATCAAAGGATCCCCCCCCTTAAAAGAACTAATTTTCTCCTTGAATTATGAAAGTAATGGCTTAGGTAACAGCCTGTACTCTGTACCCGACTGCTTAATACCAAATAAATCCTTCCACGTGGCTCCCCGAGTCGTGGCAATTAGAGCTCATTATAGGCTCATAAGAGCTCTCATTTCAGGGATTACTTAATGGACGATGAAATTTTATCGGACAGAATCACTGAGAAATGAAATTGTGCAGCAGTGGGGCACCATGGGGGCACACCAACGTCTTCCCAGGGTCCCCTTCTGCTCTGAGCCGATTTGAGGTGCTGCTGTTCTGTGGAAGGTTCTAGCAGGGCAGGGAGAGATGCAAAACTGCTCAGGGCCTTGGAAGGTAGGCTGGGGGGGGGGGCGTTGGCAGCATAGTCGGACCTGCTTCTGAAGGCGGGCTGGAGTGGAGGAAAGGAGAGAGAGACAGACAGACAGACAGATGGGGAGACACCAAGGGATCCAAAGGGAAGTAAAGAGAAGTCTAAGAAGAGAAAGACTTTAATGTTGAAAAGGGCCCCTCAATACTTGCTTCTATTGGGCTTAAGCAATTAACCAAGTACCCTAATAGTCAAGTTTCTCAGACATGGTCTGCTTTTCGCCTCAGTTTGGCCCCAAGCTGCTGCTCCCCTTGCAGCCCTAAGCAACCCCATGAGCCTCTCACTTTTCTCAAAATTCCTTAGCATTCCAACCCCATGTTTCTGTAGCCAGGTATAAATTTAGTTATATTCAAGCTTTGTAATTAGGATTCTCCAAAATAAAATGGTCCTCACCTAACAACAACTTCCAGCACATTAGCATAGCTCTTCCTGTGAGCACACCAAGAACCACTGGGATCATTGTGACCCAAACCTTCAGCCTAAAATAGATCTTGGGTAACCTTTACCTAGCCCAAAGGCAGAAATAGGATATATATACATATATATGCAAAGTGAACAAGTAATATATATTTTATTTATATTTTCAAAATCGTTTAAATATATAATTTGAAATATATACATATATGTATATAGTACCTGCAAAGTGAAGGGGATATCGTGTCATCTATTTGGACAATCTAGGCCTGTAAAAAGCACCCCATCATTAAGCCTCTCTTGATGGTGGAGCTCCCAGTTTTCTTTGGGGGGGCTGGAATGATCCCAGGGACTGCCTGGATTCTCCCCATTTCAGTGAGGTCCGGCTGAACCTGGCAGGCCAGGTGCAGGCTGAGCGTCTTCAATGGCTGCACAGGCAAATCTTGTGGTACAAAAGTAGTTACAGCTGAGCTGCCCTGAGTTAAGCCCTGAGACTCCTTAATTGTTGTCACAAGATGTTGGATTAACACATTTCTGGAATAGCTGTCTGTTTACACTCTGGAGACCCACCGTCCACTAACCACTTTCTAATTGAATTCTAATCACATTCAAATAGCTCAATAACCAGCCTCAGCTGCAATTCATAAAACTTTAATTGCCATCCATAAATCCTGGGCTCCCCAGAGCGGGGCATCCCTACAACCCAATTACACTTCTCTAGCAGGCAAGAGAGATTGTCACAGAGAAGGAAAGGAAAAAGGAGACAGAAAGAGGACAGAGAGACTGCCATGCCTCCAGCTGAGAAGCCGGTGCTCCCCTAGGATTTGAGCACTTGGTTCTCACAGGTGGAAGAAGTCCTGTCCCCAAATTTCTTAGCACCACTGTGAAGTTAGGCCTGAAGTTAGCTGTTTTGGAAAATAGATCGGATTTGTAGCTGCTGCGCATCCTTCCTACTTCAGACAGGTTTTTCTCAGGGGAAAGGAGAGAGCTGTCACCTTGCCTTCCCCAAAGATGAACAGCCCCTATCTTGGGAGCCAACCTCTCTCACAAAGTCACTGGTCCACAAGTCTTCCACTGGACCTGTAACCGTGGATAGATTTCCTTTTCCAAACCACTTCTCCCATTGAGGCTGGATTCCTTGAACGGCTCAATTTCCTTTATCTTTTTGGGATTTTAAATGAGCGCAGAGGGGACAGTGCTTCCTGGTTAGTCTGCAAGCTGCCCCAGATCTATAGAATGCAAAGACACAGGAGATAGGGGAGGGGTACCCAGAGCAAAGGCCTTCCAACCCCTGCCCAGTCTCCTGGAGGGCTAGGGCTTGGGTACTCTCTCCAAAATCTTTGGATGGATTTTGTAGGGCTGGCCTGGACATGTAGTGATAGAACCATTTGGAGAAAGAAGAGTGGCTGACTTCAACATCTCTCTCTGTCAAAGGGGGAGCTGCCCATTAGAAAGGGGCACAAAGAAGGGTCATTGATCTGAGTAGCCCCAAGTGCTAAGGCATTTTAGAGCTTCTCAGAATCAGAATGAAAAGCTTGTCAGCTTCTTACCGGGACGCCTCACTGTTAGGCCCCGGATCCCTCACGAACTAGCCACCTGAATGACCTTGGCCAAGTGCAAAAGCTGGGGGACTCTGAGTGTGTGCATGTGTGTGTCTGTGGCCTAAGCCGCGCTCCGGGATTGGGCTGCCGCCAGTCCTTTGCCCGCACAATCCTGCTCCAAACTGCGGGCCTCACTTTACCGCGCCGCAGCCACGGCTGGCACACAGGGGCGGGGAGCACTGGGCGTCCCCGTCTAAAAGGCCTCAAAGTCTCCACCTGGTGCGCCTTGCGGCCGGGCTCGGGGAAGAGTTGGGCTGGGGCCCAGGCTAGAGATGGGGTGGAATGGAGGGTGCAGCCCCGATTTCTCGGGAAAGCGTGGAGAAAGAGGGGGAGGAGGCCGGCCTCCCCGCGAAATTAACAAAACCTACATTTTGCAAAGTCTCCCCCCTCCCCCTCCTCCGAGTTATTCCCTACCGCGCTCCCGCCCCTCCTCGCCGCTGGTGTTGTGACTCGGGCAGCCTATCCCGAGGGTGGGGAGCTGCGGAGGAGCCCGAGCCCAGCGGTACTCGGCAGCGTCACGTGCCGGGGTGGGGGCTATAAAATCCCGGAGCCAGGGCGCCGGGCGGGGGACGTGAGGACTAGCCCTCTCCAGGGACCCCTTTGTTCGCAGCCCAGACGCCGACACCTCCGCGTCCCCAAGGGCTTGACCGCCCGCATCCGCGCCGCCCCGTGAACAGGAGAGGGGAGGGGGCGCCACGCCGGCCGGGCCCTCCGGCCACCCGCCCCGCCCGTCATGTCGCGCTCCTTCTATGTGGACTCGCTCATCATCAAGGACTCCTCGCGACCCGCGCCCTCGCTGCCTGAGCCGCACCCCGGGCCCGATTTCTTCATCCCGCTGGGCATGCCGTCCCCGCTGGTGATGTCCATGTCCGCGCCCGGCTGCTCGTCCCGCAAGAGCGGCGCGTTCTGCGTCTGCCCGCTCTGCGTCACTTCGCACCTGCACTCCTCTCGCGGGCCGCCGGGCTCCGGCGGCGGGGGCGCGGGGGCCGGGGCGGGGGCCGGGGGCGGCGGGGCGGCGGGGACCTCCGGGGCCTTGCCCCTGCTCAAGAGTCAGTTCTCTTCGGGTCCTGGGGATGCGCAGTTTTGCCCGCGCGTGAGCCACGCGCACCACCATCACCACCACCAACCCCAACAGCCTGGCTCGGCGGCGGCGGCGGCGGCCGCGGCGGCTGCGGCGGCGGCCGCGGCGGCCTTGGGGCACACGCAGCACCACGCACCTGTCTGCGCCGCCGCCACCACCTACAACGTGGCGGACCCGCGGAGATTCCACTGCCTCACCATGGGTAGGGCGGGGGCTTCGGGCACCTGCGCGCCGCGCCTTCTCGCCTCTCCGGAACAAACTTTTCCGCTGTGGAGAAAGTGGGAGCTTGGGGGGCGGGGTGGGAGGGAGGAGGGGCTTCTAGTATAACTGGGAAGTGGTCCCAAGAAGTTCCACGGCGGTGGAAGTTAGCTTGCCAACCTCTCCAAGCAGGCTGGTGCGCTTCATTCCTGGTCCCCAAGTATTCCGTAATGTGGGGGCCTCGGGGACATCGAACTTGAGGGTTGAGTAACTGGCTGAGGGTTGGGGTGGGTGTGTTTATGGCGTTTGGCGTCGGGCCTGGCTAAAGCGTCTCGATGCTTTTGGCTAAGCTTGACTGCCTCTGCCTCTCTGCTAGGCCTGAAGGGAGGCGATCTGGCTGCGCAAGCCCCCAGACCCCCTTCAAGCCTCTGACTTGACTTCCTTTGGGCGCCTCTGTCTTTCCGGGCTAAGGAACGCGGTGATGGGAAGGGGAAGGGGAAGGGGAAGGGGAAGGGGAAGGGGAAGGGATGGATACAGGTGTTTGGCTGAGCTTCCCGGACGGGTGCTTGAGAGGCATCCTTTCCAAGGGATGGCACGCGGGGTGGCGGCGCGATTCTGGAGAATGACGTCTCTGCCCTTTCTCGGCCCGCGTGCAGGAGGCCCGGACGCCAGCCAGGTGCCCAACGGCAAGCGGATGAGGACCGCGTTCACCAGCACGCAGCTCCTGGAGCTGGAGCGGGAGTTCTCTTCCAACATGTACCTGTCTCGGCTCCGGAGGATCGAAATCGCCACGTACCTGAACCTATCGGAGAAGCAGGTGAAAATCTGGTTTCAGAACCGCCGGGTAAAGCATAAGAAGGAAGGGAAGGGCGCGCAGAGGAACAGTCACGCGGGCTGCAAGTGCGTCGGCGGCCAAGCGCACTACGCGCGCTCCGAGGACGAGGAGTCCCTGTCGCCCGTCTCTGCCAGCGAGGACAAGGAGATTTCCCCCTTGTGAGCGAGGGCCGCCTCCCCCCAGGACCCACTCCGGGGAGCCCCCCCAAAGCAAAGGGGGAAGGCGCCCAGGGGTCAAAATCCTCGCCCATCCCGAGGTTCCAGCCGAAGGACCGCGCGGCGCGCTCGGGACGCACAAGCCGGGCCTGACCCTTCGCGTCTACTCTTGGACCTGTTTGTTTAGTGTTCCACTCTCAGTAATAGAGTTTTAAAATGTAAATAACTTAGACTCAACCCAGTCTTGTCATATAAGAGAAAAAAACAGCGTTGGTTTACGTTTAGCACTGTATGTTTTTTGTTTGTTTGTTTGTTTGTTTGTTTTTTAAAGAGCTTGCCATTTTCCCTCCCCTACTGTCTTACAGAACCTGATAAGAACACCAGGCTTCTTGATTATTCCCTGTTTAAAATAAAAGTATTGATTTGTGAATAATTTAGAAAAGTAAACCCTGTAAGTCTTGCTTTCTGAAAAATTTCCCCTGGGAGAGTTTAAAATCCAAGCGCTGGAACTCCTTTTTATGTGAATAGTTTTATATAAAATTTATATTTATATTTATTTAAATAAATGAAACAAAATCAAGGTTTTGAATTCATGCTGTTTGCTCTCACCACCTTCCCCTGTCTCCCTCTCCCCCATGAACAGGAAAAAAGTGTCTGTGAATTTAGATGGAAATGTTGACTAAAACTTGGTAATGTGGGTCTCTCGGTTGAGGGAGTTTGGGGCTCTGGGATTCCTGTGTGACAGAAACTTCTGCAAAGGAGACACCTTCAGTCAAGATGCCACCTACCAGGTAGTACAGCCCACCCTCTGAATAGCCAACCTCCTCACGGTTGACTGCAAATCACTCCATTTACGGTGATGCTGACAATTAACGACAGGCCAACCTTTTAATTTATTTAGCGAGAAAAGATGAAAATCCCTTACCTAGTATTTATTTTCGGTGGCAGTCCCCCTTTTATTATTCTTCCTCATCTCTCTTAGTCCTGAAAACTGAATTATGGGGAGGAATTTGAATAGTTGGAAAAGTTCTAGAAAGAGCAACAATCCATCAAAGCAGGTTATAAGCAAACATGGAAACTTACAAATAATGTTGTAAGTGACTAGAAACATTGCCACGGGTTGTTCCTCTCGCTAAGAAATTAGCTGGTTTTCATCAATGCCAAGAAAACAAAAGGTTACATTCTCACTTTTCTTAAATAGCTCAAAGGTGCCTTTGGACTCTCGTTTTTATTTTATTTTTTCTGGCCTCCCTAACTTTAACCTAAATTGTCTCCTCTCTAGTACCTCTCTTCCCACCCATCCTTGCAGAGTTAATTTCTGCAAGCCTGTTCCTGGAGGAGAGTGTGGCTGTGCCCTCCAGGGCAGCCCGGCGCTCCCCTCAGTGCTGCCAGACCCTGTCATCTAGGAGAGAAGTGAAGCTGGAAAATGGGAACTAAAAGAGGTCATTTTCTGCAACCTGAATCTCACTAACATCCACTGGTGTCATTACTGATTATTTTCTGTAAAGAGTCCACCCAAGAGGTCAAACCATAGGAACTTTTTTACAACACACAGGTAGCGACTTCTAGGTCCGAATTACTTCGGGTCTGTAGTAACTGAAGCCTCACCAGGTGGGCCTGGGGCTCTAAAACTGAGGTGGGGGCGCTAATTTGGGAAGGAGGGGAAAGGAGGGGGGATGTGACCTTGGTTTTCCTTCCCAGAGCCTCTCTCTCTCTCTCCCTCCCCCTCCCTCCCCTTCCCCACAGGACTAGGAAATCCTTTCAGACCCTGGAGGCCTGTCAACAATTCCAATTCGGGCGCCGGCCGGGAGAGACCAGAGGGGGAGAGCACTGGCGGTGCGCCCCTGAATCCCGACCCGGCGCCGCTTTGTGCAGCGACGCGGGCCTGGCCCTGCGCAGTGGTCACCGGCCGCCAGCTCGCCCTGCCGGGGTCGGGAGGCTGAGCGCGCAGAGCCTCGGCCCCGCGCCCCGCCCGCCGCGGTTTCTGGGGATCCCGCCTCACTCCTCCCCAGTGGACGGGCCTCTGGGGCGCGGGTACGCCGGCCGGAGGCAGCGGGTGTCCAGAGGCCCAGAACGCGCGTTTAAGGAAAATTACTGCTCAGGAAATACTGAGAAGGGTAAAGAGCCCCCGCTGCCCCTTTCTGCCCTCCTGCCCCAAACTAAGCCTCCCTCCTACCCCATCCACACGGGGCCGGCCCCTCCGTCGCCCTGCGCTCGGGCCTGTTCTCCCCCCCCCCCCAGTCCCCGCGTAGTTGGGGCAGAGCCTCTGCCTCGCCTAGCCCCTGGCCCCTGGCCCCTGGCCCTGCGCTCGGAGCGCACAGCCACCCGCTGACCACCCGCCAAAGGGACAAGGCACCAGCCCTCCTGACTGGGTTTGAGCTGCTTATGCGGCCTCAGTTCCTCTGCCTCCTGCCTTCGGGGAAATAAGAAAGAGAGAATAAACACAGACCCCCCTCCCCAAGCAAAAAGATGCGGGCAAAATTCCTACCTAGACATTGGACATTCTCCAAAGAATGTTCTTCAGGGTTTTCAGGGCGGGGTTGAGGTGGGGTGGGGGGGAGAGGGGGTGTCATCTTTGTTCTAGGACGTTCGTGCCCAGGGGACCTTCTTATCGCTTTCAGAGTGAATCATGAGGTCTTCTTGTATACTAGAGTGGATTTTTCACCCCCCCAACCCCCCCCCCCCCCATCAGTTACTGTTTTTGAAGTTTGCAAATCAGAATAAGACTGTAAATGTGCCTGCTTTCTAAGTCCTCCAGTTTCTCCTTAGGTTAAGAACACCTATGCCAACACTCAGACACAGACACTCTGCTAGCCAATCTTGATACGAAACACTCCAGTAAAGTGTCTCAAACAGGTTTATCAAACAGGAATGTTTAAGATGTGTGGGGTCAGTGTTTCTACCTGCAAAGCACTAGATGCTAGCTTTTCAATATGCCCCCTCTTGAGAAACAGAACTCTGTTCCCACAAAACATGGGCTCTTGGGGGCTTAGAGACGCATCATGGAAAGAGAGAAAGGGAATGAAAATGAGAATTAGAAATCGGGGCCTGGCTCCAGTAAGAGAAAAGAAGTGAGCAGCAAGGGCCATTAGTGTAGCTGAGCCCACCTCTTTGAGAACAAGACCTGGTAGCTTTAAACAGGAAGAGCTGGAGGGTGGGGGATGGAGATAGGGAAGGATGACTTCCTGCCCCTTTGTCCCGACCCAGTCCAGACTTCAGAGAAAAGAGGAGGGGTAAAGACCTTTCCCCATTCCCCTCCCACTCAGTGACCAACACACACCCAAGGCCAAGGGCCCAACACTGGTGGTGGCGCCCAGCAGCCCATCCCTAGGGTGTCCATGGGCTCAGGTGATAGAGACACTGGTGATAATAGGGCCCTGCCCCCCCCTATTCTTAAGTGGTCTTCACAGCTTAGTTCCCAGCCACCCCATCCCTCCAAGGACATCTAAGAATGTGTTAGGAGAAAGAACTTTGGATGTGAAGTCTTTGATTTCTGGCTTCCGCCTCCCTTTCTTCAGTCCCACTCCCCACCAATTCTGCCCTTGGATATCTGGTCAGGATTAGAAATGCAGTTTGCTTGGCCCACCCTGACTGTGGTCTGGGAATTGCCACCAAGGTGATTGCTCTAGTTAAAAGAGGCCACAGCCTGGCCGGGCGTGGCTCAGCGGTTGAGCATCGACCTAGGATCCAGGCGATCGGGGTTCGATTCCCGGTCAGGGCACATGCCCGGGTTGCAGGCTCGATCCCCAGTCTGGGGCGTGCAGGAGGCAGCTGATCAATGACTCTCTCATCATTGATGTTTCTATCTCTCTCCCCTTCTCCTTTCTTCTCTCTGAAATCAATAAAGATATATTTAAAAAAAAAAAAAAGAGGCCACAGAGGGCATACGTGTATACGTGTACGTACATGCATGCATGCATGTGTATGTGTGATGTATGTGTACACATGTATATGTGTACGTGTAAGAGAAAAATAACTCCATTGGTGGTGGTCATGGTGTAAAAAGAGAGCTATTTTCACCAGGGTTCTTTGTTTTTGCTTTTCCTATTTCTACCTTTCCGGCAGGTTCCACTCATTTTTCATGGTACTCCTTGTGGGAGATTTCTTGGAGGGAGGTGGGAAGGTGCTCAGAGCTGGGTTGGGGGAAGGGGTAAAAAGCCGAACATTGAGGGGAGACTGGAGAGAGCTCTCGGCTGGATCTTAGGCCAAGCCTTAAAGGTGTGAGAGGGAGCAGGATGGCACTTCCAACAGAAGTCACTTGCTAGAGGAAACTGGGTTTAAAGGAGCAATTATTGCTTTAAAAGGAGCTCCTCCGGACTGGCCAGGCATGGTTCAGCCATTAAGCATCGACCTATGGTCCAGGACGTTGAGGTTCGATCCTGGTCAGAGCACCAGCCCGGGTTGTGGCCTCGATCCCCGGGGGGGGGGGGCATGCAGCAGGCAGCTGATCAATAACTCTCATCATTGATGTTTCTATCTCCCTCTCTCTGAAATCAATAAAGGCATATTAAAATAAATAAGAGGAGCCCCTCCTGCCCTCTCAAAACAAAGCCACTCTCCTAGACGTGAATGCCACTCAGTGCGCCAAAGCAATTGTTCCCATTTTCATTATTCACAGGGAATCTTTGTATGTACCTGTTAAGGTGACAGACCTCTTGAAAGGGAACATTTTCCCCCATGCCATTAAACGGTGCATTTACTATGCTTCTATTAACATAATTTAATATAAATCTATTTTATACATATTTAGGCTCACATTACTAAAAATTGAGCCTCTGGGGGAAAAGTACCTACATCTCTTTCCTAAATTAGGTGGAATAGAATCCAAAAACTTGCTATTCTAAGCCAACTGGAAAAATTTTAATTGGAGACATCTTCTGTATTGTCTTTTGTTACTGGTGAGAGCATGAAGAAAAGAGGCAGTTTGTCTCACAGAAATTCCACAGGGATGCACGAAGGGCTCCTGTCCTCAAGGCTCTGGGTAGCTCAGTTGGTTAGAGCATCTTCTAGATGCACCAAGGTTGTGGGTTAGGTCTCCCAGTCAGGACACATACAAGAAGCAACCAATGAATGCATAAATAAGTGGAACAAGAAATCTCTCTCTCTCTAAATCAATAAAATGGAAACATCAACAACCAGGAATTTAAAGATATCTCTTAGGAACAGAATGGAATCAGAGCTCAGGTGAAAAAACTTTAAACCAACCTTGACTCATATTTGGAAGGAAGTGTCTTCTGTTTGGGGAAAGAAAATCTGAAGCCTGAGACCTCACAGTCCTAAAAACGACTCCATGTGGAGATAGATATCCTTGTCTGTCCCCGTAGCTGGACTCCTTGTTCTCAAGTGCACCCTCTAAAATTCTGGTCATCTCATTGTCTCTGAAAATACTGTTTTGTATGCCCTTCTATTGATGTCAATGCCTGCCCTTCTGCACTGGGCATTGCTTTTCTTCAAGCCGAGCCCTGTGTTTTCCCGGACCTTTGTCGGACCTTTGTTGAGCCTTCCAAATCCCAAACCCAGGAAGGCCCCAGGGACTCCTCTGAGTGAATCCCGACAGATCGGAAGTGTGTGCTGTGTGCTTAGGAAAGTAACTAGTTTCAGATTAATGAAGCAGTGACAATTTCAATCTGCTTAAAGGCGGAGGTTGGCACTGCCCAGGCCTGAGCGTGGGGAGCTCGCCAGGCTGGGCTTTATATTGTCCGCTTTTCTGAAGAGCAGACAAAGATGGATAGAGAGACATTGAAAAGCAGGGGGCGTATTTCAAACAGTCCCATAAAGAGGGCTGTCACTTTAAGACAAGAACCATAGTGCTTTGATGACTTTGTATTAGCTGCCCCATTTCAAATAAGGAACTCGAGTCTCTAGTGAGAGGGAGGGAAACGGAGAGAGGGAGAGGGAGAGAGAAGGAGGGAGAGAGAACAGAGGAGGCAGCAATATTTAGCCCGTGTGAGCACTGCAGCGGGACTAATTCTTAGGCAACTACTCGATTTCTAAAGTTCATGGAGAAACAACAACTCAAGCAGGTGCAGAGGGAAAAAAAGGCAGGTGGGAGCTGCTGCTGATGGGAAAGGCTCCCTGCCCGTGGGCCACAGCCGGCTCTGGGGAGCTGAAGCCAGCTCGGCCTCAGTTTCCTGGGAAGGGCTGGAGCAGGACGCTCGGCCCCGTGGGCCCCAGACAGCTGAGGATTATAATGGAAATTTTTGAGAGCACGAAAGAGAAAGAATAAGGAAAGAGGGGGGAAGGCAGGCCCTTGGAGGCCACCTTCACAAAGCCTAATTTAAATTGGGGTCAAGCAGCAGCAAGCCACCTCCCCACTTTCCTCCTTAATTAATTAATGACCACAATTAATTATTAGGGTCTTGCATCTCAAGACTTCAAAACGCCTTCAACAGGGATGGTTGAGATACTTGAGCCAGACCCATGGTTTCTAAGAGAAGGGAGCCGAGAGTTGGAGGTGTGCGGGCCGGCTCGGGTCTCCCCTCGGTCTCCGTATCTGCGCCCCTCCAGGTCTCTCCCTGCCTACTTTTCTCTGCCTCTGTCTTTGTCACTTTCTGTCTCAGTTTCTCCCTCTCTCCCTCTCTCTCCCTCCCTCACTCCCTCCTTTGTTCTCCGGGACCAATTCCCCACCCCCCTCCCCTGGCCCTGGCTCAACTCTCCCAACGTCAGGACCCTCGCGGTCCCTGGAGGGGAGAGGGTGCCCGCGCTTCGCCCCCACCCAGGGCGCCCGCGCCTTGGGGTCCCGCCGCGCGGTCGGTGGCCAGAAGGGAGCGGGGTGATTTCACCTGCCGCGTCTAGAGTTAGGGGCAGCTTAGATTTCCTTCCTGCCAAAGAAACTTTTTTTTTTTTTTTTTTTTTTAGGGGACGGGAAGCGGGAGCGGGAAGGAGATGGCGCGCCAGCTTTGAAGCCGGCGAAAGGGCTCCCGCGGCAGCGGCGCTGGAGGGGAGGCGTTTAGTCACTGTTTCATTAGGCACTATTTGAACCTTGCAACATGTGGTAATTTCTGGGGCAAGCTGAAAAGGGGGGATTATGTAGGAGGGACACAAGGAAATTAGCGAACGGTTAATTTAACTCGTTTTCTGCTAGACTTTTCGATACATTCCTAATTGACTGAGGGGCAGGTGAAGCTCCCGCCCCATGCAGGCTCATTCACGGTGGGAATAAATGGTTCTTTTTCAACTCACACTGTTCACAATATATCATCAGGGAAAAGACATGCAATGAATATGTTGATTTTTTTTTTATTAATGGAATTACTCCCCTGCCACGCAGGTGTGAGGGTAAAAACCTATACTGCAATGAAATAAGATTAACAATGAAATTAGAATTTTATTAGCTTTCTATGTCACATAGACCTGGATTTGAACTGTCAAAACAAGCAACAAGAAAAGATCATCTGAAGGCAGCCCTGCCAATCAACCAGGAGAAACGGAGCAGCGTGGTATCCAAACCGCTGCGGCTTCCAGCTCCTTGGGCGCCTCCCTCGGTCCGCGTGCGGTTGGCAAGAGCGCGGGGCCCCGGGGGTAACCGCCGGGTCTCTGGACCCGCAGGTAGTAACCGAAAGCATCGCTGGGACGCGGGAGGCCGCGCGCAGAGCAGGCTCCGCCGAGGGCGCCGGGGCCCGGGGGCCCAGGCCGCCGAGGGGTCAGCCGGAGGGGCCGGGCCACCGCAGCCCGCAGGCCTCGGGCCTCGCGTCTTCTGGAGCAGCTGCCCGGGCCGGCCGTGACCCGAGGGGATGGCAGAAAAGTCGGGACGCGGGGCTGGAGGCGGAGCAGGGCGCCCCGTGGAAACCACACTGAGTTTTGTTGCCGGGGGCCGCGGGAGCGTCCGCGCTACTACCTGGGTCTGGCAGGCGCGGAGGTGCCCTATGCAAATGGTTCGCTGTTAGGCGAGAAAGAAATACTTCAAATGGGCCTTTGTAACCTTCTATAGAAAATCGAGGTACTCTGCATGACAAAGCACAATTAAGCTTTCTATTCAGGAGTTCTGCAGCTGGTAGCCCACTGGGAAAGTGGGAGGAAACGCGAATATATTAATAGTGCGGCAAAAGTTTTTTTGTGTGCGTGTCCGGTTCTGGGGCGGGGAGGGAGAGGGGCGGTGGGTGGACCCGGAGAGGAAGGAGGCTCCGCCTTGACTCCCGGCCACCTGAATGACGACGCTCCTGCCCACGTGGAAGGCCCTCTAGCCTGGCGGCCGGGGCGCCCTGAATCGTCTCGGCGACCCCCGCGCGCGGTGCGGGGCCCGGCGGACCCCGCGGGCACCAGCGCTGGGCCGGGCGGGACGCGTGCCCCAGCCTTGCCCCCTTGCCCCGGGAAAGCTGGGCCAACACCAGGCGCGGCTGTTGGTGACGCGCGCGGAAGGCAGGCTTGGCCCAGAGGCCCGGGCAGGCAGTGCGCGCGGGAGCGCGGGAGCGCAGGAGGGGGGCGCTGCCACGGGAAACGCGTGGGAAGGGCAGAGCCAAGTTTTCAGTTCAACTCCAAGTTTCTCCACACTCCTCTCCCATCGTTGAGGTTCATTTCCTAATCGTTCATTTTTACACTCCCCAGAAAGAACTTTTTGCTTCCTAGCCAACTTGGCTACTCTCCATTTGCTCCTCTAGATCCATTTCCACCCTCCCCTGTCCTGCTTGGTACCCGCAGACACTGACCTCTGCGGATTGTGTTATTTCCTCTACTAGCCGCATCACCTGCAGCTTCTTGCCTCTGGCTTCCACCTGGGTTTGGTGAATGAGTGGCACTGCAGACAGGAGCACAAGCCCAGGAGAGAGAAGCGAAGGTGTATTGACTGTTTCTGGGGGTGTTCTCTAGAAATTCCGTTTCTCTCTGAGAGCCTCTTATCCAAGTTTCCAGCTCTTAACCAGGCTCCCCCTGTGACTTCATAGAAAAGAGTGGAAATGTCTTCCAGCTTCTAATAGCCCTTAAGTGCATCAAAATTCTTGTTAGTCCCCCCAGCCTTACGCACATCTCTGCAAAATAGTCAATTCATTGAAAAGTTTCTCGAGAGATTCTAGCCCAGAGTAGTTGCCTGGTGGCTGACCAGCCATGTTATGCTTGAGTCAATTCCTTCTTATAATGGCAGGTCAGTTGTCTCCTCACTTTTGCTGGGACAACTCCTTTGAGAGGAGCTCCACACTCTAGCCCATTCCATTTCAGACAACTTTGACCATTAGGAACCCTTCCTTGTGTCATGGGTGCTGCCTAGTTCTCTCCCCATGGAGCTTCTAGATGTTTGCCGCCTTCCCTATTCCCAACTGTGAGGTTCATGATGACAGTAATGGCACCTGTCACTTCTGCATCCTCAGCATTCATCACAACGCCCAACACATAGTAGATGCTCAGTAAGTACTAGCTGAGTCAATGTATCATTGTGCTTCCAGGTCTCCACCAGGTCTCTCATGGAAGTTAGAAATGGCTATATTTCGTCATTGCTGTGTATACACACACACACTATATGTATATATATGACTAGAGTAGAGTGAGTGTATCTTTGGATGGGGAGGGGGAGGTCAGAGTGGTGATGGGGTGGGTTCTGTTGGTCATAATAAGGACTTGGACTTCGATTCTGAGTTCACTGGGAAACCTTTGGAGGATTTTGAGCAGAGGAGTGACATGCTTTAACTTATGACTAATCAGGATGAATTTGGCTGCTGTGCTGAAAGAAGCAGGAGTGTTAAGATGGGCATGTGGCTGACCTCTCTGTGTTTATGGCATCCCTCCAAAGCCAGAAGGATAGGTGACATTTAGATGTGGCCTTAAAACAAAAGTCAACATGCATCTCTTGAGGAGAATCTGAAGAAAATGGAAATGAAACAGACAAAAGTTTAACCTTTGAGGCACTTAAGAAGTAGAAGGTATTGAGTAGCAGGTCTGGATGCCCCCGGGAATTCTCAGAAGAGGATGGCTCAGGACAAGAGGAGTGGGGAGCTGATGCCAGCAGAAAATTGCTCAGGAATGCACAGATTCAGATTGATACCTGTCCCGGCCAGGCGTGGCTCAGCGGTTGAGCATCGACCGAGGATCCAGGCAATCGGGGTTCGATTCCCAGTTAGGGCACATGCCCGGGTTGCAGGCTCGATCAATGACTCTCTCATCATTGATGTTTCTCTCTCTCTCTCCCCCTCCTTTCCTCTCTCTGAAATCAATAAAGATATATTTAAAAAAAAAAAAAGATTGATACCTGGAATTCCAATTTCTGTACTTTCCATTGTTTCTGTTTTCTTATAATAATGAGTTTATCATTCCATGTATTTTTATTTAATCAAGTAAGACATAGTGAGTTTAATGAGTTTTGATCTTCCCAGACAGGAAGACCTGCCAATATTTCATAGGCAAGCAGAAAGAGGCACTAGAAGAGCCCTATTAAAATACTTTAGTCACTCTTGAAAATCCAAAGGCAGGTTCTTTTTTGCAAAGCTTTATTATCTTGTTATCAATTCCTCTCTTTGCTCAGTTGTCTTTTGTGATTACTCAATGATCAGGCAGCTTGTACAATGTACACGAGTCAGTTTTATGGGTCCAGCAGAGTGGCTGTTGCCTTGCCTGCATCGCTGTCAGGCTGCAATTGAGTTGTCAACATTTTTAAGCTGGCTACCTATTTACAATGTAAACAAATGCTTGCTGGCATCAAACTATTTTTGAATAGAGGATTTCTGCACACTCCTTTGACTAAAACAGCATCCTTAAAAAAGGATACAAAATAGTTGAGGTTTTATCAGATACATGAAAATTTAATTTGGTTGTGAGTTTTTTTGGCATAATAAAGAGTAAAGCAAAATTTTTGAGAGATCTGAGCTATTTCGTTGTCTTAATCAACAGATACATGCATGATTATAATAACATTACCATCTCCATGGATGTGGTTTCACTAGAAGTAAAATAATACATTTACTTTATATAATTAGAAGTTTACTTTCCTGAGTTTTTTTTAAATTTTTTTATTTTTTGGCTTTAAGGAGGAATAATTGACAAATAAAATTGTGTATATTTAAAGACTGTAGCAGACATTAAATCCTGACCAACTGACAGATAAGAAAGATAATCAGCCAAGCCATATTAGTGACTGCCTTCTCAGTGTCTATTGGGGTTCTTCCCTCATCCTAATAGCACCTAGACTTTGGGGAACCCACTCTTCCCATTGGAGCAGTCATGTACTTTGGGCAGTATGGACCCTCCCTCTAGCTATAAAAGTTGGCTTCAATTGCATAAATCCATCCATGAGTTTTTTGAGACTTCAAGGAGATCCCTAGTAATAGTACCTCTTCCTGGCCTAGATTCTGAACACCTTGAAAGATAAAGCATAGAGTAAATGTGAAGGTCCCAAACAGCACTTTTATTGACGTGAAGGCCAGAATAGGTCATGTGGCTCAGGTTTGTTAACCAAGTAGACTTACTAATACTCAACACCAAGTTATGCAGATTTAGGCACCCATCAGAGGCCACGATGGTAGGTCCTGCTACACATAGCAACAGAAGAGAGCTCCCAAAAGGAAGGGCAGAGCTGAGCAGAGCAGAGCATTCTGTTAGTCTTTACAAAATGCCCATATCAGATGAGAGGCTGGAGTTACATTAATTGAAGCCACATCAGGAGTGGGAAAGAAGCATTCTTCATAACAAACACCATCTCATCCCTCTTGCCACAATGATTGGTTCAGGGATGGCTAGTGACCCAGGTGTAAGCCAATCAGTCATTGGAAAATTTTCTATCCTCAGAAATTGGTTAGGATCACACCAATCAGAGAGAAGTGCAAGTGTTTGATACTGGGGAGGGGCCTTACAGAGACCTCTTGTTGTAATAATCACTTTGCTTCCATGGGGGAAGTCATCCTGAGAATGAAGCTAATGTGAAGGAGACCAGACCTGTGAAAATCAGGGAAATATAGAGTTGGAGCCTGATCAAAATTAGCCTGAAATATTCCCCAGGCTTTTTTATTTAAATGAACCAATAAATTCTCTTTATTTTTTTAAGCCAATTTGAATTAGATTTTCCATTATTATAACCAAAATTATCCCAATTGATACAGTATATCTCTTTTCTTTTAAAACTGGACACAAATTTTATCATCTCTAAGGTTTTTATAATTTGCCTCCTGTATATTTATATTATAGTTGTCTGCTGACAGTATTGAATTACTGTGGACTATAATTTTTGTGTACTAAGTTTTGTATAATATTTTGTATAATACAATTTTTGCACTTAGTTATAACTTATTAGTGTTTCCATAGTATATTTTTTCATTGTTTTTTCTTTCAATCTATTTGTGTCTTTATGTTTACAATGTGCTTTTTTGTAAACAGCATTTAGTTGAGTCTTGTTCTTAAAATCTAGTGCAATAATTTCTATTGGAGTGTTATGCCATTTTTATTAAATTAGCTGCTGGTATGTTTGGTTCAATGGTTGCTATTTTTTAAATTTTCATCTGTTCTTTTTTTCTGTGTTCTTCCTTTCCTGACTTTGTAATCAAGCTAGCTAAGTATTATTTAATATTCCATTTTATTTTTTCTATTGACTTTCTAGTAATACCTCTTGATATTCTTTTGAGTGGCTATTAGTCTAAAGATTGCAATATGCATTTTTAACTTATCTTTATTATACATTTCATAAACAGTGTGGAAAACTTACCATAGTTTAGTTCCATTTATTACCCTTCTGCCACTGCATTATTATTGTCATATATTTTTTTCTTCTATTACAACACATTGCCACTATATTTGCTGGTAAATAGTCTTCTCTAAAGAAAACATTTAAAAAGAGTATTTTATATTTGTTCACCTCTGTGACCTTACCAAGATTCCTGCAGATCCAGGCTTCCATTGGGAGTAATTTCCCTTTAGCCTGAAAAACTTCCTTTAGTGTTTCTCCATAGTACAGGTCTTCAAGGGACACATTCTTTGCTTCTGTCTTAAATTTTGCTTTCATTTTAAAAGGATATTTTCACAGGGTATAGAATTCTAGCCTGACAGGTTTTTTTCCAGATATCATGCTATTGTTTTCTGGCTTCCATTTTTTCTGATGACAAGTCAACCAACATTCTTATTTCTGTCCTCCTAAAAATTGTCCCTTTCCCTCAATCTGACTGCTTTTAAGATATTTCTATGTATAGTTTTTTTGTTTTGTTTTTATTGAGCTTAGTGTTTTACTGAGATTCTTGGGTGTATGGGTTAATTTTTTTCATGAATTTTGAAAAATTCTTGGCCATTATCTCTTCAACTATTTCTTTTGCCCCAGACTCTCCTCTGTTCCTAGATTCCAGCTTCCTATGTGCTAGATTATGTAATATTGTCGCCACAGGTCTCTAACTCTTTCTTGGTGTTTTTTTTCCCCCTTCTTCACAATTTTATTGTTTCTTCAGTTTGGGTAATTTCTATTGACTTATCTTGGGGTCACTGACTTGTTTCCTTGTGATATCTGTCTGCTATTAAGCTCATCCAATGAATTCTTTATTTTAGATATTGTAATTTTTCAAGTTCTCTCTTTTGAGTTTCTATGTTTCTGCTGAAATTCTCCATCTCTTTGCTCATTTTATCTATCCTTTTATCTAATATCATTAACATATTTTTAATAGTTATTTTACAATTTTTATCTGTTAATTACAACACCTGAGCTATCTGTGAGTCTGCTTTTATTATTTTTTCTATTGATTATGGATCATATTTTCACACTTTTCCACATATCTTGTCATTTCTTATTTTAGACATTTTGTTTGTGTTTGCTTGTCAATAATATTTATCTCTAGAAAAGGCAATTAATTCCCTTTCCTCTATCAGGAAGCTAGAATTGTGGGGGCTGATCTCTTTAGTCTAATCAGAATTTTTGATTGCCTCTTTAGTTAATGTCAACTCCGTTTACTTCTGGTATGAGATGTCTCAAGCATGATCAGGTCCCTCCCTCCAGCAGGGCTTTGAAATCTAAGTACCATGAAACAATGAGATCTCTGCTTTCTAGTCCAGTCATCAGTTTCTTATGCCACAAGAGTCAAATAGGTAACTTAAAGTCATGAAATCATCCAGATGGGGATTATTGTCATCTGGAGGCAGAGGGAGCCACAAATCAACTCTGTCCTCTTGGTACCATGCAAAGATTTGAGTTCAGGTTGTTAGATTCTCTTCTTCTTTTTTTTTCCCCTAGAAGAATCCCCAAAGTTCAGATCCTCCTGTAAAATTTCCCAATATCTTATGTTGTCAAATAATTCAAAATTCTTTCAAAGCATAGCATAGTCCTAACAAAATATATCTGTTCGCTTAATTCAGTCCATGGACCACCAGTTCTCAGTCCCCAATGTGGCCCAACTTCCTCAAATTAGATAAGAAATCGAATTTGTTCTTAACCTTAGTTTAGCAAAAAGGACTTTCTGAAGTTAAAACATTTTTTAATTCTTAGAAGTTTAAAATGTTTTTAATTTGGTTACCAGTTTATTATAAGGCCTTTTCATCAGAGATTTCACAAATGAGAAAATGTAGAAACTGCTCATATAATCACTTGTGGCACAATCAACTTTGGAGGGTAGTTATGTTTAAATATAGGTTTTCCACTGTGAAAACAGGTATATTAGTAGTAGTTCCAGATAATTAAGGACATAAACAAATTTTTAAAACCCTCTATCATAAGAGTTTTTATCCTATAACCGTATACCAATTTTGTCGTATTCCCTGAGAAACAACTATTTTTCCCCCCACAAGTGACTTCTGAGAGCATGGGATCTACCAGATAATAAGACTATGAGCATGTATTCCTGGCAAGTTTTGTTATATTTCAAAGTGACTTTTTTTTAATCCCTTCATACCCAGATCATATTTGCTATTTATAGAGACCCATTTGTTTTAGCTGCATACTTGTTTGGAATGACAAAGAAAGGGCCATCGCTATTTCTCCCTGCAAACCACCTTAATATTTCTAGTTCTCTAGATGAAGTTTCTCTAAACGAGCATGATGCTGGGTGCTGAAGTGCTATGTTTTACAGTTAAAGCCCCCAAATCATTCCTCCCCTTGAGCTCCTCCTCACATGCACACACACTCATCCCTCCCCACCTTCCACGTGCACAGGACCGCAGTCCTGCAACTGGCTGAAGAGAATGTATTTTATGAGGCATTTATTTCTCTCTCCAAGCTCTGAGAGAAAAACTGGCTAGCAGCCAATGGCCATTAAGAACTCATTGCTTGCCAAGCAGCTACTGCTACTTGTTCAAAACATATTCATAGAGTTGCCATTGCAACAACTTGGAAAGTAATTTAAAATCATACCATCATTTTCCATCCCCCAGCAACTTTACATCTCAATGCCTCACTGAACACTGCAGGAATAATCAAAGGATTCAGGTTTTTCTCGTTTAACTTGCAGGCTACAAGTTTGAGTGGCAGAGATGTAATGTTTTGGGAGGTTTGACTGAATGCCCTTTCCTCCTTCTGCCCCTACGTGCGGGCTTGGCCACATTCCCTTCTTTTCTTGCCTGTCACTCTCTTCGGCAGAGCTCTCCCTTCTCCCCTTGGATCGATGATCCCTTTATAGGGACAGTTTGCATCATCCAGCATCCTTTTGTGTGTGTGGTAAAATATACACATCAAATTTACCACATTAACTGCTTTTTTGTTTGTTTTTATCTTTGATTTTGGAACAATGTTGTATTTACTTAAAAGGCGCACAGGTATTGCAGAGAGTTCCCATATGCCCTTCTCCCAGGTTCCCCCAAGGTTAACATCTTGCTGTGTGGTTTGGATCTTATTGCATAGACTTAGGAGAGATTTGCTAAAGGATTCTCACCTGTAGATGCAGGAAAACGTTTGCAGACTCTGCGCTGCACTGGGCTTTGTTGTTTCCACCAAGTCTTCTCTCAGGGTAGGTGATTCTGTTTTATTTCCTTATTGGAGACATTATTTTTGCCCAAGACTGAGATGGGTTCTGCCTGATATTGTAAGGGTCTCTGCTCAAATGTTCCCCAAAGAGAAGCAGAGTCTAGTTTGTGTGTGTGTGTGTGTGTGTGTGTGTGTGTGTGTGTGTGTATTAGGGTGGAGGCATTTAAAGGGGTGCCTCCCAGCTGAGTGGACCCTGTCCTATGTTCATAGTAGTTTGCTAAGATAGCAGCTCTCATCCCTAATGGGCTCCACTGCCCACTCTAGGGCCCCAGTTTATTTAGAAAATATTTTTATTGTTGACAGTATTACAGCTGTCCCCCATTTCCCCTTTTACCCCTCTCTGCCCAGCCCCTACTCCTCCCCCTCCCCTCCAGGCCTTCACCACACTATTGTCTGTGTCCATGGGCTATGCGTATAAGTATATAGTTCTTTGATGCATATATTCTTTCTGATTGGTGTTTCAGATTTTTTTAGGATATATTCCCAGAATTGGATCACTGGGTCAAACAGCAGTTCCATTTTTAATTTTTTGAGGAGCCTCCATACTGTTTTCCATAGTGGCGGCACCAGTCTGCATTCCCACCCGCAGTGAAGTAGGGTGCCCTTTCTCCACACCCTCGCCAGCACTTGTTGCTTTGTTAACCGTAGCCATTCTAACAGATGGGAGGTGATATCTCATTGTAGTTTAATTTGCATTTCTCTGATGATTAGTAACTTTGAGCACTTAAAAAAATATATATCTTTATTGATTTCAGAGAGAGGAAGGGAGAGGAAGAGGGAGAGAAACATCAATGATAAGAGAGTCATTGATTGGCTGCCTCCTGCACGCCCCCGGTTGGGGATAGGGCCTGCAACCTGGGCATGTGCCCTGACCAGGAATCGAACCTCAATCTCCTGGATCATAAATCGATGCTCAACTGCTGACCCACACTGACTGGGCTGAGCATTTTTTTCATATGTCTATTGGCTATCTCTATGTCCTCATTGGAGAAGTGTCTATTCAGGTCCTTTTCCCATTTTTTTTCTTTTTAAATTTATCTTTATTGTTGAAAGTATGACAGATGCCCCCACCCCCCATTGACTGCCTCCACCCTGCTCACACCACTTCCCCAGGCCTTCCCTTCACTATTGTCTGTCCATGGTCTACGCATGTATGCATATAAATTTGTTGGTTAGTCTTTTACCACCCCACCCCTTCCCTCTGAAATACATCAGTCTCTTGTATGGTTCAATGTCTCTGCATCTTTTTTGTTCATCAGTTTATTTTGTTCATTAGATTCCACGTGTAAGTGAGATCATGTGATACTTGTCTTTCTCTGCCTGGCTTATTTCACTGAGCATAATACTCTCCAGGTCCCCCCCCATGCTGTCTCAAAGGGTAAGAGATCCTTCTTTTTACAGCTGCATAGTATTCCATGGTGTAAATGTGCCACAGCTTTTTTATCCACTCATCTACTGATGGGCACTTGGGCTGTTTCCAGATCTTAGCTATTGTAAATAACACTGTTATGAACACAGAGGTGCATATATTCTTTCTGTTTGGTGTTTCTGGCTTCTTAGGATATATATTTTCATATGCTTATTTACCATCTGTATGTCTTCTTTTGTGAGTTGTCTGTTGAGGGCTTTGACCCATTTTTAAATCAGGCTGTTTTCTTATTGTTGAGTTTTAAGAGCTCTTTGCATATTTTGGATCCATTTACTTTTGGGAGCCCCTCTCCGCATTATCTATCTGTTTGTTCATTCATTCATTAATTTAACAGATACTTATTTAGTATGTTACTCTATGCTAGATACTGACATAAGCACTTTACATTTAGTTCTCACAGCTTTCTAGAGGTAGGAACTATTATTACCTAATTTTACAGATATCTTACCCAAGGTCACACTTCTAGAAGCAATGAAGAATTTTTTTCTGGGCAGTCTCACTTCAGAAGGTGCTCAGCACACATTTCTTAGATAAGTGAATGATACCGATGCTTGTTCTATTTACGTTTCTGCCTTGTTTTCTCTGTTCGCTTCCCTTTTCCACTATCTCCCAGTTCCTCTTCCTTCTAATATTCCTCAACTTTGAGATCTCTTTACCTGATGAGAGATGGTTTCCCTTTCCTTGTTACTGTGCTTTGAAGCATAGGCTACTGTTCTCCAAATTGTCATCCTCATTTTCAGATGTGTCGCCAAATGCAATGCTGTTCCAAAAAATAAATGGCAGCTTCAGCAGATGGAATCATGGGTTACAGCATAATACTGTCAAAAACGATAACATTGAAAATAAAACAGTCAGGAGAAAGAGAACTCTTCTTTGTGCTTGAAAAAAGATAGTGGGTAATAGTTTTCAAATGTCTTGACATTCCAAGTCTTTCAATAGTAGATAAATATGCTTTCCTTTGGAAACTGTTTTTCTGTGAAATATCTTCACACTTTAATTTGTCTTGGTTATTAAACTTATGTAACCTACCAGAGCAGAAATTAAGTTAGAAAATTCATGTTAGGGTTGAAAGTGGCAATACTCATTAATCTAGACCTCTTTCAAATGAGACTATTGGCCCTGGCCATGTAGCTCAGTTAGTTAGAGAGTCGTCCCGGTACACCAAGGGTTTGATCCCCAGTTAGGGCACATACAAAAATCAACCTGTGAATGCATAAATAAATGGAAAAACAAATCTCTCTCTCTCTCTCTCTGCTCTCACTCTTCCTCCCTCTCTGTGAAATCAATAAATAAAATGAGACTGTTAAATGCAATCAATGTTTTTAATTCCTAAAATGCTTGTTCCCTGAGACTCTCCAATTACCAGCAAATGCAAATGGTCTTATTTTCCTTTGGACAAATGCACTGAGTAACATTTTGTGTTATAGGTGGTGTTTCTTCTGGGAGCTCTAGCCAAGCTCACTGTCAGCCCCATGAGGCAGGGAGGGAAGCATGTACTTAGACTAAGACACTTTCTATTTTGCAAGAGAAGAAATGGACACTAAGAGGTCCATTTGACCTGAGAACATTTTCTAGAGGAACAAACAAAGCTATGGAGAATTCGAAGAAAGTCTAGATTTCCCTTCTGGGATCATAGTCCTGAGGCATTACAGGAAAGGTGAAAGCTTGGTTCGTACTATGTTGACAAGTTTTTTAACCCTTTAATGTACATATAACACTGGACTATTCCCCACTCTTTTATACCGTTAGGGCATATATTTAGGAAAACTTTTCTGGTATTTTGTGTCTGTCAAAACATGACAGACACACGCACAAAAAAAACCTGAGTATAGCGGGAACAAGAGTCAGCTGAGCTGCCTGGAGCCCGGCTCTATCAACAACTACGCCCGTTCACCGATCCAGTTTCTGTCCCCCAGCCAGCGAGGCGAAGAGGGGGAGCGAGACACCGAGAAGCCTTCTTTCAGTTGTAAGGGTCAACACCAGGATTCTTTTTCATTATTTTCCTTTCAATGTTGTTCTTTACAACAAGCTCACAAGAGACCCTTCACAAGAGAAAATGCGAAGTCACAAGTGATACTCGTGATTTTCTCCTGTCTGGTTTTTGGGTGGGCATTTAAAGACTCCTTGGTTCTAAAAACTCCTTTGGCTCGTGTTTCCTCACACACAAAGAGCCGATAACCAGCCTGGAGCACAGCGGGGCGTCCGTCCTGCTCAGTGGAGGGAAACCCTCCTGTCCAGCAGGGGCGGGGCTGCCGGCTCGCGGGGAAAGAAGCGGACGGGCGCTGGCACGGGCCCTGGCACCGGCGCTGGCACGGGCGCTGGCACACGGCTTCGTCTCATTTCGTTCTTGCACCTCGCCCCTAACTAACCAGCTGCCTAGGCCTTTCCTGTAGGCCAATGGACAGTGAGTGGCTATCTTTCACTCTGCTTTGCAGTTCAATCATATCACTGTCTCTGTACCAAATTTCTAGAAAATAACGTGTAACGTATGGGGAACATACTGATGTCAGTGGCCCTATGTTATCCCCACCTTAGTGAGATTTGGGTTGGCAAGGAGGAACGTGCTCTTTCTCATTGGGGTGTGCAGAGTGTCCTCTCCTTCCTTTCCCTTTGTTTGCATCCTTTTAGTTGCAAAGATCAGAAAACAATAACTAACCTTTCCCTTAGTGAAATGGGGAACTCCATTGGCCTTCAAAATGGAACAGTTCGGGCACAGCTGGCTTTCAGGTCTCAAATGATTTCAGCAGAGTTAGGGCCGTCTCTTGGCTAGGCTTTCCTGCATTTTGACCTTGACGTCAGGCAAGCCCTTGTTGGAAAGGTGAAATCCACAGAGGGCTCAGCCTGGTCTTGGCGGTTTGCCTTCCGCAGCACAGGGGGCACTCGTTGCCTGGTCCCTTCAGCGAAAGGTGTGGGATTGGCTCAGGCAGTCTGAGCGGGTGAAGTGCCTTCTCCAAACTAGCCACAGTGGCGGTGGTTGGGGAGGGGGGGGTGCAGGAACCCTCTGATAGGCCGGCCTTCCTTAAGGGCCAACACCAGGAGCTGAGAATATAATCAAACCCATCTCAGCTGCGGGGACTGAAAGTAATGGGGAGGGGGCAATACTCCCAAAGAGAAAAGAGGAGCACCATCGCTCCAAGAAGAGTGAACGCGTGCTGGCAGGTAAGAGAGCCAACATTCCCACTGTCTCACAACCTGAAACTTTCATTCCGAATAAGAGGTGCAGGGGACTAATAATAGGCAGGCAGAGGGGCCCGACCCAGCATCGCCTTGTTCTAAGGACTGATTGGCCCAAGTACTAAATCTGCCGTCTGCTTCTCTGGTTATCTTCACCGTATCACAGGTTAGAATTCTTACAAATCCTTAGGAAAGCTGCTCCTTACAATGAGTACACAGTTTTAGCACACTATTGTTTAAACGTTGAAAAGGGTTTCTTTTTTCTTCTTCTCATCGCATGTTGCCTTTTCACAGTGTGCAATTTTGCTGCGTTTATAATCATTATGTATTCTGTTTGGGGAGAATGTACTTTGTCATAAAAGCTTTTCACACAACTAGAGGAATGATCAGCTTCACTATCAATATCCCAGTCCAACCCGCTTTCCCCCCTGAGAATATTTAAAATAGGTTGCAAAACTCAGACATATAGCAATTGAAGGAGAAAACTAAAACCAATTTGATTGTCTTAATCAAGAAATAATTCATTGGTACATGACAGCATTAGAGTAGTACAAAAAAGACTGTCTTCCTTTCACAGAGTTACCATTTAAATCTAGCTTTGTTTGCGGTATATTAATGTAGAGCTTGTGCACAAAATGACAGTAAACTAATGCAAAGACTTCTCTCATGAATAGGAGCAATGAATGTTTTTTTAAATTTCAAGGAAACTGTATTTAAAATGCAATTTTTGGAAAATATAATAAAGTCAAATATAAATATTGTGAACAGATGTTTCTTCAGAAGTTTCCAAAATGAATAGTTGCCATTTGGAACCATTAACAAGGAGAGGAAGGTAAGCATGCACCTGTCCCTTTCTCTAGAATGATCTCATCTCTGTATCAAATGATAAACAAGGATGGAGTTTTCCATAGAGATGCAATATTCTATTTGCCAAACTGTTCAGAAAACTATTGATAGGACTGTAGCTGGTTTAGGAAAGTGTGCTTCTAAAAGGCTTCCAGTATTTTCAGATTTCTTTGTTTACTCGTAATTTTTTAAAGATCAAACTCTTCAAAGTGGGTGCGCTTTCTACGTTTTTACAGACATGCACAAAACCTGAATGGCCACTAGCACTGCCCCCCCCCCCCCCCCAAGGTGTCTATCTGCCCATTAGCACATTTTTGGTGCTCCGGAGTATAACTTGAACCTGTAAGCCTGGCAGCCTTGATAAATTTCATTAGCAGCCCTGGTGAATGGCCTTCTGTATCCACACCCTTTGCAATGTGGCATTGCAGCAACTTGCACCAAGAGGTGGAGTCTTTTACTTCATCCTTTGGATCAAGGATGAACTAGTGACTTGCTTTAGCCAACAGAAAGCAGAATAAGGGGCAGCATATCAGTTCTAAGCCTAGACCTCCAGAGGTTTTACACACTTTCCTCTCGTGGAACCCCGACACAGCCACGTAGATAAGCCTGCGCTAGCCCCCCAGAGGATGAGAGGCCCCATGGAGTAAAGCCCAGCTACCCCTGTGAAGCCTAGAGCAGCTTGCAGCTTGGACCCCGACACAGCCACATAGATAAGCCTGCGCTAGCCCCCCGGAGGATGAGAGGCCCCATGGAGTAAAGCCCAGCTACCCCTGTGAGGCCTAGAGCAGCTTGCAGCCCACCAGCTCCCCACCCTGCGAGAGAGCCAGCTAAGATCAGGGTTTTGATTTCTCGACAAGTAATGATTGACATTGGGTAATGCAAGTTGTTAAAAGGATTTGAAGAACTTCTGGCTACTGCCTTTTTATCTCCTTGAACTGTAGGGAGCTAGGTACAGTTGCAGGGAGATAGTTTAAAAAGAAGGTGCTGGGATTTACAGGTAGCTCTCCAAACGCAGGCTGGAGGCCCTAAATAAATGAAACAGGAAAAATATATTGAGTGAGTGTAGGAATAGGTTTATCTTACTGAAGAACATAATGTAGTTTTAATTATTTCATCATTTTTTAATATAATTACAAACTAGGCAAATCTCTTTGTTGAAACCCATCCTTCTTATAAGTGAATTCCTTTTTTCTTTTTTCTTTTTTATTGAATTTATGGGGGTGACATTGGTTAATAAAAACAAGTGAATTCTTGTTTCAACAGTTGGTTCCACATATTATATGTTCTTTTAAAATATTCAGTTAATTCATTTATAAATTAATTCTACTTGTTTCCTGGCTACTTAATCTTTTTTTTTTTTTTAAAAAATATCTTTATTGATTTCAGAGAGAGGAAAGGAGAGGGAGAGAGAGAGATAGAAACATCAATGATGAGAGAGTCATTGATCGAACCCACAACCCGGGCATGTGCCCTGACTGGGAATTGAACCCCGACAGCCTGGATCCTAGGTCGACACTCAACCGCTGAGCCATGCCCTGCCGGGCCTGGCTACTTAATCTTAACTAGAGTAGTTTTACCATAAATGAATTAATTGGACTGTATTAACTCCATTAGCAGATTGACCTGACAACTTTTGACACTGGATTTCAAAGAATAAAGGAAAGAAAGGTTATTTTTCATACTTGTGATGGTCACTTATTGATGACCTCACTGGCATCTATCTCCTGCTTTTCCCTTTATCCACACTCCAAGATTTCTTTCCTTTAGTCGTGTGATTTGGGTGGGAATAACCTTAATCTAAATTCCAGGGACTGCTCCGATGGGCTTATGTCCCATGGCCATTTGTGTTGGTTCTGGAGTGAAGCACGCTGTCAAAGCCAATTAGATGCAGGGAGTTGTTTGCTGGACTGCTGGTGTGTCAGAGCTTGACTGTTTCCCTGCGCAGTGTGGGATATGAAACTATGGAAGTCATTTTTCCGTAAGGAGAGGAGACTCTAGAGTTTCCAGAAGGCCACAAAATAGAGCCTAAAGTGAAGCCAAGCCAAAAAGAGCAGATTAGAGAAATATAGAGGAAAAAACTGAGTCCTTGGAAACATTGTTTGACCTGCTGGGTACAGCCTTGTCTGAAGTTGACTTTGCCTCTGGAGGTTTCATTGATGTAACAAATAAATCCATTATTATTTAAGCCAATTGAGTTGTTTTCTTCACTTGCAACTGAAAGACAGTGACTGATGCAACCTTTATCTTGGATTTCAAGCTTTGCTTCAAGCACCCCAGTTCATGCCCTCTTTCTTCTTGCTTGGACTATTGCAATAGCCTCTTAACCACCTCCCTCCTTCCAGTCTGTGCTGCTCTAATCTCTACTTTGTTATGGGGTTAATATGTCTTAGTTACAGCTATAATCATAGCCCCTTGCTCAAAAACTTTCAGTGATTCCTCAGTGTCTAATGCATTAAAAACAAATATCTCCTTTTGACATGCCAGGCCCACCTCAGGGTGCCCCAGCTGTTTTCCTCAAAGCGTCCTGGGACCTCCACTCATGTTGGTAGGTACTGAAGATCTTTTCCTATTTGACAGGTAAGGAATGTTTAACATTACTGATTGCTCTCTCCTAAGACATTCTCTTCCCTGGTTTGTGTGATACAAGTCTCCTTTTTTAGTCAGATCCTTCTTTACCCAGTCATCAGACATTGGAGGTTTCCAGACTGTATTCTAGGGTTGTTGCTCTTCTCAGGTCATACACATGTGCTGGGCTTCAAGTCCTTTTAAATGCCAATGAATTCTAAATCTAAGCCTCCAACTGAGATTGCTCCCCTAAGTTTCAAACCTCAATATCTACTTGCCCACTGGCCATCGTCATCTCAGACTTGTCACCTTATGCTCAACCCTGCCCTTCCTCCAGGGTTCCCAACCCCATGAATAGTTAGTACAATCTATCTATCTAGGTGCTCAAGCCAGAAATTCAGAAGTCATGTTTGCCTCTTCCATCTCTTATCTTTCAAATCGAATCAAACACCAAGTCCTGTTAATTCTACTTCCTATATACCTCTTGGTTTTGTGACTTCTCTCCATTCCTGACTGTTACCCTCCAGTACCAGCCACATTCACCTGCCCCCCCCCCCCCCCCCCCCCCCCCCCCCCCCCCCCCGTCTACTACAACAGTCTCCTAACTGGTCTCCCTGCTTTCACTCTGGCTTCCTTTCTCTGTCACCACCTGAATATTATCTTTTTAAAATACAAAAATGTGATTATGCCACTCTCTTGCATACAGCCTCTCATTGAGAGTGCGCTGAGACTCAAGTCCAAATTCTTCCCCGCCGCCTGGCCAGCCTTATCTTGGGGCCATTTTCCCTTTGGCTCTGCTCGCCGCACTTTTCTTTGTCCTTAGGCTACGCCTACGCTGTTTTCCACACCAGCAGTACTCTCTTCTCCTTTCTGCTGCCCAGACCCAAGGGCTCCAGCTCCCCTACCCTCCCCGTTGCCCCCAGATTGTCGGCGAACCTCTCCCCACCCTGTGTCCCCTCCCGTTTTCTAATGCTCATCACAATTGTGATGACCCATTCAGTGTTTGCCTGCTTGCCTGAACTTTAAGCTCCATGAGGGTGGAGACTGTGTCTGTTCTGCAACCTTTGATACTAAACTTTAGTTTTCATTGGAAAAAAATACTTTGGAGAAAGAAAATGAAATCCAAAATGCACCTTTTGGGGCGCTTACCTAAAAATAAAGATAAATTATTATTTTTAAAAAAAATTTATGTTTGCATAAATGTAAAGAATTGAAAATAACTAAAAGGAAGGTAAATAATTTGCATAAAATAAATGTCTTAAAATATATTTTTAGGTTGTACAATAAAGAAGTGTTTACAGATGTCTTTTTTTTTAAACAGGATATGTTGATTTTTTTTTTTAATGTTTTTTTATTGATTTCAGAGAGAGGAAGGGAGAAGGAGAGGGAGAGGGAAAGAAACACCAGTGATAAGAGAGAGTCATTGATCAGCTGCCTTCTGCACACCCCCTGCTGGGGACAGAGTCTGAAACTTGGGCATGTGCCCTGACCAGGAATCGAGCCGTGACCTCCTGGTTCATAGGTTGATGCTCAACCACTGAGCCACACCAGCCAGGCTATAGGTGCCTTTTTAAAAAAATATTTAAAACCAATTATTTAAATAAGTCTCTTATAAGGCAATAAACTTGGGAAAGCAAAGAAGAAAAAATTCTCAAACCTCTCAAACATATTTCTATCTTTGTACCTATTTGTCTGGTGGAGGGAATTGCTAATAAAAAAACTTACGTGCTATAAACAGAGAGACGACTGCTAACTACAATGTCATAAGTTAAAAATCTGAATTATAAATGTTAATTAATTGCCATTACATGGGGTTCCTTTTGATAAGATTCTTTTAAAAGTAGTCTAAATTTTAGTTTAATGCACTTAAAAATAAAATTTATGCCACTTATCAAAAGAAAATGTAGGCTGAATGTTAGTTCAGTCTTTGTATTTGGGTAAATGAGTCAGAACCTTCCAGCACCTAAGCTTTTCTTCGGTGGTAAACTAAGATTCTTGGAGATCTTTATTAACTCTTTCTAGCCACATGAGCATTGTTGAAAGAAGCTACAGATTGAAAGCTGTAGAGAAGGTGGGCGAACACAGACTGCAAACTGAATTTGTTCTTCTCATTCACTCATTAAACAATTATTCATTCCCGCTCCCATCACTTATCAGGGTTTTAGGGTCTATGTCGAATGCCAATGCTCAGCTTTTTATTTTTTATTTTTTTAGTTAGCATATTATAACTGCATTTAGGGCTAAAAATATACTAACCATAATTTTAGATATTTTATGATCTTAATGATAATAATTGATTCTATTCATAGCTCTATGCTAAGTGCCCCGTATACATTATTTTGTTTAATCCTCACAATAATCCTATGTAATAGGTACTATCATTTTCTTTCTTTTTCAGGGCGTACTATTATTTTCTTTTTAAAAAAATATTTTTATTCATTTTTAGAGAAAGGGAAGGGAGAGGGAGCGAAACATCAGCATGGATTAGGCGCCTCCTTCTCGCCCCCTACTGGGGACCGAGCCAGAAACCTGGGCATGTGCCCTGACTGGGAATTGAGCTGGCGACCCCTCAGTGCACGGAGGATGCCCAACACTGAGCCACACGGCCAGGGTGGCACTATTATTTTCTCTTCCCTTTATGCTGTGGACGCAACTGAGGCTCAGAGAAGTTGAGTAACTCACTCACAGTCACACAGCCAGGGGGAGCTAGAATTACATCATGTTTTCTGACTCCAGTCAGTAAGTTAGCCACAGTGGCGCACCACCGCTGTCAGATTATGAATTTGAATGTTACTGTTCTAATAAGGCAGGTGGCAGTGATGCTACCAATTTCTGCTGATGCAATAATGTTTAATTTGATGCAATACTTTGAAGTTTATTTAATTTTTCTAATTTCCCACCGGAAATATTTTTCCTCACAACAAGTTCTAGCTATCAAAAACATTTCTTTCTTCTAGGAAATGAAAGGACTTCTCTTATCTCAGGAGAATTAATGGCTATCGGTATTGGTTTGGGTTTCCAAAGACTTCTATTTTAAAATAATTTAAATTCTATCTATGTAGAGAGCCCTGCCTATCTCCCTATCAGTCCTGAGGTAGGATATCCTGGAAGTCAGGAAATCAGTCTGATGGGAAGA
Source organism: Miniopterus schreibersii (assembly GCF_964146895.1). Lineage (NCBI taxonomy): Eukaryota > Metazoa > Chordata > Mammalia > Chiroptera > Miniopteridae > Miniopterus > Miniopterus schreibersii. Next base: position 29,130,543 of record NC_138101.1, read on the forward strand.
GCTGCCGGGAACTCAGCACAGGGGTGGGGGTGGGGGCAGGAACTGGCCTGAGGGAGATGAAGTAGACACACACCTTAAATATGGGCACATTTTCCAAAAAATAAATGCAGCTTATTTCACTTAGCATAATATTCTCCATGGACATCCGTACTATCCATGCTGTAAGGAAAGTTACGGGTATCAGTGTGCATGTATGCATAATCACGGACACAGGCAATAGTGTGGTGAAGGCCTGAGGTAGGGGGTGGGTGCAGGGCGGAAGGGTGCAATGGGGAGAAAAGGGCACGTCTGTAATACTCTGAACAGTAAAGATAAAGAAACTTTGCTTAAAAAAAAAATGCAGCTTAAGCCTTAGGTTTGGGAAAGCTAGAGTCCAGCTCATGGAAACAATTATTGAATAACTAGCCTGTGCCAGGAGCTGAGCTCCCTGCTTTCTTCTGTTTTTTCATCTTCTTGCTGCCCCGACCCCCACCCCGAGCCTCCTGGGCTGGTTGGAGTCTGGGGTTCTGCTGAAACCTACATGAACCTCACTTTTCCCTGCCTGTACCCCGAGACGCATCGTCAGGCCCCTACTGGCAGTGGAAACGGATGCGGACAGGCCGGTCCCTAAGCCCAGCTCTCTGTAGCAGGACCCCTAAAGGGTTTACATTACCCCACCCCACCTCTCTGCCTGGTCCCCGGCCTATTATCACCTGGGTTATGCTTCAGGACAGAAGTGGTTCAGTGAGTGAGGGCAGAGGCCCAGCAAGAAAATTCCTAAACAGCAGACAGGAGAAATCATAGAAGTAGTGAGTGCTTGGCATTTATGACATGCCAGTACACTACTTTTATAACTATCAGCCCAACCAAGGTAATATTACTGCATTTCACAGACAAAGAAACAAACTGAGAGAGTCTATGACATTCATGGTCACAAAAGTAGTGCAGAACTGGGAGTTTAAGCCTAAAACGTCTGATTTGAATCCAACACTCTTTCTACTGCAGGCTTGCGAGGGTGTGTCTGAAGGCTGGGATCCAGGGACTCACTGCCTGCTAGAGTTTCAGGGTCAGCCAGCTGGGAGGGCCGTGACAAGCACAGGACATTGCCCTCTGCCTCTCAGGAGGATATAGTCTCACTTCCTCTGGGCCTGGAGTCCAACAAGTGTTCCTGCTCTTGGTTGCATTTTTCAATCTCTTCTCGTTTCACAGGTTTAAATTTATTTTATCTTGAAAAAATATAATCAAAAACTTCTCCTTGACCTTGCTTCACCTTCAAGCACCCACCTTACCTTTCTGTTCTTTGTTGCCCAACCTCTTAAAAGTGGTCTACAGCAGGGAGGGAGGAGTGGGGAGTTATTGTTTAATGGGTAAGAGTTTGAGTTTTCACAGGATGCCAGAGTTTTGGAGATGGATGGTGGTGATGGTAGCACATTATGAATGCATTTAATCCCACTAACTTGCACACTTAAAAATGGTTAAGATGGTGATTTTTATGTTATGTATATTTTACGACAATAAGACAAACTGGGGAAAAGTGGCCTACACCACCGGCACTGCTGGGATGAACAGCCGCAGCCCTCCAGGACAGAGTTGCCCGAGAGGCAGGACTTGCAGGGCCCAAACGGAAGCACCCTATACCCTCATCTCTTCCTCGCTGTGGGGGATGGTCACATTTAGAGGTGGGGTCTGCCTCTCCCCACCCACTGACACAGGCACAACTGCTCAGCCAGTGGGCCTTCAGCTCCCCAGCACTTGACTGCCAATTTCCCCTCCTTGGCGTTTCTTTTCCCCCTTTCTTTACCCTCAGTAGACCACGGCATTATGATTTCCTTTCTCCTAACAGCTCCCTCTCCTTCTCCTTCATGGACCCCAATTCTATTGCTAAAATCTGTCCTCAGACCACCTGAGGTCAGGCGGGTGTGGGTTCCAGTTCTAGTCCTTCATTTGTGAGCTCCTTGAGCACGAGAAGTTATTGAATGCCCCCGACGCTTAGCTTATTTAACGCCCTGAATCTGTACTATAGAGTCAACGATACTTATGTACAGTGTACTGTAAGGCTTAGGAAAGGAATATTTAGAATGCTTAAGGTAGTTCTTGGCAGAAAGTAAGTCCTCAGTAAAAGGAAGTTATTGTTATTTCTATGCCTTTTAGAGCTCCCACGTGCGTTTCTATGCAGCCTCGGGTTCTCTTTCTAGTTCCATGACCATATTCCAATTGCCACCTTTACCAGGCTGTGTTCCAGTTCTGTCTGTTCAAAATATTTAAGACCAGCCCTGCAGGGCGTGGCTCAGCGGTTGAGCGTCGGCCTAGGACCCAGGCGATCGTGGTTCGATTCCTGGTCAGGGCACATGCCCAGGCTGCGGGCTCGATCCCCAGTCGGGGGTGTTCAGGAGGCAGCCGATCCATGACTCTCTCAGCACTGATGTTTCTCTCTCTCTCCCTCTCCCTTCCTCTCTCTGAAATCAATAGAGATTAAAAAAAAAAATTAAGACCAAAGCCGTCATCTTCCCCTCAAAGCAGCCCGGCTGCCCCTGTTTCTGGGACTCGCTGGCATTCAGGTTCAAACCCTCCAGGCTGCCCTTGACTCACTTCTCTCTCCTCACCCGCATCTAGTCAGCCCGAGTCTGATTCTATCTGAGGCACATTCCTCAAGGGTCCCTCCTCTCCGTTTGATCCCTACTGTCACAGCTGGGACTGCCGCCTCCCATCTCATCTTTGCATTTAGTTATCATGTCTCTTTAATCTGCTCTTTCAGCTCCTCAGTCCTTTGTTGACTTTTATGACCCTGTGGCTTTTGAAGATTTCAGGTCAGTTATTTTGTAGAATGTCCTTCAATTTGGGTTGTTTTGATGTTTCCTTGTGATTAGATTCATGTTGTCCACCTTCGGCAGACATATCACAAAAGCAATGTGTTTTTCTCGTTGTGTGTCAGATGGTGACCGTCTTAATTTGTGCTGCTATTAATGGTTTTGATTAGGTGATTACGCGGCGTCTGCCGGGCTTCACTGTGAAGGTCCTCTTTCTATAATGACTATGTCAGTATCCCTTAACCTCTTTAAACTCTCAACTTATTTACTTATGTACATCTGTGTGGGCTCATGGCCTCCAGTTTATGAAATAGGTTACAATGAGCTGGTACTGTTATTTCACTTTATGGCCACATTCTGCCTGGATTGGCCAATGGGCATCCCTTCGAGCTCACTTCTGTGTCCTGTGACAGGTCCTCGTAATTGTTTGAGCATTTTCTTGGTTTCTGGCATAAGGTGTTCCAGGCTCCTCTTGTACTTGCTTAGTCCTAGCCCTAGAATCAGCCAGTTCCCCAAGGAGCCCTCATTTCTCTTAGTGGAGACTAAGTATTTAGAAGTTAAGATCTGAGCAGCAGGAATGTTCATTGTCACTGTTCCCAGGGGACAGAGCTAGGGAATATACGTATACATGTACTGACATACATTTACATCCATACTTGTTTTTTTGTTGAGCTATATATATATGAAAAACTGTACATTTTCACATTCTAATTCCAGTCCAACACCACAGAATTTATTCTAGTTTTCTCCCTTTCCATAAAAACCTGATTCCTATTATCCTCATTATATTTTTAATTTGATCAATTCCCGGGAATATAGCTAATCTCTCATGTTTTCCATCACCTTTTCCCTAAAAAGAAGCCTTCCTCTCCTCTTTGGGCTCTGACTCCCCATGCCAGAGGCTGCCCCTCTGTGTGGACACCCTCCTCACCCCTCCTGGGCTCTGACACCCCATACCCTCCCCTCCACGTGGGCGTCCCATGTCTCTATTGAGCTCCAGCTTGGCCTCCCCAGGCAGGGCCACTGTGGCTCCCTCTCTTGCTAGTCATGGAGGCCTCCTGTGCTCTATCCACCCAAAAGGAAAGGGGGAGGGAGTGGGGTGGGGAGGGAAGGGAAGGAAAGGGGAGGAAATGGAAAAGAAGGAGCAATGTGTAATGTTTTTGTTTTTAGAAAAAGACAAAGGCAAATATGATGCAATGTTCAGGCCTGATGAAGCTTGGGTAATTAATGGGTATATGAGTGCCTTTTATAATATCCTCTGAGGTTTGCTTTTCAAACTCTACGTGGTAAAGCTTGTCCTTTTTAAGTTTCCAATCTATTACAGCCTAATATCTTTGTAAATATAATAAAAATGAATATCTAGAAAAAAACCCAAAAACCTATAAAACAGAGGCTCCCTAATATTTATAATTAGATCCAACAGACACAGGGCCCCTGTGAAACTGCTATGAAAGTGTCTAGATGCCTCCTCTTAGTTTCTGCACGAGTCTTTCTGTTGACCAGAACGCCGTTGCTGTGGACCTAGAGCTGTTCCTGGCCTGCCTTTGAGTAGCACTGCATCTAGCCTTTTCCTGGTTGGCATATGACATTAAAAAGTAAAATTAAAAGCCTGGCCAGGCGTGCCTCAGCAGTTGAGCGTCGACCTAGGATCCAGGTGATCGGGGTTCGATACCCGGTGAGGGCATATGCCCAGGTTGTGGGCTCGATCAATGAATGACTCTCTCATCATTGATGTTTCTCTCTCTCTCTCCCTCTCCCTCCCTCCCTCCCTCCCTCCCTCCCTCCCTCCCTCCCTCCCTCCCTCCCTCCCTCCCTCCCTCCCTCCCTCCCTCCCTCCTTCCTCTCTCTGAAATCAATAAAGATATATTAAACAAACAAACAAAAAAGTAAAATTAAAAAATAAAATAAAACCAAGGGCCTGGCTTCTACTGTGAAAAGTCAGAGGTGAGCTCTTGAAAATGTGGGTGTCTAGCTGGGGCAGAGTGACTCTGTTGGTTGGAACATCATCAAGTGCACGGAAAGGTTGCCGGTTCAATTACCAGTCAGGGCACGTACTCGGGTTTTGGGTTCAATCCCCGATTGGGGCTCATATGGAAGGCAACTGATAGATGTTTCTCTCTCTCCCTTCCTCTCTCTAAGCATGTCCTCTGGTGAGGATTTAAAAAATGTGGGTGTCTAGGTGAAGCCTCCAGATCACCTTTTGCAGGCCCCCATCCCACTGTCAAACCATTCTACCAAAATAGTGGTGTCTGGAGTCTGACGCTGGCTTCTGGGAATCTAGAAGAGGGAAAGAGAGGAGTGGCAGAAGGGTGGCAGACAGAGCCATCAGAAAGTCTTGTAGAAAACAGGAGAACTTCTGGGATGGGAGGAAGGGGGAAGCGCGTGTAAGGAGATGACATTGGAGAAGCTGCATCTGCGTTTCTGGAGCTTCCCCAGACAAGGCCGTATTCTTCCCAGTCTTGTTCCCAGTTCCCGAGCCTGAGTCACTTGGAGAGTCCTGGCGGCCACTCTGAAAACCCTGCCTTTGGCTCCGGGATTTGCAGACAGGCCAGATCCTTGGGTGTCTTGTCTTCTGTCATCTCTGTGGAGGTTTGGCAGACCCTGTTGTTTCTGGGACCCTTGTAAACAAAATCCCTGTGGAAGAGGAAAGATAAGGAACAGATGTGATCACCACTGTCTGAAAAACAAAACCAGGCAAAGCAGAAAGCCGAGGGGAGCACCTCATTTTTTCCACCGGCCAATATGGACAGGGCTGGAGCCAGGTTTCTAGAGCTTGACTTCCCCTTGGCATGGGCACTCTGAGTGGGCAGCGAGTGTCCTGGCACAGAAAGAACTGGGCTCCCTTCAGGGTTTCCTACGAAGGTCTATGTTTTCAGGGCAACCATTTTGGTTTGAACAATGTGTCAGGTTAATAAATGCCCTCTGTCTCCCCAGGAGCCTCAAAGACTGTTTCTTTAAGTGTAATTTCCCGGCAAAATATTGACCAGATTTTGTTAAAAAGTACATTTAATTTAGAAGTCTCCATAATAGTTGCAAGTGGGTGTTTTTTTTTAAATGAACTCTTTTGTGCAGCCATGTGGAAAATATTGTTCTTCATATTTCCTCTGTTCGAAGGCTTCAGATTGATGACCCTTCACTCTAAGGGTGGTGCTATCCATGGCCGACACCTTGACAGGGGGCCCTGAGGATTTCTAGAGGCTGGGGTAAGGCCCAGACATCACTCCCAGGTGGTCTGAGAACGGGGTGTTGGGAAGCCAACTCCGAGCAATCTGGGCCTGGCGCCGATTCTCAGCCAGCTCCTCGGAGCATCGCTGCTTGCTCTACGAGACTGTTTTCCTTCCAATATATAAACTGGGGTTTTGGCTACATGTGCTCATTAAGAAAACCCTTGTCACTTGCCGCAAGTGTAGAAAGAATATTCCAAATGTTCCTGGAAAACTTTCAGCCGGCTCCCGTCCGTGCCTGGGCTCTCCCTAGTTTCCCTACACCCCGCTCCCCTCAGAGCGAGTGCACAGCCTGGCAGGGCGTCGGCGACCATGAAGTCATCGACCTGGACGACTGACTGACATCGTAAAGTTCTTTAGGGATGGGTGAGGGGAGTGTCTGGGCCAAGAAATAAGATTTATAACCACCCATCAAGGATTTAATACCCTTTTCGGACATGCTCCCAGTGGAGCTTATTAAACACAGAGGCTTATTCTAAAGCAAAGAAACTCTCTGGGCTGGGCCGGGCCTGGCTCAGCGGTTGAGCATCGACCTAGGATCCAGGAGATCACGTTTCGATTCCCGGTCAGGACACAGGCCTGGGTTGCGGGCTCGATCCCCAGTCGGGGGCGTGCAGGAGGCAGCCGATCAATGACTCTCATCATTGATGTTTCTGTCTCTCTCCCTCTTCCTTCCTCTCTCTGAAATCAATAAAGACATATTAAAATAAATAAATAAATAAATAAATAAATAAATAAATAAATAAATGGAACTCTGTGGGTGCGGAAGTAGAGCCTTTATTTCCAAACATTTATTCAGGATGGGATTTTTCCTAGTGAAACTCCTTCTATATGTAATTTTTCCGGTGCCGTTTGAGCCTATTTATTCTAATTTCCAATTACAACGTAAAATCTCTGACGATGAATTCCCTGGCTATGAATCCCCCCACCCCCCCCATTGACAATTTGAAATTGTTCCACGGCTTTTAAGATATTTTTATCTGTTTTTGTCTCTTCCTTCTACATTTATTTTGTGAAAAGCTAGCACTGCTAAAGCAATGGCGCAATGGATATCTAACCCCAGTGGGTCGAGGAGTATTAACTTGCATTCAAAATAATATGACTCTTGAGAGAATGAAAAAAACAAGACACAGGCTGGGAGAAGTGTTTTGCAAAACACATATTTGATAAGAGACTTGTATCCAAAATATACAAAGAAGTCCTAAAACTCGGCAATAAAAAGACAATCCAATTAAAAAATGGGCAAAAGATCTGAACAGACACCCACCTAAGAAGAGAGGCGGATGGAATGAGCATATGAAAAGATTATCAGCAACTGTGCCATGAGGGAATTGCAAATGAAAACAACAATGACATACCACTATCACTTAGAATGGTGACAATCAAAACACTGACAGCGCCAAATACTGGCAAGGATATGGATGGAGTAAGAGGAGCTCTCATCCATTGCTGGCGGGATGCAAAACGGTACAGATACTTTGGGAGACGGTGTGGCTGCTTCTTACAAAGCTAACCACGATCACATCAAATGATCCAGCAATCATGCTCCTGGGTGTTTACCCAAATGGAACCTTACATCCACCCCAAAACCCACACGTGAATGTTTATAGCAGCTTCATTCACAATTGCCCCAAACTGGAAACTGCCAAGATGTCTTTTGATAGGTGGGTGTGATAAACTGTGGTACATCAGACAATAGAAAAAGAAACGAGCTATCAATTCATAAAAAGGCATGGAGGAAACTTAAATGTGTATTTCTAAGTTCAAGTTAGTCTATAAATTAGGCTACATACTTTATGATTTCAATTACATGACATCCTGGAAAAAGCAAAAGTATACAGACAGTAAAAAGTCAGTGGTTGCCAGGGGCTGGGGAAGGGAGGGAAGGACGAGTAGGTGAAGTACAGAGGATTTGTAGGGTGGCAGAACTCTTTGACATGGCACTGTAATGGTGCACACCCAGGGTGCATTTGTCAAAACCCATAGAGCGGTGCAACAGACACAGTGAATCCTAATATAAACTATAGCTGTTATTAATAATATATCGAAATTGGTTCATCAGTTATAACAAATGTACCACACTACTGCAAGATGTTAATGATAGAAGCTGTGTGTGTGTGTGTGTGTGTGTGTGTGTGTGTGTGTGTGAAGAGAGAGAAAGAGAGGGAGAGAAAGAAAGGTGGGTGGGATATATAGGAACTCTCTGTTCAGTTTATCTGTAAACCTAAAAATGTCTTAAAATGCAAGCCTATTAATTAAAAATAGTCAATATGGCCCCATTCAGATGGTTCAGCTGGTTAGAGCATCATCCCGTACACCGAAAGGTTGTGGGTTCAATTCCCAGTCAGGCATATACCTAGGTTACAGGTTCCGTCCCCGGTCGGGGTGTATATGGGCAGCAACAGATCGATGTTTCTCTCTCTCTCTCTCTCTCTCTCTCTCTCTCTCTCTCTCTCTCTCTCTCCCCCTTCCTTTCTCTCTAAAAATCAATAGAAACAGATCCTTGGGTGAGGATTTGAAAAAGCAAAATCCAATGTGACTCAAAATGGTCAATTTTCATCATAAAGAAAAACTCTTTCTTCTATTGCATCTCATTTCTGTGCTGGTTCCTAGAGAGCCCTTAATCTACCCTGTTCACCACTATATACCCATCACAGATAGGTGCTCAACGAGGACCACTGAATGAATGGCTCACAAAGGTTTAGTCATTAAACTTCTGCTCTTATGTTTTTATGTTCTATTTGAACCGATAAACCTTGACCAAATGCAAACCATTGTAAAAGCAGTTAATACATTTGTCCAAAGTTATAGGACCAATAAGTGATGCAGCCAGGATTTGAACCCATAAAGTCTAGCTCCAGAGGCCACACTCTTGTGACAACTCTGCTTAAATAGGAGCTGTGGGAATAGAGATGTATCAACAAGTAATCTCCTCCCTTAAGGAGACTTCGCATTAGAACAGCTAAGCATGAAGACTACAAACAATAACAGAGCGCTGAGCTCTTGCCTTTGGAATGTGCGACCAGGCCCAGCCCTCGCTGGCACATCAGGCTCGGGTTTGTTCATCTGTGCCCTGGCTCAGTTTTCCCATTACACGCCATCACAGTCCACATTCAAGAGCTAGTAACATTACTCACTGATTGTTCTGTTTGTTTCCCCACAATTAGGCTCAAACTACTTGAGGTCGGGGATAACTCCGTATACTTCACTGTCTGCCAGCATGGTGGATGGCTAGTGAGGACTTTTGAATTCACTAACTGTTGGAAGATGGACCGCTCAGTCAGAGGACAAATTTAAGTCCAAATTTCAATAAAAAACCGAGCTCAAAAGCTATGCATTTGCTTTTTTTAAAAGATGTTTCATTGCACATTTTCACTTTATTTAGATTTTTAAAATATTTTTAAAAACTTATTGATTTTAGAGAGAGAGGGAAGGAGAGGGAGATCAATTTGTTGTTCTACTTATTTATGCATTCATTTATTGAATGTGCCCTGACCAGGGATTGAACCCACAACTTGGGACATAGGGAAGATGCTCTAACCGACTGAGCTGCTGGGCCAGGGCCACTTTATTTAGATTTGATTAACTATGATAGTCATAGGGTTTGGTATTAGCAATACCTTTGATGGCCCATTAGAAGGAAAGGTACTTGAGTAAACCATTAACATACAGGTAGAGAAGAGCTGACCTTTGGATCCCAGAGTTCAGAGGTCAAGAGCCAGAAATCACCAGACTAGAGAAAATGGTCAGTCTTTGGGAAATTGGAGATCTGCATTTAGCCTGATGCTGTCACAGGCTGTGTGACTGGGACAGGTCACTTACCTTCTCTGAGCCTCAGTTTTCCCATCCATTACATGAAGATAATTCTACCTGCCCTGCTTTCTTCACAGGGTTTTTGTATCAACAGACTTTGGTGAGTGAAAGATTAAGATATTATATAATTTAAAAGAGAGAAGGTGGTGGGAAAGGGTAGTGATGAGATACTTTGTGACTCATTTTATTATGTTCTGCATCAGAGGCTTAGTGTTTGAAACAGGGCAGCATAAAATCACTCTTGTTTACTGTTTTAGGACATGTAAGCACCCTAAAAGGGGGTTTTGATCATCTGGGTGAAGGACTGCAGAGGGATATCAAGTGAATGCCTTCTTTTTTTAAATAAATTTCTAAATAATTTCCCTTTAGCCCTTGGAAGTCATTTTGCTAGAGACAATTTAGTTGTCTGAGAGTGTGGACTTAGAGTGAGATACAGGAGGTGAGAGAGTAAGCAGAAGTGGGAAGAAAATGTTTTGGGGGAAGGGTGCATCTCTGCGAGGTTGCCACCGCCTGAATCCACACTGACACCAAGCTCTGGGGTCATGCTGCAGCTGGGGCCATAGAGAGAGGAAAGCACCGTAGTGGGGACAGTACCAGGGCAGCAGCTACAATAGAACCAAAGTTTGGGGCCCCTTGCCAAGGCAAGATGCCATTACAGATTGAGCCCCACTCACTTTTGAGCCTTTGGTTAGTTCCTTCAGAGGCAGCCCAGACACACCCCTGGACATTCACAGCCTCAGGAGAGATTTAATGATACAGGGCGGGGGGCTGGGAAGAGTGGAGGCTGCTTGAGACTAGGTTACCTAATTTTTCTAGGCCTCATTGTCATCATCCATAAAATGGGGTAATTCCTACCTAATAATCTGTTGGGGGGGAGGGTTGAGTAAAATAGCATGTATAAAGCATCTAGCACAGTGTCTCACATGTAGTAAGAGTTCCATAAACGCCAGTGATTGTTTTACATGATGCTTATACTACAATTGTTTGCATAAATACAAGTCACTCCCATTTAATTACAAGTAGCTTGGGAGCAGACCTGGAGTACAATCATCTTCGTCTGTTTTCAGGAACTGAGGGCTCCCTGAAGGCAGGGACCCTCTCTTATTTTCCTAGATATTGTTCCTAGCAAAGAGGGTGGCACATGGTGAGCAATGTAGATGGTTACTATGGTAAGTGGTGAGCTATGTTTGTTGAATGAATGAGTGAGTGAATGAATGAAAACCACACTAAAGTGAAGAGATTGGAAATCTGAGAACGAAGAATGATACCACGTGCCTGATTTTTTTTTTTTTTTTTTTGCTTGAAATTAATTCTCAAATCTTCTCTGCTGGGATCTTGACTGACATACATTTGCTGGGGTTGACTGGATTATTTAATTGCTGTTTTCTGTCTCTAACTACTATGATTATGACTCAAGTAGTGGATACATTTACCCTGCTATGTAAATAACAATTATTTTAATTACGGTTTGACCTGTACAGTATATTCTGATGGCATAGCTGACTGTGCATTTGTGTATGTGCACTCTCGAGAGTGGGCGGGGGGATCTATTATGAAGGTACAAAGGAATCTCCCCTCTATGCACGTGGCAATTTTAGAATTATAACATGGAGAAGTATAATACCACTGTAATTATAGCAAGTTCTGTGGAAAGAAATGGCTTTGAAATAGTATATAATCTAAGTGTATTGTATTTAGATGATATAAAATCTAATTTTATTGACAATATATTGTTTTTGGTGCCAGCGCATCTCTGTATCCTGAGCAACTAGGAGACTCAAGGGTTTACTGATACGATCTACCACCATTATTTTTTTTCTGAAATTAGGTCTTTTACACAACAAAATGACATTTAATTTAAAATACCATATGCCCTACAGAAATGCACATTCATATAGTGCTAAGATATGTTGAACATTCAGCCCATTATTTGAAACATACTTTTAAGGCTAAATCAGTAGGATTATTGGAGCCAAAGCAAACCTTTGAAGCGCATATGCCATGGAGGATGAGTGCCCTTCAATGATCTGGAAAGCTAATATGGCATTTCAACTGAAAATGACAAGCATGTTGAGAATGGCTGAAATTAGAAAGACAGATGATCATCAAGAGTTGGCCGACGGAGCGCTCACACACTGCTGGTGAGAGCATAAATGGGTACAGCTCCTTGGGAAGCTGGCCTGTGTGCTAGAGCATGCACCCTCCATGACCCAGCAATTCCCCCTCTAGGTATATTCCCAAAGGAAATGCATGCACAGGCTCACCCAAAGTCACCCATGAGAATGCTCACAGCAGTATTCTTTTTTTTTTTTTTAAATGTATCTTTATTGATTTCAGAGAGAAGAAGGGAGAGAGAGATAGAAACATTAATGATGAGAGAGCCATTGATCGGGCTGCCTCCTGCTGGGGATCGAGCCCGCAACCCAGACATGTGCCCTGACCGGGAATCGAACCACAATCCCCTGGATCCCAGGTCAACGCTCAACCGCTGAGCCACGCCCGGCCAGGGAGCAGTATTATTCCTGATAGCTAAGAACTGGATACTCAGTAGCCATCACCAGTAGGATGGGTGAATAAATGGTGGGGAATTCATACAATGGAATACTTCCCAGAAACGAGAATAAGCAGATTATAGCTTATAAGCAAGAACATGAATGAATTTCAGTTACAAAGTGTTGAGTGAAGGGAGCCAGATATAGAAGAGTACACGCTGTATAATTCCATTTACGTAAAGTTTTCAGGCAGGCAAACCAATCTACGGTGTTGGAAGTTAGGGTAGTGGGTATCTCTGAAAGGGGGCGGTGTGGGAGGGCCGTGAGGGATTTCCGAGATAGTGGTCATGAGTGTGTTTATTTTATGTAAAATCACCGAATTATATATTTTACATAAAATCACTGAGTTATACACTATGACGTGTTCTTTTTGTATATAAGTGATATTTCAACAACATATATTTAACTTACATAAAAGATAAGAGTTTACTTTTTTTTATTTCAGAGAGAGGAAGGGAGAGGGAGAGACAGAAATACTGACGTGAAAATCATCCATCGGCTGCCTCCTAAACGCCCCCTACTGGGGGTCGAGCCCGCAACCCGGGCATGTGCCCTGACAGGGAATCAAACCGTGACCTCCAGGTTCATGGGTCGATGCTCAACCACTGAGCCACACCCTCCAGGCAAGAGTTTACATTTTAAAAGAGCACCCTGACTGTCGTGTGGAGAATGGATTGACTGTAGGCAAGAGGTGTAGAAAAGCAATGAAAGGTTAATTCCTGGTCAGGGGAGTCTCTTGGGACTAGGTGGGTGCACTGGAGGTAGACAGGAAGGGGCAGATTTGGGACACTACTGGAAGGTAAAATCAATAAAGCTCCCTAGTGGCCTGAATGATGGGTGGTAAGGGAGGAAGAAGAACAAAGTGAATCTAGATCTGGAACTTGGGCAACGGAGAGGATGGTGGTGATGCTATTACCTGAGATGGGAAACATTAGGGAAGACTCCAGTGTGGGTAAAAACCTACAGCTGTGAACCAAGACTTCCCACCGCCTCTGTGGGGGCGAGGCCCGTCCCAGTGGAAATAGAGGTCAAAATGACTCAGGACACGGCAACCTTGGCAGTCCTGAGCAGAAAAAGGCTGGACAGAAAAAGAGGGAGCGTTCCCATTCCAAATGAGACACTCTTCCTGGAAGCCCACGGCCTCTCCTCCGGCTCCTCCTCGCTCCCTAGCTCTGGGTCTAACAAGCGAACTCCCACGGCCAGGAGCGTGCCAAGGAGAGCCTTACATTCCTCCCTCCAGCCAGAGGGTAGAAAAGCCCTATTTCTTCCCCTTAGATCATAGACAGTTGCAAGTAAAGAAAAAACTTTTACTAGGAAAAAAAAGGAAAGGAACCCAAATACCACCGGCGACACAGGGGGAAGGGAAAGTGGAGTGTTTTCTGAGTTGTCTCGGTTCCGACCCAATGGGACATGGCCAGAGCTGCGACGCTGGGGCTGCTGGGTGCAGGTAGAGTGTCCAGGGCGAGGCTGGAGAGGCGGTCACGGACCCTTTATGATGGGCTTCGGAGGCCATGCCAAGGATTCTGCAAATTGATCCTATAGTCGCTGGGGGACCACTGAAGAGCTTTGAGTACCAGTCAGATTTGCATTTTCAAAGGACCCCTCTGGCAATATGGTGAAGATTAGAGTTGGGAAAAGCAGTTAGGAGGCTGTGATCAGTCCGGAGGAGAGATGCTGAAAACCTGAAACAGGGCCCTTAGAGGCAAGAGGGAAGGAAAAGAAAATGTGGTGCAAAGAAAGATTTGGGAGAGAAATCTAGAGATCTTGGGGAGGAAACAGGTTCAGATGGGGAGGGAAAAGGCTAGTTAAGGTCAATGCTCAACTTGGAGGGGCCGTTGTAGTTGTGACATCAACAGTGGAGAGAATGTAGGGTAAGCAGCAGGTTTAGAGGAGTAGTTTGAATTGGACCAGTTGAAACCTGACCTGGTGAGAGCTTAACTCCTGCTTCCAGGAAAATCCTCATTGTTCAAGCCACACCCCTACCCTATCCCCAGGCACCGAATCATAGGCTGCCCGATTTTGTTCATATGCTACTGTTTGTTTCTTAAGGACTAGATTTCAAACTTTTGGGAAATAGCTTTCTATTTCTTGTGATTTCTATGGTGTCGCTTCCTGGTCACCTAGCAAGCACCCAGCCCAGCTCCGAGAAGGTATTCAATAAGCCCTTTGACTTCCATGGTGTGAACCATAACACTAGAAAACAGGCACAGGAACATGAAAACCTGTCCAGCTCAGGTTAGAGGAGGAAAACACATTTTACTTCTGAGTTTCTTGATTAGCAGCTCCATTCCCATTCTGTTTACATAAGTTATTTCTAATTGCAAACAGCATGATGATGGCGGTGGGGAGACCATTGCTGGGAGCCAGGAGGGTGCCTGCTCTTTCCTTACCTGAGCGTGACAGCTTGGGTAAGTCATCAGCCTCTCCCATTCAGTTTGTTTGGTCAAGCGGGGTGAATTGCTGCCCTTCCAGCCCATGGCTGCGAGGCCATCGGATAAGCCAGCATACTCAGGAACACTTTTGGAAAATGGTACAGGAGTATGGAATCATCTAAAATGAAATAGAAAAACTGAAATTAAAGAAGTGACCTGTACTTTCAGTGGTCTGTCTGGATTTGAAGGTATCAGCATAATTGAAGTGTTTATTTTTCACCCACCTTTTAGGTAATATGTAGATACAGCTGGCATTTATCTTGGGGAAGGTATGTGTGATTGTGATATAAGGATGTGACTGTCACACAGCTTTAGAACGAAACTGGTAACACTCACAGAGAGGGCTGTGCATTTTCACCAGTCATCTTGGCAAGACACCGTTTTAAGCAGCACCCATCAGACATGCTCATCCTCTGGCATCCAGGTGGGGTGGGGGCAGGGAACCCTTGAGTGGCCAATTTCACTTTCTCAGCTTTTACTGGGGACTTGAGGGAAGGCAAACAGTGCTCAGACAGGCAGATAAGATAACCGATATCTGAAGCGTGAGCCTGTGGTTTTAAATAGTTTTTTATTGGAAATATCATTTACATGTCAGGCCAAAACTTAAGTATTCAAGAGCACAGTTATAGAGAATTCATTAAGTATGTTATGTGAATTTCTACCTGCAGTAATAGACTAGTTTAGTAGGCTAGATATGTTAAACTCTATGAATTGCTGATGTCCAACTGATTTGGGACCTACAGAAACAGCAGCTACATATCCCCAAGTTGTCACATGTCATTCAGCTCCTGTCACTGGGAAATTCAGGTGACCCACAGGCATCTTTGACAGAACTTATATTAGTCATTCCTTACTTTTCACATGTGTGATAATCATCTCAAGGAGTGTTAAATCAAATTCATGTTCATGTATGAGTTTTTACAGATAAAATCATGCCATTGCACCCTTACTTAGTAGAAGGTGGGTTAGTGGTAGGGAGTGAAATGGAAGGTTGGAAGCATTGCTCTCATGTCTGAAATCAACCAGGATGGAAATAGGTATTAGATCTGAACTATCAAGATGCTTCTTAAAGATGCATGCATGTATCTGTCAAGTGCTATTTGTTTCTGCAGTAACATGACTTAACCATAAAAACAGGTAGTTTAGTTGCATAAATCACTTTGATTCCGTTGGCCTTAATGTTCCCAAGTAGACATGATGGGGCTAACCCACAGTAATTAGGTTTTTCACAGGACTACCGTGGACAATTAGTAAGACATATCTCCAATAGTGCCTGCTGAACTTAAGATGGCCATTTCCATGGGAGAAACCTCAGAAAGCTAACTCTTTTAGCTCCACAATGCAGGACAGTCTGTCAAAATAGTTTGTGTGTGTGTGTGTGTGTGTGTGTATAATAAATGCAAAACTTACTATGACATTTTTTACCAGCATCTAAGATGTTTGTTTTAATGTTTGAAAATTCCAGCAATCAATGCAGATTGAACATTATGAGGACCGATATATGATACAGAAGCCAATTCAGGACATTTTAATTTGAGTTGAACTTAAGTTCAGGCCCTGAGCTATCTCTTTGAAATCCCTGAGGGCCTGTAGGATTTCAAATCGGCTATAGAGTTGCCTACAGGCTGCCAGTCCCTGCGTCTGGGGAGTGTGTGGCCTCTCTCTTCCCACTCTGGCCTCGCGCCTTGGCTCAAGCTGTTCCCTCCATAAGGAACACCTCTCCTGCCTTTCTCCCCTGGTTATTTCTACTTCTCTTTCAAGCCTTAGTTCAGACACTGCCCCAGGAAACCTTCCTCAGCCTCTGAAGTTCGGTAAAGCACCCTGATTCTGTGTGTTCATGGCTTTCTATTCGAACCTCTGTTATCACCAACATTTTTAAGTGGAAATTACTTGTCCATCTAGCTCAGACCCTGACGCTTGGGAAGGGGTGAAAGATGGCTTTGGTTTTCATGCATCAAACACCCCCCTCCCCTCCCCTCCCCTCTGCACGGACACACAGGCCTTAGTGCTCCAAGATGACTCCAGACACAGTCAGACCTTCAAGTGCAGTTTCAGGCTTGTTGAGGGCTGGACTGGACCTGAACCGGTTTCTAGGGGCGATGGGGTTCTGAGGGAAGGGAGAGGCCCTGACCCGGTTGCGCTGGGAACCCTTGGCTTCCTCTCAGGCCCTAACTGGGCCTTCCTAGGATGGACCGCGCCAGAGTCTGAGCTGGCCTCGCGCGCCCTCTAGTGGTGTAAAACCACAGCGGGGCAGAGCCTGAGCTCAACAGGTCGGGTTTCTCCGAGGAAGAATCTGCATTTAACTATTGAGACGTCTACCACACAGTGAAGTCACTTCATAAATACACTCAGGGAGCAATAAAATAATTAACTAAGTGCACACACAGTAAGAAACCTGGACTATCGTGAAATCCTTGAAAGGCCTTGCCTTCTTCATTTTGCAGTGCATAATCTAATAGGCTGTATGTACCCAGGGAATAATTGAGAATGTGCTTAATCGAAGGCAACCATTCTGTCATTGTCAGCCTGTGAAACATTAGCTCAGGAAGCTGGATGACAGCACGTGTTCCTCTTATCTCCCCAAGACGACTTCACCCCAGGATGACAAAGGAACAGATTTGGGGATGTCAGGAGTCTGAGCTGCATTCAAATTTCAGTCCCAGGGGAACCAAATTGTCTCTTTAGAACAGAGCAGTTTCTTAGTTGAGTGTGTTCAATCATTTCTTAATTCAATAATCAAAAAATTACAGTTCCTTTGGGACACTAAAAACTGTCATTTCAAAACCAGGAGAGGACACTCTGTAGCTGCCCCAAACATATGCTTCTTATGGGACCTAACTTTCTGAATCACTTACAAACAACAACAGAATATCACTGTTTTCCTCAGAATTGCTCACAGTTTTAAATATCACTTCCTCAGGGATTATTACTTGAGGTATCAGACCAGCTCTGGCTTCCCACAGAGCCTCCCACAGCCCCAGATGACATCAGAGCACTTGTCCCGCCTGCCATTTAATCAGGGCCTGGTTTGTTTTCAGTCTGTTTCCCCCAGCAGAAGTTAAACCCGACAGTGCAGAGGTCTTGTTTGTTTCTCTACCACAGCACCCCAGAGTCTAGCACAATGCCTGGCACAGGAGATGCTGAATAAACATTTGTCAACCGCCTGATAAAACCCAGCAATCCAGCAGGTCACATGCCAAGGAGACGTGTAATGTGAGGTCACAGAGGAGAGCTGATTTTCATTCTTACTTTAGAGGTACAAGGGACCCCTTTACTCAAAATGAGCAGAAGGAATATATGATTAAAAACTAAGTGGGCCCTGCCAGCCTGGCTCAGCGGTTGAGTATTGACCTAGGATCCAGGAGATTGCCTTTTGATTCCAGGTCAGGGTACATGCCCAGGTTGTGGGCTCGATCCCCAGTCAGGGGCGTGCAGGAGGCAGCCGATCAATGACTCTCTCATCATTGATGTTTCTCTTTCTCTCTCCCCCTTCCTCTCTTTGAAATCAATAAAAATATATTTAAAAATAAATAAAGGCATGACTTCATATTTAAAAAAAAAAGAATGGTAGCTGGGTGGGAGGGTTAAGACTAGCACTCAGAGGACATTGCACATCTGTAGCCACGCTAGTGCAGGGAAAGGAGAAACTTGGAGTTCTCCGCTTAAATTCCTGACTCCAGCAGGAATCATCCTCTCCATGCCTCCTGGGGCTGCATTTCTCTGCGAAGAGCCTGGTGGAAGTTTGGCCTAGACTCTCTGGATGGTGAACCTACAGATCATTTTATTACCTCAAAATGTGGGCATGCAGTTTACCTTTCTGAAGGCATTTGAAATTTTTTGAAATTTTGATTTTTAGATAGAGAGGAAGGGAGAGGGGGAGAAAGAGTCATCAATGTGAGAGAAACATCAATGGGCTGCTTTCTGCACACCCCCTACCAGGGATGGAGCCCACAACCTGAGGGCGTGCTCTGACCAAGAATTGAGCCTGCAACCTCCTGGTGCACAGGAATGATGCCCAACCAACTGAGCACACTGGCCACAGCTGAAGGCGTATTTTTAAAGCACAAAAACCCAAGTGAGAATGTAAATACATTGAGGATCTGGTAGCGGCAAAGAGACAAGGCCCGAAGTGTGCAGACTGTAAGAGTAAAAGAAAGGGTAAGAATATAAGGAAAAATGAAAATAGGAGACAAGGAGAACGAATGTGCTTTTTTTTCTCCTGCAGAGTTTGTGTCTCTGACTATCCAAAGACAGATTGAGTTGAACAAGCAGAATGTCTGAATCGAGTGTTGTAAACACACACACACCAAGAAACCCACAGGAACACTGTAAATGTGAGCACGTCGGCAGCGAGGCATCCAAGTTTTGGGGGGCTTGATGGGGATATCATGCAGCTGTGTGTGTTCTCAGCCCTTCTATCCCCAGACACGTTTCATTTTTGAGTGAGGGTGGTTGTGTTTGTAGTTAGGATGAGCAAACCCTTTCTAACTTTATTAGTTAGGATTGTCAACAAAAGAATGTCTAGCCTAAGAAAAAGTCTTTAAAATTTTTAAAAATATATATATTTGAGAGATAAAGAGAGAGACAGAGACAGAAACATCAATTTGTTGCTCCACTTGCTTACACATCACTGGCTGCTTCTCGTATGCACCCTGACTGGGGATCAAACCTGATGCCTTGGCTTAGCAGGATGATGCTCTAACCACTGAGCTACTAGGCCAGGGCAAGAAAAGTTCTTAAAAGAGTTTATTTGAGCCAAAATGAGAACAACTGCCAGGAAGCAAAATCTCAACAGCTTGAGAAAATGCTCTGGAGAATGGCAGTTTTGCAGATAATTTAAGAAGGGTTACATGAGTCCATTGGTGGTAGATTAAGGGGGCAGGGGAAAGCAAAGCGGCAAAATCTCTGGGATTGGATAAAAAGTAAAACGGGGAGACACATTGGTGGGTCCAAGATAGTTAATAATTAATACTTACAACACATGGAGATGGTATGGTATTTGGGGAACAAGACAGCAATGAGGGGTTCTGTGGTCTTGTGCTCTGTTGCAGTGGTTGTGCCAAGGGGTCTAGAAAAGAAAATTATTCTGACATTGCAAAGGTATGTTATCTTAGATGCAAAAAGACAATAGACAGGCTCAGTTACGGTAAAGATTGACCTTTGTCAAGGAAGCTACAGGCCTAGGATACCACTACTTGTCATGACCCGCTTTCAGTTACAAATTTTAATGTTCAGACCATCCTATGTGGTTTCTTTCGGGCTCTGAGTTTGTGAGGCCCACTATTCAGGCCTCCCCTGAGCTTGTCAGGTTTAGTACATGGCCCCTTTTTGATCCACAATTCCCCCTTTTGGTCATAAATCAATATGAAAGATGCGTTGATGACCAACCTCTTGCTTGGATAATGTGGTCCCACGGTGGTAAGAAGGCTCATTCCTAGGAAGTCTTAGTGTCGGCATTTGTCTTGTGAAATGGTGAGCCATTGGGGATGGGGCAAGACTGTAACCTTGGAGGCAAATCAAGGACGAATTTTTCTCAAAAGAGAAAGGCAGGTAAATGGGAGGCAGTCAGGTCTTATGGGCCTTCATTAAGAAAAAACCCCTCTGGATCATTTCTAACCGGCGAGCTATCACGATCCAAATTTTGCTGCCTGTCTCACTTTTCTGTATTTTGCGTATAGTACTGTTGTAGGCGGCGGGAAAGGCATGAGGTGTTAGACCCATGGGGTCAGACTAGACCTGGGTTCAGCAACCTCGGTACTTGAGTTCTGGTTAGGAAAGAATTCAGAGCCAAGACTCAAACAACAAGAGAACATTTATTTATAAAATCACAGAGGTAGAAGTAATTTGTAGGAGGAATGGGATTAGGAAACAAGTTATAGAGGCAAAGGAAGGGCCCTTGGAACTTGGGTGTGAGGAAGCTAATAGTAATGAGCTGGCAGTGAGAGGGAGGGGGAGGGGAAGGGGGGAAGGGAAAGGTGCGCATATGCTCCCAGGAGGGAGAGCACTACAGGTCCTAAGGGTTTTAAGGGTGGAGATTTTAGGAGAAGGCCCAGCGGAAGATCTTAATAGAATATTCAGGGTTGTGGTCTCCACTGATTGACTGGTAGGTGCAGGACAGGGGGTCATTATTCAACGCAGCTGATCCTGAGGGCAGCTTCGGTGTCACTGTCTGGTATTGCTGCTTTTCTTGGGCCTAGAGCTGAAATACAACTGAGGTCTAAAAGTTATCTCTAGGGAGGAATGGTCAGGGGGGCCAAACCTCAGGGGAGGAAAGATCACCCTGGGGGCAAGTTCCCACCCTACAATTGTCCTTTCCAGGTAGAGGAGGGAGGGTTGCTTTGTCCTTACTCTGCTCAAGTCTGTCTAACTGCCTACCACAGTTTAACATTTACACCATACATCTCCTCGGTTTTCACAATGTGACCACGAGATGGGTTGCCATTTACTGGTGCTATTATTATTATCATTATTTTAATATGCTCCATCTACTTCCCATTGGAAGCACTCAAGTGTCATTCATTATTAATCTGATTCCTACTAGTTGTGCAGTTAGAAACGGTAACTTTGAGGTTTAATTGGGGCCAGGGCTGTAAGAACACAAAGGTGTAAATTACAATTACCATCAAAAAATTTCCAGAGGCAAGGAGGACAGTAAGGGTTTCATAAGTAAATGTCCTGCACCTCAGCAGCTGTTACAGAGGGCCATATTTTTCAAAAGCCACTCCAGCTTCCACCTGAGTGAACAAGTAGTCCTTGTTGGTTAAGGGTAAGCATGTTCCCGTAATTGGGTGCTAGCATTTTTACATAAAATTCCTTTCTCAAGATTCCTTTTCTACTAACCTTCTACAATGTCTCTTGTCCTTCTTAGTTTGTCTCTTTTCACTTATTCGGAAACAACCAACTTATTAGGATAAACTACTTCCTTTTAACTTCTCTCAAAAATGCATACATCTCTTTCGTTTCTTCTGTAATAATATTCCTTCTAAATTTCCAGAGAGAAACCATAAAGAGTATTATTGTTAATACAAAAATTATCTCATACGCTTTCAGCAATTATTAATAGTTGGGCTATACAAGAAGAAGTTTTGAGAAAAGCCCAAAGAACAACTATAACTATTATAATGACCAATATTATTAGCAGAGAGATAAAGACAATCAAAGTTCAACATCAATTTGTAGGAATACAGGCCTTCTAGATGTCTAGGGATAGCTGTCTACCTCTGATGCGGGTGGCTTCTCCCCCTTGAGCAGTTGTTGATGTCTGCTGTAGGCGGAGGTGAGGGTCAGAGATGGGCAGATGTCCATCTGCAGTGAGACATCGTTAAAAAATGTTTTTGATGAGAAATGTAAGTCCTTGAATTCACACCATTAAGTTCAGCTGCACATGGATTAGTTAGTAATACTTGATAAGATCCCTTCCAACAAGGTTGGAGAGAGTATTTATTTGTTTGTTTGTTTGTTATATAATTTTATTGATTTTAGAGAGAGGGGAAGGAAGGGAGAGAGAGAAACACTGATGTGAGAGATATTGACTGGTTGCCTCCTCGTATGTACCCCAACTGGGGATCGAACCCCTAACCTGGATATGTGCCCTGACTGGGAATTGAACCAGTGACCTTTCAGTGCCTGGCATGATGCTCAACCAACTGAGTCACACCGGCCAGGGCTGGAGAGAGTCTTTAATTGATGTCTTTTCCAATGGACAATATCTCCTGGTTGTAAGTCATGATCTCTGAAGTCTTCATCTCACTGTGGAATGAATCAGTTACTAGTTTATCACTTTCTTTAAGCTGGTTAATAAGTCCTTGATAATAATGCATAATGTTTCCTTTTGGTAAGGTTGGCTCATATGACCCTTTATCCAGATGCATGAGGTGGCCAGTGACTATTTAATGAGGAGAAAGACTGCGTTTACAAAAAGGAGTAGATCTCAGGCTGACCATCTGTGTAAGGATAGCTTTTGTCCAAGGGAGATTAAAAGCTTTAAAAATTTTACCTAGTTGAATTTTAATTGTACGATTTGTACATTCCACTAATCCAGAGGACTGGGGTAATGAGCCCAATGAAAATGCTGTAGCACAGGCCAAATGTTAAAGGTGGATTGCATTATTTGCCCAGTGAAATGAATTCCTTGGTCACTATGTAATTCAGAGGGAATTCTGCAATTGGGAATTTTTTCCCCAATAATAATTTACCTACCCTTAAGGCTGTTATTCTTCTGCAAGGTAATGCCTTAACCCAGTGAGAAAACAGACAGATCATAACTAACACATATTTGTGTCCTTGAGATGGTGACATCTGGATAAAATCCAATTACCACACTTCAGATTAACCTAAAGGAAGTAGGAGATGTCCTGGGGACCCGTGCAGTGATTTTCCGGGGTGATATTTTGGATACATAGAACACCTGCTATACACTTTATGAGCTACAGTAAGAGGTTTCCAGTAATACAGGAGGGGGCAAAAGTAGGTTTACAGTTGTGAGTATGATAAACAGAGTTTATTCTTGTATTATTATTATTTATTAATTATTGTATTATTTTCCATATGAACAGCTGTAAACCTACTTTTGCCCCACCCTGTGTTGTTTTCTCCATGAAATCATCTTCTAAGGACCCCAGTGTATTAGCTCATGCACATGTTGAAGTCTAGGTAATTGAGCTCCTGTAGGTAAGATTGGTCTCTGATTGGGTCCAACCCATATCTGCTTGTCTGGGTCAAAGTTTCTCCCTTTTACTGCCATGTCCTCTTTTCTTCTTCTGTAGCTCTCTGTTGGGACAGTAAAGGTCAACCTTTTATTGATTTAATAGGAAGCAAGGAGACTTTCTGGGTCTGGATAATCTGGCTGTTTCACGCTGCCTGTCTAGCTGCAGCATCAGTTAAATGATTTCCCTTTGCTTCCATGATTGCAGCATTAGAACGTCCTGGAATTTTGATAATTGCCCATTGTGTCAGTTGCTGTATGGCACCTAACAGTTCTGCAACCTGTTTTTCATTCTTTCTGGGCTTCCCTGAGGAAGTCATAGAAGCCTGGCTGCTTCCATAACATTCCAAAGTTGTGAGCTACTCCAGAGGCATAGGAACCGTCAGTGTACAGACTGGATTTTGATCTTTGGCCGATTGGCAAGCTCGAGTTGGAGTCAGAGCAATTAATTCAGCCTGTTGGGCAGATCTTAGTCAGGTACATAAGATCCTTCAGTGATGTCCATCGTGGACGTAATTGCATATCCAGCTGGGTAATGTTCCTGTTCATCTTTCAGATCCGATCCATCTGTAAATTGAATTAAGTCAGCATTATCAATAGGAGTTTCCTGTAAGTCATTCCCAGGGACAAGAAGGTGGGCAGTGAGCAAAACACAGTCGTTGGATTCTGCAAAGAAGGTAGCAAAGTTGCTGGGTTAAGGTTGTTGCATCCATCTTCTTTGGGAAAACACCAAATGACGGATGACATTGGTGCTGCAGGAAGGCCTGGAGGCCCCAGGACCTTGGAATGAGAGGCTATGGTGGCTTCCTTGGAGGATTTGGGAGCAGCATCCAGGGAAAAGTCATGGCCGGGTCAGGCCAGGGCCAAGGACGTGGAGTTCAGAGAGGCGAGGCCAAGGGCAAGAAGTGGATTTCCATCACCAAGCTGGGTCACCTGGTCAAGGACATGAAGATCAAGTTCTTGGAGGAGATTTATCTCTTTTCCCTGCCTGTCAAGGAATCTAAGCTCATTGACTTTTTCCTGGGGGCATCCCTCAAGGACGAGGTTTTGAAGACTATGCTCATGCAAAAACAGACATGCGCTGGCAGAGAACCCCGTTCAAGGCATTAATCATCCGTCATTGGAGACGGCAATGGACATGTTGGTCTGGGTGTTCAGTGCTCGGAGGAGGTAGCCACTGCCATCCGCAGGGTCATTATTTTGGCCAAGCTCTCTATTGTCCCTGTGCTGTGAGGCTACTGGGGACATAAGATCGGAAGCCCCACACTGTGCCTTGCAAGGGGACTAGCCCCTATGGTTCTGTGCCGGTGCACCTCATCCCTGCTCCTGGGGACACTGGCATTGCCCAAGAAGCTGCTGCTGAGGGCTGGTATCGACAACGGCTACACCTTAGCCAGGGACTGCACTGCCACCCTGGGCAACTTCTCCAAGGCCACCTTTGGTGCCATCTCCAAGACCTACAACTTACCTTACTCCAGCCTCTGGAAATAGACTGTTTTCACCAAGTCTCCCTATCAGTAATTCACTGACCATCTTGTAAAGACCCACATCAGAATTTCTGTGCAGAGGACCCACGCTCCAGCTGTGGCTACCACATAATTTTATACAAGAAAAATAAAGTGAATTAAGCCTGTATTTTTTTTTAAGACTGTTACATCAAATTATAGTAATATTAGATGCAGAAAGCAAGAGTAGGTCATTAAAAGCTCACCGACTGACAGAAGTGTTGAGTGTGATGAAAGAACGTTCAGTGGAGATTCAACAGAATGAGGAACATAAATCGAGAGCCCATGATTATTCCTTGTGTTTGTTTGCATAACATGGCAGAGCAGAGACGGCTGTCCTACGGGATGGGAGCCCTCTAGCTGCTGAGTCTAACTGCTGACTATAATATCCTATAGGTCTATGATGATCTCTGTATTTTTGAATTAAAACTCCTAAAGTATTTCCTTTATCTTCATGTATAAAAAGGGAAAAAGTTTGTAAGTAAGCTGTCCCAGAGAAAGAGCTTTAAATAATTCTTTCTTTAGAGCTTTTACAGCTTGTTTCCCTTCTGGGTTCCACTGAATTGGATCAGGTTGATCTGATTTTAATAAGACATATAGAGGCTGGTCTGTTAATTAAAAATTTGGAATCCAATTGTGACAACATCCAGTCAGACCTAGGAACACTTTATGCTTTTTTTGTTTGTTTGTTTTATTTTATTGTTGAGAGTATTACTGATGTCCCCCATTTTCTCCCCTTTGCCCCCCTCCCCCACCTCTCATCCCTCCCCAGTTCTTCACCTGTCTGTTGTCTGTGTCCATGGGCTGTGCATATATGCTTAGCAGTTCTTTGGTCAATCTCTTCTTGCCCTCCTTTCCGCCTTCCCTCTGAGCTCTGTCAGTCTGTTTCCCGTTTTCATGTCTGTGGACCTATCTTGTTTGTCAATTTATTTTGTTCCTTAGATTCCACATATAAGTGAGATCATGTGATATTTGTCTTTCTCTGCCTGGCTTATTTTGCTTAACATAATATTCTCCAGGCCCCTCCATACTGTCCCAAAGGTTAGAGATCCATCTTTTTTACAGCTGCGTAGTGTTCCATGGTGTGAATGTCCCACAGCTTTTTCATCCACTCAGCTATTGATGGGCACTTGGGCTGCTTCCAGATCTCAGCTATTGTAAATTGTGCTGCTAGGAACACAGGGGTGCATATATTCTTTCTGATTGGTGTTTCAGGATTCTTAGGATATATTCCTAGAAGTGGGATCACTGGGTCATAAGGCAGCTCCATTTTTTATTTTTTAAAGAAGCTCCATACTGTTTTCCATAGTGGCTGCACCAGTCTGCATTCCCACCAGCAGTGTACCAGGGCTCCCCTTTCCCCACATACTCGCCAGCGCTTGTCATTTGTTGATTTGTTGATGGAGCCATTCTGACAGGTGTGAAGTGACACCTCATTGTGTCTTTAAAAAAAAAAAAGTTTTTATTGATTTCAGAGAGAGGAAGGGAGAGGGAGAGGGAGAGAGAGAGAGAGAGAGAAATATCAATGGCTAGAGAGAGTCATTGACCGGCTGCCTCCTGCACGCCCCCCACTGGGGATCAAGGCTGCAACCCGGGCATGTGCCCTGACCGGGAATTGAACCTGGACCTCCTGGTTCATGGGACAACGCTCCACCACTGAGCCATGCCGGCTGGGCTCATTGTGGTTTTAATTTGCATCTCTCTAATGATTAGTGACTTCGGTCACTTTTTCATGTCTGTTGGCCACCTGTATGTCCTCTTTGGAGAAGCATATATTCATGTCCTTTGCTCATTTTTGAATTGGATTGTTTGTCTTCCCTTGTCGAGTTGTCTGAGTTCTTTGTATATTTTGGAAACTAACCCCTTATCAGATGTGTCGTTGGCAAATATATTCTCCCAAACCGTGGGTTCCCTTTGCACTTTGAGGATGGTTTCTCAAACTATTCCAAAAAATTCAAGAAGAGGGAAGACTCCCAAGCTCTTTTTATGTTTGTTTGTTTTTAGAAGAGGAAGGGATATCAGGTAACTAAGGAATTTTACTTGGGGTAAACAGAATCGAAGCTTATCCATTGAGACCCCATGTCCCTTTATGGCTAGCTGTGAGAATAGGTAAATTATGTCCTCTTGAGTGTCTAATATGTCCCAAAGCATATAAGTGAATCATCTATATATTGAATTAGAGTGGAATATCTGGGAAATTCAACATTATTCAAATCAGCCTTTAGTATCTGAGAAGTAGGTGAAATTCTTTGTATATCCCAGGGGCGTTACTGTCCTGGTACACCCCTGATCTTCTCAGGTAAAAGCAAAGAGGTAGTTACTGTCTTTTTTTTTTTTTTAGGAATGCTGAAAAAGGTACTACATAAATCTATCACTGAAAAATATTGGCAGGCCACAGGAATAGCTGATAATAGAGCATGTGGATTGGAATCACAGGATGCCTGGAAATAACTGTTTTATATATAGCTCTGAGATCCTGTACAAATCTCTATCCTTTCCATTTGGTTTTTATACAGGAAGGATAGGAAAATTAAAGGGACTCATGCAGGGGATTATAACCCCCTCTTAAAGTAACCTTGCAAAATGGGCTTAATTCTAGCTAGTGCATCAGGTCTTAAAGGATATTGGTGAATATTAGATAAAGGCAGAGTATTGTCAATAGTTATTTTAATAGGAGTGGCTGACTTAGCCTTACCAATATCTGTACTGGATAAGGCCCGAAGGTGCACTGGAACACCGTGTAACAAATGTTCAGTCAGTCTCAAGATTAGTTTCCTCTTGAGGAGTTTCCTTTAAAATCATTATTTTCCCACTTGGTTCAGTATCTGATTTATTTAGTTTTAAATGCATTTCACCCTTCTGGGAAAAGAATATGTGGGCATCATTGGTTTCAAGAAAGTCTCACCCTATCAGGTAAACTGGGGAAGATTTCACCACCAAAAATATATGGTGCCTCGTAAATCCCCTAGTTAAAAGGGAGCAGGTTGATTAGACATGTGCTGTTCAGATACCCATGCCATTGGGACAGAAGCTTTACTCCAAGGGACAGGGCAGCTGAACTGAATAGAGTTAAGAATAGATGGAGTAGCCCAGTACCTACAAGAGCCTTAGTAACTTTCCCTTTTAGGGTAATTTCTCCTAAAGTATTAGGAGAAGGGGAAATGCCCTCTCATAGTCCTTGGAGCAGCCCTATGGTTGCTTTTGTTTCTTTTCTTTTTCTAAATCCTATTCATTTTCTTTCTTTTTTCTTTTTCTGTTAATCTTCACCTGAGGATATATTTTCCATTGATTTTTAGGAAGAGAGGGAGGGAGGGAGGGAGGGAGGGAGGGAGGGAGGGAGGGAGGGGGAGAGAAACATCAATGTGAGAGAGACACATTGGTTGGCCGCTTCCTGCGCTCACCCCGACCTGGCCAGGGATTGAACCCGCAACTCAGAGATGTACTTGCCTTTGATCAGGAATTGAACCCACAATCCATTGGTGTTTGGGCCGACGCACTAACCACTGAGCAACACTGGCCAGGGCCCCACTCATTTTCTACAGTCTTTCTTAAGGTGACTTGACTTTTTCTAATACGAACAGACTCCCCCTCCCTTTGTCTAAGATTTTTGGGAAGGTCTGAACTGATTGCTTAACTGCTGGAGCTGTAAGTTCATGATTTTGGCAGCTTTCTCTTTTTCTCTCTTTTGAATAGTTTTAGATAGCTGATCAGCCAGAATTGCCAGTTTATTAGTACACAGGGTCGGCCAGTTTAATTTATATTGTATAAGCTCTTCCCCCTGTCCTTCAAAAAATGCCAAATTTAGTAAGGGATCATTTTGATGATCCTTTAAACTGTCTGGAGACAAGGCCTTAGTATTGTTTGAAGGTTTTTTGAGGTTCTCTTGCATTGCTGGGTCTTGGTCCAGTTCATTTTCCAGGGAAAAATGTCAGGCATGGTTTGATAAAGTTGGGCTAATTCCCTGATTTTTTCCTGGTGTGTCTCTTTTTTAAAAAGTCCTAAGTTTTTCCAGCAGACCTGGTTTATCTGTTCTGTTGCTTTCCTCTCAGAAACCAGGTGTAGTCATTGGAATAGGTCAGAACAGCCAGAGTCATATGTTTTATCAGTTAAATCAAATTCCTTTGTGAACCCATCCAGGTCCTGGAGACTGTTGGAAAAATCTTTAGGTGGATTTCTTAATTCTGTTCTAGTCCATAGAACATACACACTAGCTGGTTCCTCTCTGCCGGACACCGGCTTTTTTCCAGGCTTTCTGTCCTGTGTTGCCCCTAGGTCAGCAGGGAGCTGAAGTGGAGGAAGTGTGGAATAGAGACAGAAGAGATAGGAAAAAAGATAAGTCTGGACAACAAAGTAAAGGGTAGAGCGGGACAGATGGAGATGAGGGAGAAAGGGGGTGTTGGCTTTGAGCAGCTTCGGAAATGGTCTTTTTGTAGTTCAAAGATGGTCTCTAAAGTTTTCTTATGAACATCCTGGAGAGAAGAAAGTCTCTCTGTTACACTTCAGAGGCCTCTGTTTGACAATTGAGGTAAACCTCTTGTTCATTTAGTTTGATTTTAGAGCAGGCTTTTTTTTTTTTTTTTTTTCTTTTCCTACGGTGTGGGCACACACACACAAAAAATAATTTAGGTGTTAAAAGAACTCCATTTCAGCCATCTAAAGTTGATAGATATCTCTTTTCTGGCTAAATCTTCCCACTTCTGTAAGTACTTGCAAGTGAAGGCTTCCTATGAATTGTACATGTGCAAGAGTATTAGTAGGGGCAAGGGCCTGGGGGCTTGTGGACGTTAGATTTCATGTTAATTTTAGTTTTCATTTGAGATCTGCAGAGTCTGAACAAATTTCTAGGGATATTGAGTAGTGGGTTGAAGTGTGCTACTTAGGGGTTGAGCTGCAATGGGCTGTCACTTCCCAAGTGGCTTCAGCCCTCTTATGTGTCTTGGTTTCTCCCCAGGCTGTCTAATACAAAGGTGAGGACTCAGAATGCTAGGTGACCCGCCTTTATGTGTGTCCCCCCAGATGAGTCAATTATTTAATTACAGTTGTGTTGGAATTCCCTATGAGGCCCTGCTCATTTTGAGGATTACCCTCAAACACCTCCTCGTAGATTCTTAGTCACCTAAGAATACCTGAAACTTGAGCTGAAGGGAGTAAATGCCCCTTATCTTCAGAGCTGAACAAGTTTAGACTCTCATTTATCCAGCAAAAGATTTTGTTCAGATCCATGGTAAACTTTTTAAGTTCTAATTGAAAACCCAAAATTAATAACAAGCCACCCATTTTTTCCTCCCGTCCCTGAGTTATCTCAACCCTTATCCTTAGCCTGCATTAGCTCTACCATTAACCTTTAGTGCCACCATGGTAGGCAGTTAGACAGACGTGAGCAGAGCAAGGACAATGGGTCAGGTACAGAAGGTCACCAGGGTGGAAAGCTCCCACGGGTGCCTAGCAAAGGGCAATTGTAGAGTAGGAACTTACCCCCAGGGTGACATTTTGTTCCCTAGCATATCACTGGTCATGCAGTTTGGCCCCCAGACCTTTCCTCCTTAGGAGATAACATTTAGATCTCAGTTGTATTTCAGCTCCAGGCCCAGAAAAGCAGCAAAACCAGACAAGTAGACACCAAGGCTGCCCTCAGGACCAGCTGCATTGAGTAATGACTCCCTGCCCTGCACCGACCAGTCAATCAGTGGAGACCACAACTCTGAATATTCTCTTAAGATCTTCCCCTGGGACCTCCCCTAAAATCTCCACCCTTAAAACCCTTAGGATGGACGACCCAGTGTGCTCTCCCTCCCAGGAGCGCTCCAGCGCCTTTCCTCTCCCCCTCCCCCCACATGCCTTACCATTAGCTTCCTCATTTCCAAGCTCCAAGGCCCCTTCCTTTGCCTGTATAACTTGTTTCCTAAGCCCATTTTCCTAAGTTCATTTCTTCTACAAATTACTCCTTCTACCTCTGTGATTTTATAAATAAATGTTCTCTTATAGTTTGAGTCTTGGCTCTGAATTCTTTCCTAACCAGAACTCAAGTACCGAGGTTGCTGAACCCAGGTCTGGTCTGACTCCACGGCTCTAACACCTGGTGCCGTTCCTGCCGCCTACAACACCACCCCAAGGAGATATATATATATATATATATATATATATATATATATATATATTCTTAATATGTCTTTATTGACTTCAGAGAGAGGAAGGGAGAGGGAGCGAGATTAGAAACATCAACGATGAGTCATTGATCTACTGCCTCCTGCATGCCCCCTACAAGGCATGTGCCTGGACCAGGAATGGAACTTCAGTCTCCTGGATCCTAGGCTGATGCTCAACCACTGAGCCACGCCTGTTAGGCCAAGGATATTTTTTTAAAGAACAGCCCAAATAATGTCAGAGCTGCTAACCTTAAAACAGGACGGCCCAGAATTCCAAGGAAAACTCATCCAAGTTCATCCAATACAAAGTGGGGAGCTGGCCACAATGGGCTCCTGTTGCTAACTAACGCTGGGTCCAGGTCTGCAGGGTGGTCCTCGGTGGGCTTCTTTGGAATCCTGCCCCACTATGCCAAGTAAATGTCCATGAAAGAATGTCTAGCCTAAGTAAAAGCATTCTAAGAGTATGTGAGCCAAAATGATGACAATTGCTGGGAAGCAACATCTCCATGGATTGAGAAAACACTCTGGAGAATGGCAGTACTGCAGCTTATTTTATGCATTAGAATCAAAGGAGGACAATTAAGGAGGTTTACACAAAATTGTGGGGAGGAACAAACTCTCCTTTAACTTCAAGGTTCTTCTGGCTGATCTAATAATCAAATAGACGTAAGACAGATTAGTAAGAGAAAATAACAAATGTAATACATACACATATGTGGTAACCCTGCATACGGGAGAGAGTCAGAGACCCCACAGGAGTGAGAGGTTCAAAGAGAGAAAGGGGATCATCTAATAAGACATCCTGAGCCAGTGATGAGGTATGTGACTTGGGAGCGTCAAAAAGTCATTGCAGGATGATAGGAAGAGCAGACGTTTAGTAAATAGGAGTTTGCCCTGCCCTAGAGACCAAAAGATGTTATCTCTGGTCATCTCCCATCCTGGGCAAGGCCTCTAATTCAAGTTGTTCCAGGTGGTCAAAGGAAGGGAGAAGTTTCTCTGGAGCTGGCTGCCAGTTGCCTTGATAGCAAAACAATCTGCCTACCACAGAGGCACATCTTGGGGTGACTCGTTTGGAACCCCCCACAAAATTCATGTGGTGGTAGATCGAGGGGGCAGGAGAAAGCAAAATGGGGAAATCTCTGGAATTGGATAAAAGGGAAAATGGAGAGACACATACTTCTTTTAAATTGGTGGGTAAAAATTAGTTAAAAGTTAACATATACAGCACATAGAGATGATATTTGGGGGACAAGATAACAATGAGGGATTCTGTGGTCTCTTGCTCTGGTGGAGTAGGGATGACCTGAGTGGTCTGGAAAAGGAAATCACTCTGACATTCAAGGGTATGGTTCTCTTAGATGCAAAAAGACAACAGGCTCAGTTAAGGTAAAGGTTGATCTCTTCAATGAAGCTACAGGCCTAGAACATGACTACCATCATTACCCGTTTTTAGTTGGGAATTTTATGTTCAGAACATCCTATGTGGTTGTTTTTAGTCTCTGAGTTTGTAGACCCACCATGCAGGCCTCCCCTGAGCTAGTCTGGTGTGTAGCATGTGGCCCCTTTTTTGTCCACAGGATCAAGCTTGGCTGCATTTAACAGAAAAATTCAAAATAAGAGTCTTAACAAGATAGAATTTTATTTCTCCTTTATTTCAAGAGGACAGTTGGTTATCAAGGTTTGTTTATAGGTTCACTGGCCAGGGGCTTTCCATGTTATTACACCATTGTGTACAATTTTCTTTCTTTTTTTTAAATCCTCACCAGAGGATATTTTTCCCATTGCTTTTCAGAGAGAGTGGAAGGGAGAGAGAAAGAGAGAAACATTGATGTGAGAGAGACACATAGATTGGTTGCCTCCTGCATGAGCCCCTATCAGGGCCAGGGATGGAGCCTGCAACTGAGATACGTGCCCTTGGTCGGAATTGAACCTGGGACCCTTTAGTCCACAAGCCAATGCTCTAACCACTGAGCCAAAAAGGCTAGAGCCAGTTTTCATTTTTAAGGTTGCCTCATAGTATAAGATGGCTGCTGAAGCTCCAGTCATACATCTGCTTTCCATCTAGCAAAAAGACTGGATTGAGAAGAATGTGTC
Organism: Miniopterus schreibersii; assembly: GCF_964146895.1. NCBI lineage: Eukaryota > Metazoa > Chordata > Mammalia > Chiroptera > Miniopteridae > Miniopterus > Miniopterus schreibersii. The sequence goes on from NC_138101.1 coordinate 29,163,799, forward strand.
CTTTACTATTAAGGATTCTTCTTGGCAGTTGCACACACAATTTCTTTTTACATTCCAGTGGCCAGAAGTTTTCTTCATGACCACATCTAGCTGTACGAGAGACTGTGAAAGAAAGATTTTGTTCCAGGAAGAAAAACAAACAAACAAAAGCCCCTAAACCAGAGGCTCAATTACTGAGAAAGGAGAATGATGACTGGAGGATAATATGCAGTCTTTGTCCCTGCAATCAAACATATTCCCTGAAAGTGAGACCTGCCTCAGTCTCTCCAGTGCACGCTGAGGGTGGACGGTTAGGAGTAGGGGATAGTGACCTAGTAAAGTATCCTCAGGACAAGGCTCTGGCTTCAACTCCACTTGGTTCTTTGGGTGATCTGAAATCCAAATGTGGATACGAATGTATATTTAAGAGTATAAATGAGGGAAACATGATCTAGTATCACCAGTCATATAATAATTCAAGCTCTCATGTTTCCATAGAATGTTTGTAATCACTCATACACACAAAATCGCCAGATATGTCTGGCCAAGATTTATAATGTTGAACTTAGATGTTAACTGTAGGCAGCTCTTTAAATTCAACTAACTCCCATTATATGAATTCAGAGACAACGGCTGAGTATCCCGGCGATAACGATTCTTGGTTGTTTCTCCTCAGCATCTTTTCTGCCCACCAGAAAATGCTGGAGTTACTTAAGATTCTGTTCTGGATTTTCCCCTCATTATAATCCTTCCTTCCTGAGCTTTTCCAAATGTATCATGTTTAAGAGTAGACTTGTCCTTTGTCTTCCCAAATTTGTGTTCCTTTTGTCCCCTGAGTAAACAGCACCAGCGTTGGGCTAAGCCAGGGACTCTACTCCCCCTTACAGCTCACATTCAGTCAAGAGTGCCACGAATTCCACTTCCTTCTCTCAGATTCGTTTTCCCCAACCCCCCTGCCGTCAGCTCCAGGGCCAGGGAATCATCCGACCTTGCTAGATTACAGTGGGAGCCTCCATGCCTCCTGGAGTCACCCATACTGATCTTGCCTAAAACTCAACTCTGCCCCAGTCCCGCTCCTCCTTAAATTAACTCTGGTAGTTTCAAAGAATTAAATCTAGACGCTTGACATGGCCTGGAAGGCTCCATGATCTGGCCTCTCTCGTGGTCCTCATCGGGACCTTTACAATTCCAAATTCCAGCCACTCCAAACCTCCTTTATGACCAGTGACCTCGTGTTGTTTTCCACCTTTAAGCCCGTGCACATTAGATTCCTCCCCAACTAGAGTCTTAATCCCCTTAGGCTCACAGAGATGTCTCTTCCTTCTAAGATGTCCTCTCTGCCCCACAAGTTGGCGTTAGGCTCCTCCTCTGTGCTCTGACGTCACTGTGCACCTCTAACATTTGCTCACAGCCCTATATTGCAACTTTATGTTAACTGATTGTTTGCTCAACTAGTCTATAAGCCCTGGGGAGGCAGGGCTGTATCCTTAGAACTTGGCACAGAGTCTTGGGTATCTTCAGCTCAGTAAGGATTGTATTCCATTGGATTAAGACAAGCTCCTCTCAGCCCACGCTGGGGATCCCAGCTGTACCCATTCTGCAGAGTTTGGGGAGGTTCTATGGCCCATGATTCAAGACTTTGCCTGGTCTGCCTTCTCTAGCCGTCTTTTTCGTGACAGTCTCACAAAGAAATGAGTGTTGTCCCAATGGACCCTCTCTCAGTACTCAGCAGTGAGACTGCAATGGGGAGAATCCCAGTGGCTAGATGAGAGTATTCTAGCAAATTCCTTGAAGGCAAGGACCATAGCCATTCTGCTTACTCCTCTCTCCCTAATATAGAGCCAGACACAGGCAGATGCTCAATGAGCGTTTCTTGAATCAATGAAGCAACTCTCCAAAGCTGAGAGGAAAGTATTCTGATTGGGACGTGCCATATGTTTTTGATGAATTAAAAAGTGGAAAGAGAAACTCTTCCAAAAGTAAGATTAGGGAGCAGTCAGGTTAGGGAGGGTGACTGTGTGTGAGATGCATGCATGGGACACCTTGCCTTACCAAGTGAATTCTCTAAAAGTCAGGGTGTCTGGTGCACAACCCTGCAAGACATCAAGGGGTTCTCTCACTGATCCTCACATCAGGTTCCCCAGGGCTGAGGCCTCAGTGTTCCTTCTCCCAGCTTCCTTACAGGGTGTGGGGGGATATGCTGCCAGGCCTGTCTTTAAATTGTCAGTTGCTCGTTCTGATCCTTCCTGGCTTCACCTCCTTCTTTCTGTCTTCCTTCCTGTGGCCCGTTTTTTGAGAGGGCCTGAGACACTGGGGGTTAATAACTGGGAAGATGCCCCCCCGCCCCACCCTTATGAAATAGAATATGAAATAGAAAACTAGAGAGACCTTTACCCAGCTCTTGAAGCCAATCCAAGAGCACAAGAGGTGAATGGGACAGTGACTGCCTGTGGAAAAGCCTGAAAAAAGAGAAAGAAAATTCCTTAGCTTCTTTCTGGGCTTCGTATACATCATCTCATTTAATTTTCATAACAATCCAGACATTGGGCCCATTTATAGAGATGAGGAAACTGAGGCTAAGATAAATGAGCTGTCTTGACCAGATCACACAGTAACTGGAACTAGGACATGGTTAGGCAGATCCTGGCACTGCTATATGCAAATTGCTTAATCCCCTGCTTTTGTTTGCTCTCCCATTAAATGGGGATAATCATGCACAACCCAGAGGGTTGTTTCGGGGATTAAATAAAATAATACGCTGATTAAATAATGTGGCTCATATTCAAACATATGTACTATAATTAACGTAATTGTGGAACCCGGGCTCCCCTGGGTAACTGGCTTTCCACTCACAATGCCTCTCTGGGGGAAGCTTTTTCTTTTTACATCACAGGGCCCTGCTGTACTGGTACTCCTGGGACTTCCAGAGGACAAGGCCCTTTTTTCAGTCCGGCTGACCTAAACAGAGCCACCCCCTCCCTCCCCTCCCAAGCCACAGCTGTGTGCTGGAAAGCTGGACAGCCAGGCCCCTAATAGAGAGCAGACCTCCCAATCCCCTCAGTCCCTCCCCCTCCCCTCGCAGTGGTTTTCAAATTAAAAGTAACTAAGAGCTAAGGCCTTAAAGAGAAGGAGAGGGGAGTAGGAGGCGCAAAAATATTAAGGAAGTGGGGCTCTCTCCCTAGGAAAAGGGTATCCAAAATCTGCATCCAGATCCACCTCTCCCACCTCGGAGGAGTGCAGGCCCACCCGGGCGGGGCCGGCCAGGAACAGAGCTTGCAGTCTCTGGTCCTCACGAGGTCTGCAGGCAGGTGGTGGCGTTAGGAGCCCTAGGAGAGGGCGCAGCTGCTCACCTCCCAGGAACCGCTTTCCACGTCTCACTGCAGACATCTCCAGAGACAGAGCCCCCCCAGGAACCCAGAAGAGACGCTGCACCCTTAGGTCAGCCAACATCCGGAAGAAGAGGGGGTGCGCAGGAAGCCTGGAGAGAGAACTGTCACCCCAAGTTACACAGGCCAGTGGGGACCCTTTTGGAGAAGTAGCTCTTCCTCCTTTCCCAAGACTTGGGCGGCTCTGAATTCTAGGTGTGTAAAGGGAGGCTCGGAGCACATTTCCAAGCCTCGGCCGGCTCAGAGCCGAGGCAAGGGCTGAGCGCTCCCTGGGCTCCCCCGGGGCCCCCACACCTGTGTGCCACCTCCACAAGCCGCCTCCGAGTCTTCCCCACGAAGGGTCCCTTCGCGGGGCCCGGGGAGGCGCTGGCGGTCGGGAGCTGGAAGGGGTGGGGGAAGGGGCAGTTAGCGTCTTTATTTTCAAACCTGGAGGCTGGAAGTGTGCCTCCGCCCCCTCAAAAATCGCGCTTGTTTACATGTGATTTTCACAGCGGCTTCGATAGCTGCCACTGTCCTGGGTCTTCTAAGGCAAAAGGACCCACGGCATCCTACGGGAAAGTAGAACTGGGGGGTGGGGCGGACAGCCGCGGAGCAGCGGGGAGGAAACAAAAAGCCAGCTCGGGGGGAACGCCCCCGGGAGCCGAAGGTGAGACGCCCGAGCTGCGGCCGCGTCTACGGCCGGGCGGGGGTCGAAAGAACGAGCCTGGGGGGCGGGGCGGGGCGGGGCGGGGCGGGGGTGTGTGTGTTTTGGTTTTCAGTGACCATTTTAATTTGGTTGTAAAAAGTTTTCGGGGACCCTCTTTTTGATGGCCGGCCCCACTGCCCCTCTCTAGACCCTCGCATCCAGTTGCGCGTCGCCTCCGGGCCCAGACGGGCGAGGCCGGGCCCCGGAGCTGGTCTCCTCCCCGGGGCCGCAGCCACCCAGGCTCCCGGTTTGGGGAGAAAACCGTCCTTCTTAACCCCATGATGATTTCTCAAGTAAAAAAACACAAGAGGTTGAAAACCAAAATCCAGTGCGGGCTGGGACCTTCCGACAGCTGCGCGGGCCGGCGAAGGTCGCTGTTCGGGGCGCCGGGCAGAAGCCGACGGCGAGGACGACAGGCCCCGCAGCCCGCGTCGGGCGGGCCCCGCTTCTTGCCCGCTGCGGCTCCGGGACCCCCCAGGACCCCCCAGGACCCCGGGCGTCGGGGAAACAGCCTGGAAGGATCTTAGGGCAACACCGGCAGAGCGCGGCCAGGCCCGCGCGGCCCCCCCCGCCCGGGCCGGCTGCCTGGCGCGGACCGACCTCCTCCGAGGCCTGGGAGCGGCCGCGGGGCGCACACGGCGGGATTCAAACCCGCCTATGAGCGGTGGGAGGGGCGGGCGGCTGGGGGCTGCGGGCCGGACTCGTTTTAGCCAAGGGCCCGCCTCTCTCCGTGGGCCTCCAGCCCCGAGGTTGCTCCTGACCACCCGGTTTATTTTGATTTTGCAGCAGGGAAGGCAGATGTTGACCTCTCTCCCTCTTTGCTCGGCCCAGGCTCGGCGACATCTTCCCCCCAACCATTTGTTTCCTCGCGCCACCCCCCACCGGTGCGCCATCCCGGGAGTCAGCTCCCCGGGCCTTTAAACCTTCTGGAATGTCACACATGGAAACCTTTAGCAGACGTTTGTTAATGATCATCACAAAGGCATCATTCAAATTAGGCAGGTAATTACTACCAGAAGGACAACTGGGTGCTCACTTGCTCATCCATTCTCTTGGCTTTAAACTCGTGAGGAGTTAGGGCCCCAAGACACCCCGGGCGAGCCCCCTTTCCGGGCCCCCGTAAGCGTCTCCGAAATGAACTGTGAGGTTACTATTCGTAGGCGGGAGCGTTGGGGTCCCGCGTTCAGGGGACTGGTGCGGCGGGGCTGGCGCTTTCCCAGTAGCAGAGCAGCCTCCCCGCCTCGCCCTCTGCCCTCTCGGTACTTGATAGAAAAACCTCCATCTCAACTTGTCTTTACTAGTAGCATGAAACCCGCTTTTTCCTATTATTCCGCACTCTAATTTTTACGGGGGTCGTTAGTGTCCGTTCGTTATCTACAAACATTACGGTATCCTGTTAGCATTCCGAACAAGGGGCTGTTCATATATTTGCCTTCAATGATTTCCTGCAGGAACATGTGGAAGTAATAGTGAGCAGTGCAGTCACCCGAACTGAAGATGCACGAGAGGTTGGCGCGCAGAAGGGCTGGAGAGTGGGGCCCCTGGCCCAGCCCCAGGCCTCTTCCCGAGCCTGACACCCCGGGAGCCCATCCCGGTTAAGCACAGCACCCCCTGGAGTACTTCTTTGTGACCCTCCCCTGCCTGTTGTCCCGCGGCCACCCTCCTGATGAGAGAGAAGGTGATGGCTGGCCAACCTTCCAGTTCCAACCTGGCCCGGGGAATTCTGAGAGTGTGGGGTGGGGTGGGGGTAAAGGATGAGCCCCCCCACCCAACAAGAGAATTCAAAATTGGTAGTAGGCGGGGAGATGAATGCGCTCCCCTCCCCCGCCCTGGCTTGGAAGGTCGCTTGGTTCCTGGAGCGTCAGCGCCCCCTTTCCTTCGCTAGCAGGATCGTTCTCTAGCTTTGCGCTTTGGGAATTAGGTTTGGGGCTCCGCTCTTCACCCCTTTGGCGGTGGAAGGGTCCGACCCACTCCGCAGGAGGGAGCTTGGGGCACCGTCAAAATGCACCCTCCCCCCTGAACCCGGAGGTGGCGGGCCTGTGGTGGACGATCCCCCAAAGCCCAAGCCTGGGCCTTTTAATGTACTTGATAGAAGCCTGGGCAACCTCGCCCAGATAACCCGAAAACAAAGGCGCCACAAGATAAGTGGCTCCATGGGAGTAAAGGTCTTTCTTTCAGAGAACTTTCCAAACCTACGCAGACCCTTGATTCTTTGAATCCCCTTTCAAACCCGTGTTCAAAACAACAACCAAAAACAACAAACAAAAAAAGCCACGGCCTTCACGTCGGCCTCAACAGTTTGTCTAATCCCATTAAAGGATTAGCAACTACACCGCACTTTCCCAACAAGTCCTCGGGTTCAGAACGGCGCAACCGCCCGGAAACCTCCCCCGAGGGCCCTGCTTCTGGATGGGCCGGGAATGTCTACAGAAGGGGCACTTCTCGATTCCAGATTTATATTCTCTCCGGGCGCTAAGTGCGATTTTACATGGCGTTTGTCTTCCTTTCATAGAGACTACTAAGCAATAGAGCAGCGTAGGGTAATGCCCCCCCCCCCCCCCAAACCAGGAGGCCAGCTCATTCTGGAAGATGATGGGCAGTTCGTATTTTCACGAACGCCTTTCCCGGCAGAGCATCAACACCTCCCCCTTCCACCACCCCCACCCCATCTGGTCCGCTTCTCCCCGCCCCCGAGTTGTTGTCGAAGTCTGGGGGTTGGGGTTGGACCCCCTGATTGCGTAAGAGCGCACGCGGAGGCGCAATCTGAAGGTTGGGAGATGGGAGGAAACTTTTATTTTGAAGACGCCAGGGGGGGTGGGGCTTCATTTCCTGACAGCTATTTACTTAGAGCAAATGATTAGTTTTAGGATGGACTATAACGTTGGATCAATTACAAAACGCGGTTTTTGAGCCCATCACAGTTGGAGCTAGAGGGAGAGAAACAGGAGGGGACTGCAGGGGAGCACTGGAGGCCGTGGACACACTTCCCCCCTGCATATGTAGGATTTTCATTGCGAATTGACATAAGAGGAGAAGGTAAGGGAGACGAAATAATGGTTTTTGTTTCTGAGGAGTCCCTGTTAGGCCCGCTGGGTAGCAGTGAAGTGACTCCACTCAAACTTTGGGCAATGAGAAAAAAAAAACAGAACTGGAGTAGAATTCCAGTGGAGTGTCCAGACAGTAATTTATTTTGAATAAACTTCACTTGGAGGGAAGATAACCATAGAGTTCGAAAGTCTAGGGATTTAAAAAAAAAACCATTTTCCAGACCTATTTTTAAAAGCAGTGTTTTTCTAACAACTCTATGGCCTCCCAAAGAAATTGTTCAGGCTGACATTTTTGAGGTTTCTTTTGGGGTTGGGGTGGAATTAGTGTGCACTGGGACTAGCACCGAGTAGTGCTGGGAGTGGGGGCAGAGGTGCTTGCCCTCCTCTTGGCGGCGGGTCCTGGAAGGCGACAGGTTTTTAATGAGTATTTTCATTCTTCGCTCGCGGTTTGGCGGGACAGCGTTGCAGCGGGTGGCAGGGAGCGAGGCTGAAACACCGGGGGTGGGAGGTGGGGAGAGAAGAGCTCCTAGTGGGGCGCGGGAGGGGTTTCGGGGAGACTAGGAGTGAAGGGCTCGCCTGGAGGAGGCCGGACCTTGGGTGCCCGCCGGGTGCAATCGGCGCCGTCCCAAGGCGCGTAATTACTGGACGGTGCAGCGCCGACTGCAACCCGGGGCCAGACTCAGCGCGACCGTGGCGGCTGCAAGATAAGCAGAGGGGGCGCGGACTTGGGCGAGGGTTCGGGGAGCTCTCCAGCGGTTTGTGGGCTCAGCGAGGTGCTAGGGAGAGCGGGCGCCAGCCCCGCGGTGCGCTCGGGTTGAGCGCCGTTACGCGGGGGCGACTGCGGCGCGGGCTGGCGGGCGGGCGGGCGGTCTGGAGTAATGACAAACACATTTGGCCCCGAGTGAAGAAGTCGTCGTCGCCTGGCATTCCAGCAACTGGGATTTGAGGAATTTCAACTGCGCTCCAAGGGGCCTTCGTTTGCGCTGCGCCCCCCACCACTATCCGCCTCTGCACGCCCCCTTCCTCCGTGGACCCGTTTTTGCAAAGCTCGGAGCTCTGCTGCCGCCCAGTCCCGGCCGCAGGAAGGAAAGAAGTAGGTCGCCAGGGAAGTGCCCAACTTCTTGTGGGAAAGTTAGGGATGACTCGGAACGCAGAAACTTTGTTCCAGGTAAGACGGACAGAGGGAGGCGAACCATCTCCACCCCCGCCCCCGGCCCTCCCTCCCTGCCCGGGCCCGCGCGGGGATGCGTGGCACTCGCCGCCTGCGCGAGCCCCGCGCTGCTTGCTCTGGTGTCCCGTCCGTACTCCGCTCCCCGCGCCGGCCGCCTTCTGCCTTGTCCTGTGCCCAGCGGTCTCCTTACCCCCCCTTTCCCCTGCCATCTATCCCCATGGAAATCGGCTTTTACACGTGAGATTAACTTCTCCCAGCAGCGTAAGGGGAGGGGGCGACGTCCGCTTGGCTTGGAAACAACTGGGAACGGCAGTTCTGTTCCGAAAGGGTGGTCGCGGCCAGCTCCGAGCGAGAGGGAGTGTGGCACGACCCGAGCACGGCTGCCCAGGGGCCAGGAGCCCCGGCCGCGCGGCCAGGTGTGCAGGGGTGCCAATCGCCTGGCCATACGTCTCGGCCCGAAGCAAGTTCTGGGCTGTCGGCCGTCCGTCCACCCTCAGCCAGCGCGCCCGTCCCGCACTTCGCTTCTCCCAGCCCCGCTAAGACATTAGGGTGCGCAGAGAGTGTCTGCGAGAACTTGCCACTCATCTCCGAGAGGGAGAGGCGACCCGCTGGAGAGGGAGCGTGAATGGCCTTTATCGCGTCCGGGCTGCCCCGCGCCTGGCCCGGCTGCCTGGAAAAGCTTGGGGCTGGGCGGTGTGGGAAATGGCTTTTTGGCTCCACAGCCTAATTGCTCAACGTTTTGGATCGCCTCGCCTCACCGCGGTCGCTCTCGACCAGAACTAGGCAGCTTTTTAGAACAGGAAGAGACATCCAGGGCAAATGGGCGCGACAATCAGCCGCGCGGCTCCGGGGACTAACACCCTGGAGCCCAGCGAGCCCCGGGGACGCCGGAGGGGGAGGAAGAGGCGCCCCGGGCGTGCGCATCTAATCTGCCGCCGCCTAGGCTCGGTTTTTACACCCTCCCCCCATCTGACCCACGGTCTCTTGTGCTGCTGCGTTGCATCCCCCCCACCCCCACCCCGGCTTCCTCTTTTCCACAGTCCTCACGATAAAGGGGGCCCTTCCTCCGCTCCCCTACAGGCGAGGGCCCGACCAGCCTCACTTTGACGCCCTGGTCAGTCCTTGCTTCGGGGCTCTTGCAGTCTTGCTTTTGGTTTGACCCAAGTGTAGCTGGACTCCACGACTGGAGTCCTGAGAACCCTGAGGGAAGCCGAAGGAGGTGGGTGGGTGGGGTGGGGGGAGGAGACACCGCTGAGGAAGCCGTAGGTGACCCCCTGCCCTCGCACCAGCCTTATATAGACCCAGAAGGACCCTAAGCAAAGCCCCGGCTCGCGGCGCGCAGCCCAGGTCCGCTATCCTCCTGGGGCGCGGACTGGGGAGGGGTGAAAGGGGAGGGGCTTCGGATTTGGCTTTCCAGCTGCAAACGCGTCTGGCGCCGAGGCGGGCGGGTTTTGTGCCTCCTGGGGACCGGCCGTGGGCGGTGCGCAGCTCGGGGGACGCGTCCTGGGGACCTGGTGGTCAGCGCCTCCTCGCAGACTCCAGCGGTGGGGGACTCATCTGGCCTCCGTGGAGCTGCGAGACGGTTACATGTTGCTGATGGAAAAGTAGCAATTCTGGGGAAAGAGTTAAAAGCCTGCTCGGTGGCCGAAAGGTGCGGATCTCAGCGTCCTTTGCGTCGGGTTTCGGGGGCTCCGTGAGCAACATTAGCTGTCGGGGGCGACGCTGGGAGGTCTTGCGGGCTCGGTCGCCGCGCCGCACGCAAGGTAGGGGGCAAATTGCTTTTGCCCACTGCCTTCTAGTCCGGGCTCGGCCGGTGCTTGTCTTTTGCTGAATTTGCTCGGCGGCATTTCCTTTTGTTTAAATGTGAGCAGTGAGCCAGGGATCGGTTAGCAGTAGAATGGGGCAGGGAAAGACCTCTGCCTCGGGCGCGTCCTCGTCTTAGAGCGACTCCCTTCCCCAGGGAAGCGAAGCGAGAGGCGCGGGCGGGCGCGAGGGTGCTCTGGGCGGACGCCGCAAAGGCGAGAGTCGGGCGAGGGGGTTACGGAGGGAGGTTCGGTTCCTAAAAACCAAGGGGGCGCAGTGTCGGACGGATCGCCGGGGCCTTCACTGCGAGCAGCGGCCCGCGGCCATGTCGCTTTCGGGCCTATAGGAGGCGCTGGCGCGCGGCTGTAACCCTAAACCCCCGATTCCTTTCCTTCCACTCCTCCCGGCCCCGCTCCCTCCACCCGGTCCGGCCCCCTCTCAGGTCTCAACCGAAAACAATGCAAACGCCCAGCATCTTGCCTGGGGCACCGCGGCCGCTGCAGCTCGGAGGGGGCGGTCGTCGCCACCATCCCCAGGGTGACCGAGCCGCAGAGGGCGTGGAGGCGGCGGGAGGGGCAGCGGCCGGCTCCCTGCACCCTGTACGTGTGGGTGTGGCGGGCCCGGGGGCTGGGCAGTGTTAGCGCGGAACCTCCAGGGCGAAGGTGGGAGAGCCGCGGTGCGGGCTGCGCTGTCGGGGATCCGCAGCTCCGGCGGCCGACTGGTGAGCTGGCCAGCCGGAGGTAAGATTTGCGGGGCTGCTGCGCCCTCTAGCGGGCCCCTGGAGCGCGGTCCCGCTTTCCGCCAGCCTCGGGCGCCGCCACAGCCGCGTCGGAGCGCCCCGCTGAGACCAAGGGGGGCGCACAAAAAATAATTTGGGTCACTTTCCTCCTTCTGGAGGCCTCGAATAGACGCCTCGCAGGCACTGGGCGCGCCCGGGCGGCGATGGGTGGGCCGTAGGGAGCGGAGGTCCTCGAGTTTGGGGATGAGAATGGCGCGTCATCATAATTAAATGCAGGAGAAGCGGGGACCGCGGAGGTCGGAGGGTCCCGGGCGCTCGTTGGGGGGAGGGGGAGCTAGTCTGGGACTTAGTTTTCCGACCTCTCCCAAGTTTCCCTGCAGCCTAGGCGGCCTGTTGCTGCTTGTTTTACGACCCCGCGGTATTGTGTAACGGGAACCGTCGTTTCCAATCAGCGCGCCCTCCCCGGGCTGCGCGGCCGTCGCGGCCCCGCCGGGAGGGTTTACGAGGGGTGACAGCGGCGGGGGAACAGATTGGGCGGCTCCGCGCCCGCAGCCGCCCTGCGCGCCCAGGTGCCCGCCCTCCTCGAGTGGGGCGGGAACCCCGAGGTGGGGAGAACGCTGGCTGAACAAAACCCGGAGCCACTCAGCCTTCTCGAGTGGCTTTTCCTGCTGACCTTCTGCGGCCCGGGGCGGCACTGTCGCTTCCTGGCTCCCGCGGCCCTTGTGGCCGCCGCTCGCAGTGACGGTGGTGACGGTGGCTGTCCCCTGAATTCTCCCAGGCTCCGCGGAGGGTTTCAGGAGCAGGTTCCCATTCCTGCTTCCTTCTGCGGACTCGGACCTGATGTCACGACGAAATCTAAAAGGACAATCTAAGAAAGGAAGAGATTGAAAATTAAGATTTGGGACATTTTAGCACAGAATCTGCAGAGGCGTCTGCATCCCAGGAACTGCAGGATGGCCCGTCCTTGGGCCGACACTGCCATCTGCTGCCACACTTGAGAACTGCAGCGACCCTCTGCGGGGATGGGATCCTCGGAGATTCTAAGCAAGTCCTAGAGTCAGGAAAATGCATTTTTTTGCCCGGTAGGACCAAGTGAAAGATGACTATTCCTGTAAGGCTGCAAGAATCAGTGGGCAATCGGCATTTATTTTGGGGATTTTTGTGGAGTTATTTTGCTTTAGTAGTTACTTCTTGGCATATCAGAGCAGAATTTGTATTTCCCTTTATGAGTGAAGCCCTAGTGTCCCGAGCTTGGTAATCTCCAACTAAGGGTACTACAAGCTGCTACACCTAAGGCCATCCCATTAGGAGTCACACCAGTTTGGTTACAATCAAAAGGAAGTGTCATGTTAGCTTCTGTGGTTAAATATCTGGTACAGGGAGAGCAGAAAGATTTATGAACTCACATTGTCCCATAAAATGCTTCCATGTAAAAATGCTCAAGCCCCCACCCCCCACTGGAATGTCTAATGGAGCACAGGGAGATCAAAACAACAAAACACACTCTCCCGGATATAGATCCTGGTCAACACACCCTCCTGAAGTTACCACCAGTGTAGACAGGCACTTGGATTGCCTGGGCTGAAGTTATGAGACTGGGTAGAACATTTGTCACAGGGAAAAAAACAGGATATGCAATTTTCACAGTTAGAATTAACTTAGGAGAGCTGAAATTAACTAAACCTCCAAAATCTGAATCTTGAAGCCATCAGTGGCTTTTGGGACTGTGAGAGCATCTCCTGTGGCCTTTAATCATGCCAGGGTGGAGTGAAATCCAATATTCATTGGCCCTGCAGTGGGTGCACCGTGCAGTTGGTGACCGGGAAACAAGCTCTGTGGCTTTATGGGAATAACGCTGCACTCTTACTTCTGGAAATAGGGCCCTTGCTCTGTTTACTCTCTAGCTTAGCGTGTTGCCTTTGTTTATGGAGTCCCACTCAATGTCTCTTCACTTCTGCTCGCAGGATGAGATGCCAGCCTGTTAAAGAGAAATAATCATGACTGCAAACAGATTTGTTTCTCTGTTTATGTGATTGTATATTGGCTCAATTTAAAGTAGTCTGGGTAGCTACACCAGGCCTGGGCAGAGTCGGAGTTCAGATCTGCTTCTCCACTGGGCAGATGATACAGGGCAAGTCACATGGCCTCTGGGGCCTTACTTTCTCAGGAGGGAGAAGGTGAAGTAGCCACTCCTGACATTCCTCTCATCTAAAACATCTGAGGAGCCCAGCCGGTGTGGCTCAATGGTTGAGCATACACTATGATCCAGGAGATCTTTTTCAAGGTTCAATTCCCAGTCAGGGAACATACCTGGGTTTCGGGCTCTGTCCCGAGCAGGGAGCCTGCAGGAGGCAGCTGATCAATGACTCTCATCATTGATGTTTCTGTCACTCTCTCCCTCTCCCTTCCTCTCTTTGAAATCAATAAAAATATATTTTAAAAAATAAAATAAAACATCTGAGAAGTCTGCAGAAAAAGTCAATAAGAAAACCAATAGCTGTAGTTTCCAAAGCAATTTAACTATATAATTTAATCTTTACAGTAGGTAGTAAGGCAAGCTGGCAAGTCAGGTGTGATTATCCGGTTTACAGAAGAGGAGACTGAGGTTCAGAGAGATGAACTAGGTATCAGATATGGGTCAGAGCCTAGTCCAATGTGATTTCCGCTATACCTTCTAAGAGAAGGAATGAGAAAGACGAGAGAGTGGGGTGTGGGGGGGGCAGGCATTGTGGGGAGTATCACAAGTCCTTGCTTGAAACTGATCGAGGTAGGGATCTCTTTCACCATTTCTTTCTCTAGCGTGCGGCAAATGTTTTTGAGTTGTGAATATAGAGGATTGAGACCAAAGTCTAACATGTAGTTGGCATGAGAGAAATGATTAGGATTTTTTTTAAAAAGCTTTGGGTGAAATTTATTGTTCCTCCTCACAAAGAGAATTGTTTTTGCTGACGCATAACGTGCCATGTTTCTCTGAATCTGTAATGTCACGTACTTGTATTTGCACATCTGACTTTTAGATGAGCTTCAGGAGAGGGGTTACTGGTTAAGGATTAGCTTTTCCTCACAGAATAGAAAAGCACCAGGTGTGGTAAGACTCCTGGTGGTTGTCACTTCAGGGCCACCAGGCAGGGAAGCCCCTCTGCTCTCTCTGGTTGTTTCCCATTACCTCCCGGTAGGGCAAACACTGCTCCCAGTAAATTGATGAGTAATGACATGAAACCTCACAAATCTGCTTTGATTTCTAGCCAGGCAACCAACCACTCTTATCCGAGAAGGGAGTTTGAAATCTTAAGCAAACACGTGTTGATTTTCAGTATTGGCGTCATTATCGCTCCCTCCCAGGCCTTGTTTTCGTTGCCCACTTTGTATGTCAGTCAGTAAGCATCCCACCTGGCAGAGGGTCCACCATATCTGCATGCACAGAAGGAAATCTGGTGGGGCCTGGCCAGGGCAGAACGATGCTCAGAGCTTGCCCTGTAAGAGCGGCAAACCCCTCTCTTAAGCCAGGGAATGCTTTAAAGATGCGTTGTTGGCAAGCCCTGCTAAAGAAATACAGGATATAAATGTGATAAAACCCAAGACAGCAAGCTGGCTCTGGAGGGCTCCTTTGAAGTTGGCTAAGTGGATTATCAGTGGGAGGCTGATATATATATGTACAAACACACAAGCCCTTACTGCTAATTGAGGTAGATCAGGCTTCCCATCCTGGCTCTGGGGCCCACTGTGCCCATCATAGCAGCAGTGTGGAAACCCTGCACCCCAGGGACATGCGAGGATCCTCAGAAGCCCTCAGCCGGCCAGTATTGTGCCAATTGCATTAGTGTTCACAGCACTGCAGTTGTGCTGCTCTCACTGTGGTGAGCAGAGGGGAAAAGCAGGGCCCCAGTTTGCATTAGGAAATCGTTGGGAGCGGGGAGGGCAACACACAGGCCGAAACACTGACTTTCCCTTGAGAGAGACCATATGGTGGATTGGAGAGAGCATGGCTTTTGCATCACAAACTTTGCGTTAGAATCCTGGCTTTGTCACCAGCTGTGTGACTTCTGGTCATTTGCTAAACCTCTCTGAGCCTCAATTGCCACTTCTTAAAATCAAATAGGTCACAGGGTTATTATTAACAAACACAGCGTATACATGAAAACTTTGGCTTAGTAAATACTGGTTTCTCATTCCTGTCTTGGAGAAAACAGTGATCATTGTTTCCTGCCCAACCCATCCCCTTCCCTGTTACCTGCATTTCATCTTCCTTCCTCCTTCACTTTCCTGGTAGAATTCAAGGAAACAAATCTGATTTCTGCAAGTAGGTCACCTTGCCACTTTAAAGCAAAAATTTATGGTCAGGCACACCAGAAACGACTAGCTGATTATCTACTGAATTCTCTCCAATCACACACACAGGCACACACACTCGCACAGTCTCACACTCACACACACCAAACCGAAAACAACTAGAATAAACAAGCATACATTGAATTTCTCCTTTCTTAATTTTTTTTTCTTAGTTTAACTGAGGAATTATGTACACACATCTTAGTTTCCAAGGTCAGTGATGGAACAGATTAAGTCCCATCATGCCATTCCAATGCATGACTTGGGTTTTAAGCCACTCAGGGACCCCAGGCCACTTCAGTTGAAACTCTGGTGCTCAGCAGCCTCACGCCAGCAAGCCCGTATACAGTTCCTTTTCATTGCCTTCAGTAAGATCCCTTTATCAATGACTTCATGTCGGAAGTGCAGGGGGAGATAAAATTAAGTGAGTCCGGGGTGTGCATGAAAAGACCAAGATCCAGAAAAGGGGCCTTTCCAGAGAGGTGACCAGATCAGTGCTTTTATCACAGGGCAACATGGGCCTCTCTTTAATTTTTCTGTTCCTTCATTTTATTTATCCTGCTTTCCTTCCTACTTGCCCACTACTTTCCCTGCTTGTGCCTTATGGACATTTAATTTCAATCTGTCTCCATTTCTCCTCCATTCCCCAGATTTTGTTGCAGGGAATCAGAGTCCAGAATTTGGTTTCTGTAGGTACTATGATAACCTTCACGTGAAAACAAATCATCAGACTCCATCACATTTGATCCTGTGCTCTGCTTGCATCCCCTGAGATATAGGAATTTAGTCATACTTTCCTGTCCCATTTCCTCTCCCTTTATTTTCTTTACTGATCTTCCTTCCACGCCTGTGCCCCAGGCTTTCTGCTCCTTGTTTAGCTCGACTATGAGTGCAGCAGGTCCTAGGAGAAGAAAGTGGCATCCTCCTCCAAGTGACATTGGTTAGTGGGACTTTCAGAAACTCTAGATCTGAATAGCTCTTGGAGAATAAGATATTTGCTCCAGCCAAGCATCTTTTCCAAAGGTTGTAGAGGATGTGACCTTCATGTACTTTCTGGAGTGAAACAGCAAGTGACAACCCATTTTGAATGAAAACAGTTCAAGTTTGAAAAGTAAATACATGTGTTTACATCTTTGTTTTTTATGTTCTAAATTGAAATGACGCAAAAGGAACAGTTCTCCTGTGCTCTTGGACACGTTCCAAGACCATAAAACGAGACATTTTGGAATTTGAAAACTGCACGCAATCAAAAAGCGTTTCAGCTTTGGACGGCTTGTGTTGTGATCTTGGGGACCCATCAGGCTATTTGAGTCTTCTTAGGCATCTTACTACTTTAACTGTGAATCTTACACTGGGATGTTTTTTACTAAAATGATGCTGTCGAAATTTTCTGTAGCTCAAAACACAAAAGAGAAGTAGGCTCCTGTTTCTATTGGCTAACACTGTTTCTGTTTGACTTTGGACTTTTTCAGTTTTCCAGAGCTATGGGGACTTCCCATCTGGCACTCCTGGTCCTAGGCTGTCTCCTCGCAGGTATGGATCCCTGTCTCCCTGGTGTTTGCAGTCCTGGGGGAAGCCTTTCTAAGTTCTGTGCTCCGGGCCTTCTTACCTGCACTCTGCATAAACAGCCCAAAAGAGTGAAGAAAAGTAGGAAATGATAGGACATTATCTAGGGTCACCGCAAACCTTCAGTTCCCTATTTCTAAAAGAATGTCCTCCAGGGACAATTTTAGTACGTGTTGCTCTAGCATTGAAATATTGTTAGGAATAATAGCCTAAATTCACCCTCTGCTCCCTTCCTGTTCCTGGGACATGGGTTTCCAGCCAAGGTGGAGCAGAGAAATTAAGAAATATTTTTGAAAAAAAAGAAAATTTTTGTCCAGGAAATTATACCTGTCTTAAGTCATACATGTCTTAAGTGGAAGATGCTTACATTGTTGGATAGTCTTAGAACCACCTTTTCCAGCTGTTTCTTTCTAAGGAATCTAATAGACTATTTGATTCTTACCAACTGTTTTTCAGTGGAGGATGCCATTGGAGCCATTTGTTGAAATAGTTATTGGGCTTTTCTTAGTTGTCATCTAGATATTTGTGCATTGCAGACGTGCACCATGAAACCAGTGTTTTTCCTCGTCTGAGGAGTTAACTTCAGCCTATTAGAGCCTTTAGGTCTCTCTATGGGTGCGATAGACCTGAGCAAGATCAGTGATGCAGTAGCTCTAAGCTCCACTGATTATATGCCGTCTGCAGGGTGCTTAGACTTCCACCTTAACAAGCTGAAGGGATCATAGTGGGCACATAGTAAAGATGGGTGGGGCACCCCACCTTGGGCTCCGGGGAGATTAGAGGCCGAAGTTAATAATTAACCCATAATATCTCTGCTATCAGTTAGCAGCTAGACTGAAATTTTAGGTTCTAAGATAGACTTTTCACTCTTGGGCTTTATTTACCCCTGTTTTTGAGTGAAAATCCACACGGTCCCGCTTTGGTTTCTGGAAGTCATTAGAGAGAAGGCATGTCCGAGTGTTGTAAGAAAACGAAAGGTGTGTAATTCTCGAGACAAGTCTGCTCTGTGCTTGGTCCAGTCAGTGTCCCTGCCCCTGTCCCATCCCCTTTCTTACCCAGGGAAACCTCTGTAGGAAACATGCCCGATAAAGGACCCACGTGTGCTCAAGAGCCCATGCCATCTTGCGAGATTTTACGGCCACGCATGAGAGCCTGAAGTGGCAGTGGAATCAGACGCCCCCATCCATCTGAGAGTTTGGGGGCGAGGGGGGCTCGGCTCGCTGTTGGAGCCTTTGGAGCAGTGGCCGCTCTCGGCAGATGCGTGGCTGTTGTCCGGGGGCCTTTCCCGCACCCAGGCTGGCGGGTGTCCGTGTGGAATGGTCACTGCTGGGAGAAGCGGCCTCTGCTGCCTCTGGGCCCCGCGGGCGAGCCCGTCCCCGGCCGCACCCTCCAGAGCCCGCTTCCTCCCCCAGGGCCCCGGCGAGGCCTCTGCCAGCTCCCTCTGCCCTCCATCCTCCCAAACGAGAACGAGAAGGTCGTGCAGCTGAACTCGTCGTTCTCTCTGAGATGCTTCGGGGAGAGCGAAGTGACCTGGCAGTACCCCATGTCGGACGAGGACCCCAATGTGAAGATCAGGAGCGAGGAGAACAACAGCGGCCTATTTGTGACGGTGCTGGAGGTGGCCAACGCCTCGGCGGCCCACACGGGCCTGTACACCTGCTATTACAACCACACGCAGACCAAGGACAGCGAGGTCGAAGGCAGCCACATTTACATCTACGTGCCAGGTGAGCCGGGCCCTCCTGCGCTGCGCATTCGAGATCTAGGCAGATAGAAAAGTAACAAAGATTGATTGGAGAAAATTAGAAAAAAAACCACCACAGGTGAGGCTCTCACTCTTGGGAGCACGCCCATCCCTTCCCCTTCCCCTTCCCCTTCCCTCCCCTTCCCCTTCCCCTTCCCCTTCCCCTTCCCCTTCCCCTTCCCCTTCCCCTTCCCCTTCCCCTCCCCTTCCCCTTCCCTTCCCCTTCCCCTTCCCCTTCCCCTTCCCCTTCCCCTTCCCCTTCCCCTTCCCCTCCCCTTCCCCTCCCCTTCCCCTTCCCCTTCCCCTTCCCTTCCCCTTCCCCTTCCCCTTCCCCTCCCCTTCCCTCTTCCCCTTCCCCTTCCCCTTCCCCTTCCCCTTCCCCTTCCCCTTCCCCTTCCCCTTCCCCTTCCCCTTCCCCTTCCCCTTCCCCTCCCCTTCCCCTTCCCCTTCCCTTCCCCTTCCCTTCCCCTTCCCTTCCCCTTCCCTTCCCCTTCCCCTTCCCCTTCCCCTCCCCTTCCCCTCCCCTTCCCCTTCCCCTTCCCTTCCCCTTCCCCTCCCCTTCCCCTTCCCCTCCCCTTCCCCTTCCCTTCCCTTTCCCCTTCCCTTCCCCTCCCCTTCCCTCCCCTTCCCCTTCCCTTCCCCTTCCCCTTCCCTTCCCCTTCCCCTTCCCCTTCCCTCCCCTTCCCCTTCCCCTTCCCCTTCCCTTCCCCTTCCCCTCCCTTCCCCTTCCCCTCCCCTTCCCCTTCCCTTCCCTTTCCCCTTCCCTTCCCCTCCCCTTCCCCTCCCCTTCCCCTTCCCTTCCCCTTCCCCTTCCCCTCCCCTTCCCCTTCCCCTTCCCCTCCCCTTCCCCTTCCCTTCCCCTCCCTTCCCCTCCCCTTCCCCTTCCCCTTCCCCTTCCCTTCCCCTTCCCCTTCCCCTTCCCCTTCCCCTTCCCCTTCCCTTCCCCTTCCCCAGCCCCTGCCCCGGCCCCTCCCTTTTCCCCTTCCCCTCCTCCTACCCAGAAAAAGAAAATGAAAAACTAAAAAAAAACAACAGGCGAACACACAAAATGAATTCAATCATTTGTAATGTCATTATCAAGAAATAATTCATTGTTGACATTTTGGAACTGTAGTAAGTTTTGAAAATCATTTTTATTGTAGCATATTCTTTATTGGTATTATACACAAAAAGTCTGGAATGTACTCATTTCTATTCAGTTCAGTCAAGTTCCACAAATACTTCCTGTGTGTCAGACATCCTGCTAAAGGTTGGGGTCACAAATTAATTAGGTAGGCCCTATCTTGGAGTTGCTTGTGGTTCATTATAATAGTTTACAAGTAAATACACTTCTTCTCAAATTCACTAAAGCATGTATCTACTCGTGATGAATTGGAAGGGATTTTTTTTCTCTTTTTAATTAAAATTTAGGGGCAAGCCCTGACCGTGTGGCTCAGTTGGTTGAGCATTTCCCATGTACCCGAGAAGTTGCCAGTTCAATTCCCATTCAGGGCATATGCCCAGGTGTTGGGCTGGATCTTAGTAGGGGGCATGCAGGAGGCAGCTGATAGATGTTTCTCTCTCGTTGATGTTTCTCTCTCTCCCTCTCCTTTCCTCTCTCTAAAATCGATAAAAACATACTTTAAAAAATAAAATAAAATTTCGGGGCAAATCTCATAGTAATGATGTTATCTCCTGTCCTCTGAGAAGCAGATGCCAAGATAGGAGTAAGGCGGGATGAAACATGCCAGGGCTTTATTAAGGGAGAGGCCTATGTGAGAAAAATGGGGAGGGATCCCGCAGAAGCTGGGAGAGTTGTTTGACTGCATGGTAAGTGTGACCCTGAATGGAGGAGAAAGGGAAGGTGGGGTAGATGAGTCCTAGGCTTCTAAGGAAGGTCCTGGAGTTCTCCAGCCTAAGGAACCCCGGTTCCACGTGGTCATTGACTGAAAGCAGCCCGGAGGGCGGAGGGCATGGCCTCTGGTTGTGATGGATTTCAGAGCTGACCCCTGCGGTTGGAGGAATGTGTGTGGTGCTTTCTCACAGGAGCCACTCTGACGGGCTAGGCTTAGCCATGAGCTGACTATAGGAGGTAGGAATTTTAAAAAGCATTTCCTAATTTTTTCTTTTTAATATGTCTTTATTGATTTCAGAGGAAGGGAGAGGGGGAGAGAAAGATAGAAAGATTAATGGTTAAAGAGAATCATTGATCGGCTGCCTCCTGCACGCCCCCACTGGGAATCGAGCCAAAACCCGGGCATGTGCCCTGACTGGGAATGGACCTGGGATCTTCTGGATCATAGGTCGATGCTCAACTGCTGAGCCACGGCGGCTGGGCAAAGCATTTCCTAATTTAAATACCATTTCTGTTTTCTACAGAGTTGATTATTATATTTTCCAATTTGTTCTTAGTAGTGTCAATTTTCATTTCAATTCCTGGCTAATATATGTATCATCAGTATTTTTTATTAGGGTACAGGCAATTTGGCATTATTCATACTTTAAAATCATCTTCTAGCTATTATGATGACTAATGTTAGTGGGGTGACAGCTCCTGGACATATGTGTGAACGTAAAATTCATACCTAGGAAAATGACTACCAATGGGAGAATTTTTTTTTGCATATATATATACATATATATATATGTATATTTATATATAAAGCTGAAATTAATACCTAACGTGCCTTTTTTCTGTTTGACACCACAGACCCGGATGTAGCCTTTGTGCCTCTAGGAATGACTGATTACTTGGTCATCGTGGAGAACGATGATTTTGCTGTTATACCTTGCCGCACGACTGACCCGCAGACTCCGGTGACCTTGCTGAGCAGTGATGGGGTGGTCCTGGCTGACTATGACAGCAGACAGGGCTTCAACGGGACCTTCACTGGTGGGCCCTATATCTGTGAGGCCATCGTCAGAGGGAAGAAGTTCCAGACCATTCCATTTAACATTTATGCTGTAACAGGTAATTGCGCTCTCTCCCTCCTTCTTTAAATGAGTTACAGGCCTGTGTTGTATGCCTGCAGCTAATACAATATTGCACATCAACTGTAATTGAAAAATTAAAAATTAAAAAAGAAAGGAGTTACAGGCAAAATAATCACATGCTTATAGTATTTTTTTTTTTAAATTATTGTTCCTGGTGATGAAGATCCTGAATTTTGATTTGAGCATTTGGAACTCTACCTTTTTCATACAGTGTTAGGCTGACCTCTGTGGCTCTAGTAATAGCCTTACTGAAGATAAAAGCTTTCTTACCCCTGTAAGATTTTATGTTTCATCAGCTGACTTCAAAATACTATAAGGAATTTGTTTATTGTATAAGCCTCTTACTGTTTTTTTCACATTCCTGACTACAGAGGCCCTAAAAACAAATACACACCTCGGGGGTTTGGATGCCGAGATTAATTTTAGTAACTAGAGAAAAGCGATTTTGATTGTGAGAAAAGCTGGTAGTTGTAGACTTCATCCCTTTGATGTGAGATTGAATGAGAGTGGGAAAGTACAGTACATGTTTGCGGCAGTGACTAAGAACCCTTCCGTGCAGGCAGGGCGGCAGTGAGAGTGTGCCGTTTAACTCTTAGGAAGGCCTTGTCTTATGCCAGGCACTGTGCTGGTCTCTGGAAAAGTGCTGAGGATAATTAGGAGCAGAGGAGGAAGAAGAGGAGAGTGAGTGATGGGACAGGAGCTCAGTGCCTAGAGGAGTGCTGGTCAGTAAAGGTTGGCTGGTGAAACGAGTAAATACACCAGTAAAGGCGCCTGCCAAAGAGGACAGCCACAGTGAGCCAAACGCTCGGGACCGCGGTGTTCTCTTCAATTGGAAGTTAGTTTTACTATTATTGTTCATGTGTGTGCGTTATTTTGTATTATAACTACATGCCAAATTATGTATGCAAACTCAAAATCAAGGCTTCTAAGATTTTTAACATTTCGTCTTGATCAAAGCGGTTTGCAAATTATTTTCCATAGTTTTCTTAAAAAACAACAACAAACTCCCCAAACCTTCTAAGATCCTAACTATACTACGGATATTTAGGTCCTTTTGTTTGTTCTTTTTTTAAAAATAGCAACATCAGAACTTGATCTAGAACTGGAAGCTCCTAAAACTGTATATAAGTCGGGGGAAACAATTGTGCTCAACTGCATCGTCTTTAACAATGAGGTGGTTGACCTTCGGTGGACTTACCCTGGAGAAGTGGTAGGTACCGGAGGGGCTCCTGGTGGCATGGCGAGGAGCAGGGCTCAGAGGACCTGTGTCACTGACAGGGCGCGACACAGCTTCTCCGGAGCTCAGCTTCCCATCTCTACAGCAGGCACATTTGGCTGGATGACTTTATGGCTCTTTGAGCAGTGGGAGAGTTTGATGTGACAATAGCTGGACCAGGACATTCAACATGTATCAAAGTTGTACCCTGAGTCTTCTTGTTCATAAGTCAGAAAGAAATAGGAAGGGTCAATGCCTATAAGATAACAACCAAAATATTAGAAAAGCAAAAAACAAATGGATTTTGAAATTTGCCCATTGTTGGAATAGTCATTCATTCGTACTTCCTTGGCTCCCAGGCCTTTGGGGTTTGAGGCATTAGTAATGTTGATTGTGTGACCCCTTCCATTTCTGCTTTGTTGCCTGCCACCCCGGACACTGTCCTGCCTCCTACCTGCCTGGTCTTCCTTTGCACGGCTCACCTTTGGTGGCCAGGCATCCCTTCACTCGTTCAGCACAGATGTAGTGATGTTTGCTAAATCCCAGGCAGTCTGCTGGCAGCCAGCCCACGCACAGAAGGAGGAAGGGAGGAGTGGAGACGGAAGTGGGGAAGGGGACCGCTGCGTCATCTCTGGTCACCCTGGATTCACGCACAGGGTCCCGCTCATTCTAATGCATCGTGGCACATGTAGAAGAGGCAGTGACCATGCAGAAATGATTAACATGCTTAATACAGCAGCCCGGAGAACAAAAACCATATGTACATATATGTATATATTTTCCTGATGTGCAAATTTCTGGTTTTATACATCTTCCCTGAAACAGGAAGCTATTTGATTTTTCTGTTCATACGTGATTGCCTTTAATCCTTAAAACAATTTTTTTTCCATTTCTTAGAGATAGACATTTTCCCCCCTAAACCAAAGTACATGCTATTTGGGCCCCAAATATACAAGTATATAATTAATTGTTTTGTCCAGTAATAAAAGTAGTGCAGGTTTATTGTTGAAACTTTGTAAAATATAGAGAAACAGGAAAAGGCACTACCCAGAGCATATTTTAGAGAGATAAATCCTTGAATACTTTGTTTACAGGATAAATGTTTAATAATTAATAGATATTATACTTTAAATAGTACCTCGTTCTATCCTTTCTCCTTTGGCCGTATAGCACCAACACCTCATTACGTCATTAATATCCTTTTAAAATGTGATTTTGTAAGGAACTAGCTTAAAAACAGTTTTTTAAATCAGACTTTATTTTTTAGAGCAGTTTAGGTTCACAGCAAAATTGAGTGGAAGGTGCAGAGATTTCCCACAGCCTCCCCCCTTCCTGCCATCCTTGCAGGGTGGTCCGTTTGTTGGAACCTGCATTGTCACGTCGCTGTCACCCACCATCTGAAGTTGATGGGAGGGTTCACTCCTAGGAGCTAGCTTTTTAAAGTCAGTTTTCCTTCTGCTGTAGAAAAACAAAGGCGTCATAATGCTGGAGGAAATCAAGGACCCATCCATCAAATTGGTGTACACCCTGATGGTCCCCAAGGCCACGGTGAAAGACAGTGGAGATTACGAATGCGTTGCCCGCCTGACCACCAGGGAGGTCAAAGAAATGAAGAAAGTCACCATTTCTGTCCATGGTACATTCTGCTTTCTAAACTGTCAGCGTCCACGCTGCTCGGGACCCACTGTGCGGTAATCATTGTTTAATGGAAACTCTTCCCTGTACAGAGAAAGGGTTCATTGAAATCCAACCCAGCTTCAGCCAGTTGGAAGCTGTCAACCTGCATGAAGTCAAACATTTTGTGGTGGATGTGCAGGCCTACCCCCCGCCCCGGATATCCTGGCTCAAGGACAACCTGACCCTCATCGAAAACCTCACCGAGATCACCACCGACATAGAAAAGATCCAGGAGATAAGGTAAAGAAACACCCTCCCCACCTATGCCTTTTCTGTTTATTGTGTGTCCCTAGGTAGGCAGAGGTCTGTGTGTGTCCTACAGCCCAAACCAGGAGTCAATCTAGAAAACTGAGCAATCTGAGTTAGGAGATGGTGGAGATCAAGTACCTTTAATGATAACGTTGCAATGTGGCAGTAGGACGTTGGTAAGTATTTCACGATAAAGTAAGAAGAAAGAAGAACCGAAAAGCTCTGTCCCCCAGTGAGAAAGTTTCCTGGATCCAGTGAGGTTGGAGGAAGGAAAGTAAATTGGACCCACTCGGATTGAATATATTCCTTGATGGGCACCATTCATATTGCAAGTAGGCATGTACAGCGATTACAGTTTCAAGGCAATTATCACATAAACTGACATAAAACAAGTCATCATTGACTTAGTTTGAAACACATTTGCCCCAGTGAGACCTCCATAGGAAATTAAATGGAGTCTGGTTAAGTTTGGTGGGAGAAAAGGTAAAGTGAGGAGGTTGGATCCCTCTCCTCTGATGAGCGGCAGGCTGCTCTCATCTCCTAACTGGTGGTGGAGTTTTGGGTAAGTCACGCCTCAGCCTCAGTTTCCTCATCTATAATGTAGGGTTAATAATACCTTATGTCTGCGAAGGCAAGAAATTGGATCAGGTGATATTTGAGGTCTTTTGCAGTTTTAAGCTCTGATTAGAACCCAGGAGCAGAAGGTACACCATGAAGAGCTCAGCTAATCCAGCCCTGTGCCCTTGTCAGCAGCCATCCCACAGACAAAAAAAGTCAGTCCTCTATTTCAAGCCACCAGGAGGAGGAGACAGAACCTCTCTCATCAGTTCACTTAACCTCAGGATTTGCTTTCTGCTTTCTGAACTAAATTCCATGCATAATTGAGAAGCAGTATCTGAGAAAATGATATTTTCCACCTGTAGATGATGGTGGAAAAAGAAGTGGAATACTGGATCTGGAAGGCTTTCTGATGACACACAATGAAGGTGCACAAAGCGGTGGGAAGCACTGAACTTCCCACTAGGCCAGGAGGGGTAGGGTACCCCTGGCACAGCCAGCACTTCAAACACATGTGCGAGCACTGTCTGCAAGCGATAGTCAATAGCAGTGGCAACTGAGGGGTGCAGGAAAGCTTCATGTGAAAGTGATGCAGAGTTCCTTCAGCACATACTCTTCTAGTTCCCGTTTTGGGCCAGAGGTGAACACAATGGATGGGGTATCTGGCTTCCTGGAGCTCAGAACTAGTGGATCCACTGGCTTTCTTGGCTGAAAGTATGGAAAATGGATGACAGAAGATCCTTTGGTCATCAGCCAGATGTGCCTAAGGGTTCTCTCTAAGGAAATCCAGTCCTGGAGCATGTCCAGTATGGTGCAGATGAGGGAAAACCAGGCCTGCATGCTCTCATCAAGGTCCTGGTGCCCAGCATCTTCGTCTAGAAGACTCTAATTTGCAGAGCACTTTTGAGTCTATGAAGTGCTTCTACACATGTAATTTTATTTAATTCATTTTCTAAATGACTCTATGCAATGCATACAGGTTTTCTATGCTACACATAAGGAAACTGAGGCATTTTAATAATGAGAATTTCAGTAATGCCCAAGGTCTGCTCACCATGAGAATGTCAAGCATGGCCAAGGTCTGCTCACCTTGGCCATTGCTCTTCTCCACTCTAGTTGCTTTACCATCCTGTGATGTTTTATAAAGAAGGACAAATGGCCTGGCTGGTGTGGCTCAGCAGTTGAGCATCGACTTACGATCCAGGAGATCGAGGTTCTATCCCTGGTCAGGGCACATCCCCAGCAAGGGGCCTGCAGCAGGCACCCGGTCAATGACTCTCTCATCATTGATGTTTCTGTCTCTTTTCCTCTCCCTTCCTCTCTCTGAGATCAATATATATATATATATTTAAAATATATATATATATATATTTTAAAAAAAGACAAGTGGGCAAATGCTATATTGATGCACATGCACACACATTTGCGTGGCCAAATGTCATTTATAATACACATATGTAGGAATCCTTTGGGGAAACTTTGCTTTGATAAAGTATGAAGAAATATATTTTTCTAGTTGATTTCTTTGAATAGGTGATGGAATCCTGCACCTTAAAACCTTTCAAACATAAAGAAGGTGTATTGTCAGAAGCCCCCCACCTGCCCAGTTCCCCTCTCCTCCCACCCACAGGGAAATGCTTTTGTTAGTTTTGTTAGGTTTCTATGAAACCTTCTAGAGGTTTTTTTTTTTTTTTTTTTCTTGTTTTTTTTTCCGCCATTGATTTCAGAGAGAGGCAGGGAGAGGGAGAGAGAGATAGAAACATCAGTGATGGGAAAGTCATTGATGGGCTGCCTCCTGCACGCCCTGCACTGGGGATTGAGCCTGAAACCCGGGCATGTGAGCCTGGCTGGGAATCGAACTGCGATCTCCTGGACCATAGATTGATGCTCAACCGCTGAGCCATGCTGGCCAGGCCCTTCCAGAGTTTTTAAAAGCAAATACAGGCAAGAAGGAATGTTATATCCTGACCACCTCTCCATATCCATATGTATTCATATTCTTTCATCCATTGGTGTTTCATTGTCTGGCTGAGCCATCCAAATGATTGATATTTAGGGGAAGCAAGTATTTTTTCAAAAGGTAAAGATCAAGTTTTTTTGTTGTTTTTTTTCAAAAAGGAAAGTTGGTGGGATGTGTTTATTTCCATTCAGAAGTCAAGCCTTACCAGGGCTGATTGCTCTTGGAGCCACACAAGCCATTGCTCATCTCAAAATGTCTGGTCTCTCGCTTAAGAATTAAGCATCTACAACTCAGGCCTTCAATAGCTACAGTGTATCAGAAATCCCGATGATCCAGACAAGAAAATAAAGATATTTTTATTTTCTACAAAAATAAAGTTTCTATTGAACATGGTAATTGCTGACGTGATTGGAATGTATTTGGCTGCCACTTGCTGGAACAAAGTCCTTTCCTTTTAAGGTACCGAAGCAAATTGAAGCTGATCCGTGCTAAGGAAGAAGACAGTGGCCATTACACTATCGTAGTTCAAAACGAAGATGACATGAAGACCTACACTTTCGAACTCTTAACTCAAGGTATGCCAAGGGCAGCCTGAGGTAAGGCTCGCGCAGTGAATGAGGGTGTGCCCCCTGAGGAGGGCCTGTACTCTTCTCCCAGGCCGTGGAGGGGAAGGCACGCTTCTAGGGGAGCAGGGATTGTAGGTGCCCCGTGTCAGGGAGAGCTTGGCTGGATTTGAGGATTTAGTAATTCTAGGAGGTTTCCGGCTGCTCCCAAACAGTCTGATTGGAAATTCCTCAGCTCCAGCAGCTTCCTTACCACCTGCTTCTCAGTCCGGCGCCTACTGTTCTGGGAAGAATGAAGTGATGCTTTTTGGTCCAGGTGACCTTAGATTGTTCCAGAGAGTTTGGGCCTTTTTGCTTAGCTTCCCCATAGACATGATACAGTGGCCCTTACCAGAAAGGAGTACCCATGTCTTTTTATACTCGGGATCAGCTCCTGTTCGTTGAGTTCCTTCCACGTGCCGGGTACTGTCTTAGGTGGGCTCATGTGATCCCCACAGTCAATCTGTGGTACAATCAGTAACATATTTCTAATTTGCTTGATCACAGATTTAAAAAAAATCTTTAAAAACCTCATAATATCCTGCAGATGCACTTTGGTTCATGCTGCTTTAGATTCCACTTGAGCTGAATCCATTGGTTGAATCCCAAGCTATATTAATTTTAAGAGCCGCTTTGCCTTTCAAGCCAAATAACCACAGGGGCTTTTTGCTTTCCTCGCCCCAGATTTAAAACACCACAGGGCACAAATCCCAGATCATGGAAGCTGTGAAAATGCTCTTAACCAAGTGGGCCTGTGCGAACTGGGGTGCGATCACGCACACAACCTCCTCTGGGGCGGTTACTTGATTTGTAGGTTTGTGCGCCCCACGGGCGAGGTCTGAGCTCACATTCCATGTTGTAGTTTCCAGGAGTTTTGGCTGAGGAACCATTCAATTCTGATTTCTTTCCATCTCCTGCAGTTCCCTCATCTATTGTGGACTTGGTGGACGACCACCACGGCTCTTCAGGGGGACAGACTGTGAGGTGCACAGCGGCAGGGACGCCTCTCCCTGACATTGAGTGGCTGATCTGCAAGGACATTAAGAGGTATGGAAACCAGATGTTCCTTTTTCATTCGTGGGTGGAACGTTTCTTCCTTCCTCAAGTGCATTTTGTTTCTTTTGTATTTGAGGTTCTTATCTGGCCCAAGTCTCATAGACTACAAGATAGGGTTCTGAACGTGGCCCTTGTGTGTGCGTGTACATGTGTGCACGTGCACCTGTGTGCTTACGAATACGGGAGGAGAAGGTCTGTGGCTTTCATCACATTCCCCAAGGGTCTCATTTAAGAAGTAAATGAATTTAAAGAGCTACTCTTCCAAGAGGATTTTTACTACCCTGGGTCACATTTTCACCTCTCATTTCTTATATGGTGACCTTTTTTTGGTGGCTAGACTGGCATGTGAACATAGATGAAAATACAGCCCATGTGACTGCTCACTACCTCATTTGCCACCTGCTGTTTGATGAGATTTAACTCCCCAGTTCCTCCTTCATCCCCTGTCCTCAGTCTTTTCTAATGGACACTTGAGCCACATGTTCACACTTCCTGTGGTGACTGGCTGTGTGTGGAATCCTCAGTTGCTTCTCCTGAAGGCTGAGACTACGCCCTCCTAAGGGCTAAGGGGACAGATTTGGATCTTGACTGGAGCTACAATCTAGGTCTCAAAACACAGCCAGGTCATAATTCCAACCCTATGACAGACACCTTGAGGGCTCTTCACGGTGTAGATAGAGAGAAGGAACTGCTCCAGGCCTTTTTGAAGGGGTAGAAAATTAGGATAGTTAAACATTCTTGAAGTAAAAAAAACAAAATCTGTTCAGTTTGCTCCTGGGTTCAAGGCTTGGGACTGGTAGCTCTATTTGATTGGACTTGTTTATCTCTGCCTTGCCTTTATAATCGGCTAACTTGCAATTATCCACAAATAGGTTATTCAATCTTGGGTGTATGCAAACAAGTTTTAAAGTTAATATGCACATAAAATAAGAAAATCAACCTGTAGCACCCCCAAATGTAGACCAGGTCAGAATGACTTGCTGTCTTAGATAACTCGCACTGCTCCACTCACCTCTGTTACTCCCGATAACTGTCCCTATATTTGTGCCATTTCTCTTTCCAGATGTAATAATGAGACTTCGTGGGCCACTCTGGCCAACAACATCTCAAACATCATCACGGAGGTCTACGCCCTAGATAGGAGTATGGTGGAGGGCCGGGTGACGTTCGCCAAAGTAGAGGAGACCATTGCGGTTCGATGTCTGGCTAAGAATCTCCTTGGGGTTGAGAATCGAGAGCTAAAGCTGGTGGCTCCCAGTAAGTTGCTCACCAGTCAGGACAAGTCTAAGTGATCAGCCAAGCCCTTTCTCCCTGAAGTGGAGCTTTGAATCCCAGATGGGGTCCCAAGGCAGAAGCTCACTTGTGATTGCTCTTTTTTTTAAAAAAATGTTTTTATCGACTTCAGAGAGAGGGAGAGATAGAGAGAGAGAGAAACATCAATGATGAGAGAGTCACTGATTGGCTGCTTCCTGCGTGCCCCCTACTGGGGATTGAGCCTGAAACCCGGGCATGTGCCCTGACCAGGAATCCAACCATGATCTCCTTGTTCATAGGTTGATGCTCAACCACTGAGCCACACTGGCTGGGCTCTGATTGCTCTTATAGCGCCTTCTCATGGCATCTGTATGAAAGTCCTTTCTTTCAGACTCAGATCCAAAATTGCACCTTGCAGAGGTCCTTGACATTTTGCTTGTCTAACAGTATGGCTACCCAGCCTGTCTAGTCTGAGTGTGGGAATGGAGGGGCCAAGAAGGATCTTTGCCTCATTGCTCGTTACAACAGTTGAGACAGGTTGAATTCCTTAAGGAAAAAACTAATGACGCTAAAAGCAACATAAACAACGTGCAGTCTTTCAAAGCAAACTGAATCGAAGTTTCAGAACTTATAGTAGTTCTCAGTCTCGTTTGTCAGTCCTTATATTCCAATTCACATTCTGTCCAGAAGGTTAATGTTGGAGCACCTTTAGAGAAAGTATTGCATTCCCCGGATTGGATTTTGTCCCTTTGTTTTTTAAGGGAAGAGTTGGAGTAGCCTCATGGGTGTAGATAATTGAGAGATGCTATTGCCCATCCCGAAAATGAGCCAGGCAGCCCTCATGCTTCTCCACCAGAGTCAGGGATTTCTGTCCCAGTCACCACTCTACTGCCTTCCTGCCCTCCTGTGTGTTCCTGTACATTTTTTCTCACGCCTTCCTCTTTCTCCTCTAGCTCTGCGCTCTGAGCTCACGGTGGCAGCCGCAGTCCTGGTGCTGTTGGTGATTGTGATCATCTCACTGATTGTCCTGGTTGTCATTTGGAAACAGGTAGATATTTTTCTCAAAGAACTAAACATCTTTGAAGCCAATCAGAACAAGAAGGATAGCAACCTAGTGCAGTGCTTGGCACAGAGAAGGAGCTCAGTAATTGTGTTGAGTTACTGTGTTCCACTCTTCTGCTGGTGCTGCTAAGCCTCAGTGCATTCGGACTTTGGTAATTCACCAGTTACCTGTCCTGGTCATTTATAGAAACCAAGGTATGAAATTCGCTGGAGGGTCATTGAATCTATCAGCCCCGATGGACATGAATATATTTATGTGGACCCGATGCAGCTGCCTTATGACTCGAGATGGGAGTTTCCAAGAGATGGACTAGTGCTGGGTAAGCTCCCACTGGGGTGACCTCCCAAGACTCCCTTTCGATTTGTCCATAACTTTGCTCTTTACAGGCCCATCTGAGCTTGTGCTTAATAACAGTTGGTAATAGAAATTGGCTTTCATAAGTATTTTTTATCTTGATAATGAGTTAATTGGATCACTGCAGTGATTTCTTAAAACCTCATTTTATAGAAAATTATGGTTAAAGAACATTTTGTAAAAGAATACGAGAATACCTCCAGCGATACCCATCAAAATGGCTTTGCTTTAGACATGACACAAATTGAAAATGAGATGAATTTCTGTGACTACAAAGGAACAGATGAGAGACGAGTGAGGGCAACCACAAATATATCCTGATCCAGTACATTCTGAGGACGTATTAGATACTTCTTTAAACTATGTATTAGAGTATGGAATATAAAACTGTAGGTATATTTTTAAGCAAAATATGTAAGAATACTCGAGCCAACTTGTCAGACTTTTCAAAAATTTTAATCTGGGGCTGAGACCAAATAAATGAAGCTTTAGTTCAGGGGATTTAAAAAAAAAATCACCTTCTGAATGAATGCAAACAAGACAAAGAAATGAGTTAGGCCTAGAGGTTGTGTCACCATGAATATTCTAAGGGTATGTACCTCGAAGGATGCCAAAGGTAGTTTTCAATTATCCACCTGTCTGATTCCAAAATACAGCAAGGTTAGGTCTTCTTAGGAAGTTACTCAACCTGAAGTCAAAGAAGACATCCTAGCTACTCCCAATTCAAATACTTATACCTGGGAACTAGGCTTTTTAAAATTATATTTCCCCTTCTTTTACAAAAAGGGACAAGGAGCTGAGGGAAGTTAAAAAGTAATAAAATATGAGGGCAAAGGGCAACATCCTTAACATCCCAAGAGGCACATCCGCAGCCCTCTGCTCCTGCACATCCCCCCACTGCTGGGGCGCAGTGATCTCCAGACGGTGTCCCACAGTGCGGACCTGCAGTCAGAGGCAGTGTCAGCTGTCACTGTCCTTCTAGAGCTGACTCTTTTCCCAGCTTGGCTCTCTGTGCTGAGACCAACCACTCTGGGAAGCATCCCTGTGGACTGTGAGCCCTTTAAGAGTGGGGATGACAGCTGGCACTTCTTTTTGTATCTTCCAACATGCGGCAAAGTGTTGGGCTCCCAGGGCAGGGTCACCTGAGTGGTTCCTGGTCCCCCTGACAAACAGGCAGCAGGGGGTCCAGCCTGAACTTCACTTTGTCACTCACTGGAGTCAGGGGCATCTTGAATACTGAAGTGTTTCCAGTGGGTAAGTAGTTATTGATGCAAAAGATGCCTGTTTACATATGGAAAACAGAAGGGCAGAAAACCAGGGGGTTTGGGCGAGAGCCACAGAAAGCAAGTGCGGTGGAGCCCAGGGTTTGGCCCAGCACGAGCTGGTAGACAGTGTGCTCCCACCGGGGAGGCCTGCACCCTCCTTTCTCTGGGCTGTTTTCCTTTCCCTTGCAAATGTTTGACAAAAGCAATTATACTAATTTCCTTCCCTGTGGGCTCAGTTCTGGCTTTTGACGTGATGACTTGTAGGAATCATTAGGCTTCCTCGGTACGGGAAAAACACCGCCCAGCTGTGCACCCAGGGGCGGGCGCTGGCTGGAGAAAATAGAGCTGATGGCCGCCTGACGTCTGCCTGTGTTAATGGTTCTGGTTGCCCACAGGTCGAATCCTGGGATCTGGTGCGTTTGGTAAAGTGGTTGAAGGAACTGCCTATGGATTAAGCCGGTCCCAACCTGTCATGAAAGTAGCAGTGAAGATGCTTAAACGTAAGTGCCCCTCCCTGGGGATGGTTTTGTACATGGAGATATTAAGTGAATTGCTCAAAATCACAGAGCCAGTAAATGCCATACTTAGGACTAGAACCTGGTTCTTTGGACTGTAGGCTTTATGTGTATTTAGACTCTTATCAATTAGGTTTATTTGGATTGTTTTTGTTGCCTGTGTGTTGGAAAATCAAGAGTTATTTTTATTTTTTTTTCAAATATGTTTTTATTGATTTCAGAGAGAGGAAGGGAGAGAGGGAGAGAGAGACAGAAACATCAATAAAGAGAGAGAATCATCGATTGGCTGCCTCCTGCATGCCCCTGCTAGGGATCAAACCTGTAACCTGGGCACGTGCCCTGACCTGGAATAGAACGGTGACCTCTAGGTTCATGGGTAGATGCTCAACCACTAAGCAACACCAGCCGGGCAAGAGTTGTTATTTTTAATGAGCTTTTTTTACCCTAATAACTAGAGATCAGGTATTAGCGTCTAGACCAAGTCATTCTCTCTCTTTTAGACTCTGGTCAATAAAATAACATCCAGTCACAGGATGAGCCACGTTTTTGGCTTTTTCAGGGAAATAGGTTTCTCAGAACTGATTTGTGATTTTTTTCTTCAACAGCCACAGCCAGATCCAGTGAAAAACAAGCTCTCATGTCTGAATTGAAGATAATGACCCACCTGGGGCCACATTTAAACATTGTCAACTTGCTGGGAGCCTGTACCAAGTCAGGTAGGCTTCCTGACCTGGGAGGGAGGGCTTTCTTAGGACACCTATGGTTGTGAAAACCGTTGAACCCAGCTTTTTAAACCTCCACTTGGCTTCTCCAACTGAGCCAGCGAATGTAAGTCCCTTGAATGGAGTTGAATGGATTCCATTGAATTGATGAAAGCTCATTGTTTTTGAGCAGCATCTCTTGCCAGTGCAAACATAGCAATTCATGGCTTATCTGTTTTTCATTTTTATACCTATCTCTTAACCCTGTGTTGGTCCCCACAGGCCCCATTTACATCATCACCGAGTACTGCTTCTATGGGGATTTGGTCAACTATTTGCATAAGAATAGGGACAGCTTCCTGAGCCACCACCCAGAGAAGACAAAGAAAGAGCTGGACATCTTTGGATTGAACCCCGCTGATGAAAGCACACGGAGGTGGGTTCAGAGAGAGACCTTGCTGTGAATCATTGTTTTAGGAGCCTCACCAGTGGAGAGAACTCATGTCCTGATAGACTCCATGTCTGCAGATTCTGTGCCAGGAGGTAGGATAGCAAGACTTAGAGTCTAACTACCCTGCCCTATCATCTCAGGACACAGTGCCAATAGATACATGATGTCTGCAGGTGTTTTGGACCAGGATATCGTGTGTGGAGCCTTGCTGATAGGTTCGAATGAAAGCAAGAATTGGAATTGTTCGGGGAACAATTTTCCTGTTTTTATGTGGTCCACTGAACACCTATCAAATGCAGCACTGCCTAGGGTGCCTCCATGGTCCTATTTTGAGAGAAACTGTCTGAGGATTTCAGAGCTTGAGATACTGGTCCTTGTTGAACCTGGGCCTATAAATGGAGCCAATGATAGTGATCCCTGGTCAGAAACCCACAAGTGGCTACAAAGATCTCTGTAGATATGAAGTTCTGTAACATCAGGAAATACAATGAGTTAACTTCATATTAAATTACTCAGTGGACACCAAATTGGTGCTAAATTTATGAAGTAGCAGGAATCGTCTGCCTAAGCCACATAGTCTCGTGGCATAGGTTTGTGACCTGTGAATTGAGAAACAATAAAAACAGTCACACCCGAGTTGAGATGGTTTGTGCGGTTATTGATTAATGCTCATCCCCCAGACTGGACCACCCCCGTGAAGGGTGCAGATGGGTTTTGCTTTTCCCCACCCCGGCCGCCCCCATGCCCACCGCACTGCCTGGCAGACTGCTGGTACCTGGTCATCGTTTGCTGAATGTTGAGCGATCACTCCCAGGGGCACCTGGATAAGGTTTCTTTTTCTGTCTCTACAGTTATGTTGTTTTATCTTTTGAAAACAATGGTGACTACATGGACATGAAGCAAGCTGACACCACACAGTACGTCCCCATGCTGGAAAGAAAAGAAGTTTCTAAATACTCGGACATCCAGAGGTCCCTGTATGACCGCCCAGCCTCGTACAAGAAGAAGTCTGTGTTAGGTAGGTGTCTGCTGACTCTGTGGGTGTTGTGCTCTCCCAGCAGTTTAATGTGATACTTAGGGCACTCGGAAGAAGGTGGGCAGGTGTGGTAAGTAGAACAGCCAGGCCACGCAGACCCTGGATGCAACTCGCCTGTGACATTGAAAAGAAGAAAAAGAACAAAGACAGACCCAATGTAATGAATTTTTCAGACTTTAAACATAATCATTTTAAAGAATTGTTTATTCTGATATAATGATCTTTTTTGGTGTTAACATGTATTTTTTTAAAAGTATGGTGATATTGATGTTGTTCTTTCAATGCCCTTATTTGGCAAAATTAAGAGTTGTCAATCTTATATTGGTCCCTAATATTATTTTGAAAATTTAATTATGTAGGTCTGATATCCATGGGTTCAATTCGCTTGCTTTTAGCTTTGCTAGTATATAGTTTGTGATAGAAACTGGAAAGTGGACAATTTGAGGTTATGTTTTTCTGACGGGGGTGTTGGGTGTTTCTACTGAATGTTGTTTGAAGGAAGGTCTGTCTGTTTCAAAGCAGATGGGCACCTAACAGGGTTGAATTGATTAATAAACTCCAGGGAGCCTAGCCGATGCCCAGACCAGATGGACCACCCCACATCTGCGGGGGGGTGGCCCCTCCAGGGTTCTAGTCTAATCACAGGCTTGCAGCGGGGAGGAGGCTACTAGATGGATGTGATGTTGACTTGTCCTGTGATCTTGTGTTATTGCAACTCCCATTGGTCAGTGCAAAAAAAACATTGAGCTGCTATGGAAATTGTTTTGAAAATTACTGATGTACTCTGAATGCTTTCAGGGTTCCTAAGTGAAAGGTACAATCCATTACAAAAAGAATGTGCTCATTTTGCAAAGCTCACTCAGTACACAATGATATTTCCATTGCTGCAGTTCCAAGTTCCATTCATTCCCCATTGCCAAATGGGTAAACTTCCAAGCCCTTTTTAAAGATGAGCCAGTGAGGGCTGTCAGAATCAGTGCTTCCTCTCCACTCCTGTATTGTTAAAAATAGTTTACATTGCTTCCCAGGCTGGACCTGGCTCCAGATGTCAGAGGAACCTGATTCATGCTCAGCCCAAGCCCTGTTGGCAGGCAGACCGCTGCTTCCTGGCCTGCCCTTAGCTGGCTGGAAAAATGTGAATGGCTGCAGCTACTCTTCACTTGCCTGAAAATTTCAGAGAGAACTGAGAGCTGTTGGCTTAGATTGCCTCCTTCCTCGAAAACCCTGGGACCCTTCCAGATGGAGTTAACCGGGGAAAGCGGACAAGTTACGAAGGGAACTAAACTGGAAATTATTGGCACTGATCTTTAAGGTTCCTACCTCTAGTCTGACTGGTGGTTGATTTTATTCACCAAATAAGCCAAGTACTATGAAGGCGGCTTTAAAAAGAGGAAAAAAAAAAAAAGCAATTCCTAGAAGATACTTTTTCAAAAGGCCCTCATGTATATTCATTGTGGAAGATTTGTGTGTGTGTGTGTGCCTTAATGGTGGCTGAGGTGATTTGCTATGGTTAAAAATAATTTGGGAGGCAAACAACAAAATATGTGTGAGGACCTATTAGATTAGTTCTTATGGAGATATTTATCAGATATAATATTTTTAACCAGATATGTGTTTCTGCTGATATATTTGTTTTTAAAGATAGAGCCTTTGCATAGTATTTATTTATTTTTTGTTTTACAACGTTCGGCTACATCATTTAGTCATTAGCCTTAAATATGTAACATATTTTTAACCATGTTTGACTGTATTCCTATCTTTAGTATAGTCCTGAATAAGACAGGTTACTAGCAGATGTTCACGTCCATCGGAACAGCTCATTCCTAAATTCCACGGTATTTTGTCTAGAATTTGCATAGTTTAGATACCCACCTGTGAGGTCTAGAAACTCTGTAAGAAAGTTATTTTATGGGGATATAAAGGACAGCATAGGACATATAGTCAATAATATTGTAATAACTACCTATGGTGCCAGGTGGGAACTGGAAATATCCGGGGGATTGGATCACTTTGTAAAGTATATGATTGTCTAACCACTATGCTGCACACCTTAAACCAATACAAAATAATATTGAATGTAGACTGTAATTTTAAAAAGTAAAAACAAAAAACAGAAAAAGAGAGAAACTCACTTTCGATGTTTTTCGGGCAAGCCTGCGGGCGCGGCTCGGGGGCGATGATCCGTGCTGTTTGCCAGCACCAACACTCTCAATCCCTCACCTGCAGACTCAGAAGTCAAAGACCTCCTTTCGGATGATAACTCGGAAGGCTT
Source organism: Miniopterus schreibersii (assembly GCF_964146895.1). Lineage (NCBI taxonomy): Eukaryota > Metazoa > Chordata > Mammalia > Chiroptera > Miniopteridae > Miniopterus > Miniopterus schreibersii. The sequence continues at coordinate 29,201,450 of NC_138101.1, forward strand.
GACTCTGTTGGATTTGTTGAGCTTCACCTATCAAGTTGCCCGAGGAATGGAGTTTTTGGCTTCAAAAAATGTAAGTGTGTTCACTGGGACAGAGAGCTCTTTAGACCCAGGCCGCGGGTCTGAGTGAGGTGAGTGTGGAAGTGAGATCTTGGAGAGGCCGGCAGCAGTGGCTGCTTCTCTCTTCTCTTCCCAGAGCAGGTTGGGGAATCTGACGTCATCAGGTGTCTGCTTCTCTCCAGAGCTTTCTTGCTCTTGGGAGTAGTTGGGAGGGGAGCCTGGAGGTGAGCTCTTTATGCCAGAACATCCTCTCTGAGGTGCACCAGGCAGTGCCACACGCCACCATGAAGCAGCCAGTCTTGCTGGGGTGAGGCTGTCTAGCTGCAGATGGATTGACACTGACACCATTTCTTCTCATTCTCTGCAGTGTGTCCACCGGGACCTGGCCGCTCGCAACGTCCTCCTGGCACAAGGAAAAATCGTGAAGATCTGTGACTTTGGCCTGGCCAGAGACATCATGCATGATTCGAACTACGTATCAAAAGGCAGCGTAAGTGCTCTCTCCACCCCACTTGGCGTGCTCACTCTCCCTCACTTGACTCTCTGAAGTCGGGTGTTGCTTGCAGCCATTCGGTGCCCATACATCAGCGTGGAGTCCCCAAGTCCATGAATGGGCTCCAGGGTCAGTATGAAAAGCACAGGCTCTGCAGCAGACGGCCTGGTGTGAGCACCAGCCCCAGCACTTACTAGCGTGGCGTTTGGGACAAGTTGTTTGACTGTTCTGTACCTCTGTTTCCCTATCTGTAGCAGGGAAGCGAGAGTGATACCTATCTCCTGAGGTGCTGTGGGGGATTAAATCAGTGAAGTCATGTAAAAGGCTTAAGGCAGTGCCTGGCACATACAAGCACCCAGTAAGTGTTAGCTATTCATGTATGTGTAAATTGTGCATATATGTGTACACACATGCATTTCCGAGGAGAGCTTCTCTAACTTTTATCAAATTTTCAAATGGAATCTAACTCCTAAACTGTTAAGACCATTTGAGTTCATATATCTTAGAGGCACAATTTCCTTAAAGATAGCCATTCTGTCTTACACTTGAACCTTTCTACTCACCCCTTTCACCTCTAAGCAGATGGAATAGCTGGGGATTTGTCTGCCACCTGTAGGTACAAATCCAAATCGCCCCACTGCTCTGGTTGTGAGGCCATTCACGGGGCTGCTGCATCCACCTGGAGAAGGAAGGACACTGGGCTGTGTCCAGGCTCTGCATGTTTCATGTACTCTGTGACCATGACCTGTAGCTTCAGACCCCTTGGGAAAAAACCAATGGACTTTGGTGGAGCCAAGGTCTTTTCAAAAAGGTTATGAATCTCTGTTACCTCCCCAGCAATTTTAGAGCGCGGGAGGATGCTAATGCGGCTACTTGATGTACCTGCCAGGTTTAGTATTTCCACTGAAGGTTGGACAACCTCACAAAGGCTGCAAATTATCATGTCAGACTCTTTGTAGTGTTTCTTAAAGTTAAAAAATGTAATTGGCTCTCAGAACCCTGCGTCTGTTCTTAATTTTGTTCCAAGGCAAATAGGGGACAGGTCCATTCAGGGCTTATAATTCTGGGGTAAATATTCAGGATTAAATATTTTGGGAAGCTATTCCTTGGAAGTACATAAGGGGTAAAACCGACCATCCATCATTCATCAAATATTTTTTGAGCACCCACTAGGTGCCAGGCCCTTTTCTGCGTGCTGAAAGTACAGCAGCAAATAACACCCACAGAAGACACTCCTGTGGGCCAACATTATTAGGGCAAGTTATTCTTAGCCCAGTAGAAAGAGAATGTCTTTCTGTTTCTGCTGCTGCAGATCGTCAGCGCATATGCTGGGTTTAATTTCCTTCCCCCTTCCCTGCAGACCTTCCTCCCCGTGAAGTGGATGGCTCCTGAGAGCATCTTCGACAACCTCTACACCACGCTGAGTGATGTCTGGTCTTACGGCATTCTGCTCTGGGAGATCTTTTCCCTCGGTACGTGCCTGACATCTCTGCTTGTTTGGGCTGTTCTGGACCAACACTGGAAGGGAAATGCTATGTTTTCCCAAGCTCCAGGATGTAATCAGTGTTAGACATCTGGTGTGAGTCAAGTGCACTGCAGCCGATTTATACCACACGTTGTGCATGTACGAAGTGTGGTGATGGCCACGCTAAATGAGACAGGGGTCTTGGGGAACTGCACCCTCACCCCTGGCTTTTGCCCCTTCTTTTCTTTGAGCTACACCAGAGTGACTTTCTCCCAGTGGAAGTGCTCCTAACAACATCCACTCACCAGCTGCTTTTTACTTTGCACTTTGGGTTAAGTGGGTTCACCAGTGGAGAGTTGCCAGTCACTCATCACATCATGGTGATGGAGGCTCAGGTGACAGGTAGTGTGGCAAGGAAAAGGGCATGGCTCCTCTGCCTGGTCATCACTCTGGAGGACAGAAACCTCCTAGTGCTCAGTCAATCATCAGTCACCAGCTGCTGAATAGCATAGGTGCCCCCCGCTGCCTGGTGAGGGCCTAAGAGAGGGATGATTCACCACCGTGACCTCCAGAGACAGTTCATCCAGGGAGATGAGACTCACACACTTACTGATAAACTGATTGGTCCTGATTTAAAATCCTATTGGAAGTCTGGAGAAAGGAGCCCTAGAGTGGTTTTGGAAGGCTGGAGGGAGGAAGCTGAACTTGACCTGGCCTTGGCCATAAACGTGAATGTTTCAGGATTTACTGTCACTCTGGTCTGCTAGGACTGGCCCCCGTTTTTTTAGTTCTCCCTCCTTGGATGCCCTGTGGATCACCCCAGTGTGCGAAGTCCCTTAAAAGCAGATAACGATCTCAGTGTTCCAAGCCCTAACTCTGACGTTTGCTCTAATTTTTTGAACGTTTCCTGTGAAAATGACTTTTTGTGGCCTTAATGATTCAGAATTTCTTTTGCCTTTCTAGTTTGCTTAGTGTATGTAGGTGCAGTAGTCAGAAACATCGAAAAGCACTTGGGAGCTTTTCCTAGAGATTTAGAAGTTTTGCCTAGGGGGTCTGTTCTTGACCAGTCTAGAAGTCCTGCTAAAATTTAAGATTTGGGCAGGGAGATAATACTTTATTTTCTTAAAAGAACCAACACTTCATGGTGGGGATCCCCAAATATTTTCTAAAGGTGCTGTATCCCCCCAAGCGTTTCAGAAATGTACCACACACTTGTTAATCCTGGTTGCTTTCTTTTTTGGCTTCTAGGTGGCACACCCTACCCTGGCATGATGGTGGATTCTACTTTCTACAATAAGATCAAGAGTGGGTACCGGATGGCCAAGCCAGACCACGCCACCAGTGAAATGTGAGCCTCTCCCATGGGCCCTGGTTCACGCCCAGTGGGCCTGTGTGGGCGGTGGAGGGTGGGTACCCGCCGCTCCTCCCTGTGCTCACTCAGTTCTGTGCTCCTCCAGCTACGAGATCATGGTGAAGTGCTGGAACAGCGAGCCAGAGAAGAGACCCTCCTTTTACCATCTGAGAGAGATTGTGGAGAACCTGCTGCCTGGACAGTATAAAAAGGTTGGTTTGTGCGACAACGTGGATGCACCTAGAGTATATGTTAAGTGAAATAAGTCAGACAGAGAAAGACAAATACCATAAGATTTCACTTATATGTGGAATCGAAAATAAACAAACAAAACAGAAGCAAACTCATAGATACAGAGAACATTTAGATGGTTGCCAGATTGGGGGTGCTTAGGGGACTGGGTACAAAAGGGGAAGGGATAAGTTGTGTAAATTGCCAGGTATAAAAACAGTAACAGCCCTAGCTGGTTTGGCTCAGTGGTTAGAGCGTCAGCTCATGGACTGAAGGGTCCCGGGTTCGATTCAGACCAAGGGCACATACTGATGCTGCAGGCCGGATCCCTGGCCCTGGTAGGGGTGTGTGCAGGAGGCAACCAATTGATGTGTCTCTCTCGCATCGATGTTTCTCTCCCTCTCTCTCTTTTTCCCACTCTCTCTGAAAAGCAATGGAAAAAATATTCTTGGGTGAGGATTTAAAAAAAAAAAAGCAGTCGCAGGGATGCAAAGTACAGCCTAGGGAATATAGTTGATAATATTGTAATAACTGTGATGTCAGATGGGTGCTAGACTTATTGGGCTGATCCCTTTATAAGTTATATAAATGTCTAATCACTATGTTGTACACCTGAAACTAATACAGTATTATATGTCAACTGTAATTTAAAAATAAAACAAATATTTAAAAACAATGAAAGGTTTGTGTGGGCCTCTTAAGATGGGTGGAAAGGAAAGAGCAACGGGAGAAGACAATAGCTGGTAGTTAGCGAGCCAGCAGCACTGTTCGACACTGCTTTAAAGGAATATTTTCAAAGGAGGAAAAAGATTGTGTGCTCCAGTGGCTGCGGTTTTGTGGAGTGCTCCCCAGGGCCCTGGTAGCAGTGGTGAATGAAAACCCTCCTCTTCCCTCAGGGCTCCTCTTTCATCTTAAGGCTGCAACACCTGTAAGCACTTTATTCTCCAGATGTTTGAGTATCTGAAGCTACTGTGCACTTAATCTCAGGGCATCCACAGCCATTACATCGCTAATTTGAATGCACTTAAATCCATGCAAAATTGGCTTTTGCCAGCTGACTGGAAGGAACAACCTCAGCTGTTATCTGTGGCTCCAGCTGGTTTTTTGTGGAATAGGAAACATTGTTCAAAGGAACAAATGTAATTTCATGGAACCAAGCAGATAATGTTAATGAATGAAACAACTTTCTGCCGAGATGCTGAGAAGGAAACCAAGACACAGTTGTGTAATAAACTGAATTTCTTAGATTCAGATCAGTCACCATGTAGACTTCTCATACTTTCTGCTTCTCTTCTTCTCAAGGAGGAGCAGTGTTAGGAAGCTGCACCCTGAACTGGAAGTGAAATACTTTTCTCTATTGATGATCTCGCTGCCCATGACAAGTCCCCATAAGTGAGGCAGTGGGGAAGCAGAAGGAAATTCACCGTAGGTCAGTCAAAAACACTCTGGTTGGTGAAGAAGTGTTGGTGGAAAGAGACTGGAACTACTGTTGAAAATAGGATCTTTTTATTTTATTTTTAATTTTTATTTTTTAAATATATATTTATTGATTTCATAGAGAGGAAAGGAGAGGGAGAGAGAGATAGAAACATCAATGATGAGAGAGTCATTGATCAGCTGCCTCCTGCACACCCCCAACTGGGGATCGAGCCCGCAACCCAGGGCATGTGCCCTGACTGGGAATTGAACCCCAATCGCCTGGATCCTCGGTCGATGCTCAACCACTGAGCCACACCCAGTGGGACAGAAAATAGGATCTTTTTAGATCAAAGGTCCTAAGTTGTGAGCTAGATTTCTTCTGTGTTTAGGGATCAGGAAGGCTTCAGGTTCTGGTATTCCTTGTGGAAGTCCTCATGACCTCTTACTAGCCCTGAGAGACTATGTATGTGATGAGGCCAGAAGGGTCCATGCTAATCCCAGAGAGGGGGTGTGTGTGGGGAGGGACATAGTCATAGTTGCTGACTCAGAGAAGGGGCCTTAAGACCTGCCATTGGTGGGCCTGTTTTTTCCCTTAAAAAATTTTTTTTAAATTACAGTTGACATTCAGTATTATTTTATATTAGTTTCAAGTGTACATCATAGTGTTTAGACATTTATATAATTTATGAAATGATCCCTCCATAAGTCTAATACCCACCTGGCACCATATATAGTTGTTACATTGACTGTTTTCTCTGTGCTGTACTTTATATCCCCATGATTGTTTTGTAACTACCAACTTGTACTTCTTTCCCTTCACCTTTTTCACTCAGCTTCCCAACCCCTCTCCCATCTGGCAACCATCTGTTTGTTCTCTGTATCTAAGAGTCTGTTTTGTTTGTTCATTTATTTTGTTCTTTAGATTCCACATACAAGTGAAATCACATGGTATTTGTCTTTTTCTGCTTGACTTATTTCACTTAGCAAAATACCCTCTAGGTCCATCCATGCTGTCACAATGGAAAGATTTCATTTTTTTTTAATACTACATTGTATGTATGTACTATATGTTTATCCAATTGTCTATTGATGGGCACTTAGGTTGCTTCCATATCTTGGCTATTAAAAATAATGCTGGTTCCATCTACACTTGAAAAGAATGTATATTCTGTTGCTTTGGAGTGAAATGCTCTAAAAATATCAATTAAATTCATCTGGTCTAATGTGTCATTTAAGGCTACTCTTTCCTTGATTTTCTGTCTGGAAGATCTATTCATTGATGGCAATAGGGTGTTAAAGTCCTCTACTGTGGCTCTATTATTGTCAATCTCTTCCTTTATGTCTGTCAATATTTACTTTATATATTTATGTACTCCTATAGTGGGTGCATAAATGTTTACAAAGGTTATATCCTCTTCTTGGATTGATCCCTACATTATTGATACCCTTCTTTGTGTCTTATTATAGCCTTTGTTTTAAAGTCTATTTTGTCTGATGTAAGTATTGCTACCCCAGCTTTTTGTTTGTTTGTTTTTGCATAAAATACTTATTTCCATTACTTTACTCTCAGTTGGTATGTCTTTCAATCTGAAGTGGGTCTCTTGTAGACAGCATATGTGTGGATCTTATTTTCTTATCTATTAAGCTACCCTGTGTCTTTTGAATGGAGCATTTAGTTCCTTTACATTTAAAGTGATTATTGATAAGTATGTAGTTATTGTCATTTTCTTATTTATACTTATGTTCTTTTTTCCCCTTCTCCTTAAAGAAATTTCTTTAACATTTCTTGTAATACTGGTTTGGCGGTAATGAACTCTTTGAGCTTTTTCTTGTCTGAGAAGCTCTTCATCTCTCCTTCAATTTTCAATTATAGTCTTTCTGGGTAGAGTAGTCTTGGTTGTAGGCCCTTGCTTTTCATCACTTTGAATATTTTGTGCCAGTCCCTTCTGGCCTGCAAAGTTTCTGTTGAGAAATTAGCTCACAGTCTTATGGGAGCTCCCTTATAGGTAGTTAACTGTCTTTCTCTTGCTGCTTTTAAGATTCTCTCTCTTTAACATTTGCCATTTTAATTATGATGTGTCTTGGTGTGGGTCTCTTTGGGTTCATCTTGTTTTGGATTCTTTATACTTTCTGGACTTGTATATCTAGTTCCTTCGCCAGGTTAGGGAAGTTTTCAGTCATTATTTTTTCAAATAGGTTCTCAACCCCTTGCTTTCTCTCTCCTCTCTCTGATATCCCTATGATGCAAATGTTGCTAGCTTGATATTCTGCCAGAGTTCTTTAAACTATACTCATTTTGGGGGTGATTTTTTTTCTTTTTCCCATTCTGATGAGGTGTTTTCTGCTATCTTGTCTTCCACATCCTCTGCTTCATCTTATGTACTGTTGATTCCTTCTAGTGTATTCTTCATTTCTGACTGGTTCTTTTTTGTAATTTCTAATTTTCTAATGCTCACTCTCTCTTTGTTGAAGTTCTCACTGAGGTCCCTGAGCATCCTTATCGCCAGTGCTTTGAACTCTGCATCTGGTAGATGGCTTGTCTCCATTTCATTTAGTTCTTTGTCTGGAGTTTTGTTCTTTCACTGGGGACATGTTTCTTTGTCTCCTCATATTGGCTGCGTATGTGTATTTGTTTCCATGTATTAGGTAGATTTGCTACATTTCCCAGTCTTGGCAGGGTGGCCTTATGTAGTAGGTGTTCTGTGGGGCCCAGTGGCACAGTCTCCCTGATCACCTGAGCTAAGTGTCCCAGGAGTGTCCCTTGTGTGGGTTGTGTGTGCCCTCCAGTTGTAGTTGAGCTGTTGGAACGTCAGTGGGTGGAGTTCACCCTCAGGCTTACTGGCAGTGAGTATTGGCCACAACCACACCATATAAAGCTGATGTGAGGGGGCAGTTTGGTTAATAACACTTGATTAACTATGTGAAACAAATGTTTGCAGAGTTATGAAAAGATTCACCTGGATTTCCTGAAGAGCGACCATCCCGCCGTGGCACGCATGCGAGTGGATGCTGATAATGCCTACATTGGCGTCACCTACAAAAATGAAGAGGACAAGCTGAAGGACTGGGAGGGTGGCCTGGATGAGCAGAGGCTGAGTGCTGACAGCGGCTACATCATTCCTCTGCCTGACATTGACCCTGTTCCTGAGGAGGAAGACCTGGGCAAGAGGAACAGACACAGGTAGATACAGGCATGGCCTCAGCTTCCAGCACAGCTCCCCTGCCCCTGCCCCTGCCCCTGCCCCTGCCCCTGCCCCAGCACATATGAAGGAAAGGAGCCGTTGCCCAGATGATCAAGCTCCCGGTAGTGAATCTGTTTTAGGGGAGCAAAGGGTAGTGTCCCCAAGGGGTCTGTTTAATTTTGAAAACACTTCCCAGCTGATGCTAATAGGCGCCCCCTGTGGCTTGGGAGGTGTAGGGCAGGGAAGGTTGTCCTTCCCTGGTAGAGAACCTTTGATTGAAATCCTCAAGTAATTTGATCAAACTGACAGAGCAACTGAGAGTATTGAGATACTATACGCCTCTTTTGCTGTTTCCTTAATTAGTAATCCAGAAAGGTGAGAGAGAGGCTAGACTGGGTTGTTTGATGCTACATCAGTGGTTTGTAACCCTAGCTACAAGTTGGAATCACCTGGGAAGATTTTAAAACTACCGATGTACAAGCCTCACCCAGATCAAGAACTTAGAGTCTCTGGGAGTGGGGCCCAAGCATGCCCTGGCTGATTTGTTTTTTCTTTTTAACTTCATATTATGGAAGAGTTCTAACATGCACAATTCAAATAGCATAGTGAACCGTCAGGTATCCATCACTCACCTCTAACGTTTATGACCTCACGGCCAGTCCACATGCATAGCCATATCTATTCTCTGTTTCTCTGCCTCTGCCCCCTCTGGAGAATTTTGAAGCACATCTAGACATCGTATCATTTTTTCCATAAATATTCCAGTATGTATCTCCATGCAGTAAAGTCTCTATTTTTAAAAAGAGCCACAGTTATTAAAAATAACTACATTATTATCATCTCACCCCCAAATTGACAATAAATTAATATCTAGTTAGTGCTCCAATTCCTTTGATCTTCTCACAAATACTATTTTACGTTTGCTTTGTTCTATTTTTTTAAAAAATATATCTTTATTGATTTCAGAGAGAGGAAAGGAGAGGGAGGGAGAGAGATAGAAGCATCAATGATGAGAGAGTCATTGATCAGCTGCCTCCTGCATGCCCCTGACTGGGGATCGAACCCCAATCACCTGGATCCTAGGTCAATGCTCAACCGCTGAGCCACACCGGGCCAGACTGCTTTGTTCTATTGAAGACCCAAATAAGAGTCACACATTGCATTTAGTTTCTGTGACTCTATATTGTCCTTCCTCTTTTGCCCCCTTGCATGTTATTTATGAAGAAACCAGAACATTTGCCTGTAGAGTTCTCACATTTAGAATTTTGCTGATTGCATCCTGTAGTGTATTTTACCATGTGCTTCTGTCTCATATTTTTGTTGTAAACTGGCAGTTCATCTTGAGACTTGATCTAACTCAGGTTAGATTTTGAAGCAAGCATGCTTTCAGAGCTGGTGCCGTGCCCTTCTGTCAGGAGGTGCCTACTGTCCAGTTGTGTCTCTTTTTGTGACACTAGAAGCCATTGGTGATAATTACCTAGATCCACTAATTTATTACCAAGATGATGCAAGTGCACAGCCAGGACTAGAACCATTGGCTCACACAGTCCAGATGGAATGTCCCAATGCCTCCCTCTCTTTGCACAGCCCTTGAGCAGAGGCAGGAGAAGGTGATAGTGGCTCCTGGTTCAAGGTCGAGGTTGCTATGAGTCTCTTTTTCCCCCCTTCATTTGTGATGTTGTTGTTCCTTCTTTCTCATTCAGTTGACTACATACGATTATTTAGGCAGAAGCACAGGCATTATTATTTTGGAGGCTGATGATTGTGACCACTCTCAGCCAACTGAGGTATAAGGTCTAGACAGCTCTTGTTTGTTTGCATGCACCAGGTAATTTTAAAAGTAAGGTTTTTGTTTTTGTTTTGGAATGCATGATTTATATGAGATTTGGAGATGGGGCAAAGTGGTCTGTCTGACTTACCTTTCTAATGATCCTTTGCTTAGAACAACTTTAAGAACATGTTTATATTCCTTTAGTAAACAATGCTTATCCAGGTTCTGGGGGATCTGTGGTGGAACTTCACGAGGATGGGGGAAGGCTGAGCAGTGGGTCTCAGCACCCTCCACAGCTCTGTGATCTATTTGGTTACTTTGTGTTTGGGGGCTCTGAATAATATTTCAGATGTAAAAAGGATTCTGCATCTAAATAAAGTTAGAAAGTCACATTGGGGTAAATAGCATAAGAAAGGTGTCCCCAGAATTTTTCTAGGCGTACAGGAGGTGAGACTGCAGAACTTGACACATACCCAACAGAGAGAATAATTGTAGTTGATAGCTGGTAGTTGTTTGGAAAATTAGAACTTCTGCTAGGCAGATACATTCGATCTTTGAATCCCACAAATCGAGTCCCAAATGACTACATGAGGTCAGATGAGACTGTGGCCCTGACAGGTGGGCCGAGCGTGGTGCATGTCTTAGTCAGCTCAGGCTGCCAGAAGACGATACCTCAGACTAGGGGCTTAAACAACAGAATTGATTTTCTCGCAGTTCTGGAGGCTGGAAATTTAAGATCAAAGTGTTGACAGGCTTAGTTTCTCCTGAGGCCTCTCACCTTGGCTGGCAGATGGCCCCGTTTTTTTTAATCTAATTTTTTAATCTTCATCCAAGGATATTTTTCCCATTGCTTTTCAGAGAGAGTGGAAGGGGGAGAGAGAGAGAAACATTGATGTGAGAGAAACACATCGATTGGTCGCCTCCCGCACATACCTTGACCTGGGTCAGGGATTGAGCCTGCAACCGAGGTGTGTGCCCTTGGCTGGAATAGAACCCGAGACCCTTCAGTCTGCAGGCCGATGCTCTCACCACTGAGCAAAACGAGCTAGCGCAGCCACCTTCTTCTGTGTCTTCACATGGCCTTTTTCTGTGTGCAAGTGCCCCTGGTGTCCCGTCCTCTTCTTATAAGAATGCTAATCCTATTGGGTTAAGGCCCCACTTTCGTGACGTCATATAACCTTTTTTTTTTTTTTTAAATATGTCTTTGTTGATTTCAGAGAGAGGAAGGGAGAGGGAGAGAGAGAGATAGAAACATCAATGATGTGAGAGTCATTGATCGGCTGCAGCCCGCAACCCAGGCACATGCCCTCACCGGGAATCGAACCCTGATCGCCTGGATCCTAGGTCGATGCTCAACCACTGAGCCACGCCCGGCTGGGCCTCATATAACCTTAATTACCTCTTTAAAGGTTCTCTCTCCAAGTACAGTCATATTAAGATGTCAAATTCAACATATGAATTGGGGGTGGGCACAATTCAGCCTATAAAAGAGAGGGAGTCCCAGAGCTGGAATGCTCTGGGTTTAGGCAGACAGGAGTCAGCACGGTGGTCTGGGTGGTCCCAAAGAACCCTCTCCTCAGGCTCAGGATGCTTGGCCTTGGGAGGGGAGTAGGCAGGAGGAAGACAAGGCCTTGCTGTAGAGAGCTGAGGGGTTCTAGGTCAGGGCCTATTGGGAGCCAGGCCCTGAGCTATAAGATACGCTTGGAAACCAGGAGTAATCCCAGGCATCAGCTCTAGTACCCACCATGAAGCCTAACTAGCAGCAAGGATGGTCTGGTACTGAGTTTTTGTGGGAGTTAGCTTCTGTGCCCATACTCTGCCTTCTCTCTGTGAGATGGACTATCAGAGAGAGAGAAGTATGCCAGGCCCAGGGCAAGTTCCAGGGAGACAGGCTCTACTGTAGGACTCAGATGTCGAACTTGCACCCAAAGAGGGGACCAGCGGTCTAAATTACATCATCCGAGGAAGTGTCATCCATGCAGGTCCCAGATGAGTTGGGTCAATATCCAAGGGTTGACTCAGGCCCTTAGCCATTGGCCAAGGTACCAGGAACGGAGTCTGCCTGCCAGGGAAGAGGGATGTCAGGACTAGACAGTTATCAAGACCAGCCGGGTGGGCTGGGGTTCCCAGCGACGCTCCAGGAGCAGGGTGTAAGTGGGGGTGTGGGGTGGAGTACAAACTAGTAACCCAGGCATGAGCTCATGCTGGGGAAGGGCCTAATCCGTGGGGTTGTGAAGGGAAAGCTCAGTCCAGTAGCCCCATAGGTTTTTAGAGCTCTCCAAGCCATAAGGGCCTGGGAGTGGATGGCAGCAGACTTCCCCAGAGGCTTCTCCTTGGCTGGCTCAGGTCCCTGCTTAGAAATGGTGTGGAGAGGAGGGGAGAGAGGCTGAGGAATCAGGCTGGGCTAACAGCAGGAAACAGCTGAGCAGGCTGAGCCCCTCTGCGGTGTGTGTGAGAGCTTCTTCCTCTGGCCTGCTAGCCAACGGTGGGGTTTATAGGCTGCGTGTGTAGCAGGGAGCTGCTGCCTCACAGCAAGGAGAGGAAACCATTCCTGCCTGTCAGCAGATGATAATCTGCTTGGAGCAAAAACGCATACATAAAAATTTAGCAATACAAGGCAGGATAACCGTAAAATAGTATGAGTTCAGAGAAGGAAGGACAAGCAGGGAATTGTGACAGGCTGGAGATTTTGGGGAAAATTATTTCCAAAAATTTTTGTGAAAATTTTTAAATGTCCAGAAAAATTGAGAGAGTACATCTCCCACTTAGATTAGCAGCTGTTTTAACATTTTGCCACATTTGCTTTTTCTAGCTACATGTAAATAATGGTGTGTGTTTCACACAAATGCATACATACTCATAGCTTATTTTCCTTGCAAAGTTGTTCGGAACTAAATCATTTGAAACTGTGGCACACACCCCTTCAGAACAAGGATACTCTCCTACATAACCACAACAGCATGATCACACATAAGACAATTAAACTGTTTCCTGATGTCATCTAATATCCAGGCCCTATTCAAATTCAGTAAGAGTTTGAATACTAACAATAATAACAGCTAACATTTATTGAACACCTATTATGTTCTAGGCACTGTACTCAGTGCTTTATGGTTATTACCTCATTTAATCACCCTAACAAACAGGAATATTGTCAGGCACTATTGTCGTCCTATTTTATAGGCAAGGGAACAAGTTCAGGGGGTTAAGTGACTAGTGTGAAGTCCCAAAGCTACTAAGGGGTGGACCATTCCAGACCTAAGGCTTTCCGACTCTAGGACGTTCTCTTTCAGCCACTACTCTTGTAAGTAAAGACCCTTCACCTGGGCCTTCAAGACTTAGGGGGACTGGATATAAAGGTGAGGGGAAGGAGGGCAGTGGGGTGACATCCTGAGAACACAGTTTGGACATTCAGGAGGCTTCAGGGAGATCAAGGAAGTGGCCTGGCTGAAGTTTGCCCCTGGTTCCATCCCTCTGCTTTTTCTTCCCCATGCCTTTTGATCAGGCGTTGCTTATTTTCTCTTCTACTAGCAATGAGTTGGGAAAGTAGAAATTGTCTCATCTCGGCTGGTTAGCAACTTTGATGAGAGATTTAGCAGAAGAGAAGGAAAGCTGAAGTGTGGAGATGACCTGTGGCCCTTAGTTTTCCACGTGGCCCACTGCAGTGTGTTGGATCATGAGTAGCTACCTGGCTTGGTGGTAGAATCTTGCCCAACTGGGTAGCCCAAGTGTGAATGCAAAGGAGCTTGCAGGGAGAGCACCTTTGCCTTTGGGAGCCCACCCTAGAAATACCACCATGGTCAGGTTGCGCTTTATATGGTCATAATCTTTCCTGTTCTTTCCCTCTCCAGCTCGCAGACATCTGAAGAGAGTGCCATTGAGACAGGTTCCAGCAGTTCTACCTTCATCAAGAGAGAAGACGAGACCATTGAGGACATCGACATGATGGACGACATTGGCATAGACTCCTCAGACCTGGTGGAGGACAGCTTCCTTTAACTGGCAGATTCGAGGGGTACCTTCCACTCCTGGAGCCACCGTGGATCCTTTTAAGAAAACCACTTTATTGCAATGCAAAGTTTGAGAGGAAGACTTGGATCGTGTGTAAAGAGAAGTTCCCAGCCAAGGGCCTCAGGGAGCCTTCTACATGTGAGTGAGTGGGATATTTTGAAATGACCTTTCTCAGCATTGCCTCTTGCAGTGCTTCAGTAGCATCTCAGTGTGTGAAGTTTGGAGGTAGTTGGACAAGGAAATAATGAACCACACAAGACCAACTTTGTGTTTCAAGGCATTGGTGAGATTCCAACAATACACAATTTTTGTTGCAACGAAACTCCAGCATTGTAATTATGTAAATAACTCTAACCAAGGATGCGTTTAGATTTATAACTATCTTCTCTGGACCTCTGAAGAGACCGACCACTCAACCCATCCATGTACTTCCCGCTTGGAACCTGGTATCAGCTGCTGTTGAACTTTCTTGTGAAGTACATGCAAAACCACTTTTGAACCTTAAAAGGTACTGGTACTATAGCATTTTACTTTTTTTTAGTGTTAAAGAGATAAAGGCTAATGATTAACCAACCTTGTTTAATAGATTTGGGTCATTTAGAAGCCCAACAACTCATTTTTATATTGTAATCTATGTTTATAATAATACTACTGTTATCAGTAATGCTAAATGTGTAATATGTAACACTTTTTTCCTACAGAGAAAGCACAATTTTAAAAAATCTTTACTAAGTAGGTGACAAGTTTGACAGTTTTTGACGTTTATATTAAATAACATGTTTCTCTATAAAATACGGTAATAGCTTTAGTGGATTAAATTTAGTTGAACATAGAGAACAAAGTAAAAGTAGTGTCTTCCAGGAAGTCAGAATTTTTAACTGTGTACTGAATAATCCATTGTATTAAAAACAATTAACTCCCCTGGAAAGTAATGGGATTTGAAACAATTAAGCAAAACCCTTGAATCCTAAATGTTCTCAATATAAAGGCATATGCCTATGGCTAACATGACTTCTCTTGTTAATACTCAGTGGAAAATATAATCATCAGCAAAAAGATGGCATATACAGAGGTTTTATTCATGCCTGGTGATAACTTTGGTGGGTCCCAACATATGTATTTTTAAAATTCTCTGAACCCTAAAAGAGAAGAATATCCTGACCATGAGCCCTCTTTCTTCTTCTCTTACCACAGTAGGAAATAGTTTGCAACTCTGAGACCATAAAGTCATTGCCTAGTGAAGGCTGTGCATGTCTTCATTTGGGTCTTTTGTTCCCCAATGGAACTGCCAACCAAAACCCCGATTCCAAGCCCTCATCCCAGACATTCTGAATTATTAAGTCTGGGGGGAGCAGAAACCTGTATTTTTATAAACACCTTGACTGTTCTGATCAGCCAGGTTTGGGAAATAAGCAGCTGAGGTTACAGAAAACTGCCATGGGAAGAAAATAATTTGGAATCAGGAACTGCGCTAGAAAGCAACCATGCAGGAAGCCTGCTGTTTAAATGGCTTCGGTCAGTGCCATTTAATGCCACATATCTAGCAATTGCTACCCTTAATTTAACTTTTCATTCTTTGCGGAGGCTGAGCATGCTAAATCTCGGTTGGCAGGTCTTCTAAAAGTAAAGGCACTGCTTCCCACTGCATGGGGGGACTGAACTCCCTCTTCCTCCGGTCCCCCGGAATGCATGTGTAAAAATGATGCAATTCAGTGTGCCCGGTCTCTAGAACCAGGCCAGTATTTTGGTGGGGAAAAAGAAAATAAAGAAGTTTTACTGATATTTTGGGGTTAGATGGGAGAACAAATTGTCACATCCATCCAAGCTGTCAAATTGGTTGGCGTGGGTTCATTGGCATTCTTTGCAATACCGCTTAATCGCTGACACCGTATGAATGAAACATGGGCTGTGATTACTGCAATCACTGTATGTCTCCCGGCAGGTGATGCTTTGGAAGATGTAAAAGCAATAACAAGGTACTTGACTACCTACTGGTGTAATCTCAATGCAAGCTCCACTTTCTTATCTACCTTTTCATATTATGAAGACTGAGCCAGATTGGCCAATTAAAAAAAGAAAACCTAACTAGGTTCTGTAGAGCCAATTAGACCTGAAATACATTTATGTTTCTAGAATCACAGCTCAAGCATTCTGTTTATCACCCACTCTCCCTTGTACAGCCTTCTTTTGTTGGTACTTTGCATTTTGATGTTCCTTCGAGTCTTGTGTGACATCATCAGGCTGGATGAAAATTCTCAGACCAGCAGGTTCCAGCCCTAACGAATGCTCCCACCCAAGTTGTGTGTAACTGCATTTTTTTTTTAACAGTGTTTTCAGTGTATCACAGATTTTTTTTTCCCCCTTATGGCCTCCTGCGAAGTTCCCGGATGAAAATTTGCCAATCCTTCCTGCTTTCTGTTTCTATGAAGACAATCAAAGCTGAACTGGGAAACACAATTTGTGACTTTTAAAATGATCCATGATGTCCTTAAAATGTGGTCTGCCAACCTGTAGCAAAATGGTCCTATTTTTGTGAAGAGGGACGTAAGATAAAATGATGTTATACATCAATATGTATATATGTATTTCTATATAGACTTGGAGAATACTGCCAAAACATTTATGACAAGCTGTAT
The DNA here is from genome assembly GCF_964146895.1 of Miniopterus schreibersii. NCBI lineage: Eukaryota > Metazoa > Chordata > Mammalia > Chiroptera > Miniopteridae > Miniopterus > Miniopterus schreibersii. The sequence continues at coordinate 29,218,066 of NC_138101.1, forward strand.
CACTGCCTTTGTTTATATTTTTTTAACTGTGATATTCCCCACAGGCACATTAACTGTTGCACTTTTGAATGTCCAAAATTTATATTTTAGAAATAATAAAGAGAAAAATACCTAAGTGTTCCCAAAACAGTGGTGTGGTGAATGTGTGAGAACTAACTCAACAGGAAGGCTCTAGCGATGCAAAATGTATTACCAATCACCGTTCGTGTTTCTGTTTTTAAACGTGTAAATGAAGATCTTTATATTTCAATAAATGATATATATATATAATTTAAAGTCATGCTAAGGTTCTAACATTTCTGTCTTTAGTTTAATCATAGAAATTAAAGCAATCCTGTTCAATTTATTTTCTTAGCAGCATCCCAGTAGGCCTCTGTATTATGGTTGTAATGAAACCAACAGAAAATTTAAGATGTAAACATTATTTGACCTAATCAGTCCTCAGACCCAGCATGTGACTTAAAGATGGTTGACACATGGCTCATCTTTCATCCTTTGTTTGTTTGTTATAATAGCAAATTTTTATTTTTAAAAAAATTTATTTATTTATTTATTTATTTATTTATTTATTTATTTATTTATTTATTTTTTAGACATATCTTTATTGATTTCAGAGAGAGGAAAGGAGAGGGAGGGAGAGATAGAAACATCAATGATGAGAGAGTCCTTGATCGGCTGCCTAGCCGGCAACCCGGGCATGTGCCCTGGCCGGGAATCAGACCCGGATCTCCTGGATCCTAGGTCAATGCTCAACTGCTGAGCCACGCCCGGGAGGGCAAAAACATTTATTTTTCAATTACAGTTTACTTTCAATATTATTTTGTGTTGGTTTCCGGTGTACAGCATAGTGGTTAGACAACCATACTTTGCAAAGTGACCCCCCCCCCCAATATTTCCAGTACCTTTCTGGCACCATACATAGTTATTACAATATTGTCGACTCTGTTCCCTGTGCTGTACTTTACATCCTGTGGCTGTTTCGTGGCCACCAATGTGTACTTCTCAGGCCCTTCCCCCTCTGGCCCAGGCCCCCCTCCCGCTGGCAGCCGCCAGGGCGCCGTCTGTGCGCAGCGCGCTGTGAGGCTTCCCGCCAGCGAGGAGCACAGGCCTGCGTTCACTCTGGACAGCATTCGGACACAGCACAAGTGTTATGTACAAAAAGTCTGTTTTGTGAGAGTCTTCCCACTGCCTCTCCTTCCCTGTCCCTGTCCCTGTCCCTGTCCCTGTCCCTGTCCCCGTCCCTGTCCCCCTCCCTGCCCCGCCTGCAGAGGCGGAGCTGCATCACCCGCGCCGCCCTTTCCCCCTTCGCCGGGCTGCGCCTCTGCTTGTGCGCGCGCGCGGGCGGCCTCGGCCCTGCCGCGGGTCGGTTCCCACCGCCGCGGAGACGCGCGCATCGCGCTCAAGCCGGGCGGAATCTTCTCGCCCCCGGGGGTCTTGCCTTCAGTTTGTAAAACACGCAACAGCTGTGAAGTGTAACAAAGCTATTTTTGCTTTATATTTTACTTAGATGGGATTGTACTTCAGGTAACGCGATCCCCTCCCCTCCCCTCCCCTCCCCTCCCCTCCCCTCCCCTCCCCTCCCCTCCCCTCCCCTCCCCTCCCCCCCCTCCCCTCCTTTTCTTTCTTTTCTTTTTTCTTTTCTTTTCTTTTCTTTTCTTTTCTTTTCTTTTCTTTTCTTTTCTTTTCTTTTCTTTTCTTTTCTTTTCTTTTCTTTTCTTTTTTCTTTTCTTCTTTTCTTTTCTTTTCTTTTTTCTTTTCTTCTTTTCTTTTCTTTTCTTTTTTTTTCCTTTTTCTCTTTTCTTTTCTTTTCGTCTTTATTTTTTAGAGCAGTTTTAGAGTTTCAGCAAAATTGGGAGGAAGGTACAGAGATTTCTATATAACTTCTGCCCGCCACACATGCACAGCCTCCGCCCTTGCCCCCATCCCCCACAGAGGGGGGTACATTTGTTACAAACGATGGCGCATCATTATGACCAGAATCCACAGTGCTTTTTATTTTAAATACTATATTTTAGAGACCTCCGTGAGAAGTATATATAGTTAGACCTCCCTCAATTTTTTATCCACTACAAGGATCTCACTATGTGAATGTACTATAATTTATGCCCCCATGTCCCTGTTAGATGCATTTACATTTTTCAGTTCTTTGCTATTAAAGTGACTTCATGATCATCCAGCACACGGAGTAGTGTTTTGTTAGGATAGAGTCCTAGAAATAAAATTACTAAGCCCAAGGGTGTGCAGAAATAAACTGCTGTTGAGCCCGAGCCTTCAGGTGTGACTGGCGCGGTGATTCTTGAGCGTCTGCACGCGAGTAGCCTGCTCTGCAGCTTATCCGCGGCTCCGGGCTTTCCCGGCCTCACGCTGCTCCCTGTGATGCGGCCGGTGCGGGAGTGCAGGCCTGCGGGGTTTGTGTTCTGAAGCATGCTGAGTCAAATGACCAGGAATTTTTCAAAAATGATACAACTCACCTTCCTTTAAACACATGGTTAATGGAAATTGGTTATGTTGTTAATAATTGGAATATAGCACCCCACTGCAACCCAAGTTAAAGCGGCCTGCGGGTTCAAGCACACCCCCTTGGCGTCAGAGCTGGAAAGAGCTGCCGAAGGCGGGGTACTGGCCGGGCCTCTGTGCCAGCCCTGGGACGGAGACAGATCGTCCTGCTGCTTGAACAAGAGCCGCCTAATCTAGCATCAAATCCGTGCCCCAAGCCTGCGGAGAGACCTTTCTGTTCTCCTTTTAATGTATAATTTTACCTCTTAATATAATGCAGACGATTCTGCCTCCTGTATCTCGTCATGATAATCAAAAGTGACTTTTACCACGGGAGGGTTTTGAAACTTCTTCGAAGGTACTTTTCACATGGACTTATTTTGATTCTTAAAATAACGCTTTGAAGCAGGGAGGATGTTTTATAGATTAAACCGAGTGAGTTCTGGAAAGCATGCGAGTGACTAAGGAGAGCAGTGGGATCAGAAGCTCCAAATACAGGAATTCCAGGGCTCTTCATGTGCTGTGATAAACCACGGCAAAGCAAGAGCTAGTGGGAAAAGTCTGTGCTCAGAAGTAGGCTGCTTTGCTTCTTGAGGTATTTCACGAGACAAGTGATGGACTAGTTGGCCTGTAGGACTATTTTATTTATTTTATTTTAATTTTATTTTAAATATATCTTTATTTCAGAGAGAGGACAGGAGAGGGAGAGAGAGAGTCAATGATGAGAGAGTCATTGATTGAGCCCGCAACCCGGGCATGTGCCCTCACCCGGAATTGAACCCCGATCGCCTGGATCCTAGGCCCACACTCAACCGCTGAGCCACGCCTGGCTGGGCTGTAGGACTATTTTATGCATTTGTAATAAGAACGGTTTCTTTTCAGGCTATACCACAACAGGGCTAATAATAGATATTATGATTGTAATAGTAATTTGCTTCATAAAATGCAGTTCAGGAAAGTGGCTTAGAATACCTGAATCCATCATACGCGAGATGATTTTCCCTGGGATAACAGAGTGATAGAAATGCTTCATTAGCTCCGACTCCAAATACATACAAGAATTAAATGGAACCACATTGTTACAGTGAAATTAATACACTGTGTTTATAACAGATGCATTTTTTTCACCCCCGCAATTAAAGTGTATATGAAAATACATATGTGGCCTTAATTAGCAGATTCTAACATTCTGTTCCGCCCGGTTACATAGCTAGCACCTGTGTCCTAAGAAATAATGCATCCTCCCAAATATATGCAGACATGGGTAATGTTGCCATCACTCACATTTTCGTCTACGTGTGAAGCGATGGAGACATCAAGGACACATTGTCTCCCATGGCAGGGGGAGCACATTTGCTCGATGTTTCTGGTTTATAGGCTAATTGGAATTTTAAAAAGATTTGCCACATGATCCTGGCAGATGGTATTTTGCTTTATCATTATTCATGGGTATTAATGACTTCCCTCTGGAGCATGTGTATCCTGTCTATTTTGAATTGCATTATATTTCATGCTGACTGCTCCACACAGAGCCAGAGCCAGTGTTTTCCGTGTGGTGCTGAAGCTGCGCATCGTTTGGTTGGTGGAAGTTGGAGACTTGGTTAGGATTTAACTCTTTGCAATGAAGGAAACTATTTTCTTCTCTGTCCTGCACGTCCCATTACATTTCTCATTTTCTTCAGCTTGCTGTCCCACTGGGCGGGGTGCACTATCTGGTGCCTGGAGACAACTGCAGAGTGGATGCATCTTTCATTAGCCTGAGATGATTAGACATCCTTTCTCTCTCCCTTAGAAGGTTGGGGTTTGGTTTCCTAAACTGGAGAAAATGCATGAGAGCATGATGCTAGGATTCTGCCACAGAAAATAATTTATTAACTAATTCCTTGAACAAATATTTATTAGAGAACAGCCTCTTCTTTGTTTACTTGATGTCTAAAATGCTTAAGCCTACATGAGGCAGCTGGCAGAGTTGCTCCCAACCAGCTAATTACCTGAGGGGAACGTTACATCACAGAGCAGAGCAGCACAGAGCAGAGAATTGTGGTAGGTGGAGGTGCCACGGTCCTTACTTGGCAGTAACCAAAACTCAAAAGAGTGGGCTGTAGAGTTTACCTTATTGGAGCTTTTTGATAACACTAAAGCTTTTCTGCAACCAAAGGACACAAAGTGTTGTTGGGACATTTGAGAATGAGGAGCTAAGGCTAGGGTAGCCTGACCTATTGGTCTTGATTCCTCTGATCCCTGTCCTTGCTTGATTTTAGACACTCCATGGCCTCCTTCCTTTACATTCTCCCAACTTTTTTTTTTTTTAATATACCTTTATTCATTTCAGAGAGAGGACAGGAGAGAGAGAGAGAGAGATAGAGAGATAGAAACATCAATGATGAGAGAGTCATTGATTGAGCCCACAACCCGGGCATGTGTCCTGACCGGGAATCAAACCCCGATCGCATGGATCCGAGGTCGACGCTCAACCGCTGAGCCACGCTGGCTGGGCTACATTCTCCCAACTTTTATCCCTCTGTTTTTCAATGTTATTTAGCGAGGCACTGTTCTAGGTTCTGAGATTCAGAAATTAATAAAAAAAGGCAAGATCTCTACATCATGGAAGATAGAGACAGTCTCTCTCTAAAGCAGAGGGCATATTTGGTTGATGGCCAGTGTAACAAAGACAGTGTCTCCTTCTGGGACAAACGTGGGTCAGATTTGCTTGTAGCCTATTATAAAAGATTAGGGCTCCTTTCTTAGGTTTCTTCAGCTATGACACAGATCCACTGCATGTGTACTGTCCACGCAGGCCACTTTGCATACCCCCCACAGAGTTTGGGGGACAAGGAGAAATGACAAATATAAAGTTCATGCTTTTACTGTACCGTGAGTACCAGGAGCCTTGTGTCTTCTGACAGCATCCATGAACCTGTGGCAGGCTAACTCGTTACCTTACAAGTAGGAAAATCCTCAGATTCTTCCCAGTTCTTAACATTAACTCAAGATAGTACCAGTCAAGTCTTTTATCTTCCTACTTCTTTCCCAAATGATACTCCCCTTAACCCTGGAGGGACCAGTGGCCACGAAGTAAGTAATGGAATAATAAAGCTCTAGTTGGGGAAAAGAGAGAAATTGACCACACTATTTCTTTACCACCGAAGCCTTTTCTTCTTCAATAGATCAAAGATGGAGACATAAAAATTAAAACTTCTCGTGAAATTCAGAGTTTATGGTTACTATACTGGGGGAAATAGTGAATATTTTATTATTGAAGCAAAGAAAAAAATGTCAGTGAGTGTATTCTAAATTTCATCCAAAGGGGCAGGAAGAAAGAACTCTACAGAATATGTATGTAGGGGAAGTTATGAGACAATAATTAATTAAGGTTATTTTCTATTGTTTACATGTTCAACCTACCATTACACCTCAACTCTACAAAAAATAGGAAGAAAATGGCAATTTCCCACTCCTAGCAAGAATTGAACTCCTATCATAACTCCTTTTGTTCCCAGCATGAGACTGTAGTGATGGTAGAGTCCCAGGGATCTGGATAGTGAGGTAACATCATCACCATAAGGTAAGGTTGTGACACTCCAGTTATGATTTTTGAAACAAAGATCCTTCCAAATTGAAACATGAAATGATATTTTGACATACTTTTCTAAAATACATTTATTTAGTCATCATTCGACAGCCATTCACATGTATTATGTTAAGTTCTAGGGATATTAACATAATTAATGTTCAGTGAACATTGTGGGAAGTTGAATTATACTTCAGAAATATATTCCTCTCCCTCGTTTTCATATGAGAAGCAGACATTCTCACATCATGGATATTGGACTTGGCCATGTGACTACCTTTAACTAATGAGTGTTAATAAGATACGATACAATAGATACTTGAAATTTGCTTATATTGAAGGACTTATGCTCTGGACACCTTAACAATATTTAGTCTTCCAATCCATGGACGTGGTATGTCTCTTCATTTACTTAGGTCTTCTTTATTTTATCTCAGTAATAGTTTGTAGACTTTAGTGTACTTACCTAAATTTTCTTAATTTATTTCTAAATATTTCACTTTTTTATGCTATTGTAAATGACATTCTTTCATTTATATTTGTGGTTAGTATATGGAAATGCAATTGACCTTCTATTTTGCAACTTTGTAGATTCCTTAGGATTTTTTTTACATAGGCAATAATGTTATCTGTAATTCTACTTTTCTCTTCCCAATTTGGTTGCCTTTTACTTCTTCTAGTTACTTTATTGCACTGACTAGGAATTCCAGTAGAAAGTTAAGTAGAAATGGTGGAAGTCACGTCTTTGCTTTGTTCCTGATTTTAGGGACATATTCAATCTTTCATCATTAAGTATGATGTTAGCTATAGGTTTTTTGTGGATACCCTTTATCAGCTTAGGGAAGTTTCCTTCTATTCCTAGTTTGGTGAGAATTTTATCTGAAATAAATGTTGGGTTTTGTAAAAAGAATTTTCTGTATCTGTTGAGATTATCATATAGGGTTTTTTTTTGTTTTGTTAATATGGTGAAATATATTGACTTATTTTAAAAAATGAAGTAGTTTTGCATTCCTGGCTTAAAATCCTCTTCATTATGATTTATTATCCTTTTTCTATATATTGGTGGATTTAATTAGCTAGTTTTTGTTAAGGTTCTTGAAATCTATGTTCGTGATGAACATTCACCTGTATAGTTTTATATTCTTGTCATGTCTTTGCCTTGGTTTGGTATCAGGGTATTAATGGCCTCATAGAAGTAGTTGGAACATGTTTCCTCCTCTTCTGTTTTCTGTAGGTGTTTGTATAGAATTGGCATTATTTATTCCTTAAATGTTTGATATAATTCACCTGATTGAAGCCACCTGGGCCTGGAAATTTCTTAGTTGGAAGGTTATAAATTATGAATTCAATTTCCTTAATAGATACAGGGCTATTCAGGTTATCTACTTATTCTTGAGTAAGTTGGGTAATTTGTGTTTTTGAAGGAATTTGCCCATGTGGGTGATAAATTTAGCCAAAAGTTATTGACTTCATTAACATAAAGTTGTTGATAACATTCCTTATTTTTTACTATTGTAGGATCTATATTGTTGTCTCCTCATTCATTCATGATATTGATAATTTGTGTCCTTTCTTTTTTATTGATGATTTTGACTTTGGATCTATCATATCTCCTTCTTCCATTCTCCCCTTTGCTCACTCCCTTCCTACTTCACTGGCTTCATTGCCATTTCTGGACAATGATAGGCCCCAGTGCCTAGAACAGTGCCCGGTCCAGAGTAAGTGCTCAGTAAATTACTTATTGCAGGACTGTATGAACCACCCCTACACAGAGGGAGTTTAGGGCAGCAGGCTAATTGAGAAAGCAACACCTGAGGCCAGACTCAATGTTGACTCCAAGCTCCTGCCCATGTGTGTCAATCCAAAATGCCTATGACATAATAGCTGTGCTCTTCTCTAGTGAAATAAGGGATAACCATCATAATAGTGAATTTACAGGAGGTTTTTAGCAGGGACACGTATGAAAACTACTGAAAAATGTTTTAATAAATCTCTCATGAATCTAGAAAAATCAAACACTGTTGAGTGCACTCATTTGCCATCATAACATCTCTTTTAGACTTTTGGGAAGCATTCCATCCTTCTTTAAAATAACACCCAGAGCTCTGCTAGCAAACTCTCCAAGCCTGGTGTGAGGCCAAAGGAAGAAGAGCCTGAGGATGAGGAACTTCGGATCCTGAGCATGATTGGAATTAAGTACGTGGGTGGTCTTGTGTGGTGGCTATTTTTGTATGAAATCCACATGTGTATTTGTCAAACTTGAGGTGAACTCAGAAATACTTTCACCTCACTAAGAGTGAGCATTTGTTCCACTTCTGGTATGAGTAAGCAAACATCGTTGAGTCTCAATTTCTCTTCAAATTCAGGACTCTGGTTAGGTCTTGATGGGTTTACTTGGCAAGGAACCCAGTCCATGCACAGAGGCCCGCTTCAGCGTGGAGTACAGCTCACAATCGTCCGCATTATGATCATTCTGCAGCCGAGGGCGAGCCACTTGATAGAGCCCCTCTAATGTTAATGATGCTAGAATGGAAATGCTTTTCTCTTTTCAATCATTGCCATGATGTTTTATTTTTATTTCTTTTTCAATTAAAGTTTACATTCAATATTATTCTGTATTAGTTTCAGGTGTGCAGCATAGTGGTTAGATGACCATGTACCCACCTGGGCCCAAACATAGTTATGACAGTGTTACTGAGTGTATTTCCTATGCTGTAACTTACATCTCTGTGACGACTTTGTGACTACCCATTCTTTATCCCTGTAGCTGTACTGCAGGGTGGGGACCGGGGGATATGCAGAGTCAGGAATCCTGAGCGCCTCCTTACATTTTATGCTTTAAGCACCTCACTTCCTCACCCCGATCGTGGTACTGCTATAATCTCTTATTCTGAACAAGGGAAGTTAGCATTAACTGCCCCAGGAAATCTGGAATCTCCTCATGCTGAGGTCCTTGAAGTAGAATCACCATCTTGATTCTGATATTCTGACTGGTTTCGGACAAGCCTTTTCTTGTTAGCATCTCCAAACTATGGAGGGCTCTCTGTGGAAACTGTTATTTCTTGGAATAACAATAGTACCACCTTGCTGCTGGAAAAAGGCCATTTGTCTTCTATCCCCTCCTGCCCCAGATTGTCTTCTTTTCCTTCCCAAAATATCATTTATTCCATTTTTGTTGCTAAATCGTCGTGTTTAAGCAACAATAAGTAAGAATCTAGTGGGAAGCTTTTATAAACTAGCAATTGGACTTAAAAGCTTAACGGTCAAGTTTAGCTGAACTGAAAAGTTCTGACTAGAATGATCATAAAATTCACTAGGAGAGCCCTTTTTATTGATTTTTTTTTTCAAACAGAATTTTTAAATATGATATTGCATTAAGTAAGACCAACCAACCCAGATCCTTGTAGCTTTATATCTGTTGCGTTGGTCAGATTACATGAATTTACCTGGGCTGTGATAAGAACCCCACGTCTGAACAGGGATTACGCTCAGAGAAGATGATTCATTGACTATATTGTCAGAAATAAAAATCAGAACTTGATTTTGTTGGCAAAGGACACTAACAGGGCCCGGCCGGGTGGCTCAGTGGTTGAGCATCGACCTAGGATCCAGGAGATCGCGGTTTGATTCCCGGTCAGGGCACATGCCCGGGTTGTGGGCTCGATCCCCAGTGGGGGGCGTGCAGGAGGCGGCCGGTCAGTGACTCTCTCATCATTGATGTTTCTGTCTCTCTCTCCCCCTCTCCCTTCCTCTCTTTAAAATCAATAAAAACATATTTAAAAGAAAAAAAAAAGTCACTAGCAGCTTAGATTCTTTGGGGCTAATGATAATAGTGAACATGTTTACAATGTGCCAAGACTGTTATGATACATCTTAAATAAACCTCATAAAATCGCACAAAGTAACTCTTATTATTCTTGTATTTTAGATGAGCAAAAGAAAGTAGTGTCATGTTTAGAATTATAAAGGAGACGTGGCCTGCGCCCAGGTCTTAATGTATAAAGGAGACTGAGTGACAACGTGAAGAGGTTAAGGCCAAGGAAAGAAGACTTTTATTGCTCACGTTTCCTGAGAAGGAGGAGCACACCATGGCATTCAGGGCCACATGAGGAGTTTGCAGTATGATTTTTATGCACCTGAGAAAGCTGATTGCAGGGGAGATGTAAACAACTTTGGGTGTTAGTTGGGCCCTGTGATTAAAGAATGCAAATAGATGAATGGTCTAAGAAAATTCAGTTAGAACCAAGTGGCATCAGGGCAGGAGCTGGACTCCAGATGAAAAGCTTTTTCCATGAAACCATTTAAATTCCTAATCACATTCTCCGTTCCAGTCCCCACACCCTCTACCCTGCTCCAAGCCATCTACGTTTGCCTCGCAGTTATTCACACTACCAGCCACTTAGCTGCTTTAGGTGGAAACACGACCCCTATACTATGTCTTTCACTCTGTTCCCAAATTTCTCTTCAGTTTGTCCTTTCTTTTTCTTTATGCCTACTGCCCTTGCCTTGGGTCAGACTCTCGTAACTTGACTTCTCAGTCTCCTAATCCATCACTGGGTCGTATACCCACAGCTAACCCAGCTTCACCCTGTTTCCAGAATGATCTTTTGTAAATGACAGATTTGGTTACATCACTTCCTTGCTTACATGTTTTATGCTTCCCTATCTCCTTCAAAATTTTCAACAGAATATAAAGGTCTTTTGTGATTTGACCCTTGCCTATGTCCTAGTTGTCTGCCCTACAAAACCATGATACTATGTCCATCTATTTACCTGAGCCACAACCATAGGGCTGGTCCATAGCAGGATCTTATTAAATGTTTGACAAGTGGAAAGGAGAGAGAGAGAGAGAGAGAGAGAGAGAGAGAATTTTTAACCAAATTGGTTGTCTTAAAGAATTGAGTTTCACTGGTGTTCAGGAAGTGAACTCATTGCCAGTTTTATTGTGGTAACTTTTTCTTGCAAGGTCTATAAGATTCTTGTGCTGAGCACAGGGATTCTAATACGTTCAAGGTATCGGTTTCTTCTAGCTCTAACCTCGCAGCTAAGAGCTGGCCTGGAACAGCAGCGCTAGACCGCAGATTGTTTCAAGTACCACAAGGGGTTGCTAGAGAGCAACAGAAGTGCTAAAGAAACTTCTTAAACTTTCTCCTTTTGACCGCATCATTTCTTAGTTTTGGGAGGAAGTAAGATGTTTTCTTCGATTCGGGGTTATATTTACTTAGTGGGTATGGCTGTGCTGTGGGTTACCCCATATTTGTCTGCTTGTAATAATTTTCTTTATGCCAACCCCTCTAAGGCTTCATCTGTCTTCTCTGCTGTTTGGAGGGACTCGTAATATGCCTTCTTCCTCACCTTCTTGAATGCGATCTACATCAATGGGGTTTTCAAAGGAAAGGAGAAGGCGGGCTCACATAGCCACCAGGGGACCAGCTAGCAGATCAAGCATCTTTGTGACAAGTGCCGAAGGGTGCCTCTTATAGGTAAACAAATTGCGAAAGGTGCCACTGCTTCCAAGCTGACCCAGCCTGGTCCCAGGGTAGTGTTTGTTTGGGAGCTAAACTCGGGATAGATTTCAGCCCTCATCCACACCCTTGGTCAGGCAACCTGGAGACAGACTTCTAGAATTAGTGGGCTAAAGACAGCCGAGAATAAGATGAGGTTTATATATATATTTAATTATTTTCTGGAAACTTTGTAGAAAATGGGTGTGCACCCCATGTAGCTGAGATGCTTGTGCTTTCTAAACTGTCTGAACTATTTTAAACTTTGCAATTATTTGATTATAGATCTTTATCACAATGAGCACTATTTCTGTATTTCTTTTTAGTATGTGGAATTAACATTCCCTTGTGATTCAAAGATGCTCAGTTGCTAGTAGACTCCCAAGGGTATGTGTTTGAGATAATGTACTTTGGCTTGTTGCACTGCTAGTTCAAGACATTGCAAGAAACATGGACATTTTCCCTGATGATATATGAAAGAGTATTTTGCTCCTTCATGCATCAGCCTAACACACTTTATTCATCCCGTGCATTCCTATAGTCTCTTTCTTGAATTCACTGTCATGTCTGATTATCACACAAATAATCTATCAGTTAGATTGTCTTTGCGTAAATGACAAAATCCAAATATCACAAGCTTATACAGTATAGAGGTTCATATTTATTTCACTTTAAATGAAGGCATGAGCGGGGTGGGATGGGGTAGAAGGTGTCAATGGGGAAAGAAAAGGGGACATCTGTAATACTTTCAACGATGAAGATAAATTAAAAAAAAAAAAAGAAACCTACAAGTCACCTAGGCAGCTATGGTAGCTCTACAATCATTAGAGACCCAGAAGCTGTCTTTCTGTCCATTCCCCCACCTTTTAGGTATGGCTTCTATGTTCAAGATTAACTCATGGTCTAAGATGACCCCTGGAGCCCCAGCCCTCAGGCCCAAGTTCCAGGGAGAAAATAAAGGAAGATAGAAAGCAAAAGGGTACATGACTCCATGTGGACAGGCCCCTTAGGAGGGTATTTTTTAGATGTCTCAGTCAACAACTTCCATTTGTATCCATTAGCCATCCCCATCTACAAAGAATGCTGGGAAATGTGGTTTTCCAGCTGGACACACTGAGACTTAACAATACAGGAGTCTGTAATTAAGGCAGAAGGGAGAATAAAAATGGGGGGACAACTAGCGGCTCTACCACATATGAGAATTCAATTATTTGATGTCCAGGAGAATACGTGGGCTAAAAAACAAAATGCAAGAGGAGCTACCACACAGGGAGTTGCTGCATTGTCTTCATACAGGCACTGACTGCCTGTCTGCTCAGTGGCTGCAAGGTGGAGTCCCTCTGCCTCTCTTATCTTGAACTCACCTAGCTTCATTTACCATCCATATGCTCTCTGTTTCCAGTGCTGTCCTCTCCCCGGGGCTCCAGACTCGCATAGCCTCTTACTGACTAGATAGTTCCTCTTGGAGGACACACAGGACCTCAAATTCAAGAGGTACCCCAAGGAACCCAGGGACCTGTTCCTCCTTTAGTGTCCATGCTCCAGCTGCTTAAGCCCCAGACCTAGAAGTCATCCCTGACTCCTTCTCCTGTCTCCCTGCACTCTCCAAGATTGTTTCCTAGTCACCCCCTTCATCTCCACGACCAGCACCAAGGTCACGTCTGTATTGCCACTCACCTAGACAGCCACCACAGCCTCTAGACTGGTCTGGGCTTATCCATTTCACCTCCTTCCAACTCATGCTTCACACAGCAGCCGGAGAAATCATTATGTTTTAAATAATACAAACCTGATTATGGCACTCCATAGCTTTCTACTAATCAATGGCTTCTTATTGCCCTTAGGGAAAAGTCTAGCTCCATCACAAGGACTGAAAGGCCCCAAGTGATCACTCCTGCCTTCACCCTGGCTCAGCCACAATGGTCTCACTAATGAGCTCAGTTCTTTTCCGTCTCAGGCCTTGGCACGTGCAGTTCTCACTGCCAGGAATGCTCTTTCCTTGGATCCCCACCTCTTCATTTAGTGTCTCACCATGCGTTCTTTGAGGTGTCAGACCCACACACCCCAAACCATGCCAGATTGCTATGGGCTCCCGTAGCTCACTGTATTTGTCCTTTGAAGTGTGCATTGGCCTTTGAATTATTTGCTCAATTGTAAGTTCTCTGAAGGCAGGCCCCCTCTGTCTTGTTCCTTTCTGTATCCCTCGAGCCTGGCACAGAGCTCAGCACTTATTCAAATACACAATCTTTCAGTCATTTACTCATTAACTTAAAACATTTGTTCACATCCCTGTCTTTATTTATGGTTCAGTGGTGGGGAAAAACTTAGTAATAGACGTACTCAAAGAGTTACTTCGTAAGATTCTGATGAAAGCTGTAAGCAAAATGATAGGTCATTTTGAATGTATGCACAAGGCGTATCTGACCTTGTCTTGGAGGGATGAGAAGAGTGGAAAGTGAGTTTTCTATCAAGGACACAAATAAGAATATTTTTGCCATCTCAACTCTAACCCTGCTCTGCACCCTCACCCCCAGCCCTACACTGGACCAAAAAATATAAACCCAGTGTGAGACGTGTTCAGTTGAAACATTTAAAAAATATATATATCTTTATTGATTTCAGAGAAAGGAAGGGAGAGGAAGAGAGAGAGAGAGACAGAAACATCAATGATGAGAGAGTCGTCATTGATCGGCTGCCTCCTGCACGCCCCCGACTGAGGATCGAGCCCGCAACCCGGGCATGTGCCTGACCCGGAATCGAACCACGATCTCCTAGATCCTAGGTCGATGCTCAACCGCTGAGCCACACCTGGCTGGGCCAGTTGAAACATTTTTAATCCATTAGTTAGCATAACGCTGTCTTCTTGGAGCTTCTGATTGTGGAAATATAATCCAGGAATTTGTCTGCTGACAATTTCTCTGCCTTTTCTCCCACCATTTCTTTCTGCCCATTTTTTCTACCCTCAGCCTCTCTCTGCCACCTTAGTCTGGTTCTGCTCTTGTTGGAAACTGTGTAGAACAAGGCTCCATATAACAAGCTAAACCTGCCCCTATTCACCATTTGGTCAACATGGATGAGTGAGGTTTTGGTCTTTATGAGCTTACAGCCTGTGATGGCCCCAGGCTAATGAACAAGAGGGACTTAGAGATGGCAAGGGGTCTGGAAGAGGGTCCTAAGAGACCACTCTTAAAGCTCTCTTTGCTTGCCAAGATAAATAACAATAGCAATTTCTGAAAGTGTTTTGATTCAAGTCTATATAAAATTGAAGGACCATATATATAATGAAAGAATCAGAACACCAAGGTGGGCTTGCGAGCAGCTCTGATGAAGATGATGGAGTGGTTAACCACCACCTAACTCTCCTTCCCACCAGCCATCCTTTAACATCAGCTATTCCTTACAACCTACTGACATCCTCAAGACATAGGGACCATTTGTTGGCAGCCAGGCACTGCAGTATCTTAGAGAGTCTATGAGCAATGATAAAGTTCCCAGCTGTAATTTTAAAGTCAGAGACTTCATTTTATCAGCCTTAATCTTTGGACACCCAGATTTCTCCAGGGCAAACCTCCATCTCCCTTATCTACAAGGTAAGGATTTCATGTGAAATCTTTGGCCAGGGGTCAGGCTGAGTCCATTCAGACCCAGGCCCAGCTTTTTACCTGAATAGGTGAGTAATCCCTAAGCAAGGGAGACCTTTGAGAATTCTTTACTTCCTGTCCAAAGCAGCAAGTTGGCCACAAGAGGGAAGCATCATACAGAGCGAGTGCTCTGGCCCAACCTGCTCTTTGTTCTGGTTTTCTATTGTCATCTATAAAGGAAAGTAGGTGAGACCCTACACAGGTGGCTGCTGTTCAGCTGTGACCATGCCTGCCTGTGGTCTTAAAGTGACCATGCAACCAAGGGACACTCAGTGGATAGTAATTAACATTGATAACTATTTAAAATTTAATTTAGTAGTGAAAGTAAGCAAATCACTGAAAATGATAAGTATAGGTGGCAAATTCTTAGATTCAAGAGTCACCATATGCTGAACACCTGGAAGCAGGAAATCTGGTTCCAAGACTGGTCTTGCAATGCACTCGCTAGTCTTGGGCTTTTTTGGCAAGCCTCTTAGCCCCATCTTTTATATGGTCCCTATAATCTCTTCTGTCAATATGACAGGGCTGGTCAGAGCATGAAACCATGGAATCTGGGCAAAAGTGCTTAGAAAAATGGTCCAGCAGGATTGGAGACTTACTAGCATTGCAACTGGGTGACAGAGGAAATGAGATTTTTCCAAGGTGGGCAGTGTGTGTGTGTGACTCAATTTGGTTCTACTTAGTTGAAATCTTAGCTCAATTTAATGATTTAAACCATCATCTCTTCAAAGCCAGGACTTTGCCAGTATTAAAACTGAAAGTCATGTGCCTAGAATGCCCCTCAGTCTCTTTGGGATCATTGCTCAGGCTTTTCCATCCCCTCTGCTTGCGTTTCTTCTCCACAAAGGCCCTGGTGAATGGAGAAAAGGTGTGCTCACCTGACTCAGCAGTGAAAGAGGAGCCCCGTTTTTCGGATCCCTGTGGAATTCTCTGGATCCTATCTGCCTCTCTCAAGGATACCCTTGGTGACTGGGTGAGGAGGACCTGGCAGCTTCAGAGACTGCTGGAGCTTGTCTCTGGTGCCCATTGCTTGAACCTCTGGCTCTTGTTTAAAACCAAAGATGATTTGGCTTTGGGTGGTGGACATACAATGCAATATACAGATCATATATCATAGAAATGTACACTTGAAACCTATATGATACTATTAACCAATGTCACCCCAATAAATTTTTAAAAAGACCTTCGATCTTAGAGTCTCTACCTACTTCATCCCTTTAGCTTTGCCCTCAGGCCAGATCACCAGCCTTTCATGTCCCTGCAGGACCTCTCTCAGGCTTGGGCACTTCTGGGTCTCCTGCTCCCCGTGAGAAGGACTTGGGGAACTGGCAGTGCTGCCTTGGACTCATTTGATTTTCTACCTCTATCATAACATCCATCACTGTCTTGTCATATTACAAGTGGAGGCATCAGGTGTGGAGTTTTCCTCCCTCCAGGATGACAGGGAAGTGTGCGCTAGCCCAGGTGTTGACAGTCTTTTACATTCATATCTGGGTGTTTATGGCTGCCTATGGTAGGCAGAACTCTAAGGTGACTCTAGGGGTCCAGGCCCTTCGTGTACTCACACCTTTTCCTGGTATTAAATAAAACATGAATCCAGGTGCTAAATCCAGGTTTTGCAGATCAGTTGATGTTAAGAGGAGAATACCTATTGTAATAACTATGTATGGTGTTAGACGGGTACTAGACATATCAGGGTGATCACTTCATAAGATAAGTATCTAATCTAAAAGTGTCTAATATGTAAACTGTAATTGAAAATTTTTTAATTTTTTTTTTTTTTAAAGAGAAAGGGAGATTACCCAAGTGAGCCAGATTTAATCACATGAGCGCTTCAATCAGGTCTGGAGGCCGGAGTCAGAGAAGTCAGAGAGATTGGAGTGTGAGTCTGTGGAGGGGACACAAGGAAAGGAGTTGAGGCAGCCTTTAGTTGCTGAGTCATCCCTGGGTGACAGCTAGCAAGACAATGGGACCCCCGTTCTATAATTGCAAGGAAGAAATTCTGCTAACAATCAGAATGAGCTTTGAAGCAGATCTTTCCCTAGCTGATCCTCCAGGTAGAAATATAGCCAGAGAGGCAGAGCTGAGGGCCCAACCAAGACATGCTTATCCTCTGAGCTGAGGACCCAGCTGAAAATGTGGGACTCCTGACCCATGAAAACTGTAAGTAATAAATTTGTGTTGTTTTAAGCCACTAAGTTTGTGGCAATTTGTTACCCTGTATAGAAAACAAACACAATGACTTTCCTTAAGGTGACTGCGGCCCTAAGGTGGGAGGGAAAGCACCTTTAAACTTCCTTCCTTCTCAGCCCCTTTCTCTGTTCTCCTCTCTACAGCTCTCTGTTGGAGGAGACAGGCTCTTCCTCCCCTCTGGCCAGCCCTGTGGCCTTATTGTGTGTGGGAAGACTCTATTCTCTATAGTTCTGAGGAAATCCGAAACCTCCAGACACAAAATGACTCCTGCTCTGGTGTTCTAGAACAATTTGGAACTGCTGACAACAAAGTAAATATGGTGGTTTATCACTCCCCAAATATTATCCCCACTTGATGCTGCAAACATGCAAATATTATATATGACTACAGTAAATGCTGAAATGCTGGTGGTTTTTCTGAGCAATGAGAAAACCAATTTTAACTCCTTAACATTTCTGAATAGGTCTTCAACTCTGCTCAAATTGGCTGGTTCTTTATTTTCTCTTCCAAATTAATTTATTTCACAAATATTGTCAGTGATATAGTGGCTTGAAGTACCTGCTGACAACACAGATTTAGTATTGGCATCTGCCCATATTTTTGAAATTTGTGCCCATCACTAGAGGCACTCAGCAATGTGTTAGGGTTTGTTAGAAGTCCCAGGATTAAAGCAGTGATTTATACTGGAGGGTCAATTTTGTTCAGATGGAGAGAATAAGCTAAGTGCTTTTGATATGTAATTTAAAACTAATTTGTAATATGTAAAAGAAGAAGTGATCAGTGTTGCTGGAGAATGGAACATATGCATGAATCTTCAAGATTAAAATAAGTGATTTCAAAGAATTTGCAGGCTTGTTTTAGTCTGTGAGGCAGAATCCAGGGGCCATGTGACCATTTTCTTCTACCATTGGCAACGGAGGAGGAGGTGCTTGTGGGAAGAATGACTGATGGTGGTGGGGTCCACAGCCATGGGAAGAGCACTGAAGACTCAGGGCTGCTTGGGTTAAAGTCATAGAATCCTAGAACATTTGAATAGATGGCTTTAGTTATTGACTAGTTTTTAGATGTGTAGATGGTGCTATACTTTTTTGTGTGGTGGGACTGCATTATTTCAAATATTCAGCCAGGCACACAGCTCCCTCAGGGGTGATGGGGATCTTTATAGCTGGAATGCAAAGAAAAGTAAGGAGTCAAACTTGAGGTTTTGATTGTCAAGATGGACTCTCAATGCTTCCTTCAGCAATAGTAGTTGGGAAAACCACACATTGAACTGCAAGAGCCAGGAGCTGGAGAGAAAAACATTTTTTCCAAATTCCTAAAGCTTTTCTTTAAATATTCAGTACCAGAGCTTGGAGGACTGAGCATACTTTTTTTTTCTTCTATAAACTAAAGAGTTAGAAGAATGTAGGATATGACAATTTCAATTTTGTGCCACATAGGAAGGCAACTGCAAACTTTCTAAACTAGGTGGAGGAATTTGGGGAAAGGAGAGAAGAGAGCAAAACAAAGCAAAGGAGGCTGGGGGAAGGTGGGCAATGGACACTCTGTAGGCAAGTTTGGGGGTGAGAAGACAAAGAAAGTTTCTACCCCATATCCAGAGGGAAGGGAGCTCATCAAATATCCATTGCCTATACAATAGAAGGATTAAATTAAATATTTAAATTTTGTGATATATTCCAGGTCTGAAATTCTATAATTCTAAATCTCTTTATGTACATTGGGTGGATATTTTTAAAAATCC
Organism: Miniopterus schreibersii; assembly: GCF_964146895.1. NCBI lineage: Eukaryota > Metazoa > Chordata > Mammalia > Chiroptera > Miniopteridae > Miniopterus > Miniopterus schreibersii. The sequence continues at coordinate 29,237,212 of NC_138101.1, forward strand.
AGATTATCAGCTTTGCTGGGATTTTCTGACTTTCTTCTGATTGTAAAATATCATATTGAGGTTATAGGAACTACAGAGAGGTGTGAGGTAGGGATCAGGACTCCCCTGCTCACAACTCCCTTCTCTATCATAAATGGAGGTATGGGTTGTCAGCTTCAGCAGATAATGTCTGTGGATATTTATGAGAACTCCGAGTCTCATGAGCTTTCAGATTTTCTTCTTTGCACTAGAGAGTAATTAAAGTTAACAAAACAGTGACCAGTGGGGGAAAAAAATCCCAGTGAGGAGACTTACAGGAATTGTCAATAAACTCCTCACCTTATACATCCATTTTTTATTTTTATTTTTATTTTTTTATAAATATATCTTTATTGATTTCAGAGAGATGAAAGGAGAGGGAAAGAGAGAGATAGAAACATCAATGATGAGAGAGTCACTGATTGAGCCCGCAACCCGGGCATGTGCCCTGACTGGGAATCGAACCCTGATCGCCTGGATCCTAGGTCGACGCTCAACCGCTGAGCCACGCCCGGCCAGGCTACATCCATTTTTTAAAAAGAGCTGAGATATTGTTTATAAACCATATAATTCATACATTTAAAGTGTACAATTCAATGGTTGTTAGCATATTCGCAGTTATGTGCAGCCATCACCACAGTCAATTTTAGAACATTCTCATCACCCCCAAAAGAAGCCACATATGCCTCAGCTATCATCCCCCTTCCTCCCCAGAGCCTTTCTTCCTCAGCTCTGGCAACCACTGATCTCCTTTCTGTCCCTAGATGTCCCTGTTCTGGACATTTTATATTTATGGAATCATATAATATGTGGTCTCTTGTGATTGTTTTTTTTTCTTTTTTACTTGCCATAATGTTTTCAAGGTTCATTCATGTTGTAGCATGTATCAGAACTTCATTTCTTTTTATGACCAAATGATATTCCATTGTATTGATATGCCATACCTTGTTTATACATTTGTCAGATGAGGGGCATTTTAACCGTTTCCACCTATATTTCATTTTCTGTGTTCTGCAGTGTGTGGAGTTCTACTAGGCACCTAACAATGAGGCCTACTTCCCTTTCCTGAAAGCATAGGTAGACTAAGAAAACCTGATCTATCTGGGATTCAGGCAATTTTTAAAAAAAAATTTTTTTTTAATTTATTTATTCCAGAGAGAGGAAGGGAGAGGGAGAAATAGATGATACGTCATTGATCTGTTGTCTCCTGCATGTCCCCTTCTGGGGATTGAGCCCACAACCCCGGCATGTGCCCTGACTAGGAATTGAACCATGACCTCCTGGTTCAGGGGTCTATGCGCAACAACTGAGCCACTCTGGCTGGGCTGGGACTCAGACAAATTTAAGTTCTATATGTGTTGAGATGATGCAAAAGGCCAGCTTGGAGAGGTCCTTTTAGTTGCAGATCAAGATGGTGTCCAGGACAGAACTTCAGAGACTCTCATATTCTCTTAGAGGCAATCAGGCTCAGGACCTGACTCACATTTACCCAACTTATTAGAAATCCTATGCCAGACCACCAAACTGCCTGATAAGTCAGGAAGTTATTTCAGGAATTTACAATGTCTCTAAACAGACCTGGAGTCAAGAGTTGGCTGGTTTATGCAGGATCTCCGTGTAGAAAAGTCTACATGAGAAGTCAGATTACTATCAGAAGGTTGCCTTGTGAGGACTACTGAAGGCATAGGGGACTGGATAACTTTAAGGAATTGACATTTAAGCCATAATAGCTGAACATGCTTTGATATGTGTTGGATAAGCATTCTTCTGGTCAGGACACCCTGTTTTTTCAATATGTAGCTTTAGATAAACACTGACCAACTCTTGCTGTTTTCACCATTTCTTCCTCATTTCAAGTTGATGACTGGCTTTCTATGTACACTAAATTTTTATAATATACAGGGCTGGGCAAAAGTAGGTTTATATGGAAAATAATACACTAATTAATAAATAATAATACAAGGCCCTAGCCGATTTGGCTCAGTGGTTAGAGTGTCAGCCCATGGACCGAAGGGTTCTGGGTTCAGTTTTGGCCATGGGCTTCTAAGCATGGATTTCCGTTGCAGGCTCAATCCTTGGCCAGATTGGGGCGTGTGTGGGAGGCAACCAATCAATGCGTCTCTCACATTGCTCTTTCTCTTTCTTTCTCTCCCCCCTTTTCACTCTCTCTGACAAAGCAATGGAAAAAATATCCTCAGGTGAGGATAGAAAAAAAATAATACAAGAATTAACTTTGTATTTTGTGTACTCACAACTGTAAACTTATTTATCCCCACCCTATAATTACTTAAAACAATAATATCCAAACTTTGTTTTATTTCAAAAATATGTTTTTATTGATTTTAGAGAGAGAGAAAGGGAGAGGGAGAAAGAGAAAGATCAGTGTGAGAGAGAAACATCAATTGGCTGCTTCCTGCACACCCCCTACTGGGGACTGAGCCTGGAACCTGGGCATTTTCCCTGACAGGTAATCGAACTGGTTACCTTTCCTTCAACCATCTGAGCCACACTGATCAGGGCCAGACTCTTTTTAATTGTGCACTCTTATGATTAAAACTTTTTGAGTGTTAATCCCACATATATTTGTTTATAAGTTGTATACATGTACCACTATCAATTTGTATATTAAAATTAAGATTTATTTATTTCTTTAAATTAAATTGAATCTAAATTGAAATGTTAATATTTTCTTATACCTCAGAGTGTCTTATCCTCCCCATTTAAAGCATATTGTTTTAGAATTTTTTGTTTTTGCATTAATCCCATCCCAGTTCTAAAGTTGCATTCTAATCATCTGATCTTTTACTTGGATTTAATCCCATTTGGGTTTACCAGCCTTATAAACCCACTCTTTAACATAGGTTATTTAGATGAAATCCGAAGGGCTACCTTATCTATTTTATATTGATTCTATTACTTTCAATTTTAGATTTTCTAAGGTGACATCTTCTGTTCATTTTCTAAGATTCCAATGGGGAGCTTACTGCAGCCTTCTGAGCACGGACTAAAATCTTGCAGGGGAGCTAATGTTCTGCACTTAGGCTTCCCTGAGAAGACAAATGGTGGAAGATGAGTGTCTGGGGGAGTCACTCCTAGCAAGAATGTGGATTAATGGCACCAAGATGGTGAAATTGGGGTTGGTAATAGAACTTAGAAATTGGCAACAATCATTGAGAGGCAATGATTAGCCTTTTGGAAGGGGGCACTGTGCTCTCCCTGCCTAACTGTGCTCCCTGATATATTGATTAGACTGTAGAGATACTCAGAGGAACTGAAGTGAAGCCCAATCCCCAGAGCAGAGAACAAGATGGTTCCAGAAAATTCTTTGGTCCTAATTGAGAGACATCAGTAAATTAGAATTTTAGTATCTTAGAGAGAACACCTTAGGTTCAAAATAAAGGATGGGCTGGACTTCAGATGAAAAGAAAGCTGCTTCCTCACAGACCAGGCTTGCTAAAAGAAGATTCTGTCCTCAGACTATGTCAGTGGTTCTTAACACTGTGTGCAAAATGGACTCACCCAAGGAGCTGTTAAAATGACTGATGCCTGTCTCACCCCCCAAGATTCTGATTTCATTTGTCTGGGCTGAAGACTGGCCATTGAGATATATATAGACTTCAGATGATTCTAATGTGCAGTCAAAGTTGGGAACTATTGGACTAGAGGGTAGAGAATGGAGTGACCCAAGGAATTATAAGAAGAACATTAGAGGAAAGAGGAGGGACCTGGAATAGCCTAAGTAATTCTGGAAGGTTGAACTGCAGGACCTCCCATGACCTCATTCACCAGGCTACCATAGATACTAGGAAGAGAATATTCAGAAAGAGAAGGAAATGGGGAAAGGCTGGGACTTCTCCAGCACCTCGGGAAGGTGGCCAGGGATCTGGGTTGTGGAACCTTCTGTTTGGGGCTGCCATCAGTCTTGGTCACAACAGTAGCTGTGACTCAGTAACCCCTTTGCAAGTATAGTGAAGGAAGCAGAGAAAGTGCCCCGTAAATGACATCTCTTGTACCCTTTTCTCCCCTGCACCGGGCGTATCCATTCGCTTGTCCACTGGTACTTCAGCCTACTCTCCTATTTCCCCTCAATTCTGCCTTTTCCAGGCATGGGAAGGAAGGCAAGGGGTGGCTTTCCTTGACTCAGAAATATCTGGGAGAACCAGGTACACGGTCTTTGGGGAAATATGAGAGTGATTATGCTGGAGCTGCAGTTTTCAAAGTGAGCATCTTAGATGCTGCCTCCTCAAGACACTCTGGCCCGTGTCCATGCAGCTTGGGAAATGCAGTGAGTCAGTGCCCTTGTTAAATTCCACACTGCCCCTTAGAGAAAATGCTCTGAGATCTCCCACAGAAACCTATTTGTTTTTCTGTAACCTTCATGTCCCAACTCATCTGGCCACGGAATTGTTTATTTCTGCTTAGCATATTAACATCTTGCCTTTTTCTCATGACACACTTTTGGGAAACTGCCCCAGAAACTACAATCAGTGGCTTCATTCAGAAAGGACAAAGAAGGCAGCTGCATCTTGCACACACGAAACGGGGCAAGAACCCCAGTTGGGCTCTGGCCTCTCACTGTAATTGTGCCCTTTTTCCACCCCCTTGGTTGCCCCCCTTCCCGTTGCCATGGCAATGCCCCTGGGGAGTTAGGCCTTCTATTTCTTTCCTACACCCCTCTGCCCCACCCCCCTTTGTGTCTAGGTGATGTTTTGAAACATTGATTGATTGAGAATTTGAGGGGTTTCATTTGGGCCATCTGCAGGTGGGCTGGGGCAGAGGAGAAGGGGACCCATGGTCTGCTTCTCTATATCTGTGTAGAAGAGCTGGGCAAGAGGGTGGGAGAGTGCAGGTCCGGGAGCTCACACAGCCTTGGCATTGCCTGGGTGTTTTTTGTTTTGTTTTGTTTTTTAATCCTATGATCACAAATATTTCACAAATTAGAAATGGTGAAGGGCACACACAAAAAAGGAAAACATTTTGATTTCTTGGTATGTTTGGTTCAGGGGTGAATTTTTCTTGCAGTAAAATTTCTGGTCATGTTGCTTGCTACGATGTTGTTTTTGTTATAAATAATTTTCTTTTAAGTTTGAGAAGAAAAGGATGTCCTACTTTCTCCTCTGCCTCTAACTGGTAATCATAATTTCAAAGCCCCAAACCAGGACACATGCCCTGATACATGGCCTGACAGGTTATTTGAAATAGGGGGTCTGACCGGACAGAGTATCTGAAATGGAGGTGTGGGTCCTAGAAAACCCGGCCTCCTAACTGCCGCGCCCACATGCCTCATGAGTGGTCTTTTGTAAATTGCAGAGGCCAATTTTGGCATCCATTGGTAAAACCTGGGTACCCACATATTTTATAAATTGAAAACTTGTAATTTTTAAAAATCATTTTTAAAAAACTTATAAAATAGATTTTTTTAAAAATCTATGTTTTGCTGAAAAGTCAAAAGCAGCTTTCCCAGAGGGAGGGAAAACAAACAGAAATTCTATTCAGCATCTAAGTGCATGAAAGACCTGGTTATTTCCAGTCGGCTCTGCTACCCCAGACCAGGGCTCAGGCACTCAATGAATGAAAGGTTTGTGGGCATCTGCTTGAAGCAAACCAAGTGTCTGGGAAAGCCTCACACTACTGGTTCTGTCCCCAACTGGCTGAGAAGGCTTCCCAGGGTCTAAAAGTGCCAATTCTTAAGGCATGAGGATGGGGGGAGGATTATAATGAAATCAGCTGGTTCTTATTTTCTTAAGTGTGAAAAGGCGGGTAATTGGGAGTGTGTGCGATGGCCTACCATTTGTGGAGTTTCTGCTATGTGGTGAGAACTTCATGCCTGTAATATAAAAAAATTAACATATATCTGTATATATATTAACATATATCTGTATACTAGTTATATAGCTGGTATTTATATATGTTTAGTATATATAAATGGATATATATGTAAATTGACATATATATAAATGGGTATGTAAATATTGATATATGTATATATAGACATAAATATATCTATAATAGATCTATATCAATATAATATTAATATAAATATATCTACATAAAGACATATCAATTTTATATATCCATTTACTATATACCACATATATAAATATTTGATATATAACTATATCTATTTCAGATGTACATCTGCACATACGCCAATATGCATTGATATATATCAATATACCTCTATCTATCTATCTGTACAAGACTTAATTTGATTTTTATGGCTTTGTTTTAATACTCAAAGGGAGAAAAGGAAGTAGAGGCTGAAAGTGGGCAAGTGAGGAGCTCATCTAGGGCTCACAGCGGTGGGCAGTGGGGCCCTATTCCCAGCTCAGGGGTGTCTGACTCTGAAGCATCCTCTTTACCACCCCATGTTTTCCACCATAGAATCACCAGGAATGTGTTAAGGCTGGAATGAGGCTGCAAACCTGGGCCAATGGACACTGCAGCGATTCCTCTCCACTGCTGAAATTCTGCATTTCAAATCTCACACTCTTGCCACCACCTCCTGTTCCCTCTGCCCACTTTCTTAGGCCTTGTGCATCTGCATTGAAGCTCTTCTTTGACCCCAGCTGTGCCCTCCAATCCATCAACCCCCCTGCCCTTCCCATCAGATTTTTCCTGTCTTTCCCTTTATCTTTCGAGCTCTTTTCTTGCAAATATGGCCAACTCCTTCTGTCACCCCTCTGTCCTTCCTGTCTCATAATTCTGGAAAAACCCAGCCCCAACCACCCACCTTTCCCAAGCCTGCTTCCAAACTGTTGAGGGGTTCAGGAGAAAATCTCACAGATTGGTGTCATTTCAAATATGTTCACTTTGATAATGTTCAGTAATCTTAACTCTGCCCGTGATCTTACTGTCTTTCCAATCAGCTTATTCTCTCTCACTCCACAAATGCCTGACACCCCCATTCCTTCAACCCCCACACCCCCACCTCTGGGCTAATATCCCAGCTTTACATTTCTCAGAGAAAATAGATACTAAGAGGAACGCCAGCCTCTTCCCACCACCAAATCCATGCCCCGCCCTGCACCTGCACTTCCTCACAGGCTGGCAACCTGCTTTGCTGTCCACTCAGCCAGGGCCAGGGACCGGGGGGCCCCAGTTCTCTACAGGGGCCTCTGTCTACATTCCAAGGGCGGAACCCAAGAGAGAAGGGTAATTGGCACTGCATTGCCTTTTATGACCTACCTCACACAGCATCCTTTCTACTGTGCTCGACTGGGTAAGGCAGTCACAAGCCCTGCCCAGGGGCAAAGGGAGGGGACAGGGACTCCACTGCTTGATGGAGGAGTGACAGGTTCTGGAAGAGCACTTGGAGCAGACATACCATCCTGACCATTTTAGGAAAATAAAATCGACTGCAATTCACTATTCTTTTTCTTACTAGTAGTCCTTTAGGGTCTGGTTTAAATATCACCCGCCTCCCTAGATTAGGTGCCTCCGATAACAGTCAAGGTACCACCTCTCCTCCTCTGTGGCTCTTATCACAATTTTACGTTATACAATCATTTCTGTGGCATCTATTGCTCATTGCCTGGCCCTGGCATAGACTGTAAGCTTCTGCGGGCAGGACTGTGGTTTTCTTACTTGCCGCTGCTCTGCAGCACCTGCCTCAGTACCTGACGCACAGTAAGTGCTAGGTGAGCACCTTTCAGACGGACGATCTAATGCTGGGTGAGACCTGCCTCCCCCAAATAACCCGTGAATTCAAATGGTGCTGGCCACGAGTTTATCTTGAACGCATTACATCAAATGGCTGTAAGTGGGAAGAAACAGAACACACACCACAGAGACGACTTTGTAAAGGGCTAGAAACTTCCTGGCACTGATTCCTCTCTTGTTGGGAGACAGTCAACGCAGGAAACCGCAGAGTCAGGTAGGCATTTTTCCAAAGGAGGCTCTTTTCAAACCAGAGGGAAGTTTCACTTGAGAGGCTGTTGGCCCAAGCAGCCTGGTATCACTCGGAGGGCTGGTGTAGTCAGGGGCAGCCAGGGGGCAGCTGGCAATACCACAGAAAGAAGGGCTCTTCCTGGTTTTTAAAAACTGCTCACCTTCAACCACAGACTTTACGCATCAAATCCAATAAAAGTATAAGTAATTCATTTAAACTCAGAATCCTAAACTGTTAGAGAACCAACTGGTGCAGTTTTGGGGGGGGGCGTGCCATGAAGCCACTGGTGGGCTGGAAAATCTGGAGAAAGGCATCTGGTGGTGTCATGAGTGGACTAGCATTGATGAAGGACAAGCTTCTTGCCAGGTGCTTAACACACATTATTTCAGCTAAACCTCGCCACAGTCCTGTGAGGCAGGTGGTGGCATCCCCATGTGAAACATGAGGGGACCAAGAAGTTCAATTCCGTGAGCAAGGGGATGCAGTTCACAAGTGGAAGTGCAGGATTCCTTCCCCACTTGTAGTGCTTCCCAAGCCTGTGCATCTTCTCCTGTACCAGGCGTGCAGGGTCGATCGGGGAGCTCAGTGAGCTTGGATTGTGGGGTGTCACGTAAGCTAAGCACTGAGCAAATGGCGGCCCGACAGTGACCACATGCTCTTCCTCCGCTTGCTGATATGGGTGTGACATGGGCCCAAATCTTCCAAATCTTAACATTGCAGGAATCTAGGGATACCAGAGGCAGAATAAACTGGTATTTCTGAATGTCAGTTTTCCAAAATGTAACAAAAGCCTCAATAATCTTCTTATCTTATGACTACAATTCTGTAAGGAAACAGAGAGGACCAAAATTATGCATGAGGAGGGTCATTGTAGTGTTATCCACAAGAAAAGAAAGGAAGGAAAGAAGGAAGGGAGGGAGGGAGGGAGGGAGGAAGGAAGGAAAGAAGGGAGGGAAAACTTATTCAGTAATATGATGACATGGTTAATGTGACATTATTTATGAAATTCATTTGTTTAATTTATGTCTCCACCCCCCCCAGAAGACAGAAAGTTTATTGCATATAAAACATAATTCTAGGCCCTAGGTATAAAAAAGTACTGAACCAAAATTTAAAGTGTGTCCCTGCCTGACTGAGGCTTAATTTTTAGTGGAGGGAGATTAAACATAAATGAAGGAGCAGATCTGCCATATTATATGTCATGTCCTTCCATATCCTACCTCCTCATAAATCATTTATGAGAAAAGCAATCAACGCAGAAAAACAGAAGAGAGAAGGGAAGGGAGAGCAATGGGGGAGAGGTGGGGTCTCCTGTTTTAAGTAGGGGCTGAGGGAGGATGTCACTGCTGACGCTTGAACAGAGACTTAAATGCAGGAACAAGCCACCAAGTATCTGGGGGAAGAGAATTCCAGGCTGAGAGAACAGTAAACACAGAGACACTTACTGAAATGGAGAAGTACTTGAGAGAACCAAGTACTGGGAGGCAGGAATCAAGAGTTCAGATTGGCCATTTGAAAGTTGAGATGCCTACGTAGTATGCATGATATTAAAAAGCATCAACTGGTGTCCAACAGACACTGGCCAATTAGAAAGGATTCTCAACTCTTCAGAGCTGATGCCACATATAAACAAATGGTAAGAGCATACTAGACATCCAGGTGGAGATATGCGATCCTGGAGTTCAGGAGTGGATCAGGGCTAGCCTTCTGATGTGGGAGTCATCCACATATAGGTAGTAATTTAGGGCTGTGGGCTTGATGAGCTAGCTTACCAAGCGAGTGTGTGTAGGCAGAGACAAGTGAAAAGGTTGAGAACTGAGCCAACGTTAAGGTTGGGGAGAGGAAGAACCTGCAGAGGTGAGAAGTGGTCATTGAGGCAGGAATAAAACCGAGAGAAGGGGTGTCCTAGAAGCCGAAGGAAGAGAGCGTCTCAAGGAGTGATCATGGTGTCAAGTGCTGCAGGGTTAGAAAGAGCCCCGAGGGCTGATCCTAGATTGAAGCGTAAAGGTCGCTGGCCCTGACAAGAACACTTTCAGTGGAGCAGCAGGGCTGCAAGCCTGCTTAGGATGCTCAAGAGGCAGCAGGAGCCAGAGTCTCAACAGCTCCTCTGCGACTGTGATATCAAGGGGAGCAGAGAAACGGAGCTGGAGGGGGCGAGGGATGTGGGGGCAGCGCAGGTTTGCCCATTATTTGCCTCTTTGTCTTGGGTGGGAGAAATAACAGTGTGTTTGCTCACTGATGGAAATGGCCTGGCCTGGGGGGAACAATTGATAAGAAGCTAATTGCAGGGCACATCTTCCCGCAGGTTAAAGGAAATTAGACGGAGCGCAGGATGAAGGCAGTGGTGGCAGGAACACAGCCTTGGTTTGCACTAGAGAAGGCGGACCATGAGGGCACAGATGTGGGCTTGGTAGACCTGGTGGGGGAGAATGCAGAAATTCTCTTCTTATTGCTTCAACTTGCTCAGTGAAATATAAAGCAAGATCATTATATTTGGAAGGAGCTGCTCCAAGATGCTCCAAGTGTTTCTCTTTGATAAGTGGAACTCTGGGCATTAAATTTTTTTTTTTTTTGCTTCTGTAGTTTTGATTTCTTTCTAACAAGTGTGTCATAATATATATGTTTTTCTTAGTAAGAGGTGTCCTTTCCAAGTGCTCTCCTTTCTGCTGCTTATAAAGGTGATCCCAGCTAGTCCTGCCACTTACCAGTTGTATGTACTTGAACTAGATACTTACATTTCTTTATGTCTTGGTTTCTTTATTAGTTAAGTGGGGATGATAATGTCTGTCCTAGTTAATGCACTGAGTTGGAAAAGTATTAAATGAGAAAATGTATGCAAAAATAACTTGAAAAGAACCAGCGTGGCCTAGATAGGAAGTTCTTATATCGTGGTTTTTGTTTGTTTGTTTGTTTGTTTGTTTTTCTGGCCTTGGTAGGGTAGTATGGGGCAGAGGCAGGATCCAAGAATAGGCTGGAATCACTAATTCACCTCTCACAGCTACTAAACAGTCTTAGAGCAAAAACTACTTTTCTGATTCAAACAGTACTGTGTCCCTTTATCAAGTTTCTAGATTACAGCTTTGTGCTCAACTCTGGAAAACAAAGCATGAAACACATTTCCTTTGCTGTTACATGAAGTTAATTTTATTATTTGATAATCTATGTTAAAATGTTTCCTATAGAGCCAGGTTTGTTTGTTTTTTGACTTCAGATATATTAATTGTGACATTTATCCCAAATTTTGCATTTGTATTCAAAACCACCCGGAGAATATATAGCCATAATTATTCTTTTGTTATTTTTCAAATTACTGTGATTGCATTGTTAGATATGCTTCAGCTCATGGGCCCTGCTGGCTTTTTGCCATTAGACACATACATAGAAATCTAGTAAATAAAAGAAATCACAAGATGAAGATAAAACCAAGTAAGGTGCCTTGTATGAATTAAGTAATGATGGTGGAATCGCAGAACTCTTCCTCAAGTATAAATCTGAACTGCTTTTGTGTTTCTTGGCGTTTGAATATTTCATTGTCAGCCTCGAGGATTATACAATGAAAAGACAATACCGAGTTTTTGCTGTTGGACAATGTGTATACTATTGAAGATAAATGCTCATTAATCTTTGCTTTCAACTTACTTATATCTCCTCCTTTTTTATTGCATGACAATATAACCCCAGCATTAAAGAACATTTTGAAAAATGAAAAAAACACAAACATATCACCTGAATAGAACTACTTTCCCTCCTGTGTGTTCTGGGTCCATCTTTGTCTTCTGCATGGTTGTAATTATAGTATGTATACAATTTTGAATATGAATTTTTGGAGTTGGACTTAACAGAGGGTGTTTTTTAGATACATAATAATTGCCCAACTTATATTTCTACCTTTTGCTAAAACTTGATTGTGTTAGAAAAACCCTGAGATTAGATCTCTCGGGGTGGGGGAACCCTCTTCATGGGGGGTCAGGAGCAAGATATAATGTTGTGGTGGTTGATGTCTTCTCAGATGGTCCTTGATTAAATTTTTGAGTATATTTGGCTTCTATTTTGATGAAAACCCTGATTTACGACTGTCTCGGGGCAATTTTGACAATGAAATGTAATTCACAATTGCTGTTGCTTATTTCACATGTCATCATGTTTCAAGTTTGTGGTAGATGAATTGCAAATATGGTCCCAATTTTTCACCCCTCCTGTATCCACAACCCTCTGCAACATTATTGCAGCTATTCCCACCAACAGATTGGGTCTGTCTCCCATCTCCAGGGTCTGGGCTGGACTCCTGCTATGCTTTGGCCAATGGAAGCGATGGCATGTCAGTTGTGAGTTTGGGACTCAGAGGTTGTGTGCACATCCACACTAGCCTGGGCTAGCCTGGTGGAGGTGAGAAACCCTGTGGATTAGGCCATGTCAGCCCAATGGACCACAGATGCACAGGTTAGCCCAGTCGAGATGAGATGAGCCAGCCCAGGTGAGCAGAACCACCCAGCCAAGAAATCATATGTGGTTGCTATTTTAAGCCATTAAGTTGTGGGGATTTCTTATACAGCATTATTTTGGCAGTTTGTAACTGATGTAAAGTTCTATCACATTTTGACATTTTGGATAATTCTAATTTATGCCCTTGGGTTTCAGTAGTAATAATAAATTGCAGATTTGGGGTGGTGGGAGGGAACATATGCTTTGTTCCAGGATCATTACCCATCTTTCATGAAAGACCAAAGACTTGTGGAGACTATAGACTGACTGAGGAGTACTTCAGATCCCCATCAATGCTTGAACTCAATCTACCTTAGGGCTTTCATGCTGCTTTTTCAATGGGGAAAGCACGAGGTAGGCCTGCCTTTACTTTATTTTTCCCTTTTTAAATCCAATCTATCAAGTCTATAATCTCTTCTCAACAGTATGCAGACTGAAAAAGAGTAAGTTCAAGTGGTGTTGTTGAAGGAGAAATGGCTTCTGTAGCTGCGAGGTAACATCTAATTAACCTCAGAATCAGGCCCAGACCCTGATAATAAAAGTGCCCGAGTCATGAGGAATGAACAAAACCACCAGAAATTTAAGCAATTCTTTGTGTGTGTATGTGTGTGTGTGTGTGTGGGGGGGGGGATGCTGCTGTTATTTATTTTCATTCGAATTTTAAATGATTTTGGGTATATACACACCTTTACTTTAGATGTAGTATTTTTCAGTAAAGCATGAGAAATACTACTTCTACATGTAAGGGTCTGTATATATCCTAAATCATAAAACAAATTTCTCATATGAAATCATGTTGTTGCACGGGCTCAGGAATCTCACAGGCCAAGTGAGTTCCGAGACAGAGTGACAGCCCTTCAGCAAACAGCAAGGATACCATCAGCCAGCCTTGTCTTCTATAAGGCACCGAGCTCCTGATTTCTTAGTGCTAATATACTCTGACAACAAGGTGGGTTAAGTTATTTGAGGAAGAGGGAGAATGGGTTAAATCTAGTTTTTCTCCATTTTATACCTTCATTTTACATGTTCCATTGTAAAAACACCCACAATTATTTTTTAATTGCAGAATACAGATAAAAAGAAGTCAGAGAGAAGTCACAATCTTAGGTACCAAAGATAATCTTAAGTATCAAACATAACCATTGTGAAAAGTAGGTCCTCGTAATCCAATCACACAAAGATAACCCCTGTGAACAGTTTGGAGCACTTATTTCCATTTAAAATAATTTATTCTACAACTAATTGGAAATACAAATAAATAAACGAATATAAGACACTCATATAAAACGTAAATGAGTCCTAAGGGCAAAGTCAGAAATTCAGGTGCATGTAGAAGACAAGTGCATGGCCGTTCATTCCCTCCTCTGAAGAGTGGGGGCAATCTGGGGCCATTGGTGGGTGGTGGTGAGAGCAGAGTGCAGTTGTGGACAGACAGGCCTAGGGCAGAACCTGGCAGAGAGCAAAATTCATTATCAGCAACAATAAATAGGGAAGACATCAACCTAGAACTTCCTAAGTGCCAGGCACTGTTCTAATCACTTTCTATGTATTAACTCATTTAAACCTCCAATAACCGAGAGTTAGGGGTTACTATTATCCTGATTTACACAGGAGGAAACGTTAAGTAACTTGCTGGGATTCAGATTCATGCTCTCTGTTTATGGTGTCCTTGCCCTTCAACACTACATGATCAGTGTATTATTTTCTTTATTATAATTAATGATCTGAATGCCGCCCAGGACTTCAGCAGGCGCCTTGGCCCTTTGGAAGGAGCCCGCGGAGCCCAGCTGTGGAGAGTTGCCCCTCGCCCTGCAGTCGCTGACGGGCTTGCAAGCGCGCTCCTTTGAAACTGAAATCTGACTGTCATCTGTCGCCATCCATTTGTGTTATCACCTACCAGTACCTTTTCTCCTTCCCACTTTTCTTTCAGAAGGCAATAAATTATATTCAAACGGCAGTCGTGGAGGAAACTTTCCTTTCTTCCCTCATCAACAAAGCTGATGGATGGGCGCGAAGCCCCGGGGAGCAGCATCTGCTCCAACTCAAGGATCCCCGCTCGGGGCGCAGCTCGGGGTGCGGGGTGAAATTACCAGGCGCAGAACAGTTTGCTGCTCGACATTTGTTCAAGTCTGGCACATGCACACATCATTAGCAACTACATTTGAGAAGCAAGATCAAGGAGGTGAGGAGGAGAGGGGATCTGATTAAAGGGATATGCAAGACAGAGGAAATTCAGAGCATTTAGGTAAAGCTTTGCAGCTACAATAAATGGAGCAGAGAGCAGGGCAAATAGCCAGGTGCAGGTGGGGGGTGTCGACAAACAATCTGGATAATTTTGCCTCTGCAGCTTCCAAAACAGAGTCATTTCATGCAGTGAATTCCCCAGAGTGGCTGCCTCTTTTCCGTAGCTGTCTCTACCACTGACATGAAACCTTTATGAGGGCAAAGATGTTGCCGTCCTGTTCACGGCTGTGATCTGGGCTCATAACAGATAAAATTGGATATTCATGGGATAAGTTAGTGTGTACTTGTTCAAAGCTTGCCTTGACCTGAGCCAGGCAGAGAAGGTCTGAGATGCTGAGCAGGGATCAGAAGCAGTACGCAGGCCAGAAGGATGGTATCTTCTAACTAAACCTGATTGTTAATTAGTGTGTGGAATCAGTGGTGCAGTGTCACTGTGGTGCCTTTTGTGCCACCATGACTCTAGGTGATGGAGGAGATACAATAGAAGAGGCAGTTAGCAGTGGCACTAAGGAACAGTGCTCTGTGGGCAACTTCTCACATTTGTTGGCAGCTCTCTAGTTTAAAAAGCAGGTTCACACATATCAATAGGCCTATAAGCAGACCAAGGATGGGACCTGAGTCTTATTTCTCTTCGTGGTTACTGCAGTGTCTTGCACATAGTAGGTGCCTCCTGAACTTCTATGGGATAAGTGTTATTATTTGGTCCTTGTGACAGCTCACTAGAGTAAGCAGGACAGATGATCTCCCCGTGGAATAACCCTGGAGACTGAGGATCGTGAGGCTGAGTGACAGGCTGCATGTCACAGAGCCAAGGAGCAGTGCGATGGGGAGTGGGATAGTGGTTTCCAGGGTTCCTGCCCCAGTGTTTCTCGCATTGTCCCACACCCTGCGACGCCCTTTAGCTACCTTATCTCTGAATCCGAAGCACTGAGGCACTCCAGAGATCCATGTCAGTATCAATTTCCCCTCTGAAGTAGCCTAAATCTTTCTTTCAGGGAATAAATTCAGAACTCGAGACAATTGCTCTGGTTTTTGCTCTTTGTGTAAACGTGGAAATGCATCCTTTAAAAAATAGGTGCTTTTGAAAAAAGTGTGTTTTCTTCCCCTGCATTCTTGCTGCATAGAATTTGGTCACAGGTCTATTTTATCACTTGATTTTTCTGAAAAATGAACAAGACCAGAAAGTCTTCTTTCAGAGTGACTTGGTCTTGGTGCCCATGTTGCTTTAACCACCTCTTTTTCTCTCTCAAAAGCAAGGACTTTGGTTTATTTATCTTTTTATCCCCAGGGTCCAGCACACACAGAACCTCAGTAAAGGTAGATTTGCATGAGGTTTCCTTTGCTACCCAGTGTCGTAGCTTGGAGTCTTTTCAAGGCAGACCCTGAGATAAGACTTGGGTACAGGTAGTTAATTTGGGAGATGATTCCAAGAAGCAGGAGTGAGGGAGTAGAGAAAGTAAGAGAAAGAAGAGCAAAAGGCATGGGTTACTGCTGTGGGGAAGTCAACCTGGTCCAGCTGAGGGTTCCTGAACAGCACATGGAGCCACCACAGGTCATTCCACCAGACTACAGGGAGATGGGGGCAAATCCACCAACTCCTGTTTCCTGTTGGGCGAAGGTTGCCCTCTAGGGGACGTAATACCTTTGGGTTGATTCTGGCATCATTTCAAGCTCCATGGTGTGAGAAAGCCCACAGGTGGAGCAGCAGAGAGTGGCAGGCACCTGAAATGAGAAGCTGCCAGCAGGTTGAAGCTATCTACCCACCTGCAGGTGTGGGCAGTGGAGATGGGCCAGCGGAGGGGGCCACCACATCCAGCCTCCTGGGTTGGGAGAGGAAGGTGGCATGAACTATTGTTTCCCATTTATAAATATCTATTCCTGGGGTCAGTGTGATTCTTTGAGGCAGGCTTGGCAAATATTTTTAGATTACAAGAAGGGTCAGTATTTTTAGTTACTAGTTTTAGTAAATATTAATGACACCTTCACTTTAAAAACAGTTCTGCCTTGGATAATAAATTGATTGGTCCTACTACCCTTAGAAAATAGCTGTGACTGCACCCACCCCTACCCCATCATTAAGAATGGGAGGGTTCTGTGTACACCTCTGTCCTGAACCAATGTCCAGGACAATGGCATGACCGTGGAAGGTTGGGAGCTCCCTCCTTCCCATGGGCACAGGAGAAATGGACACTCAGGGGGCTGGGGAGGGGCAGCCTCTTCCCATTCAACAGCCTGCAGCTAGCCTCCTTCCCTGCCCTTGAAGTCTGTTTGGTTTCCACTTATCTAGCCTTCAGTCCATCCTAACCTCCCATATTCCGTTCCAAATTTCCCTATGACTAGAGGCTTCCCCAGATCCCCAGTCAGCTGGGACCTTGACTTTCCCATCTTTATCCATCCCTTTTTGCCCAGGGCAAGACCCAGCTTCCTGATCCTGCTCTGACCTACACCAGCTATGACACACTCAAATTTTTACAAAGAAGCCCACTCCTTGTCCCCCATACATTTGGCTCAGACCCTGGAGTCCCAGACTGGACTGGACTGGAGTTCACCAAGGCCCTGGCCTTGGAGCTGGGCTGCTGAGCTTCTCTGGGAAGATTTGCGCTCTACTGTCTCAGCTACTTTTCTCTCATTTCCATCTTGAGCAGGTCCTGGAATTCCCAACGTATTTTGTGACCAAGACTGTCTGGATTATAACAAGATTTGGCACAGAGTGTCCTGAAATAAGTGAGAAAAATGGAAGGGATAGAAATGAATGCAGTCCATTAGATTTCTTCATCTGTTCATTCATTCATAAATTTACTCAAATAATCCCCAAATGTCTAGCAGCACAGTTCCAGACTCACAGTAGGTATTTAGTGTTTGTGGATTACACAGACTGGGGACAGGCATAGAAGTGTTTCTCCCTGGGCTTCTGGGTGGGGGCGCAGCCACCCTACTTCCTCTCCCACGCAGCTCAGTGTGTGACTCCCCTCGTGGCTCGGGAAGGATAGAGTGCGTTGTATTTAGTGTATCAGATACATGACCGTAGGGTAATAACAATGTCCAGATCTTTTTTGCTCTGGCTTCCAGTTTCCATGAAGCAGGTAATCCTAGCCTCTTTCTGCTCCCTATTGCTCCTTTCCCCGCCTTCTCCACATCTGGCTGCTCACAGAAAGGACATGGTCAGTGGTCAGCGCTGATCTGAGTTTTATGGGGCCAGGCCTCCTGCTGTGATTCTGTAATGATCGGTGCTGCTTGAGGCTGGGTGGTGAATTTAATTCTGGGATGCAGCACTAGGAAGCCTAGGCCCTAAGCTATGGCCTCCCTTATCAGTTATATTATAACAAAGAACATTTTGATCCCCATTTTCAGATACCCATGTCTATCTATCAATTAGTTTTCAACGCCAGTGGGAAGCTGGGATGTTGGTTATTGGGTCTCCTCAAAACCCACCACATAGATCCAATCTCATAGGGTTGGAATGAATTTTATCTTTAGGGTAGAACCTGGCCCTTAGTGAGAGCTCAAAGATGTTAGCTATTGTTATTATTAGCAATAATAATAATAGTAACAGTAACCTGATTCCTCACTACACCTAGTTGAGGGGAAAAAAGAGCACTATTAAGTGTGTATGTCAATGTTTTGAATAAGGGAAAAAGTGGGCAAAAATCACACAGCACAGTGGGACCTGGGAGGAAAGAAGTGGGCCCTCTGGGATCAGTCACCCCAAAATCTAGAGGGCCAGACAGCTTCCCTGAGAGAAGGCTCAGAGCCAGCCTCCTGGGGGAGTCCTAAGCAGCCTTGGACAGCTGGTTGGCTGCCCCTCAAGTACCAAATCCTGAGAAGAAGCATTCCACCACTGTCATCTGAAACACCAGGAGCAGGGAGGAATTCAGTTTCTTGCCCTTTTTTATTTCTTGCTCCTGGAGGGAAAATGGAGAGGAGAATGCAGGCCGGAGACATAAAACCAGAAGTCAGGGCTGCCCAAGTCTGAGGGGAGGGCCAGCAATGCCGATGCCTTGTTCATTTGTTCACTCAAAGTCCCATTGACTGGCAGGTTAATCTAGTCTCGTTACTTATAATTAAATTATTGATTAACCAGCTACTGTGTGTCTACCTCAGCTCACTCTGTTTTATTTGGTTGTTAACTTGCCCGGGAAATATCTCTAAGGAAGATGTCAGTAACTCCCCAGCAGCTTATATACGATCCTTCTCTTCCAAGTTATTTAATGCAATGGTCGGGAGAGTTATCAAGCATTTTAAAGGTGTTATTGGGTGTTTCAACTTGCCTGAGGATGGCAACATTTACAGGGATCTTCCTAATTTCCCAATGGCTCCCCAAATGCACACTAGGACCTTCATTGCCATTTTGAAGGAACTCAAGGAGATGTAATGATCCTAAGAGGGGGTGCAAATGGTAGAGAGATAGATATGAAAATGTAAATGTTTCATTTTACATTAGTAATGGAGACAGCTGAAGAGCCATGGTGGCTGCACACACACCTTTTGGAGTGCCTTAAGTATGTTTGTGCCAAAAGCAGGTGGTGAAGGGGGACAGTGGGTACCCCTGCCCCTCTAGTCATCCATTTCCAGGCATTCCAGCCTCACACATGGTCCTCAGTGATCTACAATGGAACGGTATTAAAGAGGGTTCCCTTCTCCATTCCCCTTAGTTTCCCTGACCATTTGACATTTATCTCTCCTGAGCAAGATGGTTGAGGGAGGGTGGGGGGTTTACTCCAACAGCCAAGACTGGGGCCTTGGGACTAGGGCTCTAGGAGTATGGCTGATGGGGTTGGATGGGAGAGGCTCGAACAAGTCTGATAGTGCACAACATTGAAGCCCTGAGCACCTTAGCACTCTCATCTATGGGGATTTCTGCCACTTACCTAAACTAGCCTCTTCTACTATAACGAACCTCCCAGACAGTCATCATTGACCTCTTTCACGAGATGATTTACTCAGAGCGGGTGTTTACATTCTCAAATGCCAAAACTTTAAAGCTCATGTAATTTCTTAACTGCTTTCCATTGGGACCATCATAAAAGTATCATCTTAAGGGAATAGCAAAAGCCTTAAATATTTGACCCAGTATTTCTACCTCAAGGATGTAAATAAGGATCTAGGAAAAGATTATAACTAGAGTATTTATGTCAACATTGATAGAGAAAAGTATTAGGATCAACCTAGTTATCCATCAATAGGGAATTGGTTAAATAAGTTATGATGGATCCATATGGTGGAATATTGTGGAGCCATTAAAAATGCCATAGGATTATATGTATGGACATAGAAATATGCCCAGAAATACTAAGTGAAAAGAAAGGAAGATGCAAAACAGCCTCACAGTGTAACAGTGAAAGCCCCCGTTTATCAAGTGCTCACTGTGTGCCAGGCAATGTGCTATGTACTTTTTCTGCATTATCCTAAATAATCCTTACAACCCACCAGTGAGGTAGGAGCTATAGTTCTCATTTTTGAGATGAGAACACTGAGGCTTGAGGAAATTAAGTTCCTTGCTGCTACAGACTGAATGTACGTGTCCCCCCAAATTCACATGTTGAAACCTACTCCTGAGTGTGATGGTACTTGGAGATGGGGCCTTTGGGCGGCAATTAGGTCATGAGCCCTTATAAGAGACCCCAGAGAACTCCCTTGTCCCTTCTACCAAGTGAAGATATAGCCAAAAGACATCTATGAATCAGGAAGGGGACTCTCACCAGACACTAAATTTTCCAGAGCCTTGATCTTGGACCAGCTTCCAGAACTGTGAGAAATACATGTCTGTTGTTCAAGCCACTCAGTCTGTGGTGGTCTGTTTTCAAAGCCTGAATGGACTGAGTTGCTTGCTCAAGGTCACATGCAAACCTGGGATTCAAGCTCTGATTCCCACAGCCTGTGTTTTTTGGCTTCAAATGCATACATGCTCAAGAGACAGAAGGACATCTGAAAAGATATGTAACACAATGTTCATGGTAGTTAAATATTCAGGATGGTGGGATCACAGATGATTTTAATTTTCTTATTTTTGCCTATTCGTATATTCTAATTTATACTTAGTGAACAGGTATTCTTTCCCTTCCTTTCTTCCCTCCCTCCTTTCTCTCTCTTTTTCTTTCTCTCTTTTTCTCTTTCTGTCCTTTATTTATTAATTCAACAAATATTTATGGAAAGCTTACTACATTCCAGGTACTGTTCTAGTCCTGGAAATAGAGTGGGAGCAAAACAAACACAATCCTTGCTCTCCTGGAGCTTACATACTAATGGAGGGGAGGCAGACAGTTAACCAAAGAAATTGTAAAGCACGTAGCGAATCAGAATGTGATGAATGCAAGGGGAAAAGTGAAATGGGCCGGGCACAGGGAGTGCCCGGCGGGGCTGGGCTGCGGTCTGAGTAGAGAGGAGGCAGCGGCTGAGGGCTGAGCGCGCACCTGAGGGAGGTGAGCTGCCTGCGGGCAGGGGGAGGCCTGACCCCGCTGACCCCAGAGGGGCGGGGCCCCAGGGCGCCCTCCCCCTCCCCCGCAACACTGCCCCGGGCGAGCCATTTTCCAGCCCAGGCGTCGTCAAGGCCGCGTGGCCTACCGGGCGACTGGACCCTGCTCGGGCGCTTGGTGAACGTCAGGCTCTGCCCGCAGGTGCGGAGCGGCTGCCCCCCCGCCCGACACCAGCCTCCAGGGTAAGTCTCCTGCGCCCCTCGGCCGGGCTGCAGTGAACGCGGGCTGCAGGGATTCCTCACGGTGAGTGTTCTGGGTTTCTTTGCATATATGCTCAGAAGTGGAATCGCTGGGTCAAATGGCAGCTCCATTTTTAATGTTTTGAGGACCCTCCATGCTGCTTTCCACAGGGGCTGCCCCAGTCTGCATCCCACCAGCAGTCTACCAGGGCTCCCCTTTCCCCACACCCTCCCAGCACTTGTTGTTTGTTGATTTGTTGATGGAGCCATCCTGACAGGTGTGAGGTGATACCTCAGTGTGGTTTTAATTGGCATCTCTCTGATGATTAGCGACGTTGAGCACCTTTCTATTTATCTGTTGGCCACCTGTATGTCCTCTGGAGAAATGTCTATTCAAGCCATTTGCCTATTTTTATTTTATTTTTTTAGGAACTAAAAAAGACTTTTTTTCTATTGAGGGCAAGAGGATGCAAGCAATATAAAAATCAAAAGGTTAGCCAGCTTTAATTGGTTTTTCTTCCTCTTGTCGAATGGAGGCGGGAACTTATTTGTACATTTTCTAAGGGTTTCAATCTGCTCATGAAATTCTTATACAGGGGGAAGCTTTGGCCTTTGCCCATTTTAAAATTAGATTGTTTGCTTTTGGGGGGTTAAGTTGAATGAACTCCTTATATATTTTGGATATTAACCCCTTATGTGATGCATCATCTGTGAATATCTTCTCCTATTTAATAGGTTATCTTTTCATTTTGTTGATGGTTTCCTTGGCTGTGCAAAAAGTGTTTAGTTTGCTGTAGTCCCGTGATGACTCGAAGGTGTTTGACCTGAGCAATGGGCAAGATGCAGATGCCATTGACTGAGGCTGGGGAAGAACATTGGTGAAACAAATTTGAGGGCAGGGCCGTCTTGAGTTCACATGAGAGGTATGGACTGGAGTGAAGTATATGTATCACTAATCGTTTATTTAATCCTAGAAGAGGCAGAAAAGGGTTAATGATTAAGATCATTGAGGTATTAATGGTGTTACAATGGCCATAGGGAAAAGGAAGCATTGCCAAGGGGTCAGAGGACTTTGAGGTCATAGATTTATTTTAGGAGGTCCTGTGCGCTCAGGTTTGAGACTTAGGGTCAAGTGTATCTTATGTCAATGAGGGTTAGTGGTTTCTCTGGACTCTTTCTGTTAGGTGAAGTCACCAGGACTCCCGACCTTTAGAACAAGGCAATGGGCTAAAGCTAGGCCTGATCTTCACAGCCTCGATTCAGTATTGTACATTGGCTTTACTTTTTCAATGTTTGGTTTTACCCCACCAAAGAGGTGGCATGGTTTGGAGAAGAACCTTGCATCTGAATACCTTGCCTATCTGATTTATAAAACTAAAAAAAAAAATTCTCTGTGGTTGAAAAAATTCCATTGTGCTTTACCTATAATTCTTGGCTATAGCCCGAGCTGAAAAGTATTTTGCTAAAGCATGGCTATATATAGAAACTTCTCATCTTTCTGAAGATATAAACAACCTCAGGAAGTTTGGAATATGTTGCTAAGACTGTTCTCTTGATTTCCTTGTCATAGATTTTCTTGCCATTCTGCAGGGGATGTGTTGCTTTCTATTTGGTGTGTGGTTTCCACTGTTCCTCTCTTCCCTAAACTTTCACAGGAGGTCTTCTTCACTGTTTTCTAATCAAGTGAGCGGATCTTCCAGTCTCTGGGAAGACAGTAAATTCTGTTTTAGAGCGGAGGTGACAGGGGAGAGGAAGTCTGGAAAGAGAGAGGAGAAGCCCTGATTTTAAATTAATGAAAATTCTGAGTTAAAGAATTTTTTACTTATTTCTTTTAAGAAAATACAATTACAAGAACTAAGTTAATAAAAATTCTTTAAGCAGAGTCCTGCTGGAATACACTTTAATAAGTGTAAAAAATATATAATGTGTGCACATTATTGCTAAAATACTTCTTAAAAATAGCCTGAAAAGAGACTTCCCTGAAGAGTTTCCATATTATTAACTAAATTGGTATATTCAAAAAAATGCAGTTTCACAAAGTCTGTGTTAGTGCATTATAGTCAGTGATGAGGATGTTCCCTTGGTGTCACAGGACTTGCCCACTTCACTTACTTAAATGATGTGATCCCAGTGGCAGGGTCATGATGTTTAAACATAAGCTAAGGTCAAGAGCAGTAGAAATAATCAGAAAGGGATTTTTTGTTATTTTTCTTTCAGATTTATGCTCCATGAAATCATTAGATTATTTTACGTTCTTAAATTCAGATAAACTAAGCATCTCTATTTTTGTTTTTGTGTTTTAAAAAATCTAATCCTCTCGAAGAAACACAAGTAGAATTGCCTTCATTATATTCAGGGTCAGAACTGGAGTCTTCACTTTCTTATCACATCCTTACAAAACAACCACCAAATGTGCCTCTGTTCCCCTAAAACAATAGAACTCTTTGCAATGATGGAAATGTTCTATATCTGCTTTGTATAATATGGTAGCTACAAGCCATATGTAGCCTTTGGGCACTTGAAATATGAGTAGTGCTGATAAACTGAATTTTAAGTTTCAATTAATTTTAATTTTAATAGCCCCATGTGGCCAGTGGCTACCGTGTCAGGCAACTTAGCTTCTAGACAATGTAGTAAGGAAATAGAATTCTGTATAAACTTAAGACCATCCCCTCCCTTCCTCATGTTCATCTCCCCCATTCTTCCATCCTTCCTTTTTTAAACAGGCTCTGACTACCTACCACATGCAGACTCTGTGCTTGGTACAAGGAGTAGGGATTAAAGACATACTTCGCCCCTCAAGGAATTAACAAAGGTCGAAACGACAGTGATGGGGTGTAGGAGGAACAGGTGTGCAGGCAGGGCCCAAAGAGCCTGCAAGTATGGTTTTCTTCCCTAAATATATCCGTATCACTGGTACCCATTTTTGCTACATCTTATTTTTCAATATTGAGTAGTCATCAAAATATTCACCAATAGCAGCCCACTATGTTTATTAAGAAAACGAAATGAAAGCTGATTGACTTTGGGGTCCTAGAGATGTGCGGTGAGTGAAGCCTTGAAGAAATAGAAATGGAAATAAGAGGAACTGGGGGGGACGGAAGGGGCAACCCCAGCAAGAGGCATAATGCGGTAGTTTTAAGTAGTTGGGGATGGTGAAGGCAAGGGAAGAACTGGGGCAGGGAGTCTTCAGAGCGTGAGGATGGGGGATCTGAAGGGAAGCAGGAGCGCCTGGGTTATAGTTTGTCTTGGCCTAGGGATTATGCTTGGAAAATTTGCCAGGAAGGTCCTTGGCTCTTTCGTATACATAGTTGCCAAGAGAGGGTGCTGGTGGACCCAGAATAGCCAGGAAATAAAATAGAGGCTGACAACGTGTGTGCCAGCCAGGCAGAAGGAAGCCTGAGTCATGTTCGTGACTGTCCCTGGACCGTACTGTGGACTCCAACTGTGCTTAACTATACTTCTATATATTCTCTGCCTCAGGACTCCCAGCGCAGTCCTTGTTCCTTATACTCCAATGGCTGTGTCTGTGTGACACTTCAGTGAGTCATCTCTGAAGAGGACAAGTGAAGCGTTCTGCCTATGGAATGAGGGACTCGAAAAGAAAAGACCTGGATTCCTGGGACTAAGTTAAAAGCAAAAGGCGCTATCCGGTACTTGAGCAATCGTGATGAAAGGGCAGGGAGGTCTAAGACGACAGGTGTCATGTTGAAGGCTTGCAGGGCACCTTGTGTTTCAGTCATCATTTATTAATTCTATTCCTGTTTTTATTTATTCGTTATTTAATATGCCAGTAGGGAAGAGGGCTTATGATGCTTTGGTAGAGGTAGGTGTTAAATGATTATAAAAAATAAAATAATTGTTTTACATTTTTGGTGTAAGCACTAAATCAAAGTTACAGGGCACATTATAGAAGAATTTGACCTCATCCTGCAATCATGGAAGGCTTCTCTGAGGAGGTGGCATGTTAGTTGACTAGTTGTTCAAGGCAGGATGGAGAAGAATACTTTTTAAGCAGGGGAAACAGTGCACTATACTTTTCCGTTCTGGCCCCTTTTGCAACTGACATTATTTAATTACTTGTTTACAACTCTGTCTTCCCATCTAGTCTATCTGCCCCAAGAGATCAGGTGTTGTATTGGCCTTGGTCACTGTAGTGCATTCAGTGTCCAGCCCAGTGCCTGGCATATATCAGGTTCTTGGTAAAAATCTACTGTCTGTATAATGTGTAGAAGCACAGAAGTGAGAAGAAATTTGAAGCATTTGAGAATCTGAATGGAGGCTGGTGTGGGAGAGCATAGAGTGAGAAATGGAGAGGTTCAAAACAGGGATGTAGAATCACTCTGGACTCTGTGGGCTATGCAAAGGATTTGGGGATCTGTCCGAAGAGCAGTGGGAAACTATTAATAAAGAAGTGATGAGAGCCCTAGATGGGTGGCTCAGTTAGTTGGAGCGTTGTCCCATACACCAAAAGGTTGTGGGCTCAATTCCCAGTCAGGGCACATCCCTAAATTGTGGGTTCAATCCCAGTCAGGGTATGTATGGGAAGCAACAGATCGATGTTTCTCTCTCACATCAATGTTTCTCTCTCTCTCTCTTTCTCTCTCTCTAAAATCAATTTAAAAAATAACATATTGTTGGGTAAAGATTAAAAAAAAGAAGTGATGAGATCATATTTGCAATTTAAAAATATTATTCTAGCTCCTGTGTGCCTAGGAGATTGAAAGGAAGCAAGAGTGGTCAGTTAGGATGCTTATGGAGTGGTCCAGGTGAAACACGATGGTGTATTGGACTAGGGAGGTGGAAAGAAGTGGATGGATAAAAGAGGTCAACTAGAAAGTAAAGTAACCCAATTGAAAAGTGGTCAGAAGCTCTCTAAAGACATTTCTTCAGAGAAAATATACAAATAGACAATTAAAGCACACGAAAAGGTGCTCAACATTATTGGCCATCAAGGATATCCAAACCAAGACTACAATGAGATACTGTTTACAACCATGAGGATGGCAAGAAGAAAGACGAGAGATAATAAAAGGGTTCACAATTATGTGGAGAAATTAGAGGCCTCATATATAGCTGATGAGAATGTAAATGGTGCAGTCACTTTAGAAAGCAGTCAGGCAGTTCCTCAGAAGAGCTACAGTATCATCCAGAAATTCCACTCCTAGGTGCATGTTCAAGAGAAATTCAAATATATGTCCACACAAAATGTCGTACACAAATGTTCATAACTACGTTATTTATAGTAACGCAAATGATAACAGTCCAAATGTTTATCAGCTGATGAATGGATAAACAAAATATAGGAGTGTTCACCATTGAAAAATAAGAGTTTTCTTTCATATTTCCTCCAAAGAACACTGGTTTAGACAGTCACTTACAGACAAGAGCCTTTGTACACTGGGATGCAAAGATGGTTCAATATTTGTAAATCAACAAATGTGGAACACTGCATTGAGAGAGTGAAAAATAAAAATCATATGATTATCTCAATAGATGCAGAAAAAGGATTTGAAAATGTCAACATCATTTCATGTTAAAACTCCTCATGGTGACTATAGTTAATAGTACTGTATTGTATATTTGAAAGTTGCTGAGAGAGTAGATCTTGAAAGTTCTCATCGCAAGAAAAAATTGTAATTGTATAGTGACGCAAATTAACTAGACTTATGTCATCATTTCTTGTGATGATCATTTTGCAATATATTGATATATCAAATCATTATGTTGCACACCTGAAACTAATATAATTCATATGTCAATTATATCTCAATTTTAAAAATCTAAAAAAATTGGGTATAAAAGGAACACACCCGGATGTAATAAAGGCCATATATGACAAACTCACAGCTAACAGCATTGTCCCATACACCAAAAGGTTGTGGGCTCAATTCCCAGTCAGGGCACATCCCTAAATTGTGGGTTGAAAACTTTTCCTTTAAGATCAGGAGCAAGACAAGAGTGCCCACTCTCGCCACTCTTCTTCAACATAGTACTGAAAGTCCTAATCAAAGCAATTAGACAAGAAGAAAAAAAAAAGAATAAAGGCAACCCAATCAGAAAAGAGGAAATAAAATTGCCTTTGATTGCAGATGATATATATAGAAAATTCTAAAGATTCCACACAAAAAAATCCTTTTAGAACTAATTAACAAATTCAATAACATTGCAGGATACAAAATCAACATACAGAAATTACATACATGCATTCCTACACACTAACAATAAAATATTGAAAAAAGAAATAAAGAAAACAATTCCATTTATAGAGCTTCAAGAGAAATAAAGTACTCAGGAATAAATTTAGCCAAGGGGGTGAAAGATCTCTACACTGAAAACTGTAAGACTTTGATTGAAAACAATTGAAGAAGATACAAACAAATGGAAAGATCCCTGCTTATGGGTTGGAAGAATCAATGTTGTTAAAATGGCCACACTTCTCAAAAAGTCTATAGCTTAATCCAATCCTTGTCAACATTCCAATGGCACTTTCACAGAAATAGAAGAAAAATCCTAAAATTCATATGAAACCACAGAAGACTCCAAATAGCCAAAGCGATTTTGTGAAAGAAAAACAAAGCTGGAGACAATATACTTTCTTCAAACTATATTGCAAAGCTATAGCAATTGAAAATGGGCAGAGGATCTGAGTAGACATATTCCAAGAAGACCTGTAAATGGGCAGCAGGTAGTTGAAAAGATGTTTCATCGGGAAAATAAAAGTCAAAACGACAATGAAATATTACCTCCCACCTGTTAGAATAAATATCATCAAAAAGATAATGTGTTTGGCTAGGTCGTAGAGAAAAGGGGACTCTTGTGGATTGTTGGTGGGAATGTACATCGGTGCAGCCACTATGGAAAATAGTATGGAGGTTCCTCAAGAAAAATAAAAAACGGAACTACATCCAGCAATCCTATTACTGGATCTAGATCCTAAGGAAATGAAATCACTATCTGGAAGAGACACCTACATCCCCATATTCATTACAGCATTATTTACAATAGCCAAGACATGGGAACAACCTAAATGTCCACTGATGGATGAATGAATAAGGAAAATGTGACATATATATATATATATATATATATATATATATATATATATATATGACATTCAGCCATAAAAAAGAAGGAAATCCTGCCATTTTCAATAACATGAATGGACCTTGAGGGCGTTTTGCTAAGTGAAATAAGTCAGAGAAAGACATGTATTATATTATCTCACTTATATGTGGAATCTAAAAACAAAATGACATCAGGAGAGACTGGCATAGGAAGCGGAAATGGGAAAGCACAGAGAGCAAATGGAAGTAATAAATTTGAATGCTTTGAAAGTTTGTCTCTAAGAGCCCCAGCAAAGTGGTTTCCCGCATGGAGCCTCTAGTTTGGGCACAGAATCTTTAGGCTGTGAGACAATCCCCTTAATAGCTATAGCTTATTACATTTATTTATTTAAACCACTGTCCACTGAGAGGAACAATTCTGAGCTTGCCTGGAAGCATTTCAACTTAAAGACCCTCGAATCTGCCATGTCGTTAGGGGACCAGCATGGCAGCCATTAGATTAATTTAATAGACTTTTATATAGCACTGATCAACATCCACGTAGCAGCGCTACCATACAGAAATGCCAGCGGGGGAGGTACAGAGCGTGTAACTAGTGAGACTGAGATCAGTGGGAAACATCCTGGATTGAAGGCTCCTGATCTGTGTGAAATAATAATAGCTTCCCCCAGGGTCCCAATGGCATGGCAGATGAGAGGGTCTTTAAAGTTTAACTGCGCCCACCAGAGAAGCTAGGCGGTTTCATGCCCAGGGTGAACAATCCGAACAATCTGAGCCCTCTGAGGCAGGCTCATGGGTTGCTGATGAATGTTTCTCTATGAGTGGCGTGTGTGATACGTTTGTTTAGTCAATCCCTTTTTCTGTCCTGAGGCCTGGGGATGCTCTGTGATGTTTCCTGACTTCCACGAGGAGGTAGGGGAGGGTCAGTGGCCCTTGGAGTGGAGCAGCAGGAACCGAGATTGATGAGACAAGTGTGTGGGGGCAAGTCCAGGGGTCCAGAGATGTCTGGGGGAGTCAATAGTGAGCAAAAGGAGAAGAAAGGCAGGAGGAGTCAGCAAAGGGTGAGTGAGGCTAACTTAGGACGGGATGACCCCCAGTGGGATTTAGAGGCGAAAATGGGACACTTTGTGAGTTGAGATCAGTTGGAGGGGCCCGTCAGAGGTTTAGGACCTGTCTGGTAAGAAGTTGAGAATGAAAAATAGTTCAGGCCTGGACTGCAAAACAGAAAAGATCTATTCCTTCGGCAGCCACAGAATCATTGGTTCTTGAAGATCTCTCAGAGATCCTCTGGTTAAACCTGAGGTCCTTGGAGGTGACATATCCCAGAACTACCAGGGGCAGGAATCCTAGGTCTAGGCTCCAGCTCTGATTGTTTCTATTCTGGGGGAGGAGGCTCTGGCTGTCCAAGTCAGCCCATGTTCGGAAGGTGGCGGACTTCAGGGTGACGTATCAGCAGGCCCCCGCGACTATATGCCCAAGCCAAATTCTCAAACTGCCTTATTGGTGATAGGGTCTGATATTCTGATCTCCACGTGAGCATGGATGGGGAGAATGGGTGTTATATCTTGGGCTCCTGAAGACCCTATTATCTGTTGCATGGGCCCAGATCCATGAGCAGCTGACAAGGTTGAGCATTTGGAAAACAAAATAACAGCTGGAAAGTGAGGCTTCTGTAGTCTTGTTTTGGGTAGTTGTGAGCCCTGGGCCCAGGACGCGTGGGCAGGTGTGGTTTCTCTCTGGGTGGGGCATTGCTCCTATGGAAACTGTTTACAGGGAGTGGCTGGTTTTGTTCCAGCGTGGGTCCTAGTGAACACATGCTCTTCAGTGTGCTGAATGTTGCCACTCAACTTGAAACCTCACAGGCCCTGGTTTGTGGGCAAGGCTGTGCCAGAAATGAGATCATTTTAGGCATGAGCAGGCAGAGCAGTATTTGCTGCCTTGATTGTGTTTCTCAGTTGTGCCTGCAGGCAGAGACTTCAAACTGAAAAGAAAAAAAAAAAGAGAAAGAAAAGCTAAATTTCATGTATGCTCCTGGAGATGTTACCCACGATTATCTGGCTTGTCTATTGGCTCCAAACATGTGGTTTCATATTGACCCTGGGTTTGTTGATTATATAAGCTCTAACCATGGCTTTAGATGGCTTCAACCACACAAGGATGGTAGGTTTTGTTGATAAACAGACACCTCCCACTAAAAAAAGAAAAAATAAGCATCCTTATTATAAAGAGAATGTGTCATCTTCTTTAGATGAGGCAGAAAAACAATTAAATAACACTATAACACACTTGAAGTCCAAGAGATCAATTACAAGTACCCATGTCTGGAACTTTCTGTTTCTAGAAATCACATTACTCTAAAAATCAAGGGGGAACTAGAGTAGCATGAAAAATATGTTTATTCTTACTTCCAGGACAGAAACACAGGAAGAATAAAGGTGAAATATAGGAGAGAAGGCTGATAAAGCTAGAGGAAGAGAAAGTTTTCAATAAGAAAAAGATTGATATCTTTTTCACATATGAAAGGAAGAAAATCTAGAAGCCTCAGAGAGAGAAATGGGAAAAGGGGGTGCATGTAGGCGGAATGACTCTTCCCAGTCGAGTTAGGAAAGAGGGAGATGTAGTTTTCATAAGATCTGAAAACATGGATTGGGAGCAGTGAAATCTAACGGATGAAGAGAGGCAAGAGCAGTGACCAGAATGGCTTCCCCCAAAGAAGCTAAAATCCAGAAAAGCAGGGAGAAGCAGCCTCATGTCATCTATGGGGTGCCTGCAGCGGCTGCCACATTCTAATATACCAGTAATGCAATTTCTTATACAGAAACAAAAATAGGCTCAGAGAGAAAGTTACTTGCCCCAAGTCACACAGTATGGTTCCAGGTCAGGATTTGAACCCAGGCAGTCTGGCTCAAAAACCAAACACTGTGCTTTTGTGCTTTAAGGAAAGGAGAAAAATTAAGTTGAGCCTTGTGGGAGAGGCTAGAAGTCAGGTTCAGGGTGCCGGCATGCTCAGCTTCTGGTGAGCCGAGCCCTCTCCCACTGGCTTGTAGGCGAAAAGAAAAAATGAGCTCTGGTGTCCCTTCGTCTTCTTAGAAGGACACTAATCCCATCATGGGACCTGCCCTCCCATCCTCAGCAAGTCTAATTGTCTCCCAAAGGCCCATCTCCTCAGACCATCACAGTGGGGGTTAGAGCATCATTACGTAAATTTGGGGGGACACAATTCAGTCAATAGAAAAAACCCAGTGCTGAGGAATCCTCTGTAGATACTGGGTCCAAAAAAGCTTTTGTTCCACAGAGTAGTCACCTTGTCACAGGGCAGGGCAGAAACAGCATACAGTGTGGGCATGGCGTATGTGACAAAGGGCATTTTCCCAGGACATGACTAAAATGTCCCACCTGCTCTAAGACTGAGTTGGCGGAGTGGTGTGAGCAGCGTGCCATTGCGTTGGGGGAGAGAATATACTTTCTACTCATTTTACAAGGGAGGAACAGTTATTTGGAGTGGGCACCTGGAGGCATATCTTTCTTCTTCCCAGATTCCAATCTTCTCAGTTTAGTCAAAATTAAAATAACCTAGCCTGAGGGAACATACATTTTGCAAGACAGCCTACCCAAGAAATGAATGTTCTCTTAATCAGTTTTGCTCAAAGGAAGAGTGGAGATTGGCACAAAAAGTGGACTCTGTAAGACAATTAGAAAACGAAGAATTTTTTTGACATGTATTTTGTGCAAAATTGTAAAGTGGGAATGGGAGCCATTCTGTTGTATTTTCCTGGAAACTCAAGAGTCTGGAGATGCCACTGTGACAGCTCTGACCTCCCATGGGCCAAAGGGTCTCTTCTTTAGGACTTTCTGGCCTTGGGACAAAGAAGTCGGGATAGTCCTTCTAGAGACTGAAGCCAGAGGATGAAAAAGTCAGGGTGGTTGGATGCCATGTCTGCTAGTCTACAAATAAATAAGAGTTGAATAGAGAAGCAGGGTTAGAGAAGGAAGGTCAGGATGAGCCAAACTGTGTCTCCTCAACATTCACATGTTTAAATCTTAATCCCCACTTCCTCAGAATGTGACTGTGTAGGCTGTGATGTCTTCTTCCTACACCCCCAGGTGCCCTGACACCCTGGAGACTTAGGACAGTGGCAAAAACAGTGGGGAAAGTGCTTACCTTACATAGAAATGAGGCTTATCATTAAAAGTTATGAGAGATCATAAAAAACCATTATGTTTCTTGTATGCTTAAGCATGTGAACAAGATTTATGCCCACTCCACCTGTGATGGACATTTCCCCATCAGAGCTGGCCTTGCTGTCTGTGCCTCTTTTTTTGCCCAGGTTGTCAATAAACCAGATACTGATCATTCCAGCAGTTATGTTTTCTAGAATATGTTCTTTATTACCCACTACTTGCTTTTTTTCCCTCCCCTATAGATTTTTCTGCTCAATACAGTCAAAATCGATATTGGTAAATGTTATATGAAAAAAAGCCTATTGCCTTTTTGAAAGGACTGGATAGTGAACCTGGGAAAATGATCGGCTTGGTCACTTTATCTTTTTATTTCTCTTCTTCTGCCTCTTCTAAGAAAATATAAAATATCTCTTATTTGGTACCTATCATAGAAGCAAAGGAAAAGTGATATATGGAAAAGGAATACGACTTCATAAGCAGAGAAGGAACGGTGTTCAGTGATGGAAAGCACGCAATAATTTTCTATAGTGAAAAGCAATTTCCTTCAAACCTGAGTCATAACTTTTTACCCTGATCACGTTGTCATTTCCACATTTCACCAGAAAAATAAACCCCAGTTTCCTGACCTTGCTTAAAAAGTTTGATTTGGGAAACCTGCCACTCAGCTCTCCATTGATTTGCAGGAGAAGGCTTCATCCCACAGCATATCAACAGCAGGAGGTGCCCGGGGCCCTGGTCTCAACCCCTTTTATGTCTGTCTAATTGGCTGCGTGATCTCAGAGGTAAAATAAACAGGGTCCCGGTTTTACTTAGCTCATCAGAAAACGCAAATTCAAAAAAAAAAAAATCAACTATACATTCTTCTTCAGCTATGCTTTTATCAAATACTGAGTGCCTGCTATGGGACTGGGGACGTAGTGAAGAGGAAGGAGGTCCCATCTGGGAAGACAGGCATAAATGTGACATCACAGCCCAGGGGAGTGCTAAGTCAGGAGGAGCAGCTGTTACATGACCGTACAGAAGAGAGATTTGAATTTGTCTGGGGTTCAGGGAAGCCTTCTGAAGAAGCACCCCTTACGCTGTGATCTGAAAGACAAGTAGGCGTTACCCAGGCAAGGGCATGAGGAGTGAACGTTCTAGACAGAAGGCCCAACATATATGGATCAGGCTGTGAGTTTGGAGGGAGCACAGTGCGTATGAAAGACTGAAAGATGGGGTACAGAGTGGTGTGATGAGACTGGAAAGGTGGCCAGGCAAGCTGTGATAAATACTTGGTCTTTATCCCAAAGCAATGAATGAGAAGCATGGTGCGTGTGTGTGTGTGTGTGTGTGCCCTCCGAAGCTACAGGATTTCCTCAATGTAATGATGAGTTTTTATTAAAAATATAGACAGATAGTTATGTCAATCAGCTGGAGAGTTGCACATCTAAATGTCCCTGGGTTATGGCATTTTTCTGGAAGTTTTGATTTTTGGGTGGGTACATTTTATATTTTCCAAATTTGAGGGGGTTATTTTTGTAAGAGCTCCCTAAAAATACAACTGAGGGCAGAGAGTGTCAGAGTCACATACACGTCACCTGGCATGCGGGGCCTTTCTCTTGGGAATGGAGTAAGATGGGTCAGTGTGCTGTGAAGGCTGGGGCTTCAAAGGAATATGAGGGAAGTGCTAAGGACTGAATTGTGTTCCCCAAGCTCATATGCTGAAGCCCTAACCTCCAGTGTGGGTATATTTGGAGCAACGAAGGAATTAAAGTTAAATGGGGTCACAAGGGTGGATCCCTAATCTGTTCGGATTCAAGTCCCTGTAGAGCAGCCACTGAAGTGCATGTTCTCACTCTGCCATGTGAGGACACAGAAAATAGATGGGCAGCTACACGCCAGGAAGCTGGAACTTCCTGCTCCAGAACCCTAAGAAATAGACGTCTGTTGTGTAAGCCGGACAATCTACGGTGTTCGTTATGGCAGCCCAAGCGGGCTGGGGCATGGAAGTCCAGGAAGGCTTCAGAGAGGAGAAATGGTGGTTGCACCTTTTCAATTTTATCACATTTCAAGTTACCTATGTTCCTTTTATAAGGGAAAATAATATGTTACTATCTAACACCTACCAAAGAAATTAATGGATCCCAATAAGAAGTAGTTAAAGCATGTAAGAGTGTCCAAATGTACACCCATGTGCATGTAATTCTTGGAGGGACAGAAACATTGGCCTCCAAATAAGATTTGAGCCAAGTTGTATCCATTGAGACTGAAACCAACAGGGATTTGGCAGTGTGCTCTCTCCTGAAGGGTCTTCACACCCAGAGTCTGGGAGGCAAAGAACTTCATTCTGTGGGGAGGGCAAGGTTACAGGGTAATACAGACATAGGAGGGAGATCTTGGCCAGGCAGGAGCAGTATCTCAGAGGGAGTGGCATTAAAATGAAATTCTGAGGAATGAGTAAGAGTTCACGAAGTGGATGAAGAGAGAGCGAGAGAGAGCAAATGTACTCATAAGCTCATGAGGGCAGGAACTGAGTCTTTTTGTTCACTGTGCCTAGTACCTAACTGATGCTCAAAAATAGTTCATGGAGTGGATGGGTAGAGGGACACAGAGGGCAGAGGAAATAGTATGTGCAAA
This sequence comes from Miniopterus schreibersii, assembly GCF_964146895.1. NCBI lineage: Eukaryota > Metazoa > Chordata > Mammalia > Chiroptera > Miniopteridae > Miniopterus > Miniopterus schreibersii. The sequence continues at coordinate 29,272,364 of NC_138101.1, forward strand.
GGCACTGGAGCCAGAAACAGCATGAGCTGTTTGAAAAATTCCAAGTTATTGGATATTGTTGGAGCCCAGGTGTCTGTGTGTGAGGGAGTGGGAGTGGGTGTGGGGTAGTGTGGAAGGGCAGGAGGGTGTCGGTGTAGAGGGGAGTGGAGCGCAGAGGAGATGTGGCTAGAGAGGTAAACAGCAGCTGGTCATGCAGGGCCTTGCACACTGCACTTGGAGGTCTGCACGTGTTCTGTGGGCCATGGCATCAGGTTTGGTTGCAGGTGGCAGAATCAGGATGGTAACCCAGGCCTCGGGAGCCTAGCCCGCATTTCCTCCATTTCCACCCCACACCTTTCCCTTTATCCATATTCACCTGTCACTTTGCAGGGAGGTGCCCGGCCCCAGAGGCCTGAGGGCAGGCCCAGGCATGGTGATATATCTGGCAGGTTTTCCAATGCCTGGTCCTCAGGCAGAGCTATAAAGGGCAAGCTGTCTGCTCTTTCTCTTTTCCTCTGTCACCCCTCCTCACTGCCTGACACCACGCAGCTGCTCTCTGAGGGGCACACACTGGTTTGGGGTTTGACGGGTAGGAAACTGGAGAAGCTCTGAGGGAGTGAGCCCTGAGAGGTACCTTCTTGTCCTGTAGGGAGGTTGTGTAGAGCAGTAGCTGGGAGGGGAGCTGCCATTCCTGTCTCTTTGGAGCCAGTGGTGGATATTGAAGAACAGCAGGGAAGCCTGGCTGAGAATGTTGGGGTATTACAAGAGGTCTGAGAGTTTCACAGAGCAACACAGAGGATGGGCTTTTGTGTGTTGGGTGGTGGGGACTGGGGTTGGGGGCAGGAGGCTGTTCTGAAGGAGGGCAATATCACCTAGACTTGCCAAGCTCACTGGCTATGTAGGGAAGTCTTACCCGTCTGCCTCTGTGCCACCTGCCCCCCCCCTCAATGTACCAGCCATCATCCATAATCAGCTTCTGCCTTATCCTCCCGCTCCCAGACTGGCAGAAACAGTAATAGGAGGCTTCCCACTATAAATGCCCCACACAGTGTGAAATCCCCAGCCCCACTGCTGGGCCAGAAGGTGCCCCCTGCAAACTAGACACCTCTTCTCTAGACACTCTACAGCCACCTGCTGTAAACAGCCTTCACCACCACACCTTCCTGTCCCTCAGCACTCCTCACATGCATCAGTCTTCTTGCACTGTAAGTCCCCTGTCCAAAAGAGACTCTCAGAATCCTGCGGATAGAGAGGTCTAAGATTAAAACATGGGCAGGTGCATGTTTAAAGTGAAATTTCAAGACTGCATGGGGAGAAATTGCACGTGAAGCAGAAAAAGCTCAAATGAAAGGTGCTGTTGCCATCTCTCCCCATCTCTGTCATGAGTCACCCATGTCTCCGAGCCTCAGGATGAGGCCCTAGATGCTTCAGTGGGATTTGCTCTGCTACAGATGGTTCCTGCTTCATACATATTTCATCTGTTTGAGTGTATGTGGTTTGGGGCGAATAAAAGCAAAGTGATTTTTGTGTCTCTAGCTCTGCCTTCAATATTTAGAGATTGTATTTCCACCAAAGCCTCCGAGATGTAACTAAATGCAGACAGTCCCTGCCAGTGTGCACTGGAGCTCTCTGCAGATGGGGGGCTCAAGGTTGTAGATCCCCATTAGCAAATTGGCATCTCATCTTCTCTTCTCCCCAATGGGCCCTTGTATGAAGCTGAAATGCCAAGTTATTTCCCTAGAGAAATGCTTCCCTCACATAGTACATTTCAATCAGACAGGTCACACGTCCCCAACTGTAACCAACTATCTCTCCACCCCACTCTGTGCACAGCAACTGACATCAGATGAGCTCATCACATGCACTAGTGCCGGGGCCATAAATCTTTCAAAAGATTAAATGAAGGCACGGAGTCAGGCACCAAAGTGAGGATTAGAAAATATGGTCAATGACAAAGACAAAGGCTGTTCAGATTCCCTGTAAGATTAAGAAACTATCAGAAATGGCCAGGAGTCCTGTAATCGGTCTGGCCTATCTCATCCAGATCTTCTGACGGTGCTTATCTGTCCCTGTTGGTCTCCCACGGAGATTAAAAAAGGGTAGTTGAATAGAAATAGTCATTTCAAATATCTTTATTTCCACATCTATCTCCTCTGAAGAAGTCAGATCTGATCATGCCCCCATACTGTGTAAAATCTGATGGTTCCTGGGCTTGCGGGAAAAAGCACACATTTCTTAGCATGCAAATCTCTCGCAAACTGTTCTCATCGTACTTTCCTGGTCTTGGGGGCCACTTACTTGCACTTGAATTATATTAGAGTACTGGGGACTCTCATGCATTTTGACACCACAGGTCTTTGCTTGTGCTGCTCGTCTGCTGGAATCCATTCCGCCAGGCATGTGCTTGGTCTCCTCCTGCTCTTCCTTCATGCCCAGCTCCCTCCAGGAGGAACTCCCCCTGCAGGGCAACCAGAACTTGCATATCTGCCTTACAAAAGTCTTTAGAAATTCATTTATTATATCATTATCAGGCGGTATTGCTACTATTTGCTCACACATCTGTGCGTTGGCTGGACTCAGCCAGTCTTAATATCTGAGCATATTCTTCTTTGAAGCCCTGGCACATAGCTGGGGTTCAATGAACATCTGAATGGAATGGAATGGGGTTCATTTTAAAGAAGAGATGAAATACCAAATCTGTATGTGACTGATAAGATCCAAGGATATGTTCTGACAGGGTTTAGAGTAGTTTACACAGAAGAGATTAACTATAGAACTCTTAGGGGCGCAAAACTACAATATTTTGCTTGAATATTTACTTTTATTTTTCATTCATTCAGCAATTGCTTATTTAAGGCCTGCTACAATGTTCTAGATACCTGGGATTCAACAGCAAGCAAAAACAGAAAAACATTTCTGGCTTCATGGAATTTGTACTTTAGAACTCAGAGCATAGTGGTTGGGGTGGACTCTGGATTCATTCCCTAGTCTCATCACTTACTAGCTGTGTGACCTTGGGAAAATTACTTAACCTTCCCCTGCCTGTTTTCTTTGTAAAATAAAGATAAATATAGTACCTACCACATAAGGTTCTTGCATTAAGATAATACATGTGAAGCACTTAGAGTAATGCCTGGCCTGTAGTATATATTCAACAAATGTTAGTTATAGTTCATTTTACAGCTGAGAAATAGAGGGACAGACTCTACATTGGGCTGGTGCTCTAATCTCTCACTTAAGCTACCCCCAAAACAAATTAGTCTGTAAACTGTGTGCATTCTGTCCCTGTCCTTATGTCTTCTACCTGGAACTCTGCCCTCCATACCATTACACCTTTTGTCTCACCCTGTTCCTTGATGAACACTTATTTGTCCTTAAGGTCTTAGCTTAGAATTGTTCTTTTTGGGAAGCACATGCATATAGAAATCAGAGCTATTGGAATGAAATGAAACTGAGGTTCACTGCAGATTGTTCATCTAGATAAACATGTTGACATTATCTACAGAGATGAATTACTCAGATGAGCTCTCTACCTTGCATCAATCTCACTGCTCAACTTTATGTTCTTCAGATATAGCCAGAGGGAAATCTGGGCAGTTTTAGCAGGAATGGAGTTTGTCTCTCTTGAGAACTCAGAACATGGTCCTGTCACTTACTACCTGTGTGTCCCTGAGCATGTTTCTCTCTATCTTAGTCTTATCACCTGCAGAATGGGAACTGGTTGCACAAATAACTGCCCCATTAAGTCACAGTGAGCATTAAATGGGATAATTATGCAAAGCCTTTAGTAAAGTGCCTGGAATGTAGTAAAATTTAATAAATGACAGCTATTCTTATTTAATTACAGTAGTTCCCCTTATCCACAGTTTCACTTTCCACTGTTTGTTATCTGTGGCTTCAGTTATCTGGGGCGAACCATGGTCTGAAAATATTAAAAGGAAAATTCCAGAAGTAAACAACTCATCAGTTTTAAATTGTGCACTATTCTGAGTAGTGTGATTAAATCTTCCTTCATCCCACTGCATCCCGCCTGGGACGTGAATCATCTCTCTGTCCAGCGTATCCATGCTGAACATGCTACCAACCCATTAGTTTCTTAGTAGCCGCCTCAATTATTAGATTGACTGTCGAGGTATCGAAGTGCTTGTGTTCAAGGAACCCTTATTTTATTTAATAATGGCCCCAAAGCCATTCGTATAACTATTATTACAGCATATTGTTTTAATTGTTCTATTTGTTATTACTGTTGTTAATCTCTTACTATGTCTAATTTATAAATTAAACTATGATAATAGGTATGTATGTATAGGAAGAAAACATAATGTATATAAGACTAGGTACTATCTGTAGTTTCAGGCATCCACTGGGGGTCTTGGATTGTATCCACTGTGGATAAAGGGGAAGTACTGCATTATTTTTTGCTGAATCCAGACTGTCTAATTGCTTGACTCCATGGTATGGTGTTTCAATGTCAACTCTGGAAAGGAGAGAGCATTGCAGCAAATGTTGTCCTTAATGTGAACTGCTTCCATAAGCATTGTCAAAGACTTTACAAAACAGTCAACTCTATCGCATTCTACCCAAAATTCTTTTCTCCTTTCTTTCAACAAATATTTCTTGAAGATATAGGTAGAGATCTGCAGGGTCTACTGCAATAATGATCTCTAAATCTCATTATTTGTACACACTGAAAGTTGGCAAAGGGGCTCTGCTTACTGAAATCACTCAGTGAACCTGGGGATGGAGCAGCCATCATCTGAAGTGTTGGAGCCCATGGCTGGAGGGAAAAAAAGAGCTGTAGATGGTTTCACACCAGCACATAAGTGCTTCAGCCTGGAAGTGGCATTCATCACTGTACCCACCATTTATGGAGCACATGGCTCACCTGTCCCGTCCATGCCTAAGGGAGTTGGCAGTAAAATTCCAGGAGTGGGGAGAATTCTGGTGCAATTCCAGGAAGGCCTGGAATTTGGCTATGTTGACAACCAGAGGTTACCAACTTCATATAAAGCACCGTGCTAGCCCCTGTAGCAGATAGAATAATACATAAGCTATGACCTTGGTCCTCAGGTGACCTACAGTCTGGTAGGAGATGTAAAGAATGGAAAAAGGCAGAATAAAACATACACTACTTCTGAGCTTCCAGGAGCATTCCACTGAGCCTAAAGGACAAGCAGAGTGATTAATTCCCTCAGCACTGCTTTGGACACTGAAGAAATTCATTACCAGGCGCCTGGCAGGGACTGTAAAGATGTTATTTGAGAGATGAGAACCAGGGTAGCAATATCTCATCATTTTTTTAAGTTCTAGTGAAGGCTGTCATCATCAACCCATCATTTATTTAAACATCTGTCTGTGTGATGGGTCAAGCAAGCAGCAGACATGGTCTTGCACTGGGGAGAGCTTGGGAACTAGGGAGCTACAGGCAGATCCAGCATGGCAGAGAGAGGGGTGAGACACACCTGGATACACTCACACTCAATAGGATCACACTCAATAGGATCCGCCTCACATATAATGCCTTTCAACCAGTTATTGGGACTACTTCAGTGCAAGAAGACAGGGAAGGCAATGTGGGAAACAGAGAAAGATGTGGAAGCCTGGTCCCTCCCTTCAAGGTGCTTGTATTGCATTTAGAGAGATAACAAAGAGATGTAGGGAAGATGTCAAAATTCAAATATAGTGTCAGTCCTCCGTGAGGGCTTCAAACCTATTATAGAGCATCTGAGGAGAGAAAGAAAGCTCCCGTGGTCAGAGAAGTCCAGGAACACAGATGGAGGTGGCAGTCTCCCTTCCCCATGAGCATGGGGGAGTTTTTGGTTGGCACAGAAAAGGGATGGCATGGGAAATGGCAGAGGTGGTCAGGAAGGAGAGTGAAAAGTCCAAGTAGAGTTTAGCTAGAGAAGGGGTTTTGTGTAGATGAGTGGTAGTCAGAAAGGAAGGGAGATGGGAAACATATTGTAGCTTCCAGGGTTGAATTAATCTACAGGGCCACGAGGGTTCTTTGAAAGGATGTGAATTAATATTTATGAAGAACCAACCATTTAAGGTTAAGGCCTGTGTTAGACACCTTACATATATTAGTATACAGTTGACCCTTAAAAAGCATGGGGGTTAGGGGCACTGACCTCCCCTTTCATTTGAAAATCTGCATATAACTTTTGACTCTCTAAAAACTTAAGTTGTCACTCGGTATCATGGGGGATTGCTTCCAGGACACCCTGTGGATACCAAGATCCATAGATGCTCAGTCCCTTTATAAAATGGTGTAGATCAATGCATACAGTAGGCCTTCCACATTCATGAACTCCCAATCATAGATCAAAAATAGTACAGGTATTGACTGAAAAAAAAAAATCACATATAAATAGACTGGGGCAATTCAACCCCATATTGTTCAAGGGCCAACTGTATTTTATCTTCATACCAACTTTCAGAGGTTAGCAAGTGTATAGATGAGGAACTGAGGCTCAGAGGTCATCTGGTAATAAGTGGCAGAGCTGAGGGTCACACCCAGGACTGTCTGGCACTAAACCTCATGCCTCTTCTATCACATTGACTCACTGTGGGTTAAGGATATGACAGTTACATGACACATGGAAAAAGTCAAGCAAACTGTGGCATAGACATGGATGAGGGAAGAGGGACTGGTGACAGGGATGTTGATAAGGAGGCATTTATAAAAGTCAAAATTTGGATAAGGGCCTAAATTGAGATAATGACAAGGACGTGGGTGTTACCATGAACTGTAGGGAAGTCACAAGAAATTGCCGAATTGGAAGGCAAGATGGTGGCTTTGATTGTAGACATACTGAGTTTGAAGAAGACCAATAACCAGGTTGTTAGTTGGTATAATGAGAACAGATTAATGAAGTGTTAGTGGTTAGAAGCACAGACACTGTGTGGCCTTAGGTGGCTACTTAAACTCCATAAACCTCAGTTTCCCCCTCTGACAGGACTGCTGTAAGGATTAGATGAGGGTGTGCATTCCATCCATTGAACATAGTGTCCAAGAAACATCCAGAGCACCTGAGCAGTGCTAGCTGACATCTGATTATAAAGAGGGGTCAGTCTTTTGTCCCAGGGTTGTCTTCTTTGGCTGGGAATGCCAGCAGTGAGATGTCTGGTGGGCCCTGGAAGGTCTGCCTACGATTTCCATCATGACAGTCTGCCGGATGCTCTTGGGTTTGCCCACTTGGACACTTCACCTGCCATTCCACAGACCCCCAACTCTGCGGGGGTTCTCCATGGTTCAGGAGGAGGCTGGCCTGCCCTGTGGTGTGGTGAGCATGGATCTCTGGGTTTCCTGAGAGAGGAAGACACGGTACCCAGCTCTCCCATCCTACCCACTGTGCTTATGGTGCTGGTGAGCCTCTTCTGTACCAGGTTGCACTATCTTCATGTGGAGTCATTGATGTTCTATAACAAGGGAGTGTTTGAGAGAAGAGACCCTCAAACCCCAACCACCACCACAAGGTCACGTAAACAATCCCTGTTCTTATCATGCATCAGTATTATCTGGTGCCAGAGAATTTCATAAACAAACTTGAATGTGCAATAAAAAAAAGTCCCTACACTAGGCAGGCAATCAATTTTCTACATCTTAAAAGCCCCAGTGAATTACATGCATAGTAACCAGGTTTGTCCTCATAAAAGTCATTCTGCCACCCTCAAACTCATCATAAAAAGATCTATATTAAAAATCAGCATCATGATGTCTGTAAAAGATTGGAATGAAAAAATATAATGTTGAGTCTGATTCTCACAGGGCCTAAGGCAACCCTAACTTGAGGCAGGGCTCCCATGAATGTCAGGGTAACCAGAGGGGCCCAGCCTGCTAGTTATTTAATAAAATTGAGTACCTAAAACTACATACACTGAATATAACCCCATGGAAACTGAAGAATCATCAGAAAAACGAAGCAGAAGTTTTTACTGTTATGTTAACACTTTCTTCACACACCATTCCAGCCCCAAAAGGGTCTTGCAGGATCTATGTCACCAGCCTCAATATTTGTTTTATCTATATCTGTCTCATTTCTTCAAAGTCAGACATTACTACCTACGATGTCTCCTGTCATCACAATCACCTGGCTTTCTTCCTTTCTCTGCTTGTCCCCTTCATTGGGCCAGTTTGGATTTTTGTCCCTGGCCTAAGGGAGGTCTTGTAAAGTGGTAAGTTGACAGTGAGTGAGTTGGTAACTTCCCTCACGGAGGTTACTACCTTGACCTCTGGACAGGCCCACCTTGAGAAGAGGGTCCTGGAGACCCATTGTGGGGCCCATCTGTCACTGGCAGCCAGAAGGCACGGCCTTGCCAATGTCATTTTCAAGATTGTGCCAATAATTGTGGTGGAAACAATGGCATGATGTGTTCCCTGTGAAAGCCTCGGCCTTATGGAATATGAAAGCTAGAATATACTAGATACTTGGTTAGTGGCAGGCGAAGAAATTGGGGCCTAGAAGGTCACAATGACCTGTCAAACATCAAAGCTCAACTTCTAAAAGTCTCAATTCTCTAATCTACAAAATAAGGGTGACAAATTAAGGATAAAATGAGGTTATTTGTAATGATAAATAGAAGGACTTCTCTTCCCTTTTGAGCACCATCTGTACCTGCCTTCTAGAGCAGTGGAGCCCACACACCTCTCCCAATCCCATCTCCTCCTCGGCTGGGTCATTCAGGGCTGCTCACTGCCTCCCCTGCACCTCCTTGCTGTCCTTCTCCATGAAGTGAACATGTCTGTGGGGTAGAGTTTGGGTTCAGACCCACTGCTCCGGAGCCAGTGAGCCTGGACTGAACCCACCTGCCCCCCCAGAGCCCCTGCATAACTGCGGCAGAGCGGGGCCAGCTGCTCTAGGGGACAACTCAGGGAGCACAGTGTCATGGCAGCACCCAGGGCACACTCTCAGAGCTCCACTGGCAAGGACGGCTCCTCCACGCTCCCCTCCCCACTGCTCCCTTTGGGGTACACTCTCCCCTAAACCAAGCCGGGGGAGCGGGCTTCGCCAGGCTAGGAACAAGGTTCTGAGTCGGGGAAGCCTGAGGGTTGGTGAGGCCCGGTGAGCATTTTATTCCTTCCATATTGAGGGCTGACTCAGGCAAAGGAGGCCTGCACCTCGGAGCCACTGGTAAGGTCACTTATGTGACCTTCGGTTTCCAGAGTGGCTCAAGTGTGCCACAGATCAGAGATCACACCAAATGCCCACGCCTCCTGGCTGACCCTCTGGCCTCCGGTTCATAAAGCCAGGGCCCCCCCTTCCTGATGGCAGGCAGGGCCCAAGCTGCTCCCTGAGGGCAGTGCCTCAGGAGCCTGGGACAGTGAGGAGACCCCTCTCCTAAGCTCCGTTTTTGCGATCAATACTTATGCCCACGGGCCGCCCATCCTCGCCCTTGCCCTGGCACAGGGAGCCGCCCCCCACCGTGTCCAGTGGCTGTGTCTCAGGCCCTCCTCCTGTCCTTAGGCCCTCATTCCTGTCCCAGTGGCCACGCCAGCTTGGGCTGTGGGCTGGAAGCCCCTCCTGTGGGAGCCTTTCTGTCCTGAGCTGGCTCGGTCCTCAGACAGGGACACGACGGGGGGAACTCTTTCGCCCTCCGACTCGCTCGCGGGGCCATGGGAAACTTCATAATGTTTGAATAAAATGCTGCGTCACAGTGAGTAAAAGCAGAACAAAATATTTGGATTTGAGTTTGCCTCAGAAAATGTATGACTCGGGGCTGCCAGATCCTTTTTCCTAACCTGACACTTTCCCAGAGGCCTGCTGAGTTATCAGGTTGGAGCTGGGCTTCCAGAACTAGGACTGGGGGTGGGGAGGGAGGGCTCACATTTTTGCTTTGTCCCTTTTACCCGCAGTTATTGTCACCCCAGCCAGACTAGGAAAAGGAGAGGAGCCCAGACAAGGGGGGAAAGTTCATGTGGGCCGTGAGGCAGGGGCGCAGTGTGTCTCGAGGCATCAGGTGGGACATCGTCTCTCCAGGGTGCACTTTCCCTTTTAACCTCCATCCACTGGGACTTCTGACCATTGCAACCTCCCGAGGCATGCTCGAAAGTTAAGGGAACAAGGGAAGGGGGGAGAAAAGAAAGTTTTCCACCCACCTTGACAGAACTGCAGTTCTGAGATCTGAGGAGGGCGTGCCAGGATATCCCTGTTAATTCAACTAATTCTGCCTGGAATCTACTTATTCCATAGTCACTTGCTCAGGTTATGCAGCTGCCAGCAAAAAATGAAGATAGAACAGAGCAGAAGCTGAACTGTTTCATCAGGATTCAGTGAGACCCTGACATGAGCAAGGCACTGGGGATAGGGGATAGGGGATAGGGGAGAGGGGATAGGGGATAGGGGAGAGGGGAGAGGGGAGAGGGGAGAGGGGAGAGGGGAGAGGGGAAGTCAGCCTGGCCAGAGAGCAGGGGCTTTGGAACAGCTTGTAGCTTGTAGCTGGGTGACTTGGGCAAGATACTTAATATCTTTGAGCATCAGTGTCCTCCTCCGTAACACAGAGTTAATAATCATAGCGCCCTTCTCACAGGATTGCTGTACGGATTTGAGTGTTTATAAAGTATTTAACAGCAATTAAATAAATACTTAATACCCAGTAACTGTTGCTGTGATTCTTTATTTCTGTGCTAGGAAAGAAAATGATGGCGGGGACCTTGTCCCTGCTCTGTAGAAGGCCCAGGGGTGGGGAAGCACTGTGATGTGTTTGGGGACGAGTGCCAGGGTGCCAAGTGAGTACTTGGGACGGGAGTGAGGGGAGGGAGGCGGCGTCGCACGAGGCTAACTTTGGATTTATCTGGGAAGCAATGAAAAGCCTCTGATGCTCTGAGCCACTTGGCGATTTAGAGATCGAAGTGGAAGAGGCAGGAGGTGGCTATGGGCCTGTTGTAAGGGGCAGGAAGACAAAAATAGCCTTTGTAGGAACTTGGCAGTGGAGAGGGAAAGTCAGGGGCAGACTCCAAGGCTTCTGGCTTCCACTAGAGTGTCAGCTCCATGGGGCAGAGGTCTTGGTTCGTACACTGATGTACCCCAAGTACCTAAAGCAGTGCCTGGCACAGAGTGGGTTCTCAGTAAGTGTTGATTGAGTGAGTGGATGGTGGTAATATTAACTAGGGAAGGAAATGCAGGGCGAATAGCAAATTTGAGGGTCAAAATAATGAGTTTTTCTGGATGTGTTGAATTTGAGTGGCCTATAGGACATTCCAGTGAAAAGGTCTCATGTGGAAAATTGAAATTTGGGCCTGATACTCAGAAAGCTGGGCTGGAGTAGAGTTTTGGAAATGTCGGTCTAGAGGAGATGGTTGAAATCGTGGAATGGTTGAGATCAACCTGGGAAAGTGTGTGGAACAAAGAAAGAGTCCAGAATGGAAATTGGCTGAAGACTCCCACTTGGGAGGGGAAGGAGGGATGCAGGAAGAGGAGCCAAGGGGTGGAGGAAAGGTAAAGACCAGATAAAAGAGTAGGAGATGCTAAAGGGTGTTGTGTTACAGGCTCTGAGAAGGCGCTTCGAGAAAGGAAGAGTAGTGCCGGTTGTTACAAAGTTTGAGTAGAAAGAGGATCACGAAGGGCCACTTGATCTGCCAGTGGGGACGTCATCAGGGAGCCAAGGAGCGGAAGGGATGGGAGCTGGATGACGGCCCCCAGCCCCTTCTTTGGTGACTATTTTCCACTTCCTTTTTCTAAATAATAGCAAACGATCCCAAATAATTGTAATTAAATGCAAAACCAAATAGGCACATTCATGCAGACCTTGTGGGTGATCGATGCCTCCTCTTCCAATTTATAATGTCCTTGCTCAGTAATAATGTCACCAATTTAAAACTCAGATTAAAAAATAGAAATGGTCAAGTCGTAATAATGTTGTTCGCTTTCTCACTTTGCTTCCATGTGAGGTTTTAGGTCATTCCTGTAGCCATTAAGGATGCTCTTTCCCGGCCGGGCATGGCTCAGCGGTTGAGCGTCGACCTAGGGTCCAGGCCATCGGGGTTCGATTCCCGGTCAGGGCACATGCCCGGGTTGCGGGCTAGGCAGCCGATCAATGACTCTCTCATCATTGATGTTTCTGTCTCTCTCTCCCCCTCATTTCCTCTCTCTGAAATCAATAAAGATATGTTTAAAAAAGAAAAAAGGTTGCTCTTGACCACATGATTTGGGAAACAAGTTGTCACCTCAGAAAACTTTAAATTGGGCTCAGTCCTGCCTCCATGTCTATGAAAACTTCCTGTTTCTTAAATGTAACTTTCTAAACTTTAGATACGCAAACTTAGAGTGGAACTCCAAAAGGCAATGATTTCTTTTTACAGCCATGATTAGATGTGTCTAAATCATTTGGTCAGCTCAGACAGTTGTATGAAAACCTTTTTAAAGAATGATGGAAGCCAGAACATGCTATCTAAAGTATACATCCTCTCCCGTTGTTTTGGAAAGCCATTGGCACGCACTTCATGCGAGACTCATTCTCAGGATGGTTACATGTGGCTCATCAAGTGCCGCTACGCGTTTTTCTGTAAGCCTGGCCTTCCACAGCTCAGCTGCCCCAGGAAGGTTGCCCAGAGTCGCAGGCCTGCATAGCATTTGATTTATATAGCACGGTTTTCCTGTTCGTATAAATATTTTAAGTTAGAAAAAAGCCTTTTGTTATTTTTCTCCCTGCCTAGGAAATACCTCCATGAACTCTTCCCATAACAAAGCCGCTCTCTGATTTGAGTAACTCTGCCCCAGGTGACAAAGAAAGAGCTTCTTGGCACTGCTGGCTTTCCGAAATTATTTTAAAAACGGTGAGAGAATAGGCAGAGCCGCACCACTCTTAGGCAAATAGAGAAGTTGCTCATTTCCCATAAACTGTCATCCTTCCTCCTGGCCGTCCCGGATGTGGGAGAAAATGAACCAGGGCATTAATGAGAGGCGAGCACACTCATCACGCCGGTAACCCCAGAGAGCCCGGCGCTTCTGAAGTGTTTTCATTTCCTTTCCCTTGTGGTCTGGTGCGACCTGTAATTTGGATTTTTATCCAAGAATTGCTTCTTCTAGGAAGACTCATGTGATGAATTCCAGCCTGTAAGGTCTCTTCCTTCCAGTAATGTGGTTGTGTGTGTGTGTGTGTGTGACTTGCCTTTTTTCCCTTTGGCCTTCTGGATTATTTTCTATTTGCTTATTCAGATATTTGCCTTCTCCACGCCCCTCATTGATCTACAAAATCCCCCAGAACAAGGATTATATCTTCTTGCCCTTTCGCTTTCCATTTCAAAGCATCGAGCCAGAGACTAGGCATCAAAGAAGTGTTGAATCAGCACTCATGGGTGAACTGGAGCTAGGACAGAAAACCTAGATGCCAGGATCTAGGGTCGCGCCCCTTCCTCCTGTCTAATACATTTTGCTCTGAGATTGTTGTCCTAGGCCTCAATGGGGATCCACTAACCCTCTGAAACTGTGATGAAAGGTTAGTGAAATTGTGCTTGTGTGTGTGTGTGTGTGAATGTGCACTTCTCTGGGGACAAAATCTTTAGTTGTCACCTGATTCGGTGGAGTCCAAGGTCCTCAAAGGCTGGAGGAATGAGCCCCTCCATCCTCTTAGTGGTGGAAAATGGACAGGACAAGGACTGGGTGCTTATCTAGAACCAGGCAAGGGTCTTCCAGACATGAGGGATTTTACCATTAAGAGCCTTAGGGATGGAGCTGGAGGCAGGGAAGAAGGGTTCTGAGTTGGCCAGAGATCAAAGGCCAATTTGGCTGGGAGACTCTGGGGTTTAGTACATGAATCTCCCTTCATGGTTATCAAACATAACCCGAACATCCAGTGTATTTGGCATTGGCCTTCCCACTCTCCCCACCCCAGAGCGCTTGCCTCTCTTGGCTTTTTCAGGCTGTATCTCGGTTATGAATCCTGATAACAATGATTTCCTTAACATATTCTGGACATTAACTGCTGACATGGAAGCAAGTCCTTAGGAAGAAGAAGAATTGGAAGAAGGGGGGGAGAGAGATATAGGACCATAAAGACAGAATTATGAAGCTGGCCCCCAAATATATAACAGATTCTGACAACTGCATGCTGAGCTTCCTCTATCATTTAAAGGGAAAATAGTTTACTAATCTGGAAACAGAAAGAAGAGTGATTTTTAAGTGCATGTTTCAGATAAATTATCTTAGTTCATTAGCACCAGTATTTCTAATGAACACTTAGGGCTCGTATGTGAGTCACTTGTCTGCTGACTTCATTAGGAAATGGATTGAGTGTGCAGTTTGAGTGGGATTACAGGGAGGGAAGTTGAGAGATCTGTGATTTAGAAGGTGGGCAGCTCTTCTCCGGTGGGGCTGAGTGTCCTCTAGCTGCACAAAAATAGGGCTTCACGAGCTCAGCTGCAGAGGCAGCTTCTGGTTAAGAGATGCAGAGCTGGGTCCTTCACTGAGTGGCTGGCTCATAGGAAATGTACACTGGTGGTTCATTCAATTGCCATGGCAACCACTCGAATGCAGAGAAGTACATTTGTTCATTTTTACAATTATTCTATTATTTATACTGAGGTATCTTTGAGAGGATGATACATTTCTGGGGAGGGCCCAGAGAAAGCTATGCCTGAGACAAAAAAGGCAATTAACCACAGGTGCCCGAAATTGGAAATACATGTTTTCTAATCACTAGGGGCACTATCTCTTCCTACCTAGCCTTGAGGGAAATCTTCAATGCCTGTTGGGATTTTCTACTACTCACAAACTAGGGAAATTGGCAGGTCTCACTTATCAAACCCAGTTCTCAGCAATCTACAGACGTTTCTTCTTCTTTGGCAGATTTTTTCTTTTTTGATTCAGGGTTTTCTCACGGTGCATGGTTCATTATATTTAATAACCTAGAATATGTCACAACATGCAAAAGTAAGGTGGCTTTTTAAAAACTCACCTGAAAAAACACTTCTTGTTTGACTCTGAAATCATAATGCAATGGATTTAAAATGTAATGGATTTTGTTTTTTACAAATCTAGCAAACTAAATGAATAAATAAACAAGCAGACACATAAGCAAGCAAATAAATCCCTAAGCCCTTTAATATTTAGTGTAGATAATTTCATATGTTTCTATTTTTTGCTGGTTAAATTCCAGGGATTTAGAGTAAAAGATGTAAGAATGAGGACAATTCCTGGGGAGAAATAGAGTAAGAGAAGGTTCCAATCGAGTGAGCAGAGATATATGCTGAAATATTTCTTTAAGACCATTGATTATTACATATTGTATGTAATATATATAACTGCATACAATAATTTAATGCATATATAAAATGTATGACATTGCAGAGGAACTAACTTAAAAATCCCAAAGTGGGAAATTGGTTTATTATGATTTGCACAAACCATGGGACACCTGCAGCCATTAAATAGGGTAGTTATGATGATGTGGGTAGAACTTGTTGATGTGAACTAATGCCTGTGATATATATATTTTCAAAGTAAGAAAGGAAGAAAAAAGAGCAGTTTAGAGACAATATGTATTTTATAATCAAATTTTGCTTTAAAAATCTTCTATTTCTTTATATATCTACATGTCTACATATCTATAGAGAAAAAATTAGAAGCTGAGTTGCTGAAGGTTTAATAGTCATCTCTGGTAATGGGATTGTTTGCAATTTTTCTTGGTCCCCCCCCCCCCAGACTGTGAGCAAAATAGTGATGTTCTGTAGCGTTGTATTCTATGATTTATTATTCACCCATCATGTATCAGGCATGGTTTTATGTGCAAGGGATAAAATGGCGAATGAGAGGCTTGGTTCCTGTTCTCATGGAGCTTGTGTTTTATGAGTGGGTATCAGTCAGGGTTCTTTAGTTGCAAAGAACAGAAAGCATTTTGCCTAGTTTAAGTGGAAGTGTGATTTTTAAAAGGATATTGGTCACTGCACGAATTGTTAGACGATCTGGAGAAACAGATTCAAGCCTGAACTGTCATGAGCAAATGCCCGAAACTGTATCAAAGGACTGATCTGACACGGTGGCTCCCTTTGCTGTTGGCACTGCAAACGGAAGGAAAGGAACTTGACTCCACTGTGCTGCTGCTCCTCCAGCACCACTGCTACTTTTGCATCAGGAACTGGTCTTGTCTTTGTAACTCCTGCTCCTCTGGAAAGCTGGACACGTAGGCTGCCACCTGCCCCAGCAAAGACGGAAGCTCCAGGCATCAGTGGAATCTGGTGTGTAGACCGTCAGACGATTGCCAGAGCCTGGGTCATGTGTTTGCATCCCAGCTGCCAAGAAAGCTGGGAATTTGGGTTCTGAGTTTTGGATTTTGAATTTATATGAATGACAATGGTAAAAATCTGCACATTGATGAGGCTGAGTTAATAATGTGGGAATTCCCTCGTTAGAGAAAGACTCTTCAAATGATAGTAGCAGCTAGGAATTTGACAAAGGTGAAGGTAGGTCATTTATAGTAATCAGAACTTTTGAAATCACATGTAATGGAAACCCAGTTCAAACTAGGTTAAGGAAAAGAGGAGATTAATTGACTCACAAAACAAAAAAGTCCAGGTTCATAATGGCTTCTGTTGTGGTTGGGGGAGAGACTCGAACGATGTCATCAAGTATCAATCTTTTTCTTGTCAGATTCTCTTATTTGGAGAGCATGATGGCCCCTAGGACTCACACATACCACCTTAAAATCATTAGCAGAAACACAACATTTCCCCAGGCATGAAGGACTTTGGGACAGTTTGGATCACATGCCCAATCTTGAATAAGTCATGTGCCAGGGACTGGGTTCATATGCCCACCCTGTGGGCTGGGGTTGTGTCAGCTCTACTTCCAAATATATAGAGTAGGTTCCCCACAGATAAAAGGTATGTTCCAGCTCCATAACTTACTAGTTGTATCATCTTGGGCAAGTCACTTAATTCTCTGAACCTCAGTTTTCTCATCTGAAAAATAGGAATAGTAAGATTGTCTACATCATAGGGTTGACATAAGGTTTAAGAAAATTCTTATTCAGAAAAAATGTCATTTTTGGTAAGTGTTTGCTATTATAACTATTCTGTTAGGGGAAAGGAGAAGAAATGAAAGGCAGGTGAAACCCCGCTCCACCTGAGATCAGGCAGTTGAAATGTGAATCCAAAATTTAAAAAGGGGTCTTGGCTAGAGTGCTGAGTGCAGGAGTTCTCTCAATTACAATGCTCAGTGAAGAGAGTGGAGCATATGATCTCTAAAGGGAGAAAGTGTGGAGGGGGAGGAAGATGAGCGGGGTAGAACATAGTTCCATAAGTGGGTGAAACTTAGAATGCTGATGTTTCCCATCATGCTCCATTCAACAGAAATGCCATCTCCCAGTGTTCAACATGCTCGTGTTTTTGTCACATTCCTACCTTGTGTCTAAGTTCTTTCTTGAGATTTTTCTGAACTCCATACATTTTGATAATTTTTAAAAGATAACAGATCACTTCACATTAAAATTAAGGATTTTTTCAGATAAAGCAAACTATAGATATAAAGTTAACATATGGGTAACAGGCCAAAAATAAATGCAATGTCTGAAAATGACAGGGATTAGTGTGCAGACTATGAGGAACTCCTGATATCGCAAAAAAGTAAAGGATGTGAATAGAAAACTAGGGTTATCTTTATCCCAGAGATACCCACAAAGAGATCCAAAATGAAACCTATATAAGAATATTCCTAGAAGTGAGATTATAAATGCACTGATTTGCAGGCAACCTAGATATTCAATAGTAGGGTTATAGATACTGTTGAGTACTATTAAACTAAAGCTATAGACTACATGTATAAATAGCAACATAAATAAATCCTAAAAACATAGTGCTGAGAAAAAGTAAGAAACAAAATGAATTTTAAGTCAGTACATCTTGGTAAATTAGAAATGAAAAATACATAAAATAACACTATAAATTTAGCAAGGATATAAGCACATTTAAAGACACAAATATATTAGAGTGGATGTCTTTGGGGGGAGAATGGAAGAGAGAAGAGAATTGAAAGGAAAAATAAATTTTAAAAGGATCTCCCTTTCCATTATTTCCTCAAAGAGAGTGTGTGTATATATGAGAATTTGTCAAATCTCAACTAAGGCTGAAGACTTAGGTGAAGTATTTTCTTTTTTTGCTACAAAAATAGTTTCATATGTGTGTGAAATCCAGAAATTCTCTCACATCTCATATCCAATTAATTAGTACATACCTTTGTCTCTTTAAGTTATATCCAGAATGTGCCTTCTTCTTTCTACCCCACTGCTACCATTTGTTCTAATTTGTTGTCTCTGTTCAGATCCTATCACTGTTCAACTGCAAACCTGCCAATGGTTTCCCATCTAACAGAATAAAACCCTTGTATACATAGGTCTACCAGGCTCTATATGACTGGCACTGTCTCCACCCCAGTGCACCTCTAAGACCTCAAATCCTTTCTCAGGGTCCTGGCCCCTGCCACTTCCTCTGTCTGGAACCCAAATCCTCGCTCAAGGCCATCACCAGAGAGGCTTTCCTGACCACCTTCTCTAAAATAGCAAATCCCCCTTTTTCCTTCCAGCTCTATCCCTGTTTTATTTTTCTTCATGGCATTTATCACCTCCCAATGGAGTATTTGCTGCCAGATGCCCCTACCCCACTAGGAAGTAAGTGCCTTAAGGATAGAGGTGTCTTTAGATGTCATCAATTTTCAGTGCACTCAGTGAGTACTAGTTGAGAAAATAAACCAATGAATGAATGAATGAAACAGGAGGAGACACTGAGACAGGGAGACAGAGAAAGAAAAGGGACTTGCTTTCCTTTGGAGCTACCATGCTTTCAGTAAGAATGATTCTTTTGGACTAATTCCTGCCCTTTTTCTTCCCCCTCTAGACTTCCTCCCTGGCTTTCTTTCCGGGGTGGGGATTGATGGAGGAGCAGCTGCAATACAGAGTAAAGACTTATTCTGACTCTGCTCAGGAAGGGCCACCTCCCTGTGACATGGGACACCTACAGACACTTCCTTATTTTTACCAACCCTGGGAAGAACTTGTCCATCTCAGGAAGCTAAGTACTTTTTCAGACAGGTGTAGACAGCTCCAAAAACAGATGTTAAAACATTTTTTTTTTCTTCTAATTTAGAAACATATCCATTGCAGAACATCTAGAAAACACAGGTAAGCAAAAAGTAGAAAGTACAATTTCCAGTAACTTCAATATCCTGAGATAACATCTGGTAATATTTTGATTTATCCCTTTGCAGTTTATTTCCTGTATAGTCACTCCTACATGTTCACACCCACCTTAAAAATGAGATATTAAAAAGGATACTTTATCAGAATAGCATTTTACCTTTGTGGTTTTTTTCTTAAGAAAAACAAACAAACATAAACCTAGTCTAATCATGAGAAAAACATCAATTCTTTTAAGGGGCATTCTACAAAATATCTGACCAGTAATCCTGGAAACTTTTTTTTTTTAAAATATATCTTTATTGATTTTAGAGAGAGTACAGGAGAGGGAGAGAGAGAGATAGAAACATCAATGATGAGAGAGTCACTGATCGAGCCCACAACCCGGGCATGTGCCCTGACCGGGAATCGAACCCCGATTGCCTGGATCCTAGGTTGACGCTCAACCGCTGAGCCACGCCAGGCTGGGCCTGAAAACTTTTAAGACTCAAAAAGAGAGAAAGTCTGAGAAACTGTTACATCAGGGAGGAGCCTAAGGAGACATAATGACTTAATGTTATGTGGGATCTGGAATGATATCCTTGAACAAAAAAGAGGCATTAGGGGACAACTGAGGAAAGCTGAATAAAACATGAATTAGTTAATAATTTATTAATATTAGCTCATTTACTGTGATAAATGTACCACACAAATGTAAGATATAAATAATAGTGTAAACTGTGTGTGTGTTGTTGGGGGTGCGGGTAGGGAGTATATGGGAATTCTCTAAACCAGTGATTTTTAACCTTTTTAATCTCATGGCACAAAATTATGCAGCACACCAAAAAATATGTTATATTTTTTGCCAATATGACAAAAAAAAGGCATAATTTTGATTCATTCACACTGGATGGCTATTGTTTTGTTGGCTGTTGTCATTTTTGACAACCGAAGTGAAAAGAGGTCAGTGCCCCTAACTAAATAGTCAGGTACTGCATGTTTTAAAAATTCTTGGGACACATGGGTTGAAAACCGCTGCTCCATGCTATCCTCACAATTTTTCTATAAATCTAAAACTTCTAAAATTTAAGTTGTATTTTAAAAGGGGCACTTGAAATGCTATACCTAAAATATATTAGTGCCCTACATAGGAAATAGAAAAGGATTGCTTCTGGAATCATCTCATGCTTAGCAGAATTTTATGTCACAATTCAGTATAGCCCCCTCCTTTGGCAGGTGATAGAGCTCATTGTTTCTGAGCTGTGTGACTTGGTCTCTATCAGAGATAGCCTGAGGATTTACTTGTTTTGCTATGTTTAGGTTTCAGCTTGGAGTTCAGGTGTTATTTTAAGGTCCTTGGCCTTTACAGGAAAGGGGAAGCATGGAAAACACATCAATTATTATAAAATTACATGTCCAACAAAAATAATTTACATGGAAGTGAGCAATTGGACAAGACTTGGAAGCCAGCAGTCCTGCTCAGAGAACTGTCTGCATTGAATTTCCTAGTTTTAAGAAAATCTTTGTACGAAGTCTGTGAAAAGAAGGTTAGTTTCCCTCTCATTTCCTCCTCTGAAAAGGGTGAAAAATTGGATCAATTTTGCAATCAATCCACCACAACATGTAATAAATAATGCATGTGTTTTTATTTTATATGTAAACATTTTAAATATATTTTATCTTATATATAAGATATTTTTATATAGAGATCTAACACATTATATCATCTAACATACAATGTGTATCTATATGCAAATATGTTCTATACACACATATGTTAGATCATATTATGTGTTAGATCTTTCGCTCTCTCTTTCTCTGTCTCTTTGAAGCATAAAACAAATACCTATAAAACAAACATCTCTGCACTCATCCCACAATTAAAGACAGAGAGTTTTTCAGTATCTTTGAATTCTCCTCTGTACTTCTCCTATCACATCACTCACCTTCTCTGGAGGTAACCACGGTCTTGAATTTTATATTTGTTATTCTCTTGTTTTCCTTACAGGATTACCAGACAAAAAGCAAAACAAAACATCTCTAAGCAATAGCTTTTTAGTTCTGCATATTTTTGAATTTACATAAATACATTTAGATTGAATGAATACTTCTGTGACCTTTTTTTCACTCTACAGTATGGGGATTTTTAGTATATGTTTATTTGCTGCTTATGTTTTCTCTTCCATAAAATATATTTTTATAATTTATATCTACTTTTCTATTGGGTCATTTATCATTTTCTTATTACATTTTAGTTGTTTTAAAATACTTACATTCTAGATACTAATCACTTATTGGTTATACTATTGAAAGCATTTTGTCCTAGTTTGTAGCTTATGGTTTAGCCTTTTTTACAGTCTTTTGAATAAAGAGCTCTTAATTTTAATTTAATTAAATCTATCAAAAATTTTGGTTGCAGTTTGAGATTTTTGTGTTTTGTTTGAAAAAGTCTTCCCTACTTCAAGGTCCTTAAGATATTCTCTATTATTTTCTTTCAAAAGTTTTAAATTATTTAGGTTCACATTTACATGCTTATTCAACTAGAGTCCTATGTAAGATGAGAAAAATAGTTCTATTTCATATTTTGAAAATATTTCTGTTGTCTTATGATTTTTCAATACTGCTATTGAGAATTCAAGTTTTAGTCTAACCGTTCCTTTTTATATAATACTTCTTTACTCTCCTAAAGAATCTTTTCTTTGTTATTGTAACCTGCAGTTTCACCATGATACATCTGGGTTTGGGTTTCTTTCCTTGTGGTTTGTTGGGCTTCTTGAATCTGAGCATTTGTATTTTTCGTCAATTCTGGAGAATTCTTGGTTAACATCTCTTTAATATTACATCTTCCCCATTTTTTTTTTTTTTATTATTTGCATCTGATATCTTCTTAGTTATAGTTTAGCCCTCTGCATCTACCTCCTAAGAATCTCAAACTGTCATATAGTCCATCATATAGTCTCTCTGTACTGCATTCTTGGCAATTGCTTCAAACCTATCTTCCATTTCACTAATTTTCTTGTCAACTGTATCTTATATATAATATATCCACTGAGTCTCTAATTTTATCATTTTCCTTTTAATTTTAGAAATTCTACTTGACTTTTTTTTACACTTGCCTGCTTATTAAAAATACTTTTTAATATGAAACTCTTCAAACATATCAAAGTACAAAGAATAGTAAAATAACCTTTGTATGCTTTATCTAACTTCAGATAATTCTGAAGCAAACCCCAGACATCATATCTGTAATAGTTCAATATGGATCTCTAACAGACAATGATTCTCTTTGAAAAACAAGCAACAATACTATTTTTTTTTTTTTTTTTTACCATCTTAAAGACCTATTGTAATCACTTATTATCAGATATTCCTAGACTTAAAAAAATGTTTCTGGTTCCTTGGTCATACTTTTAATATCCCCTTTAATTTTTTTGAACATATTAAATATGCCTAATTAAAATTTAATTGAATTTTTCTGGTAGTCCTGTGGGTCTCGTATTATTATTTCTGCTGGCTGTTGCACATGGCAATTTGTTTCCTCCTGTGTCTGTGATTTTTTTTCCCTATGAGCTTATGGTCACTGAAAATTTTCTATGGCAGTCCTTTGAGAGTTGGATTAAGGTTCATTTCCCCACAGATTTGTGATTGCTTCTTCCAGGCACTTTGGGTCATTACAGATCTGTAATCATTAAATTCAGTCCTCAGATTGGGTGTTTCAGGACACCCAGGTAATGTGAATTTTGACAGTAAACCTATGTGATGGTACCCTTGTGGTCAATAATTCTCAGAGGAGACTTTCCTTCTTTACCCAGAGTCAAAGAGGACAGGGGCAAGAGTTCTTACTGTGTTTATTTTTCCAGTTTGCCTTCACTGAGGCTATTGAATTTTATAGGACTAGCTCTATGCCAGGGTCTCAACTTGCCTTCCCAGCTTGTATTAAACCCTAGGCATTGTCTCCTGTCCCCAACACATGCTTATATCCTGTTAAAACAACAACAACAAATTCTTCACAACCATGTATTGGCAGATAAGATTTAGCTTTAATGCCCAGTTACTGCTTTGAATTCATGTCTTTTTACTGTTTTCATCCTATGAGTATTGCTTTTATTTTCTTAAACTCAGCTAAGCATTTTAAATATTATAATATTTCACTCAGCATTTTAAGGTGTTCTATACTGGGATTCCTCAGAATATTCACTGTACCACCACACATTTCCAGAGAAAGTCATCCAAATTATGCTTTAAACCCCACCTAATAGCCTGCCAGAAATTAACCTCTTTCAAACTGTTTCCCAGTGGTCTTCCTGAGACCTTCCCTTTTGGGGGGGGGGGGACTGTCTGAGGATTCCTGGGTTCAGATCCTTTACCCTCTACACTTTTTTCTTCTGGCTTCTTTAGCTGACCATCAAACCTTTACTGCTGATGACCTTCAGATATACTCCTTCTGCTTAGTGAAGCTGTCCTTCAGTGGTGCCCACCACTGTCACTACTAATTTTGGTCTTGGCCTTAAACACTGTTCTTTCCTTTCTTAATTTATCCCAAACATTGGGTTGGTCCTTATTGTCAATTCTCTAAAGCACAGAAAGTATGACAGTATTAAACCCTAGGCATTGCTAAATCTGCTTACAAGCACTGCCTAGTGTAAGACCCATCCTCAGAGCTCCTGTTTCACATACTTCTCCGCATCTGGGCTTGTTCTTGCTCTTGTCCTTCGATGTCACCATGAGAACATGTCCAGGCTGTTTTCTGTTGGAGGATGAGAATCACATGGAGAATAGTGAAATTGCCCCAGTCTCCCAGCCAAGGCCATCCTAGACCTGGTGACAGCCAGCCAACCACCTCACCTGTGAGTGAGCTCAGAGAAGACCAGAACTGCCCAGCTGAGTCCAACCCAAATTGGCCAACCTGCCTACTCATGAGTTAAATTAATGTTTGTTTTTATATGCAATGGGGGTTTTGTAGTTGCTTGTTATGGAAAATTATTGTGGCAAGAGGTAATTAATACACCCATTAGATCTTAGGCATTAATAATATTTATAATAATAATAATAATAATAATTGTTACAATAAAATATGCAACAATTTTTCAAAGACTACCTCATTTGGTGATCTCAAAAACACTTTTCATATTCATGTTTCACATTGCATTGGGTGTCACATAAATAATCTCTTAAGAAGGGGATTATTTAATTGATTTAATAGAAGGTGAAATGGCAAAGGAAGTATTCCTACCCAAGGTTAATCAACAATGTTCTGTTATAAAGACAGTTGGATTCTGCCACACAGAATCCTCTTTATCAGAACTACCTACAGGTTCCTGACCTCTCCCATTTTCCAAAATGAAAACCCCAGTTCCTCCTCATTCTTCTGGATCTACCTCAATTTTCATAAAAGGTCCTATGGGATGTCAGTTTGAATAATTAGAATTGATAGTTTGCTTGCAAGCAAAATAGAGGCCCTTTCCTTCGGAAACCACAGTGACATGAATATCCTCCAAGGGCATATTGTTCTCCAAATAATCTGATTTGTTTTTCCTAAATTTGCATTTTTATTTGATCATTAAAGATGAGTTTATCTTTGTAACAGGAAACCCGTGATTCTCTTGAGAGTCTAGCTCTTGAGAGTCTAGCTTGTGCCATTGGTTGCCATGACAAGATCCTGGGGCCATTTGCTTACTGAACATTCAGTTTCCAGAGCCTACTCGTTAGTTATTTAACAAAAACTTTCCTTAAGAATGAATACTCACCCCAGCCATCAGTGAGGGTTGGAGTTGAGGGAGCTTGAGGTACTTCTACAGAGCCCATACCAATAGGTTAAGAAAATATCAATTGTTAATATTAAAGAAGTATGTGTATGTATATTGAGGGAGAGAGAATGGAATACAGGGCAAAGTCTTTCACAGACACCCCTTGGCACCAGGAAACCTCCATCAATCAGACAGATGTGATAATTTTGAATGAGAAACAACCCCCAAATAACCTATATCTTTTTGATAATTGAAGTAAGCAGTGACTTTGCACACATCTCAAATATATTTAAGTGTCCTACAGTGATCCTGAAAGAGGGCAGATTTATTTGGGTACCTTCTATGTGCTGGGCAGTATTCTGGGTGCTAGAGAGCTGTGGACAAATAAGATCCAATCCTTGCCATCAAGGAGGGTCTATTCTGTAATTGCTTGATGTGTTCATCTCTGTGACCCCAGGAAAGGGTTCATATTTTAGCTCTTTGATGAGTCATTTTTAATACCACAATAGAGCTTTACCCACCCCTTATTAAATTCTCCCTCTGGTTCCTCGATAGCTTGGTTGCCATTTTTGTCTTCTTATATTTTTACTTTGAGTTGTTTGTGGGTTTGTATTTGGCACAGATAGATATTCAGTACAAAATATTTATTAAATGAATGTATAAACAATGTATTTTTTAAATGCTTCAAAATGAGTAGTTAGTTGGTTTAGCAGAATTCACAGGAGAGAAGTGCATGTTTATAAAACAAAGAATACAAGAATCTGATCTAATATGTAGTTTAAGAACATAAGTACTTTTTCAGCTAAGGATCTTAGGTTGACTTGAATCAAAATTTGACTTACACTTCCTCTAGTGCTTGGTTTGAAACTTAAATACTTGGTTTCAAAGTATTTTAGCTTTTAATGAAAATCCTTCGGATTCCATCAAAATAGTAGATTAAGTATGCTTCCTCCAATCCCCTGCCTCACAAAATAGGCTTGCAAACCTACTTTAATAAATGTTTTACATAAGCCCTTTCTTGAGGAATGGTTAATAGGTAAATTTAAGATAACCTATTTCAGTTAGAAAAACAAAACATTTCTAAATGCATTTAGAATAAGCTTTGTTTTATTAAGTGTATTTTTTCATTAACTTTGAAGTCATGTAAATTACAAGGAAATATAATTATTTTAAAAGAATAGTTTTGCCTTACTGGTGCCCTTAAGTGTTTTTTTCTCTCAGATGTTAGTTATCACATGTGTTTATGGGTTATGAATTTATTGATTTTATGAAATAAGACGAACACTTGTAAGAGAGCTCACTATTTGTTGATACATTATTACATTATCACCAATATTTGTAATCACTGAATGATACACATATGTCATTCACATTTTTGTTTAGGGCTAGATTCTTTTTACTCTAAGTGACTAGTCAATCTAAAAGGATTAATAAAGGATTTTAAAGATAATTTGTATCAATATCTCCTGAATACAGATATAATTTGTCATCATGTAATCTAAGACTGTCTTAGATTTGAGGAGACCAATGGGTTGGATGATCATATAGAATAACATAATTACAGTATTGTAGAGCTGGAAAGAGTGGGTTGTAATCCAAGTCCTTCATTTTACACAGATGATGACTGCTCATAAAAATTAAGTGATTTGTTCAATCTTCTAACCTTATATATAATGAAAGATAGCAGAAAGGACTCAGGCTTTAGAGGGAAACAGACCTGGACTTGAACCCTAGCTCCACTGCGTAGTAGCTGTGTGGGTCATTTGTAAAATGGGGGTAATGATACTGCTCTTGCGACATGGTCTTAAGAATTAGATGCAGGTACATACATGGCGTACAGTAGGTGCTCAGTGAATGGTAGTTATGGTTAATTTTCCTCCATCCATGTGAAGGGGGACAGTAATAATATAATGGTTTCCATTCCTGAGCCCTTTTTAGATGCCAGGCAAACACTTTATAAACTCTCCTTTTGAATCTTCACAACAATCCTATGACCCAGGTATTGATATCATCATTTTTTATGAGTAGGTAACTTAGGCTCAGTAAAGTTAAGTAACATGCCAAGACCACTTGGAAAATAAGATGCAGAGGCAGGGTTCAAAACCAGGTCTGTCTGGCTTTCCCCCACTGTCCCCCACTCTCTCCCCAAGTCTTTTGGAATCAGGTGGCTGATTCTACTCCACTGATGGTCTTTCTTTCCATGTCTGTTAGACTGAAAGAGACGCCATGGTTCACTAATAAAGATGATTAAAAAATCTCAGGACTAACACCTTAAAATGAATGTAAAAGGTAAAACTCTAAATTTCTGCAGTTTTACTTGAAACCCTCAGGAACCAAGGTGAAACTAGAAAACAGTGAGACAGATGTTTGACTTTTAGCTTAAACAGTGGAATTTTTAGTGCTCTGTGTTTGTTTTAGAATATACTTTACAGTGGTTGCTGTTGAAATGATGGGAAGATAGAAATCTCTTTTAGCATTTGGAAATGCTTTTTCTGGGGGTTCATTTTCATTGAGTGGCAGTGTTATGATTAGCTTCAGAAGATGAAGTTTTAAAGATATTTATGCTAACTTCTGATGTTAGCTGATTTCCCTTAGCTCTGCTGCAGTAAAATCCAGGTAAACACAATTTGGCCGTGCTTCCGGAGCAAGGTCAAAAGAATAAAACATACAAGGCCGTGTTCCTTTAAGTCTATCAAAGCATTTAGCTGGGATTACACTTACTATCTTGGGGTTTTCTTGCTTTATGAAGACTCTGATCTCCTTGGTTTAAGCTGTCTAGTGACTCTTTGTTACCTGGACTTGTCAGTGGAGATGGTGGTTAGAGAGGAGACTGAAGGCTCTTCCTTCTGTGCTGGGCTCCTGAAGGTTCTGGAGTGCTAAAATGTGGGAAATGGCCTTATAGCCAAAATGCTTATAGTCTGATTTTTAGAACAGAATGCCAACTTGTTACTTCACTAATTTGTCCTCTTGTCAACATTGCTATATCTGGAAAGACAAATTACAACCAGTTAATCCATAAACAAGTATATTAGGAATATTGAAAGGGTATCTACCATGCTACAGACACCATGGAGGTGTGATATACTGAAACGAGCAAGAGTTCCTGCAGAAGAAAGCTCAAGTCGTCATGATAATGCGGCGATGCTGCTGCTGCTGATGCTGCTGAGCAGGGCAATGGTGGTGGTGGTGGCGATGACTACCAGTTACTGAGCATCGTTCATGGATCAGGATCAAGGATCTGTTCATGAAACTCATACTCTTGCTAACATGCCTCACTTAATTGCAATTCCCACAGTACTCTAGCATGGGAGGTGCTCTGCAGGTAGGTCCCCGCAGCGATCCATTGTTAGAAAGTTACAGGGTGAGGGATACTAGAAACATGATATCAGAAATGTAAATTAAATCCCTTCCCTTCTCTAAAATCCATTTTCCTGGTGATAATCATACCTATGAGGTATCAAAGGGTAGTTCTAAGGATCAAGTAAGAGGCTTATGAAAACGACTGGGTGTATGGAAACTATTTCCTAATTAGTAGTCATTAATAATATGATTAGTATTGTTAGATAGAGTCTTGCCCTCTAAGAAGTCTCAGTGTCATGGAAGGAATTTATCAGAATATAGTCAACAGTAACAAATGCCGGAGAAAGGCCGAAAGCTGAGGAGAGTAAGGCTGAGGGGCATCGCTGCGTTACCACGGAGTTCTTGGAAAAGGGAGTGAGGCAGGTCAGGAAGGACAACTGAAAATTCATGCACCTCTTCTGTGTGCGTGCAGGCACTCGCCAGGGGCCTGCGGCGTGCTCCCTTCTTTATAGCTTCGTGTTGAGGCGGTGCCCACACTGATTTCCCAGCCTCATCTCCCTGCCCTCGGGTGGGTACGATTATGTCCTTGAGGCAGTCTCAGACCCATTGTTTGCTCCATCTGTTTCTCCTGGCATTGCCCTCCAGGGCTTCTCTTCTACCCAGGAGAAGCCGATTATGTTCCCAGGGAAGCTATCTTCAACCGCAGCTCAGTCTCGGGATTTGTGAGCGAGTAGAAGACACTAAAAAGTTATTGTCTACTGAAGGCTGCACAAGGGACTGAACTGATGAGAGCCATCTCCTCTTGTCACTTGCTCAAATGTAATTGTCATTGGCTTTGTTTTCTAGCTTAACAGCAGATAGTCAATAAAATGGTCCATTTTGCAGAAACAATTGTTCCAGCAAATTTCAGTATTTGCTTTGGCCTGGTCTGTGTTAGTTTGGGATAAATTTAAGTTAGTTAAACAAAATCTTACTTCTCCTGAATGTTTCGGCTTTCATCTTTTCCCCCTTGATTGTTCTAACTCTGAAGGAGAGCTGCACTGACCTCAGATGCCTTTCACAGAGACAGTGCAATGAAAAACATCTCAGAGCTGATTTTAACTAATTAATCAACGAATCAGTTATCATGTAGAGTTTAAAAAGTAGGTCATACATATTTATGGCAAAGTTTTCAAACAGAGCAAAAGGATACAGCAAGTTGGTGGCATGGTACAATCCAACGTGAGCACAAAACTTGAGGTTTTGTATTAAGAAAAAATGAATGTTTCCTACTTGATCAATGCTGTCAATTTGCAAACTATGAATATATTGAATTACTGACAAGGAGTGACAGCTGCCACTAAATATGATATCAGCAATAGCAAAAGCCCCACACATAGAAAAGGGGGGCAGAGAGGAAAGAGGGGGAGAGCATTCAAGGTGGGTGAAGCACAGCACCCTGGCTGATGTGGCTCCTTGAGATGTGCTTTATCATTTCTAAGTTACCACTGGCCTAGTTCATGTAAGAAATGATTAGGGAACTTTGTGGTGACATGTAACGTAGAAGTCAGACTCTCCTTCCATCTAATTGTTCAGAACAACCATCTCCTGTGATGGCCCCATTAGAATAATTCACAAGGGCAGCCAAAGTCCTCTGCTCTAGCTTTGCAAAATAGTTTTCAATACTTATTTAAAGGAAAGCAAAATTTACCTGGTCATCTTGAATTTCAAGAAATGGCTCATATTCCCTGGCCTTATCCTGACACAGTTACTTCTTCCCAGCATGAAACAAAGAACAAAAGAATCTGTTTATAATACTTACCCTTAGGTGGTTTCTTTCAAAAACCTATTCCTACTCAAAACAAAACAAAACAAAACAAAACAAAACAAAAACAAATAAGGGAAAACCCTGAAAGTCCAAGGAAAGTCTCAAGAGCATCTCTGCGCCTCCAGGCTGCCCTCAATTTTCTTTTAAACCTTATTTCCTTGGGTCGACTGGGTTTGGCCCAGAGTAGATATAAACCAGTTTCTTCTCATGGCTTTCATTTTTCACTCACCTGCACAAGATGGCCATCGGAAATTCAAGCAAGCACCTCTATAAAAGATACAATTTCTAAGTTACAATGATACCACTTCGCACGTGGATCCTAAATAAGAAATTCTACTTTCACCTCGCCGTACCCCTCATCCTTTATACATTCTCCAGGCTTTGAGGCTCTGCTCCAATGGAACGACAGACCTACTCATCCATCCTACTGAGAATGGATTTAACTCAGGCCAGCCCGAACCAAAATGTACCGGTTATTAACCTATTAATGAATAGCATAATTAATAATTTCTATTTCAATGACTATTCTACAATGGTAAGTAAGCAGCACAATATGTATTTGTCAGATCAGTTAGTTTCTCTAATTCTTCTTCACTCTCCTCTCCATAACCGAGTCTTTTTTTCCCTCTTGGGGGGAGAGAGTCATCAAGAACTTAGATGGATAATCATGCACTTATACATGACCTGTGGACACAGACAATAGTGTGGAGAAGACCTGGGGGGTGGAGGTGGATGCCTGGTGGAGAGGATCAATGGGGGGGAAAAGGGGAACATCTGTAATACTTTCAACAATTAAAAAAAAAATTCTAAATTTACTTAAATTATATACCTCTCAAGTTACAGCAAGTGACTTATCTTGGCAGAATCTGCCTCTACAGCACTATGTAATTTCTAGCATGTACATTTTATTTGAGAATTGATTCTAAGTTTTTTGAGGCCAGGGTTGGTGTCTTACATTATATCTGCAGCCCCTAAAGGCCTATGAATTTGGGACGACTGAGTCGGTAGATAGAGGAGTTAGATGGCCCAGGGATAGGTGGGTGGGTAGATGAGGGTGCTATAAAATAGGAGCTTGAGACATGGAATAAAAGGTTCCAAAATTTAAGATGGTCAAAGGAACGTGACCTGAAAGCTAATCGTAAAAGATTAAAGCAGCAGCTAAGAAAACATATGCAGATTCCTTAGAGAAGTGAAAACCATGATAAGCCATTAAAAGTTTCCAGTACTTT
Organism: Miniopterus schreibersii; assembly: GCF_964146895.1. Classification (NCBI taxonomy): domain Eukaryota; kingdom Metazoa; phylum Chordata; class Mammalia; order Chiroptera; family Miniopteridae; genus Miniopterus; species Miniopterus schreibersii. The sequence continues at coordinate 29,303,527 of NC_138101.1, forward strand.
CTTTTTAAGTTAGACGACTAAAACCATATATTGAGTCTTTTCAAAGTTTTCAGTTGTGAAAATTAGTCTACCTTCCAAATACGTTTGGAATATATGAGCTATCGTCTGCCTTCTCTGCTATTTATTGAGAAAGGTTAGGCTCAAAGTCATTAGAAAAGTAATTCTCTCTTGGTTTTTCAAGAAAAATCCCAGATGTGACCTGCACGTTGATAATAGAGAATTTAGTTGGCCAGCAAGAGCTGAATAGAATTTTGGTTGTATTTTTAAAGTAGAGTTGCTATAGATTTTCTTCTTTCAAGGACAAATTCAAATATCTTCTTTCTTCCTGTCTGTGAGTGTTATTCTGGTGGGAAACTCAATTTAGGTGGTAAAAAATCCAGTTGACATATATCTATCTCTATCTCTATCTATATCATCTTTATCTATGTCTGTATCTATATCTATATATTTAATCCTTACCTGAAGGTATGTTTTTTTATTGATTTTTAGAGAGAGGACAGGAGAGAGAGAGAAACACGCGTCAGTTGCCTCCCACATGTGTCCCAACCAGGGATCAAAACCACAACCTTTTGGTGTACGGGATGACACTCCAACCAACTAAGCCACATGGCCAGAGTGACAAATATTTTTTAAAAAATCCACCTGTGAGATCAAAGTATCGAACTCAACTGTGAAACTTCATAAATGGAAATGCAAGATAAATCCCTTAATCTCTCTCTCAATATCACTACCTGAGAGAGGCTGAGTGATTATGCATATTAGATGCTGTAAATTAAGTTACTTTGCTTAAAATGACCAATTCTGTAGTGGGGCTCAATCACTCGAACCCTGGCATTATTTAAAAACCAGCCACATGATTCAGTGGTTCAAACTGTCCATCATGTACCACACTGCATCTGTTAATGTTGCCTGAATGAGGCTTTGCCCTGAAGTAATGATAATAAATTTTAATTGGTTAATACAAATGACAGGCCTTATTTGTTAAAAGAATTTGTGACTGAGAGAAGGAAATTACTATGAAATATATGTTGTCACGTCAATTTGCATTTTGACCAAACACTGGGTTCTGCGTGGGAGCCGAGGACAATATTAATAGGTTCCCTGTAACTTGAATACAACTTGTGAAGCAAAAACTTTTGCCCAGGAGATAAACTTCTGAAATAACCACCAAAGTAAACATAAAATGACAATCACAGAACCAAGAGTGTGATGATATTTAAACAAACTTTTCTTCTGAAATATTTGATAGAACTCCAAGAAAATAACTGTATTTCAGAGGTTTTAGAAAAATACACATTTTAAGAAAAACTAGAAAGGGGATTTACAGACATGGAAATAGCTATGTTGGGCTAGAAGGATCACGAATGGATTTTGGTCTCTTTTATTTTCCCAGTTTTTTAAAATCCTTCCCTGAGGATATTTTTCTATTGTTTTTCAGAGACAGTAGAAAGGAGAGAGAGAGAAACACTGATGTGAGAGAGACACGTTGATTGGTTGCCTCCCACACACGGCCGGGTTGGGCCGGGGAACGAACTTGCAACCGGAGGGACGTGCCCTTGACTGGAATCTAACTGAGACCGTTCAGTCTGTGGGCCAACACTCAAACCACCGAGCCAAGCCTGCTAGAGCAATTGCCCCAATTTTATGAACTGTTATAATAAAAAGAAAATGGCTGAATTGTGCACTTAGGTCCAGGGTTTGATTGATCAAGTCAGAGTGCTCTGGGCATTTGTTTTTTCCCTGGAATGGTCTACTGTTTGCAGAAGCTATTTTGGTTTTTTTTATGAAGACCTGGAGGAAAAGAAGGATCGGTGTGTGTGTGTGTATGTGTGTGTGTGTGGTGTGTGTTCAGTTCTTTCTCATGACGCTGTCCTTTTTAGCTGTGTGAAAGAGGGAATTTTCTTTGTACACATTCGCGTGCTCTCCTTTGCTGCTTACTTTCCAGGACAACTTGCTGAAAAAGAATCTTTAGTCAATAAAAGATCCCCTGGGTTACAAGTAATTGTGTTTTCCTGTTCTATGTCATTTCTCTATATTTATAAAAACAATATTCTATTCTGCAGAAATATACATGATTGCTACAGCTTTCAGCAAACTTTCTAAAGCGTATTAGTAGGTTATGATAATTTTCAAGTCACTTGAGAAATGTTATAAAAATATAGCACTTTGCGTTTGTATAATCAGTCCTCTACAAATATTCATTCTAAGATAATAAAGTGTGGCCTTAAATTGAAAAATAAAATTGAGAGAGAAAAATAGTGGGTGAAGTAGGGAAATATGATTTTAAGTTCTGACTTTCCTACTCTTAGTCTCCCAACAGGTTTTAGACTCAGTTTCCCCATCTGTGCAGCTGCCAGAATGTTCCAATGCTGTCTGTTTCAGAAGACTCACGTAAAAATGCTCTATAAGATTGGCTGTCATCAATAGTTTTGTGTAGGGGCTTTGTGGGGGTTTTCTGTCTCTCTGCAAACACAAAGAAGACTTTTCAGCTCTTCCCTCCACGAGCAGGTCCTGTTCATCATAACTCACTCTAGCACATGTCCTAGCCCAGAAACCAAAAGGTGCTATCCTGTCTGGTCCTGGCACTCAATTGCGGGGCTGCACGCAATCAGAGACCCCGTAAGCTGCTGAGAGGATTATTTTCAGAGAATCATGATGCTCGTTGAAGCCAGAGGGACCATCTAAAGCCACTGTGTCAAGGCTCTAAGTCTTTCCAAATAAGAGCCCCTTCCTGGCAAGAGGCTGAATCACACTCTCGCAATAATATTCCATCTGCCAAGATGTCTCTGGAGGGCATTTCGTTTTTTGTCATCTGTGGAAACTAGGCAGCCTGCACGACACTTTCTAAATTCTTTTTTTCATCTGGCAGGATCCTAAAACAAGTCATAGCTAAGGGCAGGAAGTGCAGAAAATGAACCCCGGACTGACTTATGAAATACGTGAACTCGAAGTTGCCTTGACATCAAGATTCTTTTTGATTTGGAAACGTTTTCCCTTTAGCATTTCCGTGCGACTTTGCGGTGCTGGTTCACAGGAAAAGGTAAGGGCTTCAGGGTCCGGCTTCCTGCCCTGCAAGGATACAGCAGTGGAAGCGCGGGAGCTCTTGGTTCGCCCGTAGGACGGAGGGAAAATTCTAGCAGTCTCGGAAATATCAGGTGAAGAGACAGGCGGTGAGTGGCCAGAGGCCTGGCCCTGTGTGAGGAGAGAGGAGGCAGTGCCTGGGGGCTCTGCACACTGGGTGGGACACCTTCAGGGGGTGTGCAAACAGGAGCCAGAGATGAACTGGCTACGTTTAAAGATAAAACAAGGGGAAGCAAAACAGTGAATGAAGATTTGGTTGAGGGCCGAGACTGAGTTTTTCCAAGCTAGGGGCCAATATAAGATTCTTAATGACCCCATAGGGTTGTTGGGTTGTTGGAGGATCTAACACTCCAATTATTTTCTTCATAAAATGGGCAAAACAGATCCATTTCTGCTGACATGAAACATATGGGGGATAAGATATTAATCTCGCAATCATCCAGGTCCATAATAGTTACAAAATAGAAGAACCACGAATGAGAGAAAACTCCAGGAGCTAAAAGAACATACTCTGTCTTATGTACAACTGTTCTAGTTGTGGGTAAAAAGTTTCCTTAAGATAAAGGCCTCTGGGCTGAGACCACAGGCTCTCCTGAGGTATGTGTGGGGAATGAGAAGTTCTTAGGAGAGAGCCTCAGACGGTGGGTCTGTGACTAGGAGGTGACGGAGGGAAGTTCCATCATGGATTGTGGATTCCCAAGGCCTGGGCAGGAATGAGCGGAAGGGAAAGAAATCTTGGGAGGCTGGGTGAAGGCCCCATCTGCTCCCTGCCCTTCCCGGAGCGAGGGAGAAATGGAGCAATCCATTTTCTTTGTTTGCTGTGTTGTCCCAAAGTCAATCTGGGATTTTTTCAGCTCTTGACCCTTACCCAGCCTGACATTTTGTTGGGAAGAATTAGAGATGCTTCAAAGCAGCTGTGAATCCCCAGAGGCGTTTTAATGCTGAAGTCCTTGGGAACTTTGGAAATGAAAAGGAGTCAACCAAAAAGATTCCTCATAGGTGATGTTGAGGACCAGGGGTTCGGGATGGAATGGCTGCAGCCTCCTGCTGCCAGAACAGACAGCAAGCGACAGGGAGTGGTTTGGGGCTGAAAAGCCTGTAGCTTATAAAGATGAATCTCAGATGGCCCCAGTCACTTGGATGGAAGGCATTTCACGGTCCGGCAATCTGGCAGTTTTCTGCTTTATCTTACTTTCAAAGAAGGTAGCCACGTGGCACATGTAGCTAGTCCAAATTGCAAGATGCTCTAGGTATAAAATACACTCCGGACTTCAAAGACTTAGTATAAAAAAAGCATGTAAAATGTCTTCTTAATAATTTATTATTGCTTACTTGGTGAAATGATGTCCGGGATAAATTGGGTAAAATAAAATACATTATTAAAGTTAATTTCTCTCTTCCTTTGCCTTTTCTTGATGTGATTACTAGAAAGTTTAAAATTGCACATTCACATTTGTACCTCACCCTGTGCTTCTAATGAGAACATCAGCTCCTCCATTGCATCTCTTCTCTGGTGGATGGCAACTTAGCCACCACAGCAACATGGCCAGGGGATTCTGGGTGGAAAAGATGGGGATTCGGAGTGGAAAAGATACACCAGCTGCCTGTGTGCCTCTCAGCCTGCTGCGGCCCCCTCCCCTGAACCTGCGGTAGAGTGAAAGGCGTGCGCCCCTCTAGCCCGCAGGCCTCGCCCTGGGCTTCCTGGGAGCTCCTGGGAGCAGGTGGAGGGATTCTCGGCCCCCTCACTCCCCGAGCGCTTCATCTGCCTGGCAGCCCACACACTTGTGCATTGAGAATTGTTCCTGCCGGCTCTGCTTGTCCCAGATGTAGCTTTGGGAAAGGACCTACAGCAGTTCTCAGGGCGTCAGGGGAAAAGGCGGCATCGGGCCAGGAATTTCTTCCTTCCAAGTGCAGTGTTTACAAATGCAGCTGCGAAGCGCTCGCTCCCCCTCACGCAGAGCCACACACTTGCCGCCTCTGTTCTCCTTGAGCCTGGAAGAGGCCTCTCCCAGGGGAATGTGCATTTCAAGATGGAACTCTTCAAAGCCCCCAAAGTCTGCAGTATGGGGAAAAAATGCACTAATGAGGTGATTTCAGATCTGATGGCAGAGACAAAGGACAATTTTGTCCCCTACTTCCTCTCCTTGTCAAGTCAGCCCCAGGAAATGTCTCTAGTTAATCTTAAAATGACCTATTGGCAATGGGTTTAGAGCAGAATTCTAAAGACACAGGGGGATTTAGACTAAAAGAGAAGTGGATGAGATTTTGACAGGCAGCATTTATGAAGCCCTTCCATGGGCCTAGTCCTGTTATAAGCATTAATTCACTTAATCTTCATAACAGTCCTACAGGGTGAAGACAAGTATTACTTCCACTTTACAGAAGTGTAAATTGAAGCAAGGGGTGGTTGCATCAGTTGCTTAAAGTCATAAGCTAATAAACAGCAAAGACTTCTTATAGCCTCACTTCAGAGCCAGTGCACATAACCCCTACACTACACCATCTCCCAGGTGTGAAGGGAGTGCAGATGAAGTGAGCAAGTTTGGTTTCATCTGTTTGTTAAATCGGCAAATTTAATCTTCCCCGTATAAGTTCCAAAACTTTGTGAGTCTGCAGACATTTTTGCAGCCTCTGAAATATTCACAATCCTTCTTACACTCAATGTAAGAGCTCGGAGTGCCTTGGCTTCATGTTAATGGAGAGCAGATTGGGAAACAGATAACTTCCTATGCGTGATATTTTAAACTGCAGTCCTCTGAAATATAAGTTTCTTGAGGTAGGGTTTTTTAAACTTGTCACTGTGTCCTCAGTTCCTGGGATGGTGTCTGGCATGCAATTGGCATTCACTGAGTACAACTAGCCCTTCTCTCCAAGTCCTACTTGAGTAGAAATGAAGAAGTGTTCTTACCATTCCCTTTCCAAAGAACTAAGGGGACAGTTACTCAATAGAAGATAATATTCTTTATTATCTCTTATATAATCTTTTACATTCTTTTCAGCCCAGAAACTTTAATTACCAATGGGCAATGTTTCTCTAATTATTTGGACATAATTTTGATGTCACAGTCAAATCATTGGACTTATAAATTTTAACAAGAATAACTATAGGCAAGTAAGTAAATGAAATAATGCAAACATCCCTATTTAACAGGCCTTCTTGGATGAAAAAGAAATATTTTTGGTAACTGATAATTTCAGGGAACCCATTATATTCTATTCATTGTATTTATCCCTTCTCAAAAAGTATAAAACAAGTGTTTCTTTTTTATGAGTCAAAATTGCAACATGTATAAATAATTGGTTTTCGATGATGCATGCAAATAATATTAGAATTTGTTTTAAATGTGGAAGCAATTGTGGAATATAATTACAGAGTATTCAGTTCAATACCCTCTTGCTCATTAATATATATGGACTCTCTAATGGATGTTCATTGTGTCTTGGGAATCAAATCTGGCAGGTGAGACCCAAGGATCATTTTCCCTGGTTGTCAAATAGATAATAGTCTCAAAAGCAAATCAATAGCCATATCCAAATCAATCACAACATTTAGAATAGCAAGGCCCACTTAAAACCCCAATTTGATTAGTACTCAGAAAGAAATATTAATTATAGGGATATGAAATATGCTATATAAAGTTTACCTCTTCTCACTTGACCACTCCCCTTCCCCTTTTAGTAGGGAGAAAGCAAAAGGAGCATATTGGCTTTGGTGTGAGTGGTTGGGGATGGGAGAGAAAAGCTTTCTGTATTTATATAACTCATGTGCTTGTTTGTGTGGACCTATTCACAACCACTCCTGGCATCAGTGCAAAATCCATAGTAATTTCTCAGTTTTGCAAATTTTGCAAACTTCGGCTTACTCACATTTGTAATTCTAAATTGTAATTAAAATTCTGTGGCTTTTCCTCTCGCATTCCCTTTAGGGTAACCTGGAGAGAAGAGGGAACGAGCGAGTCCTTATAAACTCTGTTAGGCTAGCCAGGTTGGCTCCAAATGCCAGCTCTGCAAGGGAAAGTGCGTAGGCTCAAAAGCCCTGGGGCACCACCTGCCATGTTTGTTACGCTGTCTGTTGCCGTGACCGTCCTGTCCCCAACCCTAAGCTAATGTGATATGTAGGCTGAGCCTGAGTCTGAAGAGGAGCTAGTCAGGTGGAGCAGGACGGGGAGGCCGAAGGTGCTCCCGAGGGTGCGGACGACCTGTGCAGATGTTTCAGGGCCAGAGAGAGGTGGCGCACCCGGGGAGCCGAGGGCGGGCTGGAAACGCCCGCGCATTTTCTGACCGTGACCATGGGGCTGGAGCAGCAGGCCAGGGAGGGTCACGGAGAGCTGGGTGCCCCATACGCTGCTGTGTCCAAATCCTTCGCAACGCTTAGAGCAGCAGGGCGCACTCTAGACACAACCCCCGATTCGGTTAGTCCTGGGGAAGAAGCGCTGGTTACAGGGATCTAAAGTGCGCTATGGAAAGCTTACCCTTTTCCTTGAAGTCGCTATTCTAGTGGGCAGAGGAGGCCACCGGGGCACACTGGCCTTGGATTAAACTTCATTCGGAAGGCTAAGGCTGTTTGCCGAAATTTTCCAAAGATGAGAGCAGCATAATTCGATTTTAATTTTAGAAAAGACAAAAACCATTCTAAAGATGTGGGGGGGGGGGGGAGGGAGGGAGGGAGAGGGAGAGTGAGAGAGGGAGAGAGAGGGAGGGAGAGACCTTTAAGGTGTAGAATTAAGCCTTTAATGACTGGATGTGGGAGGGTGAGTTTAAGATGCCACCCAAGTTTCCAGGTCAAGTAACTTGAAGGGTGGTGGTGCCATTGATCGAAATAGGTATTATTAAGTATTATAGTTAAGGAATAAATGCGGGCGCGGGGGTGAAGGCTTGAAAAATAAGGTATGTAGCTTTGCCGAGATTTTCCTGTAGCACGCAGCCCTCTGATGTGCACGCCTGAGAGGAAAAAGCGACGACATCATCAGAAACCACAAAGGGATGTTCGCTTCCATCCCCCAGGGATTCTGATTTAATTGAGTAGAACTGGGCTCGGCGTTGTTTTTGTTTGCTTTTGTTTTTTGTGTGAAATGTGCCCTCTTAGAGTTTTCAGTGTCGGGCGCAGTGTCCCTGTCTATACTTCGTGCAGCGGGTCCCTGGAGCTCTTTCATCTTCCGTGACTGAAACTGTCCCCCCTGAGCTCCCCATTTCTCTCCCTTGTAATCCCTGGGAACCACCGCTCTACTCTCACTTCTGTAAATTGGACATATTCCCACCGCTTCCCAGCCTTTGGGCTAAGATCGCGTATAAGCCTGAGTTCTTTAGACACCTCAGGTAAGTGGGATAGGGCAGGGTTTGTCCTGTGTCCACTTAGCATAATGTCCTCAAGTGTCCTCTGTGTTGTAGCCTAAGGCAAGGTCTCCTTTTCTAAGGCTGAACAATATTCCACGGTAGGTATCTACCACATTTTCGGTATCCGTTCATTCACTAATGAAAACCTGTTTCCATCTTAGCCGTTGTGAACAGTGCCGCAGTGAACATTGGAGTGCAAATATTTCTTTATGATCCTGATTTCTTTTGGATAAACACCCAGGAGTGAGATTGTTGGATCACATAGTTTTGTTTTTCATTTTTGAGAAACATCCATGGTGTTTCCATAATGGCTGCATCATTTCACATTCCACCAACAGTGCCCAAGGTTTTACTTTCTGTACATCGTTGCCAACACGTTCTTCTCTGGTTTTGCCTTCTGCTTTTTTATACGGCCATCCTAACAGGTGTGAGGTGGTATCTCATTGTGGCTTTGATTTGCATTTCCCTGATGATTAGTGATGCTGAGCACCTTGTCATGTACCTTTATATGTCCTTTTTGGAGAAATGTCTATTTAAGTTCCGAATTTAAGAACTTAATGTCTATTTAAGTTTGTGAATTATTTGGGGTTTTGCTATGAAGTTGTAGGAGTTTCTTACATATTTTGGATATTAACCTCTAATCGGACATATGGTTTATAAATAATTGCCTCTATTCTGTAGATTTCCTTTTCATTGTGTTGATTGTTTCCTTTTCTGTATGGAAGAATTTTAGTTTCATGTAGTCCCACTTGTTTATTATGCTATTATTGCCTGTGCTTTAGGTGTCATAGCCAAGATATCACAGGCATTAAGTGTTTTATAGAGCACCTTAAAATGACTTTAATGTGCAGCCAGGAGAGCCACTGGCCTAAATTATACCTTACTATAAATTATACCTTGCTGTGACACATAGCCAATGGTTCCACCTGGGCGTGAAAGTTCTCTCAGTCAAACAGGCCAGCAGCTAACCACAGTTTTTGCCTATTTGGCATGGTGACTCCTAGACAGAGGGGTGTGTCTAAATTTCTGGATTAGAAATGGCTAAAGTAGAAAAAAAGTATAGTTTGAAAGAGCACGTTCAATATTGTTATTAAATTTTGTTTCTGAATAATATTTTTTTTCATAATTTAAGCTAGGAAAAGTAAAGCTCAACAAAATCTATTTTACTCCTGAGATATTCAGTGATTCTAGAGCGTGTGATGTGTGTGTGTGTGTGTGTGTGTGTGTGTGGTGTGTGTACAAAATTAAAATGTCAGGAGATGGTATCTGCAATTTAATTTTGTTGAATGGATTTAAAAGTTTAGGAAACCAGGTATAGAGAGAGCTAGTCCCTGATTCGGTAGGTATAGTCATTCATTCATGAACTGTTTACTGAGTGCCTCCTGGGTGTCCATGACTTTGCTGGGCCTCTAGCTATATTGTTTTCAATCCACTAGCCCTGAGAGGTGGGTGTTATTATACCTATTTTAGAGAGAAATATGTGGCAAAGATTGATGCAACAGGGTCACACAGTTGAGAAGCGGCTAGAATATTAGTTCCTAAGGACAGGGATCTCTGTCCTGTCTCCTGCTGTGTCCCCAGTTTCCAGACAGTGTCAGGCATATGGTAAAGCACCCAAAATATATTTGTGGAAGAGCCTGAGCTGAGACTGGGTGTGGTCTGTCAGCCGCATCTGGAACTGCCATTTTCCTCTCAAACTCTTCCTCTCTCTTGCCTGCCTTGCCTTCTCCCTCTAAGAACTGAGGAAGCTGTGCCCTGTCTCCCCGCCAGCTCCCACCCCCACCCCCACCCCCACCCCCACCCCCACCAGCCAGCTTCACATGGCTGCACCGTATCCTGTGAGGCTGGAGGGCGCCGCCTGACTGGGTCCTTGCATGCATTGTGGGGAGGGCATTTATTCAGGCAGGAAATACCCATTTACATACTGAAATCTGGTGGCTCTGGAAGGTTAGATGGGTATAATTACCACTGGGTGGCCACAGGCCAGGAAGCTTAAAATGTCCCACTCAACAGTATTTAGCAAAATATCATGTCATGATAGTAATAGAGTGACAGTCATGAAAGTGTTTGAAATAAAAACACAGAATGCTCTGTATTGACAAGGCCATTCTAACTTCATCCCTTAATGAAAATGATTTCCACTTGTATTCTAACAATCTTTGTGCTATTAAATGACACTCTGTTCCCAAACTATGCCTGATAAAATAAAAAACCACAGATTTGTTTCTACAGCTTAAATGTGAAGGCTTTCAAGAAAGAAAAAAAAGAAGAAGAAGAAATGGGATACACTTACTGTTTTCGATAATTTTTATTTTATCATTTTTGGGCACTCAGATGAGGGTTTGGGAAATCTTCATGTCACTAAAGCCACAGCGAGCACTTAATGCTTCCACTTCCCACATACAAACTTTCTAATTATAAAAGGACCTTTTCAGACGTATTCAGGGCATATAATCTTATTTGCAGCTCCTAATTGGAGGGCTGTGTTTGTTGAAAAGAACAGGAGTCTTCAGTCATTTAGAATAAAGCTGGCTCATCAACCCCTGTGGGAAGAAAAGAACTATTTATTTTATCCGTTAATCCCAAATACAAACACAATAAAGCTGTCTTTTCTAATAGTGACCTATTTCATGTTAAATTGGGATAAAGCTAGCTTTGCTCAATAAGAGCATTGTGGTCAAGAAAAAAGTCAATCTTATTAGGATGCCCATTGAATACCTTCCAATAACTTATCTTTTAAAATTCTGAACCAGAATCCCAGTTGAATTCTTTATGTTGTCTGACACAAAATGCAAATCTGGAAGGAAAATAACCTCAACTAGTGAGCCCCATCTAGTGACAGGGAAGTAAACTGCTGTTCAAAAGCCTGTTCTGTAATGATCTCATAGCATTAATCTGATTTTTAAATGCATCTATCTGTGCTCAAGCCCTTGTGTTTTTGTTTCTCTCTGGTTTTCTTTGCCTATAGTTCTGTTTCAAGGACAGATAACTTTTTACACCAAGCAAATTTTTTTCTCGATACCTTAAATTTTAGTCTTTAAAAAATTAACATTGCTTAAAATTAGCCAGATTTCCTCATTTATGGTAGAATTTCAAATGTGGGCAGCCATATCTCTTGAATAGTATTATATACCATTTATAGATTAAACTGTTTGATATAAATATTATTCATTTATCAATTTATGTTATTAAAAGACTCCAAAGGTTCTTTCGTCATAAGAACTTTGGAGGAGCAAGACTGAGTCAGAAAAATCTAGAGACAGCTAAGGGCATTCAGTTGCCAAGCCTACTTTCTTAGGCAATATCTCCACTGATGACTGTACTGGCCCCGGGGTCAGTTCTTTTAGCTGCCTGTATTAGAAGTGTATTTTGGCGTATTAGAAGTGAATTTTGGTGTATCTGCATTCCACCTACTTTGTTTCTTGCCTTTTCCTATCACAATAATAAACGTCAAAAACTGAATAAGGCTGCAGCAGGGACCAACTCATCATACATGGGAAACACTTTTGCTAATGATTCTGACTTATAAGTACAAACCTTCTTTGTTCCCAGAAAAAAAACAAGTTGATAATAGCCATATATCATTTTAGAATGAAGTAGGGTATATTCCTCAATGTGTTTACACTTGAGTTTCTTTAAAAATTTCTTTCCAGTAGCCTATGTGCCCAAGCACCAGAAGTAGAAGCAGATCAAAGCATAGGAGGTTTCTGAGTTATGGAGGAAAGAATAAAGGTCTCAAGTTCAAGGTCTAACATTGCCATTCACTGGCTGAATGACCTTGGGAAAGTCATACCTCTCATCAAGGTGCTATGAGGTCAGGCTATGGGGCAAACACAATCCCTGCCCCTCTACCTCCCAGCTGTTTAATTTGAGACAAAAGACTTCTCTTAGCACTGACTACCTCAATGTGTATCATAATATTTACTTACAGAGTTGTTATGAAGGTTGATTGAATAAAGTATGTGAAGTTCTAAGCTCAGGGTCTGGCACGTAACAGAGTGCTCAGTAAATATGATTATTACTTGTAAAATGGAGGGACCAACATCTACCTCTCAAGACCGTTGGGAAGACTCAACAAGATAATATATGAGAACATGTTGACCAACTCTATGGCGCTCTATAAATGGTATGGATTAGAACAAGCCTAGGAGGACCCTCAGAGAAGGCCTAAAGAGACAAGGAAGGTCATTGTAATTGGAGAACATGAGACTTTTATAGATGAGCACAAGCTTTATGGGTTGAACATGAGAGCATGGACTGTGCAGGGAGGAAAGGCTGGGTACCAAGATGGCCTCTCTGGTTTACTTCCTGTGTAACATTGGGCAAGTTACTTAGCCTCTCTGATCCTCAGTTCCTCACCTGTAGAAACAGGATAAATAATGACAAAACCTATGTCATAGGGTTACTGCAGAGTTTAGTGAGCTAATTTATGTAAAGTGCCTGAAACAATGTAACTCTATTAATTTAAATGACCAAGATAACAAAGTCAATTAGAGGGAGTTCTGAAATTAGAATCTTACCTAGGTATTGCTTTTTATTTTTATTCTTCCAATACTGCCCAGATCATTTTCCAAAACCATTAAATCCAATCAGACAAAAATAGGGACACAAAATAAAGTACTGGGTGATTCACTGAGAGGTGCTGCAGTTCCTCAAAGTACCAGCAGCAAGTTTCAGAAGCTCATTTGAATGATGGTAAAGGGCTTATTATTGCTAATAACCTCCCAGTGTCTAAAGCACAAAACTGAACAGAGTATTTCATATTTTGCTCTAATGGTTGGTCCTTGAGGGTTTGACTATCATACTGGACATGGCTGGGTTATGAAAATGGCATGTTTAAAAATATCTCTGCAAGTCACTCCTAGATGACTTTCAGCAAGTGAACTAATGTTAGCCTCCTGGAAGATGAGATGTCAAGATAATTAGCTCTCTGCCACTTGGATTATCTATTTTTCAAACCTCATTCCCCTTTCTTCCCTATGTCTCTTAGTTGACACAACTCATCATTACTTTATGCTTAAGTTCTTCAATTTCTTTTCTGTGCACTCATAAACCATCTCCTTTTTATGACTTATCATGCTGAACGCTCATTCCACACTGTTAACTTTGATGTTATATTTTACAGTTCGGTTTGTATCCAAATATCATAGAAAGTAGAGAGCAAGTTGGGCTGGTAGGCCAGACATGGGAATATTGCCTACGATCACCCATTCTCTCATCTCTCCCTATGCCAGGGAGGAAGTGAATGGCACATTTTCCCATTTCATTTCATAACCAGAGGCCTAAGAATTCTTCTTTCACTGTCTAACGTTGGAGCCTGTGAGCTTTCCCATTTTCTTATTCTGTACAACCTGGACTTGGCCTCATGCAATTGGGGACTAACTTGCTCTTTTCGATCATAAATGGAGTCAATGAAAAACTACTAAAGAAGAATAAGCTGGAATGGGGACTTATCTGGAGGACCATAGACATTTCTGGCTGGAAGGACTTTGAAAGGCTGTGGTCTACCTCTTTGCATGTTAGTCTCGCCCCACATCAATCCAGCAGTAAGTATGGCTCGTACTTCAAAAGAACCCATAGGATACCATGCCTCTGCCCCACTTAAGTTCTTCATTTATGAAGCTAAACACCTCCCCTCTCCCCAGTCAGATGCTTTTTTCCCCTGTTATTAGGAAGAAGTGTTGGTTAGTTTCATGTCATCTAGAAATACAGATGTCCCACAGGCAGAAAGGTGAGACCATTTCACCTCCCAGCTTCCTTACCTGCCATGACCTGTGGAGTTTGCTCTCCAGCTTCCCTGGATGTTGCCACAATTTGATTAATTGTGGAAATTCCAGGATTTCCTAAAAATAGTCGTGAACTGAACCAGTGTTTGAGGAAGAAGAGAGAATAAGAAAGGATTTCCCTCCTTTTCTCTTTCCTTCCCCAGCATCAGTGCACCATTCCTTAGGTGCTGACTGCTTCCTCCCCCCGCCCCACCTTCACAGCTCAGAAGAGGTGGGACAACACCAAGACCCCATCCAGGGGCCCTTAGCTTTGTGCTTGGCTCCCTCCCATAGCCAGCTCTTCTCAAAACTCTAAGGAAAGGCCTCGATCCTACGGGTTTTCTAAGATTTATTCAGACTCAGGGTTTATTACCTTGGAGACCCCAAACTTACATGGAATCCCTCCTACATCACTCCCACCTGCAATTTTGTGTATAGCTTCTTAACTTTTTTTTTTTTTTTTAAGTTTTGGATGGCGTAAGTTTTCTGTTTTAACTAAATAAATAGACAAAAATAGCTTATTAAAATACATATATTAATTTGGGGAAGGTATTATTCTCTTCTGTCTCTTGCCCATTTGCCTATACCTGAGGAAGTCAGTTTTTTTAGCCCCCTTTTCAGTTTTATATTAATTGTTAATGTTATCTTTAACGTTTTTAATTCTCAGTGTGACTTGATAGATAGTGACTTGCTGAGCTATTTTCAAGGCGTGCATCTATCTTAGTTTTTGTACCCCAGTGACCTGTCTATGGGACTTTAAATTGGTCTGGCAACATGTGTAATGGAAAGAGCACTAGTTTGGAGGGCAGGCTGACCTTGGCCTGATGCTCCACTATATCACTTATTGCGGAATGACTTTTGTCAAGTTGTTTAACCTCTGAGCTTCAGGTTCTTTATGTGTAAAATGGAGCTACCACCACTGTCAGGGTTTGATATGAGGATGAAAGGGGGAGTTTACATACATAAAGCACCCAGCACAGTGCGTGGCATCTGCTAACTGCTTCAAACACGTCTCCCTCCTCCGCTGGCTGCGGGGGTGAGGGATATAGCACCTGGACGTTCACTGGCTCCATCAGTCCAACTGGGCTGCCTTGATAGCAACAGTCACCGCAGTGGCTAATAGCACAACTAGTGACTATAATTACAAAGGTCTCTATTGTGTACTTGCTATGTGACCAGTGTTGTGCTAGGTACTGAGGATAGAAGGGCGGTAAGACTCATGGTCCCTGGTCTCACGGAGCTCACAGCAAAGACGCAGCAGCAGCTGCTGGCATATGGGAGGCCCTTCATGAACATCTAAGCCCAGAGCCCTATCAGAATTGGATTAAGATTTTAGAAGACCTAAGCACTAAGGAGATTACGGTGCTGCCTCCCTTGTATATAATTAAGAATAAAAACAGTACTAAACCATAATTAAGTGTAAAGAAGCAGAACAGTCTTCTGATATTTTTCCCACTGCAATGACAGTCCTAGTGCTTCTTTTGAAATAGTAATTTTTCAAATTATTTTCAAATAGATGTGTTTTGGTGCCTTCATTTTGTAGGCAACCAGTGTGCTTATAGGGTGACACAGTCCTGGCCACACAGCAGAGCCCCAAGAGTTTTCCTAGTGCTCAATGAATGGGTCAGGCTAATAGCAGAGAAGCCAAGGGTCTCAAAAATTCACAAACCACTTGTCAAACCCCACAAAGAATGGAAAAGTGACTACATTTTGAGCCAAGATTAAATTACCTTTTAAAAAAGTAAATTGAAATTAATTTCAAACATATGGAGTGTTCTCCTCTGGGATGGACTTTTCACAAATGGGGCAAAAGAGAGGTTATATTTAGATGAACAAATTGTAGAGTCCATTGCATATCGTGTCCTAAAAGATGACCTTGCTATCCAATTGTACCCTGACTCTATTACAATAGAGACAAATTGCCAGGAACATTGGTGATGTGAGACATTTACCAGGATGCGAAGGCACTTGTTTTTCTTGGTTCTGTCCTTTCTGTACTGCAGGATGTTTTCCCTGAAGGACAGAGTCCCCTCTAAGGCAGGGTCAGCAGTCCCTGGTGAGGCTTATCTGGGGACCGTGCTAACAACCTTCGCATTTGAAGCCACTCACCTTTATACCACAAATCAACACGGTAAGCACCAGGAAAGGCCCAGGGTTTCTGGCAGGGAACTTTCCCAAGCAGAGATGAAAACAATTTACATAGCCACTGTAAATAGTTAATAAAATCCATTTTACACTCCATCTACTTAGATTTCCATTACATCCTGTTCTGTTTCAAACATGCATTTTTCTTTTGGATTGTTAGGCAATAAAGAGTCAAGCCATTTATCAAGGAGTGTCTCAGCAATCCTTTAAAATGTTTTACCATTTTCAGGAAATACTGTGGCTTCTATAATTAATCTCCCAGTAGAAGCTGTTTTAGAAAGACTCCAGTGCAACGGAAAGAAAAGGCTTTTCTTCATGGGAGTTTTTTGGTTCTTGTGAGTGGAAACGTTCAGAAACAGATGCTGGTGGTATTATCACATATTGCAAACCGTTGGTTTCAGATAAAGAGGGGAAAAAACAATAGTGTACAGCCCCACTCTCACAAAACTGTCCCGGGACTGAGTTCTTGTCACACAAGCAACTGAGTATTGTGCTGAACTTAGAGGGACCTTTAGTGCAAGTCTGGGTTTCCGCAGTTTTTACATTGGGATGGAAACGAGAATACCTGTAACGCGAGGGGTTCCCACCCCCCCATCCGCCACCCCCTACCCCTTGGCTTAAGTGATCACAGCACCACTTAGCACTTTCTATTTCAGACATCATTCTGAACATTTTACACATATATACTCATTTAATCTGCATAACAGCTCTCTCAGGGGAGGTACTGCTAGTATCCCAATTTTCAGATTAAGAAGTTGTTGCAGTTGGAGGACTTGCGAAGGGCAGACTCTCCATAGGGTGACTGCAGGGTGCAAACCCAGGCAGCTGGCTGAGTCCAGCCTCAGCCTCTGTGCTCTGGGCCAGCAGGATGCGACATGTCCAGTTCTCCCTGCCTCGTTTCCCTGGCCCAGGAGGGTCACTCAGCCATCCCATTCTTCAGAAGAGGAAACGGGGACACAGGGATGCAAACTGGCTGCGAAAGTCATACATAAGGCCCTTAAGAGCGCAGTTTCCTTGGCTTTTATGCCAACTTTTCTTTCTTTCCAGCCTTTCTTTCTTTCTTCCTCTTCATGTAAAAAAAGAGGAAACCAACAAAACCAAACCTGTTGCTTTACCTTCTTTCAATGACTTCTCCTCCTGTGTCACAGGAAAGGGCAGAGGGTTGGTTGGCACGAAATAGCAAGCAGAGCAAACCCTACTCCAGGCCTGAGTTCTGCTCCAAACAGCCTGCACTTTGTTTATTGAAAGTAAATATATGATTTGATTGGCATCCCGCCTGAATTGCAGATTTTGAAGTGATTTAATCTCATCTTCAGACCAATTGATAATAAATATTATGAAATGCTCCCAAAGGGATCGAGAGAACGGTTTGAAAAACCAGAGAATCTGGATGATCTCCAGAAGAATATTCTGGTTTCTTCCAAGAAACTTGATGGGACGATTGCATTTACCTCCCTAGTGTCAAGGTTACATTTCTGTTTGTTTCTTTTTGGTTTTTAAACAGAGTTGTACTAAGGGCTCAGGTGGCTTTTGTTGGCGAATCTGAGCCCCAGATCGACCTCCATCCTCAGATACTCAGGCCTCATTTCATCTGCATGACAACCTGAGGCACTTACTGGAGTGCTTTCTTCCCACCTGAGGAGAGAGGGTGGCTGAGGTGAAATCGCAGGCAGTGCTGTGCACAGGTAGGACTTGGTCTCTAACAGTGACATGTGATTAAGCAGGCCCTCGTCTTAAGTCATGTGAATACCCATCTGTAGTCATTAGAGTACAGGAAACAGGAAGAGATGGCCCATTCCAGATGGGTATTTAGGAGAGTTTAATAAAAAGACCATTTACAAAGATGGGGGCGGGGTTTGGGAAGGCCCACATGAGACAGCGCAGTACCCCAGGGCTAGCACCAGCCCAAGCCTTCACTCCCGAGATGGAGAGAGACAGCTGTGAAGAGAACCACATGACAGGCACTGTAGCCTCCTAGAGGGACACAGAGACCCACAGTGACCCCACACAGAGCGAGGTGGGAATAGACACTCCAGCTGCAACTCTCCTCCTACCCACTGACCAGCCCAGCCAGAGGGCAGGGCAGCCTGTGGATGCGGCCCACGGGGGCCACCCTGCTGGGGCCCAGTGCAGGGAGAAGGGGCAGAGGGGAGAGACCCAGCTCACCATCTCATTAATTTCTGAGGTACGATAACATTAGCATGTCCCGTTGCTGTGACAGGAGTAGTTTAATGAAGAAGTAATTAGGACAAAAAATAACCGCTGCATACATGGAATGAGGTGGTTAGTTTTATGCCTATGGCAGAGATTAGTGCTATAAAGTCCTTATTGTGTTTTATACGTTAGAACTAGATGTACCCAAAGATCTCATGAATATGAACCTCAAAACAGGCCCTCCAATAATTGGCAAAGGAGAGCTAGTGGAAATCCATTCCTACCAGGAAAAATTAAGCAGGAGCCTAGGTTTATGAGAGAGGGTCATGGGGGTTTCAAGTTATTGGCATAAACTCTCTGGAGGCACCCATTGCATTGAGAGGCCCACAGCTTAGTGGACTATATAAAGCTTTGTTGTTTTGTCTTATATTGTTTGGTTTCCTTTAGCAGTTTAGGCAAAAGGCCAACCAGAAAGAAGAGGACTGGGTCACCCCGAGCAACTTAGGTAACCTCTAGAAGCGTCAGTTTCTTGCTCCATAAATTAAATGAGATCACGTATTTAAAATATGGGAGGGAGAGAGAAAGAGGAAGAGAGAGGAGGGAGGCAGAGAGAGAGAGAGAGAGAGAGAGAGAGAGAGAGAGGCATATCTATTTAGAGCTAGAACCATCTGGAGGAATGAGGAATGGAAATGGTCACAATTGGTCATAGGACTTTGGCCTTGAGAATGTAGAATTTGACAAGAGGCTCTTCCTTCTTTCTCTTTCTATCCACTCCTCTCCAAAAACTTATATACTTAAGCCACCTCTCTCTTTCCAACTACGTCCCCAAATTCTTCCTGACCCTGTATCCTGGCACACATATATCCATATAAGTGATTTTTTTCCTTTAAAACATTCTGATTGAATAATTAATATATACGTATTAATTTAATTTTTAAAATTTCAAAAGTTAGGATATCATAACAAAGTCTTAGATGCTCCATTCCTCTTCCACCCTCTTTCTCCTCTCACAAATTGCTTTATTGTAAAAGCAACATTTTCACCCCTAAAAGTCTGATATATTTGGGAGCAAAGGTCAGAAAATTTTGTTACACTTTAATTTGACCAGAATGGAACTAAAGATTTCAATTTACTGGACATGTTTGTTTAAATTTTTACTGACTAAAAAATGCACCTTAACCTATTTGTTAATGTTGGTTTTTAAATGTTACATGTTTTTAATATTTTTAAGGGATTTTAAAATTTGTTGCCTTAGGTGGTTAAAGCAAATGCAAAAGGTTCAACAGTTCTGCTGGTTCCTTAGAAATTTCATTCATGGGCCCATGTCCTTGAAGGGTATTGACCCCTACAAACAGCTAATAATGTAAAAGTTGACAGGCCAGTTCACCCTTCTAATTGTATTCTGTGCATCATGCATTTGACCTTCCAGAGACAACTTGATGAGTTTCTGCCATATTAATTACTCCATGCTGCTTTTCAGTGATCCTTTAACAATCCAATCCCAGTGGATGAATGCATGAACCTCTCTAGGCTCCAGGGAGGAAGCCAAAATGGCAATTTAAAAACACCTAACACAATTTCCCACTACCAGGCTATTTTTCTCCACTAAAATTATGAACAAAGACCACTGGAATCATCTTGTATTAATTATTCTCTGTTACTTCTTGCAAATTTTTAACATTTTCTTTCTAAAATATCTTTTCTTTTTAAAAATTGATTTCAGAGAGAGGAAGGGAGAGGGAGAGAGAGATAGAAACATCAATGATGAGAGAGAGTCATTGACCAGCTGCCTCCTGCATGGCTTCTGTTGGGGATCAAGCCTGCAACCCGGGCATGTGCCCTGACCAGGAATTGAACCATGATCTCCTGGATCATAGGTCAATGCTCAACTGCTGAGCCATGCCAACTGGGCTCTAAAATATCTCTGAAACCACCAGGCTTTATTTGGAATACATTCCTCCAATTATTATGCATTTTGTAATCAACACATTAATTACTAGACAATATCACCTTTGACACCTGTCTTCTTTGTCCTAAGCATCATTAATGCGATCTAATGTGCAAAGTTTCAAATTTTCTACTCCTGAATATTTTTTGTCTGGTTTGGAGCTTTTTCTTCCTAATGAATTAGACAAGGGTCATGATTACTGAAAGGTCATTCTCCCTCCCTGTTTGTTAGATTACATGACATTTAAGATTTTCCTCTTCCTCTCCTTTGCACGGAGCAGAAAAGCCACCTGTGTAGGTCATTTTCATCTCTCTGCTCCTTCATGGAACTCAGACTCCTTCATAGGACATTTTGAGCCATTTCAGAATTAGGCCTGAACATTCCCAGTGGCTGAATGGGACAGCTGCTACAGCTTAGCCTGTTCTCATGCCCGGTGTCAGGGTATTTAACAGGAAGTCCCATGTGCCAAAGCTGGGTTCAGCAATCTTTTTCCTGCTTCCTTGTCACCCCTTATTCCTTAGGGCTTTTAATTCAACAAGCCACTCGCCATATTTTCTTTAATGGCAAAATGTGGTTGGATGGGATAAAATAATTTGGATGGAGTTTCAGTCTCCTATTTATATCCCTGTGTCTCTCTGTTTATGCATGTGTGTATTGAGTGTGTTCTTTGTGCCAGGTATTGTGTAAAGCTATTCACACTTAATCCACACAGAAATCCTGTGAGAGAGGTACTACGATGAAAACTGCAAATGAGAGATGGCTCAGAGGGTTTAAATGATTCACTGAATCAGGTTTATAAAATTTATCTGAGTTAGCAGTCATGAGCCTGAACATAAAACATAGCTTTCTGGACTCCAGAATGTGTGCTTTTAACCACTATTCTATACTGAAAATCTTACAAACTTAATCAAGGCACTTAGTTTTTTTGTTTTGTTTGTTGTTCTGTTTGTTTTTTTCCCAAAAGTTTAATATGATTTGGAAGCAGAAGTCAGAAAATTTGGTTTATTACTACACTGCCTGGATTCGAAATCTGTCACCACTTACTAGCTGTGGGGCATTATTGGACAAGTTACTTTACCTTTCTGCACCTTGATTTCCTCATCTATAAAACGGGGATAAAAATATTAGCAGCACAAAACTCCTTGAGCGACATGGAGAATAAGATTCATGTAAAACACTAAGTCACACCTGACATATAGTAGGTGCGCTTTAAAAACAAAAATTAAAAAAACAACACCCAGCTCAATAAGTGTTAGCAAAATATTGTTATTGCTTTATTTGCAAAAAAAAAAAAGGAGCTTATGAGAGTGCCTGTGTCTAGTCTAAGTGATTGCTGTAAAGATGATCATTAAGCCCGGAGAGTATGAGGTTCTCTGGTTGTCCTCAGTCTAGAGGACAATGGTAGAGGAGGGCTTGGGCAAGCTCACTGGGATGTGGAGACTGTGTGGTATCAAACAGCGGGAGGGATAAGTCTTGCCCTTCATCCCCTGCAAAAAGACCAGGAGAGGGAATTGAGAAATTGGCTCCTATCAACCTGTGCAGCAGGCTTGTTATCCAAAGGCGAGTAATTAACATATTCAAAGTAATTAACCTATCCAAAGCTTAAGATCTTATCCTTTCTGTGAGGAGGACAATGCCATATCTATGAAACTTAATTTCAGAGCAAGATTAGGAAGCAGACAATGAACTTAAAAATTAAAAGGGCACTAATAGCTTTTTATCACCAATGGACTCTCCTCTAGGCAAGGGGCAGGGAGGGGGGGGGGGGGTTAGGTGGGGCCAAGCCAGACAGGCAGTTACTAGGGAATAATTAAACAGATATCTAGCCATCGGCAGGATGCTTACTGTGGGCAAGGAGTTGTGCTTGACATCATCCAAAGATGTATGCAAAACAAGTCCTGCCTTAAAGGGGACGTGATTTACTTAGAGAGAAAGAAAGATAACTAATAATAAAGGAGTTAATGTACCAGATGAGTGGTGTAAACCAAAAGACTATAGGGCAAACGTTCCCATTATAAATACCTACTGCATCATTTAATTATGGGCAGCTTTTATACTGCAGGACTTGCTTGGACTAATTTGTTCTCAGTCATTAACAATGTGTAAACATTTAAGTAGAATTCTTAAGATTTAGCCTAAACTCATTTTTAGAAGTTAACTTAAGCCCCGGGAAGTGGGGGGAGGAGAGGAGGAGGGGGTGGTCATAGACACCTCTGAGAACCTATCAAAACTCTGAAGCCTCTCCCCAGGAAACCCAAAAAACCCCAGTTTGCATATCATTGTAGAAGGTTCACAGATTCCCTAAAATCCATCCATGAACACCCAGGTTAAAAACCCTGCTCTAAGAATGCCAGAGCAACACTATTATAAGCACTATGTTACCCAGAGTTTCCCAAATCTTAACAGGTCTCAGTTAATTTTTTGTTAGCTTTTGCTATTATAAATAATGCTATAGTTATATAATTCTTGGAATGAAAATATCTTTTCTTAAAAAAAACAAAACCCAAAAACCTCATACTGCTTTCATACATAGTATGGCAGGAATTGCTACTTGTGCCCCAGTATTTATTGTCTGCTTCTTTCATAAAACTAGAATTTTTAACTGTGCACAACAATATGAAGACTGGATTTTTCACCCTCTCTAGGTGTTGCCATGTCCGTAAGTTCTAACCAATGGATCTAGATAGAAGTATTGTAAAGCCATTTCTGGAGCCCTCTTTAATTGACAGCTCAGGTATGCCCTTTGCTTGTCCTTTGCCTCTTCCTGCAGCCAGCTGCTTGGAACATGGTTCTGATGGCTGACATGTCTTCTTGCACCGTGAGACAAGGGTCACAACCTGGGACCACAGATCTGAAGGAAGGAAAGAGCCTGGATCCTTAGGGAGCACGGAGGAGAGCCATCACAGTAATCTTCAATGTTATCTTCTGGACCTTTGACATAAGAGGGAAATAAACTTTCCCCTTGTTTAAGCTGCTGCTATTTTTGGTTTTCTATTACTTGTAGCTGAACCTAATTCTAATTTACAGATACAATCCGTAGCTCTTTGAAGCTGTTATCCCCTTGCCTTTGTGGTATCGATTGCTGTTAATGAGAAGAATCATGTCTTCTCTTTCTGGTAACTTTTATGTTACTTCTTTATGTTTTGTAGTTTCTCTTCAGTGCGTTTAGGTTTAGATTTGTTTTCATCTATCCTGTTATGCCTTTGGTGTTCCTGAAGTCTCAGATCCTTTGTTTTAATTCTGAGAAATTCTTAGCCATTACCTCTTTGAATAGTGTGCCTCCTCATTTCCTCTAAGCTCTTTGGAAAACTCCTATTCAAAATATGTTGTAGCATCCCAATCAAGACTTCAGGTATCTCAACTATACTTCTAATCTTTTCTAATTTTTTGCGTTACATACTGCTCTTTAATTTTATCTTTTAAATAACCTGTCTGATTGTGAACAACCTGGAGTTTATTTCATTCACTGAATTTTTTCATTGCATTTCCCTCCTGGGATTTCTTATAGACAACATATAGTTGAATCTTGTTTTTAAAAACTCACTCTGATCATCTCTATTTTTTTATTTATTATTTATTTATTTTTAAATTTATCTTTATTGTTGAAAGTATTACAGGTATCCCATTCCCCCTCCCCCCCCATTGATCCCCTCCACCTCGCTCCCACCCCTTCCCCAGACCTTCACCCCATTATTGTCTGTGTCCATGGGTTATGCATATATGCATATAACTTCTTTGGTTAATCTCTTCCCATCTCCCACTTCCCTTCCCCCTTCCCTCTTCCCTCTGAGATACGACTGTCTGATGCATGCTTCAATGTCTCTGGGTCTATTTAGTTTGTCAGATTCTTTTGTTCAGCTTCTTCTTAAAGAAGACCTTTCAACATTTCATGTAGTACTGGTCTGGTGGTGACGAACTCCTTTAGCTTTTTCTTGTCTGAGAAGCTCGTTATCTGACCTTCAATTCTAAATGATAGCTTTGCTGGGCAGAGTAATCTTGGTTATAGGTTCTTGCTTGTCATCACTTTGACTATTTCTTGCCATTCCCTTTTGCCTTGCAAAGTTTCTGATGAGAAATCAGCTGACAGTCGTATGGGTGTTTCCTTGTTGGTAACTAACTGCTTTTCTCTTGATGCATTTAAGATTCTCTCTTTGTCTTTAACCTTTGGCATTTTAATTATGCTGTGTCTTGCTGTGGGCCTCTTTGGGTTCCTTTTGTTTGGGACTCTTTGTGCTTCCTGAACTTGTAAGGCTATTTCTTTCACCAGGTAGGGGAAGTTTTCTGGCATGATTTTTTCAAATAGCTTTTCAATTTTTTGCTCTCTTTCTTCTCCTTCTGGTAGCCCCATAATGTGAATGTTGGACCGCTTGAAGTTGTCCCAGAGACTCCTTACACTATCTTCATATTTCTGGTTTCTTTTTTCTTTTTGCTCTTCTGGTTGGGTGTTTTTTGTTTTCTCATGTTCCAAATTGCTGATTTGATTCTCAGTGTCCTCTGCTCTACTGTTGATTTTCTTTAAACTATTCTTCCTTTCAGTTAGTGTAGTCTTCATTTCTGACTGGTTCTTTATTATGCCATTGATGATCTCACTATTCCTTAATAGTCTTACTAAGACCCTTGAGCTTCCTTATAACCATTGTTTGAAGTCTATATCTAGTAGCTTTCTTGGCTCCATTTCATTTAGTTATTTTTCTGGAGATTTCTTCTGTGCTTTCCTTTGTGACATGTTTCTTTACCTCCACATTTTGACTGCTTCCTGGTGTTTGTTTCTATGTATTAGATAGAGCTGCTATGTCTCCTGGAATTGGTAGAGTGGCTATGTATACTAGGTGTCCTCCTGTAGGGCCCAGTGCCTCAGTCTCCCCAGTCATGTGAACTGGGCCTTCTAGGTGCACACTGTGTGGACTGTGTGCACTGTCCTATTGTAGTTGAGCCTTGGTTGCTATTGGCATCACTGGGAGGAATTAACCCCCAGGCCAATTGGCTGGGAGTACTAGCTGCAACTACAACCAAAGAGTTGCTATGCTGTAGACACCCCTATGAAGCAGGATTTACTTCAGGGGAGCTTTGGTGTTCACTGAGTCTGCCCCTTGAATGTGTCACTTGTGAATGTGGTAGGGTTGTAATCCAGTGTGGTTCAAGCTGATCACTGGGTGCACTGTCTCTGGGACCTCCCAGAGGTGCAAAGTCAGCCTCTGCCTGTGCCCTGCCCAGGTCCACCCAGCATGAGCTAAACAGCAAGCCATAGATGGCTGCTACTTGTGCTGGGCTTGGAGTTGTCCAGGAGAGGCCAAGCTATGAGCCAATGCAGGCTGCCACTAGTGCTGTGCCTGGGGCCTCCTACTGAGAGGTATGGGGCAGGCTGAAGCCAGCTGCTGTTTGTTTGAGAGATTTTAGGAAAGTCCTAAGCATGAGGCTAGAGAGGCTGCTGGCATAGAAAAGCCACTGGAAATGGCTTGGATGAGCTTGTGAGTAGGGAGAGGCAGGGTCTCTGGGAATCACCAGTGCAGGGCAAAAGGTGTGAGTCAGGTTGATGGAGATTCAGAGAAGGCACCCGCCTGCCAGCTCTGTTGGGGGAGGGCTTGTCAAAGGAGCAATGGCCTCTGCCAGCTCTTCTGTCTGTGAGAAGGCTGCCCCTCCAGCTCTTGCCTGATTCCAGGCAAGTTAGTTCCTCCCTGAATGTGCCAGGTTTCTTTCAAGCTGCTGCCCAGCACTGGGGCTCAGAGGGAGCGCGCCTGAGTGAGTCTGTGCATTGGCCCTTTAAGAGGAGCTGCCTGGGACTCCCGCAGCTGCCACGTCATTCAGCCACAATCCCCACTGGTTTTCATAGCCCAAAGTTGTGGGGACTTCTCTTCCTGGCCCTGGAGCCCTGGGCTGGGGGGTCTATTGTGGGGCTGGGACCCCTCGCTCCTCTGGGAAACCTCCACGGTGGAGATATCCTTTCTGGTTTTAAACCATGTCACCTGGGTGTGGGCCCATGGCTACGTCCCTATGATTCTGTGGATTCTGCCCCACATCTCCGCCCCTCCTATAGGTCTCAATGTGCTGCTTCAGTTTCCTAGCTGTAGGACTTCTGTTCAGTCAGATTTCAGGAGGCTCTGAGTGATGATTGTTCTATATTTTAGTTGTAATTTTGATGTGGTTGTGGGAGGTGGCAGGTACTGCTATTACCTATGCTGGTATCTTGTTGTCTTTCTCATCTCTATTTTTTAATTAGTATATTTAGATCACTCATTTTTAATGTTATTATTGATATAGTTGGATTGATACCAATCATGTTTGTACCTGCCTTCTATTTTTCGTATTTGTAGTTTGTTTTTTCTCTTTTTTTTCTGCCTTCTCTGGTTTTACTTGAATAGTTTATATGATTTAATTTTATATCCTCTCTTAGCATATCAATTATATTTCCTTTAAAAAATTTTAGTGGTTGCTGTAGAGTATGCAATATAATTTTTAAATGAATGTAAATTCATCTTCAAATAATGCTACACTGCTTTATGTATAGTATAATTACTTTATAATAGGGTTATCCCAATTTTTCCCTCCTATCCTTTATGATATTGCTATAATTCAATCAACTTATCCATGTGCTATAATCATCCAATTCATGTTTACTATTATTTTAAGTAAACATCTTTTAGATTAAGAATAATAAAAATAAAATATTTTATTTTATCTTCATTTATTTCTTCTCTGACATTTTTCATTTCTTCATGTAGATGTAAATTTCTGACATATATTTTCCTACTACCCAAAGATCCTTTAACATTTCTTGCAGGGCAGGTCTGTTGGTGATGAATTCCCTTTGTTTTTTTTTGTCTGAGAAAGTCTTTATTTCCCCTTCACTTTTGAAGGACAATTTCACTGAATATAAAATTCCATGTTGGAGAGGGTTTTTTTGTTTTTGTTTTTTTCAGTGCTTTAAATATTTCACTCCACTTTCTTTTTCTTTACATGGCTTATGATGAGAAGTTTGCTGTAATTTCTATTCTTGTTCCTATATAGGTAAGATGTTATTTTCCTCTGACTTCTTTCGAGAGTTTTTTCTTTGTCTTTGATTTTCTGCAGTTTAAGTATGCTGTGCCTAAGTGTTCACCTTATTTATCCTGCTTGATGTTCTCTGAGTTTCTTAATCTGTAGTCTGATATCTGCCATTAATTTCAGAAAGTTCCTGTCCATTATTATTTCAAATATTTCTTCTCCATTTTAATTTTGATATTCCAATTATGCATATGTAATACCTTTTAAAATTATCCCAAAGAGCTTGGGTGCTCTCTCTCTTTCATTCTCTCTTTTCTCTACTTTAGTTTGGGAGGTTTCTACTTATTATCTCCAGACTCAGTGATTCTTTCCCCAGCTTTTTCCAAACTACTGATGAGCCTACCAAAGACATTTTTTGTTTCTATTATGACGTTTTTTATTTCTGGCATTACCTTTTGATTCTCTGTTCAAATTTCCACCTCTCTGCTTACACCACCTGTTTGTTCTTTTATGGTTTCTTTTTTCATTAGATCCTTCAATATGTTAATCATAGTGATTTAAAATTCTCTGTCTGATAATTTCAATATCTGTGTTATATCTGTGACTCAGGTCAGGTTCTAATGATTGCTTTGTCTCTTCAGACTGTGTTTTTTCTTACCTTTTACCATGTCTTGCAATTTTTTGTTGAAAGACAGACATGCTATTTCAGGTAAATAAGAGGACTGGCCAGAAGAGGATGGAACAGGAGAAACGTCCTTCCCCCAGCTGGGGTGAGACCCTAGTCAATTCTTTTCCCTGGAAAGTAGGCCTTTGTTATGGAAAAAGCTCTGGGTGTATTTTACAAGGATTACTCTTTCCTTCCTCCTGCCAGAACCACAAAGGAATGCTTCTCGGATCATGACTGTAAGAACCTGGTGGGGTTTCTGGAGGAAACACCCATGAAAGTGTGGAGGTCCTCCTAAGATTGGAGCCCTAGGAGTTTCTCACTCTCACGCTAGTCCATACTCAGTCTCTAGCAGTTCATTAAAATTACTTTTTAAGTATTCTTACTGTTATTGTGGTAATTAGCTCGTTTACTAATATTAATAATAGGAAGAGAGCAAAAGGGGAAGCCAGACATTTTAAGCTTGGTCATCTGGGAAGCTTCACCAGGAAGCTACGGCTTCACTGGTCAGTTCCCTGCAGATCACTGGGGAAGGAATCAAACAAAAGGGGAGATGGGTGCATGTGCAATGAAGTTGAGGTGACGTAGGGAAGGTGCTTGCCTCTCAGTCTGGCCTGGGGAACAATGGATTGGCTAGGAGGTAGACCTCATTAGAAGCATGCAAAATCTTAGAGAGTTAATTGGTTAGTTTGAAGAAGCTCTTGGTTAAAATCCCCAGACAAAGAGTTCCCTCTCTCTTTCTCTCTTGCTCCCTGACCAACACTTGCCTGTGTGCTTGCCTGTTCTCTCTCTGTAGCCATGTGGCCTTAAGCAGCCACATGGCCAGTGGCTATGTGGACCCCACATGCAATAGACTGCAGCTGGGAACACAATCTAAGCTAGCCAAATGCTGGACTGGACTTTAATGTGGAACAGAAATTCTGGGCAGTGGCCTTAATTCTGGCCCTGCTGAAGACAAGATAGGACTTCTTCCATGGTGAGATGGACAGAGATGGGACGTTAGAGGGATACCCCCTTGGAGCGGGACCCCCTTAATCATCAATGAAGCTTTCCACAAAACCCCATCCTCCTGTAGGGGCCTCAGGAAATTATTTTCCTCATGGCACACCAAGAACTCCACTTCCACTGATAACAGTATCATGTTATGGCTTTAACATCTTCAGTTTCAAGTACTCACTTTCAGATCTTGACTGTGACTCTCTGAATTCACCTGTCTTCTCTAGTTCTCTGGTAGGTTCAGAAAAGCTGTTAATTTTCAATTTGTTCAGCTTTTTGCTGTAATGATAGGAGTGATGACTTTCAAGTTTTTATATGTCACAGCTGAAACCAGAAATCATTGTTTGGATTTCTATTAATCCATATATTCTGTATATTTTTATTATTGTTATTACTGTTGTTATTGCTATTATTATTATTTCTTCCTTTCTGTCTCATGAACTTTTACTCTTTTTCATGATGCTAGTCCTGTCTCTGTTTCTTAGAAGCCCTTAAATATACTTACCAGTCACTTTCAGATAGGCCCATTTGAATAATAGATGCCAGTAAAATAATAATTAACTAATTTTCAGGAATAAATTGATCTCTTGATTTTTACATTGTTGGCTAACTTCTTTAGATTTAATTTATCTTCTGTGTTTTAGAATTTTGATTTGTAGGTACATCTTAAGAGTTTTGTTTTGTTTCTCTCCCTAATATTATCCCTCCCTGTATTTTGTGGATGTCTCAGTTAGACTCCTTGGGTTCATAATCCAGAACTCTGTCTTCCACTGGGACCTCAGGGCCCCTGCCCTTTGGCGAGGTTGAAGACAATGTGTATCCTGTCACCCACTCATCGGAAGCAATAGGCAGCTGGGTCTGCTCTCTCACTCTTCCCTAGACATGGAGATGTATATGTATTTTTCAGGTGGGGAGAGCACATCTTCTGCTTTGTTTCCTGCTTTGTACTTCTGATTCATGCAGAAGTTTACTTGGTTTGGAATGAGAGTTTTCTGTTTTATTTTCTCTTTTAAATCTTTATCTAGCATTTATTTGAGTAGATCAGATCCTAAAAGCATGAATTTTACAATACCCTCTGGCACAAAAGACATGTTTCATGTATCTTAGCAACAACTCCATTAAATATACAAAGTCAAGCATTATGTACCCATCTTACAAATGGAAAGGAAGCATAACAGGTGTTCAGCAACAGGGCTAGGGTTGGCTAGTAGGTCTCCTGATTCTGTCTTAAGCAGGTAATATTATAATCATATCAAGGCTGTGATGATCATAGCTCAGCCTCTAACATTTTTCTTTCTTGCAACATTTAGAATCTGGGGTGTGATGAAGCCCTATGGTAGGTAGGCCAAATGTTCCATTTAAAACTTAATCACAAGGTGTTTCTACTTTAGAATCAGATTTCTGAGCCAGTGGCTGAGCTTCATAACACTCTTTTATTGTACTGGCTTCTTCATGTGCTCTATGCAGAAAATGTTATGAGGATTTCATTTTCCTCTCCTCAACCTTCAATTACACAGACAGTTTCTAATGACTCCAAAGCCACACCATTCAGGCTCTTCCTCTCCCTCTAATCTTACATCTTTGTCAAATTTTATCACCTAGAGATTGCAGCCCTTGTACATTGGTGGGGGTGGGGGGGGAGGGAGTGTTTATGTTTATACTTTTCTTGAATTTTATGGCCTTCATTTCCCAAAGCTGTGTGAAATTGAGAGAAACACAGTTGGCCTGAACCCTGGAACCATCTGTTCAACCTGCTCAAGATATTGGTGGTTGACTGTTTACTAAACAGACTACCCTGAGTGGCAGCCCAAAGGCTCAGGCTGGGGCTTCTGTTAATCATTAGGCATTTAACACACAGTTGGGGCTCTTGCTAGTTTTGCTATCATTGTTTTCAGAAGCAAGGTTCTGTACTCTGCTGTCAGCCACATAACAAGAGATGGACCATGAGGAAGGATTTCCCGCAGGTTTGGATGGCCACGCCCAAGCATTGGTAGTCAGGAGATGTGACATGTGTGCTTTCGTTGTTGACTTATCTTTGCCAACACACCTAATGTGTTGTCTAATATTGGTTGAGAAACTGGGCTCTAGGGTGGAGTAAAGGTTTAATTTTGTTGACAATTTGATGCTTGGAGAGATATGTGCTTTGGTGAGGACTCTCCCTTGAGACTTTTGCCCTTTCACTAATCCTTTGCATAAACACTGCCTTGAAAACTGTTTATGAAGTATCTGCAAAGGCATGTGAAGCTGTTGTTAAGCAGTCCTTGTGAAATAACATTTATTCATGGTCAGATTCCTGAGCTGTTCTTTGGGTTTTGTGTGTGTGTGTGTTTTTCTTTTTAATGAGATGTACTGTGTGGTGCAAATCTTTGTGAAGCTGCAAATGCAGATTGAACCCCTCTGCCTGACTCTTATGGCAGGTTAGAGTTCATGACAAAAATGGCATTGTAGCCTTGGGAATGGATATGAAAATTTCCCAAAGTTTTTGTATTCTAAATACCAATCTCTACTAGTTGAAAGTATTAAAGCAGGAAAATAATCATGAAGTTAAAGAGAGTTGGACAGAGGCAAGGAAAGCCTATATTTTTAGTTAAAGAGGGAAAAGCAAACCATGGGGACAAGTGTTCCTCAGATCTAGTGTTGTGATGGAGCCAGCTGGGCCAGCTCTTATGGTGTATTTCTTCCCACCTCTGTTTTCAGGGAGAGCAGGTTGGTAACTTCAAATCAACTATGGTCAGAGTGTGTACACCACTGAAGTCATCAAATACTACCAATCAGGGCTTTTCCACCCAGAGAGCCAATCATTGAATGTTTATCAGTGCATCACTGGATGTGAAAGACTAGTTCTTAATTTCATTTCCAAGCAGTGAGGGAGATTATACATTTCAGAAATAAAGATATGTCACAGTTGAAGACATGGTCACAGGAAAGTAATAAGAGTTTGACTCTATGATATGTCTGAGTCAAGAAGTAGCCTCTGAGTTTAAACTGAGCTCTTCTTTCTGAGTAAAAACACATTATATGTGAAATAAAGCCATTTTAGAGATCTGGGAGCTGGGGGAAGTACACAGGATAAGCAATTTCCAGATCTTAGCTATTATATTCTGCTTGGTTTTACTGGTTTGGTTCATTTTGTTTATCTATTTATTCATTTTACAATATTTGTTGAGTATCTCCTGTGTGCTGTGTTAGCTTTTGGATGAACAAAAACAGACATGGTTTTTGTCTTCATGGCACTCACAGTCTAATAGAAAAGATGGATATTAATCAAGTAGCCATTAATAAGTATATAATTACAAACAGTAGAAGATTTTATAACGGGAAAGTGTAGAATGCTAATCTAGATCTAGATCTAGATCTAGACTGAGGGTAGTTTCCATGAGAAAGTGTGGACTGAGTTGAGATCTGAAGGACTGGTAGCAGTTTAACTTGGTGAATGGAAGCAAGTGATATATCTGGAGGTTTAAACAGAGAGAACAAGTGTGCAATAGTCCTGTGTAGGAACTTGGGTACTTTTAAGGAAATTAAAAATTTGCTGTATGGCTGGAGAACAGAGGGCAGGGTAGTGGTGTGCGATTAATTTTGTTAATAAATTAGAAAGCTATTGGATCAGATTTGCTTTCTTTTTTAAAATTTTACTTTGGCTACAATATGGGGAAGTAATTGCAACGGGAAGAGAGAACATGAGGACACAAGTTAGATGCTATTATTTCCTATTTCAGGTGAGAGATAATGGAAGCCTGGATAAAACTAATGGCAGAAGTGATGAGAATAAGCTAATGTATTTAAGAAATGTTTGAGATATAAAAGAGATCTGGTGATGAATTAAATATAAGAATGACAAGGGATGGGATCTTGTTAAGAATGACCCCAAGATTTTTGGCTTTGAAGATTGAATTGATAATTGTTCCATTCACTAAGGTTGAGAACAGAACCATGAATTTGGTTTTGAATACATGGAGTTAACCTTTTCAGCATCTATAATGGAGGTATCTGGTAGATTTTTTGCATATACAGATCTGGAGAAGCGTGGAGAGGTCTAGTCTGGATTGCTACCTCCTTCTAGGTGGTAATTGAAGCCATGGTCATAATAAGTTCCTCCAAGAAGAGAGTGTAGAGTGAGAAGAGGAGAGGGCCCAAGGGGTACCTTTAGACATTTAAATATTTAATGACTCATTAGAGGAAAATGAGCCTGCAAAAGAGTGAGGGAGAAGGCAGGGGGATAGAAGGACAACCAGAAGGATGGACTGGGAGAGAGAAAGGAGTTTAATTGTAAACAGGCCCAAAGATTATATTGTGGGGGTGAAAATGTTCTAAAACTGATTTATGCTGATGGTTACATCATTTGGTAAAATTACTGAAAAAACATTGACTTGGCCACTTGAAAGAGGTACATTTTATGATATACAAAATATACCTCAATAATGCTCTTAAACAAAATAACCCAAGAGAGTATGGAATGAAAGAACAGAAAGGGTGAGAACCTCTCAGGAAGGAAGGAACTGCCACGTGTACTGAATGCTGATAAGTTCAGTAAGAGAAGGACTGATGGTATAAACAGATATATAATATAAAAACAGTTATCCAAATAGAGTAATGTAATACTGTAAAAATTCTGACCTATATTTTAAAATGAGATCTTTGTAATTGTGAGAAGATGCACAAGACTTGGTCCCTCCTTGCTCTCAAATAAAAAGCCTAAATGGAAGTGTTTGTGATGCCCTCTGCATGTTGTGACAGCTAGGAAATAGATTGTGACAACTGGAAGCCCTGTTTATGTAAGAATTAACCCAAGTATGTGATCAAAGAATATATTTACTCTAGAAGTCTGAGACACTCAGAGAATATTGTAAAACTCTTCATTTAAAAAATAATTTAATAGTTATAAAGGATTTATGCATCAAGTAATAATTATCTTCATAAATATATGATCAGTACCTTGTCCAGCATATGGCACAGAATAGGTGTTCAATAAACATTTGTTGATGACCCAAACTCAGAAGTTAGAAAAGTGAGAGTGCTCATCGATCATGATTTAGATTTAAAATGCAAAATACTACAGCAGCAAAGCTCAGAAAAGCACAGTATTATATCAGAAAAGAAGACCAAATCCATATGGGTAATTTACCAACTTTGTCCATTTAGAGAGTCTACTAATTCTTCACTACTTCTTATTCATTTTTCATTTTACCCAACTCAGTTTAAACTAGTCAGCCAAAAATATGTACATAAATAAATCATTCTTCTTTTACCTTAGCCATCTTTTGGAATTTATATTTTGCTATAAATATTGTTTTTTTTAAAACGTATTATCTATTATTTGAATCATTAGTCTGACAATGATACTTTTCCCACTTTTATTTCCTATCCTAACCAATAGATGCCTCTGACTTCTAAATTAAGCTGCATTCAAGAAAACACGTACAGTGGGGTTTTTTTCAATTGTGATTCATAATTTAGGTAGCTGGAGAAGGCTATTGATATATGATTTCCAACCAAATTTTTTAATAATAAGTTTCTACTGAATTTAAATGACTTTTCCAAGTTGGTTTTTAGAAAATGCTTAACTCAGGTCATTTGATGTTTAGTAAATTTCCTGAGCTCATCTTATACTTTCAATTGCAACCCAATGTTATTCTCTGAAAACAGGAAATCAGCAAGTAGAACTACTTGATGGAGATGTCTCTGAAGGAGGAAGTCAATGAGGACAGATGTGACCTAGAAATGACCAGTTTTGGACAGAATTTTAGATAAGGATCAGTATGTGTGGAGTGGTTGTGGTGTTCTGTTAGATCCAAAACTTTAATATGTCTTCCCTACTGACACTTCTATTTCCCCTAACTGGAATTCATAATGTTAGAATAATTGTTCTGGGTTAGAAAATATTGGAGAGGTGTTTTGGACTTTGCAGCAGACATACAAAATTAAGGCATCTGGTCTTTAGCCTCTTGACCAATCTCTCCAATCAGTAGGACTTGAGATGTTAGGTGGCTCTTTCATGGGCTATTACACTTCTGTTCCCACGAGTCAGTTGTATGTTTACCAAGAGTCCTTTGTCTCTATACTTGTCATTGCCATTATGGAATTAATTTATATATAAATATTACACAGTGTAACATCATATCAGAGAGAAAAGAATATTTCTATGAAAACTAGATTGAATGCTTTGGAAAGACTCACTAAAATGCGTTGCCTGAAATGCTGTTGGATTACGTATGAATCAGGCAACTATAAAGATTATATGGGAGGGTATTACATAAGTATAGTTTCTGTTTATTTATTTATTAATTAAATATATCTTTATTGATTTCAGAGAGAGGAAAGGAGATGGAGCGAGAGATATAGAAACATCAATGATGAGAGTCATTGATTGGCTGCAGCCCGCAACCCGGGCATGTGCCCTGACCAGGAATTGAACCCCAATTGCCTAGATCCTAGGTCGATGCTCAACCACTGAGCCACGCCTGACTGGGCTAGTTTCTGTTTAAAGTTGCTTTATTCATGTTTTTAAGTTCTCGCTTCACTTAAAAAATCAAAACTGGAAATAGTGCACAATGCAATATGGATTTATTTACATAAGAAATTTAACATGGAACATTAATCAGAACACCATACTTTAAGAAAAGGTCTGGGACTAAAACCAAAAGGTTGGTGCAAGAATACCCATTTATAGGTTTTAAATTCCGGTACAATGTTTAAGGCATGTAAAGATAATTTTCTATAATTTTCACTTTTACCAATACTTTTGATGAACCAATATCACAGTATAGGAGGAGTTCAACTATTCTTGTGATTTCCCAAAAACACTCTCTGCTATTTCTTCTGTCTAAAATACCCCTCACTCCCTCCATATACTTACTCCTCCATACTTTGTTTTCTCTCTCTCTCTCTCTGTTACTTAACTCTTATTCTTCCTTTAAGTCCTAAGACTCCAGCTCAAATGCTAACTTGTAGGGGGAATCTTTCCTGTCTTTTTTCCCTTCTTTATTTATAATTTTATTTTATTTTAATCTATAGGTACTGTTATTTATTTGAATTGTTCACATAGATCCATTCCATTCAAAAAGGAAGTATAAAATGTGTCTAGCCAAGCAAGCACGGTTGGCATGACCTATCCAAAGGTCTTCCACTAGAGTCTGAGGAAAATCTAAATGTGATAAAATTACAAACTGGATGTTTTTATTCTTTGGACAAGAGATTTTCAAAATCACTTTGATTTTTAAAACCCATCAAATATTTTTTTAGATTATTCTGTCTTGTGTGCCACTTCTATGCTGAGTACTTCACTTTAGTACTATACTTAAAGTACAGTTTGTATTGTATTCTAATAATGTATTTAACACAGTTCATTTTCTTTGGGTCCCTTCGGAGTCAGTCTCCATTGATTGCCCCTTTCTCTTGAGAATGGGTCCCATTTTCCTGTTCTTTGTATGTTGAGTAATTTTATTGGATCATGTCCTGGGCATTGTGAATGTTATGTTGTGATGACTCTGGATTATGTTATATTTCTCTAAAGAGTGTTTACTTTACTTGTTTTAGCAGGTAATTTACTTAGATGGACACAAAATGCAAACTATCTTTTGGGCAGTAACTCGAATCTCGGTTCAGTTTGTTCATCCTCAACTGGTCTGCCTACAGTCTACTCACACATGTATTGTTCAAGGGGCAGAGTTTATGCACAGAAGTTGAATTCCTTCTCTCTCTGATTCTTTCCTTTCTGTGATCCCCTCTCACTGAAAAGTGAAATTCTTATAGGATTTTAGCCACTCCACCCCTCATGGCACCCCAAGTCTGAAAGCCATAAAAATAGGCTTGTTACCTTTATTGTTACCAGTATTGTTTCCTTTTTACCACTGTCAGTTCCTTTCCAGAACCTTCCTGCTCTTGTTCACTCTCCAATTCCCTTAAGTAGTTGTTGTTTTTTGTATTTTACCCAGAGTTTAGTGTTATCTGTGAGAGATTTGGTCTACTAGGAGCTTACACATCCTACCAGAAGCAGAAGCACCTCATTAACTTTGAACTTCTACATGTAAACATGCCTGACACATTGTGTATGCCCTCAGAAACATTCATGTTGTACAGAATTAAACATAAGGGCATTGTTAAAATAACAAATATATTAAAAAGAAGGAAGAAGGAAAGTTTGTTCTCATTAGTTCATATTAATTTTTAAATTAAATTTATTGGGATGACATTGGTTAATAGGATCATATAGGTTTCAGGTGTGGGTTTCTATGTTACAAGATCTGTATATTGCACTGTGTGCCCACCACCCAAAGTCAAATCTTCTTCTGTTACCATATATTAGGCTCCCTTCACCTCCCACTCCCCTCAACCCCTTCCATCTCTCAACCACCACACTGCTGTCCGTGTCCATGAGTTTCAGTTTTATATCCCACATATGAGCTAAATCATAGAGTTCTTAGCTTTTTCTGCCTGACTTATTTCACTCAGTATAATAGTCTCAAGTCTACCTATGTTGTTGCAAATGGCAGTATTTTGTCTTTTTTCCAATGGCTGAGTGGTGTTCCATTGTGGATGTGTAGCCAGTCCTCTATCAAAGGACACCTTGGGAATCTCCATGTCTTGGCCACTGTGACTAATGCTGCAATGAACATAAGGGTGCACATATATCTGTGAATATATGTTTTGGAGTTTTTTGGGTATATACCCAGGAGAGGGATTGTTGGACCTCATGTTAATTTTTAAAAATAAGAATTAGATTTTAGAAAGCACATAGATTTTAATGAAGGGGACTTGAAGAATAGAAACAGCAAGTTCCTGTGATGGCCAGAGTTAGCATGAGGCAGGAAGCCACTAAAACACGCTCAGGGCAACAGCATCCATGGGTCAAGAAGCATCTGGAGTTTTAACTTGTCCAACTCTGGACACAATTTCACCAGCAAAGTGAGCTTCCTAGACCTTGCCATTATTGAGCCTTAGCATGAATATCTGCCTCATGAGAAATCTGCTTGAAAAATCTGTTCAAGTTAGTTTAGAGAATAACAGTCACATTTGGATAAAAGACAATAAACAGAGCAGCACAATAAATAGCAATTACCCACCAGGGAGGTGTCTTCAGGGGTGTGAGGGGCTGGTGCGGGGCCTTTCTCATTTACTGTGGTTATTAATGACCTGGAAGTGGTGTAAACAGCCTGCTAATGAAGTGGCAGCCAGGCCTGCAGTGGGAGTCACTGCGGCTGGAAAGAGAACACAAACCAAGGTAACATAACAAGGTTAGAGCGCCGGGCAGAAACACCAAAGGAATGAGAGTCAGCAGGAAAGGAATATTGTAACGGTCACCAGAAGAATGATCAGAAGTGTAGCTTTCTGATGGCGGGGAGTAGAGAAAACATCAAAGAAACAAATGCCTGGAAAGAATCTGAAAATATAAGGCTGACTGAAAGAAGGCACTTAGCAGGTGGCTGGTGGAGGATGGTATTCCACAGTAGTGACTCCCCCCCTCTTCTGACTTCGCAGGCTGCAAATGTCATTGAGATGTGAAAGGACCAGGGAGTCCCCAAGGCAGATCCCAGGAAAAAGGGAAGATTCTGCTCCCTGTTATGTCTTCATGGTTCCCACCACTCCTTGGCACAGGTGGTTTCTCAATTTGAGACTGACCCAGGCCTAGCTTGGTATAGCTCCTTTACAGTCCTGGTCCACAGGAGGAGATGTCACAGGCATGTGGACATAGGACCTGAATGCAGCATCCATGACTATTCCATGGGAAGAATTAGGATCCATGACTATTCCATGGGAAGAATTGCCTTTCAACTGTGGTCATTTATGGATGAGATTCACTTCACAGCTCTTAGGGCTATCAAGATGACTTGTTTTATTTATTGTCTTCTGACTCCCAGCACCATTCCCCTTTCTCACCTCCTTCAGGTCTTTAATCAAAAGTCACCTTCACAGGAAGCCTGTGCTGGCCATCCTGTGGAAAACTCCACACTCTCCACCCATCCAACTTGGCACATTTGCTTCCAGGCTCTATTTTCTTCCTGAGCATTTATTGTCACTAACATACACCACATATTTTATCTTTTTCATTGCTTTGTCCCTCCCTGTAGAACGTACGCTGCATGAGGGCTGGCATTTTTGTCTGTGTGTTTACTGTTGTATGCCCAGCAACAGCAGTAACAATAGCTGATATTTATTGAGCACTTGATATGTGCCAAACACTGTACATGAATTATCTCCTTTAAAATCCCTAACAATCCCACAAAATAGCTATTGTTAGTATGTTCATTTTAAAGAAGAGAAAACTGAGCTTAGAGAAGTTAAGTTACAGTGCCAACTAGTAAGAGACAGAGGTAAGACATGAAGCCAGTGCCGTGGAAACAGGTGGCAGAGGTGTCTGGGGCCCCAGAGCCTGGAGGAAAATGGGGGTGTCTTGCACCCCTCTTTGTGCCTCCACAGGCAGCTGCTCTCTTCCTGTGACTCAGCTGTACTCACAGAGGAATCAAATGAGGCTGCAAGTCAGCGCCAGTGGGCAGAGCCCTGGGCATTAAACAGCGTGCCGTGCCTGTGATGCTCCTGACCTGCCATTTGGGCTGGCATTTCACCTGGTCACGTGACAGCATAGACCTTTAAACAGGAAGACAGGAGGCAGCCTGTCCTGCACTTGGAATGCTTGCAGGGAGGTTCCCTTGGCCTCACTCTGTCACTTTCTCAGAAGACCCGCCTCCTGACCTACTCAGCTTTTGCAGACACTCCCAGAACTGAGTGGGAAGATCCCAGCCTGTCTGTGCTTTTCCTCTCACTATGATTAAGGGATTGACTTCCTCCCTCAGAGTAGGGTGTGCATCATCAAGGCCAAAGCAAACAGTTAAGCAGAGCAGGAAGGTGCTTTCTCACACGTCCCTCAACATGTATCCCTTGCTCATAATTTCTACCTTCTCAACACTCATTTCAAGGGACTTCCCATGTTTTCCTTGGATTATTAGATCCAGGAACCCTATTGTGGATCCTCAAGGAGTCAGGTTAAGAGCAGGGGAGAAATCATGTTTATTGAACACTTACTATATGCCAGACACATGCTGAGGGGTTTACAGAAATGCATCATTTAGTCAACATGTATCTACATTACACAGATAAAAGAAATGAGACTCAGGTGAATTTATCCCAAAGGTAAAGGTACTGAGAACACAAGTTCAGTTTTAAAGTTCTATCTACTTGCCGCTTACTTAGGTTGCACCCATCCTCTGGAAACTGTGTCCTATAGTGTCCCTAAAGGCTGAGGACCATAGTCCTGATCATTCATTCCTCAGAAGAAAATATTTATTATCTACTATGTGTTGGGTGTTCTGTTCTGTGCTGGGGATACAGCAGTGAACACAACAGACAAAAATGCCTACATTCTCCAGGGAGGGACACACAATGAACAGGAGAAAATACACAGAGGCCTGATAAGTGCTGCTGGGTTAGAGGGAGTGAGGAATAGAGCTGGTGAAGGAAATGTGACATGTTGACTGGGGGAGATGTGGAGTTTTCCATAGGGTAGCCAGTGCAGGTCTTCTTAGAGGGTGACTTCTGATTAAAGACCTGAAGGAGGTGAGGAAGGAGAATGGCGCTGGAAGAACCAGGCTATAGGCATGTCACTGTGTTGCTTTGTGTCTTCTGTAAAATGAACATGTGCGATAGGATTCATTTCTTCAACAGTTTTTCTGCAAATATTTATCGCCTAATTACTGAGAGTCAGGACCAGCTCTAAACATAGATGTGATGGTAAACACGGCAGATGAGGCTCTGATCCTTGTGGGACTTCATATTATTGTGGGGAAGACAGACAGTAAGTAAATAAGTAAACAAAGTA
Source organism: Miniopterus schreibersii (assembly GCF_964146895.1). NCBI lineage: Eukaryota > Metazoa > Chordata > Mammalia > Chiroptera > Miniopteridae > Miniopterus > Miniopterus schreibersii. Next base: position 29,344,407 of record NC_138101.1, read on the forward strand.
ATCTTTGATAGACCTCAGAGCTATATAGTGAATTGAATATGTAAAATAACTGTGGGTGGATAGTATTTGAGTAGAATAGTCAAGGATCCTAATGTTCTGCATTCCCCATCCTGCTAACCACCTGCCTGCAGCATCTCCTGCAGGCAGGTTCTGTCCTGTCGGACCATGTGGTCCCCACAACAAAAGAAAACACTCAACAGGTAACAAGTCCCAACCACCCCATGCAGGAGATGAGACCCAGTCTTGTGGCTTCTTTCCAAAGGCCTTATAACTGAGAGGGAGAACCGGTGACCTCGGCCAATGGACAGTCGGCAGGTGCCTGATGTATCCTGGAACTCTTGAAAACATTCCTCTCCCCGAGAAGCAGGCTGAAGCTTGCAGGAGACATTAGGCTTACCCCTTCCACCTCTTCCTATCTTTGCAAACAAGCAATTTTACATTTTCCCTTAGGGAAATCAGTGTTAATTCACCTTGGTACCTTTCTGGCACCAAGCCATCTTCTTCTGCTCACAGCTCCTTAGTTACAGAAGAAAGAAAGGAAGGAGGGGAAGAAGGAAGGAAGGAACAAAAAAAGGAAGGAAAGAAAGAAGAAAAACGGGAAAAGTATTTAAATGCGTCCTCAAAGTTTTGCTACAAAACGGACTGAAACTCACCTCAATGACCACAGATGATGAGTGGATTCTTTGGTATCACATGACCCCAAAGGTTTCCAGCACATATTCTGGAACTTTAGCTTCTTGTAGAGATTCAGGGGAAAAGTGCTTGGGTTCATTAGCATGTTAGGGAAGGGGTCTAAACTTTCTTCACCCTAACAATCTGCACGTTTCTTCACTGCCTGCAGGGTTCATAGAAATCGAGTTTTGCGGCATTCAAGGCCTTTCAGGTCAGAGGAGGAGAAACTATTTCTTAGCCCAGAAAATAATGGCAGGTCATACAGATTGTATGCTACTCTCAGCACCCTGCTTCCTCATTTTAATTCGGAAATCAAATTTCTCAATATTAGCAGTAGTAGCTCACGTTAGCTGAGGCGCAGATCTGCGCCCTTACAAGCATCATCCCTTTTAACTTGAGGAGCCTTGATCCCTGCCAGGATTCACTATTCTAGCGCCGTCTTTGGCTGGGTAGGTGGACTTGCCTAATTCTGGAACCCAGCACCGAGAAGCCTGCATGTGTAAGCCACGCTCTCCAACATCAGCTTTCTCGGTGAGTGCAGGTGATAGTTTGGTTTTCAGGCGGCCTCACGCTTTCATCTTATATCTCAGTTCATTCAAAACTCACTTGGTCTGGGAAGAGAAATGCTGGTGGTTAGGCTCTCCAGACCCCAGTGCAGCTTATTTTGTGCAGCCTCTGTCTGCACCCACACACAGCCCTGCAGGCTGTTGCACCCTTTCCTCTATCACAGAAGACGCCGTGCGCCTCATGCCTCCCTGAGGACAGACGCTGCGCAGGCATTGGCCTTCCTTGTAACCTGGACGGTGAGCACGCCGGAAGGCAGAGTCACCTGGGATGAAAGTTTAGACCCTGCGTTTAGGAAGAAGCAGAGTTCAGAACCCAAAAATCTATAGTTCCATTGGTCAGAGAATGGCCCAGGAACCCATCTTCCCTGCCACGGTGGACTGGATCCAGGTTGGCGCCTGGGCCCAAGAGTAGCCAGGCAATAGGCATATATGAGGCCTGGCACAGGACTTTGCAATAGGGGCAAATGTCATTATTAAAGATTCCTAATATATGTTCAGTAAATATTAGTAATGAATACCATTTTTTCCCCTTACCTACAAATAACTCTATGATGGCAAAGTTGTCAAGTCCCGCCCTGCTGAGTGTGGCTCAGCAGTTGAGCATCAACCTAAGATCCAGGAGGTCGGGGTTCGATTCCTGGTCAGGGCACATGCCCAGGTTGCGGGCTCCATCCCCAGTTGGGGGTGTGCAGGAGGCAGCTGATCAGTGACTCTCATCATTGATGTTTCTCTCTCTCTCTCTCAGTCCCTCTCCCTTCCTCTCTCTGAAATCAATAATATATATTTTAAAAATATATATTATTTAATCAAATATATCAAAAATATATATTTAAAAATATATATTTTTAAAAAGACACCTGTCAAATCCAAACCAACTTTTTCCTTGGATGGCTTTTATTGTTATGATACCCGTGGGGCAGGATGCTTTTTTCGCGAGGGGGGAGCGCCACATGTAACACTCCTGTTTCCTCTCTCTGCCTGCTCCCTTACTCCTTCCAGTTTGTTCACTCGATTAATATTTGTTGAACCCCTTATATGCGCCAGGTAATTTTCCTAAGTACCCAGAATATAGCAGTGGAGTCTATAATTAAATGAATGATACATGTTTCCTGAGTGTTCTGCTCTTGTTCAGTTTTTTGAGAAAGTTCTACTGTCCTTCTTCTGACTCTGGACCCTGGCACCATCCCCTTACAACAACTACACAACTTCCAGAGCTACATTAGACTCTGGAGAAGAGAAGACATGGCTTTCCCCGCTTAGGCAGTGCGGAAGGCGACGCTGGGGCTTGGGCCCGGCGCTCCCTCTCTTCTGTGGGTGCACACACGCTTCTGTGCGGCCCCCTTGGGGCTGCATCTGAGCTCATCCAGGCCTGTCTGACTGGGGAGGCTGGTTTGCCTAATTCTGGAGTCTAGTCTCAAAAACCCCAACTATTTTCATAAATAAGCCGCATTCTTCAATGCCACCTTCATCTGGGGGGAACAAAAGGTGACTTAATTTCCCAGCTGCCTTATTCTTTTGTCTGGTTTCTCGACTGGCTCAGAACTTGATCCTGAAGGAGGAGAGCTCTTTACAGGGTTTTCTCAAATGCCAACTGAAGCTTACTTTGCACACCTACATTCTGTGCACACAGCAGACACTATTCAATACATGGCTAATGTGTAACTTCATATCCAATATTGGTCAAGGATTGACTAATGTTCATTATAAAACAAATGGCAAGAAAATCTCTCGCCCCTAGAGGAGCACAGTAAGTGATTTAATTTTCTGAGCCAGGTATAAAAGAGTTAGGAAATCAAAGGTATGCTTAACAACTTGAGTGGGTGTTTTCTGTTGCCTATTTATGGTGAATGATAAACATTACTCAACAGTTAATGGCAGACATTAAATTGTAATTATACATTAATTATAATGTACGTGTATAAATGCATATTTGTTTTATGTGTACACACAGCTTACATTCATTCTTAGTTCAAGCTCTATAACACCCAAGGAGTCTTGGCTTACCTCGAGGGGGCATGACCCATGTTTTAAATTTCTATAATTCAATTAATGTCAGTTCACTTCAATTTTAAACAGGCAAGATAGTCTACATGGTACATGGGTGGTAGGTAGGACAGTGACATGGACTAGAAAAATGGAGACTGTGTCCAAAAACCAAAGGGAAACATTTTCTAAATTGCAAAATTGGAAGGCTTGACTCCTTGATCTGATCTCCAAGATCTCTTCCATGCATATGTCCACAAATCCCTAAGCTTCATAGTGTCTTTGGTCAAACCACACAAGCTCAGCTTTTCTTACAAACCAACTGCTTTCACCAGCAGAGGATTACACTTGACAGGTAGCAACACTGAGCGCCGCACAGCTACCCTTATAGCTCTTAAGCCCTTTATAGTTATGAAAATAGTTTTGTATCTGTGTCACCCAACATTTTTTTTTAAAAAAAACATTGGCTTAAGAAGATATAAGATATTCTGTTATTTAATTCAAAGAATTACATACAGTCACTTTGGTTTTTGGTTATAATGTGACTTACAGTTTTCCGGACTTCAGTTTGTGTCCCACAAGCCTTCCCTTTCCCTTTCCCCATGTCCTCCTTCCATGCCCTCGTCAGCTCACCTTTCTCCTCAGCCCCCCTTCAGCACCCCTTCTTCAACCTGAGGTACCAGGGCTGACCTGCTGGTCCAACTCTGAAGCCCTCCCTACAATCAAACTTTGTTTAGAAAATAATAATTTCCTTCAGACCAAGGGAGGGGATGGTAGAGACACACAACATAGAGCCATTTGTTTATGCATTCATTTTATTCAACAAACCTTGTTAGATTCCCTGACATATTGTAGAAACTATGCTAGGACTGGTTGTGTAAGGATCAAGACACCCCTGGTCCCGAAGGTGCTCAGGGATGAGTAGTATCTTGGAGAACTTGCCATCACTTCTTCCTCCTGCGCCCGTGGCAGACACTGACAATCGCAGTACTTCCCCCCCAGTGAGCTTACACTCAACAGGACAGTTTATTTCAGCCCAGTGCTCTAAGCAGCTACAGTCAATGAACCGGATCCCGCCTGTGAAATGAAACATTTGCCACGCCCAGAGTCAGACTTGGGGGAGAAGGTGGGAATGGGGTGGGGAGGAAGAATAGATTATCCCGGGTAGACTCATTTTTGGCAAAATCTGGTTAAATTGGGCTTCTTGCTGAATGGAACCTGATGTGTAAGCACTACTATAGCCAATTCTCATTTCTAAGGGATTTCATGCAGTATGTCGTGTAATCCTCACAACCATCCTCTGAGGTCAGTAATGCCATCATCCCAAGTTTGAAGGAGAGGAAGCCTATGCCGGGCATGGTTCTATCACTTGCCTGCAGGCTCACAGCCAGAGTGAAGAAGTATGTGCATTCAAAGTCAGGCTGATTAAGAGCAGCTAAGTGGAGTGTGAGCCTCTGGGACATTTCAAGCTTCTCTCTATATTAGTTATTTTTTATCCAGAAACAAAACAAAAGATGTATTATGTGGCTAGTTACTGGCACCCTCAGCCTGAATGTCAAAGGGTTCCTTGTCACACAAAGCGTGCGAGACACACTATAGGTAGGAGCAATTTCCCAAGGCAGAGGGTGGGCCGTGTCCCCCCATCCTTCCATTCTCATCAGATATTAAGAGCTGCTGCTGGGTACTAGGGTATCTCAGATGGTAGAATCACCAGTACTTTCTATTGAGATGGAAAGTGTTTGTGAAAATATTTTGAATCACCCAGAGTTTCACTGGGTGTCTTCTGGAAAAGTTGTGGATAGATTTGTCAAACTTAAAGATGAGCTCCACATTTTACTTTTGCAAGAAAGAAGTGTTTTGTATTTGCAGGCCTTTCCTAAGATGACAAATACTACCATGCAGATATTTTTTAAATAATAGAACAAATGCATTTCATCTGTTTCCTCAAGGTAAAGGTGACATTTTAACAAGAAAGCCTTTCTGTAAAAACTTCTTTGTGAAAGAGCATTTTGGAAATGGTTTGAATTTTTTATCTGTTGGTACAAACAGTATAAATGTGCCACATGTCATCACTCTTTAAAATGTTGGAAATGTAATGTTCTTACCTGTTTAAAGATCTCCCAAAGAGTGTCAGTGTGCCCTGAACCCATTTGGTAAAAATACTAACAGTATAAGAGCAGTGCAAAGTTACTTTGTAAGAACTGGTAGAAATCAAGGAGGATAAAAATTTTCTAACCAAATTTTTTAGAAATTTGCATAATTTACAAATGAGACTAAAAAATAAACCATCATGAGTTATTAATTCCAGCCAGGGTGGCATTTCTTTCATCTCTGTGTCCCTTAGCAAGGGACCTTTCTCAGTTCTGAGAGTCTTGAAAACCAAGATTTGAACTCTCTGCCTTCGCTTAGATTCAGCTAGAACCAGCTCATCAAATTGTTTCATCAAAATGGATTAAATAGATTTACTGAACCGTTGCTCTTGCTGAAACATTCTCCCTCTTTTTGATGAAAACAAAAATCAGTTTTGCACTGTCAGAAAATAAAATTAAAATAAGTTTAAGAATTATTTATTTTATCTTTTACCTCATTTTAAAAATTTTATTTGTAAATTTTATTTGCTGTTTGTTGTTGATTTTACTATAGAGAATACACTGGCAGAATAGTTTGTGTATGTAATTTACAAACAGATGTGCATATTTGGGAGCATGCTTAAAATTTCTTTCATTAAAGATATACAACCAAAAAACACACACAAAAAAACACCACACACAAAATTTTTGGAGCTGTTGCTGTACTTTCTGCAGCTTTGAGAACTGCAGTCAGTGGAAAGGAAGTGAAGGTACTGAAGAGCATTGGCCAACCCACAGGCCTTTATCTTTACCTATATTAAAGCTCATTCCATTATATAAATGGAATCTAATTGTGTTTAGCCAACAGATTAGAGACCATAACCTTAGATCCCTCTCAAATGGCAAGAGACTCTAAAGTTAGGCCCGGGCAATCCTGTAGATTGACTGCCCAGCTCCTTCTCAGTGGAGGCTGAGCTGGAGGGGGAAAGTGGGTGAGGGGAGTCCTGTTTTCTGATAGACTCTCACAATGGCTCCCTGAGCTGGCTCAGGTGTCCCAGCCCAGCTCAGCATGGTCCCTGGCCACATTTTCCCCTGCCACTGTGGCTAAGAGGCTGCCCTGTCCTCTCTTCTATCAGCACAGATAATCCAGGTGTCAGCACAGGAATAATGAATAGTTAATGTAATCCTCCAACAATTTAATGAGGGAAAGATTATCTGGAGGCTCAAGGGTTGCATGGATCTGTTTGAACATGAACAGCCACAGACACATCGTCTAGAATCACCTTCTTTCTCCCTCCTCTTGCCCCTCTTTATCTGAGGAGTTTGGGCACCTCACCCTCCCAGGAGTCAATCCCCTCCAGCTGTGAGGCTTGTTTTCAGGACTGCAGACAGCAGGTGCTCATGTCTGCAGGCAATTGGCAAAACTGACCTTCTACCTCGAAGGCTTTCTTTCATCCATCCCCTCCCACATCTGCTTAGCTGGTCTTGAGTGTCTCCCTTCGGTTCCTGTTCGTGAAGGAGGGCCAAACGTTCAGGATTCCTCAGAGACACTTGTTAACCCTCCAATGTGTAAACACTGATTCTGTTACAGCAACTGTTTTCGCCCTGCTTCCAGGACTTTCCCTCAGGTTACAGGTAGCCATTCTCAAAGCCCCATCTCTCTTGACCTCTACCTTTCTCACTAGTCTGGTTTTTTTCCTTCCCACTTTTTTCTTCAAACTCAGAAGAACCTTAGGCCAAAATGAAATTGTTCTTGGTGATGGTGGCAGGAGATATAAAGGCATAAAGTGCCTTTGTCTTTTCGTCTTTTAAAAGCAAGTCCTTAGAGAATAAGTGAACCAAATCTGAGGTGATAGAAGCCAGGAGAGTAGTTACCTCTGGGGGTAGAGTGGGAGCGTAGGGGTGCTGTCTGCAATGGGCCGGGGCAAAACCTACGAAATGAAGATATTCTATCATGATCTGGGCCCTTGGTAATGTTAGCAGCGGAAAAAACAGCACCAGGTGTTAACCTCGCTTCAACAACCTCAGTTCTTGAGCTCTGGCTAAGAAAGAATTCAGAGCCAAGACTCAAACTACAAGAGAATTGCAAGGGGCCTGTAGTATATTGGCAGCTGCACTGCGTTTAGCATCTTACAGCCTGTCCTATATCCTGTCCTGCCTTTTGGCAGTCTCACATCCTTAAGCAAATTACTTCACTTTCTGAGCCTCATTTTCCTCATTTGTAGAATGAGGACTGTTGCTGCAACAAATAACAGCAGCAATGCTCTTGGGCCCATTTTATTGTGTCAGACACTTTTCATTCCTGGATTCACTCGATTCTTATAACAACCCTATAAACTTAGAACTATCGTTCCTCCATGTTCACAGATTCATAAAATGAGACACATGCTGTATTATGTTGCAGGGTCAAGATTTAATTAGGTTGGCCTAATCCAGAGCCTAAAGCCTAACTTCCATGCTTCTTCTGTTGCTACCTAAATTATTGCAGTGAGGCATTTATAATATTGGTGACAGCACTCTGTAAACAATAAAGCAAAATCAAACATTAATGTCATTATTATTCTTCACACTATATGCAAGGAGAGTTAGAAATAAGAACACAGTGCATGCCTTTGAGAAACTGATAGTCTGGAAGATTAAAACACATACACACACACACACACACCCCAAATATAAACTAAAAATGCCCGATGGTATCAAGCACACAACCAACAAAATCTGTATAGGGAAACATACACATGTCCAGAGGATGCTGGGATCGCTAGAACACCTGGAGCCATATGGCATTGGTGTGCAAAGACCTCCCAGGAATATTCTGCTGTCTGACTAAGGGTAAGAGAAACGTTCTAGGTGGGGAATGGCCTGTTACATTTCAGGAGGACTGGGGGTTAGAGCAGAGAGCAGGTTGCCTGGTAAGAGAGGGCACCAGTTGAGTGTGGTGCTTAGTGAGAGGCAACAGAGGGGTGAGAGAGGTGCTTGCCAAGCGCCTGCGAGGCCATATTATCTAAGACCCTAATTGGATTTGCAACACTATAATGAACACTGTGGGTGTCTGACAAGAGACGTGATGTGATTCAAAATACATCAGAGGAAGGCAGGCCAAAGAAGCTGGTGAAAAAAACAGCCCAAGGCAAGCAGTGTGTTGCTAATCGTTCAGGGACAAGATGGGCATGCTTCTGGAGACTAAGAATCGGTAATGGTTTTGGGGAACGATTAAAGAATAAGAATCCCCCCATTGGACCCCGACCCCTTGAAGGCCAGTGTCTGCCAGGCTCACCATAGTGCTCCCAGTGCCGGGGCTTAGAAAGCGCACCATAAATATTTGTTACCTAACCAGGCTGATTGAGGGACAGAATGAAGATAGAATTAAAAAGAAAAGGGAGTCGAGGGTTAGATTCACCATCACTAATTACTACTGAGGGACCAGGACACCAGCGATACCGTTGGTGATTATGTGAAATTGAAGAATTGACATTCAGGAACGAAATTAATTATCTTGGGTAAATTCAGACGTGGCAGATATAAGTGGAGAGTCTTGGCTAAAAACAGGATGTGAAGTTCAGAATATGTGAGAAGTCAGGGCTAGGATGTAAACTTGAAAGTCTTTGGTGGACAAATGGGTATCAGGATTCTAATTCGCAAGCAACAGAAACTTGCTTTAGCTGACTTATATAGAAGATAATTTACTGAAATGATACTTCCTAATTCATAGAGTCCCTGGGGAGTTTGGAGCCCCAGGCAAAGGCATTATGCATCCATAGCCCCTGACATGGCACTCTCAGGACAAGCCATCGAGACGACTTCTGCATCTGTAGCTGAGTGCCACCACTTAGATTCCTAGACCTGCAGGCACAGGGTGCTGGGCAACCCCATTAGCCCCCATGGCACTGTTGCCTCAGGGACAGGTTGTTACTGCCATCCCCTCTACCCCAGGAAGAATCCTTCATTCTCTTTGATTTTTGTCTCAGAGAGCCGCAGGCCATGCATCTAAAGGAAAGGACCTAAGTCAGTCATTTCCATACCTGACTAGCCAGAGAAGCTGAGAGTGGAGTATTAGAGCCTCTGTAGCAGGGAGGGGCTGTGCTTCCCACAAGGCGACTGCGGCGGGGAAGGTGGTTCAGACGCGGCAGCCCACAGCACACGTTTATATCAGAGAGGAGACGGGGGGCTGGGGAATTCAGACCAGGCAGTGCCAGGAGTTCACCCATTAGGGTTGCCTGCACCCACTGAGAGATAGATGGGTGCTAATGTGGTAGACCAACTCCCCAGTACCTATAAACTATTTCCTAACAACCCCAATTTATTGCCTGTAATTGAGTCCTCTGTGTACATTAAGAGACTGTTCTAGTTTAAAAGGTAAATATCCCTGGAAAGAAACATACTTCACTGACTGTTATCACTATTAACCTTTTACATATTGATGTTTAGGGCTAGGGGTTAGAAGCTGACCCTGAAATTTGGAAGGGGCATGAGCCAAATAGAAATCCCTTGTAAAGATTTGCAGCTAGCCTGCCCTTGCTTAGAGACACACACCCTGCACCTCTCCCCGCTCCCCAAGTTTTTTTTCACTCATGTGCTCTCAGTAGCCTGATCAATTTGTCACAACATGTGAAGCATGGTGAATGTTTTGATGGGAGAGAAATGCTAGAATGGAAAGAAAAGGGGGTTTGATTTTTGTGTTGCTTTTTTTTTTATACGATGCCATGAAGGTGGGGCTCGAATTCCCATTTAAAAGGTGAGAAAATGGAAGCTTGGTGACATGACTCGCCCAAGGCCACACAGCTGTCATGGTGCAGAGATTGGTTTCCAAGCCACCTCTATTGGTCTCTGAAGCTAACAGCTCCCCTTACATTGTATCGTCTCTCCATGGAAGGAAGGGGGCCTGAGTGCCAGAGTAGGGGAAATCTGCACCTTCAGTCCAATGGGTTGAATGGAATGGGTTTGGGAGATATCCTAGAACTGCCTTGGCATAAATGTGTTGGGTTTCTCTGGGAGAGGGGGTGCAGAAATGAAGAAGAGAGAAAGCCACAGAAAACCAACTCCTTTTTCGATGACTTCATCTAGTACCCTAGATGCTATTTGTCAGGTAGCTTTTGGTTGCAAATAACAGAAATCCAACACAGACTGGCCTAATAGGAAATGGAGATTGTTGATTCATGGGAATGAAAAACATGCTAGGGGTTCTCTTAATCTCTCTCCATCTCTCAGTTCAGCTTTCCTTTGGGTCTGTTTCATTCCCAGGTAGACTGTCCCCGTGTGGTGGCAGAGCAGGCCAGCAATAGTTCTAGACTTCCATCTCACCAGCTAATTGCCCCCTGCCCCACCAGCTGAAAGGGCAGGCTTTTCACCAGTAGCCACAGCAATTAACTAATCTTGTGACTGAGAGAGGCTTCAGCACCCCACCGTGCAGGCCTTGAATTCACACCTACCTCTGCAAGCAAAGATTAGTCAACCCCACCTCCATCACAGAGCCTGAGAATGGCTCCCCAAAGGGACACCACAGTGCTGACACCATAGGAAGGGATGCTGGAGAGGCAAAGCCACCAATAACCACTAGAATGTAAATGTCATAAAGACAGAGAGTGTATTTTTTGTTTTGTTCTGTTTTGAATTTGCTCTGTTTACTGCTGTAGCCCCAGAGCTTCAAGCAGAGCTGAGCCCATGATAGGTACAACTCCGAAAACACTTGTTGAGTGGATGATGGAATAAACAAATAAATGTCCCTATAGACTGTGATGCCCAAGATGACAAGAAATGGAGGAGTAGGCACACTGTGATTAGGCACTAATGTATAGGGGCAGAATCTCTTGTCTTTTAAATGAGTCATGGGTCATTCATTCAATAACTCAGGAGTCCTGCAACACTGGCATTCAATGTATATCAATCACAGAGGTAAATGGAGCCTGGAAGGCCAGCCTCAAATGAGGGCAGAGCATTTATAGTCCAGTTGCTCATAATCCTCCTAGAATGAAGGATGGTGTGTCTCTTTCTCTTACGGATGCGTGTCTACAAGATAGATGTGCCTCACGCATTGCTGCCCTTTCTCCGCTGATTCCTATTGCGAAGTGAAAAGCCAGGGTGCTGATACCAGCTCACTTGGAGCTCATGGCACTGGGCTGGCAGGAGCCTGGGAGGTGACATTCCAGATTAACCACCCAACTGCTATTCATCAGGTCTTGTATTCTGTCTTATCCACATGCCGACCCAATGCCCCAGAGTGTATTTTGGGGGGAACATGTACCTCACGTTATCCCAAATTATCTCCCACTCTCATTAGCACCATTCGGTTTTCCCTGGCACATTAGAACAACAGGGCTTTTTGCATTAACAAGTAGCAGAACAGGCTCAGTCAGTGTCTCTCACCCAAACTTGAATTTCTCCAAAAAGAGCTGCAAGGACCTTAGATCTGGAAACACTGAGAGACAAAAACAAAATCAACCCTCAGAAAAGTCACTGCCATAAACTGCCTGGTTAATATGCACCAGGTGCATTCTGCCATTGTGGAAGCTGAACTTAATTTGTTGTAACATGATGCAGCTATTTAGCATTTCTTTCCCCTCCCCCTCCCCCCTCCTTCTAGTTAATTCTGAGTGGAGATAAATCTTGGAAACAGACTTGGAGGGCACAGCCAGAGGCCCTACAAAGTCATTTGGGTTGCAGCTTCCACAATGTCCCTTTGCTGTTTTTCTGAATGATTAGAGCTGATAAAACAAGCTAATGTGTTACTAAAGTGACTCATGAACGTTAGAGATCTTGGATGACTGGAATACTTAGCTCCTGAGAAGGGGTTCTTTAGATACCCATGAGTGTTGACAAAACTCTCCATTGCCCCAGTACCTGTAAGAGGCCTACACCCAGTGGATTGTCAACCCTTGAACTTGTACAGCACTCCAGAGATGTAGGCAAGCTACCAAACTGTCAGCTCTTAAGCTGGAAACAAAGGCTCCAGGAGTTGAACAATTTCCCTCAGGCAGTCTGTCTGAGTCAGTGACAGAGCTCAGGTTCTTCACCTACAAAAACATGACAGTGCCGCACAACGTTGACTCCATAGCCCTCTCTTCATTTTGAAGTTGTGATCCTTGGTATTTTCTCTTTGATCCAGGCAATCACGTGTACTGTTATTCCGTCTGCTGTTATGACTCCTTTTGACCTTCACATGCCTTCCGACATACCATATTTCATTGAGTCTAAGATACCATCGATTATAAGATGAACCACTGTTTATGTAGTGCTAAAAAAAAATGAAATACTGCCAATTAAATATGACATGTCATTGATCCTGATTTCAGAGATGTTGAAATGTAGGAGAAAACATGTCTTACAACCCTTTCTTTTCTTCAAGAAATAGGTTCAGGGAAGTGGTTCTTCCTTCTCCAACCCTGTGGTCTTACTTCGAGTTGTCAATCATGTGTTCTGCTCCCACATGTGAGCATGAAACCCAACTGGGGTGAGCAGAGAGCGATCAGTGGACCACTCTGGGATTTTAAACATTAGAAGGAGAGACCAGTGTTTCCTTTTTGGTGACAGAGAACTCATGGGCCCTGGAGATTTGGGCAGCCACTGTGCCAGCCTGGTGGATAAACCTGGTTTGAGAAAATGAGCTGCTCACAGGAAAAGCAGCTGAGACAGAGATGAAAGAGAGTCTCAGCAGAGCTAAACTCTGAATACAGTTGTGCCTGAGGCCGGATGCAACAGCACCAATAAATTCCCCCTCTGCCAAACCTAGAGTAGGTCTGTGTTCCTTGCTACAGAAATCCTTTTTTTTCAAAGATACCAAGAGAGCAACTAAACCAGCAGTATCTCTGCCTCTTTCCTCTAAGCTCCTTTAATCTGAGCCCACTGTGATGTGAAGACTGGACAAGAACGATGAATGGCCCCTGCTTGTACCTTGGGAGTTAAACCACTGTCTTCCACAACCAAGGGCCTGTGAACACTGGGGCCCTGCCTGCTCCTTCACCAAGGAGATAGGGTTGTTTAATTTTTTTTAACACTGAATTTCAATTTTTTAAAGAAAAATAATACCAAAATAGCTCTGGTGGTGGTGGGGAGGAGAGGTTAAGGAAATGAGCCAGCATACCCTAAAAAGTGCAGAAAAGAACAAAAGGACCCCCCAACAATCTGACTTTCCCTTTTGTTGGCAATGTATTCCTGACCCCTTTTTCTAAACCTGGCTGGTGGCAGGGGTAGGTAGGGGTTGAAAATTAAGAATGAACTTCTTGGGAATTGTAGAAATAAAAATGTGGACAACAAAGCTCAATAGAACCTAAGGTTGCCCCCAGACTGTGATGCTTCCAGGTTTCCGAGGTTTGTTAATGAATTCTTTTCAAAAACTTTCCTATATAGAAGTTTAAAAAGTACCGGGGAATTACACTAATCCACTTACCCTATTTTAACTCTTCAAATGTTCCCAGAGCCTCTGATTTTCTATTGCAGAGAAAGGTAAGTGGAAAATTGCTTTTAAGGTTTCTTTTGTACAATAATAATCTTGGGCAGTACCCACCTGGCTGTGTCCTCGTGTGCACCTTGTAAATTGATTCCAGACTGCTCCCTTATTCAAAAACCCAATCACCTTGGAAACCAGAAAGAGAATGAATAGAGGCAAAAGCCCATTTCACTACAACTAAGATCAAAACCTTCATTACACAAATATGTTTGTCCTTTGGTGCTTTTTAAGTCAGAAATATTCATTATGAATTGGTGTTAATCTCGCATTTCTGCAATACTTGTTCCTTTTTGCACCCCAAAATTTATTTTATTACTCTTTTCCTTCGCCCTCCCTCCCTCCCTCCCTCCCTCCCTCCCTCCCTCCCTCCCTCCCTCCCTCCCTCCTCCCTCCCTCCCTCCCTCCCTCCCTCCCTCCCTCCTTCCTTCCTTCCTTCCTCCCTTCCTCCCTTCCTCCCTTCCTCCCTTCCTCCCCTTCCTTCCCTTCCTTCCCTTCCTTCCCTTCCTTTCCTTCCTTTCCTTTCTTTCTTCACAGTAACATGCCTTTATAGTGTTTTCTGAAGGTTTATTAACTTTTTACTTGGAGAAATGTTAAATGGAGGTGACATTATTGCATTATGGGCCTTAATCACAGCTTTCCCCCCAATAATACCCATTTGTTGGGAAACACTGAATGAGAGGGAAGTATAGCCTTCCACAGAATGATCATTTAAGTATTATGCTTACATGGAGCCTGTTGGGCAAAGCAGCGCTGCCTGTTTTCTTTCTAGAGGAGAAAAAGAAAAGAAGTTTGAAACATAATCACCACATAGCACAATACCACCAGCTTTAGAAGTTACCTGAACGATAACTGTTATTGATCTGATTCAGTGGTGAAAATGCTCCCTCCACTAGAATCTGAGCAAGAAATGCTCAAACGCCTTTGTTGTGAGTCTGAGAGTCCTGCCATATCACCCTTCTCTCTCCTTGTTTCTTTATATCTTGAGGCACTGAAGCCCTTCATAGGCCACCTAAATCTATTCTGGTTTCTGAGCTAATTTTCAGGGAGTCAGTCCCCTCATTCCCTTTCTGTTCCAGTGAAGCTGGGAATGAACTCCTGCTGTGAACAGGTCCCGTGGCTAATGTGCCCCAACATATACCCTGAGTATCAGGCCACCCTCAGTTGTCCCTTTCAGGTGTGGCCAGAGGCCTCCATTGTCCTGTCTGGAACGTCACTTCCCTTGTAGGACTTTAACTCCATCCGCCTGGCTCTGATTCTTACCAGTCTCCTCTAGCAAGGGGTCTCTTGAGCATGTGGTTTTCTTGCCTTCCCAGCATCTTTCCCCCTTCTTCTGGGTCAGATATTAATTTAAATTGTAGTAAGCTGTCCACTGTCATGTTCATAGTAGTTTTGGTAGTTGTGACATCTGAGCTCCAGCCAGTTAACACTTGAGACAGTTAATGCATGGCCCAAACCTGGCCAATTAGTGAAATTGGCCCAATGAGAATCAATCCTGGGGCTTGGGATGAAATTGTTGGGTAGGAGAAACACCCCCTACACCATTTCTCAACCATGACACTATTGACATGTAAGTCCAGATACTTCTTTGTTGAGGGAAGTTGTCCTGTGCATTTTAAGATGTTTAACAGCATCCCTGGCCTCAACCCACTACTTACTAATAGCCACTCTCCTATCTCCAGTTGTGACAACCCCAAATATCTCCTGACACTGCCACATATCTCTGGGGTGAGGGGGGAGCAAAATTGGCTACAGTTGAGAACTTCTGCACTAGATTGAAACAGTGAGGTGTCTGCCTAGAACTGCTGGCAGATTTCATGTGAAGAAAATTTGCCTGATGGTGATGCCAATATAGAGGACGATAGAGCCAAGAGAAGACACATATTTTATGTTCCTAAATTTTATTTTTTTTTTGTGGTCCTGTGCATTAAAGCAGTCCCACTCCTTTTTGGAATATATCTATTATCATCATTTCTATTAAATACTGTAGGTGCTAGCCAGGACCATACCACAAGAACTACAAAAAGAAGGCATAGAAATTGAAAAGAAAAAAAAAAAGCTGTCTTTATTTACAGACAATATAATCTCTTCTAGGTATAATATTCTAAGAAAGCTACCAGAAAAGCCCGGCAGGGCATGGCTCAGCAGTTGAGCTTCGACCTAGGATCCAGGTGATCAGGGTTCAATTCTCCGTCAGGACACATGCCCGGGTTGCGGGCTAGATCCCCAGCTGGGGGCGTGCAAGAGGCAGCCGATCAATGACTCTCTCATCATTGATGTTTCTCTCTCTCTCTCTCTCCCCCTCTCCTTCCTCTCTCTGAAATCAATAAAAATATATTAAAAAAAAAAAAAAACTACCAGAAAAAAACCTCACACCCTATTAGCCCTAGCTGGTTTGGCTCAGTGGCTAGAGCATCGACCTGTGGACTGAAGGGTCCTGGGTTCGATTTTGGCCAAGGGCACGTACCTCGGTTGCAGGCTCGATCCCCGGCCCTGGTCAGGAGGCAAACAATTGATATGGCTCTCTCCAATCAGTGTTCCTCTCTTTTTCACTCTCTGCCCCCCTTCCACTCTCTCTGAAAAAGCAATGGAAAAAATATCCTCAGGTGAGGTTTAAAAAAACAAACAAATAAACAAAAAATCCTATTAGAACAAATAAATAAGTTTAGTAAGATTGCAGGATAAAAATCAATATACAGATTTCAATTCTATTTCTATATACTTGCAAAGAAAAATTATAAGTTGCAATTTAAAAATAGTACTATTTAAAACAGCATAAGAAATATGAAATTCTTAGGGACAAATTTAACAAAATATGTGTAGGGCCTTTTATTTAGGAAAAGACCTAAATAAAAGGAGATATATACCTGATTGTCAGAAGACCAAAATTCATTAAGATGTCAAATCTCTGCAAGGTGGCCTATAGATTCAATACAATCCTAATCAAGGGCCAACCAGCTTTTAAAAATAGAAATTGACAAGCCAATTTTAAATTTATATAGAAACTCAAAAGACCTATAGTAGCCAAAACAATTTTTTTTAAAAGAACAAAGCTAGAGTACTTATACTACATGACTCAAGACCTATGATAAAACTACAGCAATAAAGATGGTGTGATATTAGCATAAAGATAGATATATAGATCAAAAGTACAGAATAGAGAGTCCAGAAATATACCCAAATCTATATGGCTAATTGATTTTTTTAAAAAAGTTATCAAGACAGTTCAAAGGGAAAGGATAATCTTTTCAACAATTGGTGCTGGAATAATTGGATCTCCATATGCCAAAGGGGTGAGGGGAATGGAATCTTATTATCTAAATTGTATACAAAAATTAACTCAAAATGGATCATAGTTCTACATGTAAAACATAACACTATAAAATTCTAGAAGAAAACATAAGAGAAAAGTTTGGTGATCTAGAGTTAAGCAAACATTTTTTAAAATAGGACTTGAAAAGCATGAAGTATAAAAGAAAAATGCTAAATTGCATTTTATAAAATTACACATATTTACTCTTTAAAAGAACCATTAGGAAAATGAAAAGGCAAGACACAAGTTGGGAGAAAATATTTGCAAAAATATATCTGTGAAAAAATTTGTATTCAGAATATATAAAAATTTCTTTCAACTCAACAAACAGAAGACAAAACAAAACAAAAATCGGCAAAAAATCTGGACACTTTATCAAAGAAGATACATGGATAGCAAACAAATAAATGAAAAGATGCTAAAAATCATTAGTCATTAGGGAAATACAACTTAAAACCAAATGATGTACCACAATATACTCACCAGGATGGCTAAAATTAAAAAGACTGATAAAACTAAGTGTTGACAAGGATGTAGAGCAATTGCAACTCGTATGCATTGTTGTTGGGAATGCAAAATAGTGCACCCATTTGGATTGGAAAATTCTTAAAATCTAGGTCATTACCATATGACCTACCAATTCCATTCCTAAGTATTTGCTCAAGAGAAATGAAGACATATATCCACACAAAGACTTATGCATGTTTTTTTTCCCCGTTTTATTAACAAAGTCCCCAAACTGGAAATAATTCAAACATCTATCAGCATGTGAATGGTTAAATAAACATGGTATATCCATATAATGGAATAGTATTCAGCAATAGAAAGGAATAAACTAATGATACATGGTCTAATAATGTGATATGTTAAGTTAAAGAAACATGAAAGACTATGTACTGTGTGATTCTATTTATATAATATCCTATAAAAGGCAAAATCCTAGTAATACAAAACAGATCAGTGGTAGCCAGGAGTTAGTGGTTGGAAAGGGTATTGTTCCCAAAGGGCCATGAGGCCATGTTTGGAGCAATGGGAATGTTCTGTATCTGTTTTGGTGATAGCTACACGACGGTCACATTTGTCAAAACTCATGAAATTGTATTTCTGAAATACGTAGATACATTTTCATGTATGTAATTCTATCCCAGTAAAGCTGCCTCCAAAATGCAAGGCATTCTACATCTGCATTGTATGAAAGTAAGAAGGATGGCATGAACCAGGGATCATGGTCAGCAAAATTTTTCTGTAAAGGTCCAGATAGTAAATCTTTTAGCTTTGGTATTCGGTACAGTCCCTGTCACAGCTACTCAGCTCTGTCTTTGTAGTGCTAAATCAGGTATAAACAGGTAAATGAATAGATGTGACTGTGTTCCAATAAAACTTAAATTTCATATAATTTCCACATGCCATAAAATATTATTCTTCCTCTGATTTTCACCCCAGCCTTTAAAAAACAGAAAAACCATTCTTAGCTAGCAGGCCATATAAAAACAGATGGCAGCCCAGATTTGGCCCATAGGTGGTAGTTCGCCAAGTCCTTCTACAAGCATGTTAGTAAAAACACCACAGTTACCAGACTATTAGAGGTGACAATGCAGATGAAATTACTGATATTCTAGTCATACTTACATCTTGCAGATCTGTGTAGATCAGAAGTAATAAGCTTATTTTTATTCTTCAATAGTACCTACTTGTTTGCAGCATTACTATTGTTTTGGAGTTGTGGGCTTAAGAAATCATGACTTATTTTATTAAATAAAGTTCAACTTTTAAACCTTAGGACAGACATATAAATTCACTTTCCCTTGTAAAAGAATACTTTTAATACCTTTACATGTTTTTTTAAAGCTTTAATAAGTACTATGTCCAAACCCTACGCCTCTACCCCCATTTTCCCCTTTGCCTTCTGTCTAATTCATGAGGTTATGACTGGGTCTTTGTACTTGCTGTACCCTCTGGAATGCTCTTCTTCCCCGTAACATCACTTCTTTGAGGTCTCTGCTCAAAAAACTTCTTATTCATTAAGCCTTCAATAGTAAGCTGTTCTCCTAGTCTTTTTACCTTCCTTTCCTTTTTTCTCTGTAGCACTTACTACTGTTTGTTGCATTATGTCTTTACTTGTTTTTTGCTTACTTTCTGTCTCCTCTCACTAGATAGAATAAGCTCCATGAAGGCAGAGACTTTGCATTATTCTATGCTGTGTAATCCCAGTGCCTGGAAACTGCCTGGCAAATAATAGGTGCTCAATAAGTGACTTGCTGAATAAATAATCTGGGAATGCACAGAAGAATGCATCTTTCACAGGAACATCATCCAATGGCTGCCATACAGTGAGCAAAATGAGCAAAAAATTATACTGAGAATCACTGGCCCTGCACACCCAAGGACGGTGGGAGGAAACACCGATGCACGTCAGCCAGATGGCCTCCCAGGCAGGAAGGCGAGCAGATGACACTAAAGGAGTGTGGTGCTGCAGGCCCCTGAGAAGCCCCGGTGGAAAGACCTTTCCTTTGGGAAATCTGTCATACAAGGTTTTGAGCAATTGTCATAATGAAGAACTTTCAGTAACCATATCTTCTGCTGAAAAAGTGATGGCTATTTAGTTTTCTTTCCCTTGGCTTTTAAAGTTTTTTTCTAATATTTTCTTGTTGAAATGCTTGCAGATAAGAAGTGCAGATTATTTAGTAGGAGGGTGTTCCCCAGGTTTCAGAGCATTGTGTTAGATTCTCAGAAGGCTTGCCTTCCTGGTTACAGGTGCCCATTGCACAAGGGTTATAATATCATATTTTTCTTCATAAACCCCATTTCACTGTCTTAGAACTTCAGGGTCTCACTGTGGAAATCTATGCCTTTGGAGTTCTTGACATATAATGTTGACATTTTCAGACGTTCAGTTCTATGATGTAAGATTAGAAGGATGTTGGTGAACAAGAATGACCTATAGAAAGACATTTTCTGAAGTGGGTAAAACATTTTTTAAATGGATAGAGAATTTTTCTTTTAAATTTCAAGTTGACCAGGAAGGAAAAAAAAAGAGAAAATAAACAAAAAATATATATAAATAGGTGTTCGTTTTCTTTACAAAATTTTATAGGTATGAACAAATGTAAATTTTGAACAAATTTGTGTTTAAAACATCTTCGTTTTTTGCCACACAGTAGAAAGTATGGTCATGGGGACAATATGGGCCATATTTTCCTAATACTTAAGAATTGTGTGAAAATGAAGCTGGTTGTGACATGTAAAAATTAGAGCTCGACTAAGTTCCAATGTAGAGACTATTGTTTAAATAGTGGTTCTGACTCTTGGCCTTGAAAGAGAACATTAACAAGACCTCTTTCTCTCTCTCTTTCCCTCTTTACTATGTATGATATTTACTTGATTCTAAGACACCTTTTTTTGGCATTTTAACATTTCTGAAATCAGAATGTTTTACAATGCATGGCATCTCCCAATTATAGTTGTCAGCATTTTTCACTTGTGGTACATAAAATAATATTAAATCTCACATTTGATATCATCTTAGAGTCTATGAAATAAAATATACATGAAACATATCTTATTATTTTTATTTCTATTTTTATTATATTTCCCATCAGGGACCCCCCCCCCCCCCGCACTCCCAAATTCCTTATGAAACTTACAGCAAAGAATAGTATGAACTCTCATATTATTGACTCACTGGCTCCATGACAATGGTTCTTCTATAATTATCAACGCTCAGTACTTCTAAGTGGATAAGTTTTGTCTTATATTATCAGAACATATACTTTTATAACCACATGAACAAAGTTATTATTAGCAAGCACCTGTTATCATGAGTTGCTATGAACATCTCAGTCTTGATATAATTTCTTTTCTTTCTATAACCAGATTCCTTGCCTGCCGATTGTTCAAATAAGTGAATTTAATCCAGGATTTGGCTTAAGAAATTACATAATATTTATGTTACATTCTACACATGTCCAGCAACTTATTATCCCACAAAGAGTATCAGCACCAATTAAATGTGAAGGGTGGTGGGGGAATGTCGGGGACACCTTGTCTCAAGATCAGGCCCCCAAAGTGCAGGTCCGACTTCCTGGGAAGGGTGTGGGCTCTGGAGCCAGAGAACCCTGAGTTTGAGTTCTGCCTTTACCACTTCCTAACTGTGTGAACTGACACGCACAACTGGAACAATAATATTTTCCCTGCAAAGTTATCGTGAGCTTTGGATGTGTGCGAAATGTTCGACTTCAGAAGGGCTTGGGAAATGGTTAACAGTATTGTCCATGGTTTCATAGAAGAGGTGGTGAACCCAGGGGAAAGTTGGGCAGCTGCTACACCCTTTAGTCTCCTCCAGTGTCCCTGTTTGCTCACTTTAGATCTCAGTGCTCTGATATTTATATTATACCTTTGCTCTGCCATAGTCTAGAATCATACGAGTTTAGAATTGCTCTCAGCTGGATATCTGTTATCACCTATTTACATTTCAACAAGAATTTAAAGTGAGCCAGACAGCCCTGGCTTGGAGCTGCTCACCATCTGTGTCACTCTGGGATTCAACCGTGTATTAGTCAGGATTCGCCAGAGAAACAGACCCAACAGGAAATGTGTGTGTGTGTGTGTGTGTGTGCACGCATGTGTGTGTGTGTGTGTTTATTTATATACGTATATATGTACATATATATTTATTATACGTAATTGGCTCATGTGACGATGTAGGCTAAGTCTGAAGATGTGAAGGGTGAGTGGTCAAGCTGTGGACCCAGGAGAGCCAAAGGTGTAGCTTCAGCCTGAAGGCCAGCTGGCTCAAGACCCAGGAAGAGTCGATGTTTTAGTTCAAGTCTGAGGGCAGGAAAAGGCCTAGGTCACAGTTCAAGGCAGTCAGCACGAAGAGTTCTCTCTTACTCAGGGAAGGGTCAGGCTTTCTGTTCTATTCAGGCCTTGAGCTGACTGATGAGGCCCATCATGTAAGGGAGGCCAATCTTGCTTTACTCAGTCAATAAATTTAAACATTGATCTCATCCAAAACACCCTTACAGAAACACCCAGAATAATGTTTGACCAAATATCTAGGCACCCTGTGACCCAGTCACATTGACACATAAAATTAACCATGTAACCTGTCCGGGTCTCACTGTCTTTTTGTAACAACAGGATAATAATCCTATTACATCATGGACCTGATGTCAGAAGCAAATGGGACCGTATAGTCAAGGTCCCTGATATTCAATAAAGGTCAGTTTTCCCTTCAGTATTCAGTATTAAGGCATCTGTGAGCAGGCCAGGGGCTGTCTTGATCTGCCCTTTTCTTTCCTTCTGAAACATTTTTATATTCATGTTTCATTCGAGCTCAGCTCCACCTCCTTAAAAAAATGTCAGTAGGTCATCTCCACAATGAAAGCGGTCCTCCGGTAAACTTCCTTGTGGCATCCGAGCATCGCCTGACAAGGAGAAAAGCCTCAGCCTTCCACCTGGGGAAGAGTCCTGGCCTGTAAACTGATGCCTCTGTGTCTGTCGCAGACCATTTCCTCCCTGGTCTTGGTAGTCCCTTTGCAAGGCCAGGCGGGTCAGCTGGCCAGAGCAGCCAAGCTCTCACCAGCCTGGGGCAGATGGCGAGCAGTTCCCCTGCCCCTTGCTCTTCACCTCTCGCAGAGCAGGTTGCCTGGGTAGCAAGAGGCGCCGGGCATGTCCCTGTCTCGGTGCCAGCTGAGTCTTGTCATACATCACTTCAAACCGCCCTGTGTTTTGTCCCTCAGTATTCCACTCGGGCCTCCTGTTTATATGATTACCTCATTCTCAGTCCAGATTGCACCCTAACTTTCATTCCGTTTCTTTCCACTGTTACAATTTCCAGATTATAGTTATTTCTTTCCAGTGTGTTTAATCTTGAGTAAATCAATATGGCCATACTATTTTCCATCAATTTAATCTTCAGTGAATTGAATCTTGTTTTCATAGGAGATGGGAAGGGGTTGAGGTAAGGCCACACAGAATAATGATGACTGTAGTGTGCAGGCCGTGTCGTCCTCAGCCTAGCAATGTCTTTCACTTACCTTCCCTGGAGTCACTTAGACCGAACTTATATTGTTCATCTTGCGTTGCGGCCTATAGACCTACTCATTCACCAAAATCAAAAGGAAAAGAGATGTGGGTAACTAACTATTCTACTTTACCTAGGAATACTGAAATAACAATAATCCATGGAAGAAAACATCTTTGTGCTTGTTTTAATGCAAAGTCATTACAGAGCTTAAATGTAAACCCAAGCCTTCCTGTCTTTCATAATATATCTAATTCAACTGCTCACATTTCTTTACTTTTGGGTCCTTTTTGGAAAAGGTGACATATACAGCTAAGGTTAACAACTGCTGTCAGAAAAGCAACTCATAATGAGAAAGTTTGGACTTTCAGAAGACTTACAGTACACAGCTTCTTGCTTTCCTGGTACTTAAAAAATATACATGAAGGCTGAAAATAATTTTGATTAAAAATCAAAACAAAAATAGTCTCTTAGAAATGAGTTGTCCTTTGGCTGAATTAAATGGCACTGCTTGTGCAGCTAGCATTTTCTGCCTTTTGTGGAATCCCTGACCACATGGTAAGGTGTTTGGCTCCAGTTTTCTGGCCTTGTGACTAGAACGGGGCGGTGGCAGTGGCGGAGGGTAGAGATCAGGGGCAGTCGGCCAAGCCACATCTTTCTCTCCCTGCCAGTCTCTGAACAGGTGGTTCCCACTAATAAGTCTTTGCTCCTGGCAAAATTGCTCTCTGGAAAGGACTTGAATCCCCACTTGCAGTCAGCTATTCATCTACTTCATTTAAGAGAACGGGCCATATGGCATTTGTGTTTACAATGATTCTTTGCTGTTTCCAGATTGCTCACAGGCTCAGAAAGTGAACCTTACTATGTAGGTGCAAAGGTCAAGTGTTATGACATTGCTTAGCAACTCCTGAATAATAAAATTGGTGCCCAGCAGGAAAACCAGCGTCTGGACCAGATAAAACACCCACCAATGGAGTGTTTGTATGTTGGTGCTAAAAAGGACACATTTAACACCACCGTACACAGACACTCCTCTTGATTATAACATGGGGAGCAGCTTCCCCTTCCTACTGATATCCGCCCTGAGAATAGACACCCTGTGAGGATCCTACCATCCTGGGATCTACTGAACAACCTTGTTACCTTGTCTGCAGACTCACACCAAATAACACCAGGCACTTCCTATGCTCCCTAGATGCCCTAATCTATAGCTGACCATTTCTTCCCAAAACACCAAATCCACAAGCCTCTGCCCTTGGAGATATTTGCCAGCTTAGTTATTACTTCTTTGTTTTAATTGATAACTCAAAACTCACCGTCACCCACAGCCTATCTGTGTTACACTCAACAAAATTCACGTGGCAGTTTGTGAAACTCTACCTCCTTTTGTAACAGGGAAGAGAATTGTGTGTCAAAAAGATACATTAGGAGCTGGTGACTTCTGGCCTAGATGGCTCAATCAAACGGCTAACTCTAGCTAACACATTCATTCATTTATGAAATATTTATTGAGAGCTTACTATGTGCCAGGCGCTGTTCTAGTTATAAGCATACAATAGTGAGCCAGGTAGTTAAGGCCCAGTCTCTCAACAAGATTATAGTCACATTGAGTGAGGGGGGCAGTCAAAAACAAGTACACAAAAAAATGAGGACGTTTCAGGTGTTATTATAATTACAACTATGAAAAAACTGAACAGATCAATGTAAGAAGGGAGTGAAGATACTTTTTTTAAATGAACATTAGTAAAAACATATTTTTATGTGTGTGTGTGTGTGTCTGTGTGCTGTGATAACACTTAAGATCTACTCTCAGCAAACGTCAAGTATACAATATAGTATTATTAGCAATAATTACTATGCTGTACATTAGATCCCTAGAACTTATTCATCTTATACTGGAAGTTTGTACCCTTTACCAATATGTCTCCCTTTCCCACACCCCTATCCCTGGCAACCATTGTTCTAATCTCTGGTTCTGAATATGACTTATTTAGAGTCCATATATGAGTTAGATCATACAGTATTTGTTTTTCTGTGTCTGTCTTATTTCACTTAGCATAGTGCCCTCAAAGCTCATTCGTGTTGTTGCAAAAGGCAGGATTTCCTTTTATTTATTTATGGTTGAATAATATTTCATTGTATGTATGTACCAATTTTCTTTATCCATTCATCCATTGACAGGCAGTATGAAAGAATGATGAATTTTATCAAATGCTTTTCTGCATCTATTGAGACTATTGTATGACTTTTCATTCATTCTGTTTATGTGATGTATCACACATAATGATTTGTGTATGTGGGACCACTATTGCATTCCAGGGGTAAATCCCACTTGATCATGGCGTATGACCCTTTTAACGTGCTGCTGAATTCTGTTTGCTAGTATTTTGTTGAGGACTTTTGCATCTATGTTCATCAGGGATATTGGCCTGTAATTTTTTTATAGTGTCCTTGTCTGGTTTTGGTAGAAGGGCAATGCTGGCCTTGTAAATGAGTTTGGAAGTGTTCTCTCCCTTCAATTTTTGGGAAGAATTTGAGAAGACTTGGCATTAATTTTTCTTTAAATGTTTCTTAGAATTCAGCTGTAAAGCTATCTGGTCCAGGGCTTTTCTTTGTTGGAAAATTTTTGATTACTAATTCAGTCATCTTAATTGTTATTTGTCATTTCATTATTCAGTCTTGGTGGGCTATATGTTTCTAGGAATTTATTTATTCTAGGTTTGTTGGCATACAATTGTTCATAGTAGTCTTTTATTATCCTTTGTTTTTCTGTGGTATCAGTTGTAATGTCTCCTCTTTTATTTCTGATTTTATTTATTTGAATCTTCTCTCTTTTTTCTTAGTCTAGTTAAAGGTTTGTTGATTTTGTTTATCTTTTCAAAAAACCAATTCTTAGTTTCATTGATCTTTCCTATTGTCTTTCTAGTCTCTATTTCATTTGTCACTCCCCTAATCTTTATTATTTGCTTTCTTCTAACTTTGGATTTAATTGGTTCTTCTTTTTCTAGTTCCTCAAGGTGCAAAGTTAAGTTGTTTATTTAAGATTGTTCTTTTGTCTTAATGTAGACTAATGCTGTAAACTTCCCTCTTAGAACTGCTTTTGGTGCATACCAATTTAACTTCTACTAAGTTACTTAGTTTTTTCATATTAAGTTTTAGTATGTTGTTTTTTCATTTTTGTTTGTTCCAAAATACTTTTGATATCCCTTGTGATTTCTTCTTTAACCCACTGCTTGCTCAAGAGTGTTTAATTTCCACAGATATGTAAATTTTCCATTTTCCGTCTGTTATTGATTTTTTAAAAAATATATCTTTATCAATTTCAGAGAGAGGAAGGGAGAAGGAGAGAGAGAGATAGAAACATCAATGATAGGAGAGTCATTGACTGGCTGCCTCTTGCCCACCCCCCACTGGGGATTGAGCCATAACCCAGGCATGTGCCCTGACCGGGAATTGAACTGCCATCTCCTAGATCATAGGTTGATATTCAACCACTGGGCCACACCGGCCAGGCCTGTTATTGATTTCTAATTTCATACCATTGTGGCCAGAGAAGATTCTTGGCAGGAATTCAGTCTTATTAAATTTTTTAAGACTTGTTCTGTGGCCCAATGTATGATCTGTGCTGGAGAATATTCCATGTGTGCTTGAGGAGAATGTGTATTCTGCTGTTGTTGGATGGAATGTTATATATATATGTGTGTTAGGTTCATTTTGTCTATAGTTTTATTCAAGTCCATTGTTTCCATTGGTACTCAATAGCTGTCTCAGATATCAGATTGACTAGATCGTAGGTTGATATTCAACCACTGAGCCACGCCGGTATGGTATCGCAGTGCTTGTGTTCAGGTAACCCTTATTTTACTTAACAATGGTCCCAAAGTACAGGAGTAGTGATGCTGTCAATTTGGATATGCCACAGAAAAGCCATAAAGTGCTTCCTTTAACTGAAAAGGGGAAAGTTCTCAACTTACCGAGGCATTTTATCATCTTACATCTCCACAAGAAGAGGGTATGGTACAATAAGGTATTTTGAGAGACATTACAGTCACATCACTTTTATTATAGCATATTGTTATAATTGTTCTGTTTTATTATTAGTTGTTTTTGTTAATCTCTTACTGTGTCTAATTTCTAAATTAGACTTTCTCATGGGTATATATGTATAGGAAAAGCTAAAGGATATATATAGGGTTTGATACTATCTTCAATTTTAAGCATCTATGGGGGGTCTTGGAAGTATTCCTCTGCAGATAAAAGGATACTACTATATGTTTGTTTGCTTGATAGTGTTTTATAGGTGTTGTATGCTTTCTTCATTCTTTTTCCTTTCTGTTCCTTGTCTTAGTCTGTTCAGGCTTCTATAACAAAACACAGACTGGGTGGCTTATTAACAACAGAAACTTATTTCTCACAGTTGTGTAGGCTGGAAGTCTGAGATTGGAGCTCCAGTATAGAGTTGCTGACTTCTCGTAGAGTCCTCACATGATGGAAAGTGCTTTGGGGCCTCTTTTGTAAGAGCACTAATCCCATTCATGAGGGCTCCCCCTCATGATCTAGTCACTTCTGAAAAGCCCTACCTCATAATACCCAAGGGGGCTGGGCCCTCTTCTGTGCAGGCTCTTCCCGGACACACTCCACCTTCCACCCAGAGCCTTCATTGTGTTGCTACTGGTGATCCTTGTCTTGTCATGCTATTGTAAGCAGATATTGTCCAAGTTTACTACTCCTCTTACTCCCTTCCTTCCTTCCTTCCTTCCTTCCTTCCTTCCTTCCTTCCTTCCTTCCTTCCTTCCTTCCTTCCTTCCTTCCTTCCTTCCTTCCTTCCTTATTAATTTTTCTTACTAACTACCCACAACTGATTTCTTTGCTGTCTTCTGAAGTCACCAGTTACCGAGGGCTTTTTCTCTGCATTCTGAAAAGCACATTTAACACTTCACACTCACATTTCAGCCCCTTTCCTGAGCAGACATTGAAATCAGGCTGCTCAGAACCCATCTGTATATGAATTGCACATTGCTTGTCAATGAATAGACTTGACTGATTCTTCTAAATATGCTGTGGTTTCCTGGTGATGGTCAGTCGCTACCCTTTGTTGAATGCTAAGGGCCATGAACTGTTAAGCAATGTGCATGTGTGATCTCATGGAAACCTGACTTCCCTATGAGGTAGGTACTCTTATTTGTCCCTTCTTTGCAGAAGTGGAGAAGAGGGCTCAGATAAGTTAAGAATCTGGACGAGAGCACATGACCAGTAGGAGCCAGGCTTGGGGTTCAAACCCAAGGACCCTGGCTGTAAAAGCCATGCTCTAACCTCTGGATTATTCCAACCAGGCCCTGTTAGAGCAGTGGAGGAGCCCTTTCCTAGATTCCTGTATTTTTGCACTGCAGTATTTCAGCAAGATCCACGCCAAGTTTCATTTTTATTACTTTTGTTCACATTCTCTCTCTTAAATTGCTTTAATCTCTAAATCCCTGTTATTACATTCCTTCTTCTTACCACTTTGGCTTTTCTAAATATGCCTAATATTGTGTCATGATTAAGGTCCTAACCCTAGCTCACATGCCCAACTCCCGAAAGCATCAAAGCAAAGTTGCCTGAGGCAGAGAGACAAAGAAATGAAAATGCAATAATATTAGCATGTCAGCAATATATTTGGAGCCCCTGCAAAGAACCAAATGCTGTGTGGTGCACACAAAGACATCATTGCTTCTCTAGGTGGAATCTGCTGCTGATGTTTTAAAAAGGAAAGTTGTGTCCTTATGGTGAATTTTTCCAGCCATCCCTGCTCTTGCTGATTGCTCTTGCCTGGGAGCAGTCTGTGGTGAGGATGTTAGAAGGCATTTCAAGCTCAGAGGGATGGTAGGCTTTTGCCCACAATACTGTAAATGTTTTCCCAGTGACAGCTCCAAGGGTGTCCTTAGGAAAAGGTCACTGGTTATCATGGCTTCTGCAGATTAGTTTATAGGAGAGAATAAGCCTGGAAGCTCTTTCCAAAGGTCACCCAACTCTGGACTTGGCTGATGCTGCCACAGCTATAGGCCTTGGACCTAGGACTTTCAGATCACTGGAGGCTAGCTGCAACATTCTCGATAAAGGACTAGATCACAGCTGTCAGGGGAGGCCATGGAAGGGAGGCTGGGATGAAGCCAATTCCACAGTCAAGATGGCCCGTGTTTCCTTGGAATGCAACGCCCAAGGATATTTGCTAACCACCTCAAACCTGCTCAGCTTTCTCCATGTAGTATGAGCATAATTGTACTTCGGCCCGTTGCCATATTTATTCATTCTTCCTTCCTACCTTCCAGTAACCAATTTCATTCAACAAATATTTATTGACTGCTTCCTATAAACAACACTGTGCTAGGAATGTGAGATACACATCATAAATACAGTACTGTGGTTTGAGCCCTAGCTGGGGAAGAAAAACAATAAACAAGTAAACACCTAAGTGGTTTATTAGAATTAGAAGCATATTTACTAAGAAGTAAATGAAACAGCTCTGGAGTAAGCTTCAAAGTTTCTGGTTTGCAAAGGCCCCTTTCAAGGCCCTGAGGGACTGTGTGTATGAGTTGGGGGTGGGGCCCAAGGTAACAATATATGCACAAGCTCACATGCTTTTGTAAAGTTTGCAAAATGAATATATTTTGGCATTCTCTTTCTTAAAGAAGGCTGCCCAAATATGCCTTCAGCTTGATCACCACGCAAGGAGCTGGGCATAAATTACCGCTTACACACAGAAACAAAAACAGCATTCTGACCTTTGGGGGAAGAGTAAACGTGAGACACGCCTGCAATTGTAAACAGACCTGCTCTCATTTGCCTAGTTTCTTTCACAATTGCTTCAGGTTTTCTTATATGCAAATAAAAGCTGATAACACTCGGCCTGAGTTGGCAGAGAAGCTTCTCCATCACTCAAAAGCAGAATTTTAAAAATAGTCATGAGAGCAACCCATTGTGAGCACCTGCCTGGCTGGCCTCTGCCTTCCTTGCTACAGAGAGAAAACAGGGACGGGCAAAAGGACAAGGCTGCCCTTTTCTCTTGTAACCTGTTAGCACAGGCAGCTAGAGGAAGGAAGGGAGCAGAGGGAATCAGACACTGCTGAGCCCAATGGGCTGAGGAGCCTGAACCGGTTTGTTTCACCAAGAAGCAGCAGCTGCCCCCCCCCCCCCCAGGGAATCACAGCATTGTCCCCTGAAGGGGATTAACACCCACCCTTCCCCCTGTGGTACCAGATTGTCTGACTGGGGGGGCAAGCAGAGGTCGGCACATGCACAATAGAAGTCAAAATGGCGCAGGGGGAGGTGCTTCACCATAGAGGCCTGTCAGTCTAGCCTGGGGAAACAATGGGTTGGTAAGGGGGTGGACATATCAGAAGCCTGCAAAAGCTTGGGAAGTTGATTGGTTATTTTAAAAAAGCTCCTGGCTCTTTCCAAACCCAAGATAATATAAACCCAGCTTAACAAAGAAGGTCTCTCTCTCTCTCTCTCTCTCTCTCTCTCTCCCCGCCCCCCCCCCACTCTCTAGGAACACTCAACCATGCAGGTATAGCAGCCAACCCAGGCTACAGCAGACAGTGTGGGCTCCAAAGGACTAAGCTTTAATATGAAACAGAAACTCTGGACCCTGGCCTTTGTTTTGGCCTTAATGAAGACAAGATTGGACTTTCTCCATGGAAGGATGGATGGAGATGGAACATTTGAAACCCAGGGGCAGCCTTCCCGAATAAACCTTGCCATCCCACAATCTCCCATGTATGGGTCCTTGGAATGCTTTCCTCATGATCCCATGAATGAACACGATTTCCACCGGCAGCAAACCCATACACCTCCCTCTCCTTCAGAGACACAGTTCTCTAAAAGTAGAGCAGAAAGGGGAGCTTGGAGGAGGGAGTGGAGGAAATAGACTATGGCAATTTTACTCTTGGACATGTCAATTAAATTAAAAGTTAAGTAAAATTCTGTATTGGGAGGAGAAAAAAGGGCCCTGAAGCATATGAGGGGTTATAATTTTTCACCTACTACATCTCTGGACTCCTTTACTGGACTCCTTCCTGTGGACAAGATGAGAATTAGGTGAATTAGGTAGTGAGAGAAAAAGAAAACCCCATTTCAGCCTTGTAGAAAGAACCTCAAGTGATGAGACCAGAGGTGAGTGACATTAAAAATATTTAATGAGTCATATGGCATGGGCATGGATCTTGCAGAAGAAAGGCTAGCCATACCTCATATAACTTTACCAGTGAGCACTGCTTCAGTATAGTTAGTTACTCTGAATTGGCGTAGGAGCTATCCTCTGGTTGAAGTTCAGTGTTCTGATTAATGGGACCTTGATCCAAATTATACCTGAGTACCTGTATTTCAGTCCTTGGTTTAGCCTACTCTCTAGCTTATGGCTTGCCCCAATGATTCTTGATGTGACAGAGAGGACTTGTAATCACCACACAGTCCATTTTCCATTTCTTCTATGGTTTATAAAGAAGTTAGAAATCTACTAACCCAGCTAAAGATTGCATTTCTCGGCCTCCTTTGCAGTTATGTGTGGCCATGTGACTAGACCATTACCAAGAATGTGAGCCAAATTAAGGTCCCACACCTTAAAAGGATGTGGCAATAAAAGCTGAAATAGTCATCTTGTCCACAGGAAGGAGTCTAGTGAAGGAAACACAGAGCAACTATAGAGAACTTTGTTCTCTGAAGATCGTGGAGCTACCATACCCTTCCCTAGTAGTTTCTTCTCTCACCCTATATTTCACCATTATACCAACAACTGCTCCACTCTCCTAAAATGCAACAAGGGAATTCAGCTTATAAACACTATACAGATGAGGTAGACACACACCAAGGTCTATTTGGTGAAGATGAACTTTCCTGTGCATACAAGTCATCTGGGGGTCTGGTTAAAACACAGCCTGCTTCAGTAGGTCGGGGCTAGGGCCTGATCAGCACACCTAACAAGCTGTGACGCTGATGATGCTGGTCTGACCACACTCTGAGAAGCGAGGATCTAAAGCACTGGACCTGGCTTCTAAGAGATCCCCACCATCATTCCACTTTTTGTCTGCAGGTCCCTTCAGGTCTGGGAACCAGGGTGCATCTTCCCCATCTTCCCCCTTCCTTCCAAAGGCCTGGCAAAGACAATGGTCCTTTCTGGTGTGATTCCCAGTCTCCTTCATTGGCTTCTGCATGACACGGTTTTAACAGTGGCCTAGGGACAGGGCCTTGGGCAGAACAAAAGGTGTGTTCAGATGTGTGGCCCAGAGAGTAGGCAGTTCCAGAGCTTGGTAGGTATTGTCAGAGAAGTTAACCCCCAGGCCAGAGTCTTTCTCTAAAAATTCCCTTCTCTGCGAGGCCTTTCCTGGCCAGTTTCTCTAAATTGGCAACCCCGCCCTGACATTTCTTTTGATTCTTCCCCTACCCTTAAAGAACTTATTACCGTCTCACATACTGTATAGCTTGCGTGTTTATTTTATTTGTTGTCTGTCTCCTCCCGCTGGAGTGTAAGCTTTCCTCTGTATTTATTGGAGGGCGAATGGCAGGGGAGTGACGCTCAGTAAGCGCAGCAACGGGCTCTGTAAGGTGCCTGCTGGGGTAGCAATCAGAGTGGGGGCTGCTGCCTTTCTGGGGTGCCAGGCATGTTACCAAGGCAGGTGCTTCGACACCTCAAACAATACAGCGATCTTGTATGTAAGACCACATCTCCCAATTCCTGCCGCCGTCCTGCTTCCACTGCCACCGATCCTCCTTTGTGGGAATCTTCCTGCGACAGCTGCCGTCCTCACAGGTAGACATCACCTCATCTGATGGGAGAGGATACGGAGGTTTAGAGAAGGAAATACTTATCCAAGAAGCAGAGTTAGGATCCAAATCCAACTTTCGTTCACTCCAAAGACACAAGGGCTGTGTGTGGGAGCCCCAGAGTGGAGCAGGGTCTGGAAGTGGAGGTGGAAAGAAAGGCTCAGGACGCTGCAGGCCAGGCAATGCGCGCATGTCCCTCGGTTCCCGACCCCAGGCGGGCGGCCTGTCCTTCCCACCCTTTCTCTGACAGTGGGCCTTAGACTCCTCTTCCAAGTGACTCCCACGGAGCACTGCCCACTGTCCTTCCTTCTGCGAGAAGGTTGTCCCCATGGTGTTTCCCCCTCGCCCCCTTCAGCTCTTCACAACCCGGTCTCCCAGCAATGCCAGCCCACTGGGCCCGCCTGACACTCCCTCTCCTCACACCCTCAGGAAGTGACAGCAAAGACGCATAGAGCGGGCAGGCTCACACTCTGCCACCTCACACTCCCCGGTACATTAGGGGAGACCCCCGCACCCACAATGGCATCGAGTGTCAGTAAACATTCAACACAGGCAAGAGCAGGGCCACTGCTCCCCTGAGGAAGGGAATTCTGTTTATATTCACTTCCATTCAATTCCAGGAGCCTCACTGAGCCCTGCCGGCCTGCTCAGGATTCCCACCCAGGGAGGGAGGGGGAGGGGGGTCCCCAAGCTGAGGGAAGGATCCCTGGCTTCTGCTTTGCTCCCTGGCCCAAGCTGCTGTTAAGGCTTGCACAGGTCCTCAAACAGAACCGGGGCCTGCGACCTGCTCCTCTGGCCGGCGGGTGCTCTGCCTCCTTACAGGGACAGGGAGCGCCAGAGATGCGCTCTGAGCGCAGGACCACCTGGCTCTGCGGTGACTGACATAGGACGTGCCCTGTATTTAGGGAGCGCCCTTCTCCGAGGAACTCAATGGCTCTCTAGACATAATCTCACTCATTCTGCCCACGGCCTTCCGAGGCCGACCAGGAACAGGTATTCTTTGTCAATCCCGCCTGTTCCGTTCCCAGAGGAGAGACCTGAGACCCAAAGAAATTAAGGTCAACACGAGTGGGTGAGACAGCTGGTAATAAACCCCGAGTCCCCTGGCCCCCGTCCATCAAGCTGTCCATTCATCCCTTCCTGCCAGCCTGAGCAGAAACGGGGATTTTTTTATTCCTACACACAGGGACTTAAGAAAAAGATTAGCTTTGTGAATTTGTGCTTCTTCGCAGAATAGAACAGGCAAGCCAGCCCGAATTAAAGACAGAGAATTCAGGATTTCAAATAAGTGAGAGGCAAGGAGGAGACTGAGGGTGGGCAGAAAAGGGTGGGACGGGCTTCCCCAGCCCGAATTGCTGAAATCTCAGTTGACTGCAACACCTGAGAGCAGGGGCGTGTGTTCCGCATCAGGCGAGAAACACAATGAGCCGTGTTCCCTGACTCATAGGCCAGGACTGATGTCTCCATTCATTCTTTAGGGTTCATCGATTTCTGAAATACTCAAAACAAAGGCAGATGGCTGTGGTTTATGGTTCTGCTCTCCCGGATACGGCTGCTCAGACGCCCAGGTTCTTGGTTGATAAACAAGGAGCAGGGCATGGCATTGAACAGAACGGTGGGAATGGCTAACACCTACCGATCACTCACCTGAGACAGACAGAAGTACGTGTGTGCTTTGTGCTTAACCCTCCCAACAATCTAATGAGGTTTTATTATTACCCCATTTCACTTTTGAAAAAACTGAGGCTTAAGGACTATGGCTAAGGGGCCCAATATGCTTTGTCCAAATTCTCCTCTACTATTCTCAGAGCTGTTTACACAGTTCTGCAGGGGAAGACTGACTAACTCGTATAGGAGGGGGTTCCCTGATGGATGTTGGAATTTTCTGTCCCTAAGAAAGCAGGTGAAATTTCAGGATGAGTTAATAGTGAAACATAACCTGCTTCTTAAAATTCAGCGACGGCTTCCTGTCTGGAGAGCTTCAACTTCCTTCATCCTAATGACAAGTTCAAGTGTTTAGATAAGTTCTACCAGGCCTAGCCTAAGCTAATTTTCCTTTAGTCTCATGGAAAATAAGCTTTTAGCCAAATGACACAAATAGTCTTTTAGAAAGAAATTTGCAGTAGCTAGATTGTAAGCCGTTTAAAGGTGGGGAGTGTATTTTTTTTTGTATCTCCCAGGACAAGTACTCACCTTTCCCTCACTCTGTACCTGGAAGGGTTTATGAGTATTTGGTACAGCAGCAAAAGCCTACCTGGCAGGCATCTGAGAGAGTGGGCAGACCTCTAGGTTAAGGGTCAGGAGCCCTTGGGCAAGTCACTTTGCTTCTGTGCTTCAGTTTCTTCGCCTACAAAATGGGGGTTGTGACAATCTATTATTCCATGACTCCAAGGACCTATCCTGGGGCTCAGGAAATGTTGCTGCTGCTAAACGTTAAGGGAAGAAGCGATGCCTCGTTTTTATACCCTCCCTCTATTGCTTCCACCCCACACACATCGCAGGGTCCCTATACTGCTTTGCTGATGGTCAATAAGGCCAGAGACCAAGAGAATGGACTTGTTCAATGTCACTTTTCTTTGATAGACCTAAAGCTTCCTGAGGACAGGAACTCTGTTTCGCTCATCAGTATATTCCCAGTGCTTAGCACATAGCAACTATTTGAGAAAGATTTGTAAAGAAAGAAAGAATGAATATTTGTGAAA
Organism: Miniopterus schreibersii; assembly: GCF_964146895.1. Taxonomy (NCBI): domain Eukaryota; kingdom Metazoa; phylum Chordata; class Mammalia; order Chiroptera; family Miniopteridae; genus Miniopterus; species Miniopterus schreibersii. The sequence goes on from NC_138101.1 coordinate 29,379,975, forward strand.
AAGTAAATGAACACAGGGACATCTTTGGGAAGTCAAGAGGGGGAAATATCTTTGACGACAAAGGATTCAACTATAAAAGACTTCTTGAACACATTGTATTCTAGAGGTCTTCAAAAAATTTTAACTTGGAAAATAAATGGAAAAATATGGATGAAAACTTGTTTAACCCCCAAGATAATGATATTACCAGACCGGGCCTTTGGGAGGTGATTAAGTCATGAGGATAAAGCACTAATGGATGAAATTACAAAAGAAACCTTCTTATGAAAGAGACCTCAGAGAGCTAGCCCCTTCTACCATGTAAGGTTATAGCAGTAAGACAGCTTTCTCTGAGGAAGTGGGTCCTCACCAGACACCAAATCTGCCCGCACCATGACCTTGGATTTTGAGCCTCCAGAACAGTGAGAAATAAATGTTTATTGTTGTAGGGCATACAGTTTACGATATTTTTAATGTGGCAGCCCAAACTGACTAAGATACTATCAGTTGTCTTCTGGGTACTCATTCTATAAAAATACCTATGCTGTACTCAGAAATACATATAAAGAATGTTCACCGCAGCATTTTACTTAACAGTGAAAAATTAGGAGCAACCTAAATGCCCAATAGGGAAGCTCATTAATCAGAATATACTAGGTTACGCTGTGGTTTTAAAAAAAACCACTGACTTAACATAGTAAAGGAAGTTCTCACTCACTACAAGGTTTGCTCTGAATCCAGACAACCCCTATGGTGACTTTCCTTCAGCTGAGACTTAGCTATCCAGGCTCTCTGGATGTGTGGCTCTACCTTCTCCGTAGGAGGCCTTCTCCATTGTTTTAGGGGATAGAGTCCTGGAGGATCCCACACCTGCAATTAAATACTTCAGCCCACAGTTGACACAGGGCACTTCTACACTCAACCCACTGCCAGAGCTAGTCAGGTGGCTCCAAATAACTCCAAGGGAGCAGGGAAGTATAATCCTCGCATGTGTCCAGAGGAGAAAAGAACTGGATATGGGTGAGAGCTTAAAGCCTCAACTCCAGGGAATAACTAAATGAGGTATCCATGCCATAAAATATTATGCAACCATTAAAAAGCATTAGGTAGATCTACATTGAGTGACAAAAGGATCTTCAAACTTCAAGACTTTAGTAAATAAATGCCTTAAACAATTTGATCCCATTTATGTTAAAAATAAGTGTGTTTATGTACATTTACATGTGTGCAAATGCATAGTAAAAGCCCTACTTCGATGGACACACCCAAGCAGGATAGTGCTGAGGAAAAGAGCTAGATAGGAAAAAAGAGCCAGATCAAAAGTATCTTCCAACTTTCACTGTATTTCTCTACATTGCCCACCTCCTTTAAAATGAGATTATATTCATGTACTTAATGTGGATTAAAACTGTTTTTATACTTTTAAAAAAGTAAGTAAAACACTGAGAACCTCTCTTCTCTAGGAGCTCTTGAAAAATCTTCAAGAAAATGTTTTTCCAAAAATGCAAATATATCAGTTTGAGCCATTGCCAGAGGCTCTTAGGCATAGACAATACTTAGAAGCAAGTAATTGTCTGGGGCCTATTCCCCGGAATGAGGTTCTGACACTCGGAGCTTTCTTGGCAAACGTTTGGCAGGGAGTGCGCTCAGTCAGGAACAATACCTGTGAGGGGTGACAGAGCAGGCTCGGGCAGAGCACATGCAGCTCCCGCCTGCAGTTGTCACGCAGGCCTCAGTCAATCATACTGGGTGCTCTGGCCCTTCAGAACTGTTCTGCACGGAAGCAAGTGCACCCTCTTCACCCGCCAGATATTAGTTGGGGCTGTCCAGGGTGGGGGTGTGACATTGACCAAGGGACTGAGCTGACACTCCAGCATCGGGGGCAATGAGAAACCCTTCACCCAGGATCCCCCTAACACTGCACACCTAACTCCACCTAGAACATCATGGCAAGAGCTTGATCTGGGGAGCAGGGATCGGGTCTTACCTAACACAGTGCCTGGCATTAGTAGACATTCAGTGAATATTTGTTGAATGAATGAATGGTGTCAGCCTTGGCCCAAACTCACAGTATCCTGAGGAGCGTGTAAAGTGGATCAGGGTCCAGGATCTCTAAGGCTTAATCTCCATGCAGTTTAGAAACAAATCAGGTTGATGCTGGGCCTCAGATTCTCTGGGCCTCACCCTATTTCTTCCCCATTAATCTCATGAAGATTGAAGGAGCTGCTGGAGGCTTCAGGGAGGCTGATAACTCAGACTATGGATCATCCAGGTGTCTGGCTTCTTTTCTTTCCTTCCATCTGCCCCCTCTGGCCATTCCTCTGCTCCTCAGCACTTTCTTTTAAGGGCATCCATAAGAAGAGGGAGGAAATAAAGGTCTAGACAGATACTTTAGTGCTAAAGGGTAGGCCTGGAGGAAATATTACAGCCATTGCAATACAAGTTGAGGTGCCTAAATGCACCTTGAAATACATGCTCTAAAGTACTATAAGGAGCTGAAGCCCTCAGAATGATCTAGAGCAGTGCTTCCCAAACTTTAGCATTCATACAAATACCTGGGTGTCTTGTTAAAATGCAGGTTCCGATCCAGAAGGTCTGGAGCACGGCCCAGGAGTCTGTGTTGTGAACAAGCTCCATGCTGCTGGTCCATGCACCACACTTAGGGTTGCTGAGGCTTTAGAGAAAGAGGTTATAGACATACATCTTTGATGTAGAGTCAACATTATAGATCACCATCAACGTGTGACCACTTAGAACCTGCTGGGTACTATGCTAAGTGCTTTGCACACTTTTTCTCACTTGATTTTTAAAAAGCCCTTCAAACAACTATTATTGGAGATAATTCCCATTTTACAGTAGGGGAAACTGAGGCCCAGAGAGATTAAGTAACCAGCTAGCATGTGGTGGAGCCACCTTCCAACTCAGGCCCATCAGAGCCCAGGTCCTGAGTTCTTAACCATTCTAGGGAAGAGCAGAGCTTTGAGGAACCCTCCTGTGATTAGGTTTTCTGGAAGGTCCCTGCCCTTGACCCTAGTTTGCTGAGAAGGAAAAGGCACAGGCGTCTAGAACAAAGACTTCTCTTCACATCCAGGGTGGGAGATGACAATGGCTCACTGAGAGGCTAACCTGGGCAGATCAGCTGCCTGTGTTTAGCTACTTTCTGTGCCTCAGGCAGTATCTTGGAACCAAGGGCAGGGGGCATGTACAGAGCAGCACCTCGGGCTCCTGGCTATCTAGAGAAGTGTGCAGAGGAGCAGTGCTGGGGACTAGGAGTGCCACCTCCGCCACCTCCGCCACCTCTGTGGCGCCTGAGCTCCTCTACATGCTCATTTTACTCTTGGTCCATTCACCCAAAACTCAGCTGAACTATTGCTCAGCTCAGCCTTGAAATCCAACCGAAATTTATCCTTTGGCCCAGCAGGCACTTCCTGGCCAGATGCTCTTCCCCAACCAGAGCGCAGGTAATGGGAGGTGACAGGCTGAGCGCTGGGACCTGGGACGCCACATTGAGTGGCTGCCAGCTGAGTGCACATCTCCCAGAAAGGCCTGGATTGTGAAGGTGTGGAGCTGAGTTCTCGCACATCCAGCATAGTCAAAGAACACAGATACACCCTGGGGGAAGCAGGGGTTTTAACTTATTTTAAGGCCCAAATGCTCCACTTTGTTCATATTTGGGGGGTTGCTCCAACTTCTGCTGAGGGTAGCTCCAACTTCTCAAGGGTTGGAGGGGTCCTGGCCTCAGGATCAGAGTCCACTGTGGCAAATCCTGAAAAAATTAAGGGAATTTTTTTGGTTAAAACAAATTGAGGTGTTAAAAAAAATTCACGTTTCCTAGACAAATGTTTTTCCATTCAGCCCCAGCCCAGATGGCCCCTTTGTACAAATTTAGAAAAGTGCCTTTTCTGGCAGCACAGCAAAAGGGGGCAAGACCAGCAAGTGGAAGAAACAGCAGCCAGACAGGGGTTCTGGCTTGGTGAGCAGAACATGGCCTGGCTCCCAGCACCCATTTGCCCTATTCTGTTGGTGCCCCCTGCACGGTGAGCAACAGGTACAACCATATCAGGTGCCCAACCTTCCTGTCCTTCCATCTTTTTTCCATCTGCTGTTTACTGAATACCTTCTCTCTGTTCCCTGCTCCCCCCTTCCCTTTACCATCCCCACTGTGTAGGTCATGAAAATCTAAAGATAAATAGACCCTGTGTGTGACTTCACGAGGTTTATAGCCCAGTAAGGGGAAGCAGCCATGTAAGCAGAGAAACCTCAGATTTTGATATTTAGGACTAGACGATTCATACATGTCTAAAGTCAGGGAACCAGGCTGGTTCCGAACAGGAAGAAGAGCCTGGGAACTCACCTCCTCGGAGGCCAACGCACAGGAGTGAAGGCAGTATGGTTGAGAACATTAGCTGCCTAGAACCCTGACTACCTCCGAGAGACCCGGCGGTGTTAATGGAGAAGAGGCCTTTGCCCTGTGAGCACCTCGATGGGTTTGCAACAGCACATTTGGGAGATGGCATTTGGACTGGGTTGGGGACACTGAGGAGGAGGGGAGGAGACAGAATGACAGACCTCTCTGTAGAAAGGCCAGAGAAAAATTCTCACAGAGAATGACTTTCTAAGTTATATCAGCTGTGAGGGGTGCTATTAAAATTTTTACTCCATAACACCCTCTCCTGCCCCCACAAAAAACCCATCATTATAGTCTAGTCATAATTCTAAACTGCCTGGGGTTAAGGGAGGAGACCAAGAAAAAATTTAGTTCCTTTTAAGTTGTCATGAGTCAAAACCATCAGTGCTAGAGGCAAAGCAGACCATGAGAATATTAATCTATTAGCATTCACACAGTTACTGGGAAAGTCTTAGATTTCTTGGGCCATGGAATTGGGGATGGGAGGCAATTTTAGGCAGCTCTGGAGAAGCAGTGAGGTTCCAGCTGATCTAGGTTGGAGCAATAATGTCTATAAATTTGTTTGTCATGTTTTCAACTCAGGGTCATGATCAAGTGCATACAGCAGCCAGGCAGGTAAAGAGGTGAAGCAGGTTGGATCTGAGACAGCAGGGAGTGGTGAGGACTGTGGCAAGAGCACGAGTTCCATCAGAAGGAGACAACGGCCACCCAGATCCAGCTGAATGTTGCCTTGCAAGAATGAAAACCCCAGTGTTATCAGATAGTCTACATTTTAAGAGAACCAGAAATGTAAATGTTTGAGAAAAATCTCCATTTTAAAAAAAAGTTAAATAATTCCGGAACTATTTTTAAACTTTAAGGGTCAAACAAAAGATGTCTCATGCTGTCTGTGGCTTCTAATTGAGAAGACAGAGAAATACAGAGACAAGGTCCATTTTCAGAGCAAGTAATGACATGAGTAGCATTAGTCAGTGAGAAGTGGTAGGAAAGGCTCTGACTTATATGTCTTAAGTTCAGGCTCCAGGCTCTGCTTTGCTACTAGTTGTCTGTGTGGCCCCAGTGAAATAATTTACAATACTTGAGCCTTAGTCTCTTTATCCATAAACTGAAGGCATTAAATCTGACACTCTTTTAGAGTTGGAGATCCTATTATTGAGGAGGCAAAAAGGAAGTTTAAGCTGTAGAAAAATAAGCCCTTGGCGTATTTCCAAACGTATTGAATTCATTGACATTTCTTGTGTGTCTGCAAGGTGTATTGCATTGATCATGGAATTCTTGCTTACCCTGAAAAAGTAAACATAAACTCCAAAAACACCTTAATTATTTTGCCTGCCTGAGAACAATGCTTTCAAAGTAAGAGGAAAGCCCCCGTCGCAGGGAGCTGTGTTACTGACACTATCAGCAGGTGAGTCGCAGAGTCTGTCAGCGATGATAAGAGCGCTGGCATATTTCCCATTCGTGCTGACACTGCTGCGAGGCGGGAGCCTAACTGATGTTTGTTCAATAATACCCAGATATGTCACCGAATCTGTGTGTGGGGGTCCAGTATCTTTTGTCAGTTTAGAGTAAAACCTTGGGGAAAATATGTTGCAGACTGTTACAGATGTTCTGAGATTAAATGATGTTTCCCTGAAAATGTATGAGGCATGGTCCACTGGTTTGCCCATTGGCAAACTGCCTTTTGCTGGATCAAGATCCCACCGCACACCCCATCCCCCAGGACATTCAGGATAAGCAGACTTGCATCTAGGCCTTTGAGCTTCATCCTGAACCCCAGGACAGCCCCACGCTATTCAAGAATTTGGGGTGGCAGTAGTTGGGTCTAAGGATCCCAAAACAATGGGATAGGGGAAAGGTGGGGGGGGGAGGGTGGAAGGATGGGAAGCGGCAGCAAAGATCGAGGGGGCAAGAGAAGACTCAACCAGAGCCCTGAGCTGGAGTAATTTTAAGAGGCAGTACTGTTTATGGAACATTTCACTCCTGATAGCTACTGTCACATTCTAGTCATTAGAGTGCATTTACTCGTGGGTTGTAGAAATTACTTCTCATGGGAAACGAAAGCAATTCCTTTTTCAAAGGATGCTTTGTTTTCTAGGTGAAGAAAGTAAAGCATATGATAGTGCAGAGACTGTAGTGTACATTCCCTGCTAAGTCAGTCCTGGCTCAAGTTCACTACTTAGTGGGACCACATGGATAAGTAACCAAGAAATAATAATGATAATAATAATGATAACAATAATAGCTATATTCATTGAGTACCTTCTATATGCCACTCCTTGAGCTCAACATTTACCTGTGTATTTCAACGAATCCTAAAGATACCCTCGGCACTCTCATTAGCCCCATTTTATAGATGAGGAAACTGAGGCTTAAAGAAGCTAAATCTATTTACTCAAAATTACACAGCTGGGGACTCAAACCTGATCTATCTGGCTCTGAAGCTCATTCTTATGTTCCGACCCCTGAATATACTACATTTGTTTGAGAAGTCTGTGTCATTCCTAAAATAAAATCTCTCCCAGCAAATACTGCACGAATAAGAAGTGACTGAAACACATAGGAGGGCACAAAATAGTGTGTTTCTGAAACTGGAGTAATCCTCATGGATTTTAGCTTTCATCTATTATGTCCATTAAGATGCACCTGCCTCCCTTCTGCCCTCCAGGTATCAGCACCCAAAGCTTAAAATATCTGCAAATTAAAGTGAGACCATGCTGCTGTCCGAGGAAATGAGGCCGCAGCTCCTGCTCTCTGCCCCCTTGCCAGCCAACCCCATTCTTGCCTTGTTCGCATTTATATAGGAGCGCTCACCGCAGCACCAGCACACTGCACCTCACTGCCCGGGTACTCTCATTTGAATTCCTTACGGAGCAGTCCTAATAGCAGTCCTAATAACTGGCTTCCTTTCTTCCCTTCACACCTGATGGAATGCCAAGAGCTCCCTGGGCCCTAACTACAGTCTAGCATCAAGCCAGGCTTAATCCCACCTGAGCGATAATGGTTATTAATTAAATCCTTCCACCCTCTGCAGCCTATTTTCTAGTTCTCAAACAGCTTTCAAACATATTATCTTCTTGCAGTAACACAGTTAGTCAATGGGACACCAGTGAAAACAACTGTGCCTCTGCCTGTAGCACAGAAGAGCTCCTCTCTTTTCCCTTGGGAGCAGGGCCCCGAGGGTGGACTTGGAAGAGTTTGGTCTTTGGCTGTGGTGCTAGAAGGAGTGAGGAGCCACCCATGCCCCTTCTCCCTTCCCCCTGGAACTCCTTTGATATCAGGAAAGTTTATCAAAGAATAGAAGGTGAGAGCCACCGTGGCACTGGTGATGTGGCTTCTTAAGCTTAGGGGCCGCCACTGAAGGGTCCCCTACCTTTAAAGTAGTTGATTTCAGTTTATTTTTCAGGGGAGCCAGCAGCCTGCCTCATGGAGAGCACAGGGCAGGGGCCTCCTGGGCCTCCTGGGCCTGCCCTTCCCCTCCCCACACTGGCCCCCTCCCAGTCTGCCAGTGGCTCCGAGGGACCTGTTTGCCATTGGCCAGTGGTGTCCCCCTGCTCAGTGCATGGGGCCCTCCCAGCCCTAGGGTCCCAACCCAACTTTTAAGTTGGACACTGGGTCATCCTGACATAAAAGAAGAGAAACGGGTTCTTATTTAAAACCACTCACAGAATGTGGTGCGTTCTTTAGGCAAATACATTAATGAGGCTGAAGAGACAGCAAGAGAAGCCAGAGTTGAGTTTGGAGACAGAGGCTACAGGAGTTGAACTGCTCCGCACAGTGACTCCCAGGAAATTTTTCTGTGCTGGTCAGGGCTGTGAAGAGGGCGGCGCATGCAGCGTGAATTACAGCAGGAGGCTGATGTCTGCGTTGATAGGAATGGCCAAGGGGTTCATGAAATGAAAATCTAATATTTAACTTTAGTTGTTTGCAGAGCTGTGATGTGAAGTCCTTCTGTCTCCCCAAAGTCAACAAAGCCTGACTTATTAACATATGCAAAGCGAGTTGTTTTGTGCAAAAACTAAGGAAAAAAAGAAGTTTCATGATCAAGAGCACAGGAGAAGCACCAGAGGCGTCAGATGGAAGGGGGACAGAGTTTGAATGAAGTTAAAGTTTACATGAGAACATAATCCCAAAGGAATTGCAGAACTCACTTGGGCATGGGATGGGGAGGGGGCTTGAGATAGCAGAGTAATGGGGTCACTTGGGGGGTAACTTGTCATTCCTGTGAGGAAGGCGGGGCAAGCAGTAGTATATCCTCATTTGACAGATGAGAAACCCAAGAGCCACATAGATTACAGCACTTGCCCAATGTTACACACATAGCAGGCAGGGGAGTTCAGGTTAGAAAGCAAAACCATGTTCTATTCCTAGTTGAAAGTTCCCATTATTTGCCAGCTAAAAGGCAACCCCCCCAAAAAAGTCAAAAGTAAACGAGCACCTTCTATATAATTTGTTATAACTCATTACATCACCAGCCTTCTCCCCACCATGTCACTTTGCTATAAACTTCACTGTCAGTGAGACTTGGAACAGAAGGGAGGGAAGGGTAAATTTTGATGCAAGGGACACTGCTGGAGGAGAAACACTAGGTAGGACATCACATCAGCAAACATGGGACGGATGGGCAAAGGGTGGGGAATGTAGTGAAGCCAGTGAACGGTCCGCCTCAGCCAGGCCGAGCTAACCAGGGCAGGGGCAGGGGTCCTGACAGGGCGGCGCTGCGCATGTGCTGGGGAGGTGGGGAGAGAGCCCAGACCTCCGCATTTCTTCTCCTCTGCAGAAATCCTACTAGGATTCTCCCAGTTTGGCTCAATACTCCATCTGATCGCCTGCCTTCTGAAACCTGCTTCCTGCCTTGTGACCTCCGTGGACTGTTTCCTCCACTCTGAGGCCCCGTGATTTGAGCAGTTAATCTTTCATCTCCTGGGCTGGGTTCTTTGTGGGCACTTGCTTACTGGGTAACTGCTGGTTGATTCACTGATGTTTTCACCATGGAACTTATGATTCTCACATGATTCTTAACAGGAGCCAGGCTGAGCCCATGTCATCTGTCACTTGCAGGTAGCCTTGTGCATTTCTTACATCTGCTCACTCCAGTGAGTAAACAGTGCAGTCTCCTGGTGGTTTCTGTCCCTGGAACTGTCCCTGGATGGCTGCTGTCCCTGAGGCTGTCACCTAATGACTTCATTCCCAGAAGCTATCCTTAACTGCTCTGTCCCTGGGGCTACAATCAGAATTGGGTGCCAAGAAAGACAAGGATGATCGAGCCAAAGAATTATAGGAGAGAGGACCAAGGCCCTCTGAGCTGGCACAGGACTCAGTGGCTGGATGGTCATACATTTCTGTCTGGGATGCTCCCACATAGGTCTCTTGCCCCAGTTTAATTACTAATAGTATCTCCTTTCTAATCTCAAAATGTCCTGGTGTGGATGATAAAAATATGTATGGCCGCCCAACTTTAGTGATTGTATAAAGTGGTAATCTTCTAGCTTTCACTTAGCCTGAAGACCTTTTCTTCAAATAGAAACTTACTCCCAATGCCTGACATGTAAAACAGAAAATAGGGAAGCTCTTCTGGTTGGAGGGAGTGGAGGAGGCTGATACCCCCCCATACACACACACATCACCCCCTTCACCACTGTGGCTCCCACCTGCTGTGGCAGCCCCAGCCAATGGGAGTCTTAGAGCCCAATGCATCACCAGTGGTACCCACTACTTTAATTTTACTGGGGCCAGGGAGAAGTAAAGGGATTATATAAGGTCATACCACTAATTTATGGAAGAGCCCAAGTTAGAAATCTATAGTGATATCTCCACAGGCCAAGTCTCCTTCCAGTTTGCCAAATGGTCTTAAAACTAAGTGGCTATATGCCCAATTTTGTGCTAGCTTTTCACTATATATTTTTTCAATACATATATGATGTATCTCCTATAAAAATTTGTGTGAAATTTCCATCATGGGGAAAATGGTCACAAGTTTAAAAATCACCCATTTCACACTTGAGAAGTCCACAAAGCACAATAGGGGAATTGCTTTTTGTTGAGGTAACTTGGTGTGAATTGTGTATGTATTATTAAAGTAAACAGTGCTTGGAGACAAATGCCTTTTCTAGAGACTGTAGCCTTGAAAATATTTGGATGGACTTCATTAATCCCAACAAGCAGCCCTCAAAAAGTCAAACAGAAAGCAAAGCTCATGCTGCTATAGAAAATAAATGGCACACTTGTCCCTCACAGGGCCTCCCCAGCACAGAGCTCTCCCTTTGTCTTAGCTTTTTTTTAGAACAACAGCTTGGCAAATCTAAACAGAAGCAATGCCCAATGCACACAGCTTCTCCAAGCCCTTGGTCATTTAAATAACTGTCCACCTTTCCTCTACCTTCTGCTCCCATCTGCCTCCACCTGGGACCCAACTAGGCAATTTCAACTTGAACCTTGTGCAGGAAAAGCAGATACTATATGCAAATCAAAAAGCAATGCAACCATTTTATGGCCTAAGGAAGGCCAGTGGGTGGCATAGTCATGTGCCAGGCAGCCTGCTTATGGTAGCTTCTGGGGTAAGGGGCAGGGTTTTGTTTATTTTATTGTAACCTTGTTATAGTTTGATCCAGACACTGACTGTCTCTCAGGGGAGCACGAGCCTATGCTTCTCCCACACAATTTGTCCACAATCAGAAAGCAATCATTTCCCTCTCCTTGCATAGAAGAGAAATAGCCTGACAAGTCCAGGATTGTCCTTGCCCCTCTCACCTGCTGACTCAAGAGTATTTGCATAGCTGGGATTCTGAGGAAACAGCCAAGTCCATCTCACAGAAGTTCTGGGTAATCTATGCAAAGTACGTTTCCCCTGTTCTGAGGCAGAGAGCCATGGGGCTCACATCAGAAACAATACAGTAGAAAAAAAAATCTAACATTTATTCATCCCTTGCTCTGGGCTTGTTCCTCTGGTCCAAGCCCACCTAAAACCCTTGTGGGTGAAGGCTGTGATTATTCCATTTCAGAGAACAGAGAACAGGACTTGAAAACGGATGAGAGGACTTCCCCAGTCACTCAGCAAGGAAGTGGTGGCACAAGCTTTTGAACCCAGGCAGTCCAGCTCCAGGGCCTTCTCCTTAACCACCAAGCGCAGGAGACACCTAGACCTAGGCCAGGGCTTCCAAAAGGTCACTGTGTGAGATCAGCCAGGGCTCTTGTCAAAATGCAGGTTCTGATTCCAGAGCTCCAGGACATCAGAAACCCTGCATTTGGCACAAGCTTCCAGGGACACCAATGCTGCTGCTGGTTGTGAAGGACCCAAGGCAGAAGTCAGCAAACTTTCTGCAAATGGCCAGATAGGTAGTATTTTAGGCTTTGTGGGCCACATCCAGTCTCTGTTGCATATTCTTCTTTTTATTTTTAACAATCTTTAGAATATATCAGCCTTGGCTCTTGACTGGTGGGCTGTGTTTGGCCAGAGCAGCAGTGTGCTGTTCCCTGACCTGGAGCATTGAGGGTGCAGAGGTACCTGCGGACACGCCTGGGTGGGGATCACCTCCAGTCAGCGCCTATGGGCTGCATCTGGCTCTTCAAGTAGGTATGACCCTCGGGGCTGTAAGAGCCCAGACCAGCTGCCTCCACAGTGACCAGTTTTGGTGACAGAGAAGAGGAAGGCTGACCTATGCCAGAAGGAATCCATTGGGTTAGCGAGTGATCTGGACTCCCAAGTGTGCAAGAGAGAGCTGGAGAAGTAGGGGACCGGGGACTGGAGGATGACAGGGAGCCACACGCACTACTGAGCTCTTTCCCTCTGGTGACGTGGGGTGGAAGATTATCTAGGTGCTCCTGCCATGGACGGGAGGCTAAACCCGAGACCCCTTCACCTCCAGGTCTAAGATCCTGTGATGCTAACGTGACAGGCTAACCGGATGCAGTCATGAGATAATGCACACACGCATGATCTGATTCTCCTGGTGTTTATCAGCAACCACATCTCAGAGCAGCTGCTGAGCTGCCCCCTTTATCTCTTCGCGCAGCCAGGGGTCAGGGGGCTGGTGAGCCTCTGCTGCTCTGGGGGAGAAGGGAAATAGCCCCAAGCTCCAGGCTCCAAAGTTGTGAGGGTCCTCTGCTCAAGAGCCTTCTCCAGCCCCTGGGGAACCTGCTGCTTTTCCACCTTTATCATCATTTGAGAATGAGGTGCAGTCATCTACTTCCAGGAATTCATTTTATAAAATAAGCATATGAATAAAGATTTTCCCTCTCAGGAGCAAAGAAAGGGCCAAATAATTCATACACCTCTGTGCTTCTCTCTGACTTTGTTTTCTTCTCTCCCTTGCCTTTCTTTCATTCCCCTTCCTTTGACATAGGCAATCTCGCTGTTGTACCTAAGGGGCATCTTTTTGGTTGCGTGGGCTCTTGCAAAATGCATATTTGTGTGAGTATATATTTTAGTTCACTTAACCGGTATCATGCACATAACTCACTCTGCTTCTTGCTCCTTCCCCCATCACCGTGTCTTTGGATCCAGCCAGAAGCTATGTGTGACAATATCTGTTTCTTCTAAATGCTGCCTAGCTCCACAGGCAACACATTTCACCTTTCCATCTCTCAGCGACACCCAGCCCGGTGACCTCCCCCTTCCGTCGTTAGTACATCACCGAGATGGAAACCTCATGCCTGCTTCTCTGTGCGCCTGTGATGTCTATTCGGGGCTGAAATTGCTGGGCCGTAAGGTACGTGTATGTGAAAATTGGCTTTATCTTTCCAGAGAGCTCTCCAGGAAAGCTGCACCTGGCCACACTCCCCCAGCAAAGGGCCGAGCTCTTATCCCCGGGCCTGTCCCAGCGCTTGACAGTGGCGCCTTCTAGCCCTTCTGTCCAGCAGCCGTAAAGGGGTAGCCGGTTGCTCCACTTGGTGCCTCTGCTCACTCGGGAGCGGCGGTGCTTCTGCGTATGCTTTTGAGCCTTCAGGGTTTTCTTGTCTTCTTCTTGCCCTTTTTTCTTTTTCTTTTTTGTTAACTGCTGGTTGCTACCCTTCAGCTATTTTCTTAACACTAGTCTTGATTTTTATCTTGATTGCAGGAGTTTCTGGAATAGTCTAGAACCTAGATATTGGTCACTTGTGAGATTTTGGCATTGCTGGTATCTCCTCTTTGTCTGTGCCTTGTTCATGTTATTGATTGTTGAACAAAAATCCTTAAAATTGATATAATTAAATATATTTATTTTTTACCTTACAGCTTCTACTTTTTTCAATTTTGCACATAAAGTCCATCTACAATGCAGGTCACAAGCTAGTCTCCTAGTTTTATCTTATCGTGTGATTTTACATGTGATATTTAGACTGTCACATTATCTGGAGTTCGCTCTTTTTTAAATAACGCATTTTTATTAATTTTTTTTTAGAGAGAGAGGAAAGGAGAGGGATGGAGAGAGAAACATCGATGAGAAAGAAACTTCATCCATTGGCTGCCTCCTGCACGTCCCCTACTGGGGTTTGAGCCTGCGACCCAGACATGTGCCCTGACTGGAAATCAAACCAGTGACTTCTTGGTTCCTAGGTTGACACTCAACCACTGAGCCACACCGGCCAGGCTGGAGTTCACTCTTGAGTGTAGTCATAGGAAAGGTTGTAGTATTTTTTTCCCAGTTTTCCTAGTACCATCTACCTAAAAAACCCTCCCTTTCTAATTGATTTGTGCCACCTGGTCATATATTACATTCCCGTATATACATAGGTCTGTCTTTGAGCTGGTAGCAAAGACTTAGTGATAGTCATTGTATTATTTAAATTGTGTTTATTAGTGTAGTTAGCATACAATATTATATTAGTTTCAGGTGTACAATATAGTGATTCGACACTTATATACCGTACGATATGAACACCACACTGAGTCTAGTAACCATCACTGTGACAAGTTATTATGATTCTACTGACTATATTCCCTGTGCTGACACTACATCTCTGTGACGCCTTTATTTCAAACTGGACGTTTGTACTTCTTATTCCCCTCCCCATTTTTCATTCATCCCCCACCCACTCTCCTCATTGTAATATTATTTTTAATAAAAATATAAATAACCTTGATATGCAGCAGCTGAAGACTGATTAAATCAGCCAGAGTACATCTATACAAATAGACTCTCATGCAAGGACTAAAACTGATGTAATAAAAGGCTGCATAATGCTATGTACCATTTTGTCTTATTGCTAAGTGGAAATAGCAGATTTCAAAATAGCATATAGTGAATGGCCTTAAGTATGTAATACACCGTGTATGTGCATGTGCGTAACTGGTAGAGCAAACACTCAGGCAGTATTGGTGGTTCTTTATGGACAATAGGATTCTGAGGACTGTCGAGCAAAGGAGAGGCCTAGTGAGAGAACATTAGAAAAACCTGGCTTACAAGTAAAGCCAGATTCTCAACTGCAAAGTCCCACAATAGTCGACTGCCATCAGTGATAAGGTAAGTAGGAAACATGGTACTGAAGACCTGACTTTCTCAAACTTGAAGGTGCATATTATTACCTGGGGATCTTGTTAAACTGCAGATTCAGATTCAGTGGGTAGGGAGGGACCTGAGATACTGCATTTCTAACAACTCCTGTGGGATGTGGAGGCTTCTGGGCTGGGACCTCGCTTTGGGAGCAAGACCTACATAGCCGATGGAGCTCTGCGTTGGCTTACCTCACAGGAGAGGTGCTGAGGAAAGGAGCTGCCAGCCTGTGCAAGTTACTTAGAGGAGATGACAGAGAGAGGAGAGTTTAGTTTATGTGTGTTTATGTTGTCCTGAGACTACTGTTTTTAGAGGGGGCAGAGCATGGGGGTGTGTATATAAGAATTGAAATATCACTTTTATCAAGAGTAAATATGGACCAGCAGACATCTTCCTGACTTCTTCACCTCCCCCTCCTCACAGCTGGGCTTAGCCACCCCACCCCCTCTCAGCTGTGTCCTGAGATAGAGATGGGAATGAGGGTAAGAGTCATCTGGCCCTAGGCACGCAGCTGGCCTCATGACAGGGCTCACCTGGGTAAGGTGAGGAGCACTTGTAAGCCCCCTCAGGAACACGTCCCCTGATGGCGAGTTTGATGCACACGAGCTTCAAGTCAAGGTCCCAATTATCACTGAGAAAGTCAGTGACCTGTAACCACCCCACTGGTTAGAAAGCCCCTCCCCGTTCACTGCCCACTGGCATTTGTCAGCCCTGCCTCTGGCCTGCTGCTGCTTTCCCTCCCTGACAACTTGTTTGAAATGAAGGTAACCACAATTTTATCTCTCTTACCAAATTGCTCAAAATTACCAGTACAAGCAGATTCTTCTTCACAGGCCCAGCGATTGTAACTGTCATCATGGACAAAGGGAACACACACAAGAAAGAGAGCTCACACAATAAATATCTGTTGGCGATTGTCAGCTCACTCTGTAGTCTCTACAAAGCCCAACAAAATTTCCATGTGCTCTTACTTGTGGGCATCTGGAGCCTGGTCATGAGCATATACAAACCTGAGTTGTCATTACTATTTAGCCAACCATTATGTCACATGTGTCAGGCACCAGGCTAGGTACTTTCAAATTGCTATATCACTTCATTCCTAAAACAAACCTGGAAACTAGATATATTGAAGATATCATTATAATGAAGAAACCATTATAATGAAGATATCAAGGTTCAGAGAGGTTAAGTAACTTGCCCAAGCTAACACAATTTGCAAAGGAGAAACCCCCAAGAAGGGGAAGTAAGAAAAGAAGGTGACAAATGAACTGTGAAGATACTTTAGAGAGTTTGTCTTGAGTGGAGTTCTTGGCTCAGAGGGAAAGAAAAGCCCTGAGAGATAATAGACTTCTTTATGGAAAGAAGTCCATAAAGAGAAAGTCCCTTTCCCAAGTTCAACCCTCCTTCCTTCCTGCTTTGTCTGATGTAATATGAAGATGTGATACTTTGCACTTAGGTAGCCATATTGTGATCATGAGGAAAAACATAGCCTAACACACTGAGGATGGCAGAGCTAAAGATGGAAAGAGCCTGGGATCCCTGATGATTTTGTTGAACAACCAAACAGCTCTGGACCATCCACCTCTAGACTTCTTGAGGTGTGAGATATTAAGCATCTTTATAATTTAGCCTAGTGTTGGTCAGATATTCTGTTACAGGCAAATGCACCATACTGATACAAGGGGCCTTCACTCAACTCCCTTTCTGTGCAGTTATTCTTAGGTGTTTTGTCCCCTTGCATTGCTGAAGTTTCTTACATGGACTCCTAAGCTCTCCTAGAGCTGCTTTTGTTTATAGATAGCAATCTAATTGTTGATCTTTGTGGGGGAGTGGGGAGCTGGGGTCTCCCACTCTGCCATTTTGCTCAGAAATGCCTTTAAATGATTGTGCCCTGCATCCCATTGGAGCTGAGAGGCTGGTCGGGTAATGTAGTGGGAAAGATCACAGCCTCCAAGCCAGATTCCCTAGGTTTGAATCAAGGCAGTTGGGTGACCTTGGGGACACAATTCAGCATCTTAGTTCAGCTTTCCCCAGGAGCAGACCCTAAAGTCATCATTTGAGTTCAAGTAGTTTATTTGCAGAGGGTTCTAGGAAACTTGCCCAGGGGAGTGGGAGAGTGAGACAGGGAAGGGGAGGAGGCCAATAAGTGTATGTCACTTAGCAAGTTACAGCTGTTATAGCTGGAGTATGGGCCACCCAGGGAGATCTGGGGACACAGGTACAACATGTTCCTCCACGTTACCACACTTAAAGGGAGAGGGAGCTGGGGAATTATATACCAACTCCCATGGGTCATCTGTTGAGGGCTACTTTCTGTAATTCCCAGCACCCCTGGCCTGCCACTTGTGGCAGAGAAAGTGCTCAATACAGTGATGGCGGTGGTTGGAGCTGGGGCTGGCATGAGCTTAAGGGAATGGGAAGGACCCCACAGTGATGGTTACATTTAGTTTTTTTTATCTTTAAAATGGAACAATGATGGCATCATCCTCATAGGATTATTGGGAGGTTATGTAAGTTAAGAAAGAGAGTAGGTACCATTGACCTGTTAGTTGTTACCGTTTGAAGTTCTTTGTCTTTCCATGATGTAAAAGCTTCTCTCTCTCTCTCTCTTTTTTTACCATGTTCCTCAAATATGTTTAATGAAGTTGTTTAGACTCATGAATGTTTTGAGAGAAGGGGGGTTTGTGGAACAAGAGGGAGGAGCTCCCATCCATCCCTGGTCTATGCTGCACAGAGTAGTCCACATGAAAGCTGGAGTAGTGGGGAGAGGGCTCTGAGGTCAGCAGCCCTCAGCTAGTGGTTTGCACACAATCTGGAAGGCTTTGGGCTTCTGTAGGGCATGGGTTTGGGAATTTGAACCCACCTCTCTTATATTTCAAATGCCATGGAGACCACAGTGTCCACGTGGGTTATGTGCTAGACCATATGTTTCCTGAAGGCAGGAAGTCTGTGTGCACTGCTGGAGTCTCTCTGCTCCTTTCCTAGCTCATGGTAGACTCTCAAAAATTGATTGTTGACTAGATGAGCATGAAAAGAGCTCAGAAAACCAGAAAATGTTTGTTTTTACCTAAAATCTCAGGTGATTGATATAGTTTCCATAGGCAGCCCCTCAGCTAGTGGCCCTCTGGTCCCCCCTGCCTCTCAGCACCCGGGACCCAGGAAGTAACCTGCACCTGACCCCATGCTGATGTTGGCAGCTTGGGAGAGCTCTTCACCCAGCGGTGTCATGTAGAATACAAAGGACAAGCTGTATGTAATGGCACCAACACCTACATTTTAAGTGAGCCCTCACTTCTTCCTGAAAGGAATACAAAAACTCTGTTGGAACTGAAAACATCTTATATTTATGTATTTCCAGTTGTTGAGGAAATGCAAACTGCTCAGCAAATATGATCTCAGTTAGTCCTCAGGGCATCCTGGAGGAAAGGAGTTGGCAAGAATTCTTATTCTCCTTGGACAGGTAATAGTATGAAGGCTCAGGAGGCCAGGTAACATTTGCCAGAGCCACTAAGGGTGTGCTCCAGGGAGTCAGGATAATGGCAAGGAAATGGAAAACTCCAGAGAGAAAGTACAAGGACTTCTGTCTTATACCATGGACCAAGCGGTGCCATGAAGACGTGGCCTCCATGCTCACTGCAGCACTGTAGGAACCAGCAACCCCCTGGAAGTAGCCCCGTGTTTCTCAGTACGGGGCTGGATAGTTGATTAAGCTACAAACAATGAAATACTACTCAGTGGTCAAAAAGGACCTGTATGTTCTGGCATGGAAAGATGTCCAAGATATTAAAATGAAAAATGTGGCCCTGCCAATATGGCTCAGCTGTTGGGCATTGACTATGATCCAGGAGGTCAGGGTTTGATTCCTGGTCAGGGCACGTGCCCAGGTTGTGGGCTTGATCCCCAGTAGAGGGCGTTCAGGAAACAGCCAATCAATGACTCTCTCATCATTGATGTTTCTCTCTCTCTCTCCCTCTCCCTTCCTCTCTCTGAAATCAATAAAGATATATTTTAAAAAAATGAAAAATGCAAGTTGCAAAAGAATATATATAATATAATTTCCAACTACTATAAAATATATGTACAGGGTGTGGCAAAAGTAGGTTTATAGTTGTTCATATGGGAAATAATACAATAGTTAATAAATAAATAATAATACAAGAGTAAACTCTGTTTTGCATACTCACAACTGTAAATCTACTTTTGCCCCACCCTGTATAATATTAAGGAAAATATCTAAAAGGATGTGTACCTAATTATGTATGAATATATGTGTCCTTGTGTGTTAGTATTTTCAAGGAAGGCCTAGAAGAATATGTAACCATGGTTATCAGTAAAGGTTGTATTACAGTTACTTTTATTTTCTTAATCATGTATTTGTTAAATGTTGAAATTTTTCCCCGCAATGTTGCATGTTACATGCAATGTTATCAGATTAAAAATTTCTAAACACCATAAAAAAAAGGAAATCCTTAATGCCACCCAGGAAGTATTAAAAGTAGAAAATAAAACTATTAAAATACATTGTTTTCTTTCACTAAAAAAGAACACCAGGAGTGCTTTCCTTGATGTGAAGAATTTGGAAAAATTCCACTAGAGGTTCTATTTAGTTCCTACTGTGCAGTGAAATTTGGATCAGAGGCTCTATTTTGTAAACATATGGTCCTGTGTCTGCAAAACCAAAACACAGAATGAAATCTTTCTGCTTTTCCCTTGATGCTTTTAAATACGAGATGGACGTGACTGCTGACACACTGGATAATAAACTCTAGTAGAAGGGAAAATACCCCACCCAACAAGGGATTCACAATGTCAACAACTCAACATTTTTATGAGCTACTGGACAATAGACATAAACTGGGTTATGTCATTAAACTTCAACTTTTAAAACTCTATTGTGTTTCAGAACAAAGTGAATATACTTAACACTACTGAACTGTACACTTAAAAATGAGTAAGATGGTGAATTTTATGCTATGAGCTTCTTACCATAGTAAAAATGTAAAAAAAAAAAACCAAACCCCAAACAAAACTCAAATCACTGAACTCTAAGATATTGTTTAGTAAACAAAGGAGAGGGTGGGGTCAAGCAGAGCTGGACTCAAGATTCAGATCTTGAAATCTGGCAGCACTGGGCGCTGGACAGGTTGCATTCCTTCCTTCCATTCTCCACAAACCTGAGGGTCTGTCCTGTGCCAGGCACAGAGAAGACACTGGGATATAGTGACCAGCAGGACGGGAGGAGCACCTACCCTGGTGGAGGGACCTAAACTCTCTTAGCCACAAGTGCCCACCTGAAAATGGGGGATAAGAAGACACAGGCCACCCATGCTTCATGAGGGGCTGGGGATGTACTACCGAGGCCAGAGCTTGTTTGTGGCGATTAAAATAGCTCAGCTTCATCCCTTGGGAGACAGGTGCACAGAGCAGCACCTGAACTCAGATTACCTCCCCCCTCAGGAGCAGGGTCTGTCCATGGCCTCCTGCCTTCCAGCTTCACAGCACCTTGTCAGGGAGAAAGAGCAAGAGAGGGAGGGTTAAGTGTTCTCGCCTTCCCTTACCAGCGAGGCTGGGCCAAGTACTAGTTTACAATGAAGACACTAAAGGCCACAGGGAACCTTCTGGAGAATTCACAGAGGAGGGACACTGGGTGATTTCAGTAGGAATGAAGCAAGCCTGAGGGAGTTGCTGTGTGCCAGGCACTGTGCTGAGCGTGCTCATTAGCTCCAGGAATCCTCACGACCCCCCTCAGAGGCAGTCGGGAGGATTTGATTGACCAAGACCATGGTGATGTCAGGCACTGTTCTCTGTACTTTACCTGTACTGACTCATTTAATGCTCACAATGACCCTGTGAGAGAAGTACTTTTATTATTCCGGTTTTACAAATGGGGAAACTGAGGTGCAGAGAGAATTAGCTAGTTAGTAAGTGGTGGAGTTGAGATTCAAATGTAGGCATTAAAATGTAGAACATAGGATCTTAACAGTTATATCCTAATAGTCTTTGAATTTAATGGATAAGAAAACTGCCATTCTAGGTGGTCTGCAAGAGGGTCCAACTAGAGAGCTAGGCTTGGCACCAGCCATTTCTGACTTCAAAGCTTGTATACTGTAAACTACGACATTCTCCTGCAACATCCCACACAGTGAAAGTCTTCAGGACAGTAAGGGCCAACCCCAGGCCTGTCGCTGATGGGCAGAGCCATGTAAGCAGCCCCACATCTGGCTAGGAACAGAGACTGGGGAGGGGTAATGCTTGCTTGGCTTTCTGCCTGTGGCAGATGGGGCTCCTTCACCACCATCTGTGAGTGCCCTCACTCCTAGACCCTGAACCCTAATGCTGATCTGGGTATTCATTCATCCACCCATCCATCCATCCACCCACTCATTCTACAAAAATTTCTTGAACTATTTCAGGCCCTGTTCTAGGTGTTGGGGATGAAGTAGTGAGCCAAACTATCAAAAATAATTTTGTACTTGGGTCCCAGGGTCTGGGATCTTGCCTTCTTCCTTCTTACCCCATTCTTATATGCATCTCCTTCCTTTCTAGAAATGGGTCCCCTTTTGTTCTGTAAGTCAGTGATACAGTCCTTCTGCAGGACTCTACTAGCCCATATGGTGACTTTGTGCAAATTAGACAAAAGTGCCCCCTCACAGGTCCCCAGCTTGAAGAGTGGAGAGTGGGCTGAATTCCAGCCTCCATCCAACCTCTAGGCCAGACACTTCAGGCAGGACATGGTCTACATTATAGCACAAAGGAGTTCCCTCTCCTAGCTCTTCCAAGAGATGTACTCTTGATGCCCAAGTCCAATGCCTTCAAGTTCCACCTGGCCCCATGCCTATCTGCTTAGCCAGGTGCCCCATCTACTCCAACCTTGATAGCTGGGCCCTGCAGGCCTCTCGCTCTTTTTTTAAAAATATTTTTTTAAAGATATTTGGGTTTTGTTTGTTTGTTTGTTTTTAATATCTTTATTGATTTCAGAGAGAGGAAGGGAGAGGGAGAGAGGGAGATAGAAGCATCAATGATGAGAGAGTCATTGATTGGCTGCCTCCTGCACGCCCCCCACTGGGGATCAAGCCTGCAACCTGGGCATGTGCCCTGACTGGGAATCAAACCGTAATCTCCTGGATCCTAGGTCAACGCTCAACCGCTGAGCCACGCCGGCAGGGCAGGCCTCTAGCTCTTCATCCGTCACTCGCTCTGCCCGCCCTATACACCCCTGGACTCCTTCCTCTTTATCTTCTTGTCTGTCAGTTGCTAGGATCTCCTCCTCCCAGTGGGCTCTGCCCCACCCTGAGGCCAGGGTCCCATCATCCTGGATGTGGTTACCACACTGTTGCCCAAGAATCATTCTGACAATGGGGCCATTGTGAAGGTGTGCCAGCCCCTCACCTTTGGTAACAAAAAGACACTACAGACCTGTTCACTAGCAGGATGGTATAAACACACACCTTTCAGGATGTCCTCATTCCTGGCTCCATGCCTATATTAGATGGAGATGTCATTTAATTAATACGAAGCTATTTAGAGGTAGCACTCAAAATATAGAATCGAGGTATTCTTTCTTGAAGGTGGAGAGTTGTGACTTTCAAATATAATATCTTGCCCGGCCGGAAATGGCTTAGCAGTTGAGCGTCGACCTAGGATCCAGGAGATCGGGGTTCGATTCCGGGTCAGGGCACATGCCCGGCTTGCGGGCTGGAACCGATCAATGACTCTCTCATCATTGATGTTTCTATCTCTCTCTCTCCCTCTCCTTTCCTCTCTCTGAAATCAATAAAGATATATGTAAAAAAAGTAAATAAATAAAATATAATATCTTTATTTAACCTATAATTGGGTAATTCATCTGTTCAACTCCTACTTACTATCCTCAGATCACTTCTTCTAAGAAGCTTTCTCAGATTGCCTCCCTTCCACCAGCCCAGCCTCTGGTTGGCTGCCCTTGTCTGTGCACTGCTCAGAGCACTGGAACTTGCCCATCATAGCACTCATCATATTGAATTCTAGTTGCCTGTTTGCTTCTATACTGTCCCTATGGACTGTAAGTTCTGTGAGATCAAGGACTAAGTCTTTATAGCCTCACCATTGAACACAGAACCTAGTAGGAACTCAGTAAATGTTTGTGAAATGTATTTATTTGTAAGGAAAGAAATCGGCATCAATACCAAGGTGGAGCTTTCCCCACTAATGGAAATTCTGACTTCTGGGAAAAGTGAGGGAAGTGAGAAGCTGTGCCTGCTCTCAGGTCCTCCAGACAAACCCCTTATTAGTCACAAATTAGTATAACGTAGCAATTCCATTCATTCATTTACTCTCGGCATTTACTGAGCATGTCTCTAGACACTGGGGATTCTACAGTGAAAAAATAGTCAAAGCCCCTGCGCTTGTGGAGCTTGTCTTCTACTGGGAGTGGAGAGGTGTGGGACAAGGAAGGGTGGGCAGGGAGGAAAGACAGACAACAATTCCCTTATCGATAACTTATACTATAGTGAAACGTCATAACTCGAATGACTTTCATTCGCTCCAGCTGCTTCTCAGAATGATACAATGGTTAACTTGTCAAGCAGTGCAGACAACTTGGAAGCAAGTTCTTAATCTATGACTTACTAGTTAAGTGACTTTGGGAAGCTACTTAACCTCTCCAAGCCTCAGTTTTCTCATGGGGCTATAATAGTAACAGCACCTACTTCCCACTACCGACATGCCTGGCTGAGAGGAGGGCCAGTAAAGGTTAATAATGACTGGCTCTCACCATCAAAGTGGTGCTGAAGAGGGTCCCACATTCTCTGGGCATCAATTCATATATACCATTCAACACTGATATGAAAGCATTGTTTTATAATTCCTTACTCTCACTGGCTCATGCTATTTTGTTAGAGGTTAAGTGGCTTTGTTTAGTCCCCTGGGTTCTGTAACATTTGCATATGATCTTTGAGCCCAGGCTCAGCTCCCAGAGTCCCCCGCAGCAGATAAGATGCTGCCCACAAGCTTGAAGCGAGAACACAGAGCATGAAGGACTATGCTTGGGTTCTAGCCATTAAAGTTATAGCTAGAATGACTCTATCATGGAAGTCCTGGAGCTGATTTCCTCTTATTATTGAACTTGAAACAGCTATATAAGTAAAATAGATTTTAATCAACTCCATTATAAACAAAAGGCACAGATGGCAGGGCAAGATTGACTGACAAGAGCAAGGTCCCCTAGGCACTCTTGAATACCCTTGGGGGAGGGTGCTAAAGACTATGGCCCCTGCTTTGTTTTGCTCTTGCGTTTAAGAATTCCAGGAACTCCTTTCCTTGAAGTATATAACTGCCACCAACAGGATATGGGTGAAGCTCTTTGAAGCCACAGAGGAAAAAACTCAATTAGGGTCTGACTAGGTCAAGGGCTACAATCGCCTGTCCAAAGGGAATGCTGCAGCTCCTCATTCTGCCAGGAAGAGAAAACAGTGCTTAAATGAACTAGGGGAATATAAGCATTGTGTAGTCCAGAAAAATGGGACAACAGAGGGGCAATAAGAGAGACTAATGAGGGAAGTTTAATAAGTGTTTTGCCAGGAGATTCTCGATTCACCTCAATGTTCTTTATGCTTCTGTCATACAAAGCACACACCCCCTTCACACACATGCACACCCTCCTATGACTCAAACCTCAAACAATTTCCACATCACATCACAATTTGGTGTGGTTCTAACACCATGGCCACTGGTTGGTCCAGAGGGGATCGGCTGACTCATACCAGGCCATCATATTCCTGAATCCTGACCCTAGTCTTTAATCTGAATGGAATGCCCTAAGGTGAGCCAATGAGTCTTTCCCAGGACTTTGGAAGTAGAACTAAGAAAGTGAGTTATTTGCATGCTGAGTACTTGAGGCTTAAGTCAGGCATCTCAAAGTTAGAAGGCGGAAGAGAGGTGGGCCTTGGTAGAAATGAGCCTGAGATGAAAAGAACTGAATAGAGTGCTAGGAGTTGGATGAATTGGATCCTCTCGGCTATTCAAAAATGAATGGGTTAATAAAATCAAATGTTCCAAAAGGCTTGTTGCCTGTGACTTACGTGTACGTTAGAGAAAGGATGGTGCGCAGTTGAGCAGCTTTCTCCAAGTGTGGCCCTGGAACCCTGGGGAGTGGGGAGCACTAAGACGACAGTGTCAGGGGATCTATAGAGTCAAAGCTATTTTCATAATAATACTGAAGTATTATTTGCCTTTCTCATTCTCATTTTCCTCTGAGTATACAGCAGGGTTTCCTAGAGGCTACGTGACACATGATGAAACAGCAGGCTGAGCAGAGAAGCAAATATGAGCATCCAGCTACCTTCTATCCAGCCAGACATTAGAGACTGGCTAGATTGTAGAGCAATGCAACTCTTCTCATTCAATTTTCTTAGTTTTTGAAAATATTTATTTTTATAAAATTGTATTTATGTTAGCATATAATATGTTTATTATTATTATCTTAAATAGACTAATAAGTATTCTAAAATTTTTCTTTTTAAATTTCTAAAATAGCCAATACTCATAGTCATATCAACTCAAATCAACACATAAGCTCTTTGGTGTCCCCAATTATTTTTAAGAGTGTGAGGGGGTCCTGAGACCAACAAGTTTGAGAACCCCTGCATTAGAGGTTTTGAAAAGAGCGGCAATGCTTTTTTCCAGCATTAGAAGCCATGTGTAATAAGCCCAGATACTCGCCTTTAATCCCCATCAGCCAGACATGGTGAAGGGGACATTTATAAGGGAAGCAGCAAAAGACCGTGGAGAAAGGCCTATACCAGCAGCTGTGGAGCAAGCTCAGATCACGTCTCCTCACTCGGGGCGAAGAGTGTCTCAGGCCACGAAAGATGGTCTTGGGAAAGCCTGATTTTTGACGGTGCCTGTGGAGTTGGAGATGACGCTACATCAGGGAGCTAACGGCTGCCTTCTGCTTGGCCAAGTCGACCCCTGCTCCGGAGAGACGCACTGCTGGGTGAGGAAGCTGAGGAGGAGTTTGTCTCCCACAGGCCCTGGGAGACACCGGCAAGTACCAGGTCCAAAACAACAGGCTGCTAATTTAACATCCTCTGCCATCACCGGTAATCAAAGCTGAGCTCACTCGGTGTTTAAACAGTAATAACGTGCCTGGCATGCTTGCTGGGGAGCTCTCCCCGCCTGGGGAGGTGCAGCTCAGCTGACTCCTAGGTCAAGTAGAACCCGCGTGGCCAGCAGTACAGATACAGGCAGGCTGGGCTTCCAGCGCGTAGCTCGGGCCCTGGGCTGCTGCCAACTGGACGGCTCTGTCCTTTGCAAACAGGGATGGGGCCTCAGTCCAGTGAGTGTCTGCTTCCAGCTAAGTGGGCCAGAGCCTCCAAACCTCTTTGGTCCTCTGCCCATGGCCTTTCCAATGTGAAGAAAAAGAAAATAAGTGTTTAATTGAGATCTCAGAAAACCCCTGAAGAGACATAAAAGTTATCAACAGCCTAGATTTTATTAAGCTTTTATATTTCTCATAGTGGTATAAACAATTCACTTTGACAGGTCAGAAAAACCAAAATGAAGGTGTTTTTTAGGCTTTGTGCACATTTGCTCGTAGATTAGCCAATCCAGGAAATGATTGAGAAGCTGGGAAATGGACTCAGGGCTAATCATTCTGGTAATAAAGTAATTAATTGCTGTATTTATATTCCACCTTCTCAGAAGAATGTTAGTTAGCTTATAAAACTACACAACAAAATAATGGAAATGGAGGAAGTTATGCAGATTACGTTTCTAATACCCTGGATTCTCGGATATAATGAAAATGAAGGAAAAGGAAAGCTGGGGGGTTTCCAATGGAGGAAGGCATTTAGCTCCAACAATAATCACCAACATTTCTGTGGAATCGTGAACTTGGATCCAGTAACTTGTTAAAATGGAAAGGAGTGTTAACCTACAGTAAGTGAACATATTTACACATATGACTGTCCAGATTTCTGTTGGAGTCTTTTTAAAATATATATATATCTTTATTGATTTCAGAGAGAGGAAAGGAGAGGGAGAGAGAGAGATAGAAACATCAATGATGAGAGAGTCATTGATCGAGCCCACAGCCCAGGCCTGTGCCCTGACCGGGAATCGAACCCCAATCACCCGGATCCCAGGTCGACGCTCAACCGCTGAGCCACGCCCTGCAGGGCTCTGTTGGAGTCTTAATAGTTTAGTATTGTAAATATACTTACATATACTTTAAACCTTAATTTAAATTTTTAAACAGATAAAATTTTGTTTTCTCTCAAATAAATAAGTAGATGAGGCCATCAGGCCAAGGGCTCAATAACGTTAGGATATGAAAGAAAACAGGGAGTAAGGTCAGTGTGCAAACTATTTGTAGACTCAGGGCTAGCTTCACCTTGCACTTTATAGCACCCAGTACAAAGGAAGGGACATGATAAGCCAAATATTTCTTGAGGCTTATTAGAGAAAAACAGACCATCTTCAAGGCAAGGAGGCATAGGTTTAGCTGTTTAATGTGATGAGGTTTCTGTCTGAATTAACTGAATGTTCTTTATTCCTAATTGAATGGAGGTGACTTTAATAATTTAATAAACTTGGTAAAGTATGAAACTAATTATCCAACCAACTGGTGGTCATCAGATTTAGATATATAGTTCTCTCTCTTCTTCCTGGTAATATTAGTAACACCAATCCCCTACATCTAAATGGAATCTGGTGAAAAGGAAAGCCTGGGAAATGAAAATAAACCATCCAAATGAAAAGTGTTATTAGAGCTAATATTGAGAAGCTTAGGGCCAGGAAGGTTTGAGTTAAAGTTCTAGCTTTGACTTGTTAGTTGTGCCATTTTACTTACCCTCTCTGAGTCTTTGCTTCCTCATTTGCAAAGTGGTAACTGGCATGCTACCTACCTCATAAAGCTTCTATGAGAATTAAATAAAATCATGCATGTGAAACACTTAACAGGGTGTCTTGGATGTAATACACATTCAATAGACATCAGACTAAGATCCGAAGAACTCTGTTACCCAGGCTCATTCAGCCTTCAACATAACCCTGTTGAATAAGAGAGCATTTATTATTATCATTTTCTGTGGACTGAGATAGAGAGGTAATTTGCCTAATACAGACAGAACCTTTTGGTGAAAAGAAGGGTTTCTACGTGATCTAAAAAAATAAGCTACTCTGCCCTGTGATTCTCCAATTAGAAATTTCTTCCCTTGCATTAATCTCTGTTTTTTAAATGTAAATACTAACCTTGAGTAGTAGCCCTTTATGAGATTATGGTCTTATTAGGGTGGGGGCATAAGGGATGCTCACCACAGTTTATACTGCATCACTAGAAAGTAGTAATCTTGTTCTGCTTTCATTGTATGTATTTTTATAGTTCACTTCTATTAATGGTAAGGAGACTGGTTGTTCCTCTACAATGCGATATGCAATTTCTTTTTCAATCAGTATACTTGAGGTTTAGAATTATTCAGCGCCTACAAGTTCACAATTGTCGCATCTTTTTGGTGCTTTGACCATGTTCAATTATGTATATTCCATAGATAGCTGGATGTAGAATAAAGAGCAGAATTTGATAAAAATTAGTACTGTTTTAGAAGAGATTCAGAGGGCCTTGTGGTCATAAGAGGAGAGCATGTCTGCTGGGGATAACGCTCTGTCCCTTTTGGAAGATGTAGGTTAGAACCCAGGGCCACCTAGCTTTCCAATGGAAATGGGGAACTATAAAGAAAAAAAAGTTTTGGCTCCCAAGTATGTAAATAAAAACAGCAAAATCAAAATTAATAATTATTGTCTTCAGCAATAGTTTATTTTAATATTCATAAAATTTTATTATAGATTGAAAACAATCTCTAGAGATTTTCTTACCTTACCAGAATTCCCAAGGATAAACAATGATTTGCTGAAAAAGCATAGCCAATTTTAAATTAAATGAATTTTTTATAAGAAATAATTTGATAAGCAAAGTTATATTTATTTTATTGCAAAAAACATCTTACTTAATGTACATTTTAATATCTTTGATGTCAAGGGAGGTAGAAAAGTACATGAAACTCTGAGTCTTAAAATAGCCCAGGTTAAGGGGATTTTAAAGGTATCTTGAAGATGACATTTAAGCGGGGCCCTAAAGAATGGGTAACTTTTTGACCAAAGCAGTTGAAGAGGAAGAGGGAATTTTGCGCAGAGATAATACAACAGTGCAGAGGCCAAAATACACACTAAGACTTGGAAGATGGAGAGGAATTCAGTTGGTGAGAGAGGATGGGGCTGAAACCCTCAAACCCTGAAAGGCCTGGAACGCCTTGGCTGGAGGTTGAAAATTCACATTTTGAAACGTGAGCAACAAAGGACAGCTCCAAGAGTTTGGAAATGCCTCCCAGGGTCATTACTCAATAGAAACATGCTCTAAGGTTTCTCTTCCCAAAGTGAACTTGTTTTCATTCAGGTCTGGGCCATCTGGCTCTGACAAAGCTTACAGTAGTGAGAAATAAAGAGGCCAAGAGGCCTCAATATGCAACCTTCCCAGCCCTGGGTGCCCCCCTAACCCCTGTACATCCATCCATTAACACACAATTAATCCCCTGGCTTTTTCACAGCCTGGACCTCCCACCTCTCCTGCCCCTTGGAATTAAATCCCTGCCAGTTAAAAGGCCAGAGAGAACAGGTGTGTTTCACACTCGGTTTCACTTTCCTGCAAGATGCCAGACGGGCAGCCCCAAGACCACAGACCTCTTTGTTCATTTAACAGCATCAGTTGATAGCCAGACAGTCTCTTGGCCTGTTGGTAGCCTCAGGTGTTACCAGGAAGGGCAGGGGAGCCTTATTGCTCCTGTTAATTCTTCTAGTTCAAGGCTTGGCATATTGACAGAAGTCCTACCTGGGAGGTGGCATCCTGAGGGCACTGTTCTGCCCCAGGAACCCATTCTTCCCTCCCTCCCTCCCTCCCTCCCTCCCTCCCTCCCTCCCTCCCTCCCTCCCTCCCTTCCTTCCTTCCTTCCTTCCTTCCTTCCTTCCTTCCTTCCTTCCTTCCTTCCTTCCTTCCTTCCTTCCTTCGTCATCAATCAACACTATTCACTGAGCCAGCCGCTCTATAACTATGTGGGAGATTCAACATAAATAAAAAATGGTTTCTGCCTCTTAAGGGATTAGTTTAGTGGAGCAGATGCAAACACAATTTAATATAATATAGGAAGTATGGCAATAAAGACATTTATTTGCAGTTTATTTACATATTGGTTGATATATAGATTATAAACTTATATATAAAAGTTTATAGGGCTTATTATGTCAAGCCACCCATGTCCCTTAGCCCAACCCCAGTGGTCATCATCCACCCAAAATACACCAGAGGCACAAATTGGACCTGTCCAGGCTGCAGGGATGAGTGGGGGCTGAGATCCAAGCTGGCTCTGATCAACACTTGGCTGCATCATCTCTGGGGCGAAGCCTTTTAGCAACTGTCTTTCTTAAAGGGGCACAGTTCTCTAACTCATACAAAGACGCTGTATGTGCCAGTCACTGTGCTGGGTGCAGATATGCCTTTGATGTTAAGACCAGGATATGACCAATGTTTCCTGACAACTTCTCTGGCCTTAGTTGACCTCTTCCTCCAAGCCAACTAATCCCAGCTTCATTAACTGGTTTGAGTTTCATTGCTCATCTGGCAGAAGGGCAATGCCCCAAACAAAGAGGAAAGGCTAAGATGTGAGAAAGGAGGCTTTGTCAGGAGTCATCCTTGGCAGACATCTGGGGAGACAGCACTGTGCCCCAAAGGAAGAATGAACAAGGGGCACCTAAATAAGGTGGGAAGGACTGCTCAGGAAATGTAAAGGGGGCTGGCAATCAAGACTCCATATGATCCTTTGAGGTTGTGAGCAGGAAAAAAGTTGTGAAAGCAGCAGAGTATTGGATAATAGCTGCGGTTCTCAGCCCTCGTAGACCCTGTCCTAGGAACCAGAGACTGGGTGGCTTACAACAGACAGTTGTTTCTCACAGTTCTGGAGGCCCTGACATATTCAGTGTCTGCTGAGAGCCTACTTCATGTCATCTCACCATATCCTCTCGAGGTGAAAGAGGCATGGGAGCTCTCTGGAACCTCTTCTATGAGGGCACTAATCCCATCGTGAGGGCTCCACCCCCATGACCTACTCACCTCCCAAAGGCCTCACCTCCTAATACCATCACTTTGGGGATTAGGCTTTAACATATAAATTTGTAGGGATTGGGGTGCACAAACATCCAGTCCATAGCAAACCCAAAGTCTCTTTTCAATAGAAATATCTTTTAAAAAAAGAAAAAATAGAAATATCATGTAACTCCTTTATTATCTTGAAGTGAAATGTATGGCTAATATAACCACCTTCACACATAATTTTTAAAAAGTCAGTATGGTACCCTAATGTAATATAAAAGAGAGAAATAAAAGGAGAGTAATTTATAATAAGGTAACACGTGTTTTAGTCCATAGATGCTCAGGCACAACCACACCAAGATGTAATAACATCATCGGATGCTTGTATCTTTACCCAGAAGCTCTATGAATGCAGAATCACAGATGCTGACAAATTCAGCTGAGTTGTGTTGGCAACTTGTATACCATGAGGGGTGTTACCATGGGTGACAGCTTTTTGAAAATGGAAACAATTCTTGTTAAAGTTCCCAAACAATCAACATACAATGATATCTTGCTTCACAGGGTCATTACATTCCTGGAACAATGAGCATATATTAAAATGATGCCCTAAGGGCTCTGTGTTTACAGGTAAAACCACATTAGTTCGGGAATTTATAAGTAGAAGGAGGTTTTTCACCTCCGGGCATGGCTGGAGTGAGATTTGTGGGGGACTGTCCTTTGCATTGCAGGTACTGCTCCCTCTGTCACTATGACAACTAAAGGTACTGCACAAGTGTCCAAATCCCATCTTGGGCTGGTCGCACCCTTGCACTGAAACAATGATATAGCGTTTATTGTGTAAACCAAATAAAACTTACAGGAGATCAATCTCCATATACTCATTTACTCATTCAACAAACATTTACAAAATACTTGTTTTGAGTAAGGAAGTTATCCATTCATTTAGCAAACATTATTGAGTGTTTGCTGAGAGCTAGGGGTTATCTCAAGATGTATTAGCATTGCTCCTTCCTCTCAAGGGCCTTGCAGTCTAATAGTCAAGATAAGTTTAAATATACAAATAACACATAATAAGAAACATAATATTTGGTTTCTGACCACCCCACCCCTTCCCACCCCACTATTTTCCTGGCACACTGCTCCTAACACCCTTGAACTTTCCTATGTGATAAGTGTCTTTTTGTATGCTAATGAGATCATCACTCGGTTTCCTAGACAGCCTCAGGAACCAACCACAAGATTCCAGGGTTGGAAGCTTCAGGCCCACTTCCAGACCTCTGGGGAGAGGAGAGGAGCTGGAGATTGAGTTCAATCACCATTGGCTGATGATTTAATCAATTATGCATACATATTGGAATCTCCATAAAAAACCCTAAACACTAGATTCAGGGAGCTTCTAGGTTGGTGAACATGGAGAGGGTCTGGGAAGGTGGCCACCCAGGGAGGGCATGGAAGCTCCACACCCCTTCCCCATACCTTGACCTATGCATCTCTCATATCTGATTGTATCCTTTATAATAAACCAGTAATCTAGTATGTAAACATTTTTTCCTGAGATCTGTGAGGCATTTTAGCAAATTATCAAACATGAGGAGTGGGTCATGGGAACCCCCCGATTTATAGCCAGTCAGTCAGAAGCACAGGTGACAACTGGACTTGCAGTTGGCATCTGAAGTGGGCGTGGGCAGTTTTGTGAGACTGAGCCCTCCACCTGTGGGGTCTGCTCTCCCTGGACAGTTAGTGTCAGGACTGAGTTAAGTGTAGGTCACCCAGTTGGTGTCCACTGAGGACTGGAGAGTTGCTTTGTGTAAAAAACCTACACACCTGCTATCCGAGTGGTATGAGTAGGGATGTACAGAGGGAATAGCAGTTTACTTAAACATTAAAATAATAAATTACTGTAAAAAGTTAAAAAATGAAAAAACACAAGAGGATTAGACAAAGATGAGTTTAGTTTATACTTGCTACAGTTCTACATAGAGAAAGAGAGATCCTACTTTCCACTTGTCAGGGTCCCCCAACTCTCCTGCCGTGTCACAAGGAATGAGATTTAGTCACATATACGATACAACACTCAAACAGCGCACACATGTAGATGCTCATACATCTTTCATCGAGGGCTTCCATAGCCCTGGATCTGGAGGAAGTGAAAACAAAAACCTCTGGGCTACGAAGTTGTGAGCTCGCTCTCCTGGTGGGGGCAGGAGAGCAGAAATGCAACTAGAAGATGGCTCAGGAAGAAGAAAAAGGCCCTCTCTCCCTTGCATCTTGGGAGTCTTGGGCCAGAGGATGGTATGGAAAGAGTGTGATTAATAGAGAAAAGCTTCAGTTTCCCTAAGAAGCCTTCCCAGGGTCCTTTCTAGTCCCAGGGAAGACTCTCCTTTTTGTCACACAATATCCAGGGCAGCGGGTAATACACATCTGTCTTCATATGTCTGGCTCCTCATACCAAATTAGGAGGCATTTGGAGGTAGAGGCTCTGTTTATTTTAATTAATTAATTAATTAATTTATTTATTTATTTTCCTTAATTTTATTTTTGTTTCAAATATTACAGATGTCCCTTTTTCTCCCCAATGACCCATTCTACCCCATCCCATTCCCCTCTCCATCTGTTTATTTTTTATTATTTTAACCCAGGGCCTGGTTGAGAACCTAGAAGGAGAGCAGCAGGAATTGAACAGAACTTTGTTGAATGAATAAAAGTAAAAAAGGAATGGACGAGGGAGGGTGAGAGGGAAGGAGAAAGCAGGACCAAACACTTTTCTCTGTAGCCCTTCTGTCTCAGTCCCCCTAGATGTTCTAACATGACAAAGAGAGGGTTACTGTCAGGGACAGCCTGACCAAGGAGCTCAGAGGCCAGAAGTGGATGGGTGGGTGGGTCGGTGGATGGATGGTTGGGGAAACAGATGATACATGGGTAGAGACAGCCCATTCACTTGTTACTGTTTGAGATTCTCTCAACAGTGAATATAGTCTCTCATTCTTCAAATAGAAGTAAAAGGATTTAAAATGCAAATTCCTGAATGAAACGCACATACGTGTCAGAGTTTTAGGCAAAGTATAAATGATGCTAGTAGATTCTTATTTTGAAATATTATGGGCCAGTCTATTTGGTGGGAGAGGATGGTTCTGCAGAGGTGAATGTTCCCTCAAAGGGCCCCAGGCCCCCAGAGCCGGACTCTGCACGTGCGCCCCCCTCTGTGACGCAGGGGCCGGCTGCCAGCGTGGCCTGTTGAGCTGTGCCACCCCGAGGGGCCCCTCACCGTGCGGGCCTCCTCAGGCTTCTGCTCCCGGCAGATAATAAACTGTTCACAAGGCATTTTTAAGCAGTTGCTTAAAAAGACAGCGTTGGGTGACCCTGAGAAGGCTGCATCACCCCAGCATTAGAAATCTTTAGATAAGCGTTTCATTTTCCTGAGCACCGCTCAAGCACTTCTTAGAATATTGTGTTTGAGCTGAGGACGACTGGGAGAGGTTCTGAGTAGAATTGCGAGGATATTAAAGGGTTGGAAACAATAAAGCTTATGAAAAAAAGGTTGAAAGAACTGGGATTATTTAGACTGAAGGACAGAAGGTCAAGGAGCAGAATAACAGTGATCCTCAAATACACTCGTTCTGGTGTCGGGGACCAGGGCCTGTTTCTCCCCGATGAAATAAGCGTTTGGGGTCTGGCTGCTCTCTCTGGACGGCCTTGTTAGCAGATGAGACAGAATTCAGCAAAACGACAGAGCTGAGTGGCCAGGCCACTGCAATCTGCCTGTCTGGCCTGGATCTTGGCCATGACCCCTGTGGGTGGGCTGTAGGGACCAAGGGCAACATAGAGCCTGGAGGGGGTGCAGTTCTTTCTAGACAGTGCAAACTGTCAACAGCATTACTGAAAACTTTAATGTGAGCCTATGAAATATCTCCCACCAGGTTTATTTATCCATCAAACAAAAGTTTATTATTTTTCTCACTGTAAAAGTAATAGACACTCTTTAAGGAAGCCAGTTGCTTCCTAAATAAAAGCAAATCAATATCTTCAGAGTTGCCAGTTGTGGGGAGAACTGCAGGGGGTGGGTTGCGTGGCATGCGGAGGAGGTAGGGCCAGAAGGGGCTTGAGCGTGGCTAGGACATTAAGATGAGGCTTTCCTAAGGCCTGGAGATAATCAGGAAACATGATTTACAACAGCACAATCCAGGTTCCCTTGATAGAGTTTCCTAGTGTGCAGCCGGGGGACTCCCGCAGATGTGCCCTCCTGCCCGGATCCCACTGCAGCCACCGGGAGCAGGGGAGCCTGTCAGTTTCTGTGCTAACATCAGGCCTCCGTCTTTCCGGGTGGCATCTCAGGATGGGACTCAGCCATCCATCCCACTCCAAGCCTCTTTCCCAATATGTACTCCCATTAAGGAAGCAGATAAACATTGAAACTACTGAGAAGTAAGAGTGGGGAGAACCTTCCCCAATCCACCATACAGACATTCCTAATGGTGCATTTCCTTACAGTATTTTTTCTGTATTTACTTTGTTTTACATACTTAATTTGATGTCATTCATATATATATATATATGATTTTGCAACTTTTTTCACCTGTTTTAGTTATGTTAAACTAATTGAAATGGTATGTATATATGAAACTCATTTTTATAAAGATGCATGTATAGGCATACTTACATTAAAAAGACTGGGAGGAAATTCAACCAAAATACAACTATGGTTGCCTCTAGATGTGGGATTAGAAATTATTTTATTTTTGATGTTACTATTTGTATTCTCCCTAATTAACGTTTCACTTTCATAAAAAGCAAAAATGCACTGCTGCATAGTTATAACATAAAAATTTCCCATGTTACTAAGAACTCTGTGAGCACACACTTTCTAATGGCTGTTTGGTCAAGGTGTGGTTGACACTCCATTTAATTATTGCTCCCCATGTTGCTGAAGTTAGGTTGTCTCAAATAAAAGACCTTCTCAACAGGATCATTTCCTTAAGGTGGATCCCCAGAGGGGAAGCTACCACGTTAAATGATATGAGTACTGTTAAATTAATTCCCTGGTTAGTTTTTGACAGCCCAGTCTTCCTGATCTGGTTCTGATCTTCCTGTCTTTAGCTCTCATATTTTTTCTATATCTTTTTTTAAAATCTCCTGCTGGATTTCAGGCTCACATGCTTTCATTGTTCCTGTAGCATGGACACTGTGGTCCTTCCTGTCCCATTTCTCTCCCTACTTCCCCTATGGATCCCTCAAGGCACCTGGTGTTACGGTTTTGCGAAGGGCAGGCTTCCTTCCAGCTCCTGCCAATGAGATGACACTATTATTAGCTTCCAAACCTCCACTTCCATCTTCTTGAAATTGAGGACACAAGAAAGCAGTAACAAGCATGTTAAAGTGTCAAGACCATGACATCTGCCCCGAGGGGTTGTCACAAACAATAAATGCTTACTCTGCTAACACCATGAATAGCCTTAAAAAAATTAATAAGCCTGAGGTCATTTACACACTTTTGATGCTATTTCTTTGATGCCTTGAATACAGCATATTGTTTTCCATGTTGATCTAGAAAGGCAGCCTAAAAGATGGTGGGTTATTTTTAAGTTTCTCTATTGCATGTGATTTACAGACTAGTCACAGACTATTATAGACTTAAAGACTCTACTGCTTGCCTGAAAACTTTAGCTAAACTGTTTCTAATATGAATGTAAGCATTAGGACCTTAACTCAAACAGATTTCCCCCTGCTGAAAGTTCATAACCTCGGCTTTTTTAGAGTTCTGTTGTTCATTTTATGTAGTAACCCCCATTCTTTGCACTTCCCATCTTCATTTCACAACCTGTACATGGCTTTATTACTTTGCTTACTATCAAAAACATTTTTCTAATTGAGGTGAAATTCACATAACATGTAATTAAACATCTTAAAAATGAACAATTCAGTGGCAGTTAGTTCATTTACAATATTATGCAACCACCACGCCTACCTAGTTCCAAGACATTTTCATCACCCCAAAAGGAAACTCCACACCCATTAAGTAGTTATTTTGCCTAATTCCCTCCCCCAAGCTCCTTGCAACCACCAATCTGCTTTCTGTCTCTATGGATTTGCCTATTCTGGATATTTATATAAATGGAATCACACAATATATGACCTTTTGTGTCATGCTTCTTTCACTTAACATAATATTTTTGAGACTCATCCATGTTGTAGTGTGTATCAGTGCTTCATTCCTTTTTATGGCTGAATAATATTCCATTGTACGATACACCACAATTTGCTTACCTATTGCATTTCATTGTATGCCTGTACCCTTATTTATTATTTGGGTATGGTTGTCTCCTGAGAGACATTTGGGTTGCTTCCACCTTTTGGCTGTTGTGAATAATGCTGATATGAAAATGTAGGTGTATGTACTGTACATATCTGAGCACCTTTTTCGATTCTTTTGGCTATGCACCTGGGAATGGAATTGTTGGATCATATAGTTATTCTCTGTTCAACTTTTTGAGGAATTGCCACACTATTTTTCATAGCAGCAGAACCATTTTACATTTCTACCAGCTAAGAACAAGGGTTCCAATTTCTCCATATTCTCAGTAACACTTTTACAAAATACTATTATTATAGCTATCAAATTAGGGGTAGAGTGGTATCTCACTGTGGTTTTGATTTGCATTTCCTTAATGACTGATCACATTGAGCTTCTTTTCATGTGCTTATTGGCCAATTGTATATCTTCTTTGGAGAAATGGCTACTGGAGTCATTTGCCTATTCTTGAATTGGATTGTGTATTTGTTGTTGAGTTCTAATAGTTCTTTACATATCTTGGATACTAAGTTTTTATCAGATATATGATTTGCAAATACTTTCATTCTGTAGGTGTCTTTCCACTTTCTTAATAATGTCCTTTGATGCACAAAAGTTTTCAGTTTTAATGAGGTCCAGTTTATCTGTTTTGTTGTTGTTGCTTGCACATTTGGTGTTTTATTTTTAAAATATTGTGGAATCCAAAGACATGAAAATTTATTCTAAGAATTTTATGGTTTTATCTCTCATACTTAGGTGGTCAATCCATTTCAAATTAACTTTTGTATGTGATGTGAGATAGGGGGCCCAGCTTCATTCTTTTCCACATCAAGGACCTATTAAGTCATTTGATCCAAATCTCTCATTTTATAAACCACTATACTCTGCTGCATTTTCTTCTCAAAATAACACTTACTGAAATATTACAAGTACTTAAGGTCCCCAAGATTTCTTTACCCCTTTTATGCTGAGAAGACAGATGTTCAGGGAGATGAAAGTGTTAGCTGACAACCAACAGAGAAGTTTCAGGTGCTGAGCGAGTTTGAGCAAATTTGTGTATGGCTGTCAACTCAAGAATTACAAAAGTATCCTATAAATCATATTATATATTTCATCTAAAATGGAAATTTGATTTTTGAGCCTCTAATGAAGAAATAATATTTTTGTAATTTCTTTGCCACATTTTAAAATAGAAAAATGTCAATTAAAACTTCAAGTCTGCTAAAATTTAGTGACTAGAATGTTAATATTTGGCATATTTGGAAAGTAAGAACTCTGAGGCAGCTTTATACTCTTGCGTGCTGAAATTAGCTACCAGGAAACAAAGCTAAGACTCGAAGTGACTCATTACTGCTGAGAAGATAAGAACACGGACTTCGGATTCACCAAGACAGTGTCAGAAGCCGGGCTCCACCACTGCATGTATGTCTTCCTGCAATTACTTCACCTCCTTAAGCATCAGTTCTTTGTTTATGAAATGGGAGTAATGGGAATATGTGTGCCTAGCCCATGAAAGACCATAATATATAGCAGTAATTATTAGAATGTTAAGTATTCCAGGGAATTTGCATTTATCTGAGACTCCAGAAGACAAATAGCCTCCAAGTCACAAAAGAAAGATGGATTTCCTTTTTCAAGTTGCCCTTCCCAGAAAGCCTCTCGCCACCTTGCTTATGGTATACATATTTTGAGAACTCTGGTTATTGGTATATAATCACTCAACTTCACTTGTTTGGAAACTGGGTTATGCCCCAGGCAAGTTCTATGTAACCTGCTTTATGTAATCAGACAAGACCATTCTATCTCATTTGAGGCTGTCTTTTTTAATACCTAAAGGGATGCTTGTGGATGTAAGAAGTAGACTACTGGTTTAGGAGGCAGAGTTATAACTGACATGTGGGAATTTTCCAGGGATAGCTATGGACTCAATGTAGTATAAAGTAGTGATCTCCCTGTCAATGGAAACATTCAAGGAAGCTTTATGATTACAGGCCAAAGTTGGTGGAGAAGATATTCTTGCTTTAGGTGAAACATGGGACAGGGGGCTGGATAATAACTATGATAAGAAGAGTAATAAACATGGAGACTTCTGTGTATTGAAGCCATGTGCCAGCACTGGGCTACATGCTTCACATAGTTTCACTTATTTAATCCTTATAGAAATCTTTGCAACTTTATAATAGTATACCTTTTACACATTATTAAATCAAAGCTCAGAGAGGTTAAATTATTTACTGAATCCCACACAGCTGGAATAATCAACACTTGGATTTGAGTCCAGATGTTTGCTATTATTTTATACTTTCAGATGTGCAATATGTAATATCTACTTGTTACAAAGTCATCCATGAGATCAAGTCTGTTCATCGAAGATTAAATTGATATCTGAGGTTATGAATGACAGAGGCCATTTAATATCAGGCTGACCATCCAAATTATATTTTTGTGGGGTTTTTTGGTGCATTATATTATAAATGTTACTGTGTTTTCACTGTCCTCTTTGGTATCTCTGGATACTCTTCAGTTGGACTAATTCAGAAGTAGGAGAGAAGATCTGGACATTTTGTTTGACCTCTGAATCATTAACGATATCTAACCACCGCATGCCTGCCTTATCATAATACAGAAGTCAGACAAGAAGTACCCAAAGCTGATGGAAACTGCTAAAAAAGTCTATGATATGATATGATCATCACATGGCAGTTACTCACACAACAAATTCCCCTTCTGAAAGACAGATTGCATTGGTTAGGAGCATAAGCTTTGACGGTGAAGCAGCTCAGTGCCACCATTAAATGTAAATTGACCCTGGCCAAGGATCTTACCTCTTTCAACCTCAATTTTGCAATTGAGGATCATGAACTGGCAAAGCCCATGTAGTTGTTTATAATTACTAAGTTCTTTTGAGAAGATAGAGGTAACCTCTTATAGAAGGAATTCTCTCCTACAGCATCCTGGACGCAGGAAGTATGTTACAAGGCCCAAGTTCAGCCATATGTATAAGCAGTTATTAAGTAGCCATTCAATTTTCTTTTATGTAAGCTCAGGGAAGTGCCAAGTCTCTGCCCTTTTAGACACTTTGAAAGCACCTAGCATGACAGCTTCCCTTCAGGCAGGTACAGCAATATTCTGGCAGCAGGACTCAGCTAACCTTCTAGTCAGCCAGGTGACATAACCCTTCATTAAGAGGCTATACCCAGAAGAGTTAGAATCCTAAGAACGGGCTACAGTCGAAGGGCGTAAGGTATTGGGCTAACTAGGCTCTTATTTCCTGTTCATTCAAGGGCAGGAGTGCCTATTCAATGTTGCTAGTCAATTCATTCTCGAACTCTATTCATTTCTCCAACGAAATGTTATTTCTAACATTCATTATGCAAATTAGAAAACCTTCTGGTGTTGATCAGAAATAATGACAGAGGAGTCTGAGCTTTTCATTAGATTTTTAAAAATGCTAACGAACCCCTGGATTGTATGTTTTCATTTAGGAAACTACAAACGTTAACTGACTCCCCAGGATAGAGATTAAAGTTAACACGCACTACATTGAAATATTTTTAAGTGGATTACAGATAATATAACAGGAATACACACACACCCTCAGGAATGTTTGTGAGAATTAATAATAGTTTACATTAAAAGCTTACTATGTGCAAGTACTATACCCAATAGTTTGTGTTCCTCTTTTCATTTAACTGTCATAAACACTGTGAGGGAGACAATGTTATTAAATGACTTATGATTAAACAATCAAATAAATAGTCAAATATTTATTTGCCTATGAGTCAAATAGTTATTAGTCAATTAGTTAGGATTATTCCTAATACACAATAAGCACATAATAAATGGTAACTATTCTTATTTTGCAGTCCTGATGATTGTATAAACTTACAGCACACATTATTGCATTGCTGGTCCCTAATGTGTTAAATTTGGCATATTGCATAGATGTATGTGCAATTGTTTAAAGCCTCAGGTTTTTAAATGTTTACAAATATTTAAAGAATGAAATTCAAATCAAACATTTTGGAGTATCTGAAGCATTTCCCTGCATGAGATCCCAGCTGATGACGATTGGCCTAAATGACTAGCTGCCATCCAGGGTTTACGCCGGCGTGAGGATTCTGTGATTCCATTTTCACTAACAGCAAGAATCTAAGACCTACAGAAGCCCAACCTTCCAATCAATAAACAAAATCCAGCCTCTCTTTACTCTTTATTTTAAATTCTAATCAATGTAGGGAGCATGATGAATAATATGAATCATTATGGTTGTCACTCACATTTTTCTTCTCATTGAATAAACATGATTATTTGCAATTTGCTAGTCATCTCTCTCTATGCTTCATGAGTTCCTGGCTTTAAACATTAGAGCAATTTCATAAGGTTTCCTGATCTCTACTTTTCAAGGAATCATATGCTCCTTGCTCACAAGACTGGCCCAAGGATCACGATGGGAAGGGCTCGCCTTGCCCCAGGGCTCCTAACAGCTGGTCAGCAGCTCTCAGGTTGGAGGCCAATGCTTTCAGTAGCCTTCTGATGAGCCGTCTTGTCTTCTCCCCATTCTTTTTCTGGAACTGGAAGTTGGAATTCTAACCTTCTTGAATCAGAGTGGCCAGTAAAGTACCAGGAATGAGTGAAACAAGAGAAATAACTTCCTTCAAGGGAACATAGACATGAATGTAAAAAGGAAAAAAACTTCAAAAAAGCCACAGAATGTGCACTTTCCTGAAAGCGAAAGCATGTGACAACTTTTTTTAAATATCTGGCTTTATAGCTCTGGAGGGAATTAAAAGCTAAATGGCATGCGCATCATGACCAACTGTGAATAGATATAGAAGACACAGACAGCAAAACGCTGAAGGCTACCATCGCATCCAAAAGGAAAAGCTAATTCAAAACCACGGATATAATTACCTAGATTAAAAGAGCAAGTGCCCTTCTTAAATTTTCAGAGGATGGTTATAAAAATTGCTTAGTTTAAAATAAAGAATACCTTTTGATGTGAAGATGTACAAACCCCAAAGCAAAAAAGGTAATATAATTAATTTTTAGATCAAATTTTGAATTAAGGGGAATATTTTGCATCTGTTTGTCAAATTTGCAAACATTATCAAGCAATTAATGACCCCTAAACCCAACAAAGTCATTATCAAGCTAATAAAGACAATCATAGCCAAGATCCACAGTTAGTCAACCCAAAGACAGAAAAGACTGAATTAGCTAAATGAAGTCAGATGATGGATTAAAAACAAAAAAATAAAAAACCTACCACTCTCCTTAATGGAGAAATTAAGATAACTGCTACCAACTTCTGCCATTTTCTGTCACCTCAGGCCATCTCTGATCCCTGTTTTGTCTGTTGATTCCCTTACCTCGATTACAAGGCACTGAGGCAGGACCCATCTCATGTCTCCATTCCATACAGAACATTTTCTTGGCATTAAATGTAATATATTCTGTGGTTCATTAGTTCATTCATCCAGCAAATGATTAGTGAATGTATATTGAGAGCAAAGCATTGATTTAAGTTTGCTAGTTATACAAAGATTAAAAGATAGGACCCCTGCCTTTGGAAGAGTTAACAGTGCAAGGAGAGACACATGCATAAAAATAATCACAATGTAATATGCATGCATACATAAAAATAACTGCAATGCAGAGGACCTTTGAAAAAGATGCATTGGAGCTGAAGGGAAGGAAGCTGAAGGCTGCCTGGGGAGGAGGTTGTGCTTCTGTTGAGAGTTAATGGCTAAGAAGAGGTTTGGCTTGAGAATTGGGGGTGCTATGAATTGATCAAAGCCCATTGGGTCATATACAACTATTAAATTCAATTAGGCAAGTAAGAGTTAGGTACTCCCACAGTCTTACTACTACCATGAAAGCAAGCCTCAGAAAACAATCTGCCAAACACACAGCATTAGTGGTTGCCAGAGGTTGGGGTTGGGAGTGGGTGAAATGGGTGAAAGGGGTCCAAAGGTGCAGACTTCCAGTTATAAAATGAACAGGTCATGGGGATGTCATGTACAGCATGGTGACTGTAGTTAATAATACTGTATTGCATATTTGAAAGTTGCTAAGAAGGTAGATCTTAAAATTCCTCATCACAAGAAAAAAATTTGTAACTATATGTGGTGATGGATGTTAGCTAGATTTATTGTGGTGATCATTTCACATTATATATAAACATTGAATCATTATGTTCTACAACTGAAACTAATATACTGTTACATATCAATTACATCTCAATAAAAAATAATTATTAATAAGGAAGCACAAAGCAGTTCTTGTGCATTGGCTCAATTAAGTGGTAGCTCTGCCTCCTTTTAGGTACTTTGTGCTCGTACCTACCACTTGCATGGGAGTTTCAGTTCAGGGAGACAGAACCACATTCCAGAGGCAGGATTCGGTCAGCCTTTGAGTTGGCATCAGGCCAATGACTGGACCTGGGGATAATTTAGGAATTCAGCCTCAAGTGCCATCCCTACAAGTGCAAACTATAGGCCTCCTAATTCCTATACTCTGTGCATGCAAGAGTGATGAGTGTCTCTGAAATATTTTAACCACTCTACCTTTAATACCTTTAATTTACCCATGAGAGTTCCCTTTAACTATTCACCTTCCTGTTTAAGAAGCCATCAATTTCACCAATGAAAAAAATGTTGGACATTCACTATGCTGATTTGCACAATTTCAAGTATTTATCAAGATCTAGCTACTAGGAGCACTGTGGTAAACTCTCTAGAACTGTACTTTCCAATATGGTAGCCACTAGCCACATGGGGTTATGGTGCCCTCCAGTTGGCCAAACTGAGATGTTCCATAAGATACACACCGGAATTGGAAGACTTAGTACAAAACAAACAAACTTCCCAAAAGCAAAATATTTCAATAATATTATATTTGTGATTTGTTAAAATAATATTTTGTCTATATTGAGTTAAGTAAAAGGTATTACAAAAGTTATTTTCACTTGTTTCTTAACTTTTTTAAGGTGGCTGGTAGCAAAGTTAATATTAAATACTAATATCAATGGCTTACATTATGTTTCTATTGGACAGAGCTGCTCTAGGGTATAGAATATGGAATTCCAAATTAGAGTGCTTGCTGGTCTTCCCTGGACTATGCATTTCTGGTGAAAATGCCAGTAACCTGAGCTACTGCTGTATATAGTTTAACTTAAGTGGCATGTCCATCACATCAAACTACATATGGCAAATGTTTTAAGTAGATTGATTGACTGATTACCTAACAAGACAGATACAGTCTGTACTGACATGGGGATTTATATTCTCTCTGGGGTAGACAGAAAGTAAAGAAACAAATAACAAAAAATCAGAAAATCA
This sequence comes from Miniopterus schreibersii, assembly GCF_964146895.1. Classification (NCBI taxonomy): domain Eukaryota; kingdom Metazoa; phylum Chordata; class Mammalia; order Chiroptera; family Miniopteridae; genus Miniopterus; species Miniopterus schreibersii. The sequence continues at coordinate 29,424,577 of NC_138101.1, forward strand.
CAAATGCCGTGCAGAGGGTTGAAATGGTGTCCTGTGTTAAAGATGACTGGGAGGCTACTTTAAATTGGGCTGTCAGGGAAGGTCTCTAAAATCGTATCTGAATGACACGAAGGAGCCAGACATGCAAAGATGGGGATGTGCAGGAGGGTAGGCTGTGTTTCACACTGAGGAAACAGCTGAGGCGCAAGTTCAAATGTGAGGATGAGCTTGGCTTGAGGAGCAGGTGGCTGATGCATAAAGATAGTGTTATGACTGTGGTATCCCATCAGATCTCCTAAGGCGTCTGCCTAGCAGACCTAACGGGATACCGAGTCTTAGCAGATGGAGACGGAGAAGGGCCCTGTTTCCAGGCCTGGAGAGCGCCTATCCTTATAGGGAGTGGAAAAGGAGACGTTGGCAAAGGGGAGAAGAATCAGGGAATCTGAAGGAAAAACTGGGAGCGTGCGTCCCAGAGGCCAAGAGCTGCGGCCATTCCAAGAGCAGCCAGCGGCTGTGCTGAAAGTGCATTGCGGAAGGGTTCAGTCAGCTAAGAGCAGTGCCTGCTGAACACCACTGCGTGGAGGCCCGTGGGCATTTCCCAGAGGCAGCCTCAGTGGGCACTGGGCATGGAATCCATCAAGAAGAGGTTGAGGAGAGCATGGGAGGCAGTAGGTGGAGAGGAAAGTTCTAGTCAGCCCTTCCAAGCATTTTTTTTTCTGTGATGAGAAAAATGTTGGGTCTGAGGAATAGGAGACATGGTTAAATGTAGGTAATATTGAGCATGTTATTGCTGGCAAGGGAGGGAGCAAAAGTGGATGGACAAGGTCACATGGCAAAGGGCATCTTGTGTAATAGAAGGGAGGGAAACTACTGTAGGGAATGGAACAGAGGAGCATAGTGATCAGACATGGGAAGAAAGGGCAAGAGGAGGAAGACCAGTAGGACAGTAGGGGGGTCTGATAAGACGCAGGGGCCCAGCCGGGTGTGGCTCAGCGGTTGAGCGTCGACCTAAGATCCAGGCGATCAGGGTTCTATTCCTGGTCAGGGCACATGCCCGGGTTGCGGGCTGCAGCCAATCAATGACTCTCTCATCATTGGTGTTTCTCTCCCCCCCTCCTTTCCTCTCTCTGAAATCAATAAAGATATATTAAAAAAAAAAAAAAAAAGATAAGAGGCAGGGGTCTTTTGTGTACATTCTCCCCATCACAGACCTCATGAAAAGTTCTCAAGGAAGGTTGTTATGGAGAGTCAGCAGTGCAGAAGTCCTTTGTAGATGCAGGCCAGTTTACCAAAAACCAATTCACGTACCAATTCAACAAAATTTAATTCACCAAACTTTTCAATAAACCAAAAAGATTTTATGGAATCCACCGAAAGCTAATTTGCTGAAAGCCAAATTGCTAAAATGAGACTGCTGAATGGCCAGCTCATGAAATTATCAATTCATCAACAACTCTATATTATAAAATTTATAGTCTCAATGGTAAAATGACAGGCAATTCATAGAAGGTAAAGTGCTAATTGACCAAAAAGTGTATAAAGAGATGTTGAAATGCACTAATAATCAAAACAATGCAAATTTTAAGAACACTGAGCTTAAATACTATACAGGAAGATAATACCAAATATTGGCAAATGACACAGTTGGAATCTCCAGGCAACAGACTCTCAGCTTAAGGTTAACATACATGACATTTATTTCAAAGTGCCGGGGAGACCAACATCTGCGAAAGGAGGTGGGGAGGAAGCAGGAGACATGAGCTGCATTGCTCTCCCAAAGAGAGCCTCAGCCAGCCCCACTGGGAACACTAAAGCTGGGGTCCCCTCAGAGTTGACCCGGGATGGGGGTAGGAGTTCCAGTCATTTATATCCCCTCAGTTGAACAATGGGTCACTGGTAGTTTTTTTAGCTGAGGACATTCCTAAAGAGGGTTGATGGCTGAGGTCCTTATTCCAGCACTATTCCCAGCAGCTAGAGAACTAAGGTCTGAAGGGGGATCTGAGAACCATGCAAGTATAGGATTAGATATTGTCTTTATTTTAAATTTTTTGATAATTTGTTCATCATAGATTTTTTGCATTAATTTTGATTTTTAAAACTATTACATTAAAATATTATCTTAATTATCAAACTTCTAGGCACTCCCTTAAATTTTGCCTCACTCCCCTCGCCTTAATCCCAGCCGTGCTTCTGGTGATTGTGCAAACCAGTTAGCCGTGCAGGAAAGCAAGCTGGCAGTACTCAGGAACATTGCAGGTGCACGTGCTACATGGAGCAGTAACCTGCCTCCTGGGTACAGACCCCAGGAAAATGATCTCACCCCTCTCCAAGGTCACACGTATAAGGATGCGCATCAGAAAATTCTTCATGGTAGAGGAGAGCTGGAGACAACCTGGAGGTCAGTCCACACTAGCCCCTGGTCAGTAAAATGAGCTGGATGCATCCTACCGAATACTAGGCAGCAGTTGGATGCAATGATGTACAAACATCAACCTGGATAGATCTTCAAAACATAGAGTAAGAAACAGAAGACTGTATGTGTGTAAGTTAAAAATAAATATGCAAAACACTTCTGTATAGTTTTTGCCATCCTGCTGTATTTAAAGTAGAAGCTCAGTGTTCTTTAAATTTGCATTGTTTTGATTATTAGTGCATTTCAACATCTCTTTATACACATTTTAAAGACATAGAGCAAACACATTAGAGTAGTCCCCATGGAGGCAGGGAACTGGAGATGAAGCAGACCATATAGAATAATATAAAACATGAGAGTGACCTTGTATGGGTCAATGATGACACTATTTTATGAAGTAAGGACAACGATAAACTCAATTGACTATACTGTAGGGACCAAAATAAATATAATTGACTTTTAAAATTTAATAGCAAATTATGTTATATGAAATGGTTTCAAATGCTTTCAAGGATTGTCTGCTTGCTGTTAAAGGTATAGTCTAGATTTAGTTTTAGGTGTGTCACAGCTGGTTCACCCCAGCTGTTTTGCAACAAATTTGTCAGTACAGCTCAAATGAATTTCAATTTTGTGTGTGACTCACATCTCAGACACTAATTCCTTCTCAAGTGCTTGAAATATGGGCAAAATATATTGAATTAGCTGGTTTACAAATCTGTGAATTAAGAGATATACAAAAGGCAATAAACTGGAATAAGATGTATTGGAGTAAAGAAACCTGTTTTAACATTCATAAAAATCCTTGTCATTCAAAATACATGCAATCTAATTTGAAATACCAATGAAATTCTCATTCTCCAAAGTCATTGACAGAGAATATAGAAAAGTCTGGAATATTCTGAACTTTAGTCACAGAAATACAGTTAGTCTAAACTAAAACCAAGTTAAACCTAAACCAAAGTTAAATTTCCAACTCAACTAATATTTTGTGAAACTCTTTTAAACCTGCTAAAAATTATTCTATCAAAAAATTATGAAAAGAAACAGGTTCATTGATGAACAAGGCAAATTTATTTGAAAAGCTGGCTCATCGTTTGGAGGTTTGATCTTCAGTGAATTGATTTGGAGTGTAAGGAACTAATCATTTCCTCTTCCCTCTCCGCATCTGCCTTTGACATTCATCAGAATTGTGGGTGCCTGGATCAGAATGCTGGGGTGGGGGTGGGATTGGGGGAAGGGCAGTGAGGTTGGCCCCAGATCCCTTTATCTTCAGGGACAGCCCCAACTACCAAGTGGCAGGATTTCAACACCCCCCCCTTCTCCCTGGACCTGATTGCAGGAAACCAAGTGGAAAAAATTAACCTTGGTATGAATCCAGTCCGCTTGCAGCTGCAGCCCGAGTGGCCTTTTTAAAAGCACACATTTGATCAAGCCACTCCCAGCGTAAATCATTTCAAGGACTCAGGATCAAGTTCCAACGGCATCTCAGGGCTTACAAGGCCCCTGAAAATTAGCCTGCCTCTCCGACTGCAGGAGAAGCCCCTCCTTTTCTCACTCTCCTGTTCCCTATGTTCCAGCTGTTCTTTGCTCTTAGTATTTCTTAGGTGCTCCAAGGCTGCTGGGTTTTTCTTAATCTGTACCGTTTCCCCTGCAAGGAACCCTCTCTTCCTACACCTCCCAACTCCCACATGCCTGCCTGGCTAGCTAACCTTCATGGCTTTGGTTAGACATGGTTTCTTCAGGAGGACCTAAATTAAGAAAACTGAAACCAGTATTACAGTACTGGGAGACAATTACCTGGGTCTCTCACAGTTATGTGCATCCTTCAAGCAGAGGTACTCACTGCCCTCTGTTCCAGACTGACTCTTCAAGAATGTTTATACCACAAACAACCTAGGAAGATAGATAGTATCTTCCTCCAAAACAAATGGCAGGAATGCTTGCTGCCTATTATAAAATATTTGAGTTCCTTAAGCAACCCACTGCATAGGCTTGCAATAATCTGGGGCTATCCATGTTGCCACCATGGAACCTGGAGGCAAGAGAAACTGAGACAAATACGTTGTTCAAACCACTTACTGTGCGATGAGTAATCAAGTCCTTGGTCTCTGACCCAGGAGTCTCATGACTTCTGCCACATCCATGAACATGTGACAGGCTAACGTGTTGGCTTGTGAGTAGGGTAAAAACTGAGACCCATCTCAAGTTCTTGACAGTAATATATGAATGTTAATTTCCTGGTTTTGATGATTGTATTGTAGTTTACCAGGATTATGTCTTTGTAGGAAATACATACTAAAGTATTCAGGGGTAATAGGGCATCATATGGACAAGTTACTATTAAGGAACAAAAGGTTTTATTCTGTACTTGAGACTTTTCTGTATGTTTAAGATTTTTTTTTTAAAAAGGTTGATCAGTGGGTTCAGGTGATATTAGCCTGATCCATCTAATAAAAAGTTCCCCATCAACATTTTAAAAAATAGACTTTATTTTTTAGAGCAGTTTTAGGTTCACAGCAAAATTGAGCAGAGTACCAATTGAGCTGCTGCCTCCACATACACAGTCTCTCCTGTTATTAATATCCTGCACCAGAATGGTACATTTATCACAATGGACCTACATTGATACATCAGAATTATCCAAAGTCCATCATTTACATTAGGGCTCACTCTTGGTGTTGTACATTCTATGGGTTAGATAAATGTATAAAGACATATGTCCACCATGATTGTATCATACAGAGTAGTTTCACTGCCTTAAAAATCCTGTGTTCCACCTATTCATCCCTCTCCCAGCAATCATTGATCCTAACCCCCACCAACCACTGATTCTTTTACTGCCTCCATAGTTTTGCCTTTTCCAGAATGTCATATAGGTGGAACCCTACAGTATGTAGCCTTTTCAGACTGGCTTCTTTCACTTAGTGATATGCATTAAAAATTTTTTTTAATTGCTTATTTTTATTTATTTATTTATATATTTTTAAATTTATCTTTATCATTGAAAGAATTACAGATGTCTCCGTTTTCTCCCCATTGACCCCTTCTACCCGCTGCCAGGCCTTCACCACACTATTGTCTGTGTCCATGGGTTATGCTTTTATGCATATAAATTCTTTGGTTAATCTTCCTCACCCACCCCCACCTTCCCTCTGAGATTCATCAGCCTGTTCCATGCTTCTGTGTCACTAGATCTATTTTGTTCATCAGTTTATTTTGTTCTTTAGATTTCACATATAAGTGGGATCATGTGATGTTTGTCTTTCTCTGCCTGGCTTATTTCACTTAGCATAATATTCTCCAGGTCCTTCCATACTGTCCCAAAGGGTAAGAGATCCTTCTTCTTTATGGCTGTGTAGTATTCCATGGTGTGAATGTCCCACAGCTTTTTATCCATTCATCTACTGAGGGGCACTGGGCTGTTTCCAGATCTTAGCTATTGAAAACTGTGCTGCTATGAACATAGGGGTGCATAAGTTCTTTCTGATAAGTGTTTCAGGTTTCTTAGGATATATTCCTAGAAGTGGGATCACTGGGTCAAAATACAAAGGAACTCCACAGTATGGAAGAACGTATTTGCCAAGGATATATCTGATAAGGGACTAATTTCCAAAATATACAAAGAACTCAGACAACTCAACAAGAGAAGACAAATAATCCAATTTAAAAATGGGCAAAGGACCTGAATAGACATTTCTCCAAAGAGGACATACAGATGGCCAGGAAATGCTCAATATCCCTAATCATCAGAGAGATGCAAATTAAAACCACAATGAGGTATCACTTCACACCTCTCAGAATGGCTGCCATCAACAAATGACATGTGCTGGTGAGGGTGTGGAGAAAGGGGAACCCTGGTACACTGCTGGTGGGAATGCAGACTGGTGCCGCCACTACGGAAAACAGTATGGGGGTTCCTCAAAAAAATTAAAAAGTAATATACTTTTCAGTTTCCTCCATGTCTTTTCATGATTAGATAGCTCATTTCTTTTTAGCATTGAATAATCCCTTGTCTGAATCTTCACAGTTTATCCATTCACTTACTTGGTTGCTTCCAAGTTTTAGCAATTATTAACAAAGCTGCAATAAACATCCCTGTGCAGGTTTTTGTGTGGATATAAGTTTTTGAATCAACAATTGTTGGATCATATGGTATGAGTATGTTTAGTTTTGAAAGAATCTCCCAAGTTGTCCTCCAAAGTGACTGTATCGTTTTGCACTTCCGACAGAGCAAACGCGTGTTTCTGTTTCCCATCACCTCCAGCAGTTGATGTTGTCAGTGTTTGGGGTTTGGGCCATTCTAAGAGGTGTGTAGTGGCATCTCATTGTTTTAACTTGAGACTCCCTAATGACATGGTTTTGAGCATCTTTTCATATGCTTACTTGCCATCTGTGTCTGTTCAGGCCTTTTGCTTGTTCTTAATCAGGTTGTTCACTTTCTAATTGTTGAGTTTTTGGTATATTTTGGATAACAATCCTTTATCTTTTGTAAATATTATCTCCCAATCTGTGGTTTGTCTTCTCATTCTCTTGACCATTAATTTTTTACTTAAATGTTTTGGCACCCATCGACCATTATTGCCTAGGTCTATTATTTCATTAGAGACTCCAAAAATGCTGATTTTGGAATTCAATTATTCTTTCTGAATTTATTATCTGTAATTCTTCTGTAAAGAAGAATTTTTCCTCATCAACTATTTGGTTGCCCTGAAAGGAAGCTTACACAGGAAAAGCAGGAAAAAAATGCCTGATCCTTTATTTTCAAAGTACTGATTTGTTGCCCTAGGGAGTGACCAAACAAATTTGTTTAGATTGTTTGCTTTGGATAAGCTCATCATTTTTATAATTTACTATTTTCAATCCACTGCAGTCAGTATTCCTTTTGAAGCTCAAATTGCCCATCTCACACCAGTGTAAACCCTTTCAAGATGAATCAAGTGTCTTTTTGTCACGATTTTATTACTTTTTCATTGCTTCCTTGCTTTGGGCATAAGAAGACATTACAGGTTCCTACTGGACATTTCTTGCCCAGATCTGAAGTCAGCCATTTCTCTGACGATTTTTGACGCCTTTTAGTAGAGAACTATACTTATTTTTAAGAGGCTGCGATCTAAGAGCTCGGGGTGTTTGTTGACACTGGGTTGTCATTAATCCCAACCTTTTCAGCAGATGGGCCTGGACGGACGCATCGCACCATGAGTTCACGCTGGCATTTCCAAGGTTTACAAACTTCTTTGGTTTTATCCTTTTTAACATGTACTGGAAACCTTGGTTCCTACGAATTTTAACACAATTATTTATTTATCATATACCACACTCAACTATACTTATAATGTACTATACGTACATCATAATGGTTCCAGAATAACAATACTTCAGTAAAACACTGAGTCAGTAACACTACATTTGCTGAATGCTGTTAAATATTTCTCTGAGGTTCTGATTTGTCCCTAGAATAGATCTCACTAGGAATGCACTGTTAGAATAGTGGATTTTATCATCAGTTTTTAGGGTGACCCACAGCCTTGGTTTGCACCGGACTGAGGGATTTTCCCAGCTCTGTGCTAAAACCTGGACAGTCCTGGTCACACCAGGAGGGTTGGCCACCCTATTTAAAGTGATTCTCTACTGGGTGTGGTTAATCACCAACTTGACATAGAGTTGTTTATTTGTTTCAGATGGCTTTTAAATATATATATGTTTTTACTGATTTCAGAGAGAGGAAGGGAGAGGGAGAGAGAGAGAAACATCAATGAGAGAGAAACATCGATTGGCTGCCTCCTGCACGCCCCCTACTGGGGACTGAGCCCGGAATCCGGACCTGTGCCCTGACCGAGAAATGAACTGGTGACCTCCTGGTGCAGGCGACAATGCTCAACCAACCGAGCAACAAGGGCCAGTCTGTTTCAGACTGCTTTTAATTTTTGAGGAATTTATTTTTAAACTATTTTCTTACATAAAACATTTACATTGTTCCAAAGCCAAAACTATGTTAGGCTCATTTGGAGAAGTCTAGTTTCCATTTCAATCTGCATTTAAATCCTTGTCTTCCATTTTCATTAGTTTTTTAATTTGTTTGTTTATTCTACCTTTTTCTAAAAATATAAGCATGTATCTCCTTTTCTTACACAGAAAATAATATTCTATGAACACCATTTCTATACACTGTTTTTTAAAGGTTTTTTGTATACCTAACTAATCACACCCACTATCCTCAGAATGGCTCTAAACCTACAATTCCAAAATCGGGGGTTGGAGGTTGGGGGAATCCAACGGGCCAGGGATAGAATGATATGAATAAGCCAGGTTAAGTGGGAAGAAAATTCCAAATTTTCTGTGCACAGCACACCCCTACCATTACCTACTCAACCCCAAATAGCTTTTAAAAAATTATTGCTGAGCTCTGACCCAGGGCATGTAGCGATTTAATAAAATGATGAGTCTCAGATGGTGAGAGGAATTGCTTTCAGCTCCCAGCTGCCGAGGATGGGAAATGGGTGATGAGAGGACAGCAGTGAGGACCCTCTCGTCTGGTTCAGTGCCGCAGGACAGTGCACAAAGCGCACTGCGTGTGGGCTGCTCGGCCTCCTGGTGGCTGGGGCGCCTGAAAGGAGTCAGGAGCACGTGTGAGCTGCTTGCTTGGCTGTGTGACATTCTGCACAGGAGCTCTGCATACAGTGTGTGCTCAGTAGCATCACAGGAGGCAGACGTTAGGGGCTGAAAGACGAGTTATTTATGTGATCCAGTCATTTTCTTGAGTGAAAGAGAGGAAACAGGCTCCCACGATTTATTTGGGAGGAGCCAAGCTCACCTCTGAGCAAACTGGACCCCGTAGCCTGCAGACTGAGCACAGGCCATCTGTGGCTGCCAGAGTGCTGTAGGCAGGGCTGCCGTGCTATGGGCCCACACTGATGGCTGCCCACCAGGTGTAAGTTAAGGCGAGCCACAAACTCCCCCTGCCCTCTCACACTTTCCTCTTGCCAGGGCCTGCCACCCACCCCTGTCCTTCCATTCGGGAGGACACGCTCTCCTGAGCTCCCCTTGACAACAAAAGGAAGACATCATCTCTTTAAATGCGCTTTCGCCAGTAGAGAGAAGGAGGTAGGGAAACGCCAAATCCAGCAGGTTTGCGTGTAGAAGGACCGAGGGGTTAGAGCATGGCCCCAGGGGACTCACGGCATCGGTTTGTATCCTGGCTCTGCTGTCCTCTAGAGGCCATCTTAGTCACCTTGGGCATCCTAGTCATCTTTTCTGTGCCTCACCTGCAAAAAGGGGAAAAAAAAAAGATTCTTCCTAGTTCATAAAGTTGTTATACACCCATAGTGGGTTGAAATATGGCCCCCAGACCTAACTGGTTTTGTTCAGTGGTTAGAGGATCAACTCGCTGACTGAAGGGTTCTGGGTTCGATTCCAGCCAAGGGCATGCACCTTGGTTGCAGGCTCAAACCCCAGCCCCTGTCAGGGTGCGTGCGGGAGGCAACAATCGATGTGTTTCTCTCACATCGATCTCTCTCTCTCTTCTCTCTTTCCCTTCCACTCTCTCTGAAAGGCAGTGGAAAAAAATCCTTGGGCGAGGGTTAAAAAAATGTGGCCCCCCAAAAGGTATGTCCACCCAAGATCTCAGAATGTGACTTTATTTAACCCCGATCGCCTGGGTCGATGCTCAACCACTGAGCCATGCCTGGCCGGGCAAGATGCCTGAATTTTGGATTACTGGCCTCTAGAACTGTGAGAAAATAACTTATTGTTGTTTTAAGTCCAGTGGATGGTAGTTTGTTATAGCAGCCACAGGAAACTAATACAGAACATTAAGAGCAACAAAGCTGGTGACCAGTGAACATAGCAGGAGCTCCACGATCGCTGGCACGGATTACTTAACTCCCTGAGAACAAGAGAGACAGACAGAGAAGGGGGCATGTCAGCTGAGTGACGATGGTGGGGAAAAGCAAGAACCAGGGAGGGAAGACAAACTTCCACAGCTTTTCAAGTTTTCTAAGATCATCCATTCATTATCTGCGCTGCTCAAGTATGCAAAAGGGACTACAGGTCAGTTCTGGGTTTAAGAAGCTTATTATCTAATGGCAAAAAGCAGATAAACAGAAAATCTCCCTGAAGTATGGCTGTCATCTATGTACTGATGACTCTCGGGTACACTTGATTAACTCCAGAATTATAGAATCATGTAAACTTGGGTTCGAGCTTTTCATCTTTGCCTTTCTAGCTGGCGAGCTTGGGTGAATTATTCAGATTCATGAATCCCTATTTTCTCTTGTGTAAAATAAGCTGAGGAATGTTGGCCTTTCAGGTTTTTAAATGAGAACACGTATTTAAGGCACCCGGCCTGCTGCTCGACACATGAAACATTTCTTGACATTCAGAAACATTAGTTCCTTTGCCTCCCCAGATGTTCTTACTAGATACCTATTAGGAACTTCACACTTACCTTCCAAAGTGACCTCCTGCGAAAACCTACCCCCCCTTAATTTTCTGATTTAATGAACGGCATTACCATCCGACTCATTCTCCCAAGTGCGAATTTAGAAATTACCTTAGATGCTTCCCTTTTCTTCGCCTCTGCATCCAATACTCACAGATCTTGCTGATTCGACTTCCCAAGAGCTCTCCAATCTATCACGTTTTTGCCAGCTCTGCTGCCCCGGACTTCCTGCAGGCAGGTGTCATTTCTCAATGTCCTCCTATGCATCGCCCTGCTGGATCCTAACAACTGGGCCCCAGCCCCCAGCCCCCAGCCCCCAGTCCTTCCTCTGCTGTGCTCTTCAGATCAGATTGTGTTATTCTGCTCTTTTCAATCTTCCAATTGCTGCTGATAACCTAGATGGAGCAGAAGTCAGGACCCGCATGCGCCCGAGAACACGGGAAACCTGGGAGTCTTAAGAGCTGATGTGCTAAATCCCAGACACTCACGTGCCCGATGAGACAGGAAAAGGGGACAGAAGGTAAAACAGGGCCCAGACTCAGCCAGATTCCCAGTCCCACCTGTCTTCTTCCTGTGGGGCTGAGTCTTGAAGTAATTGTAGGAAATGGTGCTGTGGGAGAATTCAAGCAAGATTATCCTCTGCTCTCTGAATTCGAGGCTGGAACCACAGAGTCAGGTTTAAGTAAAAGGAGCAGGGGAGTTTTCCAAAGTTAGAAAGCAGCTGTGATCTTCCGATTTCCTGAAGCCTTAGGTTTCAGGAGGACAGGCATTTATAAGTTGTCAGCTGCAGCAGCTGTACACACAGTGAGAAGTAAGACAATACTTTCCTGCCATTTTCTCACCTGCCCCGAGTAGGACACTCCAGCCACAATTCTTGCAGTTTTCCAAACACATGAGAGTATTTTATGCCCCAGGGTATTTGCACGTGCTATTCCATATTATATAAAAAATGTTACTGTCTTTCTCCATTAGAATGTAAGCTCCAGTGAAAACAAGTTGAGAACAGTGCCCGGTATGTATAGGTGCCTAATAATTATGCACTGACAGAATGATGCTGTTACTTACATTTGGAATATACTTCCCCGTTGTCTGCCTGGGGAACTCCTGTCTGTCCTTCATGACTCAGCTTCCACATTGCCTCTGACACATTCCCTGATCCTGCCTCACCCCTACCTCTCCTAACTCACTGCCTCTTGCGGACCGTGTGGGTTTCCTCAGTGTTCTTCTAGAACTGAACTTGTCTTGCCATTTATAATGGCATCTCTACAAGGCTGTCTCCTCTCGACAGGGAATCACAGAGGGCAGGGGCCAAGTCTTGCTGACAGAGGGCCTCAATTCCTAGCACAGGGACAGCCCCTGGGCACCTTTCCTAACGAATGTTTGGGAAAACAGAAAGGCAAGCCCCCAGCTCTGCCTGGAGGGTGTGGGAAGGTGGGGTCAGAGAAGGATCTCCAGGAGAGATTGAAGATGAGTTTTTAAGAGGGACAAAAGGACATTCCAAGACCTACTCCAGTGAGTCTTTTGAGAAATGTGCTACTACTGACCCCTGGGCTGGCCAACCTAAGTCCAAAATCAGGTGGTTGAGAGGGTGATAGCACCACCTAAGGAGCCCTCTGTGCCCTCTACCTGGAGCCCGCAGCCACCCCCACAGGCCCTCTGCAGAGCCTGAGTCCAGAGGACCCATGGAGAGCATGCAAATTGCTCTCCCAGCGGCAGTTTTGCCTGCCAGCAATTTCTGAAACCACACAATGGAAGTTTTCAAATAGATGGTTTCAAGTATCCACAATGTAAAGAGATCAAGACTCCAAGACTTCCAGCATGTAGCACAACAGGAAAAATATCACTTATGGCAGGCTCGTGAATGCTATTTGCATAAAACTCATGAACCTGAAACACACACTCCTTGTGCAGTGAAAACCGAAAAGGCCTCTCCTAGTTTTTGTTTTCTCTGGATGGTGGCATCAGGTGAGCGAGCCTTGGCAATGAGAGACTTCTCTCAAGCCAAAGGAGGCTGCTGTAATGGATTCCTAACTACATGAATGCGTTCATTCAGACACTCCCTTTATTGCTCGTATAAATAGCAAATGAGGCCTTTACTTGGGAAATAAAGGATTTCCACTTAAACTCTTTACAAACTTTAAATCCCTGCACACCCACTGACACACCCTTCACACCCGCCTTCATAGCCACCCATCCCCCCCAGGCACAAAACATGAAACACATATGTGCCCTGCAGTACACGCAGAGTGTGTGCGCAGAGCCAGCTGGGGACCTGCAGGTGCCTGCAGTACTGGTTCCCCCGGCTGATCCTATGCTCACACAGTACATCTCTGTTGTTAGTTTAGAGGAAAAACATCCCTAACAGGGTCAGGTGAACTTTCATTAGTAAATTGGGGAAGTTGAATCAGATGAAGTTCGAAGTCCCTTCTAAGGTTCTAGAGTTCTCCATTTCCTTCTATCGGCTCCCTCCACACATCCTAATCTCACAACAGGGCAAACAGTTTAACAAAAAGTAGGAGTAGCATTTGTTATGGAAGGGCCTTCCTGGGCTTTGACAGGCATGGGCTTTTCTGCTAGAGCCCAGCAAGCCTTGGTTTTCTTTCTTCTTCTTTTTTTTTAAATATATCTTTATTGATTTCAGAGAGAGGAAAGGAGAGAGAGAGAGACAGACAGAAACATCAATGATGAGAGAATCATTGATCGAGCCTGCAACCCGGGCATGTGCCCTGACCGGGAATCGAACCCCGATCGCCTGGATCCCAGGTCAACGCTCAACCGCTGAGCCACGCCCGGCCGGGCACAAGCCTTTGTTTTCATTGATGCCAGTTGCTCCGGCATTCATAGAGTTGAATAAATATAAAATAAATTGAAATCCTGTTCTGGACACTTAATTCCCTCCACAGGTGTTTCTAGAGGCAGTGTGTCTTCAAATGCCTTGGTTTGACTGACTAATGGTGAGGGCAACTTAAAGTGGGGCCATGCTTCTGGACTTCAGAGGTGTTTAGGGCCACTGCAAACTGTGTGGCTTTGGTGGGGGTTGGAGACAGTGAGGGTGGATGGGAACTTGCAGAAGGTGAGAGGGCTCAGGAAGGAGCCAGGAGGGGGGTGTTAAGGCTGAGAGGAGCACAAAGGCCTGAACATAGGCTCCTTTGGGGCTGGAGTTGCAAATGCAACATGGCTTAAAAATCTCTGACCTAGTAGGAGCCAGAGCCGGGGGGTGTAGATTCAAAAGCCTACCAAGGACAATGGCATAATTGTGTGAGGCCCTGTTCCCCAGTGCTGGGAAAAGAGCAGGGAGAGAACTGGGCTGTGCAGAGAACGTGTTCCTGGCTCCAGCCAACTGCTGATTTTAATGCACAGGGACTTAGTACGGCACGGTCTGTCATTGTACGTGAAACTTTCTCATTTAAAATATTAGCAACTAAATCAAATTTAGAATATTGTGCATTACAAACAAAATTCATTGTTGGGCCAGATGTGGACCTCCAGTGGGATCTGGCACAAGGACAGAGTAATCAAGGACATTTCACCAGTGGAGGGATGTAAGGGCCTGGCACGTGGGGAACCCTTGGAAGACAAGTCATAAAACTAAAAAGAAAAAAATCTCAAAATGAGAGGGACTAATATTTGGAATCATGGAAAGTCTTGGCTTCCTCAGGAAAATTGTATGGTCAGGGTCCAGGGACACATGTTGTCCCAGGATATATGCACCTGTCTGTGATCGAGACTGATACACCATAAGCCACTCGGGGGGAAAAACTCCTTTCTTCAGGAATACATGAAGCTTAAAAGGAATTACCTCTAATTTATACCAGAAGAGGGAAATGAAGTCAGAAAAAAGGTGAGAATAAATAAAAATACTGAGTTATAGAAAGAGCTGGTCGACTATTTTAGGATTGCAAGAAACAGAACAACGTTTTCAGGAGACCAGACTGAAAACACAAACCTGGTTACAGGCAATTCACGTCCTGAGAGTCCACTCCTGCTGTAGTTGAAAGCTTGTGTCTTTTAAATGGTGGGCTGATGATGTTGTTTCGTCTCAGACAGGGGAGGAATATTACAAATGAAGTGGGTTGGGAAATCAATATTTTTTGAGCACCTACTATGTGCCAGACCCTGTGTGGGTGCTTCACATATGACAACTGCTTTTGCTACTCCCAGCATCCTTATGAGATAGGTAATTCTTATCATCCCGATTTTACAAGTGAGGAAACTGAGGCATGGAGTTATCCAATGTTAGAGAGCTAATAAGTGAAAGAACTTCAATTTAAGCCAATTCTGTATAATAATAATAGCAGCTACCACTTCTTCCCTCCTCCCAGGGATCTTTGTATGACCTCTGAGCTAACACCTTTCATTAACTCCAGCCTGTCCTTCCAGGGTTGTGAGATTAAATGAGATGGTGCGTATAAGCACATCACACACTGACCTGCCCAATAATAGTTGTCATTAATGGAAGTAACTGGATCTGGCATTCAGAAGTCTTTGGTGACTGTAAGGATGATAGACAGGAGGAGGGACAGGCACAGTCTTCAATGGACTGAGAAGTGACTGGACATGAAAAAGAGGAGACAGCCAGTGTAGACTACTCCATGGAAAAGTTTGGTGTTTGAAGTTTGCTTTTAAGAAAGTTGATTTATCATGTTTGCTACGGGCTAAATTTTATAACCCCCAATTTATGTGTTGAAGACTTAACCCTGCAATGTGATGGTGTTTAAAGATGGGGTGATTAGGCCATGAAGGTAGAGTCCTCATGATGGGATTAGTGTCCTCATAAGAAGATACACAAGGGAGATCTCTCTTTCACACCTGAGGACACAGCAAGAAGATGGCCACCTGGGAGCCAGGAAGGGGGCTCATACCAGACATCAAATCTGCTGGCACCTTGATCTTAGACTTCTCAGCTTCCAGACTGTGAGAAATAAATGTCTGTTGTCTAAGTCCCCTACTCTATGGTATTTTAAAACAACCTGAGGTGCTTAAGACAATGACTATAAGTGGAAGAGGAGAGGCTGGTGGTGCAACGGGAAAGGGGGTGCTGGTAAATGAAGAACAGCCCCAGGTCTTAGAGAAAAGGGTATCAGGATCCCAGATGAGAAG
The DNA here is from genome assembly GCF_964146895.1 of Miniopterus schreibersii. Classification (NCBI taxonomy): domain Eukaryota; kingdom Metazoa; phylum Chordata; class Mammalia; order Chiroptera; family Miniopteridae; genus Miniopterus; species Miniopterus schreibersii. The sequence continues at coordinate 29,440,506 of NC_138101.1, forward strand.
CTCAGCCCTGGAAAGGGGTAAGGATGCTGCTCCTCCTGAAACAGGGGAAAGAAGCCTATGGGTGGAAGACACTGTTATATTGGGATGCTGAAGGAAGAAAATTGAGGGACTTAAGTTTGACCTAATCCCAGTGAAAGTGGATAATATGCAGCTTCTGAAAATGAAGAGGGAAGGAAATGTTCTGGGGGTGGAGGAAATTGGGAAAAGGTGGAGCTTCCATGGAGATCTATGACCATGACAACCACACAGCCCCGATTTTCTGGCTCAGCCCTAATTTCAACATTCTCTCGCCTTACCCTCCATAAGTACATTCATATGGACACTGATACCTGTCCTACTGTATGCCCAATTTGGGACTCAAAGAAATAAAAAAGGCCTATCAACCAAGGGTGGATAAAAGTAAGAATGAGCAGCCTAAAGCGGAGCTAAGATTAGCTTGAGCAAATCCAAGCTGAATTCTACCAGTGGACCTGGCTGACTTTCCCTAGCTCCACAAAACAGCCCAGAGAACCAGAACCAGGGGAGGCTTAACAAGGAAGCCATGGTTGGAAACCAAAAGATTGTAGGATTCTAAGGCAAAGATGGGAAAGCAGGCATAGGGATGGGAGCACCTCTTTTCCTGTCCTAATTCAAAGCAAAGACGTTTAACTTATACTCAAGACTTCCCTTAATGTCTCCCTCATGGTCAAATAAACTTTGGAAGCACTGCATGTTATATATCCATTAAGGATTTTTATTAGAAATCAGTATATTAAAGGCCCTGAGAAGTCCTGTAGTAAAGAAACTTTTAAATAATGAAAAAATGCACTTCAATATAACTGCTCTCCTGAAAAACACTACAGGCAGTTGGAAGGACTGCTTTAATGATCTACTAAGGACTGGGGTGGTGTTGAATCTGTGAGGGACCTGCTTAAGAGTTAGAAGGTGGGCCTGGCCAGGTGTGGCTCGGCAGTTGAGCATCGACTTAGGATCCAGGAGATCATAGTTCGATTCCCAGTCAGGGCACTTGCCCAGGATGCGGGCTCGATCCCCAGTCCAGGGTGCGCAGGAGGCAGCTGATCAATGACTCTCATCATTGATGTTTCTCTCTCTCTCTCTCCCTTCCTCTCTTTGAAATCAATAAAGATATTTAAAAAAAAAAAAAAAAAAGAATTAGCAGGTGGTCTCTAAATGCCTTTTATAGAGAGTGGGGTCAGTTAACTACAGGACTTTGGTTTTACTGAATGCAATATGCCAACATTTGAAGCCAACGTGGACATTTTCTGAACAATGAAGGAAAAACTAGATATGAAGAGGAAAGGACAGGGAAGAGGAGATCTTACAGCTAATGAGGATATTTAAGTAGCTTGCTATGGGTATGAGAAATAAATCTTTATTTTTCCCCAAAAAATTTTCAGCAAAGATTGATAAAAATTAAATCACGAAATGGCTGCGTGTAGTTGAAATTTCTTGTAGGAAATGGTGAAGGGTGGAGTGCCACCGGCATGGAGCTGAGGGGGCACCAGCTTATGAAGATGGCATGGGGTGGGGTCCATCTAACGGGCTTCTATCTGCTCAGTCCCAGCATTTCCCACGCTCACTTGCCCAATGCCTATTCACACCTCAGAACTAGTTTTCCTCTGACTCAAATTTAGGGACACCCTGGTTTACTTGCTCTTCCGCATCGCCCGACTAAAGGTCTAAATCTGACTTGTAACAGAGAGAAGGGCAAGGATGACATTCAAAGTAGCTCCCAAGCCCAGCGCGAGTGCCAGGCAAGGAGAGCGGCTGTCAGCTCAGAGCATGTAGCTGAACGGCAGCCCCGAGATCCGGCTCCCTCCTGAGGCTACGTCTAGTTCTGACACTGGGAGTTAGGCTCCGCTCTTAATAGCACTGCAAGGGGCCCTGGGCATCTGGTCCTTCAACTCTCTCCTTGGCCAGAGAGGAAATGAATAGCTGGTTGGTGGCACAGCTGGGGCTGAAACCTCAGTCCGTTCGTGGTGAAACACACCAGACTCTAAAATGTGGTGGATACATCGCTGCTACATACCCCAAACCCAAATCATTAAATGCTGCTCTCCCTCCCCCCCTCTTCAGTTGTGCATAAAAACTGTACTTAGGAACAAGACCAGGGCGCCTGGGCATCGCCTGGGTGCGGACGAAGGAACCCACTCTCCGGACCAGTGTCAGGATAGAGCAGGCTGCAATAAAACAGGCCCAGGCAGGTTGTGGCCCGACGCAGCACGGCTGTTTCTGGCTCACAGGACGGTCCAGAGCGGTTCCAGGTCTGGGGTGACTCTTCAGTCATTCAGGAACCTGGGCTGATGGCAGCTTTGCCGCCTTCAGCATGCAGTTTCCAAGGCGGCCAGGGACCTCCGTCTCAGTCAGCAGGACACAGGAGGACGCTGGGGAGCACGGGGACCAGACTGGAAGTGGCACACGCCACGGCTGCAGTTAACGGGCCACCGAGATGACGGGAAGCGAAGTCAGCTGTGAAGCAAGGAGAGCGAAGAAAGACATTTTGGGGGGCAGATCCTTCGACCGTCATCCTCCCAAAAACTTACGAAGCATGGCGATTTCAGACGTTAGCCTCTCCATCTGTCGCTGTGTGGAGAAAATAGAAAGAAAGGACCATTGGGTTCATTGGTGCCTTTTTGTCTTTTTCAGTTCCTAATGTTTCTGCTAGACTGGTATGTATTTAGGATCAGAACTGATAAATGCTGATAGTAATTTTAGAGTTCTCCAAATCCTTACAGGTTCCAATAGACCCCTCCCCTTCCCCTCAGCTTTGTGGGTGAAAGAGAAGTGCTGAAAACTGGAAGCTTATTGGTGTAAAGGACAGAGGTTTGGGTTCAAATTCTTTCACTTTCTTGCTTTTTATCCTAGGGCAAGTCAGTTAACCTCTTTGAGCCCCTGGGTCCCTTAATTATAAATAAAAATGCACATATCAACTCCACTGGGACATCTGGCTCCAGAAAGTACAAGTCATTTCCTACGTACAGGCATATTAGGCCCCTCCCAGGAGGACTCCTTTCAGGGATGAATTGGCATTGTTTACGCAGGTTGACAGGCTTCTGTTTGGGGGCTGGAAGTGAGGGGAAGGAAGGCGAAGTCAAACAGGCCATCAAAGCGTCACACTTGAATAGGGCCATTTTAGTGAGCCATCTATCTTTCCTGAAAGTTAACAGAAAGACCAATTTATCTACAAACTTAGTATTTTTTTCACAATTTCCAAGCTACTGGTAGTCTGTCTAAATTTGTACTCATTCTGTGTTTGAGTTGGTTCTTAAATTAAGGTACAATGCAGGGCATAGACTTGGAGAACTGTATTATGCACAAAAAGAAAATCAGTGAAACTAGTGAAATGTACGCTAGTTTGGGGGTATATTTTTAGCAGATTGAGAGAAAAGTGTGTGGTAAAATTGTCACACTACTATAGTTCTTTTCTCCCAAGAGATTCTAGCGATTGTGCTAATAATGCAATTTGTCCTGGACAAAGTGAGGTGATACCCCAAATATCTCAATTTAATAATTGAAAAGACTGAGGCCAGAAGAGGTACATCCACAGCTTATCAAATATTGGGTACAAATATTAGGTACATAAGGTCGACTAGGATTTTCTGACTTCTATCCTGTAGTTTCATTTACTCATTCACACACTCATTCATTCACTTACTCTTTCATTCATTCAGAGAACACTAAGGACACAGCAGTCCTAGGGGCTGTGAAGGACACCAAAGAAATGGAAGATAATTTTCAGAGTCAAAGATTATAATCAAGTTGAAGAAGCAAAACCAATAAAGCACAAGCAGAAAGCAACAAAACCTAGTCCAATGATTAGGTGCCTGGAACCTTAGTCAGAGAAGTGTTTCAGGAGCTCAGAGGGCATCCACTTCAGTGTGAGGTGACCTGTCAAAGGAGGTTTTGCAAAAAGGTAGAACTTGATCTTGGAAGTGAAGACATGATTTGTTTTGTTTTCAACTGGGTGGGGGATGGGGGTGAAGTGGCCAGGGTGGTAGTGGTTAGACTTTTCAAAGAGGAAAATTATGAGCAAAATAGCAGGAAGGCAGAAATGAACACAATTTATGAAGAGACAACGGGAACTGGTTTGACTAATGAACATGTCTTCTGTAAGGGAAGTAGGCAAGAATGAAGGCAAAGAAAACCTAGAAGGAGAAAGAAGACGGGGGTCTGTTGCACGGGCGTTCAGTTGGCATTCAGAACCCATTTCTATTGCCTCCTAGTATAAATGTGCACTGCAGAAGCCGGAAAGTGCCGCATTTTCCCTCACCTTGGACGTGGGGCTGTGCATAGTAGTTGGATTCCACCAGCAGGGCCAGCTCTGGGCATGCAACCGGTGCAGCTGCATAGGGGCCCTGGCTCAGAAGGGTGCCAGGCTTGGTTTATGCTCTGCTGTTATGGTCTTGAAATCCTGAATTATTTTAGCTGTAAATTTGTGTTTTATAAGTGAAGGCCAACGGAATGATGGTGTGTGTGTGTGTGTGTGTGTGTGTGTGTGTGTGTGTGTGTGTGTGTGTGTGAGCAGAGGGGATGCGCACAGTATGGGTGCCCTCGCTGGTCCTTGCCGCTTCATCCCAGAATCTGATGGGCCTCCAGTGGGTGAGAGCTCAAGGGAACTCCACCTAGTGCACAGGAAGGGTCTGAGCTAACAACTAAATAAGCAGGGCTGCCCTCAGCCCTGAGAGGCCACCCTTGCCACTTGAGACAGAACTTCCTTGGAACACAGGAGGCTTTCTAAGAAACACGAGCACCAGGTGCCCTTATGATATCTTTTCTTACTTGTTTATTTTTTAATTGCCTGTCATTAGCCAACCACTTATGCTGAAAATAAAGGAGTGGAAGGAAAGGGAAACATAGGGCAACCCAAAGTTCCTTCTCTCTTCTTTCTACTCATCAGTAACTTCAAGGCACAGAATTTTAGTGGGATGTGTGCATATCAAAAAGTGAAATAAAAACAGCTGAGTTCGTTGTGTGCATTTTTTTCATTGTTCTGGTAAGAACAAAATGCATATGCATGTACAAGCTACGAAATACAAATTGTGTGATTTTGGTGATTCTACATGCAAATTAAATGCTGTTATATTTGTATTTGAAACTGGCATTGCACAATGTAAAATGGTAAAACTCATGCTAATAATTTAAATTTTTAATTTTCCTTCCTAAGAAAGATATTAAATAGCAAATAAAAAAACACCATAAGTCAAGAGAGGGAATGCAGAGGAAAGGAAAAAGCTTTATATTTTAGCACCTTTAACAGCACTTTTTCCCTTCTTTCTGAACAAAGGAGCCTGCATTTTCACTTTGCATATTATGTAGCAGGCCCTACCCACCAGTTTGATTCCCTTATGTGAGATCTGGAAGGTAAAAATGGTGTAGGACATCATCTTCCCTCACCCCCCTGCTTTCATGACTTAATTGCCTCTGCCTGAGGCCAGCCATGGCTCATGGTTTGTACTTCTTAGTACAAATCCATTGTTACATAATAGTCATGGGGATGTAAAGTACAGCATAGGGAATATAGTCAATAATATCATAATAACTATGTATGGTGCCAGATGGGTACTAGAAATACCGGGTGGGGGTGGGGGTGGGGAGAACTATGTAAAGTTTATGATTGACTAACCACTAAGCTATATACCTGAAATTAACACAAAATAATATTAAATGTAAACTGTAATTGAAATAAAAATATTTTTTAAAAGAGGCAAATAATAATAATAATGGGAATCTTAGAGTAAGGTTTAAATTATATGGGGTTCCTTGCCTATTTCAAAGTGAATTCAGGGTTTTGAGTTTAATACTACTTTTAATTAATTTTTGTTTTTATTGAGGTCAATACTTTAGTATAATTTAAGATTTCAAATAGTGTATGATTTTTATTTTATTTTTTTAATCGTCACTCAAGGATATGTTTATTGACTTGAGAGAGAGAGAGAGAGACATCAATGTGAGAGAGTAACACCAATCGGTTGCCTCCCATATACTCCCTGACCAGGGATCAAACCCACAACCTAGGTATGTACCCTGATCGGGAATTGAACCCACAACTTTTTGGTGCATGGGACGGCACTCCAACTAATCGAGCCACCTGGCCAGGGCTAGTGCATGCTTCTTAAAATGGAGATCTAATTCACATACCATAAAATTCACCAATTCAAAGCTACATACAGTTTTTAGTATATTCACAAGGTTGTGCAACCAAAACCACTATCTAATTCCAGAATATGTTCATTACCCCCAAAGAAACTCTACACGTATTGGTAGTCACTCCACATTTCCTCCCCTTTCAATCCTCTGGCAACCATTAATCTATTTCCTGTCTATGGGTTTACCTGTTAGGACATTTTATAGAAATTGAATCATACAATGCGTGCTCTTTTGTGAGTGACTTTTTTTACTTAGCATGATGTTTTCAAGGGTCATTCTTTTTAAAAAAAATTTATTAAAGTATAGTTGACAAACAATATTAGAAGAGTTTCAGGTGTACAATATAGTTATTCAACATTTATATATCAAGGCTCATTCTTCTTGTAACAGGTAGTAATACTGTATATCTTTTTAGGCTGAATAATATTCCATTGTATGGCTGTGTCACATTTCATTTATTCACTTAGCCACTGAAGTACAAAGTTTAAATGAAAAGAATAATCACTTGCTCCATTCTTTTCTTCTCCACACCCCCTCCCCAAAGGAAGCCACTTTCTACTCTTTTATTTATCCTGCTATGTACCTCCCTGTTTCCATATATCATCTTTATACTGCTATTTATATATAATTTTTAGATATTTATTATATTCCTACTTCAGCAGATAATCGTGTGTCATTTTGACACCTCCACACATACCTATTCTGTCTTCTTCCTTTCTTTGAATAGGTTACATGGACAATTTTCGGTTAAATCAATACTTAACAGTTAGATTGTTGTGACCATGTACAATACTGTTCACTGCTGAGCCAAGACTTATATCATCATTACTTTTGCTTTTCTGAACCAAGAGAATCAACTCTCTTCTTGATCTCCACATGCTGCAGTGAAACAGGGCCCAGGCCTTGGACCACTTCTTTTCTCTATTTATACCAACTCCCTAGTTATCCTGATGACTTTAAATATTATCCAAATGCTCATGGCTCCCAAAGACTTATTGCCGCCCTCATCTTCACTGGAATTCCAGACTTATGTTGTGCACCGCTCACTTGACATTTCCATTTGGTTGTCCAGTGGGCCCCATATACTTAACTTGTCCAAAACAGAACCCCACTTCCCTTCCCCTGGAGCCACAACCTTCCCCATCTCAGGAAGCAGCACTCCATTATTCCAGTTGGTTAGACCCCCAAACTTGGAATTATCCCTGTCTTTCTTTTTCTCTCTTTCATACCCTATAGCCAATCCACAGAAAATTCAGTCAACTCTACCATCAAAACATATCCAAAATCCGCCTGGCCAGAGTGGCTCTTGAGCATCAACCTAGGATCCAGGATATGGTGGTTCGATTCCCAGTCAGGGCACCTGCCTGGGTTTCGGGCTCCGTCCCCGGTGTGGGCCGTGCAGGAGGCAGCTGATCAATGACTCTCTCTCATCATTGATGTTTCTATCTCTCTCCTCCTTTCTCTTCCTCTCTCTCTAAAATCAATAAACAAAAAAACATTGAAAAAATCATACCCAAAATCCAACCACTTCTCACCACCTCTACTTCTACCATCTCAAATCCAGGAGACCATCATCTGTCACCTGTACTATTGCAATAACCTCCTGGCTGGTTTCCCTACTGCTCCCCTTGCCCCCCTACAGTTTATTGTCCACAGAGCAGCCAGAATCATCCTTTTAAAACATGAGTCATACCACATCAGTCCTCTGCTCAAATCTCTCTAATGGTTTCCTGTCTCACTCAGATAAAAGGTGCTGTAAGATCTGGCCCTGCTGTGTCTTTGACCTCTTTTTTCACTCTCCCCCTGCTTACTCTGTTCCATCAGCATTGGCTTCTGTGTCAAGTTCATTCCAACCTCAGGGCCCTTGCAATTGCTGTTTCTTACCCAGAATGCTTTGCTCCTCTATAGCCATATGGCTTGCTCCATTCTCTAATGTCTTCTCTGCTTAGATGTCATTTATTGGACTAGCTGTTCCTGATTAGCCCTTATAATTTAACATCCCAGTATAACTCTCTCTATACACCGTGTCTTGTTTTATTTCTCTGCACAGTATTATTGTCACCTGACACGTTATCTATTTACTTGTTTATTGTCTGTTGTCTTCCTGTAGAAAGCAGGGGTTGTCTGTTGTATGTACTGCTATATCTCTTCTGCCCAGTGTGTGCCTGGAATATAGTAAGCATTCCATAAATATTTGATGACTTGATTAATTAATTAAAAACTACCAATAAATGCATGTATTCAATCTACAAGTTGAATCTGGAAGCAGAATTTTATAGTTTGCATTTAAAATTTTTTGTAGTTTCCTCTCATACATGTCTCTCTAGTTGGTAGGACCCTGTGTGTAAGTCTCATTCTCTTCCACTAGACTGAAGTTCCTCAGAGGACTTCTCAGTGTCTGTCACAGAGGGGACCCTCAGTAAAATGTCTGTGGGACTGTAACATCCTAGGGATTTAAAGAACTCATCGGTATAGCTACTCATCCAGGTAACATGTTGCCCATCTCTCAGATACAGTACACCTAAGACAGAAGATTCTTCAACCTCATTCATCTATTTGTTCATTTATTCATTCAAGCATTTGATCTGATATGTATTGAGCACCTTCTCTGTGAAGGTTTCTAGTTCCTAAATATTGTCTATTTTTGTATCTAAACTGCCTGGCCTCCCCCTTACTAATCTAAAATGTTCTTTTTTTTCTGACTTCAGTGGAGCTGGGGAACAGCTGGGTACTAGCATCTGTCTAATCACCCTTCATCCCTTGGCAACTGTTAAGACATACCAGGATGTTCTTTGCTGATGCCTCTTAAATTTAAAATGGGGACGCATAGGTATTCAAAATAGAGGCCCTTGACATTTAGAATACAGTAGTTCCCCTTATCTGTGGGGGATACACTCCAAGTCCACAGTGGGTCTGAAACTGCAGATAGAATCAAACCTGTATATACTATGTTTTTTTCCCTGTACATACATACCTTTTCAATGAAAGGAAGAACTTCATGGCTTCCCTTTGGCGTATTCAAATTGCGAGCATCACTTCTCTTGCACTTAGGGTCATGGTTAAGTAAAATAAGGGTTATGTGAATACAAGTGTGGTAGGAAGTTACATAGACATGAGCAGAGCAAGGAGGACAGGCCAGGTACAGAAGATCACCAGGGTGGAAAGCCCTGGTGCCTAACAAAGGACAATTGTAGGGTGGGACCTCACCCCAGGGTGACATTTTGTCCCCTAGCATATCACTTATCATGCCTTTGGGCTCCCTGACCTTTCCTCCCTGGAGATAACATCTAGGCCTCAGTTCTATTTCCACTCCAGGCCCAGAGAAGCAGCAAATCCAGACAAACAACCCCATGGCTGACCTCAGGACCAGCTGCATTGGATAATGACCCACTGCCCTGGCACTGACCAATCCATCAGTGGAGAACCCAGGCCATGAAAGGACACACCTGGACAACTACTAAATATTCTATTGAAATCTTCCCCTGGGACCATCCCTAAAATTTCCATCGTTAAAAGCCTTAGGACAGAGGACCCAGCTTACTCTCCCTCCCGGGAGCATACCAAGCCTTTCCCTCTTTCCCTCTTTCCCTCTTTCTTTCCCTCTTTCTCTCTTTCCTCCTTTCCCTCTTTCCCTCCTTCCCTCCTCTCCTCCTCTCCTCCCAGGTGTGTTACCATTACCTTTCTCACTCCCAAGCCCAAGGGCCCTTCCTTTGCCTCTATAACTAGTTTCCTCAGCCCATTTTGTCTACAAATTACTCCTTTTACCTCTGTGATTTCCCAAATAAATGTCCTCTTATAGTTTGAGTCTTGGCTCTGAATTCTTTCCTAGCCGGAACTCAAGTACCGAAATTACTGAACCCAGGGTCCGGTCTGACCCCACAGGCCTAACACCTGGTGCCCTTCCCACCACCTCCAGCACAAACACTGTTATATCACAACGGTTGATCTAATAACCGTGATGGCTAAGTAACTAAGAAGTGGGGAGCATATCAGTGTGGAGACCCTGGACAAAGGGATGAGTCACGTCTCCTGCAGGACAGGGCAGGATGGTGCGAGATTTCATCATACTGCTCAGAATGGTGAGCAATTTAAAATTTATGAATTGTTTAGTTCTTCAATCTTCTATTTACTATTTTCTGATGACTGTTTACTGTGGGTGACAGAAACCATAGAAAGGGGCACTGCAGGGAGCAGAGGAACATGGTACCTTCCCCTCCGTTTTCTGCTTGAACCAAGTGCCTGGATATTGACTTTTGGGGCCAGCCATCCTTGTGTAGGGCTGGAGTTTGGGTTGGCGGGTTGATTTCATAGACAATGGACTCATTTTTCTACGTCATCACACCAGGAGGAACCCACATTCTTGGAAGCAATGTGTGGCCGTGTGATAAAAGAGGGGCGACACTTTATGTATAGAATTTGAATTCCGTTCAGCTGGTAGGGAGCCATTTTTAAAATGTGGGGTAAGAGATGAGGCCAAGTTGGGAACAAGGCCCCCAAGTCGTACAGAGGGCTGCTTTGTAGTAAGGCCTTAGGGATCTTTCTACAAAGTCACTGGGCTCGCTCTACATTCTTCCAAGCTCCTTACTGCAGTTGGAATGCAAAGGCGTCCTTGGAATGAGTTTCCTGAAACTCTGCTCTGTTGTGTAAACAAACCTGTTATGTCACAAAGGCTCTTAGATGCCTTTTACCATAGGGCTTTGTTTTTATGTCAGAGGTTAAAAAAGGAGGACAGGTACCAATCAATATTATTGTTTTGCGACAATTATTCACTGCTTTTGTTAGCATCATTTTTATTTCCTAAAGCACTTGCAGAGAAAAGGTATGTTTTACTTCAACAAACAGGCAAAAATGCATTCTTTAAAAAACAACAACAGCACACACGCACACACACCTGAACCTAATTTTTTTCATCCCTAGCAAGGAGTCTCTCAAGCGGTAAGCTCTCCTATAGTATTTTAAACAATTCAGTTTGCACATACAGGCATCTCATACACACTCTGTCACATACAATTTGATTTGCAACCAGCTTTTTTGTTTTTATTTTGTTTTTTGCTGTTTCTGAGCTGTCACGTAAAAGGAAACTCTAGCCACCCATTTACACATGGGGTATTAGAAGGGGAAATGGACTCATCTGTCTGGAAAGGTGAGCAGGGACTTAAGGATATAAAACTGATTGTGACAGATTCCTATCAGGTGCATTTGCCTGTGAAGTGACCCGTTCTGCTGTAATGAGGTGAGTTACTGCCTGTAGCCAGATTTTCTGGAGATCTCCCTGGAGTTATTCTGGACACAAGTGGGGTGAGGGTGGGGCTGACTCCTAGTATAGCTCCTGGGTTAGACTAGGTCTTCCTTTGTTTTCCTCTGGGAGGTTGATTAAGCCTCCAGAACCTGTTTGTGGCTGGTTCTCCTGCCAGGTGATTCTGTCCTTGGGAAGGTATGGGCCCTGAACACAAGGACAGCTCAGGACATACAATTTGTAATTTTTAACTGACACTGTATTTCTTCAGATAGGCACAGCCTTTCTTAAAAATCATTTTCTCCCCTTGACCTTGTCTCTAGAATTTACTTTTTTCCCCCCTCTCTTTAAGGTATTTTCATAATCCTGTGTTCATTAACCTAACTTCTCTGTTCCCCACCTTACCCATAAGGCCCCGATCTGAGCAGTCCACCTACCTGGTGCCCTCAATTTCTATTGGAACCACATTTCTTCTTGGCAAAGAAGGAAGCACGTCTGGGAATCTTCTAGATCGACTCTCTCAAAGTAGGTGTGCAGTCAAGTCACCCATTGATACGTAGCTAAACAAGCACTATGTTGGTTTTTGATGGAGATAAATGATCAGGAACAGAAAAGAATCAGTTTCAAGGAGTTAAGTAACAGATAAATGACTGAAAATTCCTTTCTTAATTCTACCATCAACTTCCTGTCCGACCTTGAGTTTCTAAGACTTATCATAAATACAGAGAACCTCAGATGACTTCCCAGAGCTATTTTGAGCAATACACATTAATTAGTTAAGTAATGCAGTGATTACAAATCATTTTGTACATGCAAAGCTTTATTTATACTAAGTAATTCTTCTGCATGACTTACTAAATGACTGGGCTAGAAACAACAGGGAAAAGTCTAAATTATTTTCATAATAATACAGGGATTGGCAAAAGCAGGTTTACAGTTGTACAGAAAATAATACAATAATTAATATAATAAATAATAAATTCTGCATTTTGTGGTCTCACAATTGTAAACCTATTTTTGCCCACCTTGTATATATATATAATAATATCTAATAATATCTTATTATATAATAAGAGCTAACAAATATTAAGCCTTTATGTACCAAGTGCTGAGCTCAGATTATCTTGTTTAATTTTCTCAACAATACTTACTGGTCGATACTTTTATTTTCCCCATTTTAGTGATGAGGACACTAAGGCACAAAGAAGTTAAACAATTTCCCAGTCTTACAGCCAGAAAGAGCCAGAACTAGAGCATGGACTCCAACAATTCATTTTCATGGTCACTCTTACCCACTCTGTTGTAATTCCCACCTATGTCTAGAAGCCTCAAACCACAGCAGAAAATTTTGGTCATTTTGTTTCATTAAAATCTTCAGTCCATTGGATGACATAATAATGAATCATTAACACTTGTTGAACAATTACTCTGTATAATTATATGTATTAAACCATTTAGCTCTCACACCAACCCTGTGAAGTTGGTACTGATATTATTCCTAGTTTATGGGTGAAGCACAGAGATGTTAAACTTATCCATGGTCACACATTTAGCAAATGGCTGAGGCTGGCCTGGAACCCTGGGCAGTCTGGATCCAGAGTTGTGTTGTTTTTCAATAAGTAGCCCAGTCAGTGACTGAAAGTGTAGAATTCTGTTATTAACTCAAAAGGGTAGACTTGGCCACTAAACAAATGGTGTGATCTTGGGCCTCAGTTTTTCCATCTGTAAAATGGGCATTTTCCAATGAATCTGCCAGCTCTGTAATTCTGTACTTTAACATGTCTGCATTTTGTAATAGGAGTCTGGAGAACAATTATTGCAGCTTCAGGAACAAGTGGGTAGCAAAAATCAAGGTTTTAGGAATTTGAAGAGATAGGAAGTCTTCCCAGGTTTGGAGTTTCATTCAGGAGCCCGGACACTTGAATCCAGAGGAGCTGGTGAGACTTTCAGGAGGTAGAACCACTCAGCAGGAGAATGGCGATGTTGTTGCAGGGACTGAGAACTGGTGTACGGTCTAGAGCTGTGGGAGAGAGGGGTCTTGGAGGATTCATCTAGAGTAGGAGTTAGAAATATGTTGTTTTCTAAAGTACAAATTGGCATTGCATTTGGTGAATTTGGATATGATATTGGAAAAGGAAGAGAAGTCACAATGTTGTCATTCTTAAAATACAGGTCTTATATACAGGCAGCATGTAAAGAAAGAGCCCAAGGGCATTGGGATGGGATAGATGTGGGCTTGCATTTCACATCTGCCACTTTTTAGCCAATCCCCAGTAAGTGCCTTGATTTTCTTCTTGGTAAAAAACAGAGATTATACTAACACTGAGTGGAGACTCAGTAAATATTGCTTTCTATTCCAACAGGCCAGGATGCTTCTCTTCCCACCCCCACCCCAAGCCTAAGAAAGTCAATACCCAATTAATTCTTAGCAGTGATGAAAAGCTTTGATCTTAAAGAGGAATGAAGATGTTATATCTGTTCCTGATTTTCCTTTCAAGTTGCTTTAGGCTTCTCGGAGAGCTTGACCCTGATCTCAGAGACAGAGGAAAGGGAATACAGTGATAAGCAGCAAAACAAGCACCTCCAAGGTAGAGGAGCTCAACTTGCCCCCGAAGGTAAACACAGGGGCGTTCCGCTAAAAAAAGTCATTCTAGGCGGTTCCTCCTCTAAGTTCTGCTTCCTCCCCTCCACCCTGGGTAGGGTCTGGCATACAAACACCGCCAATACCTGACTCACTTCATTAAAGAGAGGGCTAGTCAGAGGAGGGGCCTTCACTATACCTCTCGGGGTTCCAAAAAGGGGCAGAAAGAGCAGCCTTAGTGTTACGCCAGGGGGAAGTGGGGACCGGCAGGGGCATCACATGCCTAGATCCGAAAGAGCCTCCTGGGTTATTTTCTGTTACTGCTGTAACAAACTACCTTAAACAATGGTCTAAAAGAACACAAATTACCATCTTACAGCTCTGGAAGTCAGAAACCTAAATGGGTTGGCAGGCCAGCCTTCCTTCTGGAGGCTCTAGGGGAGAACTCATTTCTCGCCTTTTCTAGCTTCTAGAAGCTACCCATGTTTCTTGGCTCCTGGTCTTAGATTACTCCTATCTCTGCTTCTATCTTCACATCCCCTTCTGACTTTGACCCTCCTGCAGTCCTGTTTTAAGGCCTCTTGTGATTACACTGGGCCCACCTGCATAACCCAGGCTACCTCCCTATGTCAAGATTCTTAATTTAATCACATCTGCAAAGTCCCTTTTGCCATGTAAGAGAACATATTCAGAGGTTTTGGAGATTAAGATGTAGACATCTTCGGGGCAGACCATTATTCAACCTACCACATGACCTAAGCTTTGGTATCCAGAAATTTGGTTTATCTCCTAAACTTTGTAACTTTGAATAACTCACTTTTCTCTCAGCCTTGCCAGCCACATGTGTAAAATGAAAGTAGCAATATTTTACATGATTCCTTTAGGGCCCGTTGGAGTTACCTCTATAAGAGGTGAGGGCTCACAGTGTTAATCTAGGTAAGGGTAATGGGTAATCTATATAATCTGTCCACTACTGTGCCTTGTAGGGTACAAGGGCATGTAAACGTTAGTTCCCCTCCCCCTTTTCTTGCACATGATGAAGAGGCATGATGGGGCTAAGGGTTGGGAGAGGATGCTGGGTGCTTGGCAGCTGCAGTGGGATAAATTCCTGGGAATAGACTTGGAGCTGGAGATTTGCATGCAGGAAGTTTATTGGGGAGTGATCTTAGGCTCAACACCTGCGAGGGGTGTGGGAAGCAGGGTTGGGCAGAGGGAGAAGGTGGGCCATGGTGAGGAGGCAACGAAGGCCTCGACTGCCCAATGGGGAACTCAGAGCTGACCCAAGTTAGGACGAGGGGCTGAGCTTTTATATCTCTGCATCTATACATTGTATGTGGGTTGCCCTGGGGAGGGGCATGATGTTGGCCGAGGTGACTCTCTCCCACCAGGGGTATCCTTGGAGAGCACATCCATTAGCCGGGGGATGTATGCCCCAGCCCTGCAACACCCTGGAACCCATTACAGTAGCCAACCCTCTTGCCTTATTGAGTGAAGACCAGAGAGAAAACAGATGGTAAGAGTCCTAGCAGGTTGTGTAGCTCACAGATTCAGAGGCTCAGAGCTTGTGCTCCCAAGCGGGTAAGACTAACTCTATTCAAATCTTAGTTCTGTTTCTCCCTGTTGTATGATTTGGGGATGTCACTTAACTTCTCTGTGTCTCAGCTTCCCCCTCTCTAAATTAGGGGGTAAGAGTATTTCTCTCTTAGAATTGTTATAAGGCTTAAACAGAGAGTCAATGTAGAATACATATTAGCACAGTACCTGACATCTGGTGGGTCCATTAGATTTTGTAGTTTATACTATTCTTACAGTCCCTTTCCTACTTTATCGCTTTGACTCAAATCCAAATGTTTAACACGTGAACTGGAAAGGAGAGGGACAAATCCTACAAGAATACTCGTCATGACTTAAGACAGATCAGTAAAGCCAGGGGTGGGAGCAGGGATTGGGGCTTGGAGGGTGGGAGGAGGGGTATTAACAGCACAGTCCTGGAACTAGGCTGCCTGGGGAGACTCCATGTCACTATGCGGCTGGATGACCTCGCAGGGTCATTGTGAGAACTAAATGAGATAATGCGAGTAAACCCCTAAGGAAACTCATTGCCTGGCACATAGTAGGCGCCATATGTGTTTGCTGTTATCATTCTGATACTACAACAAATCCACCAAGGCATCATAAGGGAGGAGCCCTTGATTCAGACCTCGCAGGTTTCCCAAGATGTTTAAAACACTTGGTACATCAGACTGAATTCCTGAAGTTGGCTACACACCCTCTGTTTCCTCTGTTACTAGGTTAACCCTTCACTAGCACTGATCCCCTGGATCTAGTGTGCAATCATTTACAGTTGTAACAGGGTAGTCAAAGGGGTGGTGCTGTCTTTAGTTTGAGGTGGGATTGGATGGAGAACAGAGCTTTAGAAAAAATGATTCTAGAGATCAGCTAAGAGAATGGGTGTGCATTGAGGATCCTGGGCCTCCCTTCTAGGTGAAATAAGGGGTGGTAAGGTAGATGGAACTCTTTGTGCGTTATATGACCCTTTCTCAATTCTTTTGTCACCAGGGAAGTTAAAACTTGAGGAACTTGAAACAGCCCAACCCTAATAAATCTGCCACTTCCTCTCATATTAGATGTTCTCCAATTTTCTTTCTCCCCAGTCCCAGCCCATGATGGAGGGGGTTGCAGAAGATGTGAACCCTCAGAATAAAGCAGGGGGCACACTATTTGGACTGGGAAACAGAGAGAGTGGGTCTAAGAGAACATACTCCCTGCAGATGGCCCGGGCTCGAGGCTGAGAGATCCTGACCCCTTCTCCGCTCTCCTCTCCCTGCTCCAACCTCCGTATCAAGCTGAAAAAACACCAGATATTTACTTTGATTTTCCTTTTCAAATGTCTTTGATTCTCAAGCCCAGCTTGTTGGAGACACTGCCCCACTGGGCCCAGGCTGGCATCACTGGGTTTCTACCACATGGAGTAAAAAAAAATAAACCACAGGAGTCTCAAGTCACACAGCAAGTGAGTTTGTTGGACTCATTTAAACTTCCTCATGAGTTTTATTTGGTTAAGAGTTGCCATAAAGTTTCTTCTGCAACAATGGTGTCAGGGTTTTTTCGTTTTCTTTTGTTTTTTAGCAAGTAAGCAAGAAAACAAACACGCAAAGTATTTTGATAAGAGGGGAAATCGTGCTGTTTGTATCTTTCAGAATCCAAAGAATTCCTAGTGACCCAAGATTTTGGCATTAAGGCAGACACTTAGCGGACAGGACCATGCCCTCGATTTTTATCTTTGTGAACTTGAAGTCAATGAAAGTCAGTTCGCAGAAATGTTATTATTAGGCCAGAACAGACTGTGCATTTCCTACACTGACTTTTCATATCAGAAGGCCTAGCTAACTTTAACCTTGTGTTTTATTTTCCAGAAAAAAAAAGAAGGATAACAAGAGTAGGCAAACAGAGAGAGCCTGGGACTTGAGGGCAAAGCCCCTAGACAAAATATATCTGAAATCTATACCCTTCCTGCATCTCCAATGCCACCATCTTTGGGCAGTCAACCATTACCCTAATTGATCCCCCTGTGTCAATCCTTGCCTGACTTCTGTGTGTATTTTGCACACACAAAGGCCAGGGTAATTTTCAGAAGTGTAAATTAGATCCTGTCACTGCCCTGACTAAAATTCTCTGGTAACTTTCCTTGCTTAAGGTAAACCCAAAGTTTTTACTACACACAGTTTTTATGTGGATCCATGGCCCTATTTGTCTCCAGACTCAGCCCACTGTCCTCTCACCCCATTAGACTTCAATTACATAAGTAAGCTCTTTCAGGCCTCAGGACCTTTGCACATACCGTTTCCTCTATTTGGAAATCTTTCCTCCACTCAAGTGATTCTCCCTTTTTATTCTTTCGACTTCACTTTACATGTCAGAAGTTCCCTGACTACCCTGTCTAAACCACATTTCTCATTTTGGTCATTAGTTTCTATTTTAGTTTTTATATAACACTTATCATGATTTGTCATTCCTTTTATTTTTAATTTATTTTTTCTGATTTATTTTCTGTTTCCCACCCTTGAATGCAAAGGGCTAAATCTATGTTTTTTTGCTCACCGTTGTATCCTTTCTTTCTAGAAAGGCTCTTGGCAAAAAGTAGGGACTCAACAAATCCCTGTTAAGAAGAAATGCTTTATTCTTCTAGGAGGGTTTAAACATGGCTGCATTTCCCATGAAGTAGTCTGCTTTTAAAGTTTTAATTTTATTAAACTCTGTATGGCATGCTAAAGTGTCTGTTAAAATCATCTAGTTCTAAATTTCTTTGAAATTGTTTCCATCCCCTAATTCCTCACGCTTTCCTGTTTCAACCTTTGTGAATTCCATGAATATAAGTGTATGCTAGAATGTAAGCATCATTTTGTCTGTTTTATCCACTACTGTATCTCCAGTATCTATATGTGCTTGGCACATAGTAGGAATTATATGTGTACTGCTATTACATAAAAGCTATCCAAGGTGAAATTTCTAAAGTAATTTAGCACCAAAGACTGTATACCAACAGAGCAACGGTTCTTATAATAATATCTTTTTTCCAGCTGGCAGTATATTATCCAGAAGTATCCCATACAAGTGCATTGTTTGACCTTGGCAGTATTTCAAATAAGTTGCCTATGGTTAAAAATTGGGGTTTCATATAAAAATCCTAACACTAACTTTGCTTGCAAAGTCAGACAGAAGATCTAGCCACACCAGGTCCTCTGCCACATGGCACAGTGGGCTGCAGCTGGGTAGCAGCTGTCCTTTTGGAGGTTCGTGTCCTCTCTGTTTGCTTTTTCTAACAGTCTGTGTTGACCCAAAAATCCTTCCCCATACAGTCACCCTGAAAATAGAAGTTGGGGCTTTTAAAACTAGATAAGTATAGAATTTCATCAGAAAACCCATCAGAAATGAAGAACCAACTCAGGGAATATTTGTGCAAGATTGAAATGGAATTAGGCCTGATTAGTCCTTCAGAGAGTTGTTCAAAGCTCTCTGCGAGCTGTGCAGTAGGCAGTGGCTAGAATAAAAATTATTTACCCCTGAGATTTTCTGTGTTGTTAAATTCTGACCATGGAGTAAGAAGCTAAACTGATTTCTTCCTCTTAGGACCAAGCTACCTAAGCTCATAAAAATTAGTCAAGGGTACTATGTCCACAACTTCTAAAGAAGGGAGTGGCATTATTTAAATCTGTTGCTGGGCCATATGCCTTGAGAGATGACAAACAACTACCTGACAAGACAAGTCTAAATGCTTATTCTATCGACTGGTGATAAGTGAGCGTCATCACCAGCCATGAAATCTGAATTTTTGTCTGAGCATTTGAAAACAAGTTAAGCCTCTAAACAATGTAATCAACTGTTTGAGCTTGATATAAAGAGGTTCCAGTTACACTGGATCAGGAAATACTTTGGCCACATTTGTAGTAAGGGTCAAAATAACAAGGGTTTCGTGAGATCTACAAATGAGTTATTGTCCTAAGTAAATCTGAGCTGATTTCAAAATGATAATTGTTTATTATAACCATTTGCATTTAGAATTTTATTTTTTTCCTCTTTTATTGTTTTGGTCACTGTGGAAAATACACTAGGATTGATGTGGGTAAAAACAAGCAAGTACTGCAGAGTTTGATTTAGCCTAGTAATTAGATACATTTTGGGAAGTGCTACTAATTGCCCCTTAAAATAAACTGGAATGTTATGAAAATGGATGTCACAGTCTAAAATCACTCATCTATTTTTGAAATTTAATTCATAGCTTCCACTTAAATGTTTACAGATTATAGTAAAAAAATAAGAACTATTAAAATTATAAAATGTTGGAGAATAATTTATAGAGAATTTATCATTCATGATTTAATTAAGTAGTTCATTGCAGCTGTTCAGGTTTATACCTGAATAAAAATATCTCACACCCAGCAGTATTATTGAAAACCAAAAGTTTTACCGCAACAGGACTAGCCTTTCTTCTTCTTTCTTTTCCCCTAAAAGTGTGAGAAAACAAGAATCTAGGAAATTGGAAAAGAACACATTTTAAAACATGGGAAACACGAGCACATAGTCACTCCCTGGAAGAGTAGCAGTGTTCCACGTTCAAGGTCCACGGCCTTGGGAGGGGGTTAATCTAGAATTCCTGGTCTGGTCCACATTGGCTCCCCCAGCTAGAGAAGCTGTGTTTTAGAATCACTAAGAATCACTGATGGGGCGCTTATTAAAAATATACATGTCCCTGGAGCTTTGGGTTGCTTAGTTCTAGGCTAGAACCTGGGAATTTGCAGTTTGTAAGGTGTCCTGCGTGTGTCCGATGATCACCATGTTAAGGAAGTACCAGTCTCGTTCTAGAGGATTTGAGAGACACTAGAGGAACCTCAAATGGGTCTGATGTGCTGTGGTCCTTCAAACTCAAATGGGCCTAGAAACTTATCTTCTGAACCAGGTCCTTTGGTCCTTACTCCCAGTTGTTTCAGATTCAAATACCTGATCTCAGGGGAGTGATTTTAAGGAAACTGGCAATCAGAGGATTTGGGTCCTAGTCATCCTTTTACTTCCAACCAGTTGTGTGAAATTGACTTCATCTGCAGCGTCACCGCCTGTAAAATAGAGGTGGGCCCCTAAGTGAGGATTGCCAACCGGTGGCCTCAGGCCACATCCAGTCTACAGATTGATTTTACTTGGATCTATATGAGCTTGAAAATGAATTTCGCCCAGCCAGGCATCGCTCAGCGGTTGAGTGTTGACCTAGGATCCAGGAGACCCGGTGGGGATCGATTCCCTGTCAGGGCACATGCCCGGGTTGCGGGCTGCAGCCAATCAATGACTCTCTCATCATTGATGTTTCTGTCTTTCTCCCTCCTCCCTTCCTCTCTCTGAAATCAATTTAAAAAAGAAAAGAAAATGAATTTCAATTAGTTTCCCATGGGGAGATTTACCCCCCAAATCTAGATTTTCAGTTTATCTTGGAAAATTTGAAATTCTGGACAACAGTGTGTCCCTCATCCTTACCCAGTAACTGTCACCTGAGTAGAGTAGGGTTTGTTGTTCTTTAAAAAGGGCCACAGGATCTTTTTTCCAACAGTAGCCAACTTTCTCACCCACCAGCCTGGAGCTGGGGGAGCTGGCAATTCCTGCTCCAAGGTCATTTTCAACGCTAACATCTCTTGATTCTCTAGATTGCATCCTAGGGGTGGGTCCTTTAATCAGGCCTGTGTCTGGCACCTCAGCAGGTGCTCATTTCTTCTTAATTTTGAGTCAGGAAAGCAATTTCTGCTGTCCGCTTTTCAGGACCTAGGGAGTCTTTAAGAAAGAAACGAGAGAGTAGGAGCCTGAAGGAATGTGGTGGCTGCTGCGTCATCAAGGATCCAAAGAACTGAAATGTCTATGTTTACAAATCCCAAAGTACAATGTACCCAAGTGGCCCCTATTTAGGCTGGATGTTTGTAACACTGGTTATGTGCAGCTCCACTAAGAATAAAGACATTGCTAAATTGCCAGGTTTTTGCAAATTATAATGAAAATTGTATGTCACTGACTCCAAAATCCTTGTACCAATATAATAATTACTGTATGACTGGAATTACAGCAAGGAAGTGGTTTTTCTGGGAAAACAAAAGTGGGAAAAATTCTTTTAGCTTTTTCAGAAGCATCTTCAGCCTAAGGTGGGATGGTTAGGGTTGAGGACCTTGGGAAATGCTATTGAACTGATATAAACCTGATTATGAGTTAATCAGATCTCACCATCGTTGGAGGGGTTGACCTATTCAGGATGTTTTTCATACCACTTCCACCTAAATCCCTTCAAAATACACCAAATGTGAAGAGTGGCCAGCGTAGATATTAATCTCAGCTTCCCAAGGCAAATAGGTGTCAAAAGCATACTCCCTCTGATGACTTAATTCAATGAAGCATTTCTTGGTCTCCAATTATGGGCCCGATTCTGTTCTAAAAGATGGATAAAATTTCAGCCCAGAAGCTAGCGTGTGTTACAGATACCTATTCAAGCGACAAAAATACCCCTTGGATGTTTCCATTGTTGAGAAATGAACAGCATGTGTTGGGAATGGGAGGAGGGCGTCATTTAGGTTGCATCTAGAAGGATAGTCTGTGTTGGATGGAGAGATGAGAAGGAGCATTTAGGCAAAGGGTCTGACAATAGCAACACACGTTTGGGGGACCCTGAGTGGTCTGCTCTGACTGGAGTTGAAGCTTCTTGAGTGAAGAGAGAAATAAAATGGAGTGAGAATTGGCAAGAAGTAAGACTAGAAAGCTAAATTACAGTCGAATGGAGAAGGCCATGCTAAGGCTTTGACATATTATTTTTAGATAATGATGAAAGCCACTGAAATTCTCTGAGACAGGATTTTCATATTTTTATTATAAAAAAAAACCCTCCCTGTGTTGTGTGTGGGGAAGAGTCAGATTTATTCTGAGGTTTCTTATTTGGGTTTGTTGTTATCTTCTGCCTTAAATCTAAAAGATAAAATGCCTATTAGTCTATATTTTGTTCAATGATGTGCTTTAATGCTAATTTAATGTTAGATTTGAATAACAGCCATCCTACTAAATTGAATGATTTTCTTCAAGTACATAGATATTATTTTATTCTAATACACTCTTTCATTAAAAGGCAGCATAAATAAAAAGATAACCAGGGTCCAGCTGTGTAAGGATTTCCCCTCCTATTTATGACCGTCCTGGGCCTTCTCTCCTGCCTCCTCTTTCCCTCTTTCTCTGTATTCTAAGCTGTTTTGCAGTAACTCCTGGGCAGTATTAGAAGTCTGGGCATTGACACTAGGATGCTCATGTTTCAGGTACAGTATGGGTGTCTGAATGCTCCACAATATCCCTTTTTTTGCTACAGATAGCCGAGAGGGTCGTAAGACACATGGGATGGAAACTATCAAGTCAAATGGAGTAATAAGCCAATAAACAAGAAATCTGATTATGGGAAGATGCAGGAGTGAAAAAGAAGCATAACCCACTGAGGAGGGGAAACCAGCACACATGCTAATATATCTAGTGTGCTTTACCTTGCCCATTATATATGGAACTTGTTTTGGCCTCATGGAAAATAGATGTTTTTCAATAGAGTCTCCTAATGACAGGCCTTTGGGGATTTTGAAGGGAAAGGGAGCCCTTATGTATAAAATACAATTACAACCTTGTGAAATATCTTATTGCCGGGTCTGGTATTATTGCACTGCACTGGCAGAGACATACTTAAATGTTCAATTCTCGTAAAATATGGAAAATGACAGCTGATAAGGAATATAAGACTGTTTCATGAATTTCACATAACGTGGGACACATTCTGCCCGTTGATATGCATGGCTGAAGAGAAATCCCATGGAATGAGGAAAGACTGAATTTAATATTTTGCTAATACTTTTATTGTTTTGGAGAGCTGTTCACACACTGCTTTATTAATATTTCTATTAAATATTCTTTTTTACTAATTATAACAATATCACTTTAATAAAAATAATACAATCTCAGAGTTTTTGCTGTTAAGATGATAAAGAGCAGTGAGTACACTCACAGAATTCACATTTTGAGCAGAGAGCTGGAGCTGAAGTCACCTGCCTCCAAGTCCCTGCAGAGAGCCAGTGATGGACACTAGGGGCCCTACTGCAGCGAGTCTCTGTTTATGTAATCATAAAATCCACAGCTAATCCAAGGTTATCTGCTCCTTTCCCATAAACACACCGTAGTCAAGGTTAAGACCTCCAGAGTCAGACAGGCTTGGGCTGGAAAGCTGTTCTGCTGCTTACTAGCTGTGTGGCTAGAGCGAGCTGCCTAATCTTTCCATGCCTCAGTTTCCTCATCTGTAAAATGGGACAGTCTCCTAGGGTTGTTTTGAGTGTTAAATGAGCTAATTCATTGGAGGTGGGGTTTATCAATCTTGGCACTATTGATATTTTGGGATGAATAATTCTTTGCTG
The DNA here is from genome assembly GCF_964146895.1 of Miniopterus schreibersii. Lineage (NCBI taxonomy): Eukaryota > Metazoa > Chordata > Mammalia > Chiroptera > Miniopteridae > Miniopterus > Miniopterus schreibersii. The sequence continues at coordinate 29,464,429 of NC_138101.1, forward strand.
TGCGAGGGTTGCCCTGTGCACTGTAGGATGTTTAGCAGCCTCTCTGCCCTCCGTCTGCCAAATGCCAGTATCACCTCCTTGTGCTCACCTCTCCATAAGCAGTGACAATTAAAAATATCTTCAGGCATTGCTAAATGTCCCCTAATGGGCAAAACTGCTCTCCTCCCCTCAACCAATAATCTTAGTAAGGTACTTGGCGCATGGTAAGTACTCAAAATATGTTAGCTATTTTATTATTATTTATTATTATTATTTTGAATTGCTGTCAAAGAGCAGAAACTTTGTGCTTACAAATTTTCTTTGTTTCTTTCCTTGGCCTTCTTAAGAATGTGCAGATACATGGTCAAATGTGAGAAGTAGGAAAGAATGAGCCACAAACTGTATAATCAGCTTTGTAAATGTGATTTTTTTCCTGTCACTAAGGAGAAGGTGACCCAACTCTTGGATCCTTCCTGATATTTCCCAGATTTTGTCAGGCTCTGCAGATGCCTGAGTAAAGAGAACGCTGTCACTTTACCAAGCCTGCTGCATGAGAAAAGGGGAAAAGATAACATGGTTAAATCGCTCTCATGCTATTATACAAGTTGTGCTCTGGTGAGCCAAGCTGCTTCTAAAAGTAATTTCTGTGTATTTCCTCACCTCTCACCTTCCACCATTGCTATTACTTAACCCACTGACCCAGATAGCTGCTTATTAACATTTAATACATGTTGAAGTGTTAGTGGGCTTTGAACAAAACACAAAGACGTTTCTGACTTGCTTTTAGGTCTTTGCCCTTGAACCACTACATGAGTAATTCTTTAAAGCTCTGTACTGCCATTGCTATACCCCTGGCATGTCTTTTCTCGAAGATAAAAATGGACAATTTATGAGAAGAACTCCCCACCCCCACCCCCACCCCCAATGCATGCACACTTTCATGCATTCGGCAAATGTTGATGAGCTCCTGTTATGCTGGACATTCTATGCTAGGGAGGGCTCGGGGAGCAGACTTGGTGGTTGTCTTCTAGTTGCTTGTGGTGGGGAAAGGCAAGGGAGGCTGGGGGGACACAGACGGGTAAATGGGCGATTACAATACAGCCGTGTGCTGCTTAATGACAGAGATATATTCTGAGAAATACGTCGTTAGGTGATCTTGCCATTGTGCAAACATCACAGAGTGCACTTACACAAACCTGGGTGGGATAGCCTCCTACATACCTAGGCCGTATAGGATAGCCTGTGGCTCCGAGGCTACAAACCTGTACAGCGTGTTACTGCACAGTATGTGACCGTACAAAACAACACACATTAAGTCAAGCACAAGATAAAGTGATGTAATCAGAGACAGGATAAACACGAGAGGTATGAGGCGGCTGCTGGCATAACATGGCATACTGTTTTACAGCAAACTTTTTTATAAGCAGGAAGAGTAAAACTATGGTAAGAAGCTTGGCATAGTAAGTACATAACCAATAACATAGTCCTTTATCATCAAGTGTCCTGCACTGTGAACAGTTGTGTGTATAATCAATCCTTCACGTGACCCCCAGCGCAGGAGGTTCGTTTACACCAGCACCGCCTCAAACGCCAGAGTGATGTGTTGAGCTGTGGCATCACTAGGTGGTAGGAGTGTTTCAGCTCCAGCAGAATCTCATGGGACCACAGTGATATATGCGGGCCATTGCTGGCTGAAACGTCATTGAGCGGGCATGAGTGCATAGAATTGGAAGTGCTAAGACACAGAAGGTGTCTCGCCAATTAAAATACATAGTGGAGCCCATAACAGTCTTCAGGGGTTAGAAATGCTGCCTCTATTTAAAAACAAATGAAAAGAAAATTATGCCCCACTACCCCCTCCCCCACGAGTTTCCTAAATAAATAAATAAGTAAATAATAATATCGCACTGATGAGAAATATACAAAATTCAATCAAGGGGAACCTGGAGGTTTGTGACATCTGATGTGTGCAGCCCTGGCATACGCCAAATGCAAAAGTATCCAGCACAGGAATGTTTAATTTGAACATAAATATTTATATATTTCTAAGTGCATTCCAGAAAATATTTGACGAAACTAAACTTGGCCAATAGCCACTTATTTATTTTATTTATTTTTAATTATAAAAGTAATACATGAACATAATTGAATCAAAGTTCAGACAGTGCAGAAAGGAAAAAAGGAAGAAGTGAGCTCCTCTGCTTACACGTCCCTTCCCCAAGTCCCCCCTCTTGCCTAAGATGACTAGTGAACAGCTAGGTGTGTATCCTTTTAGAGATGTACTTATATATTTGATGGAACCATATAAAATTGCTCTCTTTGTTGGTCAAAAGTAGTCAAATGATCAGCACCATCGTATAATTCCACCTAATATTTAACACACTTTGGGGCATCCTACACACATGGTTCTGTGACTTCCTCTGTTTCAGTAACTACTTATCTTTACATTCTGTGACGACATAGAGATCAATTTTATTTCTTTGGCACATAACTATAAAAGGATTATTTTTTTAAAAATCTCGAGATGATAGAATCATGCTACAGAGAAGAGGAGAGATGGAAGATGGTAGAGCTGCGGGTGGGGTGAGGGCGGGGGTGGGTTACTCCCAGATGCTAACACTTGAAAAATAAACTGGTTGCCTGAGGCCAGCCTGCCCGGGACGCCCAGCTCTTTCTAAGGGACCGAGCGTGCAGGGTTCCGGAGCTTGCAGTTTGCAAACAAAAGCACCCCTCGGCCCTGTCGCCGCGCTGGGCTGGCGCTGGCCGCCTGGTGTAATTTACCTTCCAGCCGCCGGCGAGGCCCGACCGCGCCGCCGGGCTCCAGGCTGTCTGGGAGGGGGGCTGGCTGGCTCCAAGACCCAGCGGCCCGAGTCTGCAACTCAGACGAAGTTTTTGTGTTAACGACAAATGTTAACTTAGTTTCTGATGACTGCCTGAAGCTTAGGATAGTACCTAATCTTTCTAGATTGTTGTTTAGTATAATTTTTCATAATTGTTATTTTTCATAATACTGTCCTTCGTGGAAGCAGCACTGATTTATGGTCAGAAAACTTGCCTTTAAATGTCTGCTCCATTGTTTATTAAAACTGATAGACTGCTCTCTCCCTTCCTCTCTCTGAAATTAATAAAAATATATTTTAAAAACACACAAAACAAAACAAAACAACTGATAGAACTAAATCACTTCTCCCTCACTGAACCACAATTAGTTTTAATAACTATAAAATTAAGATAGTAAAAAATATCTCTCATTTATTTGGTGCTTACTATATGCCAGGCACTGCTTTTCCCACTTTACATACATATATTAACTCATGTAATTGTCATCACAGTCCTATGAGGTGGCCACGACCCTATTCTCACCCCATTTTACCTATGAGAAAACTGAGGTGCAGAGGTTAAATAACTTTCCCAAGATCACATAACTAGGGAGTGAAAGGAATGAAGACAAGAGCCATAATGCTTGGAGAAGGTTAAGAAGTATGAAAGGTTTTAGCTTCTCTTTTGGGCCACCAGGGCAAAGAGTTGGTGATATTTTTTTCCCCTTTCAACTATTGCCTCCAAATCAGAGAATCATAAACTTTTAGAACTGGGTGGAACCTCAGAGATTGTCAAGGGCAAACCTCTTGTTTTAAGAAAGGAAGACACTGGGTCCAGAGCCTTTAAGGGACTTGGGCAAGGTTCAAGCTTTCTGATGAGTGCTTGGGGGCATTGATTTTGCTCCCCATTGCCCTCAGGCATTCCCATGGTTTTTCCCATTTGGTTAAACACTGTAAACAATTTTTAAAAAACTGTTTATTATGGAGAAAGTTTAACTTCTACAATAATATAATGGAACCCCATGTCCCACCACCACCCAGCTTCAACAATCATCAAGCACTTGACCAGTCTGGCTTCATCTAGATTCCCACCCACTCCCCACTTCCCAGCCCCCACTGGATAATTTTGAAGGGAATCTCAGGCATCATGCATTTCATCATTAACACTGTATATATCTCTGAACTATCAGGACTCTATTTTTTTTTAAATATATCTTTATTGATTTCAGAGAGAGGAAAGAAGAGGGAGAGAGACAGAAACATCAATGATGAGAGAGTCATTGATCAGCTGCGAGCCCGCAACCCGGGCATGTGCCCTGACCTGGAATCGAACCCCGATTGCCTGGATCCTAGGTTGACGCTCAACGGCTCAGCCACACCCGGCCTGGCAGGACTCTATTTATAACATTAGCACAACGCTATTACCACACCTTACAATAAAAGTGTTACTTAATATTATCCAATAGCCTGTCAGGGTTCAAGTTTCTCCATTTGCCACATACTTTTTTTATAGTTAGTTTGCAGCGAGCAAGTTCTGAACTTTTAACGAGTGCAGGACATTGTGGAGGAAACAGAGACGGTGAAAAAACAATCCCTACCCTTTGGTTCTGAACAATCAGTTATGAAGTTGAAAACCTACTACAGTATTAAAGTGGAACGAACATGCACCGTGGTGCAGAGGGAAGCAGCACAGTGTAGATATTTGCTTCCTGGATGCCTGGGTTCTCAGGCTTCCTCCCCCACTAACTACCCAGTGATCTTAATTAAGTCACTTGATCCACCAGTGCCTTCCTCTGCTTATCTGAAAGATGTGCTAAAACACCTCAAAGGGTTGTTTGGAAAGAAATAGGCAAACACTTAGATCAGCACATGAGACATCTTACGTACCCAATAAACATTAGCTATTATTATGATACCTTGACATGGTTATGACCCATTAATAAGTCATAAAAACACTTCATAATAGAAAGGTGGGTAGTTCTGGTTATTATGTCACTAATAATAATACATAATAATAATTATTATGGGTGATGATGATGATTTTGGTCATGATTTATTTTTTTAATGTGCAAGTCAGTTAAAATTAATTGATTTTAATTGTCAATTATAATTAATGTGTGTTTTTGCACTCATTTTCTCTCCCCCCTCCCCCTCCCTCGCTCTCTTTCCTCACACCCTTCTCTAAACTGAGTTTGGAAGGACTCAATGCCAGCAGCACATGTTCGAGGTATTTCTTTCCTAAAGGGCCTAAGGTATACAAGAGATCTGATTCCTAATTGATATGGGGTAGCAACAGAGAGGTTGCTATAATCTTCATGCTGAGGAAAACCATTCATCCTGGACTGTTTGATTCATGCCTGTTGTCCCCTTTCACTCCCCAAAGTGTCCCAGTTTGGATGATAAATTATATGATCACCTACCTATACTCAACTCAAAACATCAGGCATGTTTTATTTTTTTAAATTATTTTATTTTATTTTTAAAAAATATATCTTTATTGATTTCAGAGAAAGGAAGGGAGAAGGAGAGAAAGAGAGAAACATCAATGATGAGAGTCATTGATCGGCTGCCCCCTGCATGCCCCCTACTGGGGATTGATCCCACAATCCTTGACTAGGAATCAAACTGCATCTCCCAGATCATAGGTCAATGCTCAACCGCTGAGCCACACCCGACCAGGCATCAGGCAAGTTTTAAAAAATATTTATCTCTTGCCTACTCTACTCTACTTCACTCCACCCCACTTCCAGCCCCCACCCCCATTCCACCAACCACTCCAGCCCTGCCCTTATATACTTTCATCTCCACAGTCAGTTTAACCACTGGAGGCCTGCGAATAAGCTATGACTAGAGCTACGTCTGTTGCTAGGAATGGTTTACGCTACGGAACTGGTGTTACAAGGGCCATGCTCTTATTGTTATCCTTTGCACAGTGGAAATAGTTTCTGTCAATCAAGAATGAGGGGCGGGTCCCTAATCTGACCCCATTTAGTTGCAAATTTTAAGAATTGCACATAGATTAAACAATTCTACTCCCTCCCTCTACCAGTCAGGGGACCTGATTTATTTGTACTCTTTTTGTGTTAAACACATTTTACTCCTTGAATTTATTCAACCATTCAATACTTTTTAAAATATATATATATCTTTATTGATTTCAGAGAGAAGAAGGGAGAGGGGGAGAGAGAGATAGAAACATAAATGATGAGAAAGTCATCATTGATCGGCTGCCTCCTGCACGCCCCTGACTGGGGATCGAGCCCGCAACCAGGGCATGTGCCCTGGTGGGGAATCGAACCCTGATCTCCTGGATCATAGGTTAATGCTCAACAGCTGAGCTATGCCTGGCCGGGATCAACCATTTAATAATTTTAAAGCAATTTTTTCTTACTCTTGCAATGTGACTTCTTTAGCAGATTCTAAGGAAAATATAAAAAGGTCAAAAGGTCATGGCACTCAGTATATGATTAAGATAGATTTGGATTATACAAATTTATGACAACAATAATTTGTAAAACAAAAACAAAAAAAGAAGCTGGATTTCTTGAAGCCAAAACAAATCCTGATAAAATAAAAATCATAGGAAAAACCACCCAGATGCAATTTGTCAGTAATTCCATTTTGCAGACATGCAGTGCCTAATGTGTGCGTGGCTTTGTTTGGGGCAAGACCTTTAGTTGAATTACAGCACAGTTTCTTCAAAGAATGGAATATTTAGTGGAGAGGCTATGACAGGGTAACAAACAATTCTAATATAAGGCAATAAAAGATATATGACTTCAGAGATGTCAACCCTGTGTTGTGAGATTTATGGAACACCAATGTGACTCTGAAGTTTAGAAATACTCTTAAATTCTGGGAAGTAGCATGGATTTAGATAAGAGGCCTATCAAGTTGTCACTTATTTATTTTTGTACAGTGCCCCAGGCATGGGAAGTTCTCCATAATGGTTGTTGATAATTATGACCCAGTAATCTTTTAGTGTCATATTTTAACTCTAGGGTTTTTAAATGAACCCCGCACACTTCCATTTCTCACTGGACTGTCCCTGTTGTTTTCTATTGTCCATTCCTCCATCTTGGCTTTAGATTGTTTCCATCTCCCCTGTTCAGTCACCCACAGCCACCAGCTGGACCTCCCAAATCTCCCTCTTCCGGTGCTTTCACTTCAACCTTTAAACTGCTCAAGCCTCCCCAGGCTCCCCTTGGTCTCTTGCCCAATCTCCTCCTTTCTTTTTCCATTAAATTGCTTGAAAACTTATCAAGCAATAAATTCTTGGATTCACCTCTTCACTTGTAAGGTATTGCTCAACCCACAGTAGCCCGGATTCTGGGGCCACAAACTGTGTGTGTGTATGTGTGTGGTCACCAAAGATCTCCAGGTTAACTAGAAAAGTGAGTTATTACAGTAATTAAGCACAAGGGCTATGCAGTAAGCTTGCCAAGTGTTCGAATCCTGATGCAAATTTGTTCAAGTTACCTAGCTCCCTCATGCCTCAGTTTCCTCAACTGAAATTGGGAGACTATGAGTACCTGCTAAGTAGAGTTATAGCGAGGATTAAATGAGTTAGTGTACATAAGGAATTTAGAACTGCCTAGGTGTTGTCAGTTCTTATCATGGTTACAAACTCCGATCAATGAGTTTCTGTCCGTATCTTATTCGGCCTCCCTGAGAGCTAGAATACAAGGGAAGACCCTACTTTCCTGAAAACCTCCTTTTGCTACAGCCCTCTTGGGTTTTACCTTTCTGACTCGGACTTATCAGGATCCTTTGTGGGATCTTTTTTTCCTGCTTGTCCATTAAATGAGGGTGTTCCCCTGGGTACTGATTCACCCTCTGCTTTCCTCTTGGTGTACTCTCTCTCTCTGGGGTGATCTCATCCGAATCCCACAGCCACCTCCCGACCGGCCCTCTGCTGAGCTCTAGGCCTGCATGTCTAGCTTTGGAGAAGCCCATGAGCACCTCAAACCCAATAGGCTCAACTCCAAATCCTTCACCGTCCACTACAAACCTAGTTGCCTGTCTTGCTGCAGGGACACACATTGTACCAGAAATTGGTGCACCATCCCAGAGTCCCTCTTCCCAGTCACCTTCCCCAGCACTGTTAGTGACAGAGGCCTCCTTAGCACCTCTTATTCGCCATTCTCACCACCACGGACTGAATTCCGTCCGCATTCTCCGTGGGTCACTACATCAGGTTTCTTACTATTTTCTTCCTGCTTCAGGTTTTGACCCCTTTCAACTCATCCTTCGCTGAACTTCCCCACTGTCTTTCCAAAATGTAAATCTTATCACATCTGGCCACAGCCCAAAGTCCCCTAGTGAAGCTTCATATCTCAGAAGGTGGTGAAGTTCAAGTTTCTTGGCGTGAATGGCTCTTGTTTATCTCTGTGGTCTCAACTCTCCCCGTCTCCAACAGGCCCTGCTTGTCCCTGTGTCACACACTGTGGATCTTCCCACTCCTCAGGCTTTTCAAGCCTCTTGCCCTTTGCATGTGTGCTTCCTACCCTTGAACATTCCCCTCCCTGCTTTGCCTTCCTCTCCTCGTGATCCCTCAGAATCTAATTGCCACCTCTTTGGGGAGCCTTATGAAGTCACTCTACAATCTAGGGGTTCCTCTGTGTTCAAACATTACCCTGTGCATAGAGCTCTCTTAGAGTATGTATAACAATACAATCTTTGACCCCACTGTGTGTCTCTCTTTTTTTCTCTGCAAATCTAACTTTGCGCTTGCTGCACCTATTGTAGCACATCTGGCACAGAGATCTTCAAAATATACTGAATTAAAGTTTGAACTAAGAGCATATGTCACCTTCTTTCAACCTCACAAACTGTGAAGTGGTTATTGTTAGTACAGAGCCTATTCGCTTCTCTTACTTTATGGACAAAACACTTTCAAATGGTTGCTAGAAAAGCAAGCACTATTAAATAGCAAACTTGAAAAGGATTATATCTTTGATATAGTAGTTTCACCTCTAAGAATCTATCCTAAATAAATAATCAGAGGCAGGAAAATTTTATTCACTAAGATGTTCATCACCAAGTGATTTATGTAGGAAAAAAACTGAAAAAAATAGAGAAATGATTAAACATCCAGAATTATGGTATGTACAATGGACATTATACTGCCATTACAGATTATGTTTTCCAAAGACTTTTTAATGGTTTGGGACAATGCTTATGTTGTGCTTAATAAAAAAGCATGATAGAAAACTAGCAAATATTATAAAATCTTAAATTATATAAAGAAAAATACTCTTTAGAATAAGCAAGAAAAAAGACTCAAAAGAAACATATGGAAATGAACTCTTCAGTAATTATATCTTGGGTGACTTTGTTTTGTTTCATTCATTATCATTTTTGGTATTTCCTAAATTTTCTATAATAAGCATTTTACTTTTACAATCAGAAATATATAAAAACAATTTAAGTTAAGATTCAGGCTGTGTGAGACTTTTGTTCTATTTGTGTAGCATCATTCCTCCTCCTTCCAGTGACAGGACCTCAGTTTTGGAGGACACATGCCTCTCCATTGAGAATGGCCTCATGATGTGGACAAAGTAGACCCCAATCTAGGCTCCAGGGGTGGGTATGTGGCTCAGACTTGACCAATCATCATATTGCATCTGGCTTCAGTAACTGGTTCTAGATGGGCATGTGACTTAAGCCAAGTCAGTATTTTTATAGATTTTCAGGAAGGCAGAAAAGCTTTGCTTACATTGGTACTAATGAGCTGTAAGCCTAGAGCTACCTGAGTGTAAACAAGTATGGGAAGCAACAGGAAAGTACAGAGATGGAGGAAAATGCATGTGTGTGTACACACACACACACACACACACACCCTTCAAGGCCTGATGACTTTGAGTTCTTGACTCTAGGACAGTCTGGAACACCATCATCCTTAGACTTTCCAGTTATAAGAGCCAATACATTTTAGGTTTCTGGTTTGTTTGCTTAAGTCAGTTTGAGCTGGGTTTCTACAAGTTGCACTCAAGAATTAATATAATTATGAAAATAAAAAATAAAGGGTATAATTCATGAAAGGGTTTAGGGCTATCACAAAAGAGTATAGAACTGGTCCCATACACCCTACCTGATATATAAAACATTTCCATTATTGCAAATGTTTCTGCTGGACATGATCTAAAATATTTCATTCCCATAGCAGTTTACTCATAGTGCCTTCTAGATGCCTCCTTTTAGTACATAGTAGCAGGGAATATTATTAAAAATAGCTAATAACCCTAAAGGCATAGGGACTGGAGGCTCTCTGCTGTGCCTGGTATTAAAATTTATGGATCGGAGGAGATTTGGGGTATCTCAAGAAAGGGGTTAGAGTGAGGGGGCACTTAGGTATTTAGAGGAGCGGCATTTTTCCAATCAGTACACAAGGATTTTAATATTCTACCAACCAATATGGCCAACTTGGTGTGTACTGGCTGCACTTGAGTCCTGTTAGCAGATATTATAGTTTCTTTTTTGGGTATCTATCTCCCACCACCACCCTGGACCATGAATCCCCCTAGGGAGGGACTTTGTCTTATGATTGTTGTAGGTCTTTTGCCTACCTAGGTGCTCAATAGATGTTTGTTGAATAGTGAATATGAAAGACAGTCCAGCATTGTATAATTCCCTATTCTGTTTTTTTTTTCCTGACAGTTTCCTGCCTGGAATTAAATTGCAAATGGTCTATTTTCACCCACTTTTCTGAAAAGACTTGTTATCCTCTCCAGTATCAGTTGATTGTAGAAGAAAATTGTAAATTTTCTCTCTCAGGCATATTGTTGATATTTTAACTCATAGTGAATTTTTTTTTTCTCACTACAAAATGGATTTTAGAAATAAATCAAGATCCCAGAAACTTATGATTGCTTTGAGTGGTAGCTTTTATCTCTGTCATCCTAACAGATATGGTCCAATGGCCCAGAACACAGAGAACTTTGAATTTCAGTTCTCCCACAGATGTATGACTTGAACCATTTGCTAGGACATTGGGGAAGGGTTCCCACACTTGACAGTAAGGACTGTGGTAGGGCCTACATATATTAACAATGGTACTTCCAGTGCCTAATGCCTCCTTGTTCACAGTAGAAACTGATATTCTTATTGAATGAATAAGTAAATTTAAATAGAAGCAATCATACATATTGATTGAGTAGTGATAATTTTTAAGCGATTAGCTTTAAAAATCATTTTTCTTAAACCAACTTAGGTCCTAGCAACCTCAAACAGGAGAGTTTTCAATATTAATAAAGTGGGGGGTTAGTTATAATTTTTCGATGTTACTTTAGAGAAGAGTGTAGGCATATCTAAGTTATTTGTTTTTTCTGATGGCACCTCCCATTTATTTTCCATTTTTAAGCTCTCTGCAGGGGTGTTTTACTCGTTTATTAGAATGCATTGGGCCTCCCCTCTATTAGCTATGGGGCCACTTTTGGAACTAAAATAATAAATGTATCTGCTCTACTTCCTTCACAAAGCTGTTATTATGAGCATGAAATTATATTCAGAATAAGAAGGAACTATAAAACCCTATACAGATACTGTTGTCACCTTGAGTAAAACACTTCCAGGGAATGGAACCTGACTTAGGAGAATCATTTTACTATCGTTTTGCTCCTGGTACAGGCGAGGGCAGCTAAGAGGAACCTGGGATCCCCACCCCTCTAACCGTCTAATAGAAAGGCAAAGAAACTGTTCGGGGAAGGAGAGGGGGGTGGGAGGGAGAAAGGCGCCCAGAGGGCTTAGCAATGACTTTGGGGAAAATGGGTTTAAAAACTCAGTTTCCCAGAGCAAACTTCACAAGGCACTCCTCCCTGCTCCAAAGCCCTTCTCCAAAAAAGTCTCAGGAGGAGCTTATTGGGCGGAGGCCACTCAGATCAATAGAAACCAACTGCGCGCGTATAGGTTAAGGAGCAGGTGGAGAAGCTGAGCATGAAGAATCACCTAAGCTCCAGCTCAGCCTTTTACCACGGTGCCAGGTGTCACTCTTGGTCCCCTTGGACTAACAGGCATGGAGAAAATCGGGGCCCAATCCCCCCTCCCCCCCAACCCAGTCGGTCCCCGCACCACCTCCTGCACCTGAGCAGCAAACCACCTCCTCGCGGGAGACGCTGGAGGCCGGGCGGCGGCCTTCATTGTCTGGGGAGCACCTGCCAGGTGGCGGGCCCGCGTCCGAGCCCGGAGCCCCGCTTCACAAAGCGAGCTGCCAGCACCACCCCCGTCCGGGCGCCGCCTCGGGCGGCCCGACCGCAGCTCGGGGGAGGCGAGGTGCGAGCAGGGCTCCCGGGTCGGGAGCGGGCGGCAGGGGCCGGTGTGCCCCCTCCCCGTGGGCTCACCCCCCGGGGACTGAACAGGTCGAAAGAGCGGCGGCCGGCCTCGGCCCGAGGGAGCCGGTCCAGGCGGGAGGGAGGGACGTCGGCAGGGCCGGCGAGGAGGGGCGCGGAAGGGGCGTGGCCGGCGCAGGGGGAGGGCGCTGGGGGAGGGGCTGCTCCTCCGCGCTCGCGGCTCCGGGGGCTCGGCTTTGCCGCGCTCGGTGCACTCGGGCGAGAGCTGGAGCGCGGACCGGAGCTCTGATCCCAGCGCAGCCGCCGCGATGAGGGGCGCTCGCGGCGCCTGGCGTTTTCTCTGCGTCCTGCTGCTCTCGTTCGGCCTCCAGACAGGTGGGAGAGTGCGGCGGCACCGGGGCCGCGCCCCCCTCCGCAGCCCGTGCCCCCGAGGGCTCCCCTCTCAGGGGTGTTTCGGGAGAGGTGGCGACCGGTCGGTCCCCAGTGCCCGTGCGTTCCAGCCTCCGGAAAGATTCGAGGCGTCCCTGGAACTGTCCTGCGTCCAGCCTCGCTCACCTGCGCGAGAGGAGCCCCCAGCCGCTGGTGGTGGGGGCGCTCAGCTGGGGTCTCCGGGAACGGGGGCGGCGAGGTGCAGCCTGAGGGCGCGGGTTGCGTGCTAGTTCGGGGTTGCTTCGGTGCCGAGGGTGCGGGGGGCAGAGGCGGGCGGGGAGGGGGTTCGCACCCAGCGCGTTATCTACACCGTGCGAGGCGCGGCCGCTGCTTCCTTTTGTTAAAAGTTGAGCGCGTGTAACCGGCGCACGCGAGGACCGCCCGCAGGTTCTCGGCCGCACCGAGGGCAAAGTTGGAGAGCCTTTTCTTCGCTCTGTGGCTGCAGCTTGGCCACCGCGGGCGTTCTTTGTGCCCCAGAACCGGGGGCAGACCCGCCGCCGTCTCTGCTCGCGGCGTCCCCCGCGGACAGGAGTCGGAGGCTGAGGTGTCCCCCGGACACCCTGGTCATGCTTTTGCCCCAGGAGCGCAGGGCGTGCCGCTCAGGGGCTGTACCCCGCGAACCAGGAGGTGCCGGCTACGGAGACAACTTGGGCAGGGCGTGTGGAAAGCAGCCGCTAGGTTGCAGACTTTTTGCTTTTGTAGATCCCGTGCCGGAGGCTCGCCCCTTCCCACTGCGGTGCCGTTTCTTTCCTGCCACGCGTCTCGCAGCGGCTAGAGGCTGCGTTGGCCGCCTGCTCTCGGGGAGGCAGGGGCAGAGCGCTGGGACACTGAGGTCCCTGGCCCCGGCTGCCTCTGGCGCCTGGCCAGAGTGGCCGGGCTGGCGGGGCTTTGCAGGCACCTCGAATCGGTGTCCGAGACCTGTAATCGTAGGTCCGTTTTGTTTGGGAATTTTGAGATTTGCAACACCCCCTCCCACGTGATATCTGTACCTAAGGGCCGCTTGAGGTGGGAGTGGGTGGGAGATGGAGTGGAACTTTCTGCAGATCTTGAATTTTAAAGCTGTTGTGAAAATCTGGTTATATCTGTTCAGAAACTTGGGTGTCAAGGTGGAGGAGGAGGATTTGCAGGCTCCTGGAAGCCCCCAGTCAGATTCCTGCCCCTTCCCTTTTTTTTCTGGGTGTCGCTGGTGCCTGAACTAGTGCAGGTCACCCTTACAGCCCCTGAAGCCCTGCTCTCTTCTAGGTCATTTTTTTTTTTTTTTTTTTTGGTTTAACCTTTAAGTCTACTCTGATGATGGAAGGGTAGAAAGTGAGTCTGAACTGGAGTTCAAGGGCCCCAAAGGGAAGCATCGCTATGAACTGTTGTGGGACTCCATGGACTTCTGCTGTTTTCTCTTAAAGTCTAAAGGTGCAGCCTCCTGCTTCCCGCCCGGCAAGGCATTGTGAGGGCTTTCCTGTGGGGGAAGAGAGGCCTTGATCTGGACCCTTGTGAGGTAGGAGGGATCCGGAGTGAGTGCTCAGATTCCCAGGCGGATTTGACCACCTCAGTTTCAAAGGACACGTTTGGTCCTGACATCTTTGTGCCTTGGCATATTAAATTTCAGTTAAGATATGTGAATTGGACCCCAGTAGGGCACTAGAAAGACAAATCACACAGAAAAGCTCCCTTTTAAAAAATGAAATAATTGCTTCCTTCTTCCTCATAATTAGCCTGCTCCATCCAATAGATTTTGGCAAAGGGAATTTTAAGGTCTGGCTTGGGGAGGGGAGGTGCAGTATGGTGTACTGACAAAGCCTGCTGCTGCCCTCTGGTTTTTCTTTTCTCAGCAATGCATTGGCTGTGTGCCCTTGGGCAGGTTGCTTCAATTCTGGGGAGCCCAGTTTCCTCAAGAGGACAGTGAGGCATCCACATCCTGAAGGATCCTTTGGGTCTGAAATTCCCCTCTTCCGGTGTTCTGAGTGTAGACTCTACATCTTTTCTGAACTCTTTCCCTGATTCCTTTCTGTGCCTGCCTCTCCTGGCCACAGGGATCCTTTGGTGGTATCCTGCTATTCTACGAGTCTACCTCTGGCTAAAGCAGGGAGATGTGGTTTGTGCTGCCCTTTCCTCAATCCACGGGTGCTCACCTACAGTTTCATTTTGAGGGCCAGGAGGTGCCAGCTCTGCAGGACCCTTCATTCTCTCCCCTCCCCCAAGTATTTACAGCACTTGTGCCCAGCAGGATGACACTGCAAGCAGTGAATCATACCTTCCCCTTGCTCCTGCAGGTGTGAGGCTAGAGTCATCCCCAGCAGCTGTACACATTCTGGATGATTACCCTGCTGGAGATAATATGATGGTCTTACAAAGGGATCCAAATAAGTCATTTATCCCCATTCTGGTCTTTCCCAGTCATCCACACGTTTATTCTTAGGATTTTATACATCATGTATGCTCTGCCATTAATACACACTTTCTGTGGTGCCTGAAATTTCACATGACATACATCATACTTAGTTGTTGAGCTTAAGTTGGAAACTGTGTGCCTGGCCCTGTGCTGGGGCCTGGACCTGACATTTCCAGTCCTCAACAAGCCCAAGGGGCAGTAATGTCAGGATTCCTACCATTTTACAGCTGGAGGAGCTGGCTGAGGATAAGTCAGTTCCCAGAATAATCAGCAGTGAAACCTGAGGTTAATCCCTCAGAAATGAAGATAAACTGTAGCCAAACTGATGGTGTCAGTTGAACATTTTTCCATCCTCTACTCCAAAAAATAAAACTGGTCTTATCATTATAAACTCGTGGCATACTTGTGAGAGAGAAAACCCTCAGTGATGGGTAATACCATTGTGCCAATTATCCTGAATGAACACGATGATATACAAGGGCAGGCTACCACTCACGGCTTCTGTTCTCAAACAAATTCTCTTGAGGAATGTACCAAGTATTTTGTGGCTTCCCTTGGATCACGTTTATGTACAGATGTTGTTGTGGTGATGGATTTTGCTGCTGTTGTTGACAGCCACTAGAAGTTGCTTGTAGGATTTTGACTCATTTCCTCAAGTCTTCCCCCAGCTGATTAAAGAAGGACACCAGGAAATGAGCTGCAGTGTCCTAAGCGGAATTCTTGAAGCTGGACTGCAGTGTAGTGACCCCTCAAAGGCGGTAAATTTTCTCCAGGATGAATTTAGCTTGACAGGCTAAGATGTGGGAAGTGCTTTATTTTATTGTATTCATGTGTGGTAACGTTTACAAAAAGGGATTGAAAGACATTAGAAGGAATCTTAAATACGCAAAATTTCCTATGCAATTTCTGTAACTTGGATATTTTTTTTCATGGCTGCAAATCCAGAGTAGGGAGGGGGACTACAAGGGAGTTACCACAAGTAAAAGTTTGATTGTAGGGCAAATCTTTGTTGAAAGAAGAGGGGACTTGTGAGTAAGCCTGGTTTAGCACCTCTGATTTCTGACATTTTGACTTTAGACTCTTAATAAATAAAGAGAAATTCCAAGCTGATAGTCCATGTTTTGTTTGGCCTGCACGATGCTTTTTAAGAGAACATTGAGGCAATATTTAAAAAATAATGGAGAATTTATATCCAGATCTCTTGAAGAATTGAAAACTGCCCCTCTAGATAGGACCTCTGATCTTTGGGTTGCTTTAGTCTAGGCAACACCACTCTCTACTGCCAGCCCTTGGGCATTAAAGCATTTAGTTTGGGCCCTGGTAAGCCCAGGTGGTACCATGCAGATACCTTATAGAAGGAACACAGGTCTAAGGAGTGAGACAGCCTTGAATTAGCCTGCTGGCACCGCAGCTGATAGCTTTGTAGCCTTGCAACAAGTTGCTTCACCTTGCTGAGCTTCACTTTTTCATCTAGTTTTAGCTGTGTGACTTTGGGAAAGTTACTTAACCTCTCTGTGTCAGAAATGTGTTGCTGCGTATAAAGTTTTTAGAATGGTGTTGCCTGGCAGGCTCATAGTGCAAGCTCAGTGTATGTCTGCCGTAATTATCTGTAAAATAAGAATTATTATTATCCCTAAAATGGGATTAAAGCCTACACTAATATGATTGCCCTAACAATTAGAAAGAGATTCTTGTAAAGATGCTTGGCACAGGGCTAGGATAGGATAGGATAGGCACATAACACATGTGTAAACTGTATATAGAATTTGACTGTTTCTCTTTATAATCTTTGTATGCAGGTACCAATAAGCACTAACTTGACAGCTTTTAAAATGGAACAAACTTTAATTTTTGTCTTGAGGTTTATACAGTAACATAACAGTTGGGAATCACTAGTTTTAGAGACTGAACAGGTCTTGGGGTAGGATGGGGGAACCAGAAGATTTCTCCAGTGAAAACATTTATACCTGATAATTTTCCCATTCATCTTATGCGTTAGCCTTCATGCTTACAGTTTGGTTATGGCACGCTTTGTTAGATCTCTTCCAAGGCATACCTTTCTGACAGCTAGATTTTCAACACTTTTGCAAATTTTAAAGATTAAGTTAAATTGATATTTAGGGCCTATGGCATTAGAGTAACCAGCTTGGGCTCTGAAATTGACAACCTGGGTTTTTATTCAGTTCCACCACTTGCCAGGTGTGTGATCTGGGTAAGACCCTTCACCTCTCCTTAAGCTTCATTTCCTCATCTGTAAAATGGGCATGGTGGCATAGGGCTGCTGAAAGGGGTAAATGAGTTATGCACATAGCAGGCTTAGCACAGTGTCCTTCACAGGGGCAGCACAGTATTCCACTATCAGGCTGATTTTATGCTCCTCTTTTAGCTTTATCTCTTATAAAAAAAAAAAAGTGGAAATGGTTTAAAACCAGATTATCTTAGAAGTATGTTTTGGTATTAAGATGAAGTATATACATTTAATGTCTAGTTGTTTTTAAAGCCAATAGTTAGTGGTAATGCATACCTCTCTTCCTGGCTTTTTTTTTACCTTATTGAACCTGCTTTCCCTCAAAAGGATACAGATTGCTGGATAAAAGTTTAGGAGGGGAAAGGTCTATAAATGGCCATTTTCTCAAGGTGAATAAGGAAGTGTAGCTCACATGGGTTTCATGAGCCCTATTACCTTGTAAAGTGGCATTGAAAGCTCATTGAGGTCAGCTTTTCCGTGACTGCCTTCCCTAGGAGTGAGGGACCAAGCTGAACTTGTGCCTAACCTCAGGCTGGACACGCAGTGGTGCTCAGTAAATATTGGTTTAACATCTCTCTACTTCTCCAGCACCTGCACAGCACTTTGAACACAGTAAATGCTCAGTAAACATTTTAGATTCAGTTTAACAGAGGTTTATCAGTCTCTATGCCTTGGTCCTTGCAGCTCCAGGAACTGGCTAGGGGTGGGAGAGGGACAGGTAAGAACACAGCCACCTATTCAAAGTAGAATTGGTGTCTTAAGAAGTGCAAGAAATGGGGAGGCTGGGGAGGGGGGAGGACTCCTGCAATAATGTCAACATTAAACATTTTTTAAATAAAGAGATAATTTAAAAATAAAATACAAACAAGAAACAAAAAAAAGTGCAAAGTGCTTGAGCAAGATTTCAAAGAAGAGTTTCTGTCTTGGTGGGTGGGTGATAGCGATCAGGGATCAGTAAAGTGTCCACATGGGAGATAACATTTGAGATTAATTTCTACACCTTAAAAGAGAGAGGGTAGAGTGTCTGTAGTTGAGACTTCATTTGGAAAAAGCTACAGAAATAGAGAGCAAGACATTAAGATCTTATTTGAGACTCATCTAATCTTTCTCTTGGTGTGATGGCTGGGGGTAAGGAGTTGGAGGGGAAGAGGCTGGAAAGGTAGACTCTGATTTAGCCTCAGGGAGCATTTAGTGTTGAGTTTGGTCCAGGTTTGAAGTCCAGGCCAGGGTGGAGGTGAACTCAGTAGTGGCCCTCTGGGCTGTGCTTACTAGTCCAGGGCTGCTTGCTCTGTCGTTCTACCCCGTTAAGCCCACTCCGCAACCTGTTCCCAAAACTTGAACACCCCCATGGGCAACTGAGACTAAGGAAAGGATGTGTGTTTAAATTTTAGTAAAACACACATAATAAAAATTTACCATCTTAGTCATTTTTAGGGGTACTGTTCAGTAGTTAAGTGCATTCACATTGTTGTGCAATCATTCTCCAAAACACTTCAGCTTGCAAAACTGAAACTCTGTACCCATTGCTCCCCATTCTCCCCCTCCCCCATTTTCTGGTGACCATCAGTCTACTTTTTGTCTATGAATTTGAGCACTCTAGGGACCTGTATAAATGGAATCATTCAGTATTCGTCTTTGACTGGATTATTTCACTTAGTACAGAGATTTCCAACTGGTGTGCCGCAAGAATTTATAAAACATGCAATACCTGACTGTTCGGGGCACTGACCTCTTTTCCCTTAGGTTGTCAAATAAAAAATTGACAACAGCCAACACAACAATAGGCATCCAGCGGGAATGAATCAAAATTATACCCTTTTTTTTTTTTTTGTCAGATCAGCAAAAAATAATACTTTTGGTGTGTTGCAGAATTTTAGTAATTAGTTTATGTGTGCTAAGAGATGAAAAAGGTTGAAAACTACTGATTAGCATAATGTCCTCCGGGTTCACTCATGTCGTAGCGTATGTTGTATGTATATGTATATGTATGTGCATGTGCATATCACATTTTATCCACTCACTTGTCAGTGGGCATTTCAGTTGCTTCCCTCTTTGGCTGTTATGAATAATGCTGCTGTGACCAGGGATGTCCAAATACCTGGTTTCTGAGGGGCCTCTTTTAGGGTGGTGGATCTCTCATGGCTGAGGCTATGTGTTGGTGGGGAGCTGGGCATGGATGATCAGACTCTTTAGATGAAGGGGTGAGGGCCTGGGCGTTAGGGTGGGTGCTCTGGAAAGGAGGGATAGCACTTAAGGGACAGGAGAAAGATAAAGGTGGCAGACTTACTTCAGCTGGCAAATTTCCAGGCACCTTGGATATATCAGCACTGAAGAGGTCGAGGGAAAGGGGAACGGGACTTATTGCAGGTGTGGGTAACTGGGAGAATTGGAATTAATGGAAATAAAGCCAAGGGGAGGAGCAGCTTGTTTGGTGGTGGTGGTTGGGGATATGATGTTGGGCTCTGCTGTGTTTGTTCATTGATTATTTGCAGGTTGCATTTACTTGAAACTCAATTCTGCAGATGGCAGACACACATGAAATCCTTCCTAGGGTCAGGTCCATGGTCCATGGAACATGGCTCTATGATATTATGGTAGGATTATAAAGAATTTTGTGTTAAAAAAAATTTAAAAAGAATTTAAACAAAAGAATTGTGTGCTGTGCAGCAGTCGTATAATAAATATTAAATTTTCACGAAAAGTAAATTTTCATGAAAAAATATATAGCAGGAAGATATAACCCTGAAGGTATTCTCTGCATTAGGCCATTTAAAAAGGATGTTTATAGGTTTTCTCGAAGAATAAAGTGGACGTTCTGGATGTAGAAAAGGGCATAGAGTTAATTAAACTTTGAGAAGTAGGCCCTTGGAAGGCAACTTAAAGAAACTGGATTTCTTAAGCCTGGAGTAGATAAGGTGAAGGAGGGTTAGTGAATGACAGTCTTAAAATATTTGTAGTATGGGATTGAGGAATGGGACAAAATTAGAATAGTTTACAATTGCCCCAGAAGATAATTGCCGCAGAAGACAATTGAGATTTTGAGACAATTGAGATTTTTTTTTTAAGGAAAATTCTTTGATTGGAAGGGTTGGAAAAGACTTCATTGCATTATAGGGTCTGCACTGAAGGTATGAGGAAAGCCAAATAATTTTCTTTGTGAGATGGTTAGGTCCTCCCCACCTCAATTGGATTGATGACCCTTTAAGGGCCTGTCTGAAATCTTTTTAAATAAAATAACCAGCTCTTTTTCTTTTGTCACTGCCTTGGCCGTGGGATAGAGTGTTTCTCATAAATTCTGGGTAGACTCTAACATGATTCACTGCTCTCTTCACAAATTTTGGCTATATTGAAAATAGCCAATAAAGAAGCCTAAAAATGGGTTATTGATCTGTTGGGGATGGGGGTGTGTGTGTGTGTCTAACCACAGAATGAACTGTGCAGTGTGATAGCTTAAGCTGAGTGCCAAAATAAAAACAAAAGGAAGTTCGAGGTCTGGAGAAATCCATAATCTACCATAATTAACCCTAACCTAAAATTGATTGTGTTCTGTGATCGCCCAACTGACTGATCATTTTGAGATAGAGCCAGTCATGCTTCGGGGAGGCCGAAAGACCTGTAAGCATAAAATCCTTTTGCCTTGATTACTCAGGGGTGGGGTGTTCACTCTGTGGCTTACCCACCACCCTGACTTCCCTTTTCACCTGTCCTCTTTCTCTTTGGTCATTTCATGGTCATGGCTCAATGGCACACATGAGATCAGCCAGCAGTCCAGCAGGGGAAGGTGGTAGGAACAAAATGACAATTCAATAGCTTCTGGTTGTCTACACCTAGGATCTATGGGAAGATAAGTGCTGGGGAGATGCTAACATAGTAAAATTTGTAATAAGATTTAAATAACAGTCCTGGTCCAGAATTTAGGAGGCATTCATTGCCATTGGCTTGGAGGAGTTGGCGTTACTTGTTGAGTTGAATGGCTGATTCAAAGAAAAATCTGAAACCTGAGTTAATCTTAAAGACTGGGACAGGAATTGGTCAAGGTGTCAACAGCACAAGCAAAGGGTCACAGTCAGCCAAAAGACTCCCGTAGAAAGAGGAGACTAGTGGAAGATGAGATTGGATAATTTTAGGGGACTCACATTTATAGTCTCCAATAATTGCAGTATTTCCTACAATGCCATATGTGATGAGATTTGTGGAAGTGTAATGTGGTCAATTAGTTGCTTCCTCAGAAATAACTTTTAAAAATGGAAAAGTACAGATCACACTTTTGCATATTTTACATACATTATATGCACAATTCAAATCCAGAGCAGGTTCGAGAATATGTATGTACTTTGCGTTGAGTTTAAGTCTAGGGCTAATTACAGTGCTTAACCTGCCTACCCCTTCACCTTAGCTGAAATAATAGGTTTTATAGATTCAACATCTGATAGTGGCAATAGATGATCTTTGACTCTGCTTATTAACAGATTTTAAATATTTAGTTAAATAATAAGCCAGGTATGTAGCAGTCTGCATAAATTCATTTGTTAAAAAAACACATCTAAAACCAAGCTAGCAACAAGCAAAACCCCCAAGCCTTGATAAAGGTCCTGTGTGGCTTAGGACATTTTGAGATTCTGCCCTGGGTTCCCCAGGCGTGCATTAGAATGTAATTAGGGGCACTGGTTACTGCTCCTAGGCAGTTCGTGGGAGGCACACATTTATCATTTAAGGAAGAGGTGTGAATGATGACACTTGCAAGGAAAGCCTTGTTCTTGACCAAGGGGGGAAAATAATATGGAAAACGAAAAGAGGAGAAACCTTTACTCCTTTCCTTGTATCTTAAGCTTTCAGTGAGGTGAACCACCCAGTTGCATTTGGGTTTACACCAGGTGAGTCCAGTTATTTCAGAGGGTGTTAAAACTTCACAGCAACCCAGGGCTGCCAGTAATTTACATATAATGGCCTTTGTAGAGCCCTAAGCAGAGGAATTACTTGGCAGAGGTAGAACAATGGAGGCTTTATCACAAAGAACTTTGGAAATTATTTGGTTTCTCTTTTTATTGGAAGGAAGTATTTATAGATAGGGATCTAATGTAGATTTGGCTTCTGGGGTAAACTGGTGATTTTAAAATTGTGATGGGTGAGTGGTGGCATTGGCTACTTGTTGTTTGGCTAGTGCATGTTTTTAAGAACACAAGGCAATATTTTTTGTTTTTAAATTAAAAAAAAAATCTTTGATTTCAGAGAGAGGAAGGGACAGGGAGAGAGAGAGATAGAAACATCAATGATGAGAGAAACATTGATTGGCTCCCTCCTGCACACCGCCAAATGGGGATCGAGCCTGCAACCCGGGCATGTGCCCTGACTGGGAATCAAACCCTGATCGCCTGGATCCTAGATCGATGCTCAACTGCTGAGCCACGCCCAGCTGGGCTGTTTTTAATTTTTATTTATTTATTTTTAATTATATCTTTATTGATTTCAGAGAGAGGAAGGGAGAGGGAGAGAGAGTTGAAACATCAATGTTGAAAGAGTCATTGATCAGCTGCCTCCTGCATGCCCCTGACTGGGGATCGAGCCCGCAGCCTGGGCATGTGCCCTGACTGGGAATCGAACCATGATCTCCTGGATCCTAGGTGGATGCTCAGCCGCTGAGCCATGCACGGCTGGGCACAAGACAATATTTTTAAAAAGTTGAGGAGTGTTCTATTTGGAAAGACTATGGGTACTTTTATTTTACTATATTTTTTAATCCTTACCTGAGGATTGTTTTTATTGATATTTAGAGAAGGAGAAAGGAAGAGAGAGAGAGATTTCTTTTTTACTGGCTGATGTTGAGTATGTACCTTGGGAAGATTTCCATTTTAAGAAATGGCCTGGTAAAACCACATGGGCTGGTCTTTAAGCTTTTTGTCATTAAATTAAACCAGGATTCTTAATGCAAAATATGTCTTTAGAATAGCCACTTGAAAATGGTTAATTGGGATGTTTAAATGTTTCCTACTCATTTTAGTGTCATCTGTATTTTTACTGCAGGGAAATAGACAAATTTTTAGCTCAACTAAAATGCATGAGTTTCATAAAAAAGATCCAAACCCCCCTGCTTTTTAAAATAAACTAGCATATGTAGAAGGGTTTATGCATTTTTTAGTAGATCTGAATGTGTAGCCTAATTTACATTCCAGCATTTTCCAAGGATATTATTTAGAATGCTCACCTTCTATAGAGAGGCTGGCCACGGGAGTGGATGTGTGAATGCGTGGATGTGGAAGAGCCGATGTGTGGCCTGCCATCAGGTGAGGCAAGTCCAAGGCAGCTTTCCCAGGCTTCTCCGTCCTTACCAGAGACCTGGAGCAGTAGCTCTGACCATACAACTGTAGTGCTTAAGGTTTACAGCTTCGTTCTGCTGGTCCCTTCTGGTCTCTTTTAAACTGACCCTTTACCGGGAATTCATAGATGTGTTCACAAATAATTATTGAAACATAGAGATGGGTATAGCAGGGAGCAGATCAGGCAAAAATCCTTGTCCTCTTGGGGCTTCTGTTTTAGTGAATTCCTTTCCTCTCATGAGCCCAGGCCCACGAAGAGCCCAGAAAAAACAAAGTCTAGGGTCTCATAGAAAGCAGCTTAATTTAGCTTTATTTCAGTTCCGTATTATGGCTAATTAAGGAAGGGAGCACAGAAAGGCTCGGTTTCTCAGGGTCAGGAGGGACTGGGTTCAAGACAGGAAAGGAAGGGCCAAAGAAAGCAAACCAGGAGATTTAGGGAAAGGAGAGAGATGGACAGGGACTCAGTAGGAGCTTTTTGAGATGTTTGTCACTTGAGTCCTATCTGCCACCAGTCCTGCCCTTGCGAAGGCTGGGCATTCCCCGCTGTTCAGCGTTTTACTGCTCTAGCCTGTGTAACTTCTTGAGCAGGTGTTCTGATGGAGGGCTCACCCAGGAGGTTGAATAGGTGTGTGTGCAGCACCCGGGGACACAAACAGGTGTGTTCACTTTCAGGCCTTCATGGAGCCTTTAATGTGCCAAAGTGATTTGGAAGCATTTTTCTCAGAATATACCAGAATGCTTTTTCACAGCTGAGAGAGATGCCTGAGGGCTCCAGGCTAAAGGCTCTTCAGGATGTCTCCAAGGACTGGAGGCTTTGCACCTCCTTTTAAAATTGTTTCCTCTTTGTCTTGTTGATATCTGACCACCTTTGGTTTGAATAATAACTGTGTTCTACCAATAGCACCATGGGTCTGACAAAGTGACATTTAGCCACCATCAGTCATACTGCACATCCTGTTTCAACTCTCATGTCACTAGCTGGCCTGGGTGAGGTGACATCAAGTTGACTTCTTCTGACTTTGTACATTTTATTATTTTTATTTTTATTTTTAATCCTTACCTGAGGATATTTTTTCCATTGATTTTTTAGAGAGAGTGGAAGGGAGGGAGGAGAAAGAGAAAGAGAAATAAATATCAATGTGAGAGACACATCAATTGGTTTCCTACTGTAACATTTAAATTAGCTAGTAGTTTGTTCTTTCCTCTCTCTCTTCTCCCCCAGCTTGTGATTTGAAGATCCTTTTACTCTCAGTTACTATCTCAAAAGCAATCAGCAAGCATGCTATATTTTTCAGATATGTACTTCTTCCGCCCCTAATTTTTCTGATAGCTGTACTAAAATTATTTTATCACAACAAATAGCAATCACATACTCTACTATCTCCTTCTTACCACCACTTAGTCTTAGTTCTACAAGTAAATATATATTTAATGCTTGCCACTAGTCCTTAGGTCCTGTCTTTCCTGACATTTTGGTTTTCTGAAGCGCGTCCTCTAATAGATGCCTCAGTACGCACTCATGGGAAGTATTTTCTGAATTATGTTTACAACAAATTGTCTGTAGCCTTTATGCTTACAAGTCAGGTTGGCTGATATATAAATCCTTGGTCTGTCTTTTCTTTGCTCAACTATCTTTAATATTTTACTGTATTGGCTTTTGCCATAAAGTGTTGTCAAAGTTAGCTGACAACCTGATTTTCTTTCTCTCATGTTTAACTTGATATGTTTGCCCAGATACCCAAAGGAATGTTTTTTCACCTTTATTCTTTATTCTTTTTATAGTGTTGGTTACTCTGGGCTGATTTATTTTCCCCCAGTGACATGATGTACTACTTTAATATGAAATTCAAGTGTAGTAAAGTATTCTTGTAGGATAGCTTTTGCTATTCTATTCTTTGTTGGCTTTAGGCACTCCCATTATGTGTATGTTAGATCTTCTTTGCCTGTCTTCTATATCAGTCATTTTCCCTCAAATCCTTTTAATGTCTTCATAATTTGTTTGCATTTAAATGTTTCCCCCTCCTTTCCATCTTTTAGTTCTTGTAAGACAGTATTCATTTTCTTTGCTCTTCTTTTCTTTTTATTTAACCTTCCTTTCTAAAATGACTTTTTTCTTTTTGAATTCTTTTCTTAGTTCTTTAACTCCATTTTGAAATCTATTTTCTCCAATCAACTAATTTCTGTGTTTTTTTAAAATTCTGATTTATGCTGTCCTTTATAGCTTCTTTTATTCATTTAATTTCTTTTAGCTTATTTTGAAACCGTAGGTTATATATTTAGTTTTCATTTGTTTTGTGTCTGTCATGATTTTATTGTCTATACTAGGGATGTCATTCTGTTTTATTTTTTTCTTTAAATAACTATTGGAATTCAACTGTGACTCTATTCTAGTGTTTACTTTGAGTTTTCCTATATTTTTAGTAGGGCCAGTGTAGCTTTTCTAGCTTCAAGGTTCTAGGGTACCCACTTACATGGTTTTCATGAAGTGGTAAAAAAGGCAGATTCTACTTTTCTACATCCTAAGATCTTACCCTTTTTTTGTTTCCATTTTCACCCCCACCCCCACCAACCCATCTGAACCTTTCCATTGCCCCTAGTTTGCTTATCTTAGATTCATTCCCAGCAGTTTCTCCTCAGTATGGGACTGTCCTAATTTGTTAGTTCATAGGGATTAGAGCTCCCCCACCCCAGAACATGCCAGCATGTTAGACATACATGGGTCAAAATTCCCTCTGCACTCACTAGTGAAATTAGAACTTGCCAAGTCCCCTGCCAGTTTATATGGGTGTTCTCAGAATGGCCCTCTGGGCTCTCTAATGAGTACTTAATGGCAACTCTTGAAGCTGTTGGTAGTGTGTCCCTACCTCCTCATACATAGGGTTCATGGGGATACCTTATCTCATTTTATTGTAGATGTTTTCCTTTTGGGTTCTGCTATATTTGTCTGTTTTAAGGTTGGGGTAGGGGTGCGTTTGGGGAGATGCTGCTGCTATACCATCTTGTCAGAATCTATATGGACTTTTTAACATAAAACTTGGTAACCTCTGAGTCTACCAAATGGAGAGACCAAAGTAGCAAAGTCTTAAAACATTAAATCACTGGTAGCTGCCTTTAAAAGTAATTTTCTTGCAAAATAGGTTATTAAAAATGTGTGTAGAGAGAAAAGTTAGTGGTCATAACTGTCTGAAAACTGGAATTGAACACTCTGTGGCCTATGTAGCATTAGCTTTCCAAGCTGATTATTTATGACAAAAGGTTGAAATCACTTGAGTACGAGAACGCTTATATATGAACTATCATTTCTTAGGAATATCTATGAAAAGTGACAGATTTTTGCCAATATTTGTTTGGTGTGATATTCCTTGAGTTCTGAAGGAGATTAGTTTAAAAACTGTTTTAGTTTAAAAGATTTAAACCTCATTTATACTTTTAATACCAATTAATAAAGACAAAAATCATTACTTAATTAGGTGCATTTTCCCCTTTCAGCTGTTTTTTCCCCCAGTGAAAAATTTGCATGTCTCTAATTAGTGATTTGAAAAAAAAGTGCTGCCAGGGCTTGACATAATATTAATTTAGATTTCCAAAAATACTAAATTTTCTTCCTTTAACTTGAGTTTCCTCCAATTGGCCATTGATTTAAATTACATACTAAAAGGTTACAATTTTAGAATAGGTCTCTTTTCTACTTTCTTTTAGGGATAGCCATTATTCTAGAGCCATATAAGGAAGAAGTAAAACTTTCTCAGTGGACATATTAGAAACTTTTTAAACTTTTTAAAAAATAATATTAAATTTATTGGGCTGACAGTGGTTAATATGAACATATAGGTTTCAGGTGTGGGTTTCTGTGTTACAAGATCTGTATGTCGCTCTGTGTGCCCACTACCCAAAGTCATCTCCTCCCGTCACCATATATTAAGACCCCCTTTACCCCCCCTCCTACCCACCCCCTTCCCTCTGGCAACCCCCACACTATTGTTTGTGTCCACGAGTTTCAGTTTTGTATCCCACATATGGGTGAAATCATGTGGTTCTTCGCTTTTTCTGACTGACTTATTTCACTTAGCATAATATTCTCAAGGTCCATTCATGTTGTTACAAATGGCAGTATTTCATTTTTTTATACTTTTTAATTCTGGAAAATACAGCAAGATCGTATTCAGACATTCAGTCTTGTTTTCTACAAGGAGATTAAGAAATCATCTCGAATGTGGAGCTGGTCATTAAGAATTCTTTGCAGAAGGGTAGTAGGCTAAATGTATTGCTCTAAGTGAATGTCACCCAAGAAAAATTAAGGGAAAAGTGAACACTCTTTAAGCAAATTGACCAACAAGCATCTGATGAATGTTGCAACAAATTTGAATAAACTGATTTTGTCCATTAGTGGGCTTTTAGACCAATGTGATTGTTTTGGTCTAATTATTTTTTATTTTGTTTATTAAAAATGTGGAATGGCTGCAGAATTAACTGTTGCTGCAATTATCTGATTAGCAGTTTAGGAAATTGGTGAATAGATGGGACTACTCACTAAGAAATGCCTGGTATTTGGCAGGACTGTGTGCATGAGCACTTAGTCTAGGAGAGGCCTGTGCTATTTTCTATGTGTCTCGCCCACTGCACGTGGGACTCAGAGTCCCTCACTGGATTAGCACGGGCTGTGGACGTGGGCTCTGGGCCCTCAGATGTAGTGTAGCAGATTGAGGTCTGATGTGCTACAGAAGTTGTCTTTGCCACCCAGTGTCACTCTTCTGGAATCCTGTCGCTGTGACTGGTGAATTCTGCAACTTTTCCCACTTCTGAAGCTCGGGGATTTGAGAAATCTGTGCCCGAGTGGCTGCCAAAGCTTGTCAGGGGGACCCAGTGCGAGGCCGATTTCTAGGTGTAAAAGCCGGGCAGATTTGCTCACTCAAGACAATCTGTTTTTGCAGGTTTGCTTTGAGTTCCAAGATATAGATACTGGTAAAAAAAATTTCTGAGGCACTAATGCCATGGGTTTCTTCTGGCAGCTGCCTGTCTTGTGGGGGAGGGGAGTTCCTGGTTCTCCATGTGGGGCCTGGAGCAGCAGCAGCAGCCCCTGGGACTAGTCAGAAATGCACTCCCTCCTCACCTCAGAGCTAGTAAAATTGGAAATTCTGGAGCAGGACTAGCTCTCCATTTCAACAAGCTCTCCAGGTAACTCTGGGATAAGCTAAAGTTTGAGAACCACTGGTCTAGAGTGTAAAAACCACTGGGTCAAAGCACTGGGCTGTGATAGTTAAAAAGTTAAAGCTCCTGTGGTCTCTTGAGTGTCAGATGAGGGTGCAACTCTCAGTTCTCCTTCTGTTGCACTAAGAAGATAGATAGAGTTTCAGTTAGTCCAGACAGGAAAACAGACAATTGCAGTACCGTGGGACAGTGCCTCGGTTGAGGCTGCAAGAGGCCTTCAAAGAATGTGTGTGTGCATGGGAGAGGTGGTATTTAGGAAGAAGGAAATATGATTGAGGCTCCTTCTGACTAAAACCCAGTGCTCTTAGAATAGTTTGTGTGTGCAGGTCCGGTTCAGGGTCTCCAGCGTTTCCTTCTGATCTCCATTTGCACATAGTACCTGCCTTGTCCTTTGCTCTCAGTGCTTTCTTACTCCCTGAAGGTGTCCGTCCAGCACTGCGCAGCACCACCTTCCCCACCCCCCACCCGTCTCCTCGTGCACTTCTGATCCCAGCTTATATGTTTCCTTTCGACCCCCCAGGATAGGTCAGGTCAGCTCTCCTTGTACGGTGCACTTCTTTGTACTCGTCACATTGTAATTATATAATTGTATAATTATTAGTTTATTTCTCAGTGGTGGAACTGAATATAAATTCCATGTGGGAGAGAGACCTTCCTTGTTGCCTGCAGCTGGAGGGCCTAGCACACAGCAGGCATTCAGGGAATATTTTTAGGTGAATGAATGAGTGATGGGGGAGTACAGTCCCATCTTTATTCCTAAGTTACGGGGCTGGTTAACGTATGCAATTCTGATAGAGGGTCACCTAATGAGTTTCATTTACAGGAGCAGTTGCCACCACCATGTAACCCTACCACTGGAAAGTCCTTTGTGCAGTGGCAGCAAAATCTCATGACTTGGTTCAAATTGGGGTCTGGCCTCTGGGACACCCCAGAGAAGTTCTTGAGTATTATTATTCAAGACTATGAAAAAAGAGAGAAAGCCTCTGATCTTGGAGATGTTCTTAATACATGGACCAGAAGCCAGCCGCCAGAGTGGTAAAGGTGGTACCTGGGAAGTTTTCAGGGAAATGGCTGTTGTTCCCCAGCCCCATCCCCTGGGCTTCCAAGAAGAGTTGCTTGCTTTGCTCACAAAGTTAATGTTGGAGCATCATATTCTTCCCACCCATTTCCAAGTCTAATAGAGGAACAGATGCATTTCTTTGCCTTATTGTAGTCAATCTGTTTGGGCTTGGATAATGCTAGACTTCTTCATTCCTGTTCTAGAAGGTGAAAGCGTGGGCTTAGCCTTCCAGAGGCAACAGCTTCAAGGTGGGTATCTGTCTCAACTAAGACACTGAGTAAGCCTTGCTGATATTTAATAGAAGGATTGCCGATAGCATACACATGTGTAATTTATAAAAATACATATATTGAGAATGTGGGCTCAGATTTTTTTTGAAGATATTGGTTTCAAGACCTAGAGGGTAAAGGTGCTGACATACTTGGGAATCTTGCCTTTAATAGAGGAACTGATAATCTGTTGACTAATTTGTTAAATTAGTTGATTGCTGTGGGAGTTTTGTTTGTTTTTTATGGTTGAGGTTCAACATAGACTTTTATACCTATTGTAAACTCCTGTTAGAGTAAGTGAATGCAATAAACACACTAAGTGTTGGAACTAGTCATAAACACAATTTTTCACTTTTCACAATAGCTATAGTCTGCTGAGCTGGCCAGGAGTGTTGATGGCATGAATGGTTATAATTTTATGGTTTGGTACCTATCTATGTCCTTCCTTTTATATATCTTTAATTAGATGCCATTTTCCCTCATAGCTTCAGTTCATTCCACATCCCCCCTCCACCTCTGCTTTCCTGCCCATCTTAGATCCCAGCCTGGCTCTAATACTTTCTCTGCTACTCTCTTATCCACCCTTTGTTGCTCTCAGGCATGGTAATTACAGCAGTAGTAGTTAGTAACAGGGCCATTTGTTGAGTGCAGGCTATATGAGGATTTAGAGATGACATAAAAAGCCTGAAATATTTTACTCCCAAGTTATAGATGTCAAAGCTGAGGCTTGGAGAGGTCAAGTAACTTCCCCAAAGGCTCACATAGCTTGGATTGGAATCTGTGGTAGTCTGGCTCCAATCCCCACACCTTTTTAATCTATATTCCTACTACTTTAGAAGCACCATCATCTCCAGTCTCTGAGCTTGCCTCTAGACTTTAAAGTGCTGCTAAATAAAGTTACAAAAGTTGCAAGAGTAGTACAAAGAACTCCAGGGTACCCTTCACCTAGACTCGCTCATTAACATTTTGCCACATTTACTTTGTCTATGTATATACATGTTATTTTTTCTGAACCATTTTGAGAGTAAGTTGCTAACATGCCCCCTGAAGACCCATCCCAAGGAGACTCAGCTTTGTATTTTGTGAGAACATTGGGGCCAACCAGAATGAGTTTCTTCTGCCCTCCACCCAAGTGTGGCCTTCCCCCCTCTAGGGTGGGAGCCTCTCCTGGGAGAGACACTGAGCTGCTTGCTCTTCACCTCAAGCTTTACCCTAGTCCTTTAAATTCAATTCAGATGCTAAAACGCATCCACTGCCTTTCTGGAAATCGGCTTTCTGTAGACCCTAAAAAGCAGAACCTCATCTGTGGCAAGGTAACACAAAGGCAAATAAATAAAAAGGGGCCCTCTGTATGTTGCTACCTATTCTGTGAAAAGGGAAGAAAGGGGCTTTGCCTCAACTTGTTATCCAGAGCTGCAGCTAAGCTGTTCTGTCCTGGTAATGCAAGTCCGTCTGCAAGACAGTTAGCAATGCTGGTAACCTTTTCTCTGGCAACTGACTCAGATAAAATTCCTTCTTCTTATTGTTAGTAATACTCTTGTTTTTACTCCCTTTGGTATAGACCACCTTGTGGCTATAAAATGACATTTTGAAAGTGGAAGCAGAAGGAAAAAAAGCATTCTGTCTGCTCTCTGTATAAAATGGAGGGGAAGGTGCAATTTCCCTTATCTGACCAGTCTATTAAAAGCAGGATTTAGAGTGTATCCACTAGTAAAATGTATTGATTTACCCATTATGGTGAGAATTAGCTTAAATATCTGTTTAAGCCAAGTGTAATTCCTAGCATTTTTCAGAGCTAGAAAATCAGAGAGGCCTTTGAGAATTGTAGATCACATTTGAAGACAGGGTTTAAAAAAATACCTCAGGCAAACAACCCAAATGTCACAATGAATGGATAAACAAAAATGTGGTGTATACATACAATGGAATATTATTCAGCATTAAAAAGGAAATTCTGACACATGCTTTACATGAACCTTAGAGATATTATTTTGAGTTAAATAAGCAAGACACAAAAGGACAGCTATTCTATGGTTCCACTGTGTGAGATCCCAAAATCAGAGAGAGAAGACGACGATGGTTGCTGGAGGCTGGAGGGCAGGCGTGGTGGTGGTAGAGAAATGGGGAGTTCTTGTTGAACGGGCAATTTCACACTGGATGATGAAAAGGCCCTGGAGGATGGATGGTGGTAATGGTTGCACAACATGGTGAATGCACTTAACGCCCGCCGCTCAACTGTACAATTAAAAATGGTTAAAATGGTCGTCTTTATGTCATGTATATTTTACCACATGAAAAAGGTTCAGTGCCTAGTTGCCATATATTTATTGTACGTGTAAATGTTGACCAGCCTGTCCCTAACGATTGGTATTTCATTTGATGTCTTTAGAATGAGATGCTATAGAAGTAGAACTAGAGCTTATGGGGTCACGTAGTTTTACTTCGTAAGGTTTTCATTTGCCGCTAGCACAACTTCATTTCCTGCTAGCACAACCTCATTTTTCCTCCCGAGCCTGGGAATTGACATTTTGAGGGATTCTCAGTTTCCCGGCAGGAGGAGATGGTCGGGTGATTAGTTGGGATTGGAGTGCTGCCCACACCCTCCACGCGCGTGCGGGACAGTGCTAACGCGAAGGCAGTTTGCACCTCCCAGGCCCTTCTGCAAAAGCTTGTGAGGATCCAGCTGTAGCCCTCACCTCTGGAGCGTGCAGCCGGGAGGGTCTGCTTGGAGGTGCGACACGCACACGCAAAGCTCTTCCTGGGTGCTTGGTAGGTCGCAGGGGAGGCTGACCTTTGACTAGCATAGCTGACCTTGGCCATGCTCACTCATCTTGCCTTTTTACTTAGTTCTTTAGTCCTTCTGTAAGTGAAGGAAGTTAATGTTGAAAGAAGTCAAGAGCTCTCCCACCTACACCCCTAACTTCACAGATGGTATGGGTCTTGTTCTGGTGTTTATTAGATTCAGATCCTTAGTGCTTCTTATCTGGTTCAGGTTTCAGTAAGTGCTTTCCAGAACTCGAAACATGGACACCTACATATTTACAACAGGACTTGTTCTGGGCTATTGGGAAAAACCCACTGGAAATGAGAAAGTTCCTCTTTGCTGCAGGGATGGATCCTAATATATTGTGCTTGTCAAATCCAGACCTTATCTGACTCCCCAAAGACCGACTTCATAATGGCAGATGAAGGTTTCCTGTCTGTACATATCTTTGGCTGAGATCAAAAGGGGAAGTCCTGCTTCCTCAAACATGAGGTTGTATTTTTCTTAGGATGAGTGAGTAGGAAATAGAGTAAATAGCCCAATGAAAGCCTTGCTGCTGGGGATGTGTGCATGTCCAGAAGAAATTTTGAAAGATAATATACTGAGAGGGGTCCTTTCAGTGTTGAAGGATACATGGATTTCCACAGTTGTTCACTAGAAGATGTAAGAGCCCGAGATCAAATTCCATGTTTAGACCCTTATTCTAATTCTTTGTTTAAACAGTAGTTTAAAAACAAATAGGTGATTAGTTATATTACTTCTATCATAAAAGAATCACTGCTATTGATTCTCACCACGAATAGCTGAGTACCTTTTATGTCCAGCCACCAGGTTTTTATAAGGGGCTTTATCTTGACCCTTGTATGGCCTAAGTGTTTGATTACAGATCCTAGAATCTTAGCACTTTTGATGGCTTTTACTGGCCTCTTTATAGTTTTTCAGAAGGGGAAACTGAGACCTAGAGAACCTAAGTGACTTGCCCAAGATTTAGAATCCCAAACTTCTCTATGTCCCCATCATTGTATTTCTTTCCTTATTTTCCACTAAGTGCTTAAGAGCAAAAACATGCAGTTCTACATTTCATCTAAAGTATAAAAATATTAGCTATCTTAGCAGACACATCTTTAAAAGACATTGATTGGCAGCTTGAAGTTTTGCTGTCCAGTCCTCTTAGTAAGTTTCCTTAGAAGCATGTAGAATTTTTAATGTCCCCTTGGTGGTCTTGGGTGTGCTTATCAAAAGGCAATGCAGCCTGAGGGTGTCTTTTCTGGCCACCAGATGGCATGCTTGTGAATCGGGAACCAGTGGGAGGAAGGAGTAGAGGGTTCAACTACAGTGAAGCTCTTGGTGGGGCAATGTTGAGGGATCTGAGTGGGGCACATGCTTTGTAGCAGAGCACGAGGTCTGCATGATTTGCCCAGGGATCACAGTAACCTTCAGAAAAGCAGAAAATGCAAATGCTGCAGGAAAGGTGTGATCAACACAGGTGATTTATTAGCCTTGGGTTTTTCCATGTGGTTAAGGCAGAAAATAGAGGGGCTAACTTGGCCCCCAGGAGGAAACCACTCTCAGTAGCAGAGACAGGAAGGGCTCTAACCATAGGTGAGTCGACCCAGGCTGAAAACCCGCAGAAAGGTGAGTGGGTGAGTGGGTAGGGTGGGGATGGCGCAGTCTGACCCTGCCTCCCCTGAGAAGGGCACCTCATTTGCCATGGAGAATCCCTTTCTAGCACCAGGGAGCCTGGGAAACCACTCTTCATCGAGTGTCTGGAAAATGTGGTTCCACTCACTCCTTTGTGCCACTCATGTTTTCCTGAAAAGAGTAGGTCCAAGGAAAGAGGGCCTTGAAAAATGGTATTTTTGCCCTGCCTTTGGTGCTTTTGAGCCAGATGGGGTCATGCACCTTACAGCCACGTTCATCAGCCCCTAGGAGCCTCTGGCTGGCCTGCTTAGCTATCTTCTCTGCTAGCCACTGCTCTCCCTGCTTCCTGTTCCTTTCTTCTTTATAGTTCTCCCTGGCTGCCTGCCTCTGGACATTCACCCACCAACTCTTCATCTGAGGCCATGTGTTCCCCCACACATGTCTTCCATTCTGCCATTAGCCACTGCCTTCCTTACTCACTGACTCCAAGAGTCCCCCCCCAACTGGTCCTGAGGTTGCTGTCCCCCAACAGGACATGCAGTCAAGCTCCTCTTCTCCCACACCCCATGACTGCAGTACCATCAGAGATTCTGCTATGGTCGGCGTGGGGTGGGGCTGGGAGGTTGGTGATCTAGTGTGCAGCCAGGGATGGCAGTGAGAGGTGTCCGTGACAGGACTCTGTCCCTCCTCACTACTGCCGGTGACCAATCCTCCTGTGAGCTGAAGACTTTGGGGCTGGTTCTCTGTCCGCTTCTGCTCCCCTGCCTGCTGCCACGTCTTCAGAGATTCTGCGGTCCATCTAGAAGGCCCTCTGCACCACCTAGCCTGGAATGTCCTGGTTCTCAGCCATTGCCCTCTCTGCCCTACTCCAGCCACCTTGGGCCCCATCTTTTCCTTCTCTGCCCCTTTATCCTTTGTACTCTTCACTCCCTCCCTGAGTGACTTCATGGACAGTCCCCTATTACCACCCCCTGTGAGTATGTCTGTGGCCCTGACCTCCCTTGAGCCCCACCCCCTCCAGCAATTTCCAGGACTTTCCACCTGCCATCTGCTGGTCCAAATGCCTCTAAATTTTTATTCCTCCTCTAATCTGTTGGCACCCACCTCCCCATCACATAAGCCCAAAACAGGGAAGCCTTTTCTTCCTCTTGCATCTTCGCTGCCCAGATCCAGCCAGCCCCGAGGCCCCTTACTCACCTAGTAAACACCCACCTCTCCTCGGGTCCCCACCACCCCTGGCTTACGCTGTCATCAGCTCATGTCTGGATCTGGTCACCTAGCTATCCTGTCTCTAGTTCAGTCTGTCAGTACTATCCTTCACTGCTTCCAGAGGGCCCCCCCAAAACATACATCAGGAGATCCACGTCAGACAGGTGCACCCCCTTACCTTGGGAGGAGGCGCTATGGTGGTCCTGCCCTCAGCCCCTCCCTGGCCTCACACCCCTGTGCTGTAGCCATTCTGAATGACACCGTGACTCCTCTGAATGACACCGTGACCCCTCAGCACGCACCTGACTGATGCTGTCATGTTAGCTCTGGTGGTCCTGCCATCTGTCTAACACATCTTTCTCTCCCTCTGCCCCACAGCTTGGCCAGGGCACACACCTTTTCTAATTTGAGCTCTAGGACTCCTTTCTGACCCCTCTTCCTGCCCACCACCTCTGCTTCATTGTGTGGTAATTATCCATGCGACTTTCTTCCCCACTGGGCTGGAGCCCCAGCTCCACCCAGGCCAAATGGTAGGAGCTCAATTACCATTTCATCAATGAAGAGCGTTTCTGAAGTGCTTGCCTTGTTATTGAGCCATCTCTCTGCCACTAATGACTAATGCTCCAGCTTTTATTTCTCTGTCCTTTACTTCCCTTCTGTCTGTTAGTTCATAATCTTTACACCAACACTGAAATGTGCTTAAGGAACTGCTTTTTCAAGTACTGTTCGGCAGTGAAGTCTTTGTTATTTTGTGCATTTTTTAAAACCGACTTTCAAATGGCGGATCATTTTACAGTGGTATAATGCCATTGCTTGAAACCGTAAACTGTCTCAAATATTGAAACGGATTTTGTATGGTCACTAAGTACCCTGTACCTAATGTGCTTACAAGACCTGGCATGCAGATAGAATATTTCTTTCATTTTTAAAAGCTAAATACTAATTTGGGTTTTACCGAGGAATTGTTCTTTTCAGGCCCCATCACGGGAGGATTGCAGTGGGAAACTTAAAATACAGTGAGGAAATCATGTCAATTATTTACTCCATGTCTAAATTTGAGTATATTTTAATAATGTGTTCTACCCAGATAAGTACTTTAATCTCTGTATTGCAAAGCTGAAGATATATCTGAACTCTCTCTTACCCAGAATCCTCTGGAAGTAGCAGAATTATGAATCCAGAATTATGAATTGATGAGATCTATTTAGGACTGTTCTCAAACTTGTCCACAGACGCGCTTTTCAGGGTGGGATTTGGATGGCATGTTTGGGGGTATATCCTTGTAAGGTAGTTCAATTTCTTTGTAAGCTCATGTTTTTTCTCCCTGAAAAATGCATTTGATTTTACTTTCTATTTTATGTTATATAATATAAAAGAATGTTGGAAATTATTTGTCACTCAGTGAAACTGACCTTCAAGAAATCAAGTTAGAAAACACCCTAGATCAGAGAAGCATGCTCTGTAGATTGATGTCCCAAATTATCTTCCCCTCTCCTGTACCAGCACATTTCCTATGTGCAGTCATTCCTTCCCGTGCTCTTACTGAGCATGCTCTGTATCCCTGGTGCTCTGTGAGGCTTTGAGGCCGTTGAGTCTGTATCCACTGATACAGACCTTGCTTTGGATTCTGAGAACTCACAGTTTGGTGGAGGGGAGGGGGTGCCCTCATAGTACCAGCCTTTCCTGAATCACTTACACCTTCACACTCTGAGAACTTTGCCTTTGCCTCTTCCTTCCTTGATTATACCTACAAACAGGACACAAGCAAACACACAGTCTTCCTGGCTTTCAGGGCCCCTCCCATGGGAGCTCTTTATGGTCCTTCCAGGCAGAATAATAGCTGCTCCCTTTGAGTCCTGGGGACGTATTTGTCAGCTTTCAATATTTTTATTTCATTTGCATTGGATTTGTCTTCTACACAAGGCTGAGTTCCCCATCAGCATCTAGTTCACTATCATAATAGACGCACGTGGAAAGGACAGACTTGAATGGCTGTGGTGACGTGGCTCCACCACAGTGGAATGGGGACTGTCTGGGGTCCTCCACTGCATGGCTTCCTTCAGTTTGTGTGGGTGATCCAGAGTGGATTTGCAGCCTCCCTGCCACTAGGCAAGAGATTTTTTAGGACTTGAGTGGTTTTCCCTGAGCTCATAATCCTCCTTCCCCCAGCTTTATTCTATTTCCAGTATCATCTACTTGTTTGAAAGCCTCATGGGTGTTGTGGGTAATTACTAGTATCCTTCCATCTTGCTTTTTATCCAATTTATTCCTATGGGGATATAAAAGTATGTCATAAAGAGTAGGGTATACAAATCATTAGCTTTTTTATTATAAAGTGTGGTTAAATAGTACAGGAACCAAAGAGTAGTTGAACTCCAGTGGAGTCTTCAGCTCTGCCTTGGCCACAGTTCCTGCCCTACTCCCCAGAACTAGAGTAGGCCTCTCTCTGTGGGTTTTCCTCCCTGCCATTATTTTGCTTGATTCCTTATATTTGTGTCCAAAGGACAAAAGGTTTTGAAATGACTTCCTTACTTTTAACCTCAGCTATAAATTAGTCTTTGCAGCTTTAGACAATTGTGAAGGATGTGAAGACCTTAGGGGGATGGCCAAGACTCTAGACTGCAGCAGTGGTTGACATGGTCCAGCCACTGCAGAAGGTGACTAGGGCGCACCAGTGCTCGAGCAGGTCGCTCCCACTTCACAGGTCAGAGCACCTTCGACAGTCAGAAGCCCAGTCTGTACTCTCAACTAGTCTTTAATTGACAGATCACAAAAAACATAGGCATACCTTGAATATTGTATTTTCGCTTAAGAAAAGACAGATGGGCAGCTGTGTTCTTTTTGATGGAAAAGTAAAACCTTTTCTTTGAGTTTTGGTTGACTTTGAGTTTGGGTTGACCGCCGGGACTTCTGAGCTGCTGTCCTCACCATGCACCACACCCAAAATGCAAGGTCTGTAATTTCTAATTTCAGTTTCCATAAATGCAGTGCTTGTGAAACAGTTGGAATGCAGACTCCCTGTGTTTGTGAATTGGAGGCCCTCCCACAATCCTCCAATGTTTAACTCACATTTAGTTGACAGTAGTCTTTTTCTAGTTGAGCAACCCCTATAAAGTGTTTGAGTTATTAAAATCAACAGCTCTCCCCCAATGCACACACTCATATTTCATCAATTTTCATAACATGTACTTTATATATAATACAATGTCAAGTCCAACTTTTATTAATGGGTTTGAGAATAAAACCTAATGACTCAGATAGTGTGAGTAGAAAAGCAAAGATATTTGAGAGGAGAAACTTATAGTCTTGAGCATTCCAAGTCTCCTGGACAGTAGGTGTGGTTGAAAACTCTTAGGTTATTGAACCCAGAGGGTTAAAAGAGCTGCTATTAGAGACGCCTACTTTGTATAAGGTGATACCAAAATGGGAATGAAGATACCGTTCACTCCCCAGTCACAACTGCGTGGAACAAATGAAAAGGATGGCAAATCAAATTTTTACATAACATGATTTAAACCGAAGGTAGGGGCTCACAGAGGCTGATACTGGAGGTCAGAGTGGTCCGATGAGAAAGAGCTGTGATAGCTGAGAAAGTTTGAGGCTTCACCTGGGCCGTGAAAAATTATTGATTTTTAAAAAATTTTAGTTTTTTAAAATTATGGTAAAATATACATATTATTAAAAAGTACCATTTTTAAGTGTCCAAGTCAGTGTCATTAAGTACATTCACAGTGTTGTGCAACTGTCACCACCATCCACTTTCAGAGATTTTTTTGTCATTCCAAACAGAAACTCCGTACCCATTAAACAAGAACTCTCTATGCCTTTCTCTCCCTCGCTCCTGGTACTTTCTATACTATTTTCTCTTTCTATGAATTTTCCTATTCTAGGCACTTCATATATGTGGAATCATACAATATTTATCCTTGTGAGTCTGACTGATTTCACTTAGCATAATTTTTTCAAAGTTTATTCGTGTTGTAGCATATGTCAGAATTTAATTCCTTTGTATGGCTGAATAATATTCTGGTGTATGCATATACCTCATCTGTCAGTGGACAGTTGGGTTGTTTTTACCTTTTGGCTGCTGTGAATAATGCTGCTATAAACATGGGTGTGCAAAATTCTTGTTTGTGTTCCTGCTTTCAATTCTTTTGGGTATGGTTGAATTGTATACTTGTGAAAGAGGTTCTGGCGCGGGGGGGGGGATCTTGGCATCTCTCTTAAACTCTTATTAAAATCTCTCATCGTTGGCTATTCACAAGTGCCCCTTTCCTGCCTTGCTCTTTGAGTGCAAGGACTGTCTTCTCGTTCAGCACTGAGCAAAGTATCTGCATAAATACTTGCTGAATAGTTCCTGGAGTTCCTAGCTCAGAGCCATCATTGACTATAGTAGCTGGTTCCCAGAATGGTGGTGAGTATTTTTCTCTCTCATTAATTAGCATGTGTTGAGGGAACAGAAAACAACTTTTAATATTAGCCTTAGCCAAACATAATTAGGGAAGTACATTTTCTAATGCAAAGAGTCCTGATGTCGATAAAAGCCAATTTAACAAACATCTGTTGAGAACTTGCTGTGTACCAGACACATTTCAAAATGTATAATTTCAGAGCAATTTGAAAACTCAGTTGGAATACCTTATTGGTATTGAATTTTAAATATAATAAAGATAGAAAGGTAAGCATATGTGTATACACACACACACCTTTAACATGAATCTCCATAGTCTTTTTTTTTTATTATGAGAACATTATAACAACATTCAAGATAATTTGGAAAAAAGAGAATAAATAATACCCACAGTCCCTCTCTAACAAGCTCTATTTTCATTTTAATAGTGTGAGTTTGAGGGTTGAACTTATAAATAATTTATTTGGAGAATAAAACCCTGAATGCTTCTGGTGGTAATGATTTTAAAAATTTATTTTTTAAAACCATAGGAGAAAGCATAAACTAGTGATCTCAAATTTGGAGGCGCCTTTTTTTGCAGGTCTCCATGGTAGTTTCAGTGGATGAATTCAGCCGCTCCTTTTGCTCAGTGAAGGAGCAGAATTGACCTCTGTCCTCTTGCGGGGCTAGGTCAGTGGGCAGTGGACATCTGTTCTAGGGGCTGGGTATTTAGGAGCCTGTCCCTCCTTTAGTCTTTTACATGTTCAGGGACTGAAGGGAGTGCTTTTATGACTATGCTAGGGGGAAACGTACAATTTAGAATTCTTATTCTGAGGCTCTAAGACCTTGGAGTAGGTAGAGAAGGTAAGATCTAGATGAAGACAACTATTGAGCATCAGTATAAACCACGTGGTTGATGGGGCTGGACGTGTTCATGGGATTTAGTGAGGACAGGTGATTGTGACCTGGAGTGGTGAGGGAACCACATCATGAAGACTGGGCTTTCCACATGGCAGGGAGATGAATTGGTAGAGTAGGTGTCTGGGGCACGGGCAGAAAAATGAGCATGCCAAGGAATAATGTTCGCAGGATCCTTGGCCGGCCAGCCAAAGGGTCTGCCTTAGAGAGAAAGGTTGGATCCAGAGGGAACAGCTAGAAATGAATTTCATGAAAGTACTTTGTAAGCTGTCCCTGAGGTCAGTGTTAGCTGCTGTCTCTGTTAGGGTGTTTGAGACTGGGAGTGAGGTTGTTGAAAAGGGTGTATTTTCAGGTTATGATATAGGGTGAGTCGGGGGTGGGGTGTGCAGAGGCTGGAGGCATGGAGACCTTTAGGAGAGGATGTTACCTCTCTGCGAGGTGGTCAGTGTATGGCTAGTCTGGGCTGGGGCAGCAGGAGTAGAAAGGATGTATAGTAGAGATTTCAAAGGAAAGATTGCTGGGATTTGCTGCCAAGGAAGGGAGAAATCAGGCAGGAACCCATCTGAGAAATGATGGAACCATGCACATCATAGGAA
Source organism: Miniopterus schreibersii (assembly GCF_964146895.1). Classification (NCBI taxonomy): domain Eukaryota; kingdom Metazoa; phylum Chordata; class Mammalia; order Chiroptera; family Miniopteridae; genus Miniopterus; species Miniopterus schreibersii. Next base: position 29,505,946 of record NC_138101.1, read on the forward strand.
GTGAGAAACTCAGGACTGATTGGGGGTATTAAGAGCTTCTGTTTTTAGAATAATTGTGTCAGATATTAATTATATGTTTTCTATGTGGCCAAGCACAGTTCTGAGTGCTTTACGTAACACCCTTGTGAAATAGGTGCTATTACTGTCCCTACTTTGCAGATGAGGAAACGGAGGCAGAATTGACTAGTAACTTGCCTAAGGATTACATACTTAGTAAGCGGCAGAACCAGGATGCAAATCTGGGCAGTCTTAATTCTAGAGCCAAGCTCTTACCTAGTATGCTTTACTGCTTCTCTATAATAACTAGCATTTATTAAAAAACTGCTCCATCCTCTGTTAAGCTCCTTGCATGTATTTACTGCATTTGACTCCCAGAAGAATGCCCATGAAATGAAGGTATTTTTATCATCATTTTTCAGATGTGGAAACTGGGACAGAGAGAGGTTGAGTGGCTTGCCTTAAATCACACAGCCAGGCCTTGCCTACATTGGCATGGTAGGTCTCCGGGAGTCAGCAATATTTATTCACCTGGATTGCAATAGCTACCTATGTCCTTAAGATCCAGTCATGAGAAAATTGAATTAATTGAAATATTTGCAATATAAATTCTTTTAAGAGTTTTTGGATTGAATTTACTGTCCAAATCACTCATAATCACTTGGAACCACCCCCATTTTAAAGGGGATAAGTAATTGACATAATAGTGTCTCTATTTATTGTTGTGCCATTTTCATTATTTAATATTCTGTGTGACTTTGAAAATAATCCCAGCCACTTCATTTCCAAATTCTGGCTGTTCCATTTATATGCTGAGCCTACTGCACACAGGTAGTCTTGTCTAGCACTTCTCATGTTTTTGGTGCTTAATAATATTTGATGATTATAATTGACCTTATTGTTACCTTCTATGAATTAAGGCTGCTGTGTGTCCTTTGATCTGGAGTGTACTTTGCATGATGTCATGGAGGTACAATTGATGCCGTGGTTGAAAAGCACCCAGATGAAATATTTGTCTGGATAACAAACTGGAAATGAGACTGGCCATCTGTAGACGGGGGATAATTTCAGCCCTTTAGAGCATATTCAACCTGTCTTTTTCCATGGACTCTTCCTTTTACCTTCAACTGTCAACGGGTTTTGATGTTCTTTCAGTTTTAGCCGCCTTTGACTACAGATCTGTTTCTCTGCTTCCTCTTGCTGTAGTTCTCCAAGGAGAGGCCTTGGAGCAAACAAATTCCCACCCAACTGAAATTGTACTCTTGGATTTCCTGTGGTTTCTTTCTAACCAATTTTGGGGACTTTTGTTCATGTTCATTCCCTTTGATCTTGTTCAGCATCTGCCCTAGGAGCTACCCACCTTCTTTTTGAAACCTCAGATCTGTTACCTTCCTTGCATCTTTAGCCTTTCTTTCTGGTGGTCTTTGTTTTTTGTTGGTTTGTTTTTGTTATAAGTCTCCCTTGACTCTTTTCTATACCTTCTTAGCTAGAAGAGTTCTCTAAGATTGGCACTCAGTGTGCTTCTCTTTTTTCCACAAACCCTTTCCCTTGATCATCTGATCCCAGTCTTTAACTTTACATATTATTGCTCTGCCTCCACCATCTGAATTTCAGGTTGTAAGGTGAGAAGTCCATCTCCCGCCCAGGTAGCGCCTGGGAACAGGTCTCTTGCATCTCCTGCCCCAGTCTTTTTCTGACTGTGTCTCCATCTCCCCATCCCAGCCATCTTGAACTTGCAGAGAGGGTTTCCTGGTATGGTTTCCTCTTATTGCCTTTGCCTCCCACCAGCCCCTTTCTTCACCCAGCTTGGATGCTTCTACTCCTCCTTCAGAACTCAGGTCAGTTATTGTCTCCAGCCTTGTGTGTGGAGGGGGCACAGATACCCTGCACACAAGCCATTTCATCCACAAACCTGCAGAAATGATTGACGCACCCCCCCCCCCCCCATGTTCTGTTTTCCTCTTGCTCCAGCAAACCACACCCAAGGACCTTTTCTTCTCTCTCCCTCATCCAGGCCACCCATGATTCAACCTTTTATATTTTTAATTGCTATGACTTATAACCATTAATGTGTTCTTCCTCTGAGAGTATATTTCATCTTCCTCTTTAGTCTCAAATCCTTATTGCTTTTGCCTCCCTGAGTACCAGAGCTTTTCACTGATCCTGAATCTAGGTGATGTTTGGTATCTCACTGTGCATGTCATTTATCTACTGAGATACCTGTGGTGACTCTACATGGTCTCTGTGGTACCTTCCACATATTTATGCCAGATGTTCAGGGCTCTGGATCATCTGTTCCATTCTAGGTAGCCTGCTTAGGCTTACTGCACATGGTCTCCACAAAGAGCCCCATTTCCATCCAGGCTGGTCTCTTTATAGCTCTAAAGAAACTAGCCCTTTTCTCATGCTGTGTTCTCTTTACCTCTTCTTGATATCATCAAGGTCCAGACCATCTTTTGCTTTTTCTCCAGCTTAAACCCAAATCTTATAGCTGTGTTTTTCACTTATTCTGACACTCAAATAGTGTGTTGAAGCTCTGGAGAAAAACCCACATGTAGGGATCACATGTCACACTTACATGGACTTTCTCCCAGCACCTTGGACAATGCATCTGCAGATCATAAGATCATATTAATGAACAGATGTTTGCATTCATGCAACAGATGCATGAATGAATGAGTGAATTGGCTGCTGTGAATTTTCTAAGGTTCAAATTTTATATTCAGAGTCTGAAGTTTCCATCTTTAAATTAGTTTCCTACCTAGGAAACTTATCTGGGTATTAAATTGATCAGGCTGCAAACCAGCATTTGCCATGAAATATCTTGCGGTCTGATCTTCAAAATGGGACTTTTATTTTCTGCCTTATTGTTTGAAACATTGAAAAATATTTCTCCTTTTGATGAATGTCGCCATATAAGGAAAACTACATAGAAATAACTGAATTCACAAAGCTTTAAGAAAAAGCCAAGCTATGTCACGGTCATGTGCATTTTGCCAAAAGAATGACAGGTCAGTGGTTGTTTTTTTTTATCTTGTGGGATTTTGTTTTTGTTGTTTTTAAGCCGGGTGTCAGCGTGTTAGTATCATCGCAATGGCCCATATTCAAAAAGGAAACTTGACCCAGCTGTATGTTTAACCCAGAGAAGGCCATGGCATCCAGCAAGTCTTGGCTTGTAACACCAAGTGTAGCCCTCAGGATTAATTGAGGGTTGCAGAAAATAACTTAGTTTTCTAGATGAACTTAAGAAACTTTAAACAGAACTCTTTCTGACTATAAATAGCAGGGCAGCTTTGTCCTATTTTTATTGTACACAGAAGATGGAAATCAATATTGGAAGAAATGCTTTATTTCACCAAGTAAAAAGATCATACTCAACACGATTCTCATTTTTCTTGGCAGGCTCTTCTCAACCATCTGTGAGTCCAGCAGAACTGTCTCCACCGTCCATCCAGCCAGCAAAATCAGAGTTAATAGTCAGCGTTGGCGATGAGATTAGGCTGTTATGCTCCGATCCAGGATTTGTCAAATGGACTTTTGAGACCCTGGGTCAACTGAGTGAGAAAACTAACAGTGAATGGATCATGGAGAAAGCAGAGGCCAGCAATACAGGCAATTACACATGCACCAATGAGGGCGGCCTGAGCACTTCTATTTATGTGTTTGTTAGAGGTAAATGCTCAGCTTTCTTTGATGCTGTGCTTCAGAGAACTTAATATCCTGTTCTTAATTAGGGATGACATATAGATGACTAAACCATAGATAAAATATTACTGGCTGGATCTAGAAAGCCTAAAACAATTTTTTCTTGGTTAGTTTCTCCATCTTTTGATACATAGTGGCTTTGGGTATGATTCCAGCAGAAGGTCTGCAAGGCTGTGACACTCTTCCTAATGCGATTACAGTATGGTCAGCCCATTTGTCCTGGTGCTCTGCGTTAACCCTGAGAATAAATTAGGCCCTTTGGGAAGGCTGTGTTTTAATGCCTTGAGATCTCAGATACTCCCACTTAGTAAAAAACGCTTCAGGGAACTAAAGGTCTCTAAAGGCCTCAATAAGACCAACACTTCCAGAGAACTGACCCACTTTTAGGGAATAAACTCAGAAAAATAACTCAGTCAGCAAAGTACCCCATGTCCTGCAGAGGTTCTTAATAGATGTCAGTTGATTCGTTTAAAAAATTGTGACCCCCTAGAAACAAGAAAAATATGATAGTTGGATTTCTATTACTCATTTCCTGTGATGAATTCAGTGATTCATCTATGTTTGTGCTTTTAATATCTTTGTCAAGAGGAGGTTTTCTGGGGGTGGGAGGGAGGTGGCAAGGAGAGGAGTACCTTTTTGTCAATGTAAAAACTGAAGCATTTGAAGCTTAAGAGACACAGCCAGTTATAAAGAGAAGTACAGGCCCACTTCTAGTCCTGGGCTTATATACAGAACAGGCATCACTGGGGCTATCACTGAAATAGGCCTGAGTAGGAGGCCTCATCCATGGTATTGCAGAAGACTTAAGGAATACATGTACCCCAAATTGTAGACCTGAGCAACCTCAGGAGTCTCAGTTCCTCCCTGCAACATTTGATAAGATCACTTGCTCTTTCTTCTTTACCTAGTTGTCATTAGGGAAACAGAATCATGCACATTCTAGCTTTGTCAGGGTTAATAAGGTTAATGCACGTGTTTGCTATAAAGGTTGCCATGAAATTGACTCTGCCTTAGTTTGTGGGTTGTCCTTTCCTAGTTGGGTGGCTGAAAAGAAATGCACATTAATAGGCTACAGCCTGGCCCCTGGGCATGGTTCCATAATTGTTGAGCCAACCTGTGAGCTGTTCTTTGACAGATGGTAATAAGTATCATTCTGCTTATTAATAGGATGGGTAGACAACTGACTAAATGGGGAAAACTGCTGGAATTAGTCAAATCAGTCTCACAGAACTCACAATTTTTCTTTTTTTTGTTTTTTGTTTAAAATATTATGTCTCTTTTTCTTCCCAATGACCCATTCCACCCCGTCCCATCCCCCTCCCCAGTTCCTCTCTGCACCATTGTCCGTGTCCTTGGGTTGTGCATATATGCATATAAATTCTTTGGTTAATCTCTCCCCCTCCACCCACCCACCCTTCTCCATCCCTCTGACAAGTTTTCTTTATAGGGGAAGTCATCCTTAATAACTTAGAACCATACTTAATTATTACTGATTTCAGGTGTTTGGATACTTTCATAATCTAGGTTATAGCAATGTAGGAAATCAGGGCATTGTTAAAGGAGTTAGACTCAAGCAGCTGAGAAAGGGTAGATGGAAAAATAACCAACTTTGGCCTTGGACCGTTGCACACCCATCATGAAGTAATTTATTCACAGAATAAATGTAAGGCTGGGATGTACATAATTCATTTTGGAAAACTTTCAAAATTGGTCAGAATTAAATGGTGGAAAGTGTATTTCAATGATATTAAATTGATTTCTGTGGGACATCTAATATCTAGATGGAAAGTATAACTAAAAAACAAATTTTAACTGTAATCTGTTGGCCCAACCGTGTATCAGTATTATCTGAACACAGTAAAGGGTGGCAGCATATTGTGTATATAGAACGAGGTTTGCCTTTGCTTATATGGGGTCCCAGTCTGCCTGGGGCTTTCCCAGTCCATTGTACCCCCTTTCACTCCCAAGAATTCTGGTTTAGAAGATAAAGTATTTGCCACAGCATTCCTGAAACTCATAAACTCCCCGTGTGCATTTGAAATTATTTGATTTCCAGAAGTTATATTTAAACTTAACTTTTAAGGTGTTTGAATGGAGTGAAGCCCACATGTTGTTTGTACTGGGTGTCTGGCCGGCTGATAGTTTTCTAGATTCTATTCAGAAGCCAAAAGATCCTGGAGACTGGGAATTCTAGAAAGGGCCCACCCAGGGGGGTTAAAGGAAGGATACCTTCCCCTGACCCTATAGGTGTCATCAGACAGCTTATTCTTGGCTCATGCTCCTTGAAGTATTACCTATTGCAGAAAAAGAGTGATGGTTATAATACAGTAGTCTCAGTTTTGAGTGTACACATTTTGGTATCAGTCAAAGCTGGGTTTGGCTTCTGCCTTGCCATTTCTAGGCCATGTTATTGTAGGAGAATCACTTTTTTGAGACTTCAGTTTCTTCATCTATAAAGTGGGATAATGATAGTGCCCATCACATAGGGGTATTGTGAGAATTAAATGAAATATATGAAGTGTGTAAAGTGTTTGATAAACATTAACTCTTACTTGTTAGTATTATTTGGATAAATTCTACTTTTGCCTCTAAAGAAAAAGGCCAGCGGCCATTTGGTCCACTGGGAGTTGTTATGAAAGGTAACATTTTCGATCTTTTAAAAGTGTCCAGTGCCTGTGACCAGCCATTCAAACCACTGATTTCTGTATGCTATAGATCCCGCAAAGCTTTTCCTAGTGGACCTTCCACTGTACGGGAAAGAAGGCAACGACGCTCTGGTCCGCTGTCCTCTCACTGACCCGGAGGTGACCAATTACTCCCTCATGGGATGCGAAGGGAAACCTCTTCCCAAGGACCTGACGTTTGTCGCTGATCCCAAGGCCGGCATCACCATCAGAAACGTGAAGCGCGAGTACCATCGGCTCTGCTTGCACTGCTCCGCGGCCAAGAAGGGCAAGTCGGTGCTGTCCAAGAAATTCACCCTGAAAGTCAGGGCAGGTATGGGCCTTTATTACTCTCTTCTGGGAGTAGGAGCATCCATTGAGCCAAAGAAGCTTCTCTCTTCTCAGTGGTCCACCTTAGCAGAGGCAGGCAGGCAGCTGGCTCTTCAATTCCCCCGACTTCAAAATAATGTCAACTGCTTGTGAATTCTTCATTGCCTGTGGGACCCGCCCATGACTGCCTTCAGCTGGGTGTGTCTCCCATAGATTGGCATTTAAACCATACTGGGGACAGTCATTAAACCTACTGACTTTAGGACATACCAGTTTCATAATGGCATGAAGTGTTCTTCCAAGAGAAACCCACTGGGAAGCTTTAGTTACACTGGAAAGATTAGCATACAGATTTTTCACTCCTTCATTTACTCTTGATATATGAGCCGACTTTCTCCTCAGCTATTGCATTTTAATACATTCTCAAACCATTCATAAGCCGAGAAGGGAAAGTACCAACTGACTGTGGACCTCATTCTTATTGTGACATTATGTAGACTATTTTGGTAACAGGAAGATAGCTAGATTTTGTATCTCAGAGATCACCTCCTTCAACACCAGTTGGCACTCAGCTATTGAATAGTTTTTATTAAGTAAGACCTGGGATTTTTCAGAAACAAGCAAGATACTATTTTTACAACACATAGGGAAGATGCCTGTTTGGTTGAAAGAATATAGTCAGTTGTAGGTCACACCCTCATGAAACCATCAAGGTTGTGTGAGATGAAGGTTCAAGCTGTTTCATCATGTGTGGGCTTTACCTGTTTTGAAATAACATTGTCCAGGAGTGTTATAATCTCAAAGTAGACCAGACATTCCTATCTTTTTCACTCAGTATTAATGAATTTACTTGAAGGATGCATGATTTAATTGCTGATGTCTTCAGGTATGCAAGTAATACAGATCAGTTAGTACTGTACTTCATATATTACTCAAAAGATGCCAAAATAAGCCATGTGCATTTGAGTTAAAATGGTAAGTTAAAATGTCATGCTCTGATAGGACAAATTATTTGAGGGCCACGTCTCTTTTTATTCCAGCCATCAGAGCTGTACCAGTTGTGTCTGTGTCCAAAACAAGCTATCTTCTTAGGGAAGGGGAAGAATTTACAGTGACGTGCTTGATAAAAGATGTGTCTAGTTCTGTGGACTCAATGTGGATAAAGGAAAACAGCCAGGTGAGTGAATTGTTTCCTTCATTTTTCTCAATATAGTGTCCTCTCTTTGCGAGAGATTTTCATTTTTTTTTTTTTTTTAAAGCCTATTAATTGTCCTGGGGGATGGCTCAGCTGGTGTGTCTGGCTGAGGTGAAACTGTCGGGGAGTGTGTGGAGATGCATATTTCCCCCTTTCATAATGCCGTATGTGGGTGTGTACACTTAATATTGGTAACAAGTAAATGTATTGTAAATTTGTTTTAGAAAATCTGAGAGAATTTCAGAATTATGTTATTATTTCATGACTGTTTCTTTGAATGACTTCAGTAGGGAAATTAAGAAAATAACCTAATGGTTAATTGCATAAATACCTTGATTTTTTAAAGCTATTGTTGATACTATTCAGGCCAGATTATTTAAAATACTGGGAAGAGTTGCCAGTTTTTTCCCTTCTGTACTTAAAAAGAATAATTGCTCTCAGATATTAACCAGGATGCTTTTCTCTCCCCAACAAAATGGCTTATCCATTCGAGAGATGGGTTTCTTTTTATATGGATCCAGTTTCCTCCTTTGAGGCTGGTTACCTGAGATCGAGTTGCTAATGGTTTTCTCTTTGTTTTAGTTGCTATTAATAAAATGGTTATCTTTAATCTGAAACATTTGGACATGTTTAAGTTCTCATTCATTTAACAAATGCATATTGAATGTCTACTATATGTCAGATTACTGTGTTAGGCATATCTTAAATAAATTTTAGTCAGTTATATTTGAAGGTTTTTTTTCCCCTCTCTGAATATTCATATTAATAGCAAGGTCTTTAAAATGTCTAATTTCCCTAACACTTTGTTTACAATTTTCATGAACTGAGTTTTCAGTAATTTTTGTTTGAATAATCTTGGCCATCTTGTTAATTAGCTGTCACGGTGATTTTTCGTCAGTACACGTGTATGCATTACATTGGAAAAAAGAAATGCTATATTTTCCTCCTCTCCCTGTTTCTCTTCTTCCTCATCATGCCCTATATTCAACCACGGCAATTTTATGCCTTTTAGAAGAATTCTTTGCTAAACAAGTAACCATGGTGATTAGCATAATGCAAAGCATCCTGATGGTATTCATGAAGATGTGTGATGGATGATACCTTGCTAAAGGAAGCCTGCCATGGGCTAGAAGAATGGATCATCCTGTAGACTTGTCCTTTCAAACCAGTGGCTTAGAGAAATAAGTTTTAGTTTTCATATCACATAGTTTAATAAAAAACAATAGCTTGTGTGTGGACTTTTGACTAACCTTACTGAACACAATCTTGTATTAACTGGCTTTCTATAATTCTTGATTTCAGATGAGAGAACAGTTTAGACCGTGTGTGTATCTGAGCTTCAGTATAACGAAAATTAGCCTTTTTGAGATGAGAAATTAAATTGCCCCAGGCAGTTCTGTTGTGAACCATTTTTCCCAGGAGCCCTGCATGCCATTCCCAATTAATCCACTGGCACTGGTAGATAAGCCTGCAGTGTTGGGAGCTCTTTGGGGAAATCCCAGTGTGTACCTCCAAGGGTTAAGGAAAACCAAATCACGTGCAAGCAATATGTAATGTGTGACTTGCAGATGGGGCTCATGGCTCTGTGCCAAGGTTCATCTGTGAATCTTTTATTGATATCCTTCAGCTTAATTTGGAATACTTAGCACTATCAAATTATTTTTAAAATCCATAGTATTAGATTCTGACCATTTAGAGTAAGTTTATCTCACAATGAAATTTAGGATAAACTGTTTTAGAGTTTTTACAATTGTTTTGTTTTAAAATGTAAGAGACTCTGGAGTTTATTCAACACTTGTGAGTCTTGGTTAGATTTTCTGATGCTTATAAACCATCCTGTTTTTACTTGTTTTTGATTATGGTCTTTGATGGCATCCTAAATTATGGTTCTTTGGGTTAGGTGTTGATATTGCATCACTTATGACCAAGCTATTCCTTCTGGCACTGACCTGTTCAGTGTCCCTGTTTAGCTCTCTATTGTAGACTCTTGGGCTCTTGCAAAAGCTACAAGGAAGATACCTGAAATCTAGAATATGGTATGTTATCTGTCCATTGTCACTACCTTTGCAGAGGACAAGTCTGTGACATGATGGACTGGGAAGGGCTAGAGAAAATGTCACTTCACCTCGCTATTGCCTCTTCTTAACAACTTATGCAGTGAAGTGGCAGATATCTTCCAATTAATTATTAGAAGACTCTCTTAGAAGGGAGTATTTTTAAATCTACATAGTGCTCCTAATTGCAGAGGTCTTTAAAGACCCTTGTTCCCTCATTCCTTCTTAGAAACATAGGATTGGTGGTATTCTTGACTTGTCCAGGATCTCACAATTAGTTAACAAAAAGAAGGTTTCTTTTTATTTCACAACATTCACCTTTGGAAGCCAGCATTTATGTGTGCTTATTTTAATGTAAAAAACTGTCCAAAACTGTGATAATGTGAGAAAGAGAAATAGATATAATCCTGCCCTTGTATATAGTAGTGCTGTGCAGTGTAAATATAATGTGAGCCTCCTGTGTAATTTTAAATTTTCTTGGAGGCACATGACAAAGAGTAAAAAAGTAAAATTGATTTTAGTAATATATTTTATTTACCCATTATATTGAAAATATTGTTTTGTGTAATTAACATAAAATTATTAATGGGATATTTTACATTATTTTTTTCATATGAAGCCTTCAATATTTGGGTCATATTTTATATTTTAGACACAACTCAATTTGGACTATTTCATTTCAAGTGCTTAGTAGTCCCATATAGCTAGTCCTTATAAAATGCTACATTACCTGCATTTTAAAAATATATATATATATATATATATAGGTGTGAGTTTGGGGAGGAGCATTATTATTATTATTATTTATGCTTTTATTGATTTCAGAGAGACTAAGGGAGAGGGAGAGGGAGAAAGAAACATCAATGATAAGAGTCAGTGATCGTCTGCCTCCTGCCCTCCCCCTACTAGGGATCGAACCCACAACCCGGGCATGTGCCTCTGACCGGGAATAGAACCGGTGACCTCCTGGATCCTAGGTGGATGCTCAACTGCTGAGCCACGTCAGCTGGGCCATTTTTTATATTTCTTTCTCTCCCCACACATGTATTATCACATGGTTGCAGTTTTAAGTTACACTCAATTTATGTGTTTTAAGTAATACAAACATTTTCAGGTATTCACATATTCATAATCTTGGTACCTGTTAGACATTTAGTTCATCTCTGAGTTTTCACTGTAGTAAACATCTTAGAGCTTTTGGTTTTTGTTATTTCCTTGAGATAAATTTGCTGGAGTGATCAGGAATATGAACAGGGTGCCAAGTTGCTTTCCAGAGGGTTGTTCTGATTTACAGGACTGTCAGAATGGTCTGACGCTGATAGGTTCACCATGACCTGGCCAGCAGATCACCCTGGATCTCGTTCCATGTCAGTATCAGCTCCTATTTACTTAATTTTTTTCGTTGTGTTTTTTTCCCCCATTGTAATAGGAATGTGTCACATTTCAGAAAATTTGGAAAAGACAGAAAGCTATATGCTACTCCTTTTAATCTGTTCGGAGAACATTATAGTTTATATTATAGTTTTTCCCCCATGACGTTTCCCTTACAAGAAATCTCTCCATGTTTTGTCTTCAGACAAATAATAAGAGTGGGATGGTGATATCATGAGGTTAAATTCACAACCTTTACTCTTTAGCTCATGCTTAAATAATTCAGGTTTTATGTGTATTATATATATATCTTGGAACCCCCTTGATGAGAGTTGTGAAAATTTTGCTTGGTAAAAATTGTAGGGAGAATTTTCAAGTTAGTTGTAGACATTGTGATTCTCTTTTTATTCATGAAAATAATATACATGTTAATAAAATAGAACATGATTATTATCAGCAATGTGTTTCGATCACTGGAATATAGAATAGAAAAAAATATATAACAGGAAATACTGGTATAAGTACGCTGACTCATTGTAAAATGTCAGTATTCTGCAATATTTTTTATGTAGTGACTTTTAAGATTTGGCACCGTTAAAAAACATTTAGCACTGCAGAGGATTTGGAACTATGTATGCTATGGTTCTTAAATGAATTTTCATGTTTTTCCCAATCATTAATAATGACTATCTCTCAATATAATCCTGTAATATGAAGTGTTCCAATGACAGACTTGTCATGATGCTTTATTATTCTTATTTAAGTAGTGTATAATGAATGCTAATATGGAGAAGTTAATTGCTGCTATTTTTAATTTATCTAGGAAAGATCCTGCATATAAAGTTTATGGTAATCTTTGATTTTTTTTCTCCAGCAGACGAAAGCACAGGTAAAGAGTAATAGCTGGCATCAGGGTGACTTCAATTTTGTACGTCAGGAAAGGCTGACTATCAGCTCAGCAAGAGTGAATGATTCTGGAGTGTTCATGTGTTACGCCAATAATACTTTTGGATCAGCAAATGTCACAACAACCTTGGAAGTAGTAGGTAAATATATCTATGGGAATGTATAACTTACTGGCAGTAGCGAAAGAAATTACTAGTTTTCTTTTTATATAAATAGAATGCTGAACAGATTCTTAGAAATTTTTATCATCACCGAGTGAATGAATGAATGAAAATGATCACTGTAGCCTCTTCCAACTAGAGCACAAAAACAAATTCTACCTGTTTAACAGAGGGAAGTGGAAAGCTATAACCGAAGCTGTTCAATCCTTTCATTCTCTGTGCTACTCACCCTCCCATCCCCACCAAACAAAGCAGAAGTTGAACTTTTTCAAAAATTCTAGTCCTTGCTCAATGACTTGACTTTGGAAATGGATGTAGAATTTCTCTGTTGAGGAGTGAAAATGCGTAGAGCCCGAAGCATTTCTCTGAATCCTTTGGTGGGGCTCCTCAGCCTTTTGGTATATTCTTTTAGCACTCGTGGCTCCAGCTCATTTGTAGAATGGAGGAATGAACTGGGGTCTCCCCACCCCGTTTCACCCGACCCCCCATCCCGAGAGGCTGCAGCAGGAACCTTCAGCGAGATGGCAGGGGCAGGGTCACTGGTTCCACAGAGCGTAAACCGGAGCAGGGTAACCTGTGCCCCTAACCCCATCATACCTGCTTACGCATTGCTCTAGCCTTTTCTTTCCTGCTCTAGAAATCTCACTAAATGTGCATTTTCCAAGCATCTACTTAAAGAGAGCAGAGTGTAGTGAAGTATTTGATGTTTTTGATTTATGGAAAGTAATAATGATTTTTAAATTACTTCATTTACACATTTTTTTGTCTTTTGAGTATTGTTCGAATTTAATCTATTCTCTTGTCTTTTTAATGCAACTCTATTCTTAGTGCGTGACTTTGATGAAGTGCTTGTGGAGTAGAGAAATTCTTCATCATGAGCAATAATAAAGTGATGCCATATTTGTTTTCATTTCTTTCCTTTCCGCCCATACTTCTTCAATAACTTATGTAGCAATGTTAGAGGTCTGTGATTTGTCCCACAATAATCTCATATAATTTTGGTATTTCTGCCCATGTTGTAACTGAAAGGGCCTCACCAGGCTGAACATGGAGAAGACACTTTAGTTGTAATCATAGAGTCAGCACAGAGAAAGAGTACTCCTCTGTCCCTAAATGTGATTGTGAGCCATTTATTAATTTGAATAGAAGGATATGCTTTTAAAATATTAAACTCAGTAAGTGCTAATTTGCTAAGTTGATTAGGGAGCATGTTGATATATCAGCTTCAGCCCCAGAAAGCAATTAGTAAGGATGTTTTGAACATAGTGTTGTATGTAATCAGATTTTTAAAATCCATTCATCAATTTCCAAGAATATAACTATATAACCGGAAAGACTTGTGGCTGAGAAATCTGAATCTGGTTTTGCATTGTTTCAGGAGTGGGTTGGGATGGGACAAGAACAGGAAGAGACAAAGAGAAAAGCAATTTCTCCGGGGGCTGAGAGTAGAATAGGATTTGGAGACAATGTAGAGTATTAGAGAGAACAGGGCTTTGGGATCCCCGACCTGGTTTTGAGTTGGGGCTCTGCCACTTAACTTTCGAATATACCCTACTTTACCTCTGCCTGCATTTTCTCTTCTGAGAAACACAGCCTCACAGTCCCAAGGCTGTGGGAAGGAGAAAAGGCAGTAGATTTTATAGAAGTACCTGGCACAGTGTTTGCACTTAATTAAATATTAATATATTATCAGTTTCTTAATGCAGATGTACTTGAAAAAATCATACTTTATGTTATATCAGCCCAGGTGGAATTCTTTGATTCTAATAATTCTTACACTTCATGAAATTGAAGCTCTATTCCACGGTAGGGCATAAAACTATATTGAGCAAACCAGACTGTAGAAAACTTGGGGGGAGTTGCAAGTATTTCACACATGGTGATTGTGAGAGAAACAATTTCGTGCAATATTGTTGTCTGTAATATTTGAGTATTTTGCATTGTGTGGTTTGAATTTATAACCTTGAAAACCTGAAAATTTGGTGTAGCATTCAAGAGGAAATATTTATTCTTTCAAAATTGACCTAAGTTAGCAAGCGGTATCATTTATGATTCAGGAATTAGGAAAAGGTGGTAGTTTCCATAGCCAGTTTTCATTGGATGATTTTCTATTCTCACCTGAAAAAATTCTTTTTCATTTGGTACATAGAACAGTTGGACTCTATTTTTTAATTCCAAATCTATAGGAAACTAAAGGGCAGTAAATACTATTTTGACAACATCATGTGAGACTTTAATATATTTAAACAAATAGCACCAAAAATAATGAATGATAATTTTAAATCCCATAATTAATTTTTAAAATTTGAAAAAAACAGGAAAATAAAATTAAAACTCTTTCATAATTCCACTGACTTGATATAATTATCTTAAAGATTTGGTATATTTATATTTTTGTATGCAACAGGGTTTTAGTTCATTCATATTCCATCTCTCTCTAAATTAAAGTAGAGACTCTAGGATATGCTATAGTAAGAAGAGTTCAGCCATAGCTTCTCATAGACCTGTATTCAAATCTAGGTTCTCCCATTGGGTAGCTAGCTATATGGCTTTCCAGGACTTGATTTTTTTCATCTACAAATTAGGGGTCATAAGCTTTCTCTTTCAGTATTGTAAGATTAAATATTTGCTATAATTATTAAATGTATGCTAAAGTACTTAGAGCACTTCTTGGAATAGTAAGTATTCCATAAATGATGGCTATAAAAATAATATGGCAATTATTTTGTTGTGTTATTTTTCAAGCTCTTTTAATACTATTATATAATTATATCTAAGGCCTACTTTATTTAACCAGTTTCTCATTTTTAAAATTATCATAACTAATGTAAATAGCACTTCTTTTGTATGTAGCTATCCACCTCACTAAGAAGAGTTCTCAAGTAGAAATTACAGGCTTAAATTGAAGAATAATTTTTAAAAATCTACATTGCTAAATGCTTTCTAAGAGTTGTGTCAATTCAGAGTGTGTCATTCAGTCTGCCACTTTTACCACACTTGCAAAATTATTTAGTTTATTTCAAATGAGTTTTGTTGTCATTTTTCAATAGGATGGATATACTTTATTTTTGAAATAGTTGTATTGTTTTGCTACTTTTAATAAGTGATCCCTTATTTTAGTACTAGTTTAACAAAATGTTTTTCTTCTGTATTTTTATGCCCTCTTTTTCCTGTGACCTTAATTAATTTTACTATTTAGACATTTAAAAATGCTTATGTATTCAGATTTGTCTTTTATGATTTTTTTTCTTCTGTCACTTCTAAAAAACCTAGAAAACTCCCCCTTCCCCAACCCCATAGACGTTTGATAGGAATCATTTGTTGTTTAGTTAAAAACATGGTTTGATTGTTAAAATGCTGTCCTTGATTCATCTGTAATATATGATGAGAAGACCTGAGTTTATTTTGTTTGAAATACAACATTTTTATTGAACATTGAGGCTCTCTGTCCCTTCTGAATTTATGTCAACCTTCTTATCAAATAAACACTTATATTAAGTCTGAGTATGGGCTGTTTAGTCCTTTATAAACTTTTTTAACCTAATAAACATCAAGACTAGTAGTTCTGGAAGAGTTAAAAGATGGTGATAGACCTTTAAGTAAGAGAGTTGCTGAAGAGATAGAGAAGGGTGAACAAACATTTCAAGTGTGTGTCCTTTCTCTCTCTATGACAGTGATTCTACAAGAGCAAAGTAAATGTCAAGGGGCTAGTTTAAATCCTCTTGTGATTGCCAATTCATACTGGAAATCAGTCCACTATGTTTGTAATCCAAAGATGAAGTTGTATTTTTGGGTAGCTGTGGATAACGGTTTCTTGCTGTTTTATTTCATCACGATTAGATAAAGGATTCATTAATATCATGCCTATGGCGAATACTACAATATTTGTCAACGATGGAGAAAATGTAGATCTGACTGTTGAATATGAGGCATACCCGAAACCTGAACACCAACAGTGGATATACATGAACAAAACCATCACTGATAAATGGGAAAATTATCCCAAGTCTGAGAATGAAAGTAATATCAGGTGAGAAAAGAGCCTTGCTCTGGGGATTAAAGATTTCCCCCCGTCTTCCACTTGGTTTACCAGATCCTGTTTCTGTGACCCATCAAAGTTGGAGAGGACACATGGCAAAGAAGGAAGTTTGGGGCTGCTTCCCGAAGTCTTCATCCCAATTTTGCTGTGTGTTTAGGGCGCACAAAAACGTCTGCGCCTCAGTTTTCTCATTTGTAAAATAGAGGATAGTTCTTTCCCGGAGTTCTGAGGATACTTCAAAGCAGTGACTTCCATGTACTAGGGACACATCAAATAATTCACTCCAGAGGAAGAGGAAAGTTAGCACCTTTAATCATTTTTTAAAACTATAAGAAACTAAGAATCATTGAGTAGCTTTGGGCCGGGTAGGGAACCTGAGCTCTTTTATATCAGATCTCTCGTTTGATCATCAAAACATTTATAACAAAAACGGTAGCAATAGTAACACTTTATGTAAACCACATGGGCCTTTTTCTACCTTGTATTGTTCTAAGTACCTTTCATATATTAACTCAATAATTTTAGCCCTCACAAACCCTATGAGTAGGCACTCGTATTTCCCTCATTTCTATACAAGAGGAAACTGAGTTAGGTAATTTGACCCAGATCAAAGGGGCAATAAGAGGTGAGTGCCTAGATAGAGTCTGTATATTTATCAAGTCAGGAGCTGTTGGCTATTGTAAGAAGGTGGGTGGGAGATGATACTGTCCTGGGCCAAGGCCTAAGGGTTGGAGGGAAGAGAATGGATTTGGGAGGTGTCCAGGCTACCATCTTACCAAGACTTGGTGATTGAGGGGGTAGGAGAGAGAAGGAGGAGCTGAAGATGCCCCTTAGGAGTTTGGGTCCATCAGCCAGGTTGGATGGTAAGAGACGATCCCATTCAAGGAGAGGAGGGGGCTAAGGGCTTGGGGTGTGTTGAATTTGAGGTTGACCATGGCATCTCGAGAGGTGATGTTTAGATGGGAAGTATCCTTGGTCAGGTTCCCTGGAAGCAGAGCCCCAGGCAGGGGTTCTTGGGGGCAAGGGCTTCATTAAGGGAGAAAGAGACCCACCAGGGAGTGGGGGAGCAGGGTAGAGAGGGGAAAGGAGGAAAGAAGGGATGCAGGTGAGGTGAAGCTGAGGCAGGCCTGACGCCAGGGTGCTCTGGAGCTGGGCTTCTGTTCCTCCCCATGGCCAGTCACTCATGGGTTATAGACCTGGAAGGCAGTCAACTTTCAAGTGCGTCTAAGCGCCCAAGGGCAAGTCGCAGGAGAAGGTTGCAGGGGTGGGTCCTGCACCCAGGTGGCGGGAATGGTGGCATAAAAATGGCTCTGTAGCGGAGGCATAGGCCAGAGGAGTCTGGACTGGGGATAGGGGTTTGAAAGCGAGCAAACAGCAAGTAGCTTAGTGCAGGAGTGGACTGCCCTGCGAGCGTGTGCAGTGTGAGAGGAGCCTGAACACGCTACTGCATGTGTCCTGTCGGTGGTGTAGCTCGTGAGGGTCCAGGGCTGCCCAGGGTGCCCCATCCACACTGGAGCCCATGTCAGTGACTCCCACAAGTCACACGTGCTCAGGTATATCTGGCAGCCCTGCAGTGAAACGAAAGCTTGAATAGTAAATACTGCAAAAGACGCTCAGAAGAAGTGGGGTAGGAGGCACGCCAGGAGATCGTGGTGTTGCGAGAAGGAAGGTGAGGGCCCTGCGGTGTCTGCATGGAGACGGGCTGCCAGTCGGGGGCTTTTTCAGGCCACTGTCCTTACAGCAGAGCGGGGCAGGTAAGCTCAGGACACTGGTGAGAAGGTGGCCTTGAGGACAGCCCAGGCGGCGGGAGAGGCTGCCGCGCCTGCGAAGTGGCCTTTCCACTGAGAAAGGCTTTCCCACTCTAGTCTCACAACAGGCACTTGTCCCAAATTAAATATGTGTGTGCGTTTCTATTTGTTAATGCTGATCTTGCTAATACTGAATTAAGTGAGCTGTATTTTCCCTAAACAGACATGTATTTCCAGATAGAAACTGAAAAAGACCTACTCAAGGCGGGCAGCCCACAGTGATTGGCTTCTTGTCGTCTCTTTGTAGATATGTGAGTGACCTTCATCTAACCAGATTAAAAGGGACCGAAGGAGGCACATACACGTTCCTAGTGTCCAATTCTGATGTCAGTTCTTCCGTGACATTTAATGTTTACGTGAACAGTGAGTAAAACCAGTGTTCCTTATCTTTTTTTTTTTTTTTTTTTATAATTTCACGTTGTGGCTCGTGCTTGAAACAGCTGCAGAACTGAGCTCACTGTGTACTGTGTAAATAATGTTTCATGATAATTTTGACCTTAACAAAGACCCGGTGGTTTGGTGGTTGGGAGAATGTGTACGAAAACCAATTCCCTTGTCCTACATTTCACTGACCACGGGAGCCTGTCATTCAAAATATGGGTGCTGCCTTTGAAGTAAAGAGAGGAGCCATAGAAGTTAAAAAGAACAGTTCTTTGAGGGAACGTGCATTGTTGATTGTTGACATGGGGCGCCAGAGGTCAATTGGAAGCTGGATTGACATGATTTCTTTGTTCTGATGCTTTCTATTTTGGGGTTGTGATATTTTTTTTGTGTTGAGATTGTTGAAGATGATGCAGTATTGATCTAGCTCATTGATCCCCACTGAGTACCACGTGGGTGCTGTGGGATAGGGGAGCATGATGTGGACATGGGGACCTGAACTCCTGAGTCTTGCCCTGCTGTGACCTGCACCCCCAGCAGGACAAATGTCTCTGCACAGAGGTTGAGGCCAGGGAGCGTGATCACCAGCTGGGGTTTTTTCCAAGTGCAGGCCTCCCTCCTGGCTCTCCTCTGGGGTCAGTCTACGTTTCCAGGTGCCTGCTACACCACACCAGCCAGAGGATGGGAGGCCTCCAAAGACACAGAATTCTGAGGGAGTGGCCCACAAAATGAGCCATCCTGGGTTTGAGGAGTGATGAGACACCCTGGAACATTCCCTAGGGAACAGCTAAGTAACTGCTGAGCATGTTGTGTGGGTTGGGCTGCAGAGTGGGAGCCAACTCCTTGCCCTCAAGGAGCTGCATGATGTGATTTTTATGTCATCATCTCGTTGGTGCTGGAGCTCAGTGGGAGCTGGGTAGCATGATCCATGTACAAACGAAGACAATAAATAGCTAGTAAGTAACCCTTGGGTGTTTTTGATTGCTGATCTGGAGTCTTTTGACTGTACCAGTATTTCCAAAATTGTGTTTTCTGAAGAAAATATGTGTTTAGATAAAGAGAGTCACATCTGTGCACTTAAACACTTTTAATTATAGCCTCCTCAGAATCCTTGATACGCTGAGGTGTGTTACGACTTCCCAGGAGGGGCTCTGGGAGGGAGTGTATACCTCAAACTTGTTTGACCACAGAACTTCTCTTTTCCAAGGGAATCATGTTAATTAATATCACGGTTCCTTGGAACCGTTTTGATTATATGGTATCTCATTAGCCCACAATTCAAATATCTCTCGATTAATTCAGGTGTTAATCAGAGGAGCTTAGTGTAGTGTAGTACACACAAGCTCAATTACCTGCTTCTGAAGAACCTTAATATTCACGTAACTGAAGAGATGACTGCAGTAAATCAGTACTCTTGCAGTCATAACATGCGCACTGTCCACACAAAACTGTCTTTTGGGTGCTTTGGTGTGGTGCTTCTCAAACTGTCCACAGTAAAGGACCTCGTTGTTGTTTTTCATTTCCAATTCATTCTGGATTGATACTTTATACAAAATACAGTAAGAACCAGTTACTAGAAAAGTGAAGTGAAAAAGAGATACACATAACACAAGATTTTTTAAGTTAATAAATTCAACAGCTGTAAAAATTACTCCTTCAGAATGCTTATTCTCAGACTGTACTTCCCTCCTGTGGACTATCAACAACAGATCTTGGACATAGCATCCTCCACAGACCTTCCTTTGAGAAGCTCAGTAGTTGGGAATTTTATAAGATTAAGTGCCATTTTTATCTCTCCCTGGCTTCAAGGCCAAGGAGGCATTAAGAGGTGCCTCTTTTCCCATTCCATGCTTCCATTTGCCAGTATGTGGTCTGCCAGTTGGTTATGAGTCATTGACCTTAAGAAGACATCTGTGGACTCACCCTTACTTTTCTCTGGGTGGCAAAATTGCTACCATGTTACTTGCCAGGCTCATTTGCCACCTAACAGGATCAGTATTAATCAGTTCTGCTGGGGAAACTCCTGCCTGTTTGAAACTAGATAGGAAATGGGTCCCTTCCCAAAGGATCCTTTCTTGGGATTCCCATTAGTGCATTCTGGGGCCTGGGTTGCAGACACCTATCCGGCATCTCCTGAGCCCCTGATTCATGGCACTAGGTGAAGAAATGAGGGTAGTGTGGACTCTGCCCTCTTAGGTTAAGCTCTTCAGGAAACCTTACTGATGTCAATTTGCTACAGACACTAAACTGACTAAGGCATTTAGTTTGCTCACCTAACACATCAGATATCTTGATCTCTAAATGCTTTGATAGAGGTAGTATTTTTATGTGAAACTTAGACATTTGCCTGTTGTCAAATATGTCCCAATTGTACTTCAGAAATATAGTTGTTAGCTAATTTCTTGGTTGATTATTGTTTTGGATTGAAAATATGAAAAAATAATCTAGTTAATACTATTATGGGGCAAGGTTTTTTTGATGTTTAAATTTAAAATAAAAAGCTAAAAATAGTATAAAATTTAGAATTGGAGCAGTGGTGCCCATTTTGACACATTTTAGCTTATGTAGATCTGCTGTATGGTTTATTCTGTAAATAAGCTTAGCCCCAAGGATGAAAGAAATTGCACTCTGTAAAAATTAGAATTAATAAAAATCAGAATAATAAATGCATAGTATTAGTGCAGAAATTTAGGCTACTTCTGTCAGTGACATTGATGCATAATTGCTTAATGAATTCAGCTTTGAGAAATGCTCATGAAAATCTTTGATTTTGAATGGTTAAATGCTAGATGATTGAAAATTTCATTTGTTTTGAAATTTTCACATGTAGATTTGAGTATACTGAGAAAGAAATTTTTTTTAACACTTACGTGGGACTCTTCAAAACCATGTTCTGTCAGTTTATGTTAAGGGACAAATACGTAGCATGTAAAGCTTGAAATTGTAGGGGGTTTTAAAAATTGTTTTAATACACCTCTAACCAAGCTATAATTTACATGGGTCTACGTCGACTTAGTGACATTAAAGGTGGTTTATAATGGCAAAGAATTATAACATATTTGCCATTTTGTAGCAGACCTTACAGTGGAAACTAATGGGAGCTTTCATTAAAAAACCAAAACAAAACAATTCATGATTCTTTGCATTGAACTTGCATTAATGTAATTACTCTTGTATTGCTTATTGAAGATTTGCACAGCGATCAGTTTCCTAGTTCTAAAAGTGGTTTGATATCCTTTGGTGAAAATGGCCATTTGTTTTTCTTGCAGATCAAAATTGGGAGAAAAATAGAGTTCTAAAAACTTCAGAAATCACCAAGATTCCATGCATAGCTTGCTCAGAAACCTTTGGTCTCTTTGGTTGAAATAAATGTCACAAAATAAGGTTTTTACCAGATTTAGGTACAAATAAAAGGCCAAACATGTATTTTAACCCTAATTTATCCATTTGGCTCTTATCCCTCTCTACCCAAAATGTCTTGAATAAATTTCAGACTTTATAGTGGACTTAAATGTTAATTGGTAAGATAAATATTTTATAAGTTTAATTTGGCTTATAATTTCAGAAAGCCCATGTGAATTCTGAAATAATTTACATAATTGTGGAAAGAAAAGAAATTATGATTGATATGATAAATCAGTTGTTTTTCAAACCTCTGTAATAATTTAAGAAGATCCAGTACCTTTTTCCCCAGCTTTATTGAGATGTAATTGACAAATAAAATTGTGAGATATTTAAAGTGTACAGCATAATGATTTGATTTATGTCTACTGCACTGTGAAAGGATTCCCCTCATTGAGTTAATTACCACATCCATCACATCACCTATCTACTTGCTTTGTTTCATTTTGTTGTGTTTTGTTTTGGTGACTACGTGTAAGTTCTGTCTTAGCAAATTACACTTAGGCACTACAGTATTATTAACTATAGGCACCAGTTATGCATTAGATCCTCAGGCCCTATGCATTTTAGAACTGAGTTTGTATCCTTTTGCCAACCTCTCCCTATTCCCCTCACCCCCATCCCCTGGCAGCCACTTTTCTACTTTGTTTCTATGAGTTCAACATTTTTTTTTAAGATTCTTCATGTAAGTGATACTGTGCTCTATGTTGGCTTATTTCACTTAGCATAATACCCTCCAGTTTCATTCATGTTGTCACAAAAGATAGGATCGTCTATTCTTTTAAGGCTGAATAATATTCCATTGTGTATACCACATTTTCTTGATCCATGTATCCATTGATGGGCACAGGTTGTTTCTATATCTTGGCTATTGTGAATAATGCTCCACTGAACATGGGAGTGGAGATATTTCTTCAAGATAATGGTTTTGTTTCCTTGGGATATGTACCCACAAGTGAGTGGGATTGTGGGATCGTATAGTAGTGCTGTTTTTAATTTCTTGAGGAACGTCCATACTGTTTTCCATAGCTTCTGCACCAATTTACATTCCCACCATTAGTGGACAAGCATTTTCTTTTCTCCGCATCTGTGCCAGCATTTGTTATTTCTTGCCTGGCTCCTTTCAGTGTTGGGCTTACATAGGACACATGGATTGTTAGCTAGATTGGATATCCAGATGACTGCTGAACTGCACCAAATTAACTCTCAGAAGTCACCAGTTGCACTCCATTTACGGCAGAGTGTTAACAGGGGTTTGAAACAATTTAAGGAAATGCTAAATAATGTATTATTTCTAAATCGCTGCATTATATAATTAGCATGCTGTCCGGTGTGAGCGATTATTTATAGATAATACAATATACCCAAATCAAAGTAATAAATCACCCAGAATGAGGCCTCTTGATGAGAAAGTTTCCCTTTGACTGCATTTGCAAAATCTGGGCTGCCTTCTATGTATTTTGGTCATAGTTAATTTCAGTTCTGGGTGGCTAAACTATCCTTCTAGGGAGATGCTGCTGTAAGCGTAACACCCTGCAAATAAAGGACATGCCCAGCCTGCCATCTGGCAAAGGTGAGGGCAGACCTGTCAAGCCGGCCATGTAGATAGATGGCTTTGGACTGCTTGCCAGCCAGCCATCTGGGTCACCCATGTGGCTGGGGTCTTAGGGACCTTTTGTTACTGACCCTTACAGGTCAGGGACCCAAACTGAGGTCCTTCTGCTCAGTGCCATTCACACCAATAGAACAAGACTGAGTTTAGTAAAGCAGAGCAGAAACTTTATTTTTTGATCAAGGAATGGAGAGGGTGAGCTCATGCTCTAACAGCATATTCTCCTTGACTGGGAAGGCGTCTTCTGTATTTATAGGCTGTGGTGTGTAGTGATTAAATTCTTTTAGGTGAGTGCAATTATTATTTTGTTACACTCAGCCCCTTGGCACCCTGTGCCCCAGCACCATCTTGATCTTTGTGCCCAGCACCGTGGCCTTTGCACTAAACACCTTGGTCTTTGCAGTAAGCACCATGGCCTTTGCACTAAACACCTTGGTCTTTGCAGTAAGCACCTTGGTCTTTGTGCTCAGCACCTTGCTCTTTGCACTCAGCCCTTTTCATTTGTGGTCAGGAATCTTTTTCAGTTCCTGTAAGCAAGTATAGCTCATGACATAGTTTAGGTATTGAGAAACGTTAGGGTCTTTTGGATGATAGCCTAGCGACACTTTTCCCAGGGTAAAGTAATAATGGTGGGCTTGCCTTTAAGGACTGCTCAGCTTTGGGGCTTTGGGGCTGTGCCTTTCTATATTCTCATGAAATGAGGCGAAGTTACTAAAACTTTGCCTCTTTGGAAGGTGGAAATATTTTCCTACTTCCTTCTTAGCCTTTCTATTTCCATTTTTTAAAGATGATAGGACCTTCCAAACATTGGGGTGTCCAAACCATACTTGGGTTAGAGGCTAAAAGTTTTAAGACTTGCTGCTGACACATTTACTGAGTTTTGCTGGAGAACTTTGCTTTTTTAGAGCCCCCTCCCCCACAATTAGGGAGATTCTAGTAGGCCTACTCCTATATTAAATTACTGGAATTCTTAAATGTTAAATAAAGCTAGTGCTAAATAGAACTCCTTTTTGACTTATTTACTTGCCTTTGAGAATTTGCTGTAAGGCTACCCGAGTAACTGGAATGTAGCTTGATTTGTGCAAACATTTGTATACTTGTGTTTTTAAATTAAAACAATTTTTTATTATAAAAATGTTATGTGAAGGATAGAAGAACTAGATAATAAACAAAAATAAGAATCAAGCCACTTTTAAAATATCCCCTTTACTATATATTTTTCAAGACCATTAAATTTTTTTTTTTTTTTAATTACAAAAATGAGGTTCTATTTCTTTGTAATCTTGTGTTTTGGTGCTGAACAATAGATGTGTTCTGAGCATCTTTCCGTGTCATGAAATACTCTTCTACAACATTATTTTGGTATCTCGTTGCATGGATAGTTCGTCATCTCTTTAACCCATGTCTGGTGCAATTTTGAGACATTGTGTAATGGGAGGTGGGACTCTGAAGTGATGTGACTGAGTTTGAAAAAGAAATCCATCTGACAATTAAAGTATATAACTATCTTGTTTAATCTTAAATGGGCCGCCGTGCCTGAGTGCCCCAAAGTCAGTAAGGTTATCACCTGCCATGATCTCATGCTGCTGTGTCTGGAGCACATGCCATGCAAGGTGCACTGTGCTGGCTTTCAGGACAGCTCCGAACCAAGGAATAATTGCCAGATCTTCTTAGGGTGACAGTCAATCTGTGTAAAAATAGCTGCTTGTCTTTCTACGTTAATGTTTTTGCGTGTTCATTGGCGATAACTGACAGTGTCTGAAGTCTGTTTTTATTTTCTGTTCCTGAACTTGAAATGAGTTTTCTTCTTAAATTGCTTGGGAGTTATGAGTGTTGTTTTTGATGTGACACTTTAGTATCTCCTTCTTAGGAAGAAGCTCTCTGTGGATGCAGGAATTGCTGTAGACATTTAAACTGGAGGAATGGGGATATCACGGCAACCTACTTTTCAAGTAGAATTTAAAAGCAGGTTGCTGTGATTCTCTTCTATTCTGAAAAAATTGAGGAAATGTGGCTCTCAACTAAAGAGTCTCACCCCCCCCCCCCCCAGCCTTGGGCCCCCCCAAGTGTTGGTATCACTTTTCTTTCATGGGTCATAACACATTTGGTCTGGTAGGGTGTGTTGCTAATTTGGGGGATCTATGTAAAGACCACATCTGTTAAGAACACTAAGTAACCTGTCTAAATCATTAGATCCTTTGTTGGTGTGATCTGGCCTTTTTTTTTTTTTTTTTTTAATGTTTGTGATGGAAAAGCAGGAGAAACAGGTTTCAGTATGTAACCATGACCCTGAACTTGGACCTACTTTTCTAAAAAACACATGAGTGGTCCCTTTTATATTAGTGGAACTTCTACTGTATGGAATTTTTTTTTCCAGTAGAGCCACATGTGTTTTTTACATCAAATTAGCCTCCTTTATTTATTTACAAATGTATATAGGGTCACCTATAATTTAGTGGAAATTTAAATAAATCTAAGGATTGGTACATAATCTTTCTATGGGCACTGTGTCAATAACCCGTCTCCTCCACTTCTGAATTATGTGGCAAAATGAAGTCACTATTGTTAGAGTTGTATTGTACCTGGGACACATGACCATGGCACCTCCTGCACAACATTTCTGGCTGAGGAAGGCCCTCTCCAAGTAGTCTCACCGTTTGTTTGTTTGTTTGTTTGTTTGTACTTGGTCTTGGAATTGGGACATCTTTCCAATGGCTGTTTAGAACTGGGGTTGTCAAACTATAGACCCATAGCTAAGAATTTTTTTTGAATGCTCAAGAATAACCAGAAGATATTTATGAGACATGAAAATAAAATAAAAATTTCAGTGTCCCTAAGTCAAGTTTTAATGGAACACAGACATGCTTATTTGTTTATATGTCTAGAGCTACATTTGTGGTATGACGGCAGAATTATTTTAAGAGAGACTACTCTGTGGTCCTCAAAGCCTAAAATATTTACTGCCTCACCCTCTACATTAAAAGTTTGATTACCACTAGTTTAGAACATCACTTCCTTAGGAGAATGATTTTTTTAAATGATAGACACTCTGTTAAAGATAGCTAGATACACAGGAGATTACAGCTGAAATTTTGTTTGTTAAACAAACTTCTGTTAAAGTGTGCATATGCCAGTTTCTGGCTCTCTTTAAGAATGTACAAAACAAAATATATTTTCAAAATATCTATTCTGGGGTTTTGAAAAAGTATAATCCTTTTATAAGTAAAAGTTAACCTGAGTTTTTCTATAATCCTGTTTTAGCTGACTTAAGTTTCTTTATTATAATGGTATTATGGCAGGAATGTGAATTTGACTCAGACCCGCACCAGGATAGGGGCAGATTGCTACAGAGCATTGCTGCATTGCCATTAAACACCAGAACTACAATCAGAAAACCAAGTTCATTTCAGAAACAATCAAAGTGTTCATCAGTGGATGAAAGGAAAGAAAATGTGGTGTATACATACAGTGGAATATTATTCAGCTGTAAAAGAGAATGAAATCTTGCCATTTGTGACAACATGGATGGACCTCGAGGGCATTATTCTAAGCGAAATAAGTCAGACAGAGAAAGACAAATATCATATGATCTCACCTGCATGTGGAATATTTTTAAAAATAAACTCAGATACAGAGAACAGACTGGTGATTGCCAGGAGGAGGTGGGGGGTGAGGGTGGGCAAAATGGATGAAGGGGGTTGGTGGTTAAAAGGTACAAACTTCCAGTTATAAAATACTATAGACAGGTCATGGGATGTAATGTACAGCAGAGTGATTTTAGTTAATACTGTACTGCATGTTTGAAAGTTGCTAAGAAAGCAGATCTTAAAAGTCCTCATCACAAGAAAAAAAATTTTTATAACTGCGTGGTGATGGATGTTAACTCTGTGTGGTGGTCATTTTGCATTATATGCAAATACCAAATTTGCACACCTGAAACATATAATGTTATATAGAATTTTATCTCAATAACAATTTCATCTTTATGATTCTTTTTTGTTTAATCTTTTATTATTTGAAGACTTAAGTCTGTGGGGTAAATCAGCGAATGGTTAGGATTTTTAATTGCATGAGCAATAAATTCTCAGTAGGAATTATAAGCACTCTGACATCTGCCTAGAAGCTGATTAGTGCCATTGGAGACCAGAATGGCTCAAGGCCACAGTATTTTGAGAGGAGAAAGGGACTATTTTTATCTTCACAGGAAACACATAACTTATACACCTCTTAGGCTTATCTACACCTCCAACTTGGGAGGAATTAGGGAAAGTGTCATTTGGAATCCTGCTGGTTGCAGAATATCTAAGAAACCATATCTTAGCTTTAACCTGGAGAATTGCAGAGGGTTATGTATCTTTAAAAGTAAAATGTATATTTCATGCCTTCCACAGTGCTTTAAGACACTTACAAAATGCAGATGAGCCCAGATTTTCATTTTTAGGAATCAGATTTATACCTAGCTTATTCTTTATGCATTAAACATTTTCATAGCGCAACTTGTCATGTACAGCCCAAACTGTCATCATGCCACTTAGCCTTTTCAGAACAGGGTCTCTCGTCACCAGCACTGGGGACAGGGCTGGGATTAGGGTGGGGCAAGAGAGGCAAAATTCAAGGAAGTGCTCACTCATGGTGCCAACCCTGTACTTGCAGGACCTCAAGGGTGAGTGCCTTCTTAAATTCTGCATCCTAAGTGCTTTTCTTGCCTTACCCTTGTCCTGGCCTGATCAAGCATCCCTTGAAGGTACTTTTAAAAAGTGCACTGCTAGGTCAGATCCTTAACCTACTAAATCTCTGTGGGTGGGGCCCAGGAATCTGCATTTTGACCTCTTAGTACTTTTAATGCACGCTGAAGTTTGAGGACCCTCTGAGCTTGGTTGACCAACCTAAGGCCCAACAGGACAAATGCTGCTTCGCCAGCTTTAGGTTATGACTGGGACAGTAGCTGAAAAATTGGCCTAATTAACCAGCACACAGGAGCAAGTAGGCCAGCCGGACCACACCACTTGCCAGCCCCGGCCGTTGTGTAACTACTGCCAGGTGTCACGCTGGAAGGCTTGGACCGGGAGCACTTATTACCAAAGTTAAATGTGATTGATTATATAATTTTGAGCTGTTCCAGTTTTTTAATTAAAAAAAGTTTTATAGCTTCATTATTAGCTACATGTTCATTATAAACAAAAATGTTTTAAAAAGGGTTTTTTAAAAACAGAAGAATAAAATAGAAATGATCCATAACCCTATTACCCAGAGATAACCATTGTTAACATCTTAAGGTATCCTTTCAGCCCTTTTTTCCTATTGAGTCATGGGGCCTTAGGAAGAATGAACGACAAAAGGAGTGTTGGTATGAGATCTGGCTTATGAACCCCTTCCCATTTCTCCCTGCCTCGTTATCTTTGCTGCCTCTGTGATGTGGGTCCCCCCTTTCAACATTAATCTCATCATTAAAAAGAGTTCACATGTCCCAGTATGCATGCGAGTTTCTTACTTTTGCACAAGTAGTGTAAATAGTGCCCCTGCACAGGAACGTCGCCATTGGACTCTTCTTCCAGGTCCTTTCTTGTGACTCTAATCGATTCCTTTGGAACCTGAGGGACTTGTTCCTTTGGGGGAGACTTCATCATTCAATAGCTCTTACTGTGTGTCCAGCACAGGTAGGACTCGGCTAGGGGTCAGAGGTACAACCAGTAGGACGTGGTTCCTGCCCTGAGAATGCGCAGCCTGGTGCAGGAGGCAGACCAGGATCCTGGATGAGTGTCTGGCGCTCTGAGATGCTGCGGGAATAGGGAGAAGGGATCAACCACCTTGGCTTTGGAGAGTTGAGGGTGACTTGAAAAAGGAAGTGACACTTGAATTGACTCCAGAGACACCCACTGAATGGCACCTGCAAGTCTCCAGCCAATAGCACTCTCCTAAAGTTCCACTTTTGTGTGTGTTGTGTCCTACTTTCCAGTCTGATTACACAGTTGCCCATGATAATTAAATGAAGCTTGCCAGATGGATGCTTTCGCAAGGCGATGGCTCGTTTTCTTGCTCTATTTGTGAAAGCTGGCATTGGGTCCAAACTCTCAAGGATGCCCCTACCTTGAGATTGCTTTGTGGTGTCACTGTCTTGAGTGTTGAGCCAAATGGCCAGCCTATCAGCAGGGCCAGGTTGAGTGACAGGTGGGTGTGCCATGCATGTGGACACTCTGATCCCTGCCAAGCTGTTTTGCCTGCAAGGAGGTGAGGTGCAGAGAGGTTGTTCTACAAAGATGTCATTTATCAGTGTTACCTACCTTTGAGGAAATGCACTTCCTATGCTTCTAATCTATCAGTCTTTCCTTCTCACCACATAGAGTTTTCCTATCAGTTGCAACATAATTGATGTCAGAGTCCCAATTTATCAGATTAAAACACATACACAATTTCACACTATCTTAAAGAAGCAATTTTTAGATGATGAAAGAGAAAATTTAGAGTGGCAAACATAGTGAACTTATTTGGTAGCAAACTTGATTAACCAAGGAGGGTGGGCACTCTGAACAGAAAAGAGTAACTGAATCATTAATAATTGTTTCATTTCTGCAAATTGTTCTTAGTTTTTCATTCATTTCTGTGAATCATTCTTGTTCTCCATCTTATTTAATTCTCACAATATCCCTATGAAATGGGTACTACTTAATTAATGACCCCCCCTTTTTTGATAATCCTCCCCCAACGATATTTTTTCCATTGCTTTTTTTAGAGTGAGTGGAAGAGGGAGGGGGAGAGAAAGAGAGAGAGGAGAGAGAGAGAGAGAAACATCAATGTGAAAGAGATACATCGATTGGTTGTCTCCTGCATGCGCCCCAACTGTGGCCAGGGATTGAACCTGCATCCCAGGTATGTGCCCTTGACTGGGAATCGAACCCAAGATTCATTGGTGTGCCAGCTGATGCTCTAACCATTGAGCAACACTGGCTATGGCATAATTAATGACTCATTTCATATGTTAGGAGACTTGATGGAGGGCAGGGAACTGGTAGTGTCAGAGCTGGTGTGCAGGTCTGTCTACCACACACGTGGCCTCCCAAGTTCAGTGCTCACTTGGGCACTCGATGGTGCACCAAGAATCCAGGGTCCCTGCCATCAGATGTTTATAGTTTAGCTTACTCATTCCCAAAGGGTTAAAATGCTTCAAATATATTAGTAATAGAACTACCGAACCTAAGCTCGTTCCCTTCTACTTTAGAAATAATCTCAAGAATTTGCAGTGCTTTAGGGCACCCTCGATTGAATATCCGTTGATTATTGTAGCTACACAGAAATGTCAAATTAAAGCATTCCTGCTGATATCATTTACTTTTTTGGTGATTGTACTCAGGTTTAGATATATGTATGAATAAACCTCTGTGGCTGGTTTCCTCCTCTAATTTTCTGTCTGTATTTTGCATTTGAAATAAAAATTTGGAGTTAAAAGCCCATATTGTATTTTGCTCTTGTGTTTTGGGTTTTCTGTGAATAAGGTGATCCAGCTATTTATCTATACCACCTCTTCACCTCCTCCCCCCCCCCATAAAAGAGGAAATTCTTGAGAGAGGGGGGCTTCGCTTTTCCTGTATTCATCTGTTCCAGTCCCCAGAGTAACTTGAAATCCTGATGCCAGGAATCCTTTCAACAGAATTTTAACCGTTAAAATAATTTGGAGTGTTAGTAATGAGAAGCGGTCTTTCGGATTCCCACTCCCTGGAAACAGAAAACCTGCCAGGCTTTCCTGTGCTCTGCTCAGCCATCCCCAGAACAGGGAGTTCGCGGTGACCCCCACATCTGCAGGGTGGCCTGACCCTCACATCCCCCTCCCTGTACCTTCCACTCACCGGTTCAGATTCTCCCCTTGAATAACATGTTCCCTCAAGGCCTTCTTCAGCCTCAAGAAGGTTCTAAGGATTCTGAGAGTGGAGTGGACCTCCGTGATGGCCTCCAGCCGTCTGACATATGGCTGCTTCTCTTTTCCTGCAGCAAAACCAGAAATCTTGACTCATGAGAGACTCACGAATGGCATGCTCCAGTGTATGGCTGCAGGGTTCCCGGAGCCCACGATAGAGTGGTACTTCTGTCCAGGAACCGAGCAGGGGTGAGATGACTGTTTTGGTTACCATTTAACATGCAGCAGGGAAGGGCTGCAATTCTGCTGAATTTCAATTATGTTTCAGATTTTTTTTCCCCCCCCAAAAGCTTTGTTTCAGTGATTGTTTTTTTCTCTGTCCATGTGGCTTTTGAGATGGCATAATTGCTATATTTTTCTTGGGAGACATTAATTTTGTTTGCTGGAAAATGATTACTGAATGACTTCTCTATTTTGGTGGTTATCTTTTTGGATTTATCATGCAATTTCCAGCCCGCAGGTAGATAAAGCAATTTTCCAGGACAGAGTAATTAGATTTTCATTCTATACACAGGAGGTAACGTGTGGGAAATGTGGCTGTAGTTATGAAAAAAATTACCTCAGAAGTTAATTGCCAAGTTACCAAAAAGTAATGATCGCACAGTTACAACGTGCGTATGGCATTTGTCAGCTCCGTGTTCTAAACCGTTTTCTCGGTGATTAGGTGCCCAGCCCCTGAGCAGAGCACATCTGGCTTTGTGCTTCCTCTCCCTGAGAAGCCACACTTAAGCCTTAAATCGTCCTTTCTCATTACCTGAAGATGAAAATGTTGCTGTTTTTATCCATCGAATGGTATTTTGTGCTCAGGCTTTAAAAGCTCCGTGTAACATCACAATCGAATAGTCAGGGTATTAGTAGAAATTTTATTTTTCACTGAATAGACCTTTTTATTACAAGTGGGAAGAGGTTACATAGGATTGTGGTTTTCAGCTGAATTTGAGTGGAATATTTTCTTGGGGGAATAATAGGGCTGGTTCAAGACCCCTGGAAAGTCTGCCCACAGCAGAAGCAGCCCCAGTAATTACAGCAAATGCTCATTGGGCGCCAGCTGTGTGCTGGGTACGGGTCTAGCGAACAAGACACCCGTGTCCCAGCTTTGTGAGCTCTTGCTCTAATGGGTGGAGATGAACAAAGGATGAAAAAACTAACATAGGCAGATGGTAAGTGCTGAGGGGGAAAATAAGGCAAGGCATGTGGGGGCGGGGTGGGGAGGGGTCATTTAAACAGAGTCCTCAGGGTCTGGCTCCACATTCGCCACCTGGAGTGCAGCCTGGCGGGACCACCTGTACCTCCCTGCATAGACCCTCCAGTCATGGGGTCCTCCCTGCAGGAGCTTTGGGGGTTACCTGTGGTCATCCTATTTGAGGCAGTGCTTTCTTCCCCCATGCTTTTCCTTTTCAACCCTGCATACACCATTTTACTATAGTTTATTTAAGGATATTTAAGTCATTTCTGTTTTAACTCTCCAAGTTGGGTCTTATCATCCCATTTTACAGCTGCAGGAACTGAGTCTTGTAGATTTTGAAGTTGCTTGTCAGAAGGCAACGGAAGAGGCATTTGGGTCAGGACTCCAACCTGCCCCTCACTCCATAGTCTCCCCCCGACTTCTCTCCCACGGGCTTTCCTCACTCCCTGAGCCACGGGAGTGCTCATTCGTTGCAGACACTCCTGGTTGTAAAAGGAAATTTCCAATTATGAACCCTAACTTAGAAAAGAATGCCAGACCCGGGGTGTTTGAGTGTGGATTTTCATGGAGTAAGTCCGGGCTGCTGTTTGTGTCCCCCCAGGTGTTCTGTTCCCGTTGGGTCGGTGAGTGTGCAGATTCAAAACTCCTCTGTGTCACCGTTTGGCAAGCTAGTGGTTCAGAGTTCCATCGGTGACAGTGCACTCAAGCTCAACGGCACGGTCGAGTGCAGGGCTTACAACGATGTGGGCAAGAGTTCTGCCTTTTTTAACTTTGCATTTAAAGGTAACAGCAAAGGTATATTTCTTTTTAATCCAATTTAAGGGGATGTTTAGGCTCTGCTACCATATGAATCATGATTTTAAGTCCATTCCATCATTGGCCATGTCATTTCTGGTAATATCTGCATTGCACTGTACTGTCGTCAAACTCACTGTTTCATTCTGTTCTAGTCTGTTAATAAAATGTATGTAGTAATTTTAACCATGTACTATATGTATTTTACACATGTGTGTCAACATGTATGTATGCACGTGTGTGTATATAATGCATTGTATATTTCCAATTGTTTTTATTAAAAATGGGTAGAGAGGGAAAATGGAGGGCTATATTTACCTTATATCCAAACAGAAACAGAAGTAGGGCAATTTAAAAATTTAAATTCCATTTAAAATCAGTTATTTTAACACATTGCCAGATACTATATCAGAAAGTTAATGCTGCCTTTTATGAAGTCATGTTAGTGAGCTGTTTCTTTAACATCTTTAAAATGTGATTCATGAGTGACTAGCTCTCCTAACAGAAGTTAAATGATCCTTGTGGACACATTGATGAATTGGTATGACATTAGAAGACAAAGAAACTGAGCACCTACATTCTTTGGGCACAGTTTTTGTTTTCCTGAGTTGGCAAAGATGGGTGCCAAAAATGTTGTATTTTCAGTTTTTGAGTAATGAGGGGAAGAATTCTTACATTGCTCTTCATCATAGATTTTTTTCAGACAGGGCAATAAAAAGAACACTTTAAAAATGTTTTTCTCAGTTGTGGAAGATTTCTGCTCAATGTAGAAAATTTGGAAAATGCAGTAAAGCATAAAGAAGAAAATAGAAATCACACATAAAGGAAATTTCTTAAAAGTTGTCAAAGGAGGAAATTTGGTTGAAGTACAAAGTTCATTCAGATGTTGCTTTTCATTGACCAGTGGCATAAAATTTTTGTGCTGTAGAAACCTTAAGCTCTCTTCCACAGTCTCTGGTTCAAAGTTGTTTAAAAAGATTCCTTCAAATAACAAGAGTAAGATACTAACCAAGGCGAGCAGCTGAGAGGTGCATGGCTTTGAATTCTGCCATGGGCTGGGAGGTGGGAGGTGGGTGGTTTGGGGTACATGGTTGTGGTGAAGACCCAGTTGTGCTGAGAGGTTATGATTCCATGTTCCTCTTTCATTTTAGAAGAAATCCATTCCCACACCCTGTTTACACCTTTGCTGATCGGTTTTGTGATTGCCGCCGGCCTGATGTGCATTATCGTGATGATTCTTACCTACAAATACTTACAGGTAACCATTTATCTGCTCTCCGCCTTGAGCACTCTAATGATGGAAACCTTGATCATTAAAAGATTAATATATCTTTTCCATTCTCCTGCCCACCAGAAACCCATGTATGAAGTGCAGTGGAAGGTTGTTGAGGAGATAAATGGAAACAATTATGTTTACATAGACCCAACGCAACTTCCTTATGATCACAAATGGGAGTTTCCCAGAAACAGGCTGAGTTTTGGTCAGTATGAAACAGGGGGCTTTCCAAGGAACCTTTTTGTGTATACATAACAATGACTTTAGGGAACCCCAGTGGCTTCCTGTATTTTATTCCACCTGCAACAATAAGTATTTTCTGTGAAATGTCACCATCTTTGATAGTTTTGGCATAAAGCACATTAGAGGGAAATGTATCTAGACAAATGTTGTCCTTAATTCCTTTGTTGATGTTAAAATTACACAAATGGGCCCTGCCGGCATGGCTCAGTGGTTGAGCATTGACCCATGAACCAAGAGGTCACCGGCTCAGTTTCCAGGCAGGGCACATGCTCGGTTGCAGGGTTGATCCCCAACTGATCAATGTTTGTCCCTTCTATCGATGTTTGTATCACTCTATCCCTCTCCCTTCCTCTGTCTCTAAAATCAATAAAAACATTAAAAATAAATAAATAAAATGACACAAATGGTCCTTTGGTCCCACTACCACCACTTACTGTGTCGTCCTTCCTGCAGGGAAAACCTTGGGGGCTGGCGCCTTCGGGAAAGTTGTCGAGGCCACAGCTTACGGCTTAATTAAGTCGGATGCAGCCATGACTGTTGCTGTGAAGATGCTCAAACGTAAGTTTCTTTGGGATACTGCACGTGCTCAGCATTGGTTTGCCAAAGACAATTTTTTTTTTTTGCTAAAATAAAATGTTTCTCACTTTAGCGAGCGCCCATTTAACCGAACGAGAAGCCCTAATGTCCGAACTCAAAGTCTTGAGTTACCTCGGTAACCACATGAATATTGTGAATCTTCTCGGAGCCTGCACCATTGGAGGTAAGGCCATCGCCAGCTGGCCTTTGATTATCTGTCCAATGATCAGAATGGGGAACTTTTGATATGCTTTTGACAGTGCTTGATTATAAATTCCTTACAAGATTTTTACCCAGATTATTACTTCTCGCTAAATCCTCTGCTCCTAATTATTGTTCTGAAGAATGTATATTTTAGTTTTATCATCATGGGATGGGAAAGCCCAGGATATACCTTAGTTACTGTTCTGTGTGTCTCATCAATAACATTGACCTCGTGAACATCTCGAGAATGTCTCATCTCATCCAGAAAGCTTTTCTTTTTATCTTGCACGATTTCCATTTTGCTGGATCCTATTTGGTTGCTAAAGGGTTAATATTCATTTCCATACCCTAATTAAAAATAGGCCTTTAAGCCTACCAGCTCTCAAATATACACCAAATGAGGCAAACAGTTCACTTTTGTTAAAAATAAAATTTCCAATTCTGAAGCATCAGTTGAGCCTCCCATCACAGGTTTCATTTTGGTCGAAAGGAACAAAGCCGTGTGAAAGGAACTGTTGAGAGCTCCACGGTCAAGTTGACAACTTTATATAATCTCTTAAAACAGTCCCCATAAACGTTGCTTCACCACATCATGAATAGTTCATGAGACATTTCTGCCCAAGTTAATTAGTTGCCTGTTAACTTCATAGCTACAGTTTGAGGCATTCACAACACCAAGAAAGTGTTCAACTTAGTAGTGCTCAGAACACAGACTCAGCCGGCTTTTCCGCGTGGTTGGTTTCCCTATTTTGCGGCAGTGTGTGCCATCATTTCCATACGAATGTTATCAGGAGGGTGTGAGCCCCACTGTATGTAAGCAGCAGTGAATCCAAGGGTTCTTCTAGGAAGTCTGATAACAACATAACCAGAAGTCACACGGGGCCCCCTAACCACTCACAAATTTAGGTAAAAGGGGGCTCACTTGTTTAGTTTTATCCACATGACGCTGCGTTTTGATAGGCAGTGTTTACAGCTAGGATTGTGTTACTGCTCAGTAGGCTTATCCATTGAAACGGATTGTTGCTGGCCTGGATCACCTATGGGTATTTATGGGAGGCAGGGTTTGTTTATAGATGCCAACTCTTTCTACCCTTCTCTTGTATGCTTGTAGGGCCCACCCTGGTCATTACAGAATATTGTTGCTATGGTGATCTTTTGAATTTTTTGAGGAGAAAACGCGATTCATTTATTTGCTCAAAGCAGGAAGATCAGGCAGAAGCCGCCCTTTATAAGAACCTTCTGCATTCAAAGGAGTCTTCGTGGTAAGGCTGATTTA
Organism: Miniopterus schreibersii; assembly: GCF_964146895.1. Taxonomy (NCBI): domain Eukaryota; kingdom Metazoa; phylum Chordata; class Mammalia; order Chiroptera; family Miniopteridae; genus Miniopterus; species Miniopterus schreibersii. The sequence continues at coordinate 29,543,035 of NC_138101.1, forward strand.
CATAAACAGTCAGCTGTTGACAGGCAGTTCTGGGGTCATGAGGGTTTGCAATCAAGGCTGATTCTTTTAAAAAAATGAACTGAGATACTTTGAGGTGCAAAATCAGATTATTAAATCATTTAAATGTGATTAACAGTTTACAGAGTTCAAATTGTGTTTTAAAGATTCAGGTAGTGTGAAACGTCGATTTTTGCCAATGTATTTTTTTAATGCATCCTTAGTTTTCCCTAAGCGTTTGTTCTGTTCAACTGCATGAACTCGATACCTGTTTCTCTTATCATGGCTCTGCTCCGGTGTGTCATTCCATTTATCCTATGGAGCTTGGTACTGTGTGCATCTTTACAATGAGACACTGTTTACGGGAAAATCTGCAAGCTTGTCAAGTTGTCACAGTAAATTCCTTTAAAACCTTTAACAGAACGTCAGAGAGCTGTGAACATAACTGCATGTCGGTTTCTCGCCATCTACCTCTAAATTATTTCTATATACCTTACCCTTTTTAAAAAACTCATTATGCTATAAAAAGGCACATTTAAAGAAATTCTGTACCTTATTTTCATCTCTTTCATCACTGATAGCATTCTGAATTTAAATGATGTGTAAAGAGCTTCAAGTTCCTTTAAAGAGAATTAGTGCGGTTTACAAGCAGAATAGAAAACCTCTCTGCCATGCCTGCCTCTTTTCCCCAACCGTTATTAAGATCTGCCGCTAAAGCAGGCTTCCTAGATTCTCTCAGCCCCACAGAAATCATACTTCTTATGCCCAACCCCTTATTCTTTATATTTCTGCAGTTGTGTGGTGGGTTTCTCCCCTGCATTTTGAGATGGCAAGTTGTCTCCTAACCTCTTAACTCCAGGCCCTTACGGAGACCACAGTAAATGTTATTGATGGGCGGTCACCTCTTAAAGCCCTTTTCTGTACCTCTGGCTAACATTTTAAATCCCAGGTGAAGCTTTAAATTTTTTCTAATCCTGTAAACTTGAGTACTGTCAATTGGTAGTAAAACACAATGCCAAACACTTTCTGTTCGTTCCTCCAGAGCATGTGCTCTTTATAGGAATAAATGAGCTAATTTGCCTTATTTCTAAAGCCTTGGTCCCATATATGGTTTTTAACTTTTGGAAATAATGGCCTAAATTGTTCAGTCCTGTGTGGTGTTCTTTGTGCTTTGGGATCCCATATGGGACTGGAACCATCCGCACACTCTGAAGGAGATAGTTGTCATGGTGTTTCTATGCTAATCACAAGCAGGAAGTACTAGAAATCTTGAAGACTCTCCAGCCAAATGTTGCAGATTCAAGAGGTCCAGATGGTTCAGAAAATCATCCAAATTATTGGTGTTTATCTGAACCAAACTTGGTGTTTTTAAATCTTCTCCCATCAGTCGCTATATGTTAATGATCTCTGTCTTCTCCCCCATAATACATCTCATAAACTCTGGTTCTTTGTCTCTTTCATCTTGTCTCTTGGGGCTAATTTAGAGAGTTTGAAGTAATGTGGGATGATGCTTTTTGGCTCTGTTTCCCATTAAATCTCTGGTGTCAAGGGATGGGAAATTTCTAAACCGAGTACTGTCTATGATTGAACACAGAAAAAGCCATCTAATTCCTGGGGATTGGACCCTAATGTTGAATGTTAAAAATTCATCTCTTACTGAACAAGATTTTCTTCATTCAAACTTGGCAAAGTTTTCTTTGAATAAAATAAACCTATTATGTAAAAAGGGATGGGGAGATAGAACCTACCCCATCGGTGCTCCCCCCATTTCCCATTTTATTCAGTCATGATTTGATGGATGTTTTATCTCTCCCAGTAGTGATAGTACTAATGAGTACATGGACATGAAACCCGGAGTTTCCTATGTTGTACCAACTAAGGCAGACAAAAGGAGATCAGCGAGAATAGGTGGGTACCCTTCAAGAATGAAATCAACTTCATTTACAGAGGATTTCTCAGACCACTATGGAATATAACACCATTCCTGGTAGTGACAAGTCTCCTTTACTGTAGGGTCCAATGGCAATGCCAGTAGTGGCCAATGGCATTTAAGGGTTGCAAGGGGGTGTTTAGGGTCAGAGCATGGGTTATTATATCTGAGCATCTTATTGCATCTATGAAAATATATGCATATAAATACGTATTTTGGAGATTGGGATATATCAGATGTATATTTTGCATATCAAAATATGAGATTTTTGTATTCATCCCCCATTCTTCTCCCCTAATGATTTTGTAACATAGCCCAGAATTGTGAATATTACTTTGTGAATCAGCAGCTACCTGTTCTCAACACTGGGGAGGTCATTGACCTGCAAGTTCATATCCATTCATTCGTTCATTACCTTTGGTGTGATTGTTGTCACTGTCTCATGTTTCCTCGCCTTTAAGGTTTAATTGCTAAGAAAATCCTTCTCTCAGCAGGCTCATACATAGAAAGAGATGTAACGCCTGCCATCATGGAAGATGATGAGTTGGCCCTGGACTTGGAAGACTTGCTGAGCTTTTCTTACCAGGTGGCGAAGGGCATGGCCTTCCTGGCCTCCAAGAATGTAAGTGGGAGTGATTTTCAGAAGTCTTTTTTTTTTCTTTTCTTTTTTTCCCCCAGAATGAAACATTTTAGAGCCATAGTTAGAATGCAGAGTGTCATTTTGAAGTGTGGTAACCAAAAGCAGAGGAAATTTAGTTTCTTCATGTTCCAACTGCTGTCTCTTTAGAAATTCCTGCTCTCATAAGCTTTAACGTGCAATTCTGTCTAAATGAACTTTCTATGAATTATTTTTATATGCAATGAATTCATTTAAACCTTTTGGCTTTTAGGATATAGAAGTTAATGTTAGAAAGTAGATAATTGTATCACTAAAAGGAAGGGGTACTGGGGGTACCTCATAGAGCTGCAAAGCTTGGGTTTTATTGAAGTTAGACTACTAATATTGCATGTCTGGTTTCTAAAGTGTTGGGGAAATAAGGTATCAGAGAGAATAATAAACATTGGGGGAAAGGATGGGTATGGGAAGAGAGTGATGGAGCCAAAACAGGAACATGCTCCCTGGAAGGGCGAGAGGAATTCCCTAGGAAGTGGGATGAGCAGAATAGGATAAGGTCACAGATCTGACTCTTATGTGTCATTGGTGACATCTCCAAACAATTACCAAACTCAAAGAGGATATAGGGTAGCTGAAATAAAGAGCCTCTTCCCTGTGTCCCTGGGAGATGTCAAGATGAAGTTGCATAGACATTTTAGAAACTCTGTATAAGGACATTCACAGAGAAGCATGCAAAATTGAGTTTTCAGTGTAAAAAATGTGATACGACTATTTAATGTATTTTCCTGTGAATGAAAGCAGTCCCAAGAAAGCGTTTATTCAAGTTGGTTTTGGAAAGTGATTATAGTAATTAAGATCCTAACGATGTGAAACACAAATTTTGAGCACCATTCAAGGCATAATTTAGATACTTATTTTTGGTGCACCGAATAGTTTAAATGTAAAGCAAAAGTATCCGATTTATACAACATAAGCAGCACTATAGTATTAAACATAGTTTTCACTTTTAAAAGTTTAAAATAAATTTCCCCCTCTCTCCTGATAGTGTATTCACAGAGACTTGGCAGCCAGAAATATCCTCCTTACTCACGGTCGAATCACAAAGATTTGCGATTTTGGTCTAGCCAGAGACATCAAGAACGATTCTAATTATGTGGTCAAAGGAAACGTGAGTACCCACTCTCTGCTTGACAGGCCAGTGAAGGATTTTAGTTTCAAGTTTTTCTAAGAATTGTTTCCTATGGTTTTCGTAATGCAAATCCTACCTTTGAGATATCATGCATTTTGCCGTCACATTAAGTGTACTTCAGCAAAATTTGCATGGTATGCTGAACAGTACAACCAACATTCTGATAATAGAATTCCTAATTCTAATTGTGTAATTATGGGGCATGTGAAGGAAACAGAAATAGCCTTAATTTCCATTATAGCCTGAGAATAGCAATGAACTCGATTTTGCTCTAGTGAAACAACTGTGGACCTGAAGGTCACAGCAGGAGAATTTTATTTTGAGATTGACATGCCATGTGAAAAAGATTAAAATCGAAGGTAATGTGCAGAATTTGGTTCAGAGAATGTTGGAGCTGACAATCAATAGAGAGCTTATTAAATAGGTTCATAAGTTATAATTGGTTTAGAGAACATAGTGATTTTATTTCAAAGTGCTTTATTTCATTGCTAGTTTTCATTGTATCATAAGCCCTTGGCATTAGAACGCAGTGTCTTCCCATTTTAAGAGCTGCAGTATATTTCAGTGATGTTTGTCTGAGATGACACAGGGTGGTAGAAGCTGAAACCAGAGTCCATGATTTCCAGAGCAGCATCCTGTGAGTAGGGAAGGCATGTAGCCCTGTATCTATATTCTTTTACATTTTTCTAGGCCCATTTCTGTAGTTCAGATCCGTTCCTGGAGGTAGCTATACGTGTCCCTTATGATGAGGAAACATTTTCTCCTTCATCACTATGGCATCTCTGTGGATTGGCTATATCTGATTTGGGTTTGTAGAAACAGTGCCAGGTTTACCTCCTGATCAAAGCCTGTATATTTAAAAAAAAATTATTGATTGATTTTAGAGAAAGAGGAAGGGGGAGAGAGAGAGAGAGAGACATCGATTTGTTGTTCCACTTATGTATGATTCATTGGTTGCTCTTGTATGTGCCCTGGCTGGGGACAAACCATAACCTTGGGGTATTGGGATGATGCTCTAACCAACTGAGCTATAAGGCCAGGACCAAAGAATGCATTTCTAATCAATCTCCTTGCATCATTAGAATTGTTAATAGAAGCAAGTTCTCCCCACCCTGGTGCGCTGCAGGAAGGAAGGCTGTAAGGTGGCTCTTTATCTAGGCCTCTGAATAGTGACAAAAGGAGGAAAGGAAGACGGTAGTGGCTTCTGGACCCGGTCTCTCTGAGTTCGAATCTGGCTCCATCATTTAGTGGCTATGAAATATTTGGCAAGAATTATCCAACACTTAGGAAAGTTGGTTTTTCTCCTCTTGGGAATAATACTGTCAGCTGCCTCATAAAGTTATAATGAGGATTAATTAAATTAATATATATAAAGTGCTGAGCATAGAGCCAGGCGCCTTGTGGCTAATACTTACATTACACTTATTATTCTGACTATTTTTCATAGCTGTCTCATTTGAAATATAAATAATCATGACAGTGGTGATGCTGCAGCGCCTTATTGCTTGTTCTTGGTTAGTGACTTTAGTTGGAATTCACAAGGGTGGGTTAGTTCCCACCAGCTTCCCTTTGTGGACTCCAGCTCAGGTCAGGTGAACTGACCAATCGCAAGTGTCACTTTCACCAGGCTACTGAGTAAGGAAAATTTATGGACAAGTTAAAAGCAAGGAAACTCACATAGCGTGTTACCACCCCAAAATTACATCGTAGTCATCTGAGATCTCCTTGTTGTGTGAGTTTCCCTGTAAGTCCTTCTATTTTTCATGGATTCTTAGTCATTTTTGTGCCAGGGTCCCTTTCTTAGACCGGCAAATCCTATGGGTCTTTTGTCAGAACAGTAGGATAAACAAGAAAAGCAGTTGAATTGAAATACAGTTATCAAAATATTAAAAAGTAAATTTGTGATGTGACAATACATGTGCTGTGTTACACAGAATAACATGTTCTAGCTGTGGGTCTAAAAACTGCTGTAATTTCAGATGAATGTAAACAGTGTACTATAAGATATCCGTGATTACTATCAGTAACAAAGTCATAGGTACTGCCCAGACTACTGTGCTTTATTGCCTTCATTCGTAATTTAAGGAAATAATACACTTCACTTAGAAGTTAGTGTAAACAAGAATATAATCTCTTCCCTTCCAAGTTCACAGGCACCTGAATTCAAGGTACCTGTAGATACCAGGTTAAGATCCCCTGTAGGAGCTTTAGCACAAAATCTCAGGGGCAAGGGGAATATTGGAAGAATTTTTTTTTCCCTATGGACTAAAATAACTTAAAGACTATAAAAATTTGTGGCCTTAGTGTCCAGTCCTAATTGGATTAAGAGCAGGATTGACTGAATTTTCTATGGTAGATTAAGATTCAGGAATCCAGAACGTCTTTAAGAGGAATAGTCACAGAAAGTTTGGCTCGGTTTTAGCAGAAAGGGTTCAGGATGTGAAATTCAGCTGTTGAATTTCAGCCCTGAATCTGCCACTCACCTCCTTGGAATAGTCATAATCATCATAAACCACTGCTATTTACTGAGTGCTCGCTTATGCTAGACCATTTCTCAGCTGTTAGTGAGTCAGGCAGGACCGTGCTAAGCATGCTGGCCCATATCACTGCACAAAACAACTCTTGAAATTTGAAATATTTGTTTTACAGAGGAAGATACAGAGGCTTAGTTACAGATATTTAAATGACTTGCCCAGTGCATTAGTTAGGGATAGTTTCTGTTGCATATTAAAGAAAACCCAAAAGAAAAGAAAAAGAAGTCTAGGAGTAGCAGTCCAGGCCTGTCAAGAGGCTCCATAAAGTATTCAGGGGCCAAATATTTCCCCTTTCCATTTTTTACTGTCCCTGGAGTAGCCCTAATCTTTATGGCCTAGGATGGCCACTACTAGCCAGACACACCGCATCCAGCAGGTAAGGTGGAGGAGAGGCCAGGAGGGAAGGGCACAAAGGCACATGCCAACTGTATTTTAAGGAGGTTTTCCTAAAGCTTCCATACAACACTTATAACTTATGGCCCAAACTGAGTCGCATGACTACACCTCACTGCAAAGGAGCTGGGAAGTGTAATCCTTGTTATGGGCGGCCGTGCTTCTACTAAGGGAACAGGGAAAACATAACCAGTGGTAACTAACAAGTCTTTGTCACTCAAGGCCAGTGGCTGAGTCAGGATTAGAACCCATGTCTGTCAGTCTCTGATGCCTGTGCTCTTAACCACCATGCTGTAGTGACTCAGTATCCCCATCTTGAAAGTAGGGATGGTGTACTTGTGAGCCACCTATTTCGGAGGTAGTTGGGTTCATCTGAAGTCATATAGATAAAAGGCTTTTGTGAGAGGGCAGTCAAGTTCTCACCCTCAGCTCTCGCAGGAGCATCGTCTATGGGAATATTTTCTACTCAGTTTTTTGGAATTTCTTAATTACCACTGCTGAATCTGTCGTGCTTCCATTACAGGCTCGGCTGCCTGTGAAGTGGATGGCACCTGAAAGCATTTTCAACTGTGTGTACACATTTGAAAGTGATGTTTGGTCCTATGGGATTTTTCTGTGGGAGCTGTTCTCTTTAGGTAAGATGATCCTTGCCAAAGGCACCTTCATAGGCTCAGAGCAGCTTCTTAAGGTTTTTATCAGTGTCCTGCTTTCTTATGATTAGCTCTGATTTGCAAACCGTTTGTGCCCCAGGCAGCAGCCCCTACCCTGGAATGCCGGTCGATTCTAAGTTCTACAAGATGATCAAGGAGGGTTTCCGAATGCTGAGTCCTGAGCATGCACCTGCTGAGATGTAAGGGCCACGACAAGATTATTTCCCCTTTTATTTTTCGTTTTAAAGACAGAAACCCAGATGTTGAGGGTTTTCAAGTAGACCAATTTGAAATGTCACTTGGTTCCTGTTTAGGGCACCCTGGTCAAATGTCATTTCTGTAGCTTAATTTTCACCATCTCTTGTCACCAAATACACAGAAAGTTTTGGCAGTGTTTCTTACATAGAGTACGCCATTCATTGTGTCCAGTTGCCTAGCCCTGGAATTATTTTTGAAATAATTGTATGGCATACACCTGAAGACAGGCGAAGGGCATTGAGGAGTGATGGGAAATGGCCCTCGTTTACAGGTATGACATCATGAAGACTTGCTGGGATGCTGATCCCCTCAAAAGGCCGACATTCAAGCAGATTGTTCAGCTGATTGAGAAGCAGATTTCAGACAGCAGCAACCATGTGAGTACACTCTGAGCATGCCTGTGATCTCCCTCCATTCTCAGGTGTGTCGTCCTTCTCAGGCTCTGGGGGCGAGGATGACTCTTCCCACCCTTTCTCTCCTTGGCTTAGGCTGTAAATTGGACTTTGGGTGGGAAAGTAAAGCAAAGGAAACAAGTACTTTCTGCCCAACACCCCTGCTCTGAGCCAGAGAAGGATATGAGATGAGGGGAAGAGAGAGTGGAGCGCTTTGCACTCAGAAGTGTGGAAGTAGAAGCTTCCATAAATAAGGATTTGCCAGGTCCCCCCCCAATGCTGGTCATGGAGTCTGCATGGGCTCTCTTTCATGTGCCAAGGCCATTCAGCCTTTGGAGGGTTGGGTGGTGTGAACTAGAATAAAAGCATAGAAAAACAGCTTGTTACCACAGTGGAATAACCTTCTGCTCAAACAAGCATGACCAGAAAATGGCAGCGAGCTGTCATGCCCACAAGCCATACAGAATGAAGAGTTTGAAGTTGGGAGATCTCTCCCAGTGATCTGGGGAGGGAGGAATTCAAAGCCCGAGTCTATTATTTCTTCTGCTTTTAAGTAAGGTATTGATCCTTACTTTGACTCAGATTTTTTACATTGCTTTTTTTCTGGATTGTGTGCTTGGAGCTATCTTGCCTTTTCTAAGTGTACACCACTGGTATTTTGGGGTTAAAGCTTGTTCTTCTGGGTGTCAAAGCGTATTTCAAATTAAACGGCATTTTCCACCCATGTGCTTGATTCTCAATGGAAGACCCATGGAAGGGCCACTGATTTCTCAGTAAATTATATCGGTTGTTGGGTTATAGTTAGCTGTCTAGATTTGTTAACCTTTTAAATAGGTTAGGTAGTGCCTGTTCTAGAAGTATCCCAGCAGAAAAGCACATTTTTTGCCATCCTTTCCTACATCATCAGGCCTTGGGGAAAAGGCGGGGTAAACAAACTGGCATTTCCTTTTGTCAATATGATTTGGTTTTGGGTTGCAAAGGTCTTTAAACTCTCTCTGTTTAAGAGTCTTCCTCAGTTCTTTGCGACTCTGATGCCCCTTCGTCACAGTGTTTGATGTGGGGATTAGTGTATTGACTGTGGACTTGTTTTCCTCAGATTTATTCCAACTTAGCCAACTGGAGCCCCAACCAAGAGAACATCGTGGTGGACCACTCGGTGCGGATCAACTCCGTGGGCAGCAGCACTTCGTCCACCCAGCCTCTGCTTGTCCACGAGGACGCCTGAAGTGGACCGCATGTCTGGGATCTCCCCAGCGCAGAGGTCCCCGTTCCTCTGGGTCCTATGACTGTTCTGTTCGACTTGCATCCTGCTCCCGGATAATGGACACCCCTCTGTAATCCCGTCTTTATGAGCACACTTTCATGGCCGGTGATTTTTGTCATCAGCCCCCATCCCCTTGCCAGGCCAGGGTTCAAACTGCATATACTCCCAATAGCACAGTAGCTCCCGGTAACAAAGACAGTTCTGAGTTGGAGAAAGGGCGGGTGGATGGCCTTGAGACACCTTGGGTCCTTTCTGAGCCTTGTCTCATTTCTGTTCGGAAAGGATGGTTGATAGCTTATTTGAATAAATGGCAGTAGTCACCTTCGGCGCTCATAACTGTCCGTAATGACATGATGGCTCCGCAAGATTAGAAGCTGGGACCTAAGCCCTTGATGTGGAAAGTAGAACATTATTGGGACAAAGGTCAGAAGTCGATGAATATCTGGGCTTAAGAAATCTACTATTTTGTGCTGGGAATGAGACGTAGGCCATGAAAACGCTCCCTGAGCCTGAATGAAGGCTTGCTGCTGAGCGTGAGCCTTTGTGCTACTGACCTGCTTTCTCAGCGGGCTTTGCCGTTAGGGAGCCGCGCTGGAGAGAGGCCTCCCCTTCCGCGTTTGTATATATTCATCCTGCAATTGTACATGTTCATATGCCTGAGGGAGGAAAACCCACAAGGTGTCATTTCTGGAGACAACTCTGGCTCAGTCAGGTCTGCTGTATGTAGGAATAGAGAGCCAGGCAAGTTTGACGGACACAGTGCTGTGGTTTTTGGTTTTTGTTTTTTTTTAAAGAATAAACGTAATTGTCAAGCACAATCTTAACAAAAATCTCCTTTTGTAGCCGATGAACTTGCTGTATAGATTCTCCAGAACAAGCCTATAGCTTCAGAATGGCATTGTGCTCAATAGATTCGATGCCATTTGAAAACGATTTACTGCATGACTCCAGTAGGAGTGAGAAAACAGTGCTGTCTTAGTTTGGATGCTTCTGTAGCAGGAAAGAAAATTTAGAAATTTAGATTCAGCCTCTTTGCAGACATGTCCTGGACGCCAGGCCAGTACCTATATACTGTATGTGTGCGCACGCACATGTGCTTGTAGACACATCTTTTGGGGGGTGTTCTTGCCCTGAGCCCAAGACGGTCCTTCAGTACCCAAGAACTCGCTTGGCTTTCGTCGTCCGTGCTGCTCTTCATTCCCTTCACCTGGCCGCCCCGAAAAGCTGACCAAAAGCTTGCATAGAGGCATATAGGAGGCCGAGCGCTTAAGTACCTATTTATGTCAGCCCACCGTCACTTAAGGCACTCCATTATTTATACTCAGCATACTGTACTTGTCCCTTAGATCTTCTTAATGCTACTCTCCCACTGAAACGTATTTAAATTTTACCCTTCAGGTTGTAGCCTGGATATTATTCTTAGAGTCTGCCTTTTTCATTGCTGCCCAGCTACAAGAGGTCCGTGTGGTACATGGCAGGGTTTGTGTGTTGTCTTGCAAGATTCCAGCTATGCTGCCTTCACGGTTTCCCCCGCCTAGGTCCCTTAGGTGTCATTTAGAGAACTGTGGCCATTTATCTGGAAGTAACCATTTGCACTGGAGTTCTACGCTCTCGCACCTTTCCAAAGGTAACAGGTTTTGGGGTTTTGTTGTCAACGTAAGAGATTGTCACTGTTTGCCATACTTTGAAAATTTCCTTTGCATTTCTGTTGACTTTGATTAGAGTAAGAAAAGTGGTTGTTAACTGTAGATGTCTAGGTACTTCAGGGGCACTTCACTGAGAGTTTTGTCTTGGATATTCTTGAAAGTTTATATTTTTATAATTTTTTGTTTTTACATCAGGTATTTCTTTGCAGTGGCTTAATGTTTGAAATTATTTTGTGGCTTTTTTTGTAAATATTGAAATGTAGCAATAATGTCTTTTGAATATCCCCAAGCCCGTGAGTCCTTGAAAATATTTTTTATATATACAGTAACTTTATGTGTAAATATGGAAGCAGTGCAGGTTTAAAGGATGTTGGTGTTCCATGTGTTTTTTTCCTGATATGTTGTCCAATTGTTGACAGTTCTGAAGAATTCTAATAAAAATGTAAATATATAAATCAAGTGAATCTTTTTTTATTATGTCAAGCTGAAATTAAAGTGGTAAGGTACACTCACCTTGATATTAGGAAGGTTTGTGGCTACTGTGCACAAGATCCATGCTAGACTCGGATCACTAGCGTTCACAGACTTGAAAATTCAACAGACAGTTACTAAGAATTTGGTACATGCTATGTTTTCTTATCTTATTCTTAAAATTTGTGGTCTCCATTTACATTGAAAAATAAATACAGAAAACATTTGGAGAATTCTGCACATTACTATGATTGACTCGTGAATGACCATTTTTGTGGGCAAAATAATGGTGAAATATCAGTTTTATGTGATTCTATCTCTCATAACCACGTTTCCTCCTAAAAGAGACTAACAAGTAACACTAACAGTAAAGTAATCTGCAAGGTTGACATGAGGAGTCTCCCAAGAGGGTGGTTTGTGTTCTTGTTGGCCTGGGTTTTGAAGAAAGGTCAGTTCATCTTGAGATGCTCCTGCTCCACCTCTCAGTCCTGAGTTAAGTTCTGTCACTCGTTTGCAGGGAGGTGCTCGTGCTTGTTGGTTCAGTGCTGTCTTAGAGCTGGAGCATCCCTGATGATCAGGAGGTACTGTCCAGGCCAGCGGGTCCTGCATAGAGCCGGTGAACCCTTCCAGCTTGAAACAGAACCATCCTGAGCCACGTAATCCTATTAAGAATATGTTGGGCACACCGAACACCGTCAGTCTCAGTTTCCTTTATTGACGTGGCATCTACCCCTGCAGAAGTGTCTCCTGAAGGGAAAGGGAAGGATGAAAGGTGACCTGTAATGAAGAGGAATCATTTCAAGGGAGGGAATTGTATGGGCAGGAACATGTCAGTAATTCCTGAAAAACTGACCCACAGTTCAGTCAGGTGGTTTTCATTATTTTAGACAGGAATGAATGCTAATTGACCCCAAAACCAGTCATTTCTGAATGTCTTCAATGTCATTTGGACTTCATGTGTGTGAAATATTGAGTTAAAAGCAATCAACAGCCCCTGTATTACTAGTCTATAGCTATGTCCCTCCCTCCCTGGCCCAGCTTTTAACAGCAAAGTGTAGTATCGAGTGCTTAGTATCTCAGCTAAAAGTGGCTTCAGATCTTTTTGCCAGCCCTGTCCCTACCACTTGTTGCTGTGTGATGCTGGGCAGATTAGCTCTTGAAGTCTTAGTTCTCATAATAGCAGTATCTACTTTGATGTACTAATGTGAAGCTGTTAAGGCTGCCTTGTTGGTACACTTAATACATAGATAGTGCTCAAAAATGCTAACTTCTGTCATAGCTAATTAGTCTTATTAGGAAGGAAGTAGATGCTTCTGTTCCAGCATAGCTCAGTTTGTTACCCTATAAAGAATTATCCAGTCGCCCTGCCCGTGTGGCTCAGTTGGGTGGAGCGTCATCCTGTATATTGGAAGGTTGTGAGTTCAGTTCCTGGTCAGGACACATTCCTAGGTTGTGGGTCTCCCTTCCCCTCTCTAAAACCAAAATGCATATTCTCCGGTGAGGACTTTTTTTTTTTTTAAAGAATTACGCACTTGAAAATTTGTTTGTTTTTTTCTCTTAAGTGCAAACAATATTGTACTAGTTTGCCATGAAACTTGACTCTCTTATACAGAGTCTATCTTATTAAAATATCAACATTTAGCTAGGAACTTAGGGCTCTGTATTCTGATCCCAGCCTTCTTTCTGGGCTCTTTTCTGCTCTTCTGATTCCCTCCTTGGGCTTCACAGTGTCTGTTCTCTCTCAACAGCCCCCACCTTTCTAGACCACTGGAAGTTGCCTGAGTTGTCATGCACTCCGAACTTCTTACTGCTCTTACAATCTGTTCTGCCTTGTACTGTACTTATTTGGGTTTTAGTCTTTTCCCCACCCCACTATATCCAGACTTAAAAATCAATCATCACCTATATGTCCTAAGAGTCATTCGTTTATTACTTGTTAAAATATTTAATTAACCAGAAACTCGGAGGTTAAATTGCTCCGAGGTTATAAGAGGTTAAAACTTGCTCAAGTTCGCTTGGTAATACATGGAGTCAGAATCTGAATCCAGATCTGTACTTCAGTGATGGCAAATATCTGGTCTCCCCATGCTGGCATCTCCACCCCTTTGTCCATGCAGACATCGCTCATCTCCCAGAGCACTCTGCCCATGGGCCCAAGATGCCATAGAGGTCTAAACCTCCAGGAAGCCCAGGCAAATCAACGGGAGTTAGTCTAAGAACAAACTTACCTGCCACCTTAAAGTGATTGCCACATTTCAATTTTCTTGAGGCACAGGTGTTCATCTCAGACGCTCCTCAGTGCTTCACGCGTGGTTAATTAATACACTTGGAATGAATAATTAAACATTCCATCAGTATGGAGTAAGGGAAAGCCATCTGGGAGGAAATGGGTCCAGAAAAGACAGGAAATAGAAAAGCACAGCTTTCCCCCCGGGTGGGACCTAGAAAGGCAGCTTTACTGCACAGAAGGGCTGAGGCTTCGGGGACAGGGAAAGGGGAACTAGGAAAGTTCTTTGGGCAGCGCGACCGTGACTGCACAGCTGCTTTGTGGAAGGAGAAGTAAAGGGGGACCTGGGCGCGTGGGGAAGGGCGGAGAGGAAGGGAAAGTAGCAGAAGTGCTCTTCCTTTTTCAGAAGGTGGGGAAGGCGTTGAAGGTACCAAGGAGAAGTCCCCGGGCTAGAAGTGCAGAAGCTGAAGACTAAGGAGGCCTCCCCTACCCCGGGCTGGACCCTGGGAGAGGGGCGTCAGGCCAGCGTCTCCATGGGGAAAGGCCCCCAGGAGAGGTCTTGGGACCAACTGGGCAGCCTTCCTTCGAGTTAATTTTTGTAAAGGAGAGGATGTCATTGTGTTAGGCCTGCCGGTGGTTTTCTGGTAATCTATGGCGTTCTTTGGCTTATAGATCTCTGCCTTCTTCCCATGGTGCTCTTCCTCAGTGTGTGTATCTATGTCCAAATTCTCTCTTTTTATGTAAGAACACCTGTCATATTGGATTAGAAGCCCACTCTATTCCAGTATGACATCTTTAATTACGTCTGCAATGACCTTATTTCCAAAAAAGTCACAGTTATGACTTCATCATACAAATTTGGTGGGACAACAACCCAAAATAGAAAAATCTCAAAACCCTCGGCCCTGTAGCAGGTGACCTGCTGTCTTTCATCAATACTGGGAAATTCTCAGCTCTTTTTAAGTTGTGTCTGCCCATCCTGCTTCTCTTCTCCTGGGATTCCAGTTGAGTGTATCTTAGAGCATCTCATTCCATCATCCATGTATCTTAACCTACCTTTCATATTTTTGTTCTTTTTTTGTCTTTCTACATTGTATGCAAGGTAATCCCCCTTCAGCTCTTGTCCATGAGGAATACTTTTAACATGTTTATTGAGGTAAAATTAACATACCATAAAATCCACTCATAAATATGTCAATCAGTGATTTTATTAAATTTATAGAGTTTTGCAACCGTGATGCAATTTTAGAGCATTGCTACGATCCCCAAAGTTTTCCTCATTCCTCTTTGCAGTTAATAGGTATTCAAATAATTTTAACAAACTAATTTCCAGTTATTCTTGCCTTGTAAGATGACACCACATATTTGACTCTCTTATAGCATGTACTCATTCATTGAGCCATTTATTTTCAATGGGGTCTTTCTAAATGTTTTGGTCATAAATGGCAGTGATAATTGGTAGGTTGCCTTGTTCGGATGATTATCAGTGATGATGACAGTGGTGATATGATGATGATGATAGCTGCCATTTATTTAATGCCTACTGTGTACCTGGATCTATATCAGATGTTTTACACATATGACTTTAAGCCTCCCAATAACACCAGGAGGTAGGTATTATCTGCACTTAAAGTTAAGAAACTTTTGCTGCTGAGAGGCTCACATCTTGCGTTAAACCTCATGGCTCTGAGCAGTTGAGAGGGAAGCTCTAGTTGTTTGACCTCTCAATCCTAGGATTTTGAACAGCAGTGTCACCCATCTAGTTGGTATAGGAGAAAGCCCTTTATTGTGTTTCCCTGGACTTTGGGTGATCTTTTAGCCATCTCATTTAAAAAATACAGGAAAAGGAAAGTCAAATCAACCACTTTGCTACTCATGACCAACTCCTCTAAATGCTGGAGAGTGTGGCAGTTGAAGTAAAAGTTAAAGTGTGGCTTCAGAATTATCTGTTGATTTCACAGGTTCATGATCGGCCCACTCCCTTATGACCATGTGAACTTCCCCTTATCCTCCAAGAACATTTTTCTCTTTGTGTTTCAAAGAACAGTCTTGTTCATTTGAGCCTCGTGAGAAAGGAATGTGTTTGCAGAGGTGGCTGGGGTCTGAAGTGCAGAGAGGAGCATTAGACAGGGAGAGAGCAAATCAAGAATTTCAGATCAGTGAGAGTGTGGGTGAAAATACCACCTTTCCTTTGCTTCAACAGTTGTTATTGTTGGTTAGAAATCAACAAGCTGTTACCCATATGTCTCCTTCGCTGTTGATTCCACTTTCGTTGGTTAAATGCAGTTTTTATGATGTGGGTTCTTCTACGAGGGTTTAACCTCACAAGGGCTGGAGTCCTCACTGAAAATGCTCCTCGGTGAAGTAAATGTTCTCAAGTGGCTCACCTATGCGTCTCCAACCACGGCGGGATTTGAGGTGTGCGTGCGTTTTCAAGCACATCAGCAGGACCGTGGTGTGTTTTATGAGATTGACTTTCTTCTTTGTGGTCTGTGGCTTAGTGGCCACTCTTGTTCTATAGCAAATGAAGAATGAGGACAGGCAAAGGACGTTTTCATGGCTGCTTGTCTCAGGATGTGAACCGGCCTTCTAGGGCAGCTGGAACATGGATGTCCATGTAACAGGCATTCTAGGGCAGCTGGAACATGGATGTCCATGTAACAGGGCACCTGGCCTGGGTGCCAAACCTCCCCTATAGGGCATCATATGCCTCTAATCAGGATTCATGTTACTCTTGTGGAGTGTTATAAAAAATTGGTTTGAGTGAACTGACTTTACTGATTACATCCACATATTTCAGTTGACATTATACATTAATATGGTGTGAAAATAATTTTCTTGTTTATAATTTTTCAATTACATTTTACATTCAATATTATTTTATATTAGTTTCAGGTGTTCAGTACAGTGGTTAAACAATCATACACTTTATATAGTGTTCCTCCTGATATTTCCAGTACCCACCTGGCACCATACATAGTTATAATATTATTGAATATATTCCCTATGCTGTACTTTACATCCCCATGACTATTTTGTAACTACCAATTTGTACATCTTAATCCATTTACCTTTCTCATCCATTCTCCAAACCCCCTCCTCTCTAGCAACACTCAGTCTGTCCTCTATATCTATAGTCTGTTTTAATTTTGTTTGTTCATTTATTTTGTTCTTTAGATTCTACATATAAGTGAAATCATACTTGTCTGACTTATTTCACTTAACATAATTCCCTCCAAGTCCATCTATGCTGGTGCAAATGGTAAGATTTCATTCTTTTTATGGCTGAGTAATATTCCATAGTATGTATGTATGTACATATGTATCACCACTTTTTAAACCAACCACTTGTCTATTGATGGGCACTTGGGTTGCTTCCATACCTTGGCTATTATAAACAATGCTACAGTCGACCTAAGGGTGCATATATTCTTCCGAATAAGTGTTTTGAGTTTCTTCAGAAATATAACCAGAAGTGGGATCACTGGGTCATAAGGTAGTTCTATTTTTAATTTTCTGAGGAACCTTTGTACTGTTTTTCACAGTGGCCGCACCAATCTGCATTTGGTGTGGAAATAAATAGTTTTCATTTGATAGCTATCCAATAAGCAACTACATGGAATGGTTTTGTTGAGAAGGAAACAGAATCCCCAAAGAGAGTCATTGAAAAAGAATTCTGTCATTGATTAGTTATGTCTGCCTGGCCATAGCAATGGGGAATACAGCATGCATGCTAACTCATATAGCATCTTATATAGTTCTAAGTGCTTTATATACATAGCCAATACCAATCCGATCCTCTAAACAACCATATGCAATAGTTATTATTTTATAAGCATAAGAATAAAAAAGTTATAATTTTAAGGCGTAGATAGGTCAAGTAACTTGACCAAGGTCACATAGCTAGTAAGGGGCTGAGGCAGGATTTGAATCCAAGGAGCCTAGCTTCAGAGTTTGGGTTCTGAACCACTGTGTCAGACTATGTCTATGCATCTGTTATCCTGCTGTGATCAAGACAGACTACTTGGGTCAGCCTGGTTCAGTAAAGGTCTCACATTCTTCCTGGCCTAGGATACAAGAAGGGGTCCTCTCCACTGTGATGCTTACTACACAGGAGCTTCGTGGGTCTCTATTGCCCTTCTTTCTTCCTGGCTGACAGGGATTTAGGTTCCTGACCTTGCAAAATGAGACACCTTCTTCAAACAGAGGAAGAGGAAGTCCCAAGGATGAGTAGGTGCTCATAGTATATGTGGATGACAGTTTAACCCAGGTCTCCGAAATGCATAATGTCTGAAGGTGACAGAGAACATTGAAGTCAATGGCATAGTATAAGGTGCTCCAAACCTGTCACTTGTCCTACTTGTGCCTCTATTTACCACTTAGATGACCCTTTTTTCTTATTAAGTTCTAAGCACTTAACTGTATTTAATTTCACTGTATCCTCACAACAGCCCTGTGTTTACACAGATGAGGAAACTAAGACTCAGGGAGATTAAGTAAATTTTATTTGACTTCAAAGTCCCTCTAAATGGAGCCAAATTTTCAACATTTTTAGTGGTATTGATAATGAATTCCGAGTTAAATGGAAATCTCAATATGCAAACAGACAGTGGCAGTGGGGGCCCAGTAGTCTGCCTGCCAGACTCTTACCCCTGTTTCCACAGCTACCCCAGACTCTCTGGTCCTTCACAGACCACATTTGGGAAACCACTGTAAGTCCCCTGCAGTTCAGTAGCTTAAAATCCCATCTCGCCTTGGTGTGGTGTGGCTGACTGTGGCTGCTCCCTTCTTGCTGGAAGATTTCCTATCCTGGGGCTCCATGGGGCATTCCCAGCCACTCAAAGACAGACTCCCCTTTTGACTCAACAGGAAGACAAGGAAGGAAGTACACCTTCCTGTCTGCAAGTTTTCTAGACTTCTCCAGAACCAATTTGTTTTCAGGTGGGTTTTTTTAAATTTGTATGCAAGATACTATTATTTTGATAAGATTTGTTCAACTGTTACTCCCCTTAGGTAATTAATGTTAACTTTGATATGGTTCCTTGCATGTTTTTCTTTTTTTTCTTTTTCTTTTTGAATGTTTTTATTGATTTCAGAGAGAAGAAGGAAGAGGGTGAGATAGAAACATCAATGATGAGAGAGAATCATTAATCTGGTGCCTCCTGCACTCCCCCTACTGGGATTGAGCCCACAACTCAGGCATGTGCCCTGACCAGGAATCGAACCTTGACCTCCTGGCTCAACCACACCAGCTGGACCCTTCCATACTTTTCTATTTTTATACAAATATATACATATATATGTATTTTTCCTGTTATTTAAAGAAATAGGACCACTATATATTCTGCAACAAACATTTTTAACTTCCACTGTATGATGATTATCACCCTAGATCATCACATAAAAATTAGACATAAAATTTCCCACACTATAGAAATACCAAAAGCCTGATGTTTTTAGATAAGAATTTATCACATTAGCTACTAGAAGCCTAAGGTCTTATATTTTTGGTCCACTTGTAACAAATGTATGGCATGCATATATTTGTTTGGGTTAAAGGCTAAGTCTGGGGAAGGTATGAGATAATAGATTTTGGTCAGTTTATTAAATAAAGACACGATGCAAGGGTCTAGAGCTATTCCTGGAAAGGTGCATGTGCTCATTAAAGGTTAAATCTGAAACTATAATATCCTTTTGTAAGTAAAAATGGTCTTAGAAAGTAGAAGGAATTGATTTTTATTCAATGTATTTTAAAAGTAAGGTTATTAGCTTTTCTTAGGTGTCTAAAGGAAATTGGAAGAAAAGGAGTTATTTTCCAATCAAACACATGCTTCTACGGTTCAGTTGCCTATGATTAAAATACAGGCAAACCACAGCAGGGTTACATTAGACATTCACTATTCAGATAACAATAGGATATCACTTTCTCTCTGAACTGTTCTCCAATGATTGCAACTCCCCTACCCCCAAGAATGTCAATCCTTACCCCTGTTTGGGCTGATTAGTAAAGCATTAGTCTACTTTTAACAGGCAATGAAAATAGCTGCACTCCAGGCACTTGTCAGGCAGCATAACCTCCAACTCCCTGACATTCAGAATCCATCAAAAGCTTGGTGGATGGAAACAATGCTTATGCACAATTGTCTAAAGAATAATTAGTTTGTCTCCCCTCCCCTTTGAAATTCAAGTTCTGTCCAGGAACATAAGAAAGCTGTGTGCATGGATGAAATTCTATTGCATCATAAACCCAGAAATGCTTTTCTGAATTAGACATGGGGTTATTTCATCAGCTTCCATTTTAGATTAAGGGAATTCTAATAAGAACATTATTGTGATTAGAGTTTGGTGTTTGGAGTTGAAAGGACCTCAGTTTTAATCCTAACCCTGCCATCTATTAACTATAAGACTTTAGGTGAATCATGTAATTTCTCTGGGCTAGTAGAATATTGTGTATCAACTATACTTAAACTTATATGCACATATCCAGGAAAAATAAAAAGAACAGCTCCTAGATCGTAGGCTGTTTGTAGAATTAAATGAGAGAATTTATGTTAAGTTCTGGCAGTTGAGTACTCAATTCATGGTGTTCCTGGAGTAGCTATTATTTAAACCAGAGCCCTCTAGGCCTCCTGTGAATCTTAAAGACTGATGTTTATAACCATTCAACACTCTGGGCAAGTAAGATTATTGTCTAGTTTACCCATCCACTTGGGCTCACACCAGCCAAGTTGTATGCTTACCAAAGTCAGTGGTTTTGTTTCCAAACATATTTGTAAGTTGAGTTTATCATAATAATGTATTTTGATACATATATTAAAATATTCCAAAACCTATGACTGGAATTATTTCAATAAAAATCAAGGGAAATATTTGGAAAGACTTTATATAGGTGAGCAGCCAAGAAAAATTGCTGTCAGAGTAGATGTAGGTAAAACAACTATTAAAAAAATGGAGAAAGGCTATTAAAAATTTAGAAGAAGTACTCAAAATGCTTCACAAATTGTCTAATTTCCACTCCATTTTAGCTCCAAATTATAGATGATGCATTGTGAATGTGGTTTCTAGAAGAAAGATGGCACAATGACTCAAATCAGAGGACTTAGAATCAAGGAAAGGACCTTGCCCTGCGCCAAAAGATTGGAGAATGAAGGTGTATACACTCATAGGATTAGTTTACATTAAAGGTGTAAGGTACGTCTGTATCATGACGTTTTGTAAGTTATTTCCCCACTTTAAACAGTGTTGCTTTTTTGTTTTTATATCAATCAATGAATTACTGTGCCCAGATCACTTCTACTCTATTATTATTATTAACAACATTTTTAAGATCCACTAGAGAAGTCTTTCTGACCCTAGGACAAGTGCTTTTCCATGAAAAGAAATGTTTTAGCCAGATGGATTTTGTGAATCAAACCATTGCCTTTCCTCTTTGTAGTCACTCCAGAAAAGTTAGAACTAAATTAGTGATCTGCTCCTTATAAACGGAGACAATTTGATGCTAAGCTCTTTGTACGGATCTCATACCTGGCTCCTTGCTTCCCCTTATTTAATTTTACCGTATGTATTTTTAAGGTTTATGTTATTGTATATAACTTTATGTACCATTCAAAGGACAAAGGCAAAACCCATAAATGGCTCAGCCCCCCAAGTACCCCCCTAGCCTCCCTACAGGTGCTCTGGGGAAACCTAGCCCAAAGCCTCCCATGAACCCAGGCTTCAGAAAGTGGAGGCTGCAAAAGGGAGGCCATGCTGTCTTCTGGTAACATTTGCCTCTCACACAAATTAATCTATCAACAAATTATGCTGCCACATCTGAAAAAGAGTTTTCGACCTGTCAGGTGTTATGCAAGTGCACAGAGTATAACTCGGGGCTTCACAGTTTTTCTGATCTGGCTGTAGGCTGGTCCTAGCGAGCAGCAACTTTTCAGCTGTAGGCTCCTGAGAGCGCCCCAAAAACCACACATGAGAAAACACAGAGCACCGTTTCCTCATTGTTTCTAGTGGACGTGTATTTATTATAAAAGAAGCAGAGGGACATGATGGAGGGAACCCTTCTTCAGACCCGTTGGATCCCGCCTACGTGCTGCTCAGCACCTAGGTGACCTCGTAGGGTCGTTTCAGCTCCGTGGGGTGGAGTTCGGCATCTTTGAAGTGAGATGGTCATAATCTTTCAGTGGTTTTCAAAATATTCAGTGAGCGTGAGGACGGGACTGGCCTCCCCCTTGCTTTAACCAGAGCTCCCTGACTTTTATCTGGTTTGTATATCTTGCTAGAAGAAAGAGTTCTGCTACTTGAAGCAAGAAAAAGGTCTTAAAAACCACCACACTGGTTAGTTTCTAGGGTTTATGACTCTGTGACTGCAGCTGAAGCTGCCGAGAGCAGGTGATGACCGTGCTCTCACATGGTGTCCTCACCAGGCCCTCTCTCAGACGGGGGCACGTGGCGGCAGCCCCAGCCACAGGCTTCGAGCCCAGGGATGCAGCATGCGGCCTGAACCCTTCGGAGATGTGCACAGCTCCTTAAGAAATACGCGCTGCTGGTGCGACGCCTCCTGCCGTGGCTTTGGCGACCGCGCTCCCCTGCTGCCCACCCCCCCCCCCCCAGTCTTGCTGTGGGCAAGTCTGAGGTGGACGAGTCAGGTGACAGCCAGGCAATCACCATATACTTTCTCTCCTGCCTGGGCGTTTTCCATGCTAGCCCGCTGAAGCCTACAATTCGAGTTTCACTATCTCCAAAGTCACAGCAGTTAATATTAATTACTAATCATTTAATTTCTTTTATCCAACAAACATGTTCTGCATACCTGCTCTGTAGGAGGCACGGGACGAGGTCCCAGGCATAGAGTGATAAATAAGGCAGTGTCTTCAAGAAGTTATGGGCTCCTGGGGGACGGAGATCATCCATGTACAATTGATTACGGTGGGGTCAGGGGTATACACAACACTTTGGGAGCACAGAGAAGGGAACAACTAGCTTTGCCTGGGGAGCTGGAAGAGACTTTATGATGTCTGGATTCTAGTAGCTCCTCAATAAATATTTATTGAATGATTGCATATCTGAGAAGATAGACTCTGGAGCCAGACTGCTTAGAATTGAGTCCCAGCTTTATCATTTTATCAGATGTGTGACCTTTGACAAGTTACTTAACTTTTCTGTATCTCAGTTTTTCTGTCTGAAAAATGAGGCTAACAGCATTTTTTTAAAAAGTACATCTTTATTGATTTCAGAGAGAGGAAGGAGAGGGAGAGAGAGAGACAGAAACATCAATGATGAGAGAGTCATTGATCAGCTGCCTCCTGCAGGCCCCCAAACGGGGATGGAGCCCGCAACCCGGGCATGTGCCCTGACCGGGAATCGAACCCTGATTGCCTGGATCCCAGGTGGATGCTTAACCGCTGAGCCACGCCTGGCCGGGCAAGGCTAACAGCATTGTTGTCAGGATTAAGGGTTAATACAGGTAAGGTCCTCAACAGCGTTTGGCACGTGGTGACTGCACTGTAGGGTCTTGCTGATTAGCTCAGGTATCGCTAATCAGGAGTTTGCAGGGTAGAGAAAGGAGGGAAAGATAGTTCAGGGGATGCAAATTAAAAACACAGGTGTTCCTTTCAGTAACTCAGTGAGGGAACTTGCTTTCATTGGAATTAAAAAGAAAAACAAGTGGTGCGTAAGCCACAGTTCCATGCACTTGTCTTGCCTTCCTCCCTTGGTCTCGCACTCTCTCTGTGCATCCCTCCCTTTCCTTTACTCTGTCTTTCTCCTTCTGTTTCCTCTCATTCCACCCTCAGTCCATCTTCTCCCCCTGCTCCCTCCTCTCCTGCTCTCCATCTCTCATCAGCCCTCTGAGACCTGCTCTCTTCATTCCCTTTCTCTCCCCTCCTTGTTTCCCCGTGTCCCTAATGCTCTGCCCCCTTGCCACCCAACCAAGCTGGCCCTGTAAATACTTCTCCAAAGCCTGAGAAACCAGACCCTCCTCCTCTGCACCCAGCTTCCTCTAGCATGAAGCATAGTGATAGGATTAAGTCAGTCCAGAACGAAGAAATAAATCTTTTTTTGTTATTGTTGCTTCTCAGTGAAATGTACCAGTGGGTGCCCTTTGTTGTCAACACAGCCAGGGCTCTCTGATGACATTTGTAGCTTGGGGTGATCGTGGCTTTTAGTGGTCTAACTTTTCACTGTCTAACACTCTAGCAGTTTTCAGGGTTTAAATGGCAGTAACTGACATGAACAGAGCCACCCCTGCTGGTACCCTGAGGGGGCTAAAGCCTGGATCCTCAGAAAGACAAAATTCATCAGTTTACTACACTCAGAAACTAATGCTCAGGGGTGAAGCGTGAGTCCTGGAGCCAGGGCAGAAGGCCTCGAAGAAGTCTGGCCAGGGCACCACCCCAGAGGGACCTTCATTTTTTTCTATTCTGCAAATGATTCCTGCAGACAACTGTGTGCCTGACACCACTCAAGGTTCTGGGGATGCAGCGTTGACAGGAAAGGTCCCTGCCCTCCTGGGCTAACTTCTAAGGGAGAGGTAGACCATAAACAAGTAAAACACAAACAAGACACGTTTAGATAGTTACAAGTACTACAAAGAAAAGAGGGTGATCATAAAGGTACTTGATGGGAAACGGCTTGCTTTAAATCACACCCCCAGGAACATCCTCCCTGAGAGGAGCCTTTTGACCTGAATCCTCAATAAAAAGAGCCACCACGTGAAGACTTGGGGAAGGGCTGGTGCAAAAGACCCCAGGCAGAGGAGTTTGGGGAAAAGGGGCCTGAGGGATGGAGTGTAGGGTCCCAGGGGCAAGGGTGGAATGTGATGGAATTGGTGAGCAGGCAGCAAGCAGGACTGGAAAGGCCTTAGAAGCCCTGTTTCCAAGTCTCTTTGTTAGTCACAGGCTGGTTGGGTGATTATATCAGAAAGGAATTTACCAAAAGGAGTTTAGGTGGCCCCCTCAGTTGCCCCAGACAGGTGCGGAAGAGTGACAAGAGCAAGGGGCAGCAGCTGGACCCTGACATTGCTACCATGCCATCACTGGCCACAGGACATCCCGCGGGGCGGCACCCAGCGCTGCTGTACCCGCCACCCGGAGGGACTCCCCACGGCCACCAGCGCTCGCTTGAAAGGGTGGGTACATGGGCGCATTAGGTTCTCGGAGAAGCAGAACCAATACGAAGTAGAATGTACACGTGTGTGTGGATAACGTACAGGACACATACACTCTGAATAATGATAAAGGCAGTGTTTATTAAGATTCAGCTGTGAAAGTGTGTACACATTCTCGGGGGACACCCTGCATAGTCGGCTGTAAGGAACTGGGTCCATGACTGCGGAGGCTGAGAAGTCCCAGCATCTGCAGCCGGCAAGCTGGGGAACCAGGAGAGCCGATGGTCCAAGTCCAGGGCTGAAGGTGGAAGAACAATGTCCCCCTCGAAGGCAGCCAGGCAGAGAACAGGACCCCCCAGCTCAGGCTTCTGTTCCAGCAAAGCTTTCAGTGATGGCAGGCTGCCCACCCACGCCGGGGGGCAACCGCTTTACTCAGTCTACAGATTCGAGCGCTAACCTCACCCAGAGATACACTCAGAGGCACGGGGACAGTGTCTAAGCAAATACCCGGCCGCAGCGACCCAGTCAAGTTCACACATAAAATTAGTCATCACAGTGGGCAAGTACAGCCAGTTGGCTAAGTGGTCACTTGCCCAATTCTTGGGGACAAAAAAGCCTGAAAGTGAACGTCTGGTGTATTCTTGAGTGGAAAGTGGAGTCTGCCACCCATCAGAACTCAAAAGTCAGGGAATTTGCCAAATACAGAAAGTGGGTTAGGATTCTGACTAACAAAGAAATGACAGATGTCCCCTCTATCAGGGCAAGAGTTAGCTTTTTATTTAAGTGCAATGGGAAGTCATTGGGGACTTTTAACAGGAAGTGATAATATATATATTTTTAAAGGGTCACCCTGGCTGTTAGGTGGATATTTCAATATAGTCTAATATATTAATTGCTTTCTCTATGATTACTACTCTTTGTTTTTGGTTTAAGAAATAGTTTCCTCTTTTCTGACCATGAAGATATTCTCATATTTTGTCTTCAAGAAGTGGTACTCTTTTCTTTACCATTCACATTCAAGCTATAATCCACCTGGAATAGATTTTTGTATGCGGTGGAAGGTAAGAGTCAAGTAGCACTTTTTCCATATGGACATTCAGTTGACATGGCTCGATTTATTGAAGAGGGCATGCCTTCCCCACTGCTCTACGTTGCCACTTTTATTGCCAATAAAATATCCATGTGCATAGATCTATTTCTGTGCTCTCAGTTATGTTCCTGTGGTTTATTTGTATATTCTTGTGTAAACATCACGTTGCCTTTATTACCGGGGCTTTGTAATAAATCTGGATGTCTGATAATCTAAGATAAAAGTTTTTCATAATTTTCTGGGGGGAGGGCTGAATACTTTTCTTCAGCTTTTGTATTTTCATATAAAATTTAGAATTGCCTTGTCAATTTTTTAAAAAGTTACCTGCTTGGATTTTGATTGGCATTGAATTAAATCTACAAATCAATTTGAGGAGATTGACACCTTTACAATATTGATCTTCCAGTTCATGAAAATTGGCATATCTTCTACTTTATTTATGATTTATTTCATTTCTCTCAGTACCATTTGATAATTTTCAGTATTTAGACCTTGAACAGCTCTTAGTCCTAGGTATTTGATTGTTTTGATCCTACTGTAAATGATATTTGAAAAAATGTTTACTTGCTAATTGTGGCTGGTATATAAAAACACAAATAATCTTTTAGTTGATCTTATATTCAGCAATCTTACTAAATTAACTTATTATTTATAAGTTCTATGTAGATTTCTTGGGTATGGATACAAATCACGTCATCTGTAAGTATTAACAGTTTTATTTATTGACTTCCAATCTTTTTACCTTTTATTCCTTTTTACTACATTATTGAATTTCTGTCATTCCATTGACTAGGGCCTGAAATATAATGTTGAGTAGAAGTAATAATAGGGACATTCTCATCTTGCTCCTGATCGCAAGGTACAGTGTTCTCCAGGATTTCTGTAGATGCCCTTCACCAGATTAAGGAAGCGTATTACTATTTCTAGTTTGCAAGAGTTTTTATTATGCATGAGTGTTAAATTTTGTGAAATGCTTTCTCTGCATCAAGTCAGATGATTTATATTACTTCTTCCTTTGTTCTATTAATGTGGTGAATCTCACCTATTGATTTTCAAATGTTCAATCAACTTTGCGTTCTTGTAATAAGCCCAGCTTGGTCCTGATGTATTTTATTTCTTACATTCAGTTTTATAATAATTATATTGGAATTTTGCATCTATGTTTATGAGACAGTCTGACCTGTATTATAATGTTTGTGTTAGGATTTACTATCAAAGTTCTGTCTGTCTAATAAAACAAGTTGGAAAGTGTTTCCTCTTTTACTATTCTCACGAAGCGTTTGTATAAGATGGATGTGCTTTCTTCCTTAAATAACTTAAATATTTGGAAGAATTCACTGATGAAGCCATGTGGGCTTGAGTTTTCTTTGCAGGAAGGTTTTACTATAGATTCAATTACTTCAAAAGAGAGATATATGATTGTTTAGATTTTTTTATTTACTCCAGTTGTGGTAGGTCTTATTTGTCTAGCTATTTGTCTAGTTCATCTACATTTTTAAATTTATGACAAAAATGGATTATAATGTTATTGTTATATTTTTAATGTCTGTAAGTATAAGATATAGAGTGACAATAACTTTTCATTCTTGATATTGGTTATTTGAGCACTGTCTCTTTTTTCCTTAATCACATCATCAAGAAGTTTGTAAAAAATTTAGTCTTTTCAAAGATTCAATTTTTTTTAATCTATTGTATTACCCAGTGTTTTTATTTCACTAATTTATGCCCTTGTCTTTATTATTTCTCCCCCTTCTACTTTTTTGTTTTAATCTGCTCATCTTTTTCTAATCAAGTCATTTACTTAATTTCCAAATATTGGGGGATATTTTTGTTACTGATTGCTAGCTTAATTCTTCAATGGTCAGAGAAAATACTCTATATGATTTCAATCTATTAAAATTTTTGAAATTTGCTGTAGTGTAGCATTTGGACACTTTAAATAAATATTTCATTGGCATTTGAAAAGTACATGTAGTCTACAGCTGTTGGGTATAGTGTACATATATATGTGTGTATATAAATATGTAAAGTCAATTTATATTCATTATCCACTTATATATTTATACCTAGTATGTGTATAATTAGGTCAAATTTATTAGTATGTCATTCAAATCTTTTATATTCATATTAATATTTTTGTCTGCTTATTTTATCAATAGTTAAACACCTTGCTAACCCACTATTTTGAGCCAGAACTTGCCCATGTGTCCAGCTACTTTTCTGTTGTGACCAGTCAGCAAAGTGTTTAAAATTACTTAATATAAGTTCAGACACGAGTTATCTCGTGACTGGTCAGCAACATTCGAACACGGAAACCTGTGTATACTCGTGACCTGTCAGCAAGGTGTTTAAGAGAGATGTATTAAAATCTCCCACTGTGCCAGTTCTTCTATTTACTCTTTTAGATGTGTCAGTTTTGCTTTACAAACGTTGAAGATTTGTTTTTGCTTCTGCAGGCAGTTAGAGTTGGAGCACCTTAATCCAATGAGCTGATCCTTTGTGGTTAGGATCTTGAAATACTTTTAAATCATGCATTGCTCCACTTAACAAATATTTCTTGCATATCTACTACACATTAGGCACTACAGTAGGTGCTGAGTCTTCTGTACTCTCCTCTGGGTTATGAACAAAATGCAACTCTCTTTGAGAAGGAATCCCCAGCACCAGGGTGGGTATTTCTTATTTCCTTTCCTTATTTCTCAAGGCTTTCCATCTTCCATTCTACAGCCAGATGAATTTCTCTGAAGCATCTCTTTCTTCTCATCACTTATATGCTGAAAACTTGCCTTTGTTTCATTTCACCCAAGGAATAGAAGTCTGTTTTTGTCCAGCTCAGAGGATCTCTGAGGCACTACCTTGTATCTTCCCCAAAGTCTTAATGAAAAGCCTCACCACATATTTCATCTGGATTAACCCTGAGGCCATTTTAAACTGGCAGTGACTCAGGTTTTATCATCGCTTGAGAACATTTCTTAATTTTTCAGAACCTTTATCAGGCTGGAAAAACTTTTGGGATTCCTCTATTTCCTCTAAACTCGACAAGAAAATTGAACAGTTCTTTCTGTAGTTAAGCTCTCTCTATGTCATCATAGATAAAAGAAGTTGATACTTTTAACATTCTGCCTGGAAATTTCCTTAGCCATAACTACGAATACATTAAAAACCCTTCTGTCTTCCCTGTGACTGCAGGTGACAGTTTTGCCAAACTTTCTGCAACTACATAACACAGGTTGCCTTTTCTCAAAGCTGTATAAAAATGTTCTTTGTGTCCATCCAGCCGACACTAAAAGTATTCTCAAGGCCCTTCTAGGACCTACCTGCCCTTGTGGTTTCAATGACACATATTTTAGGCTTTTGTTATGGAAGCATCCCATTCCCCGCAGCGATTTCTATTTCTATTATCTTGTGCTGCTTAACAAATCATTACAGAGGGTTAAAGAGGGTTAAGTAAGAGGGTTAAAACAATAACAAGTTATGACTTCTCTTTGATTTTGTGGGCTGACTGGGCCTTTTTCTGCTTTACTTCTGCCAGCTGTTCTGTCGTCACGGGAGGGCGATCGCTGAACCGGGAGCGCCAGCCTTGGCTCGCTCACATTTCTGGCACCTTGGTGGGGGCGGCGGGGAGATCGGGCCGCTGACCCTGCCCGCCCACGGGCCAGCCTCCCACCGACCGCGGAGCCTCAGGACCTCTCCCTCCGCACAGGGTTCTTTCCAGCAGGGTAGCTGGGCTTCTTACATCTGGCTCAAGAGCAAATGGCACCTTATTTGCCGTGGCCCACAGAGGCTCTCTGAAGGCTTTCCTGGGTCCCCGGTCTTTGGCTATCAATGAAAAAGGCAACAGGAGAGAAAAATACAGTCAGCTTTTCTAACCTCTGCTTGGAGGTAAATTCTGCAGTTATTAGAAGATTACTGGGAATATTCCTGGCCCCTCTTAGTTGGAATATCTTATAAAATATTTTCACTTCCTAAAAATAAGTGAGCAAAGGATGAGAGGGAAGGGGAAATGGGAATCTTTTGAAATGGATTTGTTTGCAACTCTAAGAACAAGTTTGGTAAAGAAGACTGATTATGACTATTAACTAAATGATGTTTTAAAATTTTCTCTGAATTTAAAATTACCCTGTACTTATTTGTCTTATTTTTAAATTAGCAAAGCACTTTATCTTTAGTCTTTCAACATCCCCCAAAGAAAAAAGATGTATTAATTGTACATCTGGTAGAAGATGAAGAAAATCTAAATAACTCTCAACATTGTCCAGGTAATAAAACCATCCTCTCTATCTAGTCATCAATTAATTTTTTAAAATTTATTCAGCCTTGGCCTGCATGGCTCAGTTGTTAGAGTGTTGGTCCATGGACCTAAGGGTCATGGACTCTATTCCTGGTCAAGGGCATGTACCCGGGTTGCAGGCGTGTCCCTGGTCAGGGTGCATGTAGGAGGCAACCAATCGATGTGTCTCTCTCACATCAATGTTTCTTCCCCCCCTCCCCTTCCCTTCCATTCTCTCTAAAAGATCAATGGAAAAAATATTCTCTAGTGAGGAGTAAAAAATATATATATTCATTCTTTCAACATATATTTATTGATTACCACTACTTATCAATGACCAGTTTCAGTGTATATTTCCTGATTACCCAGGTCCTCGCATATAATAGTAAAAGACCTTTCATGAAACTTATATTCTAGTGGATGAGCAGAAACTAATCAAATAATCACACATATTCAAATTTAGTTATGACACATAACACATAAAAGGAACCATGAATGCATATGGTAGGGACACATGATCTATCTCAGGGGGTCAGGAAAAGCTTTCCTGAGATGTGACATTGTGCTACATGTTAAGTGGATGGAAAGCTAGAAGAATATCTGGGCAGAATATAGATAGGATATAAGGGCCTGAGGCAGGAAAGGCAAGGGAGTCATGGATGCAGCTGATGGGACAGAAAGAGATCACATCACGGGGGCCTTTGCAGATTACATGCATGAGCTACCAGACTTTAGGTAAATCCCTAGAGCAGGGATGATTTTCAATATGTGAAAGCTCCAACTCTGACCTCTCCTCTGGGCTCTACGTCAGTCAGTGCAATGTATTTATTTAGATATCCATCAGGCAGATGAAACTCATCTTCAAACAGAACTGTTGATTCCTGCAACTCCATCCCCTGAAACTTCCTCCTTATCCATCTTCCCTGTTTCAGTGACTGCCTCCATCATCTACCCACTTGCTCAGGTGAAAATCTCAGGAGCGAGCCTTCATTTGTCACATCCCTTCATTTTTCATATGAAATAAGTCCTCTTGGCTCTGATGCCAAAACAGATTCCAAATCCATCCACCTCTCCCCACCTCCACCGTTGTCGCTGTAATCTAAGCCTACATTTTCTCTCATCTGGCTTATTACAATCCTCTCCTAGCTGTCTCCCTGTCTACTCTTGCTCTCCTACAATCCATTATCCACTCATGAGCCCAGGATGTTCTTTTTCAATGTATATATTTTCATGGCATCCCTCTATTTGAATACCCACTCCTACAGTTTTCTACTACACTGAAAATGAAATACAAGCTCCTTGCCATGACAAGCCCCCAGATGAGCCAGTCCCTGCCTGGCTCTTCAATACTAATTTGTATTGTTTGGCTCACTATGCTCCAGAAACATTGGCACACTCCTGTTTGTTTCTCACACACGGCAGGCTTGCTGCTGATCTTTCTATTACTGGATCCTTGTCATCAATTAGTCTTCAGCTGAAAAACCACATTGTCAGAGAGGCCTTCTACTCAATCTAAATCAGCCCTTCTCCAGCCTCCTACTGGACAGTCACTATCCCATTATTTCTTTTTAGTTACTCAGTAGTAGCCCATTCTCTGGAAGTATCTTATCCATTCACTTATTTCTTGTCAACCTCCCAAGACAAACTCCATGGGAGCAGGACCTTGTCAATCTAATACTCAACTAGCAAAGTGTCTGGTATGGGGGGGGAGTGCAATACAAGTATTTGTTGGCTGAATGAATGAATATATGTGAATGAAACCACCTTACAGGGGTCTCACTCAGCCCAAAAGCCATGATCAGTTTGCTTACACTGCATGCTCTGGTGTCATGGCTGAGACACACCAAAAGCTGCTAGTTCTTGAACTAAGGCCAGCATTTTATTAGTGTAGACTCAATTTCAGTTTTCAAGGCCCAAGTCCATTGTTTTGAATATAATTCAGGGACTGTTCTCATAATCACTGTCTGTACCAGTGAACTCATCAGAGTTGAGGTATTCTGGATGTATGAGTTCCATAACAGTAGCCTATATCCATGATCAACTTCCTATGTATATTTCAATTTAAAAACAAACATAAAAGACCTCAGGAAAACCATCTCCCGTGGAAGTGCATAAACTTTCCAGTAATGGCTTAAAGCATCTACCGATTGCCCAATGGATGATTTGTAATTACAGATTACACATTTGGTTAGTAGGTCTTTGTGGGCCATTTGAAATTTGTTTTATTGGGATAACAGATAATTAGGGTCTTTTATGTAGACACACCATAACTGTTCCTTTGGAGCAATTAAAGTTTGCTGAATGGATCCCCAGCTTTGCTATTTCTTTGATGCATCCCTCCAGCTCCTATTACAGCTAGTCAGAGTAGCAGGGAAAGGCAAAACCTTGTGTTTAAGGAGAGGGCTGTTTTGTGGGCAAGGCAGACCCTTCCCCCACTCTCCTGGGAGCTGCAGCCTGGGTGGAAGGAAGGAGAGTGGGTCCTATACTCCTGGAGGCCGCCCAGCCACCACACTCTGGCCAGCCCAGAGCACAGTGTAAATTGTTGCTGCTTTCTCACCCGGCGTGCACGGCCCACTGGAGCTGGATCAGCCTCAGCACATCCTTCTCTAGGCAGGAAGCACTGCTTTTCAGATTTCAGTTCCAATGATCTGCTCCCAAGCTGGTGCCATTTCAACGGCACCTTTTCTTTGTTCTGTATGACTCCTGCTTTGAGAAGTTCCTTCAAATACTCATCCCAAAGTTCTCATTCAGACCCAGGAGGAACATCCTGGATTAGAACCTGGCCTCTGGAGTCTGACAGTTCTGGGTTTGAATCCTACCTCTGGCATTTACTAGCTGTGTGACCCTGGGAAGGTTACTTAAGCTCTCTGTAAACCAAGAGGAAGAATACTAGTAGTAGCCAACTTTTCTTTTCTTTTCTTTTTTTTTTAATATGTTTTTATTGATTTCAGAGAGAGGAAGGAAGAGGGAGAGAAATAGAAACATCCATGATGAGAGAGTCATCATTGATCAGCTGCCTCCTGCACACCCCAACTGGGGATCAAGCCTGCGACCCAGGCATGTGCCCTGACCGGGAATCAAACCGTGATCTCCTGGATCCTAGGTCGATGCTCAACCGCTGAGCCACGCCAGCCAGGCAGTAGGAACCAACTTTTAATGAACGCTTGCTATGTGCTAGACACCATTGTATTTTTACACCTTTCTCTCTCTTAATAAAGAACTTGCCCAATGCCACAAACATTATAAGTGACAGAGACAGGGTCTGAATCTAAGACTAGCTCATGTGCTCAACCCTTATGCTCTCCTGTCTCCTGAGAGCATCCATCTCTATGGTTGTTTTGTGAATTTGATAAGACAATGTTCATAAAGCACTTAATACAGAATTAATAAATTTTCGATAAATACATGTCATTATAGTTGGTATTCTTATTTTCTTGTGACGCTTTCCTTGACTCCTCCCTGACCAACTCAGAGGTGCCTTCCTTTGGGCTCCTGTCATTTTGTGCCTGTTCTCCTCTATAATATTCGACTGTAGTTATCTGTCTGCCTACCGACTACGAGCTTCTCAAGCCAGGAATTTTGCTTTATTAATCACCAAGCGCAGTCTTAGGCACAGTGTGGGAACTCAAGGGAAATATTTTGAATAAATGGCGGTGGGAAGGTAGACTTTGTAATTGATGGACAATAGCATGTGCAAGAACCCAGAGTCCTAGGAGGGAGCCTGGCCCCTTTGGGAACTGCTGGTAGAATAGCCTGGCTGGAAAATAGAGGTAGGAAGAGGTAGGTGGTGGTGGTGAGAGGAGAAAAAGATGACAAGGGGTGATGCTAAAGAGGTAAGCAAGGCCCTTGGCCTTGTTATGGTGTGGACTTTACCTCAAGAACAATGGGAAACAATGCAAGAACTTGAAGCAGGGGATGGCACGATTGGATTTGTTTTGAAAGATCACTAGGTAAAGTGTGGAGAATGGACTTGGGGGATGTGGAGAAGGGGCCAGACCAGAGGCAGGGCATCTCCTTAGATGTCCCCTGCAGTGGTCCAGGCGAGAAAGGATGAAGCTTGTGTTAGGAGTGGTCATAAGGTGTGGTTGCACAGTGGTGGCTTCCCAGTATCTGGCAGACCCTGGAACTCTTCTGCAAGCTTGGAAAAATACCTTCCACCCCTTCAATACCCTGTAAGAATCCCCAATAGCTATTGTTTTTAGATTATCGCTTGTAATGTGAATTATTTTCTCATCTGTTCCAGAAGCCAACCCATGGGAAATGGAGAGCTATGGATCTAGCCCGCTCTGGGGCACCCTGTTCACCTCAAAGTACTGGTGGGGGACGGGTTAGAGAACTTCCAGGGAGTCCCAAGGGTGACGATACCCAGATCACCCATCTGCCCTCTGGTGAGAAGGAAGACAAAAATCCAGATACCCTAGACCTTGGTCTCTATAGGTGACCTCTGTTTATTGTGACCCCTCCTCGCAGATAACCTCTAGTCATTCTATCTTTTTCCCTAACATTGTTGCTGATACGACTGTATTTCAAATCCTGACCAACAAGAAGAAAGAGGGCTTTGATCAAAATCTCTTGGAAGTTTTAGGTGGCATCAGACACATCCCTTCCTTGCAGACATCTATAAGCAGTTAGGAGAGTGCTGTCTTCTTGAGCACAGATGAGAGCCCTATGTGTTAGGTGCCTGCACAGCTCTTCCATTTTTTGGTTTTATCCCTTAAAATAATACAAGTCACTCTGATCTACACAGAGTATGTGTTCTGTTGATACGCATGCCCTTGTGGGTTTCCTTTTGGCTCTGTGCTTTGGAGGAGAAGTCAGTTAGGAAAGAAAACAAAAGGCCACTCAGGAGGTGGCTGAGTTTCTGAAGCCTAAATAAGTAATAGGAGCATGTGGGCTCAGTTGAGGGACCGGTGCACTCCTCAGGGGATGAGCTGGACTCATTTCACTCCTTTCTGAGCCTCTGAATGACCTGGAGCCCAGTTACAAGCCTTGTGAAAACTGCCCATGTGTTGGCCCAAGTCAGCTCCTTTGTGAGCTTAATGAAGTAGGCTGGATGGAGGAAGTGCCCTTTGCTTCAGGAGGGTGATGCCGAGCCTAAAGTTTGAAACCTTCTAATACAAGGTCTAATGGTCTATGAAGCACTTTATATACATTATCATATATTTCCTTCATATAGATTACGTGGCATAGTTATTATAAATTCCATTTAACATACAAAAACACTGAGACTTATAGAAGTTGAATATATTTCCAAAGATCACAAAGCAATTAGGTGGTTGATAAGGAATTAGAATCATTCTACTTATCAAATATTTCATTGGTCCTAACATGGCCAAGCGACGTCTCAGATGTGGGGGTATACAATGGTGATAAAGAGATAAGGAATTTATCCTCAGGGAACTTACAGTCCAATTGGAGAGACACTCATTAGACAAAGTACTAAAAAAAATTTTAAATGATAAATATGAATAAGAGCCATGAAGGAAAAACACAGGGTGCTAGGAGAACATGTAGCAAGGATGTAACTTAGATGTGGTGTGTTTGTGTGGGGGTAGGGGTGGGGGGATGTTGTATCACTGAAGTTCAATTATAACACTTGAGACGTGAGAAACAGGGGGAAGAAACTGGGAGAAGAGTAGTGGTAGGAGGTTTCAGCAGGAGGTGACAGGATGTGTAAAGACCCTCAGGCAGGAGGAGCTCAGTAAGTTTCAAGGTCCATGAAAGGCTGAGTGAGTTGGGCTGGAATGGAGTAGGCAGGAAGAGAGTATAAGATGAGATCACATTATTGGAAGGCTTGGCTAGGTCATGTAGAACACAGCTCTGGGTTTTTTGTTCTTTTTTTTAATCTTCACCTTTTTTTCCATTGTTTTTCAGAGAGAGTGGAAGGGAGGGAGAGAGAGAGAGAGCGAGAGAGAGAGGAACATTGATGTGAGAGAGACACATCGATTGGTCCCCTCCTGCATGCACCCCGAGGGCTGGGGATCAAGCCTGGAACCAAGGTACTTGGCATTGGCCGGAATCAAACACAGGACCCTTGAGTCCAAGAATTGATGCTCTAACCACTGAGCAAAGCAACTAAGGCTAGCCATGGGTTTTATTCGAAATGTGATGAGAAACCATTGGAGGATTTTAAGCAGGGAATTTATCTGGGCTTTATGTAGTAAGGTAACCATTCTAAATGCTCAGTCAATATTAGATTATAGGGGACAAGAGGAGAAGCAGAGAGACCAATTAGAAGAATATTGAAGCAATCCAGGGGAAAGGTGACAGCCCTATATCTTCAAATCCTGAAATTATTGGCTACAGTATGTGCTAAAGTTATAATTCTAGAGAGCTGGCTGACAGTTGAGAGGGGTTGTTATTTGCTATATTTTTTAAATCACCCTTGAGTTTTCTTTACTTACTAGGTGTCAAGGGACAGTGGGGGCCTTGGCACATTCAAGAATTGGCAGAGATTCCAGCCACACAATTCCAGGATTAAGAAGAGCATCACTTCCTGATCTAAGAGGCTGCATAAAATGCCATGTGGATGACATTTGAGAAGGAAACTGACCACCAGAACTTTCACTAACTGGTCCTTACCCAATAGAGGATATTCTAGCACTTTTACTAACTATGTGACAATGGACAAGTTACTTAACCTCTCTTAACCTAATTTATGTAATCTGTAAAAAAAAAAAAGGATAAAGGTAGTATTTTCTCAAAGAATTGTACTGGAATGACAAATTTAGAATAGATTCATATGAAGATTAAATGAAATAATACATGTAAAGCACTTAACACAGTACCTAACAGAATAACCACTCTGCTTTCAATAAATAGTAGCTGTCATTATTATTAATAATCAGACTTCTACAGTTGTAAATGAAATAAAATTAGATACCAACATCACTTTCATGGAATAACTAATTTCTGTCTCTAGGCAAAATATTGACATATGTAGCTTAACTTATAAAATATTACATTTTCCGTCACCCCAAACTATTTTAAAATGCTTTGAAATTCTTGGATGAAAGAAATTATAAAAACATAAACTATTATTAATCCAAAGAGAAAGTTTACCCTATAGAGCTCGACTTTCCCTAATGACTATAAGCCATCTTTAGAGCAGCTTGTTTTATTATCAAACTGAACAGTCGAGAGTACTGAACACAATTATAGATTCTGCTTTAAAAGTCAAACATGAATTGGATTTCTGAATGCCATTTGAACTACAGGGAAAGACAATTCTTCAAGCTCTAAAACCGACTTACTTTCAGCACAGCGCAAGAGCTTTACATCTTTGATAGTCTAATGGCTCCAGGTAAGCCTGTACCTAAAGCGCTGGCTTCTCAGTGAAGAAAGGGCCTATGAAATACCAAATGCAGGGGGCCGCCATTTATCTCCCTCTAATTCTGCTGAAAACACTGCCCTTTGAAAAACCTGTCTGATGAGAGTGCCGTCGGGGGAGTCCCTGCGAGGGCCGCCCTCTCTAATCCGCAGCGGTCCCAGCTTCGTCCCAAGGCAAGCAGGAGCCCTGCGCTCACCCGCCCGCAGCGTGCGGCCTTGTGCCTCCGTGGCTCACAGGGCTCCATTTCCAGAGAGACTTATATTCAAAGACTTATAGATCAGACAGCCAGAAATAATCAAGGAGGGTAGCCTCTAAATCACATCTCTTTTTAAAAATGGTATGAGGATCCAGCTTATAAACCAGCGGCACTTTTTCCATCTCCCTTTTTCTCTCCCCAACTCCCTCCACCGTATATGACTCACCAAATCCCACTAACACCACCCACCCCCATAAACTGCTTCTCTCTCATTTTGCTTTTGGTCTCTCACGCAGTATTTAGATTAACTTGTTTTTTCTCTCTTGCCTTTTTTCTGTAGCCTCCAACCTGTGACCATTTTTCCCTTTGCCCACCAGGCAGTTCTTTATTAAGGATATCAAGGGATTCAATTGACAGATACTAAGTGTCCACAGGGGACAAAAATATTTCACCCTAATGAGGACTTGTATTTGGTCCTATGATCTGCTGAATGTTGCACGGATGTGGGGACTGCGGGCACGGGGCTGGGATCAGTGGGGTCCTGCTGGCTGCACTCAGCCCCAGCGTGGACACGCTCCCTTGTCCTCCATGGAGAGGAGCTGGAATGGGACAGGGAAGGACGAGGGGAAGGGAAATGTGAGTGACGCTGGGGTGCCGATCCCGACGCAACCTTAGAAATATGGGAACCGGTGCCTCATCAGCTGGGGTGCTGGGGAAGGGAAAGTGGAGGCCAGAGAGGAGCAGGGGAGAGAGAAGAGCGGGGGAGGAAGCAGAGGGGAGAAAGAACTAAGGGACAGAGAGAAGCAATGGGCTCTTCAGAAAATCCACAATCAGCAACTCCACTGCTTCTGGCCGCAGTCAGCTGACTCGTGGCCCAGGAAATTGGTAGGATTTGTCATAGCTTATTATGTCAGGAGCGGCTTTGATGGGAGACTTGGGACTGCGATCAGAAATCATTCTCATCTGCGAATAGCTGAATCAGCCTCCTAGGATGATGGCCCCAGATAATGAGCGGGTACGAGCCCCATCTCCATCATCCACACCCGGTTATCGTGCTTTACAAACGTGCTTTACAAACATGCCGAGGCGTCTGCCCCAGCTCCTGGGACATCCAAGCCCAGATCTGCCTCAGAGGCTGAGCTAATGGAGATTAAGCTGAGCTTGACTTAGACCCTGCCTCTCGTTCCAAAGTAGGCCAAAGCTCCACGACTGACAGTCTTGAATGGGCTGCCTGCCTTTATTTTAAAGGTTGGAAGAAACCTTGGAAGCCTTACACGAACACTTCCTCTTTTCACAAATGAAAAAATGAGGGGCAGAGTGACGGTTTAAAAGAAAAGCTGTTTCTGAGGTTGGATCTGTACTTTCCCATCTCCAGAAGAGGTAGAAATGAACTCGTGGTACCTCGAGGTTGGTCAACAGAAAAGGAGTAATGACGAGCAGCAGAGCCCAGAGCATTTCCATTTCCATGATCCTTTTCAATCCTCAGGACAATACGATAACAAGGACAAGTGGGGCAGACCCATTTTACAGATGAGGAAACTGAGTCCAGACTGTTTAAAATGCACAGATGATAAGAAGAGGGACCTCCTGCTTCAGACACTATATTCCAGATGAAATGCCTGTGCCATCCTAACAGGCTGCCTCTTTCTTACTTGTGTGAATGGTTTTCTTCACCTTAGTTCCCACCTCTACGGTGCTGCTAATGTTGAACACTTCCAAGTAGAGCCATTTTGACTCACTGATGCTTAGTTTTAATATTGAACACAAAGGGGCCTTTATTGTGTCCACTCTCAATAGAATCACTCGAAAAGCAAATTGCACAGTAGAAGAGACCGTTCAAGAGTCAGGGCGGGGGCGAGGGTAAAATGTGAGACGGAAAATAATCTCTCTTCCCACTGGGTCTTCCCTTCTGCTTCCTACCTTTGGCGGCTTCTTCTCCTTTGGTGCCCACTTTAATGGGAGCATCGGGAAGATGATGCAGGGGAGTGGTACCCACACATTGTCATGCTGTTGGCTGATGGATAGATAGCCAAACAGGGCAGGGCGAATAGCTTTCTTCTCCCACTTAAGCTCCCACTAAAGATCCCTCTTTAGCAGATAGTGCCTACACACTGTGGGCCCCAGGAA
Source organism: Miniopterus schreibersii (assembly GCF_964146895.1). NCBI lineage: Eukaryota > Metazoa > Chordata > Mammalia > Chiroptera > Miniopteridae > Miniopterus > Miniopterus schreibersii. The sequence continues at coordinate 29,582,713 of NC_138101.1, forward strand.
ACCTCAAGAGGGGTCTGGTCTGTATGTCCTCTGATATGTCCTGCATGGATGATAGGGTGCAAGCCTTAATAACATCTATATATTCCTAGTATCTCTCTTAGCTCCACCCTCCTCCAACTAAGAGGATGCTGTCTTTGGTGGCTCAGTATTTCCCCCTCTCCCGGTGGCCATCTCAGGGGACCAGCCAGGGATTTTACTGTTATCACAGATGGTTCCAAAGTTTCACAGACTACCCAACACGGCATTTAAACGCTTCTCTTCCCTGGCTCCCTCATTGGCCTGCTTCTCCCGCTCTCCTGACTTTCTGCTCTAACTCATCACTCCCTTTTAAAAATCATTAGGTCAACATTCACTTCCTTTACTGGACAAGCACAAATAAGGGAAAACTGCACCCTTTTTCTCCCACCCACAGTTGAGCATCTGCTTTCAGGACAGCTCAACGCTGGTAGTGGGAAGCGCCTCAGAGAATGGAGCCGCATCCAATAAAACTGGTCTGTTGTTTTTGGATCACATGCTGTGAATTGATTTATTGTCTGAAGTGATGAAAAAAGGTGTTCGGAGACTAGCAGGAGCGTTTCGCTCTGCAGCAGCGAGGCCCCCGCAGTCACGGAACAGTCTCCGAGCCATTGGGAATGGGGAAATGTGGGGTTATTTTGGTAGCTGTCAGCAGGAATTGGCTCGAGTCTGTATGTTAAATAAATACAAACTGCCTATTTAATTATTTAACAACGAGAACAATCGTCCCACTGTTGGCAAGTGGAAAACAGTCAACACTCCAACTATGTAAAACCCCATCTTGTTCCCATGATGTGATTTGACCCTGCTTGCACCCCTCGGGCTTGTCTTCAACCCTCCAGGGCATCTTGTCGCTGTTTTATTGGAGCTGGAATGTGGCTGGAATTGGAGCACAAATCTCCTTAAGTAAGGAAATGCTGGAGACACTTAGCAGTCAAACGGGTTCCAAGGCAACCACTGTGTTGAAACTTCGCTTCGGTTCCACTGGCCTTTTCTTCCCCCCTGCCTCTGCCAAATTGTTGATGGCCTTGCCTCTCGGAAACTGCGGAATCTGAGCAACCAGTGGCAAGGAGTCTCTCCTTTACTTAGAGATGATTACAGTAAAAATTCAAACTCTTCAGTTTTTAAGAAAGTAGCTATAATGCTGTGATATGTGCTTAAGAAGGCCCTCAAGGCTAGTTTAGATGAGAGATAGAGGCTGGCTTAGTTTATTAGAATTAGCATGACCTGAAGCATTGGATACTAGAAAACGATTTGATTCTAGCCTGCACCAACAAACCCTTTGTATTTATTACATGTGTTTGTATGAATATAAACAAAAGCTTGCTTTTGTGATTCAGTGATAGTTTTGCTATGTCATAGATACATTTAAAAATTTTGGAACCTAGAACACAAGTGATAGCATTTTACATGAAAAATGGTGTTTATTAAATTGATTGGACTTTAACTTTATCCAATGTTTGCTTAACCTTGGCTTCCATGAAGTTCCAACTTTTTTCAATTGGGGTGAGAATTATGATTTAACTTTGTGAAATTAGTACTTTTAGGGCAACCTCCTGCCTCACCTGTGCCTGGTAAAACCCCCAACACCAGTGGCTTTATTCCCAGATTCTCAGCAGACAGGGTCCAGATGGTAGGTAGCCCCTGCTCATCCTGATGGCTCAGCCCAGGGAAGTGTTCTGACACCACAGGCCAGGCTAGACCCCTCTTATACGTCCCCATGACCCCCTGTAGTTTTCGCTTGCAGCGCTTATTCAGACTCTAATTATACATTTATGCTCTGATTATTTATTTAATGTTTTCTTCCCAACTAGACTGTAAGTGCCGAGACCTGGGACCATGCTGGATCCCTTACACTTGTTGATGTAGCACCTATATTGTCTATCTAGCACCTAGTAATTGATCAATAAATATTTGTTGAATGAATGATTATACTTCTACACAGGTAGACATATCTATCTCTATATATAGTATTATAATATAGGATGTGTAAATATATGTAATATCATGTGTATATTCATAGAGTATATATATATAATATAGTGCATACACACATATCCAATGTTTACTTAATTTCTCTGAACCTCATTTACTCATTTGTGAAGTGAAAGTTAACATAAGGCTCTTTGCAAACCCAAAGTGCCAGACCAATAGTAGGGATCAGAATAAGCTTTATTTTAGATCCTATGATCAAGACCCTAACAAATGCCTTATATGCTTATCGGAGACATTTAAGCATCTCTCAGTCACACTCTCTGCTCAAGCCAGTCCATCATTCAAATAGTTCTAAATTTAGGGCCATCTCCAAATATAGTGCATTTCCTGTGCAATTCCTTCCCTGAAAGACAGCCCTGTCCAGCCAGAAGTGGGGCCAATGCTGCTTATTAGCCCAGTTGCATTTCTGTCTCCCTCTTGGCTGCAGTGTGCGAGCGGATTGGGGGCCATGTGACTGTGTTCCCGTCCAGGCTCGAGAGAATGAATTCTTCAAGCATGATTTGCAAGTTACACTATCGCAGGCCTCCCGAGTACAGCTGTGTTGCAGCTGCCGCCTCGTCTGCATCCGCTTGTCTTGCTCTTGGATCCAAAGCACGAGCACATTTGCCTGAACGGATTTGGTCTCAGCCCAGCTGTTTGTTCCCATTGTCATCAGGATGTTTACAGACCTGCTGTTCTTGCTGTTCTCGTTTCATTACCATACTTGGGTCTGAAGAGTGTTTTGCCACATGGCCCTGGCTGAAGCAGGCAGTTTGGCTAGCTGGTTGCTGTTGCTGAAACTCCTCAAAGGCTTTTGTTTCAAACCTTCCTATCTAAGCATTCACCTGCATATTTCTATAGTAATAACAAGAAGAGGGACTTGGGCTGTATATCTTGTGACAGATGAGCCACAATGAGTGTCATTTTTGGCCTACTAACCTTATGACCATCAGTTTCTAACTGTTTGGACAAGAGAGCAGTTTCAACCTGAGACAAAGGCAAATTAGAGGAAGAAATTCATTCTTTTTCCTCTTGTCTGGGTTAATTGGATTAATATATTTTACCTTTCCAGAAAGATATTTTGACTGTTCCTAAAAACCACCTATCACTCATGACAGGTGTTTGCGGCAGGACCTATGCTGAAAGAATAGTTGCCAGTGAGCGTGGTGGTATGGAAAAGAGCCTGGTCAGATCATGGCTCGAGGGCTGGCTGACCACTGACTCTGAAAACATGAGTCACTTACTCTCTATGTGACTCAATTTTCTCCCATTAATAACAGCACATTTATTATAATATTAAAACCAATAATTAAAAATCTTTTTTAGAAGTACACATTTCCAGACTCCCTACAAAGATCCTGGTTCAATATGTCTGAAGTGGGGCTTGAGAGTCTACCTATTCTGATGTGGCCATAGAATTGTCAAAAATGGCACTAGCAACCCACTTTAACAAAATATGTAGCCCTAGACCACCATGAGTCATATGGCCCAGGATATTTTGTATTTTTAATGAAATGCTCTTTCTTGATAAAGAACATGGTTCTGATTTCCCAGTAGCTCAAAGTATTAAAAGGATCCCATTATCCTCTGATGGGCTGGGACTACAGACCTTCGCTGCTCAGGACCCATGTGGCAAGTAAGCTCTTAAAATGTAGCTATTTGGAATAGGGATGTCCTCTAAGTACATGCTTCAAATTTTAAAGATTTAGTATGAAAAAAAAAAGAATGTAAAATATCTAATTAATAATTTTGTATTGATTACATATGGAAATGGTAGGTAGTATTTTGGATATGATGGGTTCAAGAAAATATATTATTAAAGTTAATGTCACCTGCTTTTTCTTACTTTTCTAAAAATATGGCTATTAGAAACTTGAAAATTACGTGTGTGGCTTGCGTTATGCTTCCATTGAATGGCATTGCTATCGAGCACAGGGCAATTTTTTTGAGAGAGCAACATGCTCATGGGATAGACCGCCAATATGGACTATAAAATAGTAGCCCCATAAAGTGACCCAGGGTAACCCTACTGGTTCAGATTAAACCCAGCTATCAGTTTCCATTTTGATGGTAGAATTTACAAGTGAAGGTTTGAGAAGGGATTGAACAGACAATGGGAATGTATTATTTCCTAAATCAATGGGTGCTCTCCTTAGTGCACATCTCCTGCCTGGTTCCAGCTGCTGTTCAAGAGTAGAGAAGTGTTATTCATTCCCCTTACAGACTTGAACTTTCCTACCCTCCCAACAGACTCTTCTCATTCTCTATGTCACCCCTTGGTAATCCAACAGCAAGCTGTCCCCTTGATGCTATGACAACTATTAAATTAGAAGAAAATGGGTTTTTGATAATAATACCCATTACAGTCAAAAGTGTGGTGAAATTAGGACATTTCTATATATTGTTGTCAGTAACAAAAATTATAACCCCTTTGGAAACCAACATGACATCATTTTTTAAGAGCCAGAAAAAGTGTTCTTACTCTTTGATTCAGTAAAATCCCTCCTGGGAATTTGTCTGAAGGAAACAGTCAACAGCAGCAAGATAATGTATAAAGATACTCAGTGCAGCATTATCTATACTACAAAATTAGAAGCCATTTGAACACCTAATCATTGAGAAATGGTTAAGAAAATTACACTGCAACAATTCAATATAATATTATGCATGCATTCAAATTTACAATTATGAAGACTATATACGAACATAGAAAAATGTTTACAAGATAATGTTAGATTTTATAAAATAGAACACATAAACTGTCTGTAGATAGATTATGATTGCACAATTACAATTTTGCATGCATATGGAAGACTTAGCAGAAATGCAGAAAAGTAAAATCCCTGTGTTATGGTTATTAAAAAATAAATCAGAACATTTAAAGCAGGGAACATGTTTCTTACAGGATCTAAAGATAGGTTCTCATATTGCCCATAAATCAAGAGAAAATATATAATATTTTGTGTGGCTGCAGATAAAATGCATTTTTTGGAGAAGTGGAAGCAGAGTTTTCATTATATTCTCACAAGAGTTTGATTACCACCTCCCTTCCAAGTTAAGAACCAATCGTATCTATAAGGATTGTGCTATTATTTTATTGTTTTGATAATTAAAAGAAGGTGAGGTGCCTCCTCTCCAGGCACATACTCCAGGGTGAGGTCACCAGGGGGCTGGAGGAGGAAGACGAGCCCTTGGAAGGAACAGGCCTGGCCCTGGTAGAACTTGTGAGGGGCACAGGAAACCTTCAGGGCGCCCCCCTCCCCCCATTTATAACTCTGATCCCGTCCTAACCCGGTTCCTGCATCTTCAGTGCCCAGTGCTTCTCCCTTTTGCCACACTCCCCCTTCCCCTTCTCTTTCCCTGAACCTCTGGAAGGTCCCAATCAGGACCATGCACCCAGCTTCAGGTCTTCCTAATCTAAAGGTAAACACAGAAACAAACAACAACAAACTTGTAGAGGCAGACAACAGGTTAGGGGTTACAGGAGAGGAAGGGGGGTGGGTGGAGGATGAAATGGGTAAAGGGGGTTCAGTGTATGGTGACAAAACCTAGACTTCGGGTGGCGAGCACAATGCGGTCTACACAGATGTCAAATGATAATGTTGTATACCTGGAATTTGTATAATGCTGTAAACCAATGTTACCTCAATAAAAAAAAAGAAACACATTTGTGCTAGTGGGTTACCCTGCTAGGGAATCTTTGCCCTTTAACAGGTGCTTTGGGCAAACAACACTGTAACCCAGCGGAGGGCTAACACAGGGAGGATTAAATACTAGGTGAGAGCGAGGGACAGGTGTGTGGGTGTGTGGGTGTGTGGGTGTGTGGTGCTGTGTGGTACCAGCTGCTCTTCACCTCTCAGACCACACCAGGGCTGCCTACTTCACCCCACACATGTGGCCATTTGAAGAATTCATGGTTTCGAGAAACATCATTCAATGAGGCCTAGTGTTGTTTTCTCTCCTCTGGGCCTATAAAAGAAAACTCCAGCCAGGGTTGCTTTAAAGGACCCCTTAAAACAAAAATCTGGCAAACACCTTAGCTTTCAAGCAAGATTTAGGTTGTTCTTTCTTTAAAAAAAATATTTTTTAGAAATTGATTTTAGACAGAAGGGAAGGAAGAGGGAGGGAAACATTGATGTCAACCAGCTGCCTCTTGTGGGCACTCTACTGGGGATTGAACCTGCAACCTTTCGGTGCACAGGAGGGTGCCCAACCAACAGAGCTACCCTGGGGGAGGGGGGGGCAGTTGTCCTTTCTTGTCCATCCACCTTGGCAGCATGTGGGTTCAGTCACTCTCCACCCCACCCAGCCTCCCTTAGTCTAACGCATCGCTGCAGGTTTGGGAACTGGCTGCTTTTTTGGTTGAGATTTCTGTTTCTGAGACTCTCGCAACGCCCCGCACAGTCTCCCGGGCTTCCTTGAGCTGTGCCTTGGCCTAATTCATCGGAGTGAGACTTCTTTAATGTTTTCTATTTAGCCTAGTCGCCTATAAGATTAGATGTTCTGTAATGGACACCTATAAATGAGCTGAATAAAATGAGAAAGAGATGAACATTCTTTTGAAAAGCAGCTCAGTAACTCCCCCCTTTAAGAACTGTTGCCAGCTTTACCCCCTGCTCACTTATTAGCAGCCTCACTTCCCAGCACTTCTTTCTCCCCTGAGATTTTGGTGAAAGCTTTTTTTTCTATTCCAGTCTAACATTCACTCCTTCAACTTTTCTGTCAGACTTCTTTTTCCCTGGGAATCTTTAAGCTAACCAGATACAGCGATTATTTTTTTCTTCATGTATATAAGCCCTTTGTTCCTAACCACAGATTCACCAGAAGCCTTTTCAGGAGAGGAGCCCCCCCAAAATATCCCAGACAGTTTTCTCTTGCCTATCACTAAGCATCTCCCAGGAATGACAAGATGACATTACACTTTTCTTCAAGGCCCGTTTCCACGCATCACTGTGGCAAGGTTTGAACTTTCTCCATGTCTGGCTTAAGTGACTGCTATCTAACTTGACAGTCTTCTGTCCGATGGCACTGGGGGTTTGGGGAGCTTGTCACCATCACCCTGAGGATCCTTGACTGTGTGAGAAGCAGTCGACCTTACTTGTTAAGAGGACGGATTATAGTGTAGGAGAGAGCCTGAGGGTCGGATCAGAGCCTGGGCACTTCCCAGCTGTCGGGCTCTTGAAGAAGAAACCAAGGCCAGGTTTCCCCATCTGAAGAACATTACGTAATAATGGTGCCTGTTTCATAAGTACACACATTGCACATTTGACACAGATCATTTGTTGTTACCAAATATTTCTTGTCCCTTTTATCTTTAATAATAGAGTCTTGGATTTTTAGCTGGGTACTTGGCTGTCTGGAATACAGATTATATTTCTCAGTCTCCCTGGCATTCAAGTGTGGCCATCGAGCTGAATTCTGGCCAAAGAAATACAAGTGCAAGAGGTGTGTTTAATTTTCTGGAAGTGTCTTTAAAGTAAGGTTTGCACTTTTTTATCCTTTTGTCCTTTATCCTGAATAGAATTGGGATACAATGGTGGGAGCTCCTGCAGCCATCTTGGGCAATGAGGAGACTTAGGGAATAAAATCCACACATGACAATTTAACAGAATAGAAAGAGCTCAAGTCTGTAACATAATGGAGTACCAGAACTGTTTGCCTCCAGATGTTGGCAGTGGAGAGAGACATACATTTTATCTGATTTAAGTATTATTGTGGTCTTTTTCTGTTGCTTGCAACCAAATCTAATCCTAAACAGGAGCCACACATAATAATCACTTCATACATAATAGTTGTTATTTAAGCCAACACCCACGTATTTTGGAGAACCTCTTCTCACCCTATCTTATCCCACCCCACCTCATCATATAACAGAAGTTGTCGGTGCACCTTCTACAATTCTAATGCTTACTGAGTTAACTGTGGCCTTGGCAAAGTAACAAGTGCCTACATGGAATATCTCATTTAAACTTCACAACAACTTCATAAGGTATATATTATTTTTAACCTTCATTTTAGAGGTGAGTGTATTAATTTGCTAGGGCTGCTATAAAAAAAAAAAAAAGACCACAGCCCAGTGTCTTAAACAACAGAAATTAATTTTCTCACAGTTCTGGAAGTCCAAGATAAGGCTTCTTCTGAGGCCTTCCTCTTTGGCTTGCAGATGGTTGTTCTCTTGCTACCTCTTCACATGGCCTTTTCTCTGTGTCTGCACATCCCTGGTGTCTCCTTTTGTGTCTAAGTTTTCTCTTCTTATAAGGACACCAGTCAGGTTGGATTAGGGTCCATTCTAATGGCCTCATTTAATCTAAATCTTCTTTTTTAAAGGACCTATCTCCAAATACAGTCATATTCCTAGGTTCTGAGGGTGAGAGCTTCAACACATTAGTTTGGAGGGATCACAGTTCAGTCCATAACAATGAAAAAACTGAATCAAAGAGAAGTTAAGTAAGTGTTCCCAAACCACACAGTTAGGAAGTAGTAGAAATACGCTGCTTTCTAGTCCCTGTAATCAGCTATAACATATTTAGCCTGGCAAGAAGCCCCCAGTTCCCAGAACTCTGCACACACAATGGTCTATGTTACATTAAATCTACAAGCACAGATCTGAGCATTGGGGGGTAACTTTATGTAATTTATCGTTTCTTTTATCTTCAGCCCTAGTTGTCTCCTGCTAATTGTACTGGACACCTTTGCCCCCATGTCACCACAAAGTACCTGGTTGCTTTGTTCCTCCAAATCTCGGGGAAATGTGTCCACTTGAACGCTGGGCCTTCAGCACTAACTAACACACTCGGTACAATGTTATAAGAAGAGGCTCCACCACTTCTACAAACACCAATCTACAGGCTTCTTCTGCGCTGCCCAGCTGACCCTGGAAGCCTGCAACGTTCCCAAACCCCGGGTTTCAAATTCTACCTTCAACACAGCGCCATGAGCAGGAGGCAGAGAGCGCAGCTGCGCCCCGGCCCCCCGGGCCCTGGGTGCTCCCCTCCCTGTACCGCTTCTCCCTCCCCGGCTCCTGTTGTTCTTCTAGGCTTTTGGCTTCTGTCATCCCACGGCCTGTGCCCATCACGGGTCATTGCCCTGGCACCGCCCTGAGCACAGACCTCCTGGAATCTCTGTCTCTTTCTTTGCCGCAGTTTTGTCTGATGCCATGTCCGGCTGATCCTAGAAATGGAGAACGTAGCTACTGACTCGGGGACTTAAAAGCCAAAGAGAGTTCTGTTTCCAGCTCAGTCACAAATACAGAGTTAAATAAAAGTAGCTGATACTAAGTACTTAACATACATGAACTCAATTAACCTTCACAACACACCGAAGTTATTTCTCCCCTTCTACAGACAAAGAAGTGGCACAGAGAGGTTGCGGAACTTGCCTGTGGCCGCCCGGCAGGTACACGGCGGAGCAAGGATACAAACCTACACGGCCTGTCTACAGAACTCGTGCCCTCAGCCTCTGTGCGGGGGGCTCTGTGTATCACAGTGTCATCTCTCCCCTGGGAGCACATGGCTGGACTCAAACACAAATACACATCCCAATGATTGGCTTTGGATGGGTCCAGCGGGAACCCATGCTCTTAATTTGGTAAAAAGTTTGACTACAAGTAACATACCATTACTTTCTACCCCATAACTGGTAAAGCAAAGGGTACTGTCGAGGTCCCAGAACCATTCCCGGCACTTTCACACGAATTCTCTCACTCACCCTTGCAGCAACATTCTGAAGCACGTGCTATTATCACCATTTCAGTGTCAAGAAAACTGAGGCTTTAAGCAACTTGTCCTAATCCACACAGCTAAGAAGGGGTAGGCCGAGATCTGGACACAACACGTTCCCTTTCTCTACAACGAGGGGCACCCAGGCGATGGTCTGGGTGAGCCCGCGCTCCTCCCACCGCACCCACTGCCTTACTACCCTGAATGCCGTGGGAATTCTGAACAAGGGTGCCAAGGAGGAATAACGGAAGGGGCAGATTTAAAGTCCACATTATTGTATCAGTACAAGCATTCCAACCTCCCCCCCCCAAAAAAAAAACCTGAATTCTAAAATAAACTCGAGTTAATCTCTCGAGTACCACTGGCCACTCCACCTCTTGCTTGCCAAAACACAGCCAAAGAAGAAACTCAACCTGAAACATCACTGACATATTTGCACTTGAACTCAAATCCATAAAACCTGCATTTACTAAAATCCTTTCTCTGAAAATGTATTAATAATGTATGACCAGAACTTGCAGACAATGTGATCATTATTATAGGGATTTGTAGCCAAAATATTCCATTTTGTGAAAGTTTGATTTTTGCCCGGTGATGACATTTTTGTACAATTTTTAAAGGAGGCAGATGTTTTTCTATTTGCTGATTTGCCCTGGCCCACAAAGCCAGCAATGATTTAAACCCAAATTGCTTTCGATCTTCCAAGTATCTCATTTTTATTATAAAGGGACATGTTGCACAAACAATTTGTCTTTCAAGTAGGAATGCCCATATATCAGACCAAGTCGGTTTGGTTCATGGGGCTAACCCCTGCCAGCAGTTAAAGGGTCCGAGCTGTGAAGATGGGGAGGCCCAGTGGTGGGACATAAGGAATTCTGGAGAGTCTGTCTTTAAAAACAAAGCCCAAGATGGAAGAATTCTAACCAACAAAGCAGGTAAATTAGGAGTGATTTCCTGCTGTGTTCCAATGGTGTTGTGGAAGATACACAGACCCAATATGTAAGAGTTAGGAAATCTAACCCAGATCCTGCTACATATCAGCTGTGAGAACTTGGACAACGAAACCACTCTGAACCCCTGTCTTTTCTTCTGAGCATACTTCACACTTACGTTTTGGACTGTTAAGAGATAACAAATTCCAAAATACCTAGCATATTGTCTGGTGCAAGACAGTTATCAAAAATATTTTTTAAATCTTTTAAACTTCAAGGTTAAATCTTTCAGAGTTAATTCTGAATTAAATAATTTTCCATCTAAAAGGGCAAAATCTTAATATTTATGCATTTCTCAAGGAACATATCTGTTAATCAAAATAAAAAGGGAAATCCTGCGAGTCTATAACAGATACCAGGAATATATGAAACCGTATTCTCAGTTTTAGGTGGTGGCCCCTAGAACTACTTCGAGGCAGCTGGCTATGTTGGCTACTTCGTGCCAAAGTCTTTTGGGGCTGTGGGCTTTGCTCACTAGGAGGTGAACAGACCACCCTTTTACCCCCTCACTGGATTTCTTCCCAGAAGAAAATGTGGGTTGCCCTGGTCATTGTTCAGTTCAGTTCAGTTCAGTTAGATGGTTGTGGACAAGGCAATAAAGATACAATCATGAAGAAGACATAATTCTTGCCTTTGAGGGGCTCACAGCCTGGGAAGGAGACAGAGAGATAAGCAGAGAATTTTGTGCCAGCTGGTCAACTTTGTGATTGGCATGTGAGCAAGAATTATGCCCCTGGAAGAGTTAGAAACTGCCTTCTGGAGGAGGTGATTTCTGAGCTAACTTTGGAAGAATCCATCCATCCATCCATCCATCCATCCATCCATCCATCCATCCATCCATCCGTATTCCATACATCCATCCCTTTATTCAGCAAATACACATTAATTGCTTACTATGTGCTTAACATTGCTCTATGCAGCGGTTAGAGTGGTGAACAAGCAGATAAAGTGTCAGTTCTTGTGAAAATTATATTCTGCTGAAGGGAGAGAGAAAATACCCAAGTAAACAAATAAATATGCAAATGGCTTCAGGCAGCAAGATAGATAAATGCTAAGAAGAAAATGGGGAGTGATGGGGTGTTGGACACGTAGCTGGAGGAGACTATTTTAATTTTTTAAAAACATTTGTATTTGCTAGATTATCTAGATTCAACATTTTGAATTTTGTCATCCATTTGAATGTCCTCTCTACAATTTGCCTCATCTGTTTTTCAAATGGGAACCTCAATTTTTTTTTGTATATACATTTTTTCTTAACTATTTTTTAAAATTTCTTTTTTATTGAGGTAGCATTGGTTTATTACATTACATAAGCTTCAGGTGTACAGAATTATAATATGACATCTGCACTGTGCTCACCACTAGAAGTGTAGTTTCCATCTGTCACCCTCCCTCCACCCCCTTCCCCACTGGTAAGCACCGATCTGTTGTCTACCTCTTTGAGTTTGCTTTTGCTTTGTTTTGTTTTGTTTTTATATTCCACATTTGAGTGAAATCATATAGTATTTGTCTTTTTCCATCTGACTTATTTCACTTGGCATAATACCCTCAAGGTCCATGGATGTTGTGGAGGAGACTATCTTAGATAATTTCCTGGAGGAGGAAACATTGAGTCAAGATCAGAATAATGGGATGGAGACAAACCATGCAAAGGTCCAGAGTGAGAGCACTAGGCAGAGGAAATGAGTAAATGCTCTAAGGTAAAAACTAGCTGGGTCTAATCACAAACAAAGCAAGGTTTAAAGAGACAGCCAGAAGCCAGTGTGGCTGGAGAGCAGTGAGCAAGGAAGGGGAAAGTTGGAGATGAGGTCAGAGAAGAAGGCCTCTTGGCCTGGTGAGCTGTGGCAGACAGTGTCCTTGGTGCAATGGGATGCTACTGGAGGGCTTAAAGCAGGACAGGGGTGTGATCTGACTTCCAGCTTTGATGATTGCAGCAGGATTTGGCCAGCAGAAATCCAGAAGAAGGCAATTCCAGGCAGAGGTGGGACATGCCCTCTCCCACAAGTGTGCCTCCTCTGGTTGATGCTGTCCTCCAGCCCCTCCCTCCTCTCCTTCCCATCACAGCAGCGCCTTTGAGATGACCATGAGGTCAGGGCTAGTGTACACAGTCAGGGACCTAACAAATGCCGCTCCTTGGCAACACTTTGTGGATAATCCCTCCTATTTCTAGAAATGCTGGCCCAATTGCTAAACCCCTCATAGAATAGCAATGGGGCCTATGTGTATGGCACTCCTACATTTTTTGCAGGGTGTTTACCATGATTATTTGATATTGCTCTGGGAGGGAAAAACATCAGGCTTCTTTTTTTCATACCCATGTAACAGATGAGGAAACCGATGCATAGGGAAGTTCATCAGTATGCTCAAGGTCACATGCTAGTTGGTGGCAGAATCAGGACTAGATTCCTATTCCCCCGATTCACAGCATGTATTTGATCCACAGGAGCTCTCAGTGGGGTGCTATCAATATTTCATGGGTGTGGTGTGGTGAGCAATTCTTCCCTGTGCTAGACTGTCCCAGATAAAGCAGAACATTTTGAATCCCTGGCCCCTGCTAGAAGCATTTAGGTGAAAACCATGTGACAACCAAAAAGTTCCCCACAAATTTCCATTCGCCCCCTGGGGAGGACTGGTACCACCCTGGTAGGGCACGGTGGAGTTCAGTTCTCTCTTATAAAGATGGGAAAACACAGACACCAGGAGCAGAAGGCACTTAGCAGCTGCTACATTTGCTGTGTTATTTAAACAGCTGTCATGAGCACTCTCCTCCAGCCTTATCAGGGGGCCACAAGGATGTTGGCCCACGCACACCATTCACTCATTCAGTCATTCAACAGATAGTTTCTGATTACCTGGTAAGTGTTCTGTGCTCTACGTGATGTTGAAGAGGGACACAACGCTTGTCCTCAAGGAGTTTGCAGCATGGAGAGGCAGGGGGTGGAGCCTGGGGAGCTAATGACCAATCACAAGGCAAAGGGTGGGGAATGTCCGGATGTGGTCACACAGGTGACACAAGAACCCAGACAAGGGCACTTAACCTAGATTTGCAGGCACAGGGAAGGAGGGATTTTCCAGCACCCACGGCTGTTTGGAACCGAATTGCATAGGAATGTAACAAGCTGCCATTAATGAAGGGCTTTAAATAGAGGTTGGATCTTCAGGTGGTGGGGAAAATGTTAAAGGAGTTTCGGCAGCATAAGGGAGATGGAACTAACTGGTGTTCAACATCCGTCCAGTCCCGCAGCCTGGGGTTTCTGTCGTGCCCACCAACAACCACAACAGGCTGCAATCCCATCTAATTTCTATAATGATAGGTGACAACGCGGTAACTCCATGTTCAACTGGGTTCTAAAATAATAATAATAATAATAATAGCAATAATCGGTTTTCTCCCAAAGGACTTTCTGCAGAATTCTAACTTAAAAAATATTTTCCTTGTTCCATCTGTCCATTCTTACAGGGAGCCGTTAGAACAGGACCGAGCACTGAGGGGTCAGTAACCCTCAGCGCCGAGTGAAGGTGTGGGCTCCGGGAGGGCCAGGCAAGGCAGGGGTCCTCTATGCGGGGATTTTAATTGGGCGCCGAGCATTTCTTCTCCTCCGAGGTAGCCAGAGGAGTCAAGGAGAGCTCCTTAGCTCCAATTTACTCTGGTCTGTGCTGATCCAGAGAGGTTGGCAGCTCACACGTCAGCAGGGGACAGTTTCTGACAACTATGTGACAAGGGGGAGAGTCTCAAGGGATGAAGGTGCCCAAGAACTGCAAACACCGCTCTGCCTTCCAGGAGGTGAAGTGCCAGCATGCAGCAAACGTCCCCTTTGTGCGAGGACAGAAAATGCCATCCAGAGAGTTGCCCGAACTGGGTCAGAAGTCATGTTTGCACCACCCGCGTCAAAAGGCCGGGCTTGGAAGAAGCCATTGGCCAGGGCAGTGACTGTGGATTGCTGAGGGCTTAGATTTAAACTTCCAAGCATAAAGCTGTCAGCGTTAGCTTTTTTTGTTGCTTCTGTACTTTAGACTGGAAAATTTTTGCTCAAACCAGACATATATCATATGGGATAATTAAAAAGTAAAATAATGGCCATCAGATTTTAAAAAAATATATCTTTATTGATTTTAGAGAGGAAGGGAGAGGGAGAGAGAGAGAGAAACATCAATGATGAGAGTCGTTGATCGGCTGCCTCCTGCACGCCCCCTGCTGGCAATGGAGCCCACAACCCGGGCATGTGCCCTGACCGGGAATCAAACCGAGATCTCCTGGCTCCTAGGTTGATGCTCAACCGCTGAGCCACGCCCAGCCGGGTGGCCATCAGATTTATAAAAAAAGAAATTCTCTTTTCTCTGTCATTCATTTATGTTCTCTTTACCTCCTAAATGCCTCTCCTACTTTTGTATATTGTCTCCAGTTTGGCTTTAAGAAAACCAGTGCTGAACTTTATTTTTCACCGGCTTGGTTTTGATGGAAAGAGACACTTAGATACATGAGCTATTCTCTTTGAGGATCTAGACGAATTCAGTCTCTGTGTGCAGGGTGCAATTTCGGATTCCAAACATATCATGTCAAGCCTTCCACTGACCTCTGGCTCAAAAATCATCAGGTTTCGGAGAAAGTTGTGATTTTTGAGAGCCCTCATATTTCCAAGAGTTGGTCTTTAAAACTCTGTCTTCCTCCTTTCCCATTCACCCTCACCTCCTATTTAAGACTGCTAGAGTTTTCTATTATAACTTCTTTTCTTAGTTTTTTCCCCCTCTGTTCTTTTTTATTCCCTTCTTTATTTTCCCCTGCTTCACCTAAACTCCACCTGATTTTGGCTCAAGAATTTCTTTCTAGCAGGAGGCTGTCCTTAGAACATAACTAGGTTTTGTGGCTCCCTGCACAAAATTATTCCTGGATTTGTTTTTCTAAATAATATTAAGTACTTATTTAATTTTGAAATACATGGTCCCTTCAAAAAATGTAACAAATAGTAAAACATCCCTATGGAAAACATAACATCTAAACAAAAAGCTAAAAATTACTTATAATCTTACTACCCGAAAATGAATAGTCCTAAAAGTTTAGTGTATTTTCTTCCAAATACATAGATATATATGTACCCTATGCAAAAATACTTATTTTCCTTAATTTTTTTTAAAGGGGAAGATAAAGAATACTGCAGGTTCACTGGCATGCAGAGGTATGTGACCCGTAGAGAACCAGGCAGGACTCATTCTGGGTCTTCAGCCAACACACTTGGGAAGTTCAGTCTGGTTTTCTTATCCTGGCTGTGCATCAGAATCACCTGGGATGACAGGGAAAATACAGATGCCTGGGCCCCACCTGCAGGAGTTTTGTTTTAATTAGTCTGGGGCGGGACCTTAACACTGAATTTTTTCCCCCCAAATCCCTATATGATTCTAATGGGCAGCCAGAGTTGAGGATGACCAGAAGCCAAAGAGGCTACTGTAGGTTCTTGTACCATGATTAATGATACCTGAAGACACCATATAAACTGGAGCCTTTGGGCTAGGGGTGGGGAACCTTTTTCTGCCAAGGGCCATTTGGATATTTATAACATCATTTGAGGGCATACAAAATTATCAACTTAAAAATTAGCTATGAAAAAAGCTCCTAGATTTATTGAATTTTGAGTCCCACCCACGGTTGCCTTGGCAGGGCCAGACCAAATGATTTCTTGGGCCATATGCGGGCCAGACATTTCCCCGCCACTGCTTTGGGCACTGATGCATCACCTCTCTGGGTGACATGGGAAGGTGTGGGAGTGAGGAGGCATCAGCCTTCTAGGGGCTGATTTTCCAGAAGATTCTTATATTGTCCTACCATTTCTTCTTCATCTTCTTTTTATTTTCCTACACGTGCCTCTCGTTACAGAGTGTTCCTTCCTCTAACAACTGCCCCTCACTTCTGTTGGCAACAACGGGAGATTGTCTTGCTTGTTGCCTAATATGTGTCACTCTTTCAGCACCTCCTCGATAGAGCTATGGAGAAATAGATGAATAAGTGGATAGAAATAGAAAAATCTTGATTAATCAGATTCTTCAATTTCCAGAACACTTTTGGCTCTATTCAAATTGTAGGAAAGAGAGAGAATCAATTATTGGGAAATAGTCTGATATCAAGGATTTTACTAAAAAAACCCCACAACAATAAACAAGCAGTCAACCAGTTTCTAGGATATCTTAACCTGGGATCCACAGAGAAACTTTGGAGGGTCTATGAACCACTTGAAATTGAAGGTAAAATGGTGTGTGTGTGTGTGTGTGTGTGTGTGTGTGTGTGTGTGTGTGTGTGTGTGTGTTTCGGGGGGAGGGGTCAAGATATTTCACAAAGGGCCCTAAGCCAGGCGCTGTTGAGAACTGCTGTTCCAGGGCTGCCTTGCTGTGCAGTGCCTACGCTTCTGCAACACTTCTTATCTCGCCCTCGTTCTGCCTCTCACGTGAATCTAGTTTATGTCTTGTCTCCCTTCGCTCTCCATCCGCGCTTCCCTCGGCCAGCAAATGGTGACGTTTCCTAGCCAACCCCCTTTTTCTCTCCCTCCTTCCTGCCCTCCTTTCTTTTCTCTGTTCTTTAGCAAACAGCTCTCCTTCATTCAATTTATTCTTGTTACAACCCCAGGATCCTCTTATAAACTCTAAATCGGATCAAAGCCACTCTCCAGCTTAAAATGGGGTGGGGATTGTCCTCAAAGCGCCCACAGGATAGCAATCATGCATGGTGTTATGACATTTAAGGCTTTTCACATGCCGGTGCCAACTACCCTCCTAATGTTTTTCTCTGGGACTGCACATCCTGCCTCAGCTTCCCCTCTGTGCCTCCGCACCTTAAATCCCCTCCAACTGGAACGCTCTCTCCTTTGCTTCACTTACCCACACTCCAGCCAGGCATAACTCGGCTCCTCTGCCGCTACTTTCCCTAATTCCACTCGCTCTCACTCTGAACCCCCACTGAACCTTACCTGTACTTGTCTCTCTATTTGCATAATCATTTATGTACCCGCTTTAATTTCCCTTAAGGATAGGGGACCCTTAGGATTTATCTCCGAGTCCGCTGCAGGCTCTAGTATAATACTTTTGCACACAATTGGTGTTCTGCAAATGCTTGTTTAATGTTACACTCTGTATTAGTCTGCTCAAGCTGCCATAAAAAAAAATACCACAGACCGGGTGTCTTCAACAAGAGAAATTTTTGTTCTCACAGTTCCGGAGGCTGGAAGACCAAGATCAAGGTGCTAGAAAATTTGATTTCTGGTGAAGTATGCAGATGACTGCCTTCTTGCTGTGTCCTCACATGGCCCCTTCTCTATGCTCCGGGGGAGAGTGGGCGCTCGTGTGTCTCTTCCTTCTCTTGTAAGGGCGCAAGTCCTATGGGATTAGAGCCCCACCCTTAGGACCTCATTTAACCTAAATTACCCCCCTAAAGGCCCTATTTCCAAAGAACAGTCACATTAAGTGTTAGGGCTTCAACCATGAAAATTGCTGGGGCGGGGCGGGGCGGGGGGGGAGGAACACACAATCAAGTCTGTAATACCCTCTTTGATCTTCATATCTATCTAAAAAGTATAGATAGACACTCTCCAATGTGCATGATAAGGATCCTCAGTCATGGTTTGTTCCTCAATCAACAAATAAGGAGTCAGTGGTGTTTAATATACTCTATTTCCTAAGACAGGAAAAAAGACATCACCTGACATTTTAGTGTATTGTTTACTGAACTCCAGTCATTTATACATCACTCTCATAATTTTTGTCATAAATTTATACCAAATATCCTATTGTTTAGTTAAAATTACTCTTTAAATTGATTTATGTTTTCACTTAAATATTTTAGAAAAATTATCTGTGAAGTTATAGACTTGATTATATTTTTATAATATACATCTAGACAAATATATTACAATTAAAATTATTTGTTCCTTTTTGTTTGTTTGTTTCTGGAGTTTGGCTTTGATTTGCAGTATGGAAATTCAGTACTCCACCCTACAGGGCCCAACTATGCTGAGAAGGATTCTACTTCCAGCCCTATTGATGTCAGGCTTGGCCATGTGACTGGCTTTGCCCAGTGATGTATGATGCAACTGAGGAGGACATTTAGGAGGCATTTTCTGGACTTGCCATGATTCTTTCTTCCTGCATGAAGACTGAGATAGGAACTGTGCTTCAACCTGGTCCTGAAAGAAAGAAAACATGAGGCAGAGCTGAAACCAGGTGGCAACTTATATGTTTGTGCATGAGAAACAAATATTTATTATTACAAACCACTGACATTTTTTTCTCACAGGCCATTTTGTTACTGCAGCCTGACTTAACCTAAGCTGACTAATCAAATGCTCAGTTATAAGTTACCTAAAGTCACCTTACACAATAACACTTTAAGAACCCTACCAGCCTTTGAGAAACATTGCTAAGTGTTTTGAATGAGGGGGCAACTGTGAGGTATTTCTGTTTTCTTTCAAATGACTCAGTGTTTTCATCTTATTTGGAAATTAATTGAATGAAATTTCAGAAACCTGGGACCAACCCACATCCTGACAAATCATGGACTATTGCTTGGCTGCCACCCTGGACCCCTGTCCTTATAGCATCAATAGCTCAAGATGGTGCTCTTTGCACAGAAAGAGAGAAAACCATTACACTTTAAAGACAGCCTTTAGTCTCAAGAGGTGGTGATGGAGACTTGACACTCAGATGACGTAAAGGCACTTTTTGTATCAAATACTCCAGTTTCTCTCACAGACTCTTCAAAGACTTCAAAGGCAACTGGACTTTGGGGAGTGCCTGGCTTTTGAAGTGGGACATAGAGCTGTGGGGATGCTTTTCAGGGCTGAGGCAGGTGGATGGTTTTTAACATAAGTGAACAGTGGATGAAAGAAAACACAAAGTGTAAAAGTACTTTTTATCTGCCTGCCCATTACCTAGTCCATGTAATCTAATAAAATAATACAAGTTTTCTGCTATGGTCAGGGAATAGTAATAAAATAATTAATATTCAATTTTATAAAAAAAATACTGTCTTATCTGCTATGTAAGAACAACAAACTTTTAAAGAATCTCAGTATCATAAAATAATATATCATTAGAGGACATAATTAACCATTGGGGGTTTAAATGCACTTCGTAAAGCCCCTCTGGGCCAGGGCTGGGAACAGCCGCTATCTTTTGACTTCTGTTCCCCTCCACGTTTCTCCATTCTGCTGCCTCCAGATAATAATTATCTTCTTTGCCAAATCAGGGGTCTTCCTTAGCTGCCTTCCTCTTTGACTCCTCAGCTGCGTTTGACAGTTAACCTCCTCCTTGAAACTGCCTCTCACCCAGTCTTCTATGAAAGCCCACTTTCCTGATTCTCCTATGAACTCCTAGCAAAGGTTTTGTTCATCTTTATCAGCTCACTTCTTATCTAAGTGGGGAAGCTCCTCCAGCCTGTTTTCCTTCTGTTATGCTCTCTGCTTTGAGAAACACAGCCAGCACTACACTGGCACTTTGAGGCTGACCCCTCCAGCCCTGACTAATCCTTTGATCTCAGGGTTTGGGATTGGCACCTCCTCAAAGGGTATATCCACTTGAATGATCCACCATCACTTCAAACTCCATATGTACAAGCCACACCCATCTTTGGTCCAGTATAGTCTGCTCTCTTACTGTCCATCACATTCCTATTTTCCTTGCAATCTTCTCATCCATCCTTCTTTTAAAGGACCTCTCTCCAATCTATCTGCAAGTGAGTTATTTTTGTCTTTAAAATATTTCTTGGATCTTTTTATTTCTTCTAATTCTGACTACCAACATCCCAGCCCAGACTCTAGCAACATCACACCAGGATCCTGCCATCACATATGTGAGATGCCCAGTGTGGCAGATGCTGCTAGTTGCCTATTTAGTACCTGTTCTCCCCTCCTCTCTATTATTATAAGAGCTGCAGTTATTTGGGGGAAGGGGTTGCAATATTCCCAGGTAAAAATACCTCCCCTGTTATCCATGCACCTAGTTCTGTTGATGAGCATTTCTACTAGGTGAGATTTCTGGGAGAGGTACTGTGTTCCTGATAAAAAGTTAAGACCCAGATGGCACACGTCTTTCCCCCTCTTCCATCCTTCCTTTCTCCATGCATGGAATGCAGATGCAATGACTGTGGTTAAGATACCATACTTTAAGTGAGGTAAGTTTTAAATCCATCTTGTGAAACATCTAACCTCTTCAAGCCTCAATTTCATATCTGCAAAACGGGTGCAACAATACTACTAGGTTTTTTAGATTAAAAGTACTAATACAAAAAAAGTACTAATACATTTATAAAGCATTGAGCATGGTATATGCATAGGACCTTGGAGAGAACGTTTAAATCAGAATATTCCAACGCCTTTATTACCCAAGGTAGGTTGGGACTACAAATATGAAGATTAAAGTATCCATCATGTCACTGGATTCCCTTTGGGTCTAGGATCTTATGGCACATTCTTATCTTGTTTTAATCAAAATGTACGTACACAGAAGACATTTATTCTGCCACACACACCTCCTGGATTGAAAATGGAAAACAATAAAGACAAGGCAATGGTGAGGGAAACTGGTATATATATTTTCCCTGTCACTGTATTTGATTTTGAAAAAGCCTTGCCCAGGTGGCAGGCTCCTATGCTGCTCCCTCAGGGGGCTGCAGGCTCCAGGTATTCCCCACCCAAGGATGTGGGAGGGTAGGCACCAATGACCACTGACATTTTATTATGACTGAGAAGCAAGTCTGCGAGGAAATAAACATTTTAATGCTAGGATGTGTTCCAACTTTTTCATGAAAAGAAAACCATTGCAGACAATTCATAGATCATTTGGCCTCTCAGTATGATATATTCTGATTCCCCTTCTCCTTTTTCCTCCACTAACTCACATCTGTCACCAAGAGCTATTGTCCTAGAGGTGACTGAAGTGTGTGTGTGTGTGAATGTGTGCACATCTATGCATATATGCAATCTTGAAGGTGTACGTACTTTAACGCTCTTGTGATTCTCCGAGCTTGTTTCAATTATGGAGACGTCTTCCCACCGTGCCTCCCTCCCTTCTCCTCCCGCCAAACTGCTGTTTTGTACCTCTGTTGCAACTGGGTCATGTTTTTGACTTTACCAAGAGGAAACAAGGGGCCTTCAGTGGGAAAGCAAGAGGTTTCCAGTGCTCACCAAATACAGATGCTCAGGAAATGGGGGACTTGTGCGGCTTACATATAGGGAACTTCTCAGCTCAAATACTGTGTCGTGTGGGAGGCCCGTTCACTCCTCGCTGTCTCCCAGCCTGCCTGACTCCAAATGTCCCCTGGAATAATTCAACTTCTTATCTAAGGTACGAGCCAGCTTCCTTGAACCACCAACTGCTCGATTGCACAACAAATCGGTTATATAAGGGGATCTTAAGAAAGAATAAAATCATGAGCACTGCATAACTGCCTCTCTCCAGGCATCAGCCTCAGACCCAAGGAAGGGGGCCCAGTTGGGGCCACTGGTCCATTTGTAAACAGAAACTGCAGAGCAGACCGTTGGTTTTGCTGAATGGAGTTCAAGGGCTACACAATGTCTTTAATGTAACCCCCATTCCACCTCGTTCCCTAAACACAAGCCCTAATTATCCTGGATGAAAATAGAAGGTTCCTCATCATTTATTTATTTTTAGCACTTGCTCAAACTAATTGGTAGCCCTGCAACCCATACATAATACAGTGATCTGGAAGAAACTGACAGCTTTTTAATGATGGATTACATCGTACAGGACAGAGAACATGAGGCTCGCTCTGCAGTGGGTCTTGTTTGATGGTCTGTCGTCATCTGGGGGTTCATGTTTCTGATACACTCAGTCTTCAAGGGTCATTGAACAAAAATTACACAGACAAAGCTCAGCAAGTCCAGCCCAGCCCTCTCCCTGCTTCTTCCTCTGCCCTTCAGTAGTGGTTGTCCAGATCTGAGCCTTTGAGAAAGGGAGGCCCAGCATTTAGGAGGGCTGCGTACCTTGAGTCTTTTTTACCTGCCTTGTCTCTATGATGGGAAAGGTAGGGAGGAATTTGGGAAGACCAGAAGTTCTGCAGTCAGACAAATCTGGGGAGTCTCAGATTGAACATTCAATATTTATGTGACTTTGGATAAGTGGCTTAAACTTTCAGAGCCTCAGTTTTCTCATGTCTCAAAATGGAAAAAATAAGAACTATCTTCCAATATGGTTTGGAGGACTGATATGGAAATACCAAATATACTGCCTCATACAAGCTTAGATATTGAATAAAGACCTCTTTCTTTTTTGGATTTATAGCATCTATAAGATTTCTTAGGGTGCTATCAACACAACATTTTAAGTTTTGCATTTTTATCTTGCTTTTTATTAGTGAATTCATAATATAACATAGACAAAATATATAAGATACCACTGATAAGATTCTGGAATTTTATTACTGAATACACCTGAAAATGTGCTTAAGGGCTGGAAAATCAAGAAGACCTCGAAAATCAAGAAGGCCTCCTTTTGAATCATAGGCTAAATGTGTTACTTTGGATAAGTTATTTAACTCCTCTGAGCCTTAATTTTTCTCAATCTGATAAGAACTTTGTGAATGTTAAATAGAATAACAAGTATGAAGCAACTAATTAAGTGGTTGAAGTAGAGTAGATGCTCCCCAAATGTAACTTCCTTCTCTTCATTGATTATTAATCTTTTATATTAATTTTCTACTGTTTTGAACTGGAGTTACATATTTAAGCATGTAACAAATGTTACCTGGCAGACATGGTCCTAGTTGCTGGTGATCTTATATTTTGGCTTGGGGAGAAAGAAAACAAATGGCAGATAAACATTTCTATAATTTTGTTTTAAAATATGGGATTCCATTGGGCTCACACTACAGTGCTACTTTTTTTCATTCAACTGTTTTTTATTTCATGGAAAACTGTCTATGTCAGCTCATAGAGAGCTTTTTCATCTTTTTATACAACTGCATGTTATCCCCAAATATGTGTGTATGTACACACATACACCCCATTATTTAACCTCCCTTATTGATGTACATCTACATTTTCTACCTTTTTAGGGGAGAAGGGAATTCGAAAAATGACATTACTGTTCTTATATAGTCTACTCATAGGATAATTTTTGTAGACTATATTCTTTTTTAAATTCTTAATATAAAAAAATTTTAGACATTAAAGATGGTGGCAGACTGAGTGGAAGCTTCACTGACACTCTCCTAGGACCAAACTGGAATTACAACTAAAATATAGAAAAACCATCCTGAATAATCAACTGCAACTGAAGACAAGCTGAGGAGCACCCTCATAACCAAGGAGGAAAAGAAACTGGTAGGAAGTACAGAGACAAAAGAGGGCTGTTTAGGCTCCCACGGGTACCAGCTGAAGGTGTGGAGGGATATCTCAGCTGTGCGGGGGTTCCCACTGAAAACTCTGGGGCCTGAACCCCAGGCTGGCTGTGCTTCCCAGCTAAGAGCACCAGAACTAAGAAAGGTGCCCACATAACACCTGGCTGTGAAAAACAGCTAAGTTTCTGCCTTCCAGGGTGAGAAGGCTGGAAATGCAGCACCCTCTTAAAGACCCAATGCACAATGTTTTGTGTGTAGTCACTCACCTTGGGCTGCAGCAGAGGCAGGCCAGAGTGGACTGGAGCTGTGTGAGAAGAATCTAGGGTTGTGAGCTCTTGAGATAGAGCTCAGAGGGCACCCCTCTGGACTCCTGTGCTGAGTCATTCTCCCACACTGCAGAGGCCATCTTTCACAAGCAGACACTTATTTACCTTCTAAGCAGCTTTTGCCTGAGGGGGAAGCAATTGCCACACCCTGCTGGAAAACCTCTTGCCCTGCCCCCGTGGAGTTTCTACAGCCTGAGGCTCATTAAGAGACTGAAAACAATCAGCCACCCCACCCTGTGGAGTTTCTACTACCTGAGGCTCATAGAGAGAATCAGATTAATCAGCCTGCTGGCAGAGGCAGACCTCAGAGAGCTTTGAGTCTTTGCTTGATCTGCTTTTAGAGCCAGGCCTTGGAAAAGCATACTTTGGTGTGCATCTTGGCTCTGTCCAAACAGCACCCAGCCCCAACAGAGGGAACCTCAAGCCATGGGTTGTTGATAGCTCCAAACAGGGTACTTAAGGCCAGTCACAAACAGCATCTGATTGGCCTACACCAGAGACCTTCCAAAAAGACTGAGCGTCCTAGGAGGCCTACCTAATACATAGAAACAAACCCAAATAGGCAGCCAAAATGGGGAGACAAAAAAATAAGTCCAAAATGAAAGAACAAGAGAAGTTTCCAGAAAAAGAGCTAAATGAAATGGGAATAAGCAATCTATCAGATATAGAGTTCAGAATACTCTATAAGGATGCTCAACAGCATGAAAAAAGATTTGGAAACTATGAAAAATGACCAGTCATAAATGAAGAATGACATAGCAGAAATAAAGAATACATTGGAAGAAATAAACAGCAGATTAGAGGAAGCTGAGGATCAGAACAAAGAATTAGAAGATAGGGTAAAAAAAAAAAAAAATCATTCAGTCAGAGAACCAAAAAAAAACAACAATTAAAATCAGGAGGACAGTTTAAGGGACCTGTGAGGCAACAATATGAAATGTAACAATGTAACAATACTTGCATCATGGGAGTGCCAGAAGAGGTCAAAAGTAATGAAGGGTTAGAGAACCTGTTTGAAGAAACCATGGCAGAAAACTTCCCTAACCTGGTGAAGGAAAAAGGCACACAAGTTTAGGAGGCACAGAGAGTCCCAAGCAAGGAGAACTCAAAGGGGTTCATGCCCAGACACATCATAATTAAAATGCCAAAATTTCAAGACAAAGAGAATATTAAAGGCAGCAAGAGAAAAGCAGTCTGTTACCTAGGAAGGAGCTCCCATAAGGCTGTCATCTGACTTCTCATCAGAAACTACAGGCGAGAAGAGAATGGCAAAAGTATTCAAAGTAATACAAAACAAGGATCTGAAACCAAGACTACTCTATCCAGTAAGGCTATCATTCAAAATAGATGGTGAAATAAAGAGCTTCCCAGACAAAAAAAGGCTAAAGGAGTTTATCACCACCAAACCAGCACTGCAGGAAATGTTAAAGGGACTGCTGTAAATAGAAGTAGAAATAGAAGCATTGTAAGAAATATTAAGGGGACAGCTGTAGTAATAAGAAGAAATAGAGAGAGAAAAACATAGGCATAAAGAATTAAAATGGCAATAAAAATGAACCTATCAACCTTAAGGAAGAGATCAACAGCAACACAGTCATAGTCCTGGGCTTTAACACTCCACTGACTTCACTGGATAGATCTTCCAGAAAAAAAGTCAACACAGACAGTGACTCTAAATGGCACACTAGATCAGATGGATTTAATTGATATTTCCAGAATATTTCACCCCAAAGCTGCAGAATATATATTCCTCTCAAGTGTCATTCTCAAAGACAGACCAAATGTTAGGACACTGCGACTTCAAGAAGATTGAAATCATATCAAGCATCTCGGATCACAATGGCATGAAATTAGAAATCAACTACAGTAAAAACACTCAAAAACATTCAAACACAGGAGGCTAAATAACATGTTATTAAGCAGTGAATGGGTTACCAATAAGATCAAGAGAAATAAAAAACTTCCTGGAAACAAATGATAATGATCACAAAACAACCCAAAATCTATGGGACACAGCAAAAGCAGTCCTAAGAGGGAAGTTCATAGCACCACAAGCCTACCTCAAAAGTAAGAAAAATTTTTAGTAAACTATCTAACCCTATAACTTAAAGAATTAAAAAGCTCCCCTGTGAAGCCATTCGGACCAGGGCTTCTGTTTGCTGGGAGTTTTTTTTTATTAGTGCTTCGATTTCATCAGTTGTTATCAGCCTATTCAGGTTTTCTGATTCTTCCTGATTCAGTTTTACATGATCTCACTCATATGTGTAACCTAATAAACAAAACAGATTGAGGAACAAAATAAATCCAGAGACAATGAAGCATGGAACAGACTGATGAATCTCAGTGGGATGGCGGGGGTGGGGGGGTGGGTGGTGAGAGATTAATCAAAGAATTTATATGCATATATGCATAACCCATGGACACAGACAATAGTGTGGTGAAAGCCTGGAGGGGGTGGCGATGTGGGGTGGAGGGGATCAATGGGGGGAAAAAGCGGGATATCTGTAATACTTTCAACAATAAAGATAAATTTAAAAATAAATGAAT
This sequence comes from Miniopterus schreibersii, assembly GCF_964146895.1. Taxonomy (NCBI): domain Eukaryota; kingdom Metazoa; phylum Chordata; class Mammalia; order Chiroptera; family Miniopteridae; genus Miniopterus; species Miniopterus schreibersii. The sequence continues at coordinate 29,609,621 of NC_138101.1, forward strand.
AGATAAATAAGTATATAATTTTTAATGTCATGGACCCCAAATGTTAGCAAATTTTATGATTTTAATAGGTAATTTGTCTTTTCCAATTGCAGAAATCTTTCTTGACTGATATTTGTCAACAGCTCATCAATTATGTCAATTTTCTGGAAACATTTTTGACAAGGTTTTATCAAGTGGGCTTTTCCCACTTTCCCAGTGTTTCCTCTGGGTGAGCAGTAGAATACTGACGGAGCTGAATGCAGGATGCAGAATGAAGCAAATGGGGTTTGAATATCTGGGCTACTTCATGGTAGGTATGACTGTGGGCATGTTTTTGTCTACCCAGGTCTTACTTCTCTGTCTAAAAATTGAAAATAACAATTCCTACCTACTTTTACTTACTAATATGTGTCATTCATTTGGCAATTCATCAGATATATCAGCTTCAAATCCCTGAAAGTGCTTTTGGCATCTGCTCAGAAGTCTCTCTCCTCCACTCTAACCTGTGTTCCCTCATGCAACAGCCATCTTGAAAGATTTATTCTTTTAATTAAAAGTAATAGATTTCATTTTTCAGAGTAGTTTTAGGTTCACAGGAAAGTTGAGCGAAAAGTACAGACAGTTTTCATATACTTCCTGATCCTACACCTACACAGCCTTCCCCACTATCAATATCCCCTACTAGAGTGGTACATTTGTCATGATCGATGAGCCTACATTAACACATCATTATTACCCCAAATCCATAGTTTACATGAGAGCTCACTCTTGGTGTTGTACATTCTATGGGTTTGGACAAATGTAGAATGACATGTATCTACTATTATAATATCAAACAGAGTAGTTTCATTGCCCTAAAAATCCTCTGTGTTCCATCTGTTCACCCCTCCCTCCTAACCCCTGGCAACTACTGATCTACCGTTTCCATAGTTTTCCAGAATGTCATAGAGTTGAATCTTACAGTATGTAGCCTTCTTAGACTGGCTCTTTTCACCTAGTAATATGTGTTAAGCTTCCTCCATGTCTTTTCATGGCTTGATAGCTCATTTCTTTTTAATGCTGAATAATATTCCATTTTCTGGTTGTATCACGATTTATCCATTTACCTACTTACTGAAGGACATCTTGGTTGCTTCCAAATGTTGGCAAATATGAATAAAGCTGCAATAAACATCTGTGTGCAGGTTTCTGCATAAACATAAGTTTCCTACTCACTGGGGTATCACAATTGCTGTATCATATGGCAAGAATTTATAATAAACTGCCAAACTGTCTTCCAAAGTGGCCGTACCATTTGTCATTACCCCGAGCAGTGATTGAGAGTTCCTGTTGTTCCACCTCTCGTCAGCATTTGGTGTTGTCAGTGTTCTGGATTTTGGTGATTCTAAGGGGTATGTAATGGTATCTCATTGTTGTTTTAATTTGTATTTCTCTGTTGAGGTCTGATGTTAAGCATTATTCTTTTAATTTTCTTATTACATTTATTAGTGTTTAATTTGGTTCAGTTACTAATATTGACATTCTATTACAAAATAGTCATACTTGCCTCACAGGGTCATGATGAGGAATTAGGGAAAAAAACAGATAATTTTAAATACAAAGTCTCAGTTTATAGTCTTTATTTCTTTATCTTGCTTGTTTGATAAAGTCAGCATTAGAAGTCCCATCAATGGAAAGTTAGTGCTCAGGAGTGATGTTTGTGTCAGACAGTGGATCTCAAATGCACAGTGCCTTAGGAGCTCACAGGAGGGGACCATTAGCTTTGCCTGGGGAGTTGGAAGAGAATTTATGGTACTTGGAATATAGTAGCTACTTAATAAATATTTATTGAATTAAGATGATGTTGGAGCTGATGGACTTGGGAACTGGAGTACTTGGAATTGAATTCTAGCTCTATCACTTTATCAAATGTGTGACTTTTGAAAAGTTATTTAACTTCTCTGTCTCAGTTTTCCCATCTGAAAAATGGTGCTAATAACAGCTGAAAGCTGGAACAACCCAAATACTCACCAACAGATATATGGATAAATAAAATATGGGGTGTGTGTGTATGTGTGTGTGTGTGTGTGTGTGTGTGTGTGTGTGTGTGTGTGTGTGTGTTGGAATATTACTCAGCCATAAAAAGGAATGAAGTACTGAGACATGTTACAACATAAATCAACCTTGAAAGTATTATACTAAATGAAAGAAGCCGGACATAAAAAGTCACATATTGTATGATTCCATTTATGTAAAATATCTAGATTAGATAAATCCATAGAGACAGAAAGCAGATTGGTGGTTGCCAGGGGCTAAGGAGAAGGGGTAATGGGAGTGACTATTTAATAAGAACAGGATTTTATTCCGGCGTATAAAAATGTTTTGATGAAACAAGATAGGAATGGTGGTCGTACAATATTGTGAATATACTAAAAGCTGCTGGGAATGTACATTTTTAGATGGTTAATTTTATATTAAGTAAATTTCACCTCAATAAAAATACTTGGATGTGTTAAACAGAAGATTTGACATAGATGAGCAGTAAATTAGTGAAATGGATAATAGATATCATTAAACTACCCAGGATGTCACAGAGAGACAATGAAATATGCAAGATACACAGAGACAGAATGAGATGGTCTGGAGTTTCAGACAGAGGTAAAAGACAAAATGGGAAGAGGAATATTTGAAGGGAATATAACTCAGAATTTTCTAGAAATGTTTGTTCAAAGATTCCAACCCTCAGAACCAAGAAGTCCAAAAAGTCCCAAGAAGAAGAAATAAACAGAAATTTATACATAGGCATATTCTAGTAAAACTGTAGGATGCCTAAGGCAAAGAGAAGATCTTAAAAGCAGCCAGAAAAAAAATCACTTTCAAGTGATGACAATTAGACAGATGGCTAGCTTCTCAGCAGTAGTAATAAAAGAATGAAGATAGGAATAAAATACTCAATGTGTGGATAGAAAAAAAGTGTGTTTAGTGCATACTTTTGAAGAAAGCAAAAATATCTTTCAATAATAGAGGCAAAATACTTTTTTCAGACAGACAAAAATTGAGAGTTTTATCACCAATGAATCTTTGCCAAAGAAAATTTTAAAAGATTTACTTCAGAGAAAAAAAACACCCAGTTATTAGTAAACAATAGGTAAATCTAATATAATTTGACTAGATAAAACAATAAATTAATGTGTAAATTGTGTGACTATATAAAAGGTACAACTATGGTAATATTAAGATAGCATTTAAGTTGTGGGAAAGGTGATAAGAGTTAGAGTGTTATGAGGTATTATATTCTGGGAGGAAAAGAAATATATTGATTAAGTAGGTTAAAATATCTAGAGTAGCCACTAAAAGAAGACTGCTAGCTGTCCATTATATCCATTGTCCCTTTCGTATATAATAATGAAACCTTGGTGTTTAGCTGACCGTATGACCGTTTTTCAGTCTTTTAGGTTGCAATAATTAAGGTGATGGGATTGCACTTTTATTACCAATGTAGGCTTCCCCTCCTTAAGGCAGGGTTATATCTCTCCACCCCACTGGTGTCGGGTTTGGCCATGTAATTAGTAGTGCCCTTCCTTTGGGAGGATTGTATTTTCACACTCTGATGATTGTGTTGTATGACTTATTTAGCCAATAAACTGCCCGCGGAAGTAAAATATGTCACTTTCCAAGCAGACCTTTTCAAAGCTATCACGAAGTCCCATCATCTCTCTTTTCCTCCTGCCCCACCCTCAGCAAGCTTGAGGAAGGAACTGCTCCTTCAGCCTGGGCCCAGACATGAGGAGCCGAAGCTGAAATGCACATGCAATATTTATAAGAAATAAATCCGTGTTAAAGCCACTTTGATTTCGGAGTTGTTCATTACTGTTAACATAACTTAGCCTAAGGTGATTGATATAGAAATTAACACCTAGATATAAAGTACTACTATCACAATCCCAACAACCAACCAACCCCCAATTTACAGCATATGGTGTTGGCTTTCAGAATGTGAAGTGGATGGCTCGTACAGATGACAATTCACACTATGCAGTGCCAAACATCGAGAAAATGGTCGCCTATGCTAGCTCAGAAGGCAAATAAGGTGCCCAACGAACTTATGGCTGAAGATGAAGAATGTGGGAAAACAGAATGAAATCCTAAAGTTATATTTTACCAAAACATAACTCAGCCTAAGATGAGTAATGACTAAGCATTACTTTGGCCCCTGTAACCAAAAATAACAATAATCACAATAAAGTGGGTGGACTCAACTTCACATCTAACAGACACAGATTTTTAGGTTACAGGTATTAAAAATTCCAGCTCCATGCTACTCGCAAAAGACATACCTAAAACATAGAGACAGTGGAGAGACTGGAAAGGTAAGGGGGCAAAAAGGTAAAAGAGGCCCATAGGGGCAGAGGAAAGTTTGTATAAATGTCCAACTCCATATTCTTAAACCACACAGACATAGTTAGAGCATTCTCAAGCTAAATTTCAAGAACAAAATAGTACAATTCCAATTTTAAAATAGCCTCAGAGGCCTTTATTATGGGTTGAATTGTGTCTCTCCAAAATTCATAAATTTAAGTCTTACACCCAGTACCTCAGAGTGAGACTGCATTTGGAGATAGGCTCTTTAAAGAGGTAATTAAGTTAAAATGATGGCATTCGTGTGGTCCCTAGTTCAGTATGACTGGGGTCCTTATAAGAAGAGGACATTTAGCCTTAGCCAGTTTGAATCAGTGGTTAGAGAGCCCGCCGGCGGACTGAAGGGTCTGGGTTTGATTCCAGCCAAAGGCACGTGCCTCGGTTGCAGGCTCCGTCCCTAGCCCTGGTCAGGGCACATGGGGGAGGCAACCAATTGATGTGTCTCTCTCACATCGATGCTTCTCTATCTCTCGCTTGTTGCTTTCTGCCTTCTACTCTCTCTGAAAAACAATGGAAAAATTATCCTCTGGTAAGGATTAAAAAAAAATTTTTTTAAAGAAAAAAAAGACAAGAACATTCAGACACAAAAAGAGACACCAGGGATGTTTGGGCACAGATGAAAGGCCATGCGAGGACTTGGAAAAGTAGCCATCTACAAACCAGAGAGAGGCCTCAGGAGAAACCAACGCTGCTGACATTGTAGTCTTGGACTTCCAGCCTAAGAACTTTGAGAAAATAAATTTCTGTTATTTAAGCCACCTAGTCTGAGGCTATGTTTGTGGAACCCAGTTTGTGCTACTTTGTTATGGCAGCCCTAGCAAACAAATAAATCCTTAAGTAATAATAATTAATAGTGATGGTAGAAATAATGTAATACCCTTGATCTTTTCGGGTCATTTCCTTCGGAGAATGCCAAAGATCACAAAAGTGGCCATGTGCTACGGGAAGATGTCTTCTGGCAACTCCTTCCTTACAAAGACATTTTTAATAACGGGCCTTGGCACAGAGGTAACCAGCATTGTGCCCTGGAGTGGGTCTCACCATTGTCCTCCTCTGTGGGCAGCCAAAGAGAGCCAAAGATGCAATGCTGTCCAAGGGAGTGCCATCTGGGAAGATGAAACAGAGGACTCTGGCTCCTGGATTCACCATTCTGATCCAGTCTAATTATTAACATTTATAAGAAAAGAAGGTCCTCTTTCTTCCACATCACATTGGGCTGGAGCCAATGTACAAGCTGATGGTGTTGGGTAGTAGCCATATCATAATAATCATTTTAGAGAACATTTCTCTCCTACCAGCTCTTGCTGAACATATTTAGATTCCAGGGATAGCACTCGGGGGTGAGCACATTTGTCCTTTAAAGACTTCAGTTCTGAGACTTCAACTGTTCACCGGCTTTAGCATTTGTTATTCATGTGTGTTAATCAAATTGTTCAAATGTTTCTATTTCTTCTTATAAATGGGTTCATTTAGAAAACACTTCATATCATCTTCAAGCTAATTATTTAATAAAAAAGATTTCTTTCATTTTTTTGTTTTCTCATCTCTCTTCTTTCAACATTGAGGTCATGTTTCTCATCTGAGACTTCAATGTGTGCTAACTTTACATTTCTATAAACTCATACACTGAGGGTATTTCATTTTGGTTCAGTGTTTCCCCCCTGGGAAGAGAAAGTTGTATTTATATGCTCCTAATAAATGCAAGACTTTGTTCTGCTGATCTTTTCTTTCTTCTTATTCCCTCGGGGTGGTGGCTAGAAATCTGTGCAATCCTTGTTTAAAAAAATAAAGAATGAAAGACAATATGATACAGTGGTCTCTGTTGATTACTTAAGGAGTCTGGTGACTGAAAATCCTGATCAAAGGCAGTAGACAATAAAAGCCAAGATTGAGAGGGGAGAGGCTGTAGGGCAGCAGGATTTACGAGAGTGACAGCTTTGCCAGTGATTTCTAATGTCTTCTTATAGTTCTTCATTCCCTTAAAAAGTAGAGGGTTTTTCCTTATTTGAGAAGGCAACATGGCTTAGGACTGAGAGCTACGGGTGGGGACTTAGCTAAGCTGGAATCCCAGTTCCACCTTCTCTTTGCAAGACCTTAATAAGTGACTTTATCTCTCTGTCAGTTTCCTCATCTATAAAATGGGGAATCATGGTACCTATCTTATAGTATTTTTCTAAATAATAAAAAGGCACTATACCTTATAAAGTGATACATTATTGTGGCATGACACATACATGTGTCTGACTATTTTATGGTGTGTTTAGATGTTTGGGTGATTAGAAAAAAATGCAAATTAATTCAAAAGCATTACTGAACACTTGTAGTTTTTCACCATATATAGAGGGTCTGTACCGGGTAGTTCAAAAAGAATTAAGCATGTTGGGAAAAGATGTATTGCTCAGTAACTAGTAAGCATGTAGTAGGCACAAACCTGTGACTGTTCTTTCATTTCATGTCTTAAGAAAACTGTGAACCATTTTTGTGTCACATTCAGTACAGCCCCCTAAAATCTACAAAGAGGGCTGGCTGAGAGCATTGCATCCCTCAGGCCACGATCTGGCATCTCCTCCATAAATGATGGAAGATGAAACCTTCTTGCACCCTCTGCAGGCCCTAATGGAGCAGATAACAGAAGATGATAAAACTTCAACTGTTGTTTTCAGACTCACATGGAAGATGAAGTTAACTTTGCAGGTTGTCTCAAATTCAGTGACAAAGTCACGTTCATTCAACCAAAAAAGTTAATTGATCGTAGCATCCATATATGGAGCACCAAACACCAACATGTATGAGATTCCCTAATAGTTAATGCTTATTGATATATCACACACATGGGGCTATGGGCCACTGTGTCAGTGTGTGTGTGTGTGTGTGTGTGTGTGTGTGTGTGTGTGTGTGTGTAGAACATAGTGTCAGGAGTCATAAGTCAGGATATACTCACGGGTTTTCCCCACAGCTTCGGGAAGTCATTGAAAACCTCATTTTCCAGCAGAAGGAGGCTCCCCTCACTTCTGTTGTACAGTCCAGAGTTCTTTCATGAATATATTTCAGGCCACTGGGTAAGGCTTTCTGTTTGAATATTGACTTAACTCTAAAACAGTGGCCACACAAGTCCTCGGATCATCACATCATTGACACCTTGTGGGGACACATCGAGAATGTCACATCCCTGAGGAAGGGAAGGGGTGCGCCATGGCTGCCGTTTCCACACGGACAGGGTGCGCTACCGAGAGGCTGGCGTGCACTAGCATGAGGGGTGAATGGGAGCATTTCTCTAATTATAGAAATTATTGTGATAGTTCCTTTCCAACTTTGGTTTTGACTATTTGATTGTGAAATAATATGCTCTTAAACATGTTCAATAATGTTTGAACCACCTTTCAATTTCTCAGGCAACAGCTACTCACACTCTCCTGTAGGCGCCTGAATGATTTTGGAGTTTAAAAAGGAAATTCATCTACTCAAGGAAGTTGGGAACATCTGCCCGAGGCTGCCAGGCTGAGCTCTGCCTGGATCCCTGTTACCATGTATCTGAGCTGTCCTGCCATCCAGGCCTAATGTTGGCCCCTTGTGGAACCTTATGAAATATTCCCCTGGACACCCTGCTGGAGCACAGTTCCCTAGAGCAATGGATAATGAGTTCCCTCCTCTGGCTTCTCAGGATGTGAACCATTCTCTACAGGACTTTTTGGGAGTAAGACTCACCACCAATTCCATGGCCCCATTTCTCTTAGTTGGATATAGAGAGCTAAATCATCAGCTGTTAAAAATTACAACCCTAATTGGAAAGAAAAACAACATGTCACATTCCAACCCACAACCAGGAAAACTGGGGAGGAGGAAATGACTAAGTCTGGGTCCTCCAGGCCATTCCTTCTCTGGATAGCCCAGTCCTGCCCTGAGAAAACCCCAGACAGCACAGTGTGCTTCACTGGCTTGAACAAGGTCCTCATATACCTTCCAGAAGAACGCCCCCTCCCATATCACTTGCCTTTGTCCCCTGCTCCATGCCTCCCCCTCAGGCCCTGCCTCTTCTCAGCTCCAGCTGGAGGGGGGACATTAACACACATGGTCTTCCACAGCCCCCGCCGGCATCGAGAAGTATTTTGGCCACTAGTGCTCTCTTATTTGGGGTTATTTCTCGCTTTTAATTTTGCAGCTAACATCATACTCTCCTATAAGAGGATACTGCCTCCAAGCTGACAGCTCTTAGAGGGGGGGGAAATGTCAAAACTCAGCAAACTGGCTGCACTCATTCCTGGAAGCAATATAGGTTCTGTAATAAAAAATAAAAAAAATGCACCAACGCTCAGTCTCTTGGAGCAAACCTGTAACACAACAGTAAAGCTGCTCAGCCTGACCTGCCACCTCGGTGGCTGCATCTCTTGGGCCCTCCCTAGCTTTCTTTCTCTTTTCTCTCTACCTAAGTGTCCCTTTGTCTTCTTTCCTGGGGCCCGCTGCCACTATGACCATCCTTTTGTTGTGGGTGCCCATTGTGTGACCTGCGTTTTGCCCGGGGGGGCCTCACGCTGGCTCCATGGATTCAAAGTGCTGAGGCTGCTAAAGGAAGATTGTCTGACCACAATCCACCTGGCATCCATCAAAGAAATAAACAAGCTGTGCTTATCACGGAGCTGCCTGGTGTAGCCAAACTGTAAATTAGAAATATAACGGCCTCCTGAGCAGCATCATAAGGCCCAGGCAAGGCCCCTGGTGGTCCTTGGTCTTAACTGCAAACATGTGTAGTTGGTCATTGCCCACCATGCCTTTACTGTGGGTGCAAACTTTGTTTTATTTTGCCCTTTAAAAGTTGGAATATATACCTACACACATGCACGCGCATGCATGCACACACACACACACACACACACACACACACACACACACACATTAAAGAGTGACAGCAAACAGGCCAAAATATAAACAGTAGTTGCCCTTGACTATGAGTCTATGGGCACTTTTTTTCTTTGTATGGTTTACATTTTCCAAAGTTTCTATAATAAGAACTTAATAATTTCTATAATTTTAAAAACACGAACAGCTACTTTTATTTAAAATCTTTGGAAAACCAAAAGTCCTAACTTATGTACAGATGAAAAAAAACAAGGTGAGCTCAGTTTAAAGAGCAGGCAAATTTTGATTGTCAAAGCAGAGCGCCTGGATGAAAGTCAAGGCCAAGTTGCGTCCCCAGCAAGCTTCCCTGAGCATGGCCCTCTTTGTACCTCGGCTCCGTCCTGTCGGCTGCCTGCCTGTTACAGCTGGCAAACTCGGGCTCCCTGATTAGGCAGTGCTGATCCTGCAGGATTTCCAACAAGGGGGGATGTTAATGAAGGGCTTTCTCCTACCTGCCACCACCAAACCTTTGCAAACTTTGCCTAAGGGAACAACAATGATGGAACTTCTGGAGTGAAGGCCCAGAGGTTTGTCAGTTATTTTTAGATACTCCCTTTGGCTCTTCCTGCTTGTTCCAAGCAGCCTCATAAGCAAGTGAGCTGGAATTAGGTGCTTTGGCACCTTACCCAAGTTTATGAAACCAAGAGCAGATCAACACCTGTGTCCATTTGACCAAAACAACCAGATCACTTCTATCCACCATTCCTTGTCAGTCTTGTCTACACAGTGCCTGACAGAGTTGACTGAACAGCCTGGATGTTTTGGGAATTGTGTAGACACAGTTGTCATAAAAAACATCAGTCATTTCTAAAGGAAAATAAACCTGCCAGAAGGATTGTGTATGGCAAGGATAGCTGGATGATACTACTGGAAACATTCACTTGTAACCTTGATGGACTTGACACTTGAGGCTGGGGATGAAAAAGCTATCCCAGGATACCCTGCTCCCTCGATGTAAGCACAGATAAATGGGAGCTCCATTCAAAACACATTTGCAACCAAAGGGTTGATTTTTTTAAAAATTTAGGAGTTATTTCAGAGAATTTACTCTATTGAATTTGAGGAAGTTAATTTTGAGCTCTGAGAAAGCAGATCCTCCTTTCTTGTCTGCTTGCTTCTAAAACAGTTCTGCCAAAATTTTGCATAAAGATACACTGCAGAGAGACAATAGCGAGAGAAGTCAGGGAGCCAAGAATCACTGAGGGAAATGCAAATTTGCAGGTCTTCCTGGTCCCAGGCAGCATTCTCAAATGCTGAAGTCATCTCATATTCACCCGAGGCCCTCAGACCTGCACATCGATACATGAAATTGGAGGCTAATACGCAAATATTGATTTTTCTAAGGGTGAGTGTCAATATTTACAATCCCAAGAGGTGGCAACTGATTGAGGCAAAACCAAAGTCGTGTGGTGACTGCCAAGGTCACGGCTGAGCGATAGTCCTGCTCTTCACAACACAGGTCAAGGCCTCTGCTTCCAAGTGGTGCCAGATTATTTTAGACAAAAAGTGAAATTTCAATTGGTCCTCTGGACAGTACCAATCCCTATCACCTACCATCCAGGTAATGTGAAACTCAAGATAACTGGCTAGATGTCTTCCATCCCATGAGCTTAGTCACATTATAATCATCCAGGAGGACGGGAGCTTTTTAAATTAATTGTTCAGGATTCCTTTCTCCAAAATGATAATGCTTCCATGGCGGTGTATGCCCCTGAGAAACATTACCATAATGCTGAGGGTAAGTCCCTTTTCCAGGGTTTGAAGGGTAGACTAGAAGGTTGAGAACACCTGGTTTCAAGATAAAGCCCATTCACGTTAAAAAAATAAACAGCAGTGACTCCTAACCCTGCTTCCCATTAGAATCTCGCCTCTAGAGATTCTGACCTAGTTAATTGGGCTGACCCGGGGCACAAGCATCTATATTTTTTAAGTGTCCCAGTGATTCTAATGTGCAGACAGTACTGAGAACCATTGGGATTCAAGGTCTTCCAACCACCTTTCCCATCACATCTCCTGCGTCTCCACTGCACCCACTCCTTGTCCTAATGCTATGTTCGCAGTTACCTGTTTTTACTGCTTGTTGTGTAAGGAATTCTCCACCCATATCCGGACACCAAGTCACCTATTCTTCCTTCAGGCCACAGACTGTTGCCTCCTCTCTTTGCTTATGAAACTTTTTCTGACTAGGTCGAAACTCTTAAGTCAGACTTCATTTCTTCCTCCTTTACACAGCTCCAGCAAACCACTTATCACACCAGGGCCACTGCAAGTTTGCAGGTTTGTTACCCCCGGTAGACGATGGGCTCTCGAAGCAAAAGACCATTCATGACCCCTCTAGGCATCGAAAGCGCACCCACTCTGCTTAGCAGCACAAATCACAGGAGCCACGCTGTTAATACCTGCTGCGAAGATGCACAAAATTGTAAGTTTGGGATCAGGGCCTTTCAGAAAATCAAGGAAGACCTGGATCATTTCTATATTTGGAGGGCAACTAGAATATTTTAAAAATTAAAAAATTCCCCAAATTTTAATTTGAGGCTCTTTATGCATGCAAGACCTGGGCCACATGTCCCCCTTGCCTCCCCCACCATGATGTCCTTTTTAGGTTCTGTTGGGATAACTCAGATAAGTTGAGCCCTGAGTACCCCACACACCTCAGTGACACACAGAATAGAACTGTTCCCTGGCAGGAAAGAATGGCAGATTTGTATGCCCACCAGCAGATGGAGGACTATTGAGACTGCCAGTGGTAAAACTGAGGGGAAGACTGTTTATATTGGATGGAGGTGGCTGTCCTCCTCTGCTGTTCCGGGGCTTCCCCCAGCCTTGGCCATTCTCCCACTTTAGATTCCTCCTTCTTTCCATTTATTGTATAACTAATTATTGAGTGCAAAATTTGGGTAATTCAGCACCGACACAGCATTCATTGTGTACACACAGAGGAAACAGATCAGCAGGATCAAAACAGCGTCAGCATCCAAACTTGCAGGATGGGTGTCTGTGGCTGGAAGAACATCCTGGAATCTACTCCTAAGAAATTCTGTGTCACCAGCACTCTCGATGATGTAGAAGACAATTGTGTACAGAAAATCATAGATGTTAATGACTTTGAGTAGAAAATTATTTTAGAAAAGCCATACTCTGTACATGAAGAAGTTTTAGGAGTACCTTAACTCACATGTTTCACTTATCATTTCCTTTGTATGTATGCAAGAGTTATATCTGATGAAATTTTGTTTTTAAATAAGAATTCTTTCAACACGTCTAAAGTAAAAATTCAAAGCCTTGGTCTTTGAATTGATTTTAATTTGCTATTTTCTTAGTGTTGTATAAAATAATGGCGCTTATATGCTTTTGCTAGGGCTGCCATAACAAATCACAGGCTGAGTGGCTTAAACAATAAAATTTTATTTCCTCACAGTTCTGGAGAGTAGAAGTCCAAGCTTAAGGAGTCAACAAGGCTGATTGCTATTGAGGTCTCTCTCCCTGGCTTGTAGATGGCCGTCTTCTCCCTCTTCCGTGGTTTTCTCTCTGTACCTGTCCAAATCTCCTCTTGCTAGGTCTGGACCCACCCTAATAATCTCATTCCAACTTAATCAGCTCTCTAAAGACTTTACCTCCAAATAAAGCTCATTTTAGGTACTGGTGTTAAGACTTCAAATATGAATTTGGAGGAAACACAATTTAGCCCATAGCACTGCTTGACAATTGATGGTTTCTTAGTTTGATAAAATTTGGAATATAAACCTCAGAGGATTGTAATGATACTAAATGTGTCCCTGGAGCATAGGAAGTGCTATCTGATCCTTAGCTGTTTATTGTTACCTACTTCATAGGGTGGCTGAGAGAGCTAAGTGGGATAGCACTTGCAAAATGCTTAGAACAGAGCCTAGCACATAGTGAGCACTCAGTCAGTATTAATTTGGAAGTATTTTCATATCCATAAAGCTAAGTTATTGAGGAAAAAAATCACAGATATCACATAGTATTTTGTAAAGTATAATTTAAATACGCTTTAAAAATAGGAAATGATTTTATTTTTAAATCTTGGAACTTGATGATAACATTGAAAACCCTAGTGCACAATTAAGAAAGCAAAAGTTGTAGCCATGACTTCAAGCATAATGCTTGCAAGATTAATGTACAAAAGTGTTTTGTAATTACCTAATTGTCTAGCACTACCTCAAGTCCCATTTTTTAACCCCTCTGTGCCAAGCCAAAGACATCTCCAGTGAGTGTGACACACTTATGTAAAATGCATTAAGCTTTTACAGCAGAGATTCAAGACTACCAATATCATCAAGAGATTAATAATTGGAGTAAGAAAGATAAATGCCATTTATGAATAATTTAGCCTCTCATTAGAAGTTAGAAACTTGAGAGCCCCAATACTTGGAAGAGTAAACAGAAGCCTGCCTTTAATGGGCTATAATTTTAAATATGAGGGGGGTGTTGCTAGTTGTCACTTAGATAAGCTTAGAACACACTTCTCAATGAAAAGAAGCTCAGTCAAAGTGAGGTCACCCAGTTGAGTCAAGTTTGAGATGAAAAGATGAATACATTTCTGATCTGGCTTAACAACTGACTCTTTTTGTCATCCTTAACAAGATAATTAACCTCTTTATAGGTACATTTATAAAGTTTCGAAAGCACACACACATATTTTATCTCTAAACTAGGCATACCCCCACCAAGCCACACTCTTAGATTGCTTCCTCTACCCTCAATACCCAGAGTTTTCAGAGTCTACCCTTATTGAAATTTCCCAACAAACTCTAGAGCTTTCTAATATTGTCAACAAATCTGTGCTAACAATAAAAAAAAATAGTTATGGTAGCCTTAGGAAGACTCTGTACCTTTTACATCTGGTCTTAGTGTGCAAACCTCCCATCTGTGCCATTAGACTCAAAGAAGTGATTCAAATGATAAGAAGTTCCATATAAGCAGGAGGGAAGGACTTTGCCAAGGAAATACAGTGCAATCTGTAGGTTACTATCTATAAAGAAGGGTATATGTCTGTGGCAGAGGCCAAGCTGTGCGCTCACCACACCCACTCCACGTTCTTCCTGGGCACACAGCTAAGCTACATTCCCCAACCTCCTTTGCAGTTAGAGGGGTCATCGGACTGAGTCCTGGCCAATGGAATGCAAGACACTTCCAGACTTAGCCCTAAAATCCCCAGAGCCATCCTCCCTTCTCTCATCTGCCATCTGCCACCTGCATGATGATGCAAGCCTGGAGACCCAATGCTCAGCGTGACCTTGAGAAAAAAAGCACTGAAACTAGTGGAACCATAGTCCAGAAGGAGCCTGGGTCCTGAGCACACCTCCCTCCTACACCTTTATTGATCATATTACGCTGTGACATGAGTGAGAAATAGATTTTTACTGTGTTAAGCTACTGAGATTTAGGGGTTATTTCTTATATCAGCTAGCTTCATTTACCTTGAATACTATAGGTATCCACTTTCCCGACAGGAATACTATAAGAATCAATTATTTTTCTGCTTTTTAATATATTCAACAAGTATGTACTTGAAATCCACCATGCAAGGTTTACTCTGTTAGGTGCCAACTTACGAAGCAGTCTGACAATAATAGTTAAGAATCTGGACTTTAGAATCAAAATAGGGGTTTGGATCCTAGCTCTGCCATTTACCAGCTGTGTGACCTTTAACATGTTAGTTAACTTCTCTGTGCTTTCCTTTTCTCATCTGTAAAATGAGGGTAATAACATCTGCCTCATAGGGTTGTCCTGAAAATTAAATAAGCTAACCAATGTATGTGAAATACTTAGCTCCTTATCTGGTGTTTATCTTAATAAAGGTTGATGTCATTGTAAAATCTAGACAAAGCTCCAACTTTCCAAATTAAACATAAAATGAACTATTCTTAATAGTCAGATTTATAAGTACATCCTACTTGTATAGCCATGGAGCTCAAATGCAATGATATCTCTGGAAGGGACTGAAGGGCCATGATCCTAAAGGGGAGTTGCACTCAGTTGGACTAATAGGCACACCCTCTAGCAGTGCATACTGGGAAATCTCACGTTAGTCAGGAAAAGTATAAAATGCAGATTTGGAAGAAGAGGAGAGAAAGAAATGGTAGTGGTAGGAAGGCTTCTTGTCCTCAGATAGCCCTAATGATATGTTTTCTTGGCACCCTGAGGCTTTTCCAGTGGGGTGGGTTCATTAAATAAATATATGTTTCTCTTTACTTCTTCAAAACCCAGAAATACAAAGATTTATGTTTATTTAGTATTTTCCTATTTGTTTTCATAGCCAAAAAAAAAAAAAATGTCTGCTGAGCAGGCAGTTCCTTGAGAAGATCCTGTTTACCCTGTCCTGCCCCAGTCAAGAGTTTTTTGGAAGAAAAGACATAATGCTATTTTAGAGGAAGGATTAAATGGGCTGGTATTCAGAGACTCCATTAACCTGAAGTAGGAGCAAAAGAAAAAACATCACAAAGCAAAAACCAAACCAAACTCTAGATACGTTGACACTGAAAGGCTTTAGGCCCAGAAAAATGTCTCCTTAAAAAAGTTTATAATATGGATTTTTTTTCCTAGGCCCGTTGTCTTGGTTTGAATTATCAGTAGCTAATCACCGTGAACTTTTCCTACGCCGACAAAGAAACCGCAGAGCACAGGAGATGGGCTCAAATAGAAAGTTGGTGACTTGCCTTAGGAGAGAAGCAGCATGAATCACCTCTCCTTGCCTATTCCATGCCCATGGGTTTTACCAAAAAGGAGAGTTTGAGCAGAGATTCTAGGGCACTAAAAATGGGAAGGCGGCAGCTCCCTACAAAGCAAGCCAGGCAGATAGCTTAATCCATTTTCCATTACAAACAGAAGGGATTGCATTGTCCCAGGCACCAAAAAGGTCAGTGTGAACTTTAAAACCTCCATTTTATTTGTTCAGCAGTTTGCATAGGACAGAGAAGAGCCATCTATAAGAGAGGAACACAATTTTGTGAATCTAATCACAACTGGAGAAAGGTAGGAGTAGCCCCTTCCCGGCCCAGCCCCTTATGTGGCCAGAGATGGTCAGCAACGCTCTGAGCCTTTGTTCTCTTGGAGCTGGATTCGGAAAAGGGCCTGGGAACCGGCTGACCTGACGAGATTAGAGCCTGTTATTTCTGAGAAGTTTTTGAACAGTCTTGGGTAAGGTGGACTAATCGTATTTTCTCTTTAATGGTCTTTCACTTTAAATAAGAGCGTTGTCCTTAATCAAGAGAAGAAAGCCTGTCTACTTTACCACTTGGAGTCAGAAAATTAACCTCACAAACAGAGTTCACTGATTAACTTCTGACACCAGTTTCACCCCAGCTGGGCCCAGGATTCCTTTAGCAGCCTCGGGACCCCCCAGGAGAAAGGCGATGGCTCTGTTTCATCTAAGGCTCCCCATGCCTCCACTCCACGCCTGCATTAGGCTTTGGGGCTGTCTTTGGGAAATTTAGCACTGAACAGGGCCTCAGGAAGCAAAGGGAAACCCCAGAACAAGTCCTAGTTCAGGGGAGATGTTCAGGCCTGGGAGTAACTCCCCCTCAGACAGACTACCTCATAGCCACTCTTGGCTGTCTGTGGAACTTGACATTATATATATATATTTCAATTTAATCTTAACAATAACCCTATAAGGCAGAACAGTTATTATCCCATTTTATAAATGAGGCTCAGAGAGTTTGAGTAACTTCCCAGGGGTCATACAGCTAGTAAGTGGCAGAGCTGGGATTCAAACCCAGAGAGCTTGACCTCAGAGTTTATAGACTTTAGAGTTATTGATCTCAGAGTTCATTGCCCAAAATATGAATCCTTAAGATAAGAAGAAATGAACCTTTAACATTGGAAATGCAGCAGAATCGGTGGGGAGCTATTTTTGAGTGATGTAGCCTGCCTGGCACTCCACACATCACACTTTGCAGGAGTCCATCAATTCCTGTAAAGCTCTCCCCAGTAGATACCCCAGGACCACTCAGCTTCAAGGGGTTCCTCCTATGCCTCACAGTACCCCTTCCCCAGGACATCATTATCCCGGCAGATCAAGTACCACAGGAGGAAGCCGTTCTCAGGCTCTCCAACCAAATAAGCCTATTCACATTTTCCAAGGTCCCTGATTATGAGCCTGAATAGAAAATTTGGTTTTTGATTAATAAGCATCCTTGCCTTTATGTTTCCAGAGAAAGCATTTGTGCTAATAATATGATGCTTAATAATAAGATGTCTATCAAAGGAAGGGAAATGGCAATGGGGAAACAATGCTATTGGGCCAAGTTAAAATGTCACACTTTTTAAAAAGTCTTCAGCCAAAAGATTATGCCCAGATCACTTGTATTTGTAAAAGGCACTGCAATGCAGAGATTTTTGTTTTCTTTTTGCATTGGTGGTTCCAGGGAGATTTACCATTTTTAAGAAAAGTCCCCGGTCTAGAAGTGTTCAAGCATCGGGATGGCAGAGCTTGGCACAATGACATTGCTGCCAAGTTCAGGACAAATCTGTTCCTCCCTCTGTTCTCATTAGAACCTTCATCCCTGCATTTGGAAACTGACACGTGCCAAACTGCCCCATTCCTTCTTGCCTGCCATTAAAGTGTGCAGCTAACACTGGGTTTGAAATACATTATCAAAACTGTCCAAACACAAACCCAAGGGTATTCAAGAGTCCCTGGGAGGATCAGGGCATGTAGCTAAAATGACTCAAATTGGCCAAGATTCAAAATGCCATTTAAAATCAAGCACAAAAGAGGTTGTGCCTGTGAAAAGATCGAGGTTCACATCCATAAAGGCACAAAGGCTTTGAGTCTAGTGTTTTCTGAGCTCCTGAGGGCCTACCCTTCTTTGCCTTGCCTGTGTGACTCATTCTGAAGGGACAGCAAACCATGCTGTTGGGAAGAAGCCTGGCCAGAGGTGTGCCAACAGACCGAACCCTGGCAAGGATGCCTTTCCCCAGCTCTTCACTCCTGAAAAACAACTCTATTCCAGTCAGAGCTAAGGGGAGCTAGAGGTGATAGAATGAGGGCACTGGAGGGGACATCTGGTTATTATAAAAAATAAAAATATTTGTTTTAACTTTTCAGTGTAATTCTACTGGAGAACCTAAAACATAGAACCATCAAGCAATATAACGTAGCCTGGCTGGTCAAGTTATGTTAGGTTCTGCTACAGTAACAAGTGACTCCAAAGTTGTAGTGGCTTAACCAACAAAGGTTTATATCTCATCATATGACCTGTCCATTACAGTTCAGCAGGGAAGCTCTGCTCATCATAGTCTTCAGAGACTCATACTGATGGGACAGCCACCATCTCCAATATCGTAGGTCAAATGCCAGAGGGGAAAATGCCCTGGAAGGTCTCAAAGTGGCAGATAAATGATCTGGCCTGAGAGTGACACCATCTCATTTACTCAAAATTCATTAGCTAGAACTAGTCACATGCCCACCCAAACATAAGAAGGCCACAGGTATAATCCCGCCATCTACCAGTTACTATCATTGACCCCCTTGGTCACATTTCTAAGTAGCAAAGTTGGAACTCTAGACTCTAAATTTCCACACACCATGGCTTTATATTAGAAGTACAGCTCACAGACTTTTGGCCCAATCTAGCTATGGAGTTGATCTGGAGGGCCCTTGAGAATGGAGAAAAGTGAGTCTTTTAAGTTTGCTCTTCATAACCTAAAGCTATAGCTTCGGTCAGATGCCTCATTCTTACTCCAGAGGAGATCAGAATTCCTGGTTTAGTCCCTGAGTAAGTGACTCTTCCTTGTCTTGTGGGAGTCCTCCCAGTTGGAGAGAATTTGGGAACATACTGAGTCCTCCGGACCCTTCCAGGCCCAGTTCCCTTGCATTCTGAGTAAGAGAAAAACAGATCCCTGGGGCAGGGCATGGGCCTCAGGGAATATTTTCTGACATTGGTTCCAATCCCAAATCCCTGTGAGAGATCTGTGATAGCTTCAGTATCTGCAAACTGCTAAAGAATACTCCTCTCCCAGGTGTGTATGGCTATTTTTGGAAATGTATGCAGATCTTGTGATCCATAAAACATACATTCAATTGAAAAGGGATACTGAATTCATTTTATCATTACACATTTTCTATCAACTGCTCCTCAAAACATGTACAGTATTATTTGAAGGAGGGGTGAGGAGTGGCAGTGTTCTGCCAATTATTTTTGTTATATAAAGATATAAAGAGATCCTCATAGGGTTAGAAACCTCTGCTCCCTGCTCAGACCTTTTTGGTGAAATTTCTGGCCAAAGAAAAGCAATAAGTGAACATTTCAGTGGTTGTTTCAGAAAGCTGATCTTTGTCTTCTAGGAGAATTATGCCCTGGAGGGTGGGGTGAGGTAGGAGGGTGGGGGCATTTTGAGAATACCAGCCCAAAGCTCTATATAAACAAACCCCCTGCCTGTTGGCAGGTCAGTGCATGTGATGTTTGGTCCAGGGCCATCGTGACAAACCTAAATCAACAATTATAGAGCTGAAATAGAGGGGGTTTGTATACATAAGCCCTCCAGTGTTCAGCACAATGACTGAATGCCTGTTGTCACCTATTTCAGGTGGGTCAGAGTAAAGTTGTAAATGAAGTGAAGGGCAGGAAGAGGCCAGGATTATGGCAACATCCAGCCCATGATATTCTGTCATGTTAGCACAAATGATAAACCCAATTGTCTGGCCCCTTCCATCTGTGGTATAGCTGGTGGTGGTGTAGGCGGGGAAGCAGAGCAACCTCCTTAAGCCCATCTCATTCATATTCCCAGCCTTGTTCCCTGTCTTCTCAGTAGGGTCTTCTGGAAGCACTGAGGGAGGAGTCCCTGAGGCCACATATGCCAGCTGAGCCACAGTCTGGGGAACACCTCCCTGTCCATTGTTTTCCCTGTGAAAGTGACAACAGATCATCACATGGGCTTTGTAGATGATGCTAATCTGCTGCACTAGTCACCATTCATAGGGCCCAAGAAAGGTTTGTAAGCTGACGGAAACCATTTGTGACCTGAGCCCAGGGGAGGCCCTCTGCCCCATTGAGGCATGACGTTCTTGTTAACCCAATCAAATCCTATCTTTGGGGAAACACCGATGGTAGGTGAACAATATGAGATACTGTTCCTTCAGACTAGGTTATTGTCATTGCTCTGGAAAGTTTAGGAACATGCTATTGTTGGATTTCTGGGAACCAAAGTGACTGCATGGACAATAATGCCAAGGAAGTCCTGCATTCAGCTGAATCCCCGGGTATCTTTGTAATAAGTTCACATCACTTAGTACTTGGGATTCTTTCTTTTGTTTCTCTCATTAGAGATTTACAAACGTTATTCATTTGCATGGTGGCAATCCTTTTATCTTAATGGTACACAATGAGCAGGAAATGAAATAGAAATTCCATCTTTGGGTCAGATCTCTGTTAATTTGCAGGGTTTTCCAGTCAACAGCCCATGCTAGTTGCCATCGGTTCCCTCCCAGGTATAGGAGTCAGGGCTGAGAAGGCCATAAAGAAGGGGGACAGGGCTGGTCTGCAGCTGCTGTCGTGGGAAAAGCCCATAGCACCATTCTGGGCAAAGATACACTTGAGTAAAGGGTACAAAGCAAAGTGCCAAATCCAGAGGGTGCAGACAAGCTCCAGATCCCAGAAGCTTCTGCAGCTGGCTGGAGCAAGGGGAGCAGGAAGGCAGAGCCCACAGAGCACAGGCAAACAGCTGAGGTCTGACTCACAGAGCCTGGCCCCTCTTACAGAGGACCCTCGGGAGCGCTGGAGATGGACAAGGAGCTGGGGAAGGGGAAATGCTGCCCCTCGGAGTCAAAAAATCATGGGAGAGGAAAAGAGCACTGGTAGCTGAGGGGGTTGCAGCCGGCCTTAGCTCAGCAGGCCGTCTTCTGGAGACATTAGGATCGTGGAGCCCGTCAGCCAGAGCCCATCTCTGAACATCCAGGCGAGTGGTGTGCGAGCACAGAAATAAGCCACTGCCCGGGTCCTGAGCGCTGGCCCTGGAGCCAGGCCCGTGGCGAGGGCGGGACCCGTGGGCTGCCGGGGAAGGCGAACAGGACTCCACGAGCGAGCAGAGTGAACCCAGGTGAAAGGAAGGACTGGGGAGGCCCAGAAGGGCAGCAGAGCATCTCCTTGCCCATGAAGCAGCTCCTTGAGGCTGGCAGTGGAGGAGCCTGGAGTGGGGCCCACGAATCTGCATTCTGAACCAGCTCCCAGTGAGTCCAAGGCAGGTGGTGCTGTGAGCCACATTTTGACGGATGGGAGGTTTTAGAGGACTGACACGTGTGGCATCCTGTTGACATAGGAAACACAATTTTCCTTTTTTCAACTGTTTTTGTAAATCTCTGGAAGATGGTAGTTCGCTGTGTCGGAGTGGGGACAGATCTTGGGCTGACAATGGGCTGAGCAGGGTCAACCAGCTGAGCAGGGTCAACCCGCCTTAGTGTCGAAAAGCTTTGGGCACATTTCCAGCCTCTGTGTTCTCTTCTGAGGCACAATGGCAGGACCAAAGGGGAGAGTAGAAAAGATCTTCGAGGGGAGGGAGATAGCTGGGGGTCCTGTTTTAATGGTATTGAATGCCAGTCGTCTGTGGGAGTGGAGCCCTGCAAGCAGACCCAAGCACAGTTCACTGTGGGAACTTCTGTGTCTGGGGTATGTGCCTGCCTGCTAGCTCACTAACACTCCCAGGGAGACCTGCCCTTGGCCTTGCTGCATGTGCATCTGTGACATGGAGATCAATGCTGTCTGGTAGCAGGACCTGATTTTCTGCCTCAGGGTCTTGCCCTTATATTGTCACAAAGCCCGCCTCATGAGTTGTGACCTTCACGTTTCTGAAACTGGGGTCTGAGTAATTTTTAGGAATCCTAGACATTTTTCCTTTGGAGTTTTGTTTTAAGGATAATCTAAAAATTTTTTTACCAGTTATAAAGACAACACTTTTCTTTAGGAGTAATAACTCCCATTAGAAAGTTTTCTGTAGAATAAAACGAGATTTTTTAAAGTGAGTGTCTCTCCAGCTTGGTCTTCAGAAATATTAGAGGGAGGGTCTTCAAATACATTCTCAGGGACTTATATAAACGGCTTTTTTTTTCCCTATTAAAAGTAGAAAGCACTGTTTTAGTGCATTGCAATGTAACAACAGTTTTAAATATAGGACCCAGAAATGAAATTCTCCCTGGCTTTGTAATGACTTTGGGTGGAAAATCTCCAAGGATGGAATACATTGTGTGCCAATTCATTTGAATTCAATTCAGTTCAACAAGTATTTATTGAGCTGTGGTCCTGATGCTATGGCAGGCGCCAGGGAATAGAGAGCAGTAAAGCTCTTGACCCTCTTGGGAGAGAATTAATGCACAAGAAGCAGTAGGAACATTCTCCCTGGAGGAGTCAGGAAAAGCTTCGAAGAGGAATGAATTTACCAGGATGATTTGGAGAGAGAGAGAGAGAGGGAGAGAGAGAGAGAGAGAGATTCCTAGACACAAGCAACCAGCATGGACCAAAAAAATGGCATAGCCTATAGTTTAACATGACTGGAACACAGAGTTTGAGGGTAGACTGCCCAGGAAAAGCAGAGAACTAGGCAAGACTCTTGTGTGCCATACTAAGGGGCGTGGGCCTCTTGACAGGAGAGAGCGGCAACAACTCTGGGCCACAATGCCTTTTTTAGCTCTCTCTCTCTCTCTCTCTCCCCCCCCTCCCCCCTCTCTCCCCCTCTCTCTCCTTCAGTGTCTTTATTACTCTGCTTTGTCTGGAAAGTTTGAACTCTCTCAGGGGCCATGCTTTATTGGTCTCACTCTCCTAGGTGTAAAGAGGTAAAAAAAGAAAAAAGAAAAACAATCATCTTAGCAATGGCACCAGAATTCCAATTGGAGAAAGAAATGTCTTCATTGGAGGAAAAAATATGTTGCCGATAAAGCCATGGGGTAGGTCCCAAACGCCTGAGAATTTGTGATTTTAAATATCATAAGGGGAAATAATTCTGCATTACTGGGAGGAAAGAATTTGGGCTTTTGGTGTAGGTCTCAGTCCAAAAGAGAGTTGCAGAGAAGGGAAGGAAGAGAAATTGGGAAATGATGGAAAACTAGCTCCCAATTTAACAAATCTTGAGGAAAATGTTTAAAATCCACAAATACTGTATGCAAGTAATGTGTGTGTTTTTAATTTTTAACATTGTGCTTTATTTTTATTTTGTGATGAATATAATTTTGTGGGGTTTTTTTGGTTTTGTTTATCTTTACTGTTGAAAATATTACAGATGCCCCCTTTTTTCCCCATTAACACTTCCATCCAGCACCTGCACCCCAGGCTTTCACTATACTATTGTCTGTGTCCATGGGTTATGCATATATGCATATAAATTCTTTGGTTAATCTCTCCCCACCCACCAACCCAGTCTATTCCATGCTTCTATGTCACTGAATCTATATGCAGACTGGTGCAGCCACTATGGAAAACAGTAGGGAGGTTCCTCAAAAAATTAAAAATGGAACTTCCATGTGACCCAGTGATCCCACTCCTAGGAATATATCCTAAGAATCCTGAAACACTTATCAGAAAGAATATATGCACCCTTATGTTCATAGCAGCGCAGTTTACAATAGCTAAGATCTGGAAACAGCCCAAGTGCCCATCAGTAGATGAGTGGATAAAAAAGCTGTGGGACATTTATACCATGGAATACTATGCAGCTGTAAAGAAGAAGGATCTCGTATCCTTTGGGACAGCATGGAGGGACCTGGAGAATATTATGCTAAGCCAAATAATCCAGGCAGAGAAAGACAAACATCACATGATCTCACTTATATGTGGAATCTAAAGAACATAATAAACCGATGAACAAAATAGATTCAGTGACATAGAAGCAAGTAATGTTTTTATGGTGTTATATTGAGGACAGGTTTGAACTTGGGGTGTAGGATGGAAGCCACACATCAGAATGTGATGTGGAGTGCAAGGTGACCCTAAAAACATAAGGCCCTGGGAATGTAGAGTCATCTTGGAAAGGGCTTCTGATTCCCAAGGCTATGGTTTTGAACTAGATCTTGATCTTAACTTTGTGTTTTAATTTGGCTAGGCCATGCTGCCTGTTATTCAGTCAAAAACAAGTCTAGATGTCATTGTAAAGCTATTTCTGGATGTGATCAACATTTACAATCAATAGACTTTAAGTAAAGCAGATTGCTCTTCATAGTGTGGTTAGTCGTCATCCAATCAGTCAAAGACCGTAGGAGCAAAGACTGAGGTTTCTAAATAAGAAACAATTGTACCTAAGTCTGCACTATAGAAACCCTGCCTGAGTTTCCCACTTGCTGGCCTCTGGCCTGCCCTGCAGATTTTGGTCTCAAAACTGCAACGTCAACTCTTACCTGAATTTCCAGCCTGCCAGCTTGCCCTATGGATTTCAGATTTGTCAGCTCCCACAATTGCCAATTTCCAAAATCTCTAGATATATTGATAGATAGCAGATAGATAAATGACAGAAAAATAGATAGATGATGATAGATAGATGATAGATAGATAGATAGATAGATGATAGATAGATAGATAGATAGATAGATAGATAGATAGATAGATAGATAGATCCTATTGATTCAAACATGATTCTTCCTTGGCTGGTTAGAATGTGCAGTAAGTACTCTGTGAAATATATTTCTAGGTCTTGACCCAGTACCCACTCTCCTTTATTCCTTTCTTACTAAAAGAATCCTAATGTTGTCTTGATCAGCAATGCTTGCCTAAAATATTCAATTTCCCAGCTTCCTTTGCAGCTAGGGGTGGTCATGTGACACAGCTACAGCCAACGAGACTAAAGAAGCCGTTGTGTTTAACTCTTGACAAAGCCTGTAGAGGGACAGACTTGGCTGGCATGTTCTTCCCTTGATTTCTCCTTTCCTCTCTCTCATCCTTCCCATCTGGAATAGAGATGCAAAGCCTTGCTGTACAGCAGCCATCTTGCAATTAGGAAGATGAAAGCCACTAAGAATGGTAGCTCTCGAAGGTAGAAGGACTGGGGCAATTGAAGGCATTCATGATGGTTAGCATCAGCCTCCGGACTTCTTAAACAAGAGAACAATGCACCTCTTCCTTGTTTATGCCAATCTGGTCAAATCTCCTTCCACTTACAGCTGAATGCACACAGCCACGATCTCAGTCACTATTGGGTTAAGCAATGGCATTGTTTCCAGAAACCACTAGAGTGAGGGGCCTGCAGACCTGCCTGACTTCCTCTGTAGTTCTTTTCCAATGAGAAAAGTAGCTGATCTTTAAAAAAATGATCATATCAATGAGGCAACACCTTGAATGGAACACAGGTAAATTTATGTGGGCTGGAATTGAGAGTTGTGTGGAAAGGTGCTAAGGATATGTTATCACCAGATGGGAGTGGGAGTAAATTAGAGGGTATTTTAAACTATATGTGATAATTTTTTAAAAATTAGAAGTATAGTTAAAATTATAGGAATTCTACTACAAATGGTATACCTGGATCTATAGTCCAAAAGGTGCCTGGTTTAAACGAAAAAGAAATGAATACTCCGGGATGTGATAGTTAGTGTTTTCATAAGTAAAGACTAGTCTCTTACCTACTTTCTCCCACACTTTCACTATATTTTTTCTCCCTTATTCACTCAACAAACATTTATTAAGCAAATAGTGACTAAAAACACAAGGATGAATACGACAAAGCTCTTGCCCTTCTAGAGCCAAACATTGAGTGGAAAACAGAAATGGGAGCAGATAAGCAATCACGCAAATCTATAAGTGATATAGAAGAGAGAAGGCTAAGCATAAACCACAGGGAGTGGGTTCCCAGAGGAATCAGGAAAAACTCCATAGCAGAGGAGACATTTGAGCTGGACTTCGATGTTTAAATAGGAGTTTACCAATTACAGAAGGGGGAAGGCCATTTCCATGTCCTACATTTCCATCTTTGGAAACCTAAATATTAAAGGAGATTTGGTTCACTCAGATATCAGGGGAAGCTTCTCTAAGGGATGGATATTTCCTTGAGCTGAGATGTGGGTGAGAGAAGATAATGAAGAAGAAAGGGAATTCTGGGCAAAGAACTCAGCAGCTGCAGAGGCCCCATGGAAGGGGGAACATGACAGGCATGAGGGATTGGACTGGAACTCAGCATAAGATGGAGAGTAGTCATAAATAAGGCTGGGCAAATATTTAAGGAGTCAGGCTGATATAGGGATGGAGCATGTTAAGGAGGTTTTTATTTTTATTTCTCCTAATAGCAACAAGAAGTCAGTGAAATGTTTTATGTAGGTGGACCATACGATCATCTTAACTGCCGGCGATCTGAAGCACTTAGATTAAAGAACTACCATTTTTCCCAAGAGCCCTGGGATTCTGAATTCCCATTGCAACCTTTATAAAGTCAAGCTGCAGGCTCGCCATAGGTATCAGAATATTTTGCCATCGCTAGTAGCCCCATAATTCTCCTTCTCCCTAAAGGCACAGTGGCAAACTTTAATAACAGTCAGGTCTAATTATGAACAGCCACTGCCCTTTAAACTTGCATAGGAAGCCCTTTCCTCTCTGGAGGCCACCCTGTCAGTCTTTGATTGGCATCCTATGAAACCAAGTGTTAGACAAAGCACCGGGAAAAGATGCAAATAATAGCAGGAGGTAATGATATCTACACATAATACAATCTCCAGAAAGCAGGAGCTGGAGCTCAGCAGATACCACTGCACTGATGGCTGCATTTTATTCATACCCTACTGAATATGTCATTTCCCACAGTTAGGATGTCAGGCTGTGACCTGAATTTCCAAGCAAGTTGCTTATACCATCAGCCATTAGCTTGGAGCAAGGCAAGAATTCAAGCATGGAACACTGGGCTTGCAGAGACAGTGTTTTAGATAAGGAAGGTGCCTTGGATTTGGGCCCAACTGAGAAGGAGTTGCCTTTCTTTCTTTATTAACATTGTCTTACTTATAAAAGTAGTCATGAGGATGTAAAATACAGCATAGGGAATATAGTCAATAATATTGTAATAACCATGCATGGTGTCAGATGGGTACTAGACTTATTGGAGTGATCACTTCATAAGTTACATAAACATCTAATCACTATGTTGTACATCTGAAACTAATATAATACTGTATGGCAACTGTAATTGAGAAACAAATTTTTAAAAATATGTTGACACAAACACACACATACACACCCACATACACACAAGGGATACACAGAGAAAATTCTTGAAGGCTTTCCAGTGAGGGCATCTCTAGAAGCCAAGCTCTCAGAGCACATTTTATTCAAAAAGGTAAAGATCTGAGCAGGAGGGTTTAAGGGAAAATGCGAGGGCTGAGGACTACCAGAGCAGACATGCCACGATGCTTCGGGAACCTCAGATTGTTCTCTAGGGAAGGGAGGACCCGAGGTCAAACAAAAGCGTGGGAAGCAATGAAATAGGGCTCTGCCTTAAACTGCAAGCAGCTCTGTTAGGAATGTTTTGCTGTACTTTTGGTAGGAGGTGGGGGACTAGGTTCTTCTCCAGAAACCTGCCTAGGATATAGGAGTGGATTTTAAAAGCAAACAAAATCCCTTTTGTCCTCAAACTTGAAAAGGCTAGAGGTCCTATATTCCTGACTTTCTTCATAGTCAGACCGCTCAGCTGTGGCAAACTGCCCTGTGGCAAACAAGCCTCTTAAAGGCCAAGGCTAGACTGTGACACTAAGAAGTGAGCATGTAAACAGCTTCAATGCAGCAAGTGGCCAAGTCTTTTTAAAACAACTCAGTCTTATCATCTGACGAAAAGATAAGCAGTATTTTCCCAACAACTGCTCTCTCTCCTCTACCACCCACCCCCATCAGAAGGCCCCTCTTTTCTTCACCTTCCCTTTTCCAAGCATCCTCGTGCCCTCTCTCATTCTCGTAACTTTCATCAAAACATTTCTTTAGATGCTTTTACTCAAACAGCAGTGTGAACACGCCTTGTTTGCAGATACACGTTCTAGAATTTTAGTTCTACTTCTCACTGAGCATCTGCTATTCATGTGTATAGTAGATATTTGTTGTTGTTGTTGGTTGGGCCCTGTAATAGATAGATGATTTATCTTCTCAACACCCTTTTCTTTGGAGGATGACTCCTCCCTATGCCATAACAATTGTCCTTAGCCTGTGTGGTTTGGGTAGAGTTTCCCTTCCCTCCCTCCCCTCTAGGACAGGGCACTTGGCCCAGGCCTGGTCACTCACAGTATTCTCAAATCCTTTACAGAGTGATTGGCTCAGGGACAAGAATGTTGTAGTTGTTGACATTTGGAGATTCTTGATTCTCTTTGCAGCTCTCTGTGCCCTATTGCAATAAAAAAAATTCAGTTAATACAGCAATTAGCTTTCTTCTTGGTTCACAAACAAAATTACAATTGAAAATGGATGTGCATAAACAAATAGTTCCTCGTTTTTAATGACTGATTTGGTAAGGCTGTTGTTTATGTATGCAAACTTGACTCAGGTAAGGCCACAAGGATTTAAAAGACAAAAGCTGATATGAGTCACTTTAATACAAAAATAAACTCTCTTTACTATCCCACCCAAATACACATTATTTGACTTAATGGAACTTGCATGCGCATAATTTGTGTGTGTGTGTGTTTCTCAAAAAGATTTTTGCTGCTGATGACAAAGCCTCAAAGAAACCCTTTTCTTTGGAGTATAGAAGAAATTTCCCTTACACACAATCTGATTTATGGAAAATTATTTGTGCTTCCATTTATTAGTAAATCCACAATGCTGCTGTACAAGGAACATTGTCTCCTTACTGTCCACTTTCAATTTAAAACAAAAATTGTACTAGCACGCCTATTTTCAACAGTCCTTTCACATTCCTTGCATTCAGACTTATTGGGTATGATGTGGTTAATAATTTTTGGAGAAACACCTCAGAAATGAAACAGAAATCAACAAAGTGCTCATAGGTAAAAATGACTGGGCATGGTTGCTATGGCCAATTTTAATGGCTATCAAAATAGACACTTTTTGTTTATTCCAATTCATGCAATTCATTGAAAAATTCATAAGTAGAAGAGCTTCTGTACTTAGTAAGAAGGTAGGATGTTCTGGAAAATTGGGGATCAGGATATTTTAAAGCTAGTTAACAGATTTGGAGGAGTATTGGTCCCCTAAGTTTGGTGTCCATTTCCTGGAAAGCACTGACTGTGGTGAAAAAAAGGGGGGAGACACTTTTGTTGATGCCCCCGTGTGCAGAATACTGACAAACCTAGAGGTTGCCTGGTGTAGATATTGTCTGCATGACTGCAGGCGCCCATTCCAGGGCTGAGAGTCTATGGTTCTACGTGTATTTCTCCACACATGGCAAGCAACCTTGATTATACTTGGCTCTCCATACAGCTCGCCTTTAGAGAAAAGCTGTGCTGGCCAGAGGACATGGGTGTCTGGTGCTTTTTGCAGCTAGTGTATAACACACTTGCCAAGAGTCCAGGCCCAGGAGTCCTGGCTCCACATTCTGCCTCTTTCTCACTAGCTGTGTGATCCTCAGCAAGCGTCTACATTTCTGAGCCTCTGGCTAGTTCAATCAGTAAAATGCAGACAATAATGAATGTCTTCCTCATTCAGGTGTTATGGTGATTAAGCGACATGATGCGTGTAAAGTGCTTAGAACATACCTTGGAACAAGATAGATTTACTCTAGTTATTACTACAGTTATAAATAAATCAGAAGGCATTCTGATTTAATATGGGCTTTTTGAAAAACAACTTGTTAAGGAAAAAATCTCAAACAAACACAAAGGCAGAGAATTGTACAAAGAAGGTTCATGCACCCCTTACCCACCTAAAACAAGCCATAAACTAATAATGGCACTCTTGTTTTATTTATGTTCGCACTCATACCCCTTCACAACCAGTTCTTCCCTGCCCCCCTGCAAATCCCAAGTACAAATAATTTTATCTGAGATTTATGTCCTTCTTGATTGGAGAGAGTCTGCTCCTAAAAGACCAGTCAGCTCTAGCTGTGGTGTCAAGTGGGACCCTGGATCATCACAGTGAATTTTTCTAGGTTGACCTTTTCTAGAATTCATTCCAAAGAACATTTTTCCACAATGTGTTTATAGGTTTTATGTCAAAAGAACAGAGTTCTATGGTTAAATAAATTCTCAAATCGTTGAGTTAAAGAATGCCATTTTCCTTCATTCTCTTCAGAACAATTCATAGGCTCTGGCACCAACAGTCTCTAAGGAGAGGAGACAGTGTGAAGAGAAACTTCAACATATTTAACTCTGCAACTACCTTTTCCAGAAACATCTTGGGGAACATACTTTGACCAATTCAAAAGTAGAAAAATACCATGTTGCAGGGACCTATTTGGGTAGTTAGATGGTCTCCTTCAGGCCACAGATTTGCACTCTCTTTGAATTTCTAGTTTTCATTTGCTTAGTGCAACTGGAAGTGAGACTCTTGAGTTTTAGGACCACTGTCCCCACTAGTAAAGGAGAAATGGTATAGATTCTTTTCTTATCTTGACACACAGGGACTGGCCATTAAAGAAGCCTCGTGTACCCATTTTCCATCTAAAACAAGCCATCAACTAGTAATGGCCACTCTTGTTTTATTTATCACTCACCAAGAAGTGAGAGGAGAGTTAATAAAACTGAATTTAATATGAGATACGATGTCCTGACTGCCTCCCAAACCCTGACCTCCTAAGCAGTAGCAGTTTATATGAGCAGAACTTTGTGGCCTTGAGGTCCTAGATGTTAACATAATCACTGGTAGCAAGAGAGCAGAATTTGTGCTCAATGACTTAAAGAAGGGG
The DNA here is from genome assembly GCF_964146895.1 of Miniopterus schreibersii. Lineage (NCBI taxonomy): Eukaryota > Metazoa > Chordata > Mammalia > Chiroptera > Miniopteridae > Miniopterus > Miniopterus schreibersii. The sequence goes on from NC_138101.1 coordinate 29,640,659, forward strand.
AAGAATAGGGTATTGGGGAGATCCTAAGAAAATGTTGAGCCAAAGTTCCCCTCTTGAAGAAGGTCATCAAGAACATGCATAGCCTACTTGGTTAGGGATGACTGTTGTCGTGGGTGCCTCTGTGAATTTTGCTTTTCAATTAATACTCAGAGAGTCATTTGGCAGAAAGGGGACGTTATGAGGAGATGTGGTAGACATTACCGCGTCCAGTTCTCCTCTCCTTCTGGGAATTTGGGAGATTGTACTTCTCACCTCCCTTGCGGTAGAATAAAGCCATTTGACTATTTCTGGCTAAAACAACACGAGCAGAAATGATATTAGTTCCCTGTAGGCTGAGTTAGTGAGAGGCCCAGGCATGATTTTTCAGGCTTCTTGCCACAGTATCCAGGGTGTTGTCTGCATATTTCAGAAGATACAGATACAAGGTGGAGGAGCATCTATCACCCTGGGGTCCTGAGTAACTGTGGCACAGAGCCTCTCAATGACCCAAGGTGGATATGTAGTGTGAACGAGAATAAACTTTTGTGCGTTAAGCCATTGGAATTTGGGAGTTAACTTATTACCAAAGTATAATTGGTACCTCCTGACTGATATAAGAGACATAGCTTTTCACTCTGTACCCCCACTAGCCTGCTCCATACTCAAACAGGCTGGAATCCGCACAATACGTCATAAAGACATCTGCCAGCAAATCATAATGGATCAAACTTATGGATATTTTCAGCTAGAGCCTGGTCTCTAGTGATAATAAAAAATACAAAAAACCCACACCTATTATATGAATATAAATTTCTGAGCCTCTTTTCTCCATAGCCACTAAGAAGTCAATTTATCTGAGTTCACTGACATTCCTCTTTACTCATCACACCAAATGGATTAAAGGGGAGGGGCATGAAGATTTTAATGCCTACCAAGCAATAAATAAGAGCCCACATTTACTGAGTGTTTACTCTACACCAGGCATTTCCTCCAAGCACTTTAGATATACTATATCTCATTTATTCCTCATAAAAACCAGATATTAGTCCTAATATTATCACCCTTACCTTATAGATCCTGATCTTACAGAGAAAACATAGGGAGTTTGAGCATCTCGCCCAAAGTCACAACAAGTAGAAAGCAGTAGAGCTGGAATAAAATTCAAGGCAGCCCACAGTCTAACCACTATGTTATGTGGCCCACGCATTACCTTTTTTAAAAAAATTTCTTTTAGGCTTTTCTTAATAAACTTTTTTAGAATAAATTTTTTAAATGAAAAAATAATTTTTAGAATAAATTCCTTAATAGACTTTTTTTTTGAGCAGTTTAAGGCTCACAGCAAAATTGAGGAAAAAGTAAAGAGATTTCCCATATACCCCCTGCCCCTACATATGCACAACCTTCCCAGTTATCAACATCCCCCACCAGAGTAGTACATTTGTTACTACTGATAAACCCACATAGACACATCATGATCACCCAGAGTCCATGGTTTACCCTTGGAATCACCTATAATTCACCCTTGAAGTTTTTATAGTCTTTGGATTTGGGGAAATGTGTAATGATATGACACATGACCATCATTGTGGCATTATACAGAGTATTTTCACTGACTTAAAAATTCTCTGTGCTCTGCCTAGTCATCCCTCCCCCAGACCCCCGGACCCTGGCGATCAACTGATTTTTCATGGTCTCACAAGTTTTGCCTTTTCTAGAATGTCATATAGTTGGAACCACAGAGCGTGCAGCCTTTTCAGGTTGACTTCTTCCATTTAGTAATATGCATTCAAGGTTCTTCTGTGTCTTTTCATGGTTTGATCGCCCTAAATAACATTCCATTATCTGGATGAACTACAGTGTATCCATTCACTACCAAAAGACATCTTGGTTGCTTCCGAATTTCAGCAAATATGAATTAAGGTGCAACAAACATCCATGTACAGGTTTCTTTATGGATATACATTTTCAACTCATTTGGGTAAATTCCAAGGAGCACAACTGCTGTATGTATCATGTGGTAAGAGTATGTTTAGTTTTGTAAGACTTGCCAAAGTGTATTCTAAAGTGGTTGTACCATTTTGCATTCCCACCAGCATAAATGGGAGTTTCTGTTCCTCCACATCCTCACCAGCATTTGGTGTCATGAGGGTTCCAGGTTTTGACCATTCTAATAGGTGTATAGTGGTATCTTGTTGTTTAATTTGCATTTTCCTGATAACATATGATGCGGAGTATCTTTTATATGCTTATTTGCCATCTGGGTATCTCCATCAGTGAGGGGTCTGTTAAGGTCTTTGGCCCATTTTTTAATCAGATTGTTTGTTTTCTTATTGAGTTTTTAAAGTTCTTCATATATTTTGAATAACAATTCTTTATCAGATGTGTCTTTTGCAAATATTTTCTCCCAGTATGTGACTTGTCATCTCATTCTCTTGACATCGTCTTTTGCAGAGCAGAAGTTTATTTTAATAAAGCCCAGCTTATCAAGTATTTCTTTCGTGTTGCATCTAAAAAGTCATCACCATTGCCAAGGTCATCATTGTGTATACTTCCTATGAACCACAGATACCAAATTTATATGTAAAGCCATGACCTTTCACCAGATTCTGACTCATGCGTCTAATTGAATTGTCCACTTAGATACACATGGATACCTCAGAATATATTCAGACTTCAACATTTCATCTTCCCTGAAAACCTGACTTTATTTCTGTACTTTTTGTTTCTTGGAATCATACTACCATTCTCAGCATTCAAGCTGTGAACATAAAAGTTGTCTCTCACCCTTCAGGTCCAACTACCCACCAAGTCCTGCCAACTCTATACTTCATTTATTTCTTGAGTCCCACTTCTTCTCTCCATCTGACCTCTGCCTTAGCTCAAGATCTCAGTATTTCTCATCCAGATTATTGCAATAGACTGTTAATTGGTCTCATTTCTGATCTTGCCATGGACTGGGACAGGGGTTACACATCCAAGAGGGCAGAGAGTAAACTTGGACTCTGGTCTAAGTTAAAGGGGAACCATTGGGTTGGCAAGACTCTCTGGCCATATAGAAATTCCCAAAATTAGATGGTAGCATCAGCAAAAAATAATACGCTTTTTTCCCTAGTGATAGCAGACAGGTTTAGTAATAAGAGTGCTTTTGGTAGATGGTAATAGGCAGACCATGTATTCCCAGAGGGCAGAGAATAGAGAAAGAAAACCTGTGTAAATAGAGGTCGATAAAGGGGTTCAATGAGGGGCCCTAAGATGGATTTCCTGGTTAACTCCAAGACTTGATCCAATAAATAGTAGAAAAATAGCAATGGCACCCCAGGATTGTGCTCACCCATAAAAGGCATGAAGTATAAGAGGAGAGGTTTGGGCTTAGGTTATTTACCTAAGAATTCTCAGTGTCTGTATGTGTTTTAAACACTTTTGCTTCATATAAATGTTATGTAGTCATGCATGTTAATCGAACTTCTTAATATAATCTTGCTTAAGTCTTTGTCCTATATTTCAAATATTCCCAAGAATGTGGGGTGTGTTTGGAGGAGGGGTGCCAAATAGCAATGTTCCATGCAGCCAGTCATCTAAAAAATACATCACCAATGAAGCAGTTCCTTCACATGGCCACCAAGCTTCATCTATCTAAAATGCAAATCTGACAAAGCTGCTTAAAGTACTTCAGTGACTCCTCATCACCGATAGTAAACCCAACATCCCTGATGATCCGTAAACTCTGCCCCCACAATGACCTTGCTCTTTCTGTCTCTCAAGCCTCATTTAACTTTTCACCAGGAAAAAAAAATCCTTTCCTATAGTTAACCCTAGATGCTGCACACGACTGTGAGCACTTCTACCCAAAGCACTCTCATTATTAAACTGTCTGCTATCACTAGGAAAAAAGAGCATATTGATTTTTGCTGATGTTACTATTTTAATTTTGGGAATTTCTATATGGTCAGAGAGTGTCTTACTAACCCCATGGCTCCTCTTTAACTTAGACCATAGTCCAAGTTTACTGCCTGCCCTCTTGGATGTGAAACCCCTGTCCCAGCCCATGGCAAGATCAGCAATGAGGAGACCTCTGCTCCATCTCTGCATCATCATTATCTAGTTCGTTGCATGACTTATGGTAAGTGCTCAAAACAGGTTTTCTGAGCAATTAATTTAATCAAGGATCGGCCAACTTTTTCTGTAAAGAGCCAGAGAGTAAACATATTTGTCTTTGTGGGACATAAATTTTCTGCTGCAAATACTCAGCTCTGCCATTGTAGCATGAAAGCAGCTATAGACAATACAAAAACAAATGGGCTTCGATATGTTCTAGTAAAACTTTACTTATTTACAAAAGAGGATACTGGGCTAGATATAGCCTGAGGGCCATGGTTTACCAACTCCCGAATTAAATAAATGAGAGAACATGCAAACTGCCTTGGAACCATTTGTGAGGGTTTTTTGGGTTTTTTGTTTTTTGATTTTTTGGGAACCACTTGGTTTTGACTCTAAGCCCTCTGTTCCAGGAAGGCAGACTTCACAGGGCCCTCAACACACAAATTCTTCTTAACTTCCTAAAGCAAGGCCCGGGCCTAAGGATGCTTTAGTAGGACAAGGTAGCATAAGATAGGTTTATTTTATGTTCTCATTCAACAGCTTAAATAAAATTATTTAAACGCAGTATCACTTGAAAAGATAATAGTGGCAGCTTTCATAAGTTATTAAGGCTGAAATTTACTATCAAGTGTAGTAAAATCAAAAACAAACTTCCTGATGCTGAAGGCTGTAACACATTGAAGCAGATACCCCAGATTTCTCAACAGCACAGGGTCCCATGGAAAAAAACAACATGAGACAATAGAACAGAAAGGTGGATTCAAGTGCAGTTCAAGCGCGTGCACCACAGTCATAATTAAGACTTCTCTTAGGTCTGTGGGGATGTAAGTGACGGTGAATAACCGAGTGTTTGGAAAAGTTCGGCGTCCAAAAGAAGGCTCTTTAAGCTGGATTCAAATACTAATGTTGACACTTAATAGCAATGAGACTTTGCCAATTACTTAACTCCTCAAGGCCTCAATTTTAATATCTTTAAAACGAGCATCATAATATCCATATGCAAGTTTTAGGGATTGCAGGAGATATATATTTAAAGGTCTGAGGAAACACTGTTGAGCACCTCTTGGCACCAGGTACTGAGCTGGGCTTTTCACAGTCTTGTCTCACTTGCTCCTTCCTAACCCTGAGACACTGCCTCACACATTTATTTGTCTACTTGTTCCATCTCCCTTCCCCACTAAAATGTCAGCTCCCTGAGGGCAGGAACCAGCCCACTTTCTGAACAAAGACAGAGCAGACTTCAGGCTCAGAGCCTCTGACAGGCAATACCATCCAGCTAGAACTGAATGACATCTGGCTTTTGTTTACATTTATTTTTTTACTGTACTCTTTCATTTAGAACAAGTGATACGGTGTTTATATCCATGGTTCTAATAGAAGTGCCCTTTTAAATTAAATTTATTTGATAAATGACTCCAAATAGGGACATTCATTTATTTAGCTTTATTAATGTAAAAGTAAGTTGATTTCAAGAAAAGCATTGGGCAAGTGGTAGTAAAGATGCTGTGCCAATAGGACAAAAAAGAGTACAGCTGTTTCTCAAACAGCCGAAGTTGCGGGCTTGCCGGAGCACAGAATCCCCAAGGTTTTGTTGTTGTTGTTGTTGTTTTCCCCCCAGGACCTTCATGCTATGATTTGGTGCTTTTGTAAGGAATGACCTTATAATGAGCAAAATGAGTCACAAGTACACTCTTGCCTTGGGAAACCAAGTTTTGGGCAAAAGAAAAGGCAGCCTGTGAGCAGCTCTCTCCCCCAAAGGGAAAGGTTCCAAGCTCTTGTTTTCCTACTTCCCCCTCATCTAATTTTGTTCTACCAGCAAATTTCTGGCCACAAACTTTGTAGTCAGACACCAAACATCTTGGAGCCAGACACCATGCAAATCAAAACAAACCAATACAAGTGAGGCACAAAGAAGAAAGCACATGGAAATGAGAAGCCAGTCTATCAAGATTTCCTCACTCTGCAAGGATCAAATGCCAGGCATGGGGACATCATAAGGCAGGATTGCATCTCAGCTCACGGGGACCGTGGGTTTCTCCATGTCGCCTTCTTTTTCTGTTTCCCGTTCCCAAGCCATTCTCCCTGTCTTTCTGTTGCTGTTGTTTAAAGGAAGAAATTCAGTGCATGCTCTGATGAAATCTTTGGGTCCTGTTCAATTCGTTTTCAATTACACCGGAGTGGAGTAAATGGGGTGAGGAAAAGACATGTCAACTTTCTCAGCACTTTCTTGCTTTCAGTAAATTTCCTGAATCATGATGAAAGCTGTCCTGATGGCAGCAATGTTTTACATGTTGAGATGATGGTCTTCTATGTCAGTGCATCTCAAACTTTAATGAGCCTATGAATCACCGCAGGACCTTCTGATTCAGTAGGTCTGGGGGGAGCCACGGGAGGGCCTGCATTTCTAACAAGTTCCAGTGCTGCTGGTGACGCCAGGGGTGCTGATCCGGGGACCACACGGAGAGAAATAATGTTGTATCAGCATTGTATTCAGACACATCATACAACACAGCATTTACTGAGCATCTACCTGCACTAGCTCTGACCTAGATACTGAATTGACATTCATTTCATACCAGAAATACTCTTCTAGGTCCTGGGGAAAATATAAAGATCAAAGCCAAGGACATAAAACAGTACTACATTATGTTAAAAAAAAAAAAAAAAAGCCCCTGTAATAAGGGCACAAAAGACACACCAAATCCATGGTAATCAACTTAAAATCCATGTATTAAACTCTCTCTCACATACATGCACATGTGCACACACTTGTGCTCGCTGTCCTTAGAACTTAAAGGTAGTTATAGTTAGTGTTTGTAGCACTTACCTGAAGCCTTTAGATGGGAAAGGGGTAGGGTAGAGGGGAGGTAGCTAATTATTTAGACAGACCTTGAAGGGTAAGAATGTAAAGTACTGAAAAAAAAATTTTTAATTTGAATTACCTTCCAAAAGCTCTTTTCTGAGGTCTCCAAAGGAGGCATCTCCTATCGTCCATGCTGCTGAATTTGGTCACATCGGGCTCCTGTCCTCGAGTTAGACAGAAGCCCTGTTCTTTATGTGTGTGCTGTGTAAGGCCAAATGTTAAGGCCCAGATTATGTGCGCCCTTGACCTCTGGAGAAATAGGGACGGTTGAGAATGGCCGCACTGCAAGCGGTCCCAGCCCCCCACCGCTCCTGGGAACAGGTCCCCTCGCTGAACAACCCTCCTTATCAAGGGGACCAGGCACCGGCCCTGCTGATCCCTGAGGAACGGTTTCGGTTCCCTGCCAGCCTGTGGAGTTACTCAAATAATCAATCATATCCACGCCTCCTCCCCGTGGAAACCAGGGGCACCTCACCCTCTGGGCGCTACGAAGCCTGCCTTTGGCAGCCTGATTGTCCGCCCTGGGGGGTACGTGCTCCTGGGGCGGAGAATACAGGTGCTGAGCAAGCTCCCGACGCTCTCCTCTGGTCGGCTTGGCTGCCTTGTGTCCTGCCGTCCCCGTGACTCTAGGCAAGGACCCCTCCCTCACCGAGGAGGCAGCTAGGAGGCAATTAAGGTAACATGTGATTGGGCTTTGAGAGGGATTTCAGTGTGATACATGTACCCAGTGGCATGCAGGTGGGGTTTGCTGCACAGAACACGGATTTTTAACAGCTCTGAGGTTCCCTCTGCTCCCATCATCGCCTCGCAGGCGGTCAGGCGTGGGCTTGTGCTGGCTCCCTGATGCCTTGGTATTTAAAACCCTTTGATTGGACATTGCGTTTCAATGTCAGAAATCCTTTTACTTATATTAATACTGGCAAATGTCTAACACAAAATTGGAAACATTTTAGCACTCTTATATATTACAATTTATCCTGAAACCAATTTGGATTGTGTTCAACTTAATACCATAATCATTACTAAAAGGGAAACACCATAGAAGACTGTTCCTAGCAGCATCATTTGTAACAGTCCCAAACGGTAGGTCATCAAAACCCAATGTCTCCAATATTTGCCAAGAGTAGGATAAATAAACAAGCCAACCAAGATCTATACAGGGTGGGGCAAAAGCAGGCTTACAGTTGTGAGTATGTACAACACAGAGTCTATTCTTGTGTTATTATTTATTAATTATTGTGTTATTTTCCATATGAACAACTGTAGACCAACTTTTGCTCAACACTGTATCTATACAGTGGAATACTATTCAGCAATGAAAATAAATTCATGCAGCCATTTGGATGAATCTCATGAACATAATATAGAGCTAAGGAAGTGAGACACCAAAGAACATATGAACAATTACATTATTAAAATTTTAAAGTAGTCAAACTGGTGGTATTAGAAGTCATAATAGTGGCTAACTTTGGGGAAGAGGAAGGAGGAAATATGAGGGCAGGATTATAGGGGTGCATTCTGTGTTTAGTTTCTTGACCTGGGTTATGGTTTAATGGCTATGTTCACTTTGTAATAATTCATTGTTTTGGGCCCTGGCCAGTAGCTCAGCTGGTTAGAGTGTTGTCCTGATATGCCAAGGCTGCAAGTTCAATCCTGGGTCAGGACACACACAAGAGGCAACCAATGAATGCGTAAATAAGTGGAACAATAAATCAATGTTTCTCTCTCTCTGCTCCTCTCTCCCTCTCTCTCCTCCCCTTCCTCTCTAGCTCTAAAATCAATAAATTAAAAAAAAATTAATTTATTGTTTTACACACCATTTTCTCTCTTTCATATGGGTATTTCAATAAAAAGGCATGCTATGTTAGCAGTAAAAAAAAAAAAATCAATATCTTTTCATCCAGGTAACAGTTATTTAATAAACGATTTCTATATGCTTAATGTGAGGTTGAGGTTTTTGTGGTGAATAAGACAGGCATGATTCCTATAGCATATCAAGATGAGAATGTGTCATTAAAAGTTAGTGCTCTGAGTAGTAAATGATAAAGATCATAAGAAATGTATATGCAAACTGTCACAAGAGTTCAAAGAAAGAAAGGATCATTTCCAGTTGGGGGATCAGAGGAGGTTTCATGCAGGAGGGAGCATTGCAGCTGGGCCATGAAGGGCAGGTACAATGTAGATACGTAGACATGGCAGAAGATGTTGTAGGTACAGAAAATGGCACCATTTTCTAAGGTGGTGGACGGCAGGAAGTCAAATGCTTCAGGATGATTGAAGCACAGGAAGGTGATGGGAAGTGATGGGAAATGACACAAGGTAGCAGGAGTCAAGTCTTAGACGTCTGTGAGAGTCAGACTAGAGGTCTGGCTCCATCCTGCAGAGGGTGGGGTTTCAGTGAAGGAGAATTAAGCATAAAGGAGACTAGAATTGGTGCCATATGACCATCAGATCACAGGTGGGAAGGCCAGCTATAGGAAAGTGAGGTGAGGGACCGTGGCTGCAGTCCAGGCCAGAGGTGTTAGGTGACTGAATCTATGTGCCATCAGTGTTACAGACAGAGGGATTGGTTAAGCAATTCAAAGAGCAAATGAGTCAAATGCCCCTGATGTGTTTGTTGTTTTTTTAAAATTTATCTTTATTGTTGAAAGAATTATATATGTTCCCCTTTTTCCCCCATTGGTACCCCTCCCCCTAGGCTTTCACCCTACTATTGTCTGTGTTCATGGGTTATGCGAATATGCATATAAATTCTTAGGTTAATCTCTCCCCACCCACCCACCCACCCACAGTCACCTTCCTTCTGAGATTCATCAGTCTGTTCCATGCTTCTATGTCTCTGAATCTATTTTGTTCATCAGTTTATTTTGTTCATTAGATTCCACATATGAGTAAGATCATGTGACACTTGTCTTTCTCTGACTGGCTTATTTCACTTAGCATAATACTCTCCAGGTCCCACCATGCTCCTCTGATCCCCCAATTGGAAATGATCCTTCCTTTTTTTGAACTCTTGAGACAGTTTGCGTATGAAGGATCCCTCAAAGGGTAAGGGGTCCTTTGTTTTTACAGCTGCATAGTATTCCATTGTGTAAATGTCAGAGAAAATGCTTGATATGATTGCAATCTTCTTGAACTTGTAGAGACTTTGTGTCCTAACATGTGGTCTATTTTTGAGAATGTTCCATCTGCACTTGAGGAGAATGCCTATTTCACAGCTTTGAAGTAGAATGTTCTGTAAATGTCAATTAAATTCATCCGATCTAGTGTGTCATTTAGAGTCACTGTTTCCTTGTTGATTTGTCTGGAACATCTATCCAGTAAAGTCAGTGGGGTGTTAAATTCCCCTGCCATGACTGCATTGCTGTTGATCTCTCCCTTAAAGTCCTCCTGAAGGTGCTTTGGTTTTTTTCCCCCCAGCCTGTGTGAGTCTTTTGTTCTGAGGTGGGTCTCTTGTAGACAGCATATACTTGAGTCTTGTTTTCTTACCCATTCAGCTACCCCTTGTCTTTTGATTGGGATATTTAATCCATTTATATATAAGGTTATTATTGATAGGTACTTATCTGTTGCCATTTTATTTGTTTATGCCCATGTTTCTCATTCTCTCTATTTCAACTTCTTATTACAGTAGTCCCTGTAACATTTCTTGCAATGTTGGTTTGGTGGACATAAATCCTTTAGCCTTTTTTTGTCTGGAAAACTTTTTATTTCACCCTCTATTTTGAATGATAGCCTTGCTGGATAGAGTAGTCTTGGTTTCAGATCCTTGTTTTGCATTACCTTGAATACTTCATGACATTCCCTTCTGGCCTGTAGAGTTTCTGATGAGAAGTCAGATGACAGCCTTATGGGAGCTCCTTTCTAGGCAACAGATTGTTTTCTCTTGCTGCCTTTAATATTCTCTTTGTCTTGAAATTTTGGCATTTTAATTATGATGTGTCTGGGCATGAATCTCTTTGAGTTCTTCTTGCTTGGGACTCTCTGTGCCTCCTAAACTTGTGTGCCTTTTTCCTTCACCAGGTTAGGGAAGTTTTCTGCCATGGTTTCTTCAAACAGGTTCTCTAACCCTTCATTACTTTTGACCTCTTCTGGCAATCCCATGATGCAAGTATTGTTACATTGTTACATTTCATATTGTTGCCTCACAGGTCCCTTAAACTGTCCTCCTGATTTTAATTGTTTTTTCTTTTTGGTTCTCTGATCGATTTTTTCCTACCATGTCTTCTAATTTGCTGATCTGATCCTCAGCTTCCCCTAATCTGCTGTTCATTCCTTTGAATGTTTTTATTTCTATTATGTCATTCTTAATTTTCTTCATAGTTTCTATATCTTTTTTCATGCTGTTGAGCATCTTTATGATCAGTATTCTGAACTCTATATCTGATAGATTGCCTATCTCCATTTCATTTAGCTCTTCTTCTGGAGAATTCTTTTGTTCTTTCATTTGAGGCTTGTTTTTTTGTCTTATTTTGGCTGCCTGTTTGGCTTTGTTTCTATGTATTAGGTAGATCTGCTAGGACTCCCAGTCTTTTGGATGGTCTCTGGTGCAGGCCAATGTCAGACACTGTTTGTGACTGGCCTTGAATACTCTGTTCGAAGTTTTCCACACTCCATAGCTTCTGGATTCCTCTGTTGGGGCTGGGTGTGTTTGGACAGGACCAAGATGTGCACCAAGATCTGCTTTTCCAAGTCCTGGGTCCAGAAGCAAATTAAGCAAAGACTCAAAGCACCTAGAGGCTGTTATTCAGTCTTTTAATGAGCCTCAGGCTTTAGAAACTCCACAGGGTGGGGCAATTGCTTTCCTCCCAGGCAAAAGCTGCTTGGAAGGTAAATGTCTGCCTGAGAAAGATGTCCTCTCTCATATGGGGGAATGACTCAGCACCAGGGTCCAGATGGTTGCCCTCTGAGATCTATTCCGCCAGCGAGTCCCCCAGATTCTCCTCACACCGCTCTAGTCCACTCTGCCTTCTCTCCGCTGCAGCCCAAGGTGAGTGGCTGCACACTAAACTTTGTTCATTGGCTCTTTAAGAGGGTGCCTGAAGTTCCAGCCGCATCTTCCTGGCAGACAGAAACACTGCTGCTTTTGTGCCTACTGCCAGATATTATGTGGGCACCTTTCTTAGTTCTGGTGCTCTGGGCTGGGGAACACTGTTTGGGATTTAGACCCCAGAGTTCTCAGTAGGAACCCCCCACAGCTGAGATATCCCTCTAGACCTTCAGCTTCTACTTGTGGGAGCCCGTCTAGCCCTCTGACACCTTTGCACTTCCTACTAGTCTCTATGTGGTCTCTACTTTTCATCCTTGGTTATGAGGGTCCTCCTCAGAAAGTCTTCAGTTGCAGTTGATTATTCAGGGTGGTTTTTCTATATTTTATAATTCCAGTTTGGTCCTGGGAGAGTGTCAGTGTAGCTTCCACTCAATCTGCTGCTCATCTTGGAATCCACCCTTGATGTTTTAATCCCAGCTCCACTGCTTTGCTAATGTGTAAACTTGGGTAAATTGATTAATTTCTCTAAGTGTTAGTTTGCCTATCTGTAAAATGGGGCTAACATAAGGTTGTACTGCGGAGTCTGAATATGAATGAGTGTAAAGGACCTAGTAAACTCATAACAGAAACTCAATAAAAGGTAGTGGTTATTATAATTATTATTACCACCTTAGCCAGCCTTAACTCAATTTTCTTTGGGTTTAGTTCAATTAGATTTCTTTCAGCCATAAAGTAAACATCAAATTTTAAGAACGCAATCTCCTTCAACCAAGTAAAGATCTTTTGAAATTCTTCACAAACATATAAAAATAAAACAAAACATCTCTATGTGTATGTGTGTACATTTATTTCTCACTGCATATTCCCAGCATTAACAAAAAAAATGACACCTTTCTAGAAATTAATGACCATGATCATCTCTTGAGCTGGACTGATGACCATCCTCCATCAAATCCAAACACAGCTTCAAGGTCATGAGTCACACAATGACTGCTCCTGACTGGAAGAGATGCTTTTTCATGAGGGTATTTTAATTTATTTATTTAACATCAGACACCACTCTGTCTGACTCAAAATGTGGTTAGTGTCTGTAACAAAATCCATGTAAATAGGTCTCCCATGAGCCATTGCAAAGATCTTCAGTTACTTCATGCATAATGGAAGCTTATATAAGGATGTGTTGCCTCAGGCGGGTGCCTTCCCAGAGCTCCTGGGGTTTCTCTTGTGATTTTTGTGTTCTCTCTCCTTCAGATGTTTGGGTTCTCTGAGCTGTCATCCCACAGAGATGGTTTCAGTCCTGGATTGAAAAGCCAGTCCAAAAAAAAAAAAAAATGCAACAGAAAGTGAACATTTATTTTTCTCTTCAGAATTAATTTGTCTGACATGTAGCTCACAAAATGGTTGTCAAGAAAGTGGATTTGGTTTCATCAAATACTGAAGAGTTATCTGTAATTTAAAAAGGTATCTTGTGAAAATGAAAACTTTAGGCCAAAGGGTCAATTTCCACAAAATATATTCTGTTTATTGGGGTTTATCACCTTGCATTTAAAATTTAGTATACATATTTATAGACTCAACTTAGTTTTAATGTGTTTTAAATTTGGGCAGAGTTTGATATGTCTTTTACATGGAGGCCATTTATCTGGTAACCTTATCAAACCAGAGTATAAGGAATAAGCATTCCCCATGACCATGTGTGTCATTCTCACCAGTGTGGATACCTGGATCCCCATGTTAGAGAACATCAGAAGCGTGAGGGAAGTTAGAAGTAGACACATTGACAATTTTAAGCAATAATGGCTGACAGCCTGACAGAAAGTGAAATAATAAGAAATATCTAAAATACATTCATAAAAACATAAAACCAACAGTCTGGAGTCATTAAATATAGAGACAAATCAACAGCTCCTGACTCCCAGGTCATATTGAGAAATGTTTTGAGTAGTCACTATATATACATCATAAAGCCACAGTACATTTAAAAACACTTTCCATCCGATTGATTTCCACTCCTTACAGTGGTAATCCTTAGACATTTAAAATTGTACTTATGTATACAGGACTTATTCTTTAGTATCAATGGTTGAAAGAGATGTTAGTATATATTTAGACAAATTACAGCATCTATCAGCTCAATAAGTCTAAAAAATAAAAACATACTATGAGGCCTACTAAAGAATCTTCTTTTTTAAGTCAATTTCCAATGTAGGTCCAAACACTGCATTTCTGAAGTGACTTCAAGGGAGTGTTTCTTGGAAAATTGCTTGTAAAAAATGGTTTATGGAAAAAATCGCCAAAAAAATGTAAGACTAATTTATAATAAATATTAGCTACATTAAGTCTCTGAGAAGTCCCAAAGTAAAGAAGCATTCTGTCTTTCCTAAATTTATTTGCCCAGAGAATCATTGTTTATGTAAAAATTATTCCCATTTTACAGTATTTGTCATCTCTTAATTGCACATTTAGACATACGGGCATCTGGCAACGGTTCCCATATCATTCTAGTAGGAAACAGATGATATACTCAAAAGGGTTTCACTGACAGTTTAATGAAGGGACTATTTTGAGAGGTGTGCTCAGAGGTAAGAGAACCAAGAATCCAGATGTTAGCAGCGAGAAGCTGTCATCATCCCTTGGCCTGAAGGCCCAAGAGGGGTGCACAGTGCTACCAACACGCAGTGAAGGCTGGCGCGGTGGCTGTGGCCAGCGGTGCATTTCCTGGTAAATGTTTAACAACCTGCTCTTTACGGAGAAAAAAGCTTACATTTAATATGTGCTGAACATTAAGGAGTAAATCCTCTGTCGGGACCCATTTCAAGCTACCAATGTGAAGTCAGTGAACGTGGAACTGGGAAGAGATGCACAGTAGCACGTCTTTACATAGGATTTCCATCAGATGAGCAATAGAGGTATGTAACCTCAAAAGCACAAATAATAGTAAAAGAATTAGGAAGTGATGGGTTTTGAGAATTTATAGTGCTTAGCATAATTTATTTAATAGTAAATTTGTAGCCCTTATTTTTAAATACTGGCTGTGCTTAACAATGTGAAAATTAATAAACAGAAACCTCATTTACAAAGGACTCTGGAGGCTGGAAGAGAGAATCCTCGTGTTTATGTCACTCAGCGCACACTATTCCCCCCGCAGGACTCGCCTCGCATCTCTCACAGGAAGTGATACACTTTTCTACCTCAGCAGAAGGGGAAAAGAGTCCTCCTCGCCACAACTCAGCCAATGAAAAGTCACTACTCTTCAAGCTTTCAGTTTCCTTCAGGGGACTTAATCAGTTCCCCCTAAGTCTATAAAAGAGTGTTCTCTCCTTTGCTTTTCTGGACGTGAGCATGGTCACCATTAGACCTCACTTCCTGAATTGCAATTCTTTGTTGTTCCTGAATAAACTCATTTTGCTGGAGAAATATCTGGCTATTTGTTTAAAGTCAACAGCAATTACCTGCAGGGTAGGTATCTTAGTCAGCTCAGGGTGTCATAACAAAATAGCATAGACTGAGTGGTTAAACAGCAAGAATTTATTTCTCACAGTTCTGGGAGCTGGGAATTTAAGAGTAAGGGGCCGGACAGTTCAATGAACTTTGACAAATGTAGTCACCATTCCAATCGAAGCATAGACTATCTCAGCTTCATTGTTATTGTCTGAATGTATGTGTCATCCCAAAATTTATATGTTAAACTCCTGTCCCCAAGGTTATAGTTAGGACCCGGGGCCTTTGGGAGGTGATTAGGGCAGGAGAGTGGAGCCCTCATGAAATGGATTAATGCCTCTCTAAAGGAGGCCCCAGGAGCTTGCTTGCCCCTTTCGCAATGTGAGGGCACAGGGAGAAGGTGTTATCTGTGAGGAAGTGGGTTCCCACCAGACACTGAATCTGCCAGCGCCATGATCTTGAACTTCCCAGCCTCCAGAACTATGAGGGAAAAAAAGTCGGTTGCTTACAAGCCACCCAGTTGATGGTATTTTTTGTTATGGCAGCTCAAACAGACTAGGCTGTCTATCGTTCCAAAGAGCTCCATCCTGCACTTAGCCAGTTGCATAGCCAAGAGGCAGGCACGGTTCTAATCTCCCTGCCATCATTCTGTTTAACCCAGTCTAGAATTCCATGTAAATGCAATCTTATAGTATGCTCTCTTGTGTCTGGTAGCTTTCACTCAACATACTGTTTTGAGATTCATCTGTGTTGTCTTGTGTATATTGCTGAGTACTATTCCATTGTGTGAATATACAACAATTTATCTCCTCTTCTGTGGAAAGACGTTTGGTTAGTTTTAGTTTTAGCTATTATGAATAGGGCTGTTATAGACATTTTTATTAAAATGTTCATTGTAGCCCTGGCAGGTGTGGCTCAGTGGTAGAGCATCAGCCTGTTCACTGAAGGGTCTCGGGTTCAATTCCTGGTCAAGGGTATGTGCCTGGGTTGCAGGTTCAATCCCAGCCCCAGTTGGGGCATGTGCAGGAGGCAACCAATCAATGTGTCTCATATTGATGTTTCTCTTTCTCTCTCTCCAGACCTCCATCCCTTCTACTTTCTCTAAAAAATCAATGGAAAAAATATCCTCTGGTGAGAATTAACAACAACAAAAATGCATTGTAGTATTATGTATAATAGCTAAAAACCAAAAATGACTTATATGTCCCATAGTAGAGAGTTGGTTAAATAAGTAATAATATAATAGTGCAATAGAAGCCATGTAATCATTAAAAATTATGTTTACTAACATTTTTTTGGAACAGAAAAATACTTAGAATATTAAAGGAGAGAAGTAGAATGCAAAATCGTTTTTGAAGTATAGTATCAACTCTGTTAAATATATGCATATGCATTAACAAATATATGTATTATATGAATGAAAATGTACCAAAATGCTAATGGAAATTTTCCCAAGTGTTTTATTTATAGGTGACTTTAATTTTTAAATGATTTTTGTAATTTCCAATTTGTATTCAGCTATGAAGCAAAAAAAGTAGTATGAGAGAACTATTTTAGCCCAGGGTTACATTGAGTGAATATTTTACTTCTGGGTTCCTGGCATTGCTTTGGTTTCACTGTCTGCAAATCCAAAGGAGGCCATATAAGAAAGTTGTTAATATTTATGAAAACATTGTAGAATAGTAAAATAAGCATGTAATGAAACCTTATAGATCTGCAGAGCTCTCATACCACAAGCATTAAGTTCCTGCGGCACCCATCGCCTAGCACATGGTAGTTTTTCAGCGCTTGCCGAATGCATGCACAGGCCTGTGAGAAACCTGGGGAAATGGTATGATATTGTGAAAAGGCTCTACACACACCAGCGTAATTAAAGCAATGTTGACATGAGTACCAAGAAGACAATGTACCTCTCTCAGTCTTGAAAGATGAGGGAGCAGGACCAAAAAAGCCCAGGAGAGAAGGTAAAACATGAGCTGAATCTTTAAGGATTCATGGAAAATCCGTGAGTTAAACAAGGGAAGAGATGGCCTTCCAAGCAGAATATGAAAAGGCATAAATCTGGGGCAAGTATACCATGTTCTAAGACAGGCAAGGCTTTAAAAAGCGCTGGCATAGAGGCTTTACCAATGTGCACATAGTTGGAGTCCAAGATCGAGAGGTTTGGGGTGAGCAAAAGTTCTGAAGACTAATAGTGGTGACTGTGTTCAGCAACGCGAATGTACTTAGTGACGCTGACATGTACACCTAAAGGCGGTGAAATGGTAAATTTTATTAAGAAGGAAAAAAAGACTTAGTTTAATGATACCCTCAGAGAAGATGCTCCTGATCCAATCCTGCCTTTGTGTCCCCTCCGATCCTCTGTCACGTATACCTTTTGTCCCTATCAAAATATTCAAGCATCAAAAAATATTTAAGCTTAGTAAGAGCTTCCCCCTTTCTCTCTCTTCCTCCGTGTCCCACTCCAGCCTCCTTAAACGGTATCTATAATTGTGTTGTAAGCCTTTCTGTGTTGGTCAAGGTAATGGGAGAGCGGCAAAGCTGACAGAGTCTACAGGAGGTGGCTGAGTTGATTTACACAAGTGCCATGAGCCGCTCTTAAAGGAGGGGTTCAGGTTAACCCTTGAACAACATGGGTGTTGAGGGTACCGAACTCCCCCAATCCGCAGGCGAAAATCCACTTATAACTTTTGACTCTCCAGCAACCTAACTATAGTCATCCTTCGGTATCGGTTCCAAAATCCTACACATACCCAAATCCCAGGATGCTCAGGGCCCCTATACAATGGTGTCGAACAATGCAAGTGACTGGCCCTCTATCTGTGGACTCCCAATATCTGATCAGAGATACTGTTTGTGATCTGAGATTGCTTGAATTCACAGATTCATAACCTGAAATTATGGAGGGCGGACTACATATTTATTGAAAAAAAATTCACATATAAGTGGACCTACACAGCTCAAACCCTTGTTGTTCAAAGGCCAGCTGTATGTGGCAATAACTAACTAATACAAATGCCTACCTTGCAAACTGTTGTGAAGAAGGACTGGAAAGTTGTGCTTAATTAGATTATATACGCTGATGAGCTAAAACATGTAAAGCTGGGAGCACAATGCCCAGCTCATAAAAGACAGTCTACAAATGTTAGTTCCCTCCCCCTTTCTCTGCTAAAATGAGAACAATCCTACCTACTCTATTGTGAAAATGTTTTGAAGACTGTAATGCACTGTGGAACTGTAATACACGTAATAATGTGTGGTATTATTGCGACAGGAAAGAATACATTGTTACCTTAGAAGCTGTTTGCAGTTCTCCTTAGGAAGAAACTGGCTCTTTTATTTAGGCAAGAAGGAAAAACCCTAAATAAGCAGGTACGATTGTAAGAAAGAGAGTAATTCAGTGGGAGCTGGAATTCAAAACAAGAGGTGACTCGGGTAATGGGAGACTCCCTGGGAAGCTCTGGCAATCTTAGAGAAGGTGTGGTTTTTCCACAATACACAAGAGAGATGGGGCCACCTCTTATTTAATGTGTATGTTCAAAGTAAGCGTGTCTAGAAAGGCGGCGGGCCTCGAGGCACATGGCAGGAAATACATAGGTCACACATTATGTACAAGACTGAGATTTGGAATGAAGCTTACACTTGAGTCTGGGGGCAAAACAGAGGTGTGAAATAAAATGCCATATAAACACTCAAGAAGCATGCTCTTTCCCAAAGCATGGAAGACAATCAGGCTTATCTATTAGCTAAAATTTTTCACTCTCATTTTATTTATTCTTATTAATTCTTAATTAATTAATCTTATTGATCGCATTAATTTAAGCAATATAAAGGAGGTATGTTGTTGTTTATTGATCAAGGAACCAACGCCAACAATAAGTTAAAATTTCCTGTAACTTATGTTGTTTTAATAAACCTTTGTGATTCCTCAGGTATTTTTCTTTATTTCTTTTTTTAAGTATGATTTGTAAAAACAACAGAAAACTAAGAATCTATGGCACTTCAGAGAATAAGACACTCATACACCCCGCTTCGGTGTTGTGCCCACAAACGTGGCCGTGTCTCTCCTTTATTTAAGTCCTTCGTAAGCCACAGGGCGGAGCCTGAGCCGCCCGGCGCAGCACTCAAGGCCTTCGAGGAGCTGCTCCTGGCCGCCTCTCCGGCCTCACTTCCCCGCAGCTCTCACCCCTCCTACAACACGTGCCGGTATCGCCAAACCACCTGGGTCCGGGCCTCAGCCTGTGCTTTCACTTCTGCACCCGCCAGGCAGCATCTCTGTCCCCCACCAGCCCTTCCCCTCAGCCCCTTCTGTCCTGGGCATCTGTGTCCGCAACTGCTTTCATGGTCAGGGGCGTGGGCTGCCCAGGGCCACCACTCACTAGTCGTGTGGCCTCAGAACCCATACCTCAGATGCCTCATTTGTAAAGTGAGGACAATTAGCACCTATACCATAGATTTATGGTGAGGATTAAGTGGGTTCATACTTATAAAGCACACAGTAAGTGCTCAATAAATGCTATTTTATTATAATTATTAAATTATTTATCTTCCTGTTTGCTTATTTGTTCTGAGCTCCTGGAATGAAGGGCAACTCAATGGCCAGCACAGAGCAGGGTCTGAATATATTTTCATGCTAATGAAAATTGTGTTTGCGTGTGTATGTGTGTATGTACATGTATTTTTAAATTGGAAACTTCCAAAGCTGTGGTCCTTTAGTGAATTACTTAATAATGCCCAGATGTTGCAAACATGAACTACGTTGGATGTTTGATATTCCATGAGCATCTGTTGATACTGATAATATAATTCTATTTTTGTTTAAAAACAAATTCCAAAACACAATGCTCATAGTCCACGGAGAAGCAAACAAGGTGCTCCTTATAGCTTTTCTTCATGTAATAAGGACAACACCAAATTCATTTGCATCTATATCAAGAAGTTTTTTAAAAAATCATTAAAAGCAGAATATTGCATTTGGGACAGGTAATTAAATACATCTGAACCAGGAGATAAAAAAGAGATGAAGAGTTTTGTAATAGAAACAGCCTAGCCCTAGCTGTTTTGCTCTGTGGTTAGAGCGTCAGCCATGGACTGAAGGGTCTCGAGTTCGAGGTGCGTCAAGGGCACGTACCTCGGTTGCAGGCTCCGCCCGCCCGGCTGGGGTGTGCGTGGGAGGCAGCCAATCACTGTGTCTCACAGAGATGTTTCCCTCCCTCCCTCCCTCCCTTCCACTGTCTCTGAAAAGCAGTAGAAAAATATTCTCAGGTGAGGATTAAAAAAACAAAAACAGCCTAGCTGGATGCCTCCCCCTTTTTCTAAGTTCAAAAATGACTGTTTTGGGAAGACAGAGCGCGCTCTACATTTAGAGCATCCTGAAGGCCTGGGGTGTGGACTTTGTCTCTGGGAGTCCCTGCCCTCCAGATGCACGAGGAAAACATTATCACAGACTTAACCTTGACCCCTGGGAATAGACAGGCTTAGGGATATATCATCCCCAGCCTCATTTCTCCTTCCCCTCCTCCTCCTCACCTCTGTCTTAGAAAGAGGAGAAGGAAGGGAGGGGGGAGGAAGGGAGGGAGGAGAGGGAGGGAGGGGGAAAGGGAGGGGGAAAGGGAGGGGGAGGGAGGGTGGAAGGGCAGAAGATGGGAGGGAAGGAGGGAAGGAGGGAGGGAGGGAGGGAGGGGAGAGGACTGAGGGAGGGAGAGGGGAAGGGAGGGGGGAGGCAGGGAGGGAGGGAGGGGGAAGGGAGGGAAGATGGGAAGGAAGATGGGAGGGGGAGGGAGGGGGAGTGAGGGAGGGAACCCACAGTGTTTCTCCTATTCTTCCTTCCTTCCCACCTCCTTCTTTTCCTTTGCACTGTATTTCTGAAAGAGAATATTCTTAGAAGACTATTGAATGGGCTAATGGAATGACAGCAATGGTTGGGGGAGGCCCAGAGCCCACCAGCATTCCCAGGAAAGAATGCCCACCTCCTCCTGTGTCTCAGGTAAATGTCCTCCTCAGGCAGCCTCTGTCCCCCCTCCCACCTCCAAGTCATCAATGTTTCCTACTGGAGCCTTCCCCTCTGTTGCCAAACTAGCTCAAAGCTTCCCAATCTTGAAAAAAAATGACAAAACAGAAAAAGTTTCACTTGCCTCTTTGAATTACCATAGCTTTTTGTTCTTTCTTTCAGAGCCAGATTTCTTATATGTCAAATACCACTTTTGTCTTCCTCGCTACCTATTTAGTCCATGACTCTCTAGAATTCGCTCCTCTACTGCAACAGCTGCCCATAACAGCTGTTCTTAAATTTTGGAAGGGATTCAAGATCTCTTTGAAAATCTGGTGGAAGTTATAGTCCATCCAATCAGGATAAAAATAGGTATTTTTTGCAACAAAATTTTGCATGTAAGTTTAGCTAATGGATTTCTTGAAGTTTATTGAGGGAGCCCCTAAGGACCAACAGTTAGGACCCTTTGCTTTACCAGGTCTCAGTATCTTTCAATCATCTTCATTTACATCTTGAAGTGTTTAGGGGAAGAGCAAATGCTTTGGGTTCAAACTAAGAACTTGGGTTCAGATCCCTCCACTTACTAACTGAATGACCATGGCCAAGTGACAAAGTACCTCTGATCACCAACTTCGTCACCTGTGACATGAGGAAGGTAATATTCATCTCAGAATCTGTGGTGGGTCTTTCATGTAACAACATCTGGAAAACACCTAAGATCACACTTCACACCTGTGAGGCCCTCAACAAATGAAACTTTCTATTTCTCCTTCAGGAGCCTTCAGGTCCCTTCTTTGTTTAATTCATTGGCTCAGTTTTATCCTGCTCCCCCATCAGATTAGATCTTCCCAAGATTCGGCCACGACTGGCCTTGAGCCCCCACTCTTTCCTCAGAGGACGCACCCTTTCTCAGTCCTTCACCTCTTACGTGACCCACTCTCTGCTCCCTGTCTTCCTGTCTCCAGCTCTAACTACAAGGACATTATTTCCACCATCACCTGAAACCCAGCGTCAAAAGCCCATCTCACCTCTTCCTTCCAAAAGAGGTTCTTCCCTTTTGACTTTCCTATATTTCTCCATCTCTCTCCCAATCACCTCCAGGATTTGCAGTGTGGCCTCTACTTCCTCCTGCCTCACTTTATATACAACCGGCTACCAGAGTCCCTTTTTGTACCTTTGGTAGCCATCTCTTCTTTGTCATTTCCGCAACCACTGTCATGTCACACTAGAGCTTTACCACCAGCTTCCTTGACCATTCCTCCTTCCACTCCATCTGAAACAACATTTTTCCTTCAACCTCACCGCTGTATTGTGCCAGCTCCCCATTGTCTACTGCTCTGAGCTCAACACCATTTGGGTTGGAGAGTAAAATGATTAGTGAGATTGACCACAAACTTGGTTAGCGTACTCTTTAGAAAGAGAAAAATATATTCTGTGGAGAAAAACAAAACAAAACAAAACAAAAACAAAACAGACTTGTTCTCAAAATGATACCAATAAAGAGAGCAATAAAAAAAAGTCTGTTTAACAACAACTAATGCCTCTAACACAATGAAAATAGACATTGCTGTCCTTTGAAACAATTAATCACAGAAACATACTGTGGTTTGCAGACACTCAGAATGCCAGGTGGCCTTGGCATTCTTCACTGAGAAAGGACTGAGCTGGCACCACATGCACGGCCCAGTACAAGCCAGTCTCCAGGTTAGAAGGCTCGTGGTAAAGCACTGGAGGTAAGTCTGATATGGGGCTTCGCTGCCCGGTACAAGGAGAGTCTTGAGTAAAAGCGTGTGCACTCAAAGAGACGCCAAAGCAAACAACGGAGCGGAGGTTTGGAATAAATAAGTAAATCTAAGCTTGTGTTCTTTGTGGGTTTCATAAAAGCTGGGGAGTGCAGCCATGTCGCTCCATCTGCAGAACCAACTCAGGTGGTAGGACCTCCTCGTGACCTCACCTGACCACTCCGAATCTGTCTGAACTCATAACACGTATTATCTTACCCAAAGATTCCCCAAATTTTCTCTGTTAGCAGCATCTTAAATGCTCCCCTCTGCCCCGATTTTTTGTGGTGTTCTTTGGCCAAAAGAAATATCTAATAGTTTTCATCAGTAAGTAGTTATGTCCAAACAACTTAATAAATCATGTCCTAATAACTCAGCTGTTTGAAAGAAATAGTGCATATACATGGAAAGAAAACTGCTATTGAAAATATTATTATTATATAATCATAACTACAAATGGATGTCTGTGCCTGCTGGGCACCGCCCAACTTCCCAAATTTTGAAATCAGGCTGGATCCCACCACCCTCATTGCCTGTTCACATGGGATTTTATGCAGCACTTGCATTTTTATCACAGTAACTGCCACGAATTAAGCTTTGCAAAGATATAAGATGGTAGGAATGTAGTATGATCTAATGCCAAGGCTCTGGGTTACTTGTAGCTCACATGGCAGATGATGAGCGTCACTGTGTTCTTTTTGTTTTATGTTTTTATTGATTTCAGAGAGAAGAAGGGAGAGGGAGAGAGAGAAACATCAATGATGAGGGGAGAGTCATTTATTGGCTGCCTCTTGCACGCCCCCTACTGGAGATGGAGCCCTTAACCCCAGGATGTGCCCTGACCGGGAATTGCACTGTGACCTCCTGGTTCATATGTCAACGCTCAATCACCGAGTGACACCAGCCTGACTGTGCTCTTTAAAAAAAAATTAAAAATCCCATGCTGCCCTTGTGAATTCACGGTGACACCCTGCGATGCCTCAGCATACAGTTTGGGGATCTTGAATCTAATCACAGCCTACTTGAAATTTGGTCATGAGCCATTAGCATCCACATTAAGTAGGAACTTACCCTCACACCCACACCCCCAGACCCACTGATTCAGAATTTGCATTTTAACATGATGCTTAAGAGATTTTTGTGCATATAACCATTTGAGAAGCACTGTTATAAACCATTATTTATTACATGATCATACCTTACTGTTGTAAGATGTCCTATATTATAACATCTTTTTAAATTCTTGCACTAGTATTTAATCTTTTCTGCACAACCTTCCCAAGTGGATAGTTAGCCAGATGAAGGAAAAAGATGTCACCATGTTTTGTGATTCCGCCACCCTACCATGTCCAGTACAGTACCTTGCACTGAGCAAGGGGCTCAAATATCTATTGAATGGATGAACCCAATCTCTAGGCCTCCCAGAAGTCCTGGGCAGAGTCATTTGTGCAAGAAAATTATTGACAAAGCCAAATTCCAAAGATATCAGCAACATGCTTGGCAGGTCTGGAATGAAAACGGCATATTTAGGCTCTCGGGCTTGTGTGTGTGTTTTTTTTAAAGGACACATCCCATTATTTGGGTCATAGAAAAATAGAATTATATCTTCCTATTCAGCCTGATAAAGAATATAATTATGTTATAGTGATATGTAGCCCCAAACTATAGTGACATGACTATATACAAAAAAGAAGGCAGAGTATATGCTGTTAAAAGTTAGGTAGACTACATTTTCTGAAAATATAATGCACTAAGTTTTCCAAAATAATGCTGCCATTTATTAATTGAACTCACAAATCATTTGAATGCCAAGATCCGCATACATGAAAAATGTCATGGAAATTGGATTCAATGCTGTTTGAAACAGCTGTCTCCGCTACATCCAAACTTATTGTACCAAATTCTTGGGGAAAAATGAAAAGGGGAACAGAGGAAGGAAGGAGTCTTTGCTTTGTCGGAGGGCTCAGGTTTGTCGCGATGCC
Source organism: Miniopterus schreibersii (assembly GCF_964146895.1). Classification (NCBI taxonomy): domain Eukaryota; kingdom Metazoa; phylum Chordata; class Mammalia; order Chiroptera; family Miniopteridae; genus Miniopterus; species Miniopterus schreibersii. The sequence goes on from NC_138101.1 coordinate 29,665,782, forward strand.
ATTAGTGACTCCCTACTTTTACTTTCCCTTGAGTGCTATTTCTCCCGCGGAACATTCCATTGAGTCACGAGACAAAGCGTCACGCTCACAGATGTGAGGTCACTCTGGTGTCGCTGCAGCTAACTCGCATCAGTCTCATAACCACGAACCACTTTCCCACCCCAACCAGCCACCTCCTAGGTGTGGGAGGGGAGAGCGGGCCACTCCGACAGTAGCACAGAATAAGGGGCTCTTCATGGACGGCTAGATCGTGGAGCATAAGCCCCCGCTCCTCACAAGCCCTCGACTCCAGCTCTGCAACATGTCCCAGCTGTTTGCCACCACCTCCCACGGCTGTCACCTCCCAGCATGTCACTGCAGCAGCGCCCACCTAGTGCCTTTGTTTCCTCCTCGCCCTTTAAAACAGTCTGTCTCCACACAGCACCTGAGTCACCCTTGAAAACAAAACAAAACAAAAAGCCCATTTCACTCCCTTGCCTAAAAATGTCCAATGGGTCAGAATTGCTCGTGACTCCAGCAGTCCTCCCTGATCCATGCTTTCCCTTCCCGTGACTCCAGCAGTGCTCCCTTATCCATGCTTTCCCTTCCCGTGACTCCAGCAGTCCTCCCCTTATCCACGCTTTCCCTTCCCGTGACTCCAGCAGTCCTCCCCTTATCCACGCTTTCCCTTCCCGTGACTCCAGCAGTCCTCCCTTATCCATGCTTTCCCTTCCCGTGACTCCAGCAGTCCTCCCTTATCCATGCTTTCCCTTCCCGTGACTCCAGCGGTCCTCCCTTATCCATGCTTTCCCTTCCCGTGACTCCAGCGGTCCTCCCTTATCCATGCTTTCCCTTCCCGTGACTCCAGCAGTCCTCCCTTATCCATGCTTTCCCTTCCCGTGACTCCAGCGGTCCTCCCTTATCCGTGCTTTCCCTTCCCGTGACTCCAGCAGTCCTCCCTTATCCGTGCTTTCCCTTCCCGTGACTCCAGCAGTCCTCCCTTATCCATGCTTTCCCTTCCCGTGACTCCAGCAGTCCTCCCTGATCCATGCTTTCCCTTCCCGTGACTCCAGCAGTGCTCCCTGATCCGTGCTTTCCCTTCCCGTGACTCCAGCAGTGCTCCCTGATCCATGCTTTCCCTTCCCGTGACTCCAGCGGTCCTCCCTTATCCGTGCTTTCCCTTCCCGTGACTCCAGCAGTCCTCCCTTATCCGTGCTTTCCCTTCCCGTGACTCCAGCGGTCCTCCCTGATCCATGCTTTCCCTTCCCGTGACTCCAGCAGTGCTCCCTGATCCGTGCTTTCCCTTCCCGTGACTCCAGCAGTCCTCCCTGATCCATGCTTTCCCTTCCCGTGACTCCAGCGGTCCTCCCTGATCCGTGCTTTCCCTTCCCGTGACTCCAGCAGTCCTCCCTGATCCGTGCTTTCCCTTCCCGTGACTCCAGCAGTCCTCCCTGATCCGTGCTTTCCCTTCCCGTGACTCCAGCAGTCCTCCCTTATCCGTGCTTTCCCTTCCCGTGACTCCAGCAGTCCTCCCTGATCCGTGCTTTCCCTTCCCGTGACTCCAGCAGTCCTCCCTTATCCGTGCTTTCCCTTCCCGTGACTCCAGCGGTCCTCCCTTATCCGTGCTTTCCCTTCCCGTGACTCCAGCGGTCCTCCCTGATCCATGCTTCCGCTTCCCGTGTTTTCAGTTACCCACAGTCAACCACAATCAAGCTCAGCTGGTCTGAAAATATGAAATAAAAAATTCCAGAAAGAAACAATTTATAAATTTTAAACTTCACACCATCCTGAGCAGCGTGATGAAATCTCATGCTGTCCGCTCCATCCCGCCTGGGACGTGAATCGTCCCCTTGTCCCACGTCCCATACTATATGCTTTTGGTCACTTAGTAGCTGTCTTGCTTATCAGACTGGTTATAGAGAGAGGCCACTTCATGTAACTTTTATTACATTATATTGTTATAATTGTTCTGTTTTGTTAGTTAGTGTTGTTAATCTCTTACTGCGACTAATTTGTGAACTTTATTATAGGTTTGCATGTATAGGAGAAAACATCATATATAAAGGGTTCAGCACTGTCCAGCCGTTTCAAGCATCCACTGGGGGTTTTGGAACAAATTCCCCACAGAGAAGGGGGAACTACTGTACTTGAAAAAGTCCAAACCCCTTCCACAGCCAAGCAGACCTTACAGAATCTGGACACTGGTCACCGGCCACCTTTCAGACCTCGTTTCATATCACTTTCTACCCTATTCACTGTGCTTCAGCCACAGCCACCTCCTGATCCCTGGAATACGCCAAGTTCCTTGGTGCTGCTGAAATGCTCTTTCCCTAGGCCTTTGGGTGGATAACTGTTTCTCCTCATCCAGGTCTCAGCAGGGAAAGAACCTGATCAGAGAAGTTGGCCTGACCGCTCATCCTATGTAAATAGTTGCTCCCAGCACACACACATCTCTGTGTAGACCACTATCCCATTCATCTTCTTTAACATTACCCCATCTGCATGCATCCTGCTTGTTAATGCCGGTTTTATAAACTATGTTCCGCCATAAGTAGGAGCGCTCAGTGGGATCAGGGATCTTATCTGTTTTACTTACTCCCACCTTTCTCGAGCAGAGCCTGACATAACCAGCACATGCATGTAAAGGCTTTAGAAACGATCCATTCCTGCTCGCTGTTTTCCTAGAATAAATGAGAGCCAGGAGAGCCACTGGCTGTGCTGCGTCAGCCAGCCAGTTAATGATGAAGCCAACTCGAGGACTCAGTCTCAGGGTTTCTGGTCCACTGCTATTGCTGTTTACCTCCTGGTTGTTCATTCAAAGAAAAAGTAATCTCATCCCGAGTGGTTTAAAATAATTGTTCAAAAGAAATTCAGGTGACTCTCATTCAGATGTCCCATTTTGGGAATGAAAAATGCTCTGTGAAGCACACCCTCCAAACCCTTCCCTGCAAAGATGTCTTCACTTCACCAAACTTCTTAGGGGATTAACAATGTCAATACAAGTTAGTTTAGACTTCAAGATAGAAGGTTTTTGTTTTGTTTTTTCAGTTTCTTCTTCCATTATTAAAATAAATCTTTTGATGAAATTAACATATCAGATGGAACAACAAAACTAGAAATAACTTAGATCTCTGGAGATAATTTATTCATTAAATGAGAACTTATAAATACAGGCAAAAGAGAAAATAACTATTATTAAAATGTTCCAACCAAATTGCTGCTTATCTTACACTATGCTAATTAGTAACAGCACCCAAAATTCACTCTTCCACAACCATCAGAGAAAACTGGAGATTATAGAAAGGCGGTGGGAGGAGGGTGGGAGGCAGGCAGGGGGTATGCTACTAGTTATTACAAAGGCTGAATAATAACCATTAAGATTTGAGTTCTAATTCCATCCTCGGGTTTGTGCCTAGACTCTTAATACCCCTTTCCCCTTCCCACCACCCTGAGGACAAGCATTTAATCTGTAATGTCAGGTTTCTCACAGGATTAAACCCCCCTCAACCCACTTTCTGCACCACAGACAACGATCCTAATTAAGAAGATCAAATTAGGTCGTGTTCACACTTAAGCCCCTTCTAAATCTTCCCATTGCCCTAGGAGAAAACTATAAACTCCTTAACATGAACCACCAGTCTTATCACAGTCTCACTCCTGCTCCTTCTCAAGCTTTATCTTTCCCCTGTATTCTTGGCCTGAGCCACACAGACTATACTCAGTGTCTCACATGAGAGTCTTTATAAATGTTGACCCCTTTGCTGGGATGCATACTTTCCTTTTTAAATTTTGGAAGTTTAATTAAATATAATATAATATGCTATGGACTAATTTGTGCCCTCCCAAATGTCATATGTTGAAGCTCTAACTGGCAACATAACCCTAGGAGATAGGGTCTTTAGGGAGGGAATTAAGGTTAAATGAGGTCATAGGATTAGTATTCTTATAAGAAGAGAAACCTGGTTGGTAGTGCTATCTATCTATCTATCTATCTATCTATCTATCTATCTATCTATCTATCTATCTATCATCTATCTATCTATCTATCTATCTATCTATCTATCATCTATCCATCTACCTATCTATCCATCTATCTACCCATCTGTCTGTCTACCCGTCTGTCTATCTATCTGTCTATCTATCTATCTATCTATCTATCTATCTATCTATCTATCTATCTATCTATCTATCATCTATCATCTATCATCATCTATCATCTATCTGTCTCCCTCCTATCTCTCTCTCTCTCTCTCTCTCTCTCTCTCTCTCTCTCTCTCTCTCTCTATCATCTATCATCTATCTGTCTCCCTCCCCCCATCTATCTATCATCTATCTGTCTCCCTCCTATCTATCATCTATCTATCTATCTATCTATTTATCTATCTATCTATCTATCTATCTATCTATCTATCTATCTATCTATCCATCTATCCATCTATCTATCATCTATCAATCATCTATCTATCCATCTATCTACCCATCTATCTGTCTATCATCTATCATCTATCTCTCTATCTCTCTCTATCGTTCTATCATCTATCTATTATCTATCTATCACCTATCTATTATCTATCTGTCTCCCTCTCCTCTTCTTCTTCTCTTCCTCCTCCCCCTCCTCCCTCCCTCTCTTTCTGTCTGAGCACAAATAAGTGGTCACTGAACACACAAGAAGGCAGGTGGTGGTCACTTACAAGCCAAGAGAAGAGGCCTCAGGATTAAACCTGCCTTGCCAGCACCTTAATCTTGGACCTCCAGCCTCCAGAACTGTGAGAAATAAATCTCTGTTGTTTAAGCTGCCCAGTCCATGGTATATTTTTATGGCAGCCTGAGTTGACTAACATATATAATATTAAAACATAATGATATAACAACAACAACAATGTACTTCGTGTGTTCCAGGCATTGTGCTAGCCATTTTACATGGATTACTTCAGATAATCTTTAAGACAACTCATAATGTAGTTATTATTGTCCCCATTTCACAAATAAAATAACTAAAGTTCAGAAAGGTTATATCTTTCTTTTAGAAATGATAAACCTGGAGTCCATAAAGGTTAAGTAATGTACACAAATCACACAGTAGACTCGAAGTGCGTTGAGAAGTAAGGATTGTGACTTGGCTCTATGTGACTGCATGTCCTTTGCTACATGACCCAGTTCCTGCTCTAAAGGGGTTAAAACCCTCGTGTCCCTTGAGGGACTGCTGAAGGATCTTGGGATTTCTTGCCAGAAAATACATAGTAACTGTCTCAAATATCTAAAGGACTAGAAAGGGGATTAATTTGGAAGAGGAACTAGATTTATTTTCTAAGAACTTAAGCAAGGGCATTTGAACCAATGGCAGGGAACTTCATAAAAGAGCTTTCAGTCCAGTATAACAAAGAATTTTCTAACAGTCCAGAGATGGAATGGGCCATCTGGAGACCTGAGTTTCTCTTCATGACTGGATTCAAGAAGGACCTGGAAATTAATTCAAGAGCAGTGAGGAGATGATCAGATAGCAGATGTCAATTAAACCAGATGACCTCAATGTTTCATCCAGTTCCAGGAATCAATGACACTTGATTTCCACAACCAATGGACTCCTCTTGACCTTATTGTTGGTACAAGCATTTGATTTGGCAAAACACACAATCCTAAACCAGCCAGAGCTACTTGGTGAAGATGTGGTTGCATTTTCCTTCCACTGTTATAGCCAGTCTGCCTTTTACTGAATACCTGAAAGAGGTACATTCTTGTTTGGGAATGAGAATTGCACTTGTGAGTTGGTAAAGACCATTCCAGTTCTCCAACCCCTCCTTAACCTGCCATTCAAAGCCCAGACTGGCAGGGTGTGAGATACAACAAGGCTCAGGGAGGGAAGTTAAACTTTCTAGTATCCATCTTTAATGAGCACATTCACAATTATATTATTTTATAAAAGAAAAAATTTTATTTTACAACAGGAAGCGTTAATTTGAAAACATTGGAGAAGAGAGAAGGGAAACAAATACCTCTAGCTCCTATAGTTCAATTTGCCAAGTTGGCAGCAGATTTATTACTTTTCTGGAATTGTTTTACTTTTTCAGTTTTTTCCCCTTACATTTAATTGTACAAACCATCAAACTCTGTTCTCCCAATATACCTAAGTCAAACTTCCCACTTCCTTTTTGTTTTAGTCTGACCAGCACAGTTCTCAATAGATTAATTCAGCCAATTTATATTTTGCTTTAAAGCAATAAATATCTTGAGTGCCTACTCTGTGCCTCGGTCTGTGTTAGATTTGAGTTATGAAAATGAACAAACTCAGGCTTCCACCTTGGAGAAAAACCTTACAACACCCTTTAGGTGGCAAATTATAGAAATCAAATGTGAATTAGCTGAAGCAAAGAGGGGAATTCATTGACTCACATATCAAAACTGCAGAAATGGTTGGGATGGCATGAACCAGAGCCTTGAGTACTTTCCAGATGTTTTCCTCCGTTTATTATCTCAGTTTGTTTTCTGTTCTGGCAGCTCTCCCCATGAAGCTGACACCATAACAACCAGGAACTCTAGGTTTTACATTCCCTATTTTATTACTTAAGAGGAAAAGTCTCCTCCACAGAGTTGCAGGTTAAAATTTTCTGCTGAAGAACTTGATTTGCCCTGTGTAGGTCACATGCTGCCAGTTACCATGGCTAGAGAGGCAAGGCCAACTACCTTTAAAAAATAGTTTTATTAAAGTATAATTGATATACAAAGAATTGCACATAATTAATGCATATAATTTTGAGTTTGGACATGACCTACCATTTGAAATCTCAGAACAGAGGGATTTGCAAGGGGATAGAGGGCGGAGCAGATTTTTTAAAAGAATTAGGATGCTATTACCTGAATAAAGAATGGCTCCTGGGCAGACAAAAGAGGAAAAGTCCACCTCAATGAGCTTACTAGCCTGTAGGAAAGATAGGTGTGAAGCAAGTAAAAATAATGCAGCGTTATACATGCCTTAAGGAAGTATGTTCCAGAGTTAGGTTGAAGGTCAGCAGTTGAGAAGCCAGAACCCTCATACACTGCTAGTGGGAATGTAAAATGGTGCAGCCACTTTGAAAAACAGTTGATAGCTCCTCAGATGGTTCAACACAGAGCTGCCATCTGACCCAGCAATTCCACTCCTAGGCATATACCCAAGGGAAATGAAAACATATGTCCACATAATAAACTTGCACACAAATGTTTATAACCAAAAGGTGGAAATACCCCAAATGTCCATCAACTAATAAATGGGTAAAATGTGGTTTACCATCTATATAATGGAATATTATTCAATCATAAAAAGGAATGGAGTACTGATGCATGCTATGGCATAGATGAACCTTGAAGACATTATGCTAAGGGAAGAAGCCTGACACCGAAGATCCTATATTATGCAGTTCTGTTTAGATGAAATATCCAACTCTATAAAGACAAAGAGTAGATTAGTGGTTGCTTAGGGCTTGAGGGGTTGGAAGGACGGGGAGGTGATAGTTCAAGTGCACAGGATTTCTTTTAAAGGTGATGAAATGCTCTAAAATTAACTGTGGTGATGGTTGCCCATATCTGTGAATATACTAAGGACCACTGAATTATACACTTTAAATGAGTGAGATGTATGGCGTGTCAATTATCTCAATAAACTTGTTAAAAAATTTAAAGGCAGTTTGAGGGAAGAGAAAATAAAATAAAATAAAAATAAATATTTAAAATGGACACATATTTAAGGCAAAATGCCCAAAAGAATTGTCAAAGATGTTAAGTTATTCTGCAACTGAACATACCAGTGACATTTAGGTATCAAAATCCATAACTTCTTGAAAGCTAAACATGAAAGGAGTCGCAGCCAATCCAACTGCCTGTTAGGAGGCAATGGGATTCCCTGCCCCTGTTTCCACGTGGGGATGTCTCCGGGTGTAATACTCCTGGCTTCTCCCTCCCCCTCGCCCTCCCCCAACTCAGAAGCAACTTATCTGATGGTGAATTAGAAAATGAAACCGAGCAGGGTCTCCAGTGTAGCCCGGGCTGCCCACAAAGAGGCACTGAGAGAGCCTTTTGCGGCAGCGTTTGCCCCGCAAGGGCTTAAGGCTACAGCAGGGCGCTAAATTCAGTTCGGGGAGAAGGCGTGAGAGAGCCGTGGGGGATTCCGTGGTGGTTTGGAAACATGTCTGCAAATCCTCTGACAGCCTCCTTAGCAAGAGGTGGAGTCTGTGCGCCCACCTTTTGAACCTAGGTGGGGCTTTGTGACAGCCGTAATAAAGAGAATGCTGCAGGAATGGTGCAGTGGGTCTTCCAAGGCTGTTTAAAAACCTACGTGGCTCTTGCTGTTTTTTTCTTGAAATAATTGGACCCTTCAGTCATCGTGAAGGAAGTCCAGGTAGCCTGAGGTCACCATATGGAGGGCCCATATGCGAGCAGGGAGAGAAGCTGTTCCAGCCCCAGCTGTTGGACTCTTTCCAGCCCAGGTGCTCGACACGTGAATGAATGTTCCCCCTCCCAGCCATTTGACTGCAGCCACATGAGAGGCCTGTGTGACACATCTAGACGAGACTAGGCAATTCCCACATCGTGAGCAAATGAATGATTGATATTACTTTGAGTCATTGTTTTGGGGTGGTTTGCTATACCGAAAAAAGAAATCTAGAACACACACACTCTCCACCCCAGTCCTCACTAGCAGTGAAGTTTCATCTTCCTTTATCTAACCCCTTTTTTCTTATTTTTCGGGAGGAAAAAATGATTTAGTGGCCCCCTGAAACTCCAGCTCTATCTGCCCAATATAAGAATTTCTCCTGCCCCACTCTGTGGACCTGGATGAGCCTTAGGTCTCTTTGCTTGACTCTTTTAGTGATCAGAAATGTCTCCCTTGTAAAACATTCAGAAATAAAGGGCTCTTTCTTAGTTCTTACCTTTATTGAAAACCCTTTAAAGCAGTACCGGACACACCTGCTCCGTCTTCTACATGCACATCTTTCAAACATCACATATTTCTCTAGTTAGTTATCGCAACTTCCTTCAACTTGTCCTCTTGTAAGAGGTTCACATAGCGCAGTGGTCCTCAGACATCCCCAGCAGTTTTTCTTAGTAGGCCTGGGGTCAGAGAGTTTTCACATCTAAACAGTTCCCACGTGTTGCTGCTGCTGTGATTCAGAGACTACTCTTTGAAACAAATGTGTAGGATGGTGGAAAGAGTTCTCACGCTGGCCGTGCTATCTTGTGACAAAAAATGAAGCTCCCTAATAAAACAAAGGTCCCTACTAAAAACTAAGGTCCCTGCTTATGTCACACGGTTGCGACGATCAACAGTGATAATGACACATAAGTGCTTTGCAAACTGTCTGGGATTATGCAGGCAGGAAATATGGCTCGAGGAGATTTGCCTGTGGACGTCATCTGAATGTTAATATCCTTTTTGACAGCGACATAAAAATCAAACAGAATAAGACTGTAGCAGAATCCACTAACCCGTTTCCTGTTTGTTTCCTTTACAGTGTCCTGTGCTTTGCAGGAGCTCATATAACCTGAAGTAAAAGCAAAAGGGGTACCGTGCACCGAGGGCTTTCATGTGTCTCATGGGCACGTGGGAGAGGCCCTATTCCTAAACGAGGAGAGATGAGCCACTTCTCTGCTGGGCCCATGATTCTGAGCCTGTTTCATTTGTAGGAGGGGGTAACAACATCCCTATCTCATAAGTTGGGAGGATTAAATGAGTTAATATATGTAAAGCTCTTAGAAATTGACCTGACATGTATTATTATTGTTATTGTTATTATTGCTATTACTATTCTCTCCATTTTAAAGATGAGAATTGAGGCTTAGCAAGTTTGAGAAATAGATCACAAACCTAACAGCTGGAACCTCTCTCTGCAATGCTGCCTCTCAGAGGACTTGACTCAGGAAAGTCAAAATAAACGTGCAAATCATCACCTCCAGCTGTGAAAGACACTGCTGGAGGGTCGCAGCCCACTGCTCAGCAGAGTCCAGGCAAGGATTCGGATCCCTCCTGGGGACAGTGCTCTGGGCGGCGAGGGCTGCCTAGAAGTCCATGGGACAGACCTCTTTGGCCACACCAGGAGCAGGGAAATGGAATCTGAGGACACTGCTAAGCATTATATAGTGGAAGGGCTGAACCCAATAATGGAAAGTAAGAACGAAAGGCTTAGGCTACCTATGGATAGGGGGAATCCTACCCCCAACCCCTTCTGGATTCATTTCCCTGGCTCCAGCCTTCCAGATCTTGGGGAAAAGTCAAAGAAAAGAGATGCCATTTTTATTGCCATTCTACCTTTGGTATAGGCCAATGGTTTCTTCATCATTTAAAAAAAAACAACTTTGTATTTCAAAAGACATGCTTCAGTGACTCAATTTTGTCCAAGGCAACTTCATATTAAATGCTTCCTGATCAGCAGCAGGAGCTCCATTAAAACCAAATAAAAAGGGAAACATTTTAAAGATCAAAGCAGATGAAATATTACAGAAACGCCGCCATCACATTCAAAGGTCCAGTAATTCTACATCACGAGTCCTCGGTTCTTTACAATGGTGCTAGAAAAATTAATTCTCTAATCATGATGAAGACATGGCTATAAGTAATATTAATTAATATTGCCTTGGGCCTACATTTCATTCTTCTACCACACTGAGAAGGGGATTATTATGCTTAGCAATGGGTAATCTTCAAAGAGACGTTTCTGCATTCTCCCCAGCCCCTCTCCAGCATACACACAGGCACTTTCTCCTACCGTTATTCCCTGGCTGACTTCACAGGTTCTGATTCTAGTCAAGAGTTCAGAACTGAACCAAGTTCTCCTTGAAGGTGACTATGTTTATAGTCACAGCTAATATGCATTAAATTCTTAGATGTTTCAGGCACAGTCTTGTTTATTTAATAAGCCCTCATGTAGTACTTACTATGTGCCAGGTGCTGTTCTAAGCACTTTACAAATATTAACAAATTTCATTCTCATGACATTCCTATAAAATTTTCACAGACCAAGCCTAGGCACAGAAAGATCAAGTAACTTGCCTGAGGTTACACAGCTAGCAAGTGGCAGAACAATTACATTATGAGAGGGTGTGGCGATGTAGCAGGGGGGTGTGGGAGTAGGGGAGGAGTATAATGTTAGGTGTTCACGGTGACATCAGTCTATCTGCAGATGACCTTCACCCTGGGTGTGAGTGATACCCACTTCAATGCATTATCTCAGTTAAGCCTTAATCAACCTTACAAGGCACTGTTATTTCTTTCCATTTTGCAGTTAATCAGAACCAAAACAAAAGAGGCTGTGTAACTTGTCACAGCCGCACAATCTGTGGGATTCAACCCCAGGAGGCAGACTCCAGAGCAGGTACCTCTATCCAATAGGTTGTGTAGGAGAGACTTCTAGCTCCATTCCAGCTATGCTTTGTCTCAGACGTAATTCCCTTGTTTCTGGCTTCGAAGGAAGGCTTTTCACCATCACTCCTGCTGCTGCTTTGTTATGTGGCTCCTAAATAAATAATTTCAAGCATTCAAGTATCCCAACATTCACCTCCTGGATGCTACATGGGTTTGCTCTCAAGGCATGTCCAGCCACATGAAGAAGTCTCTGTCCCTTTCTAACACCAGGATGAAGGTCACATGCAATAGCCAGGACTTAGTCACACTCACTGCCAGCCATTCCTTGCACCACATCAGACCTACTCAGATAGAAGTATTTTGCCAAGAATCAGAAACTTCATAGCACATGGCTCTTCACCTAGGAATCTGCATTTCCCCAGCAATTACATTGTTTTGCTTATATACCAGGAATGGTCATCTATGGCAGAGTCTGGACTGAAAAATAAAACTGCGTTTAGTTTTAGATAAAAAGTGAAAGGAGAGGAGTGAAATGAAAATATTAGCTTCTCAGCCCTTTAATGCATTTAGCATTTGAGGGACATAGCCTTTCTCTGGAGGCGTTGGAAACCAAAGTATCTGGATTCTAGGGGCTTGTGCTAATGGTTCTCTTAGAGACATTCTCTCTGTCTGTGTGTCAGTGAAGCAGCATATTCCTGTTTATTTCCTGACGGAGAGCTCCCAGCAGCTGAAAACAAGATGTTTTCAATCGGTGCCCTTTATCTTTCCAATCCCTTCCTTCCTGGACTGGCAGAACCGAAATCTCTTGGCCTTCCATAGAGCCTGTTCCAAGGTTTGTCTCTTTAATTGAGCTTCCGCTTGAGAACACTTAAGACTCTATTTGCTTACTACTAACAATACAATGAAACTCGGTGAGCAACAGTTCTAGGTGCTCATGGTTTTCGTGACTTTTAAAAACCCAACTCAATGCTCATGTAACTGGTAAATATCCTCCCTCTTATAATTTTTTTACCATGAATGTTTTCTTTCTCAGGCCCTAGCCAAAGGCTTTACAGTGACTTGCTCAGGATTTAGTTTTGAGTCTCTGAGGACTTGAACCCATGGTAAGAGGGGTACACAGACAGAAGGCCTGTAGGAGGAGACTCCAAAGGCTAAGCGAAATCCGGGCATCAGACATGAGTTCCAATCTCTGTAACTTCCAGAACAAATGATAAAGCATAAATTAATTTTAAAATATGTTTATGCTAATGGCTTTAACGTTTAATAAGTAGAGCTGTTTTTCCTAAGTTTGTCTTGCACAAAAAATTTGAAATGCCATTTTATATGTCCAGCCTTGGGTAACCAAACTGATCTGAGATCATTAAATTTTTAGGGGGAAAAAAAAAAAAGATCATATAAACAGAAACTTTCCAAAAGCAACATATTTAGTAACAAATGAAGTTTATTTTCTCCACTGAAATTCATTTTATGGTGTGTCCCATTGTCCTAGTAAAACTTGAATGAGGAAATAAAAATGAATGTCAAAGTAGGGATGTGACATTTTGCTGACCTGGCTGGCTTCCATTCCCTCCTGATTTGTACATTTCTACAAGCTTCTGCTCTCCGAGCCGGTCCCTGCCTGCACCACCACCCATCCTTTGTCCCAGGTCCAGTTCATAGCCAGCACTGGGCTGCGTGCTCCCGCCAGGTGGGCATCATTCTGCTATTTCCCAGCGCCTGTCAAAACCCTGAGGCGGTTTTTTAAGTCACTTTTGGTGCTGCAGGGCAGAGGCAGGAAGGCCGCGATGCTGCAGATCAGAGCCTTCTCTGCGCCCTGGCCTCTGCGCTCCCGCTTCCTGCCTCTCGCCCTGGAAGGAGTCCCAGTGGACCCATGAACCCGAGGATGCAGCTTCCACAACTCAGACGCTGTCAAGCCTCCGGGTCTTAGATTTTTGGTGACCTCTGGGCCCCTAGCTTGCTGACTTCCCCTGCCCTCCCCCACCATCCAGGTGTTTGAAGTGACAAGCTGCTGTTTATTTAGCTCCCTTCCCCACTTTTAACAGAAACCAGCGGCTGAAGATGTGCCAGGTGGCGCTGTTGATAAACAACAAGATCTAACACAAGATTTCCTCCTGGAACTCCGGCTCCTTTTTTCTGGCTGATGACCAAGGTGGGAGGAAACTTGGCTACATCTTCTAGAAATTCTTCCCTTGGTAGCTCATCACCATTCCCACAGAGTGACAGGAAGACAATGGTAAGCAGGATGTGCAGGAGTCCCTGGGGCTATTTCTAGTGGTGGCCAACACTTACTCTAACCTTACCCAACTTGCTAAATTCCTGAGGCCAGGCCACCTTCCCTCTGAGAACCTGCTCTTGGGGTGGTGCCCATGTGACTCTGGGATTCCCCTACAGATACGTCTTCATCTGCCACAGCCACACAAAATCTATCCCTTAGATCTCTTGCATCTTTCATTAAAATGCTTCTTATCTCTGTTGCTGGACATAGTATGCACTCAATAGATATTTTTTGAAAACTGAATGAACCCTACACATTGCTTTCCAGTTTCACTAATATTCCATTATTTCAGAATTCATGCATCAATCCAGTAACTGACTTCCTAGTTTCTAAGTTCCATGAGACACAGTGGAGTGCAGTGGGGCTAAAGATCTGATGGAGATATCAGCTTGGCCACTTATGACTATGTGCCCAGTGCAATGGGGAGGCCATGAGGTCTAGTAAAGGTCTGAGTCCAGGTGTTGGTGGGAGGGGCAGCTAGGGAAGACTTCCCAGAGGAAATCATACTTTGGCTGGTCCAAATTATGAATTATCCATGGGGAGAAGGGGAAGAAGGGTACTTCTGATTCAGAGAACAAACTATACAAAATCATAAAAGGTCAGAGGGTTCCCTGACACTTTGAAAAATCTGGAGCAAAGCTTCTTAAGGAGGAAAGGTAGGCGATGATGATGGAAGGTGAGGCAAAGGGTCCCTGTTCTATAATAAGGTGTTTGATTTTTACCTTGAAGATGGTGGAGAGCAAATGAAGGATTTGAAAAGAGGAGTACACATGCATTTTAGAATGCTCCCTCTGACTAAGGAAGAGAAAGCAGTAGAGGGAGTTAAAATTCATTCATTTAATAAATATCTAGTGGCATCTTCTGTGTGCCTCGCACACATTTGGCAGGCAGGGTTTCTGCCAGCTAGAATGTGCAGCCTAGTTTAGAGACAAGTGGGGGGCTTGGAGGCCAATATAGGGCAGTGAGGATGAAGAGGACATTGATTTGAGAAATATTTTGGAGACATAATTAATAGGACGCAGTGACAGCTAAGCTGGGTGAGGGGAGGACAAGAGAGAGGAAGGGATCTTGGATGACTTCCAGGTTTCTCTCTTGGGCAATTGGATATCCAGTGATGACATTCATACAGTGTTTCCTAATAGAGGTGCTAGTGGCATTTTGGACAGGACAATTCTCTGTGTGTGAAACTCTCTTGTGCGTTTTTAAATGTTTGGCTTCGTTGGCCTCAATCCACTAAATTCCAATAGCATTTCCTAGTCATTGTGACATCTAAAAATTGACTCCCTGCATTTCCAAATACCCTTGGAGAGCCAAAATACAGGAGCAAAAATGGGTTGAGGCTGAGGGGGGCGGAGAACAAGACCAGTTTGGGAGCATACTCGATTGGAGGTGCTAATGAAAGCCTTCCATGTCTGCATCACCTGTGTACACCACCCTCATTACCTGCAGACCTGCGGAGCACAGGCAAGTGGAGATGCCAGCTTCTCACTGTAGAGACACCTGTGCTGCTCTCATCCAAAGACCACATCCACCTGCCCAGCCACGGCAGAATTCAACTTCCCTAGTCACAACACATTTTTTCAAAGTAATGAATTACAGTTTTCTTTTTTACTACTTCCTTCTTCACATTCCCCACCTCCTGACATTACCAAGATCCCAGAAGCCATCCAGGACTTAGAAGGGCTATGGTTCAGCACAGCTGCTGACATACTAAGGAGACATATAAAGGGCAGGCGCACTCTCACTCTTATCGGTTTCAACTCTTCATCCTCACTTGGTCACACATCTTAGCTCCACTCACCTTGATTTTCTTTGTCAAGAAAAGGCCATTAAAATGCCCTTAAACTTCCCCTCACTCTTCCTCTTGGATAAGATCTAATATTTCCCTGTGGCTCTGATATCAAAGCGGTAAGTAAAAGGTGCTCCCACTTCCATCCAGTTCCTACAGGACTCACACATTTACTCATGAAGCCAGGAGCATGAAAGCCATTGCCCAGGGACTATGGGTTAGATAAGGTGACCCAAGGCCAGGACTTTGGTGAACATCAACATTGAAGGTGGGAGCAGAGGCAGAGGACCCCCGGGAGATTCTAGAAGTAACAGGCACAGAATAGAAGAAAAACCAGAAGCCACAAAGGAAAACATCTCATGAAGGAGGGACTGGTCAAGTATTAAATACCACAGGGAAGCCAAGTACAGTGAAAACTGTAAGTGAGTATTCTGAATCCTTCAACTGAAGGAAACTGGTATCCTTGGTTAATCAGTCAGGATAGGCTGGGTTATGTCACATTAGCAAACAGACCCCACGACATCTCAATGGCAAATAATTCTTGCTCTAATTATATGTCCACTGTGGGTTATTGGCTACAGATCTGTTCAGGTCCTCTTCACACCAAGACCCAGGCTGACAGGGAAATCTCTATCGAGAGGAAAAACGACAATGGATCTTAAGGGTTCTGCTTGGAAGTGGCAGATGTCACTTTCACAGCATTTCATTGGGCAAAAGTAAGTAATAAAACCAAGCCTGATGTCAATGGGACAAGTGTAATCAGAAAGTTGTCTGGTAGGGAGGAGTTGATACAGAGAGTCCCCACAGGAGTGACAGAAAATATTTTTAAACAATAACATAGTCTACCACATTTGGCAAAGAAGTTTCTCTCTGGCCCTCAGTTTTTCCTTCTATAAAATAATGACTATGATTATATTACCATCCCAATCAGATTGCTGTGACATATAAATGACATGATGGATGTGAGAAATTACTATGGAAGATGACTTTACCCCTAATTTACCCACTGCACAGTTATTATTATTATTATTATTATTATTATTATTAATTTCTCTCTCTATTATGTCACTCCCTTATATTTGAAAGCCATTGCTCCCTTTATACCATTCAGATAAGGACCTGATGCCTTCTACCAACTGCCTTGTTTGGCATTTATTTCCAAGTATCCCTCCTCGAACCTACAAAGCTATTATCTCTCCTTCAAGTGCCTTTCTCTCTCCTTTCCCCAACTCATGCCTCTCATTTTCTTAAGGGTCCATCTCAAAGCCACTCCCTGCAGAAGGGTATCTTGAATTGAACCAACTCAACTTTACCAGCTCCTCTGTTGCACAGCATGTCCTGTATTACGTGGTCCCGGCGCACTGCGCTGTGTAATTGCCCAGCAGTGGTTTCCATGTACCCGTGTGTATGAAATTTTATGAGAAGCCAGAGATGGAGGGGTCAGGTTATAGAAGGTGGGGTCTGTGTTGGCTCTTCCCCATGTGCCTCTCTCAATCTCTCCTCCACTTTCCCTGCCTTGTTCTATGTCCCAGGAGGACATTCACAGAAGGCAAAACTCGGAATCACTTACCAAATGGCTGTCAGTTGGTTTAGCCAATAGAAGCCACCAGTATGGGGACTGGAAGGTAGAAGAGAGGCTGGGGTATGTAATCACTCTCTCACCCTCACCCAGTGGCCGGGTGCTGCGGATATAGCTCCTTTCGGGCACCTCTCTCTCTCCCACTGCTCAAGCTCCACTGACACCATCCACACCTCCTGCTCCTTCATATTAGGAAGGCTACCTCATGGTTTTGGTAAATCCCATAATTAGAACCTGCAGGAAAGAATGACAACCCCCTTTTACTCCTGTCCCCACATACATATACTTTAAGGTATCCCATTAGTCACCTGTCATCTACACTTCCCCCTGGGTTCCTATACTCTCCTCTTTAAGGTCCTGTCTTCTAGCTGTGTTGAGTCTAGTATGAGACCCCTCTGGCTAAATGAGACCCGTGGCTTTCAAAGGACAGCTGCCCTGACTGGAGTGATGACTTATCTGGTCTGGATAATTTGTCTCTCTGATAAAATGATTGGCCTGAATCAAACTAGACAAAAATGCATCCCTATAATCCCAATGCAGATGACATCATGATTCAAGTAGAGTTATCTAGCCTTGAAGTTTCTAGATAAAAATGGAAAACAGCATGGTGACCATCCCCGCATTGCCATATTAAAGCTCTTTAAAATTTAACAAAGTATGTAAAAGTCCCAAAGAAATGATAGGTTTAGAAGACCTCACAGATCACCCTAATTTTCTCGGGCTCTTGTAATTCTATTTTATAAAATGGATGTTAACTGATCTGTGGTAATAGAAGTTATCTAGGGGCTTGCCACTCAGAGTGACCTAAGGACCAGCAACCTCGCTATCACTCAGGAGCTTGTCAGAAATGCAGAATCTCCGTCCGCACCCCAGACCTGCTGGGGCAGGGTCCCAGGTTCCTTTTGTACATAGCAATTAGAGAAGCACTGACCTAAGAGAGTTCTCAAACTAACTGTGCTCAGACCGGTTGTTGATTTTTCTCCCCCCTAATCTGTTGTGGACTGACACTTTTGAAAATATAATAAAAATAAATTATCGGAATAAAGAAATAAAAAAAGGACAGAGACATACAAAATACAAAGCCCAAGTTATATCCTAGATTCAAAAGGCATGAAATTACTCTGTCAAATTGCTGTGGAAGTCTCTAAGTGCATACTGTATGTTTCTCTGAATTTATCTTCATTGGCCAGGAGCAGTTTGTGGTTGGGCAGCAGACTGTGAACCATACTTTTTGTTTGATTTTTTAGCATTATGTTTCCATTTATTTTTGTTTGTTTGTTTTATTTTCAATATTATTTTGTATTGGTTTCAGGTGTATGGCATAGTGGTTAGACAATATAATATATGATTATATACCTTACAAAGTTTTCCCCCCATATTTCCACCTGGCACCATGCATAGATATCCCAATATTATTGACTATATTCCCTGTGCTGTACTTTACACCCTGTGACTCTTCTGTAACTACCAATTTGTACTTCTCGATCCCTTTACCCTTTTCATCTAGTCCCTTTACCCTCTTCCACTCTGGCACCCATCAGTGTTCTCTGTGTCTGTGAGTCTGTTTCAGTTTTGTTCGTTCATTTATTTTTGTTCTTTAGGTTCCACGTATAAGTGAAACCACATGGCACTTGTCTTTCTCTGACGGACTTATTTCACTTAGCATAATACCCTCTAGGTCCATCCATGCTGTCTCAAATGGTAATATTTCATTCATTTTTATGGCCAAGTAATATTCCATTGTATACAGGGTGTCCCCAAAATATTTATACACACTTTAACAGCTGATCGTTCAATTTTGAAAATGAAATGTATTTTACTAAACACTGTCTTTACAATTATTCAAAGTGTGTGTATACATTTTGAGGGACACCCTATATATGTACTACAGCTTTTTTTTATCCACTCATCTATTGATGGGCACTCGGCTTGCTTACATATGTGGGCCATACTCTGGGTATCCCTGCTCTAGCTTGTTGCCATTTTACAGATGAGGAAACCAAGGCCCAGGCAAACAAGGTGACACTGTTGCTTAATGAAAGACTCAGTATTGAAACATATGTCTCTACAACTATTCCTGATATACCTTAGGAACCCTAATGAAAATGTTAAATATTTATTCAGAACTTGATTTAGGCCAGGTGTAATGTTTTACAAGGATTATCTTGTCACTTCACATTCTTGTCATTGAGATTCTGTCAATGCCTTTATTTTTCAGTTGTAGAACCTCAAGTTTAAAGAGGTTAATACTTAACCCAAGACTCCTTGATTAAGTGGTGAAGCTGAGGTTTGAACTCAAGTTTAACCACAAAGTAAACATGCTTATATGAGAGTTCTTCAGATAAACAGGACCAATAGGGTGCATGTGTGTGTGTGCATGTGTGTGTGTAGAGAGATTTAGTATAAGAATTTGGCTCAAACAATTATGGAGGTCCCAAGGTTTGCAGGGTGAGTCAATAAGCTGCAGACCCAGGAGAGCCCATGGTGTAGTTCTAGTTGGTCCGAGGGAGATCCCATCCAAAAGCCAGCAGGCTTGACACCCAGGAAGAGCTAGTGTTTCACTTGAGTCCAAAGGCAGGGAAAAAAGCTGATGTCCCAGTTCAAAGCAGGCAGGCAGGGAGAATTCTCTTTTACTCCTGGGGAGTGTTAGCTTCTTCATTCTATTCAGGCTTTCATCTGATTTTATCTCCCACATTAGGGAGAGCAGTCTGCTTTAATCAGTCTACCAATACAAACTTTAATCTCATCCAAAAACTCTCTCACAGAAATAGCCAGAATAATGTTTGACCAAATATTTGGGCACTGTGTGGCCTAGTCAAGTTGACACATATGTATAATTAACTATCACAATGTTTGACCACTACTCCACTCTACCTTTTCCTGAATTGTTAAATATGTGGACAAAAGCATCAGTTATACAGAACCCACAGGCCTGGACTTGCAGGCAACCCTATTTTGCATTAAAAATAATATGCTGGCCCAAAGTCCCTTGGGGACTGGAATTGAGCCAAGCTTTCTGCTACTTTGTAATAAGGAACACTTCCTCCAATGTCCAATATCATGCTCCTCATTTCCATCTACAACCTCACTGGAAGCCCCTTTAACATTCATATCTGTGGCAACATACTGTTCATAACAATATATGTATTACCTACAATAGAAGTTTTCTCTAAAATTCTCCTCAGTTATTTTTTAATCTTCACCAGAATTGCCTTTGATGTCTATTTCCACCAACAATCTCTTCAAAGCAATTGCTATCATATACCTTAAAATTCTTCTAGCCTCTACCATCACCCAATGCCAAAGCCTCTTCCACATTTTTAGTCATTTATTACATAGCACTACATTTTCAGTACCAAAATCTGTAGCAGTCAGGGTCTCCAGAGATTTATCTTAAGGAATTGGGGGGCTGGCACATTCAAAACTCATAGGGCAGGCCAGTAAGCTGGAAACCCAAGCAAGAGTTGATGTTGCTCTCCTGCCTTGAGTCCAAAATTTGTGGGGCAGATGAACAGGCTGGTAACACAGGCTGCAGTCTTGAGACAGAATCTCATCTCCTCTGGAAACCTCAGTTTTTGCTCATAAGGCCTTCAACTTGTTAGGTGAGGCCCATCCCCATCATCACAGACCATTGCCTTTAGTTAAAGTCAACTGATTGCAGATATTAACCATATCTACAAAATACCTTCACAGCAATACCTAGATTAGTGTTGGCTTAAATAACCAGTACTGTAGCCTACCAAGGTGACACATACACTAGCCACTAGGATTGTCTACCACCACCCTATCTCTCCCTAACACTCCTAATCCCCTACTTTGATCTTGATTTATTTACTTTGCCATAGCTCTTAACATGTTCTAATATATTATATAATTTACTTATTTATTATGTTATTTATTGTACGCACCCTCAAATTTACAAAGGTAAGGGACCTTTTCTGTTTTATTCACTGATGTAGCCCAAATATTTAGGATAGGATCTGGCATGCAATAAATATGTGTTGAATAAATGATTCCAGGTTTTGCCACACACTAGAAAGTAACAACTAACGGAGGAATTATTTCACTTCACTCAACAATTAAAAGCAAACAAATAACAATCTATTTCTTAAGATTGCCATAGGACTAAACCAGATAATGTTTATAAAGTTTCTGGACCCCAGAGAGCATTCAGTAAGTGGTGTGGATGACGGCCACCTCCTCCAGTTGTTCTTTAGCAAATGCTTACAAAACACCTACTGTATGTTGGGCACCAAGGATACCACAGAGTGTAACAAGGATGCCCTGCTCTCTCAGAACCTACTTTCTTGGGTGGAAAGATGACCATAAACCAAGTCCCTGCCCTAGACAGCCAGTTCCTACGTTTCAATTACAACCCATGGCTCTACTGCAAGGTCAGGCTCAAGGGCAATCCGAGGTTATTGCTCGTGGGATTGCACACAGCGGCCTCAAGGACATGGCGGGGTCTACAAACCTCAGCTCTTCTTCCAGGTCACAGCCTTTGCCACACAGGCCTTGCCTCTCCGTGCAGCTGGGATAGCGCTTGAGCCTGGCAGTTAGATGACAGCTCTTCCAAACAGGGAGGCTCAGGGTAATTAGCTTCGCATCTGACGCCTCCTCTTCTCCCAGGGTAAGTGCGGGCTGACTTTACTTGAGCCTAAAAAGAAGAAAAACTCATTAAGGTGGGATCAGGGAGAGCTTTACAGGCCAGTTCTGTCTGAACAATGCTAGTTCTATTACAATTACTGCTCTACTGGCAAAAATAACTACCATAAACTCTGGGGTAATGAAGTAATCAAGTGATTACTTACCTATGAAGAAGTCTTTTGCCGATTTCTCTAATCCCCCAACCCCAGAGGCAGGTTCAGCTGTCTGGGGAACCCTGAGGAGTGGCCTAGGATGCAGGGCATCCCTAGAGCCGCGGCCCACAACCTGGGTTGCACTTTAGAGTTGTCTGCAGAGCTTTGAAAATTCCCGGTGCCCAGGCTGCAAATAGATCAGAATCTCTGGGGGGTGATCCAGGCATCAGACTTTTTAATGCTTCCTGGGATCCCAACACACGGGTGAGATTTAGAACTATGCCCTGCAAGGCTCTAGTTCCCTTTTAGACCGTTGCTTCCACAACTCCAATGTGCGTCCTAGTCACCTGGGGATTTTGCCAGTGGTGCAGACTCAGTTCAGTAGCTCTGGCAAGGAGATTCTGTGTTTCTCAGAAGCTCCCAATTACACGCTGAGGCTGCTAGTCAGCGGTGACATCTTCAGTGCCAAGACCTTAGTCATTTCTGATCCAAAATTGACCCTGGAGGGTTGAGGTATTTCCAGAACTGATACAGGAGTTCAAATTGACTCTAGAGAGAGTGTGCGACGGCTCTAAAATCTTAAAGAAATGGGTTTACCTACAACCTTTTTAAACCACCCCTCCTTCCCTGAAGTAGGAAAGCTGGCCTATAGTGATGCGTAGTGGTGATTTACAAATGCGAGTCCTCCATTACATTGCTTGAATACACAAAACCTGGTTCCACCCATCTCCAGCTGTGACAGCTTTAGCAAGTCACTTAACTTTTCTATGCCTCAATTTCTCCATCTGTAAAGTGGGGATGTTAGTTAGCAATACCTACCTCACAGTCTTGTTACAAAAATTAAATGACTTAATACAGGTAAAGCACTTAGAACAGAGCCTGGAAAATAGTAAGTGCTCATTAATTGTTAGCTAGTGTTAATTATGAGTGGAAAGGTGTAGATATTGGAGTCAAGGCAGACGTGGGTTCAAGTCCTAGCTTAGCCACATAACAACTATGTGACACCAAGCAACGAATTGGGCCCCTCTAAGCCTCGATTTTGTCACCTGTGCTTGACAACAATAATGCCTGCTCTATAGACTTGTTGAAAGGGTCAAAATAATGTGTGTAAAGCATGTCACATGGCAGTTGCTATGGTCTGAATGTTTGTGCCCCCCACCCCAATTCATATATTGAAATCCTAACCTCGGTGTAATGGTATTAGGAGGTAGGGCTTTGGGGAGGTTATTAGGCCAGAGGGCAGAGCCCTAATGAATGGGTTTAGTGCTCTTATAAAAGAGGCCCCACAGAGCTCCCCGGCCCCTTCCACCAGGTGAGGTTACAATGAGAGGTCTACAACCCCAGAGAGGGCCCTTACCTGACCCTCATCTCAGACTCCCAACCTCCAGAACTGTGAAAAATAAGTTTCTGCTGTGCATTAGTCCCCCAAGCTGTGGCATTTTGTTATGGTAGCCCAAATGGACTAAGCTGGTGGGCATCAATGAGTGGTAGTTGTTGGAGAAGGGTCAGGCCCAGGCTAGACTTCAGGGCAGGTGCTCACTAGCTATGTGACCAGAAGCAGGGTGGCTCTTCTCAGAGTCTTCATTTCTGTATCAATACAATAGAGCCGACAGGAGTGCAGTTGAGAGGAGAAATCAGTACATGTGGAAGTGCTTAATGAACTGTAGAGCTAAAAAATGCAAGCAGAAGGGTTTAATGTTGAAAGGTATTTCTCCCCCCTCCCCCTTTAGAAAAAGGAGAGTGAGACTGTTTGGCTGCAGAACTGCCAAACGCTTCCCCAGATACAAGCTTTCAATAAAGTGGGAAGTTGATGCAGGTAACATCTCACCTGTCACTCAAGCCCGATTACAAGAAATTTCATCACACATGAAAAAAAAAATCCCTTTTGGCTTGTTGGTGGGACAAGGCTTCACTCCTATCGCACTCTCCTCCCTTTTACAGATTTTGGTGGCACCCCTTAGCCAAGGCCCCGCCAAATGCATCCAACAAGTCCATTAAAGAAGGGGAAGGGAAGCTGTGTGCTTAATGGGCATCTAATCTAAAAGCAAATTGGATGACATGCTCTAGAGGGAACCCCCAGAGGGAGTGAGGTGGCACCCAGCGGTGCCAGGCCACTTGTCTGGGCTAATAAAACCTCACTCAGCAGCCGTCCCACGTGCCGGCTCCTAAGTGCCATCTGGCACCCACATCTTGAGATCTGCCACTTCTGCTTTTGATCCAAACAGCTACAACTCACTTCCATGTGGCAGCATAAGTGTATTGACATTTATCACTGGATTCCACTTTCCAGAACCGAGAGACGGGCCTGGCAGGCACAGAGTGCATGCATCTCCGTGGCATCACACCCAGCAGCCGACACCGGGGATTGCTTTCCTCTTCTGTCACCCTTTGGCACGGGCTCCTCCACTCAATGCTAACGACAATCGTTGGCTTGTGCTTCAAATAGGCAGAAGAGAGAGCTACTCTGAAATCTCCATGCTCCTCTCTCTAGAACAAGATTATGCAACTTTGCAGATGCAATTCGCATGTAAAAAACAAACAAACGTGTATGTGTGTGTTTGTGTCTCCATCTGTTTCTGTTAAAAATACTATGGCATTATTGGAGCGTGTTTCTGTACATGTGTCAGCATGTTCACATGCACATGTCTGAATGGATAAACAGCACATAAAAATACAGGTGATTTTCCCACAAACTGTAAGCCTAACACTGCATTCAGCAACAGACTGTTTTCCATTATTAGGACTCAGACTTTTGTTACCCAGCCCCCACCAAAGGGCTGAAAACCTGCTCCAAGCCAAGACAGTTTTCCCTCTCCAGTTAAACTCATTGTAGTCCTGTTCACAAAAGTCTCAAATGAGCTCTGAGCAAAAGCAAAAACATGACTCAACTTCCAAAGCCCCTGGACACGGTGTATCAACCAGAAAGTTCCCAAACGTCACCTCATTTGTTCAGGTGTTACCCCATTCTTCGTAGTCTTTTTTTTCCACCACAAGCCATTGTTTTCAAGGTGAGCTCATGGTCAAAACAATACATCTTATGTAACAGGGCTGTCAAAGAAGGAACCTCTCACCCACGTTATCAGGGTTCTTGTTTACTGTGCTCTCACAGTCCAATAATCGGCCTTAGAACCAGCCGGTGAATCACGTCGCAGAGGCAGGAAGGTGACAACAGTCACGATATTTTGAATCCTCTAGGGAGGAGGCCAGGAAGGAAACATCGGTGGGTGACTGAGTTTTCTACAGAGAAGGAAAGGAAGAAACTTGACCAGGAAGAGTGGATGTGGATTTCTATCATGCCCCAATGAATATTATTCGAGTTGAATCGAAAGATCTCTATTAACCTGAACAAAGGCAAAGACAGAACTCAAATTTCTATTGAGGATTTACATTTTCGAGGAAAGAATAACAAGGCAGAAGAATTCTGTCCAGATACACTTGACTGTGGGTTGACCTTCCTGTCCGCAGTCACTGAAGATGGCCTGGCAAGAACGGCCCCTGAAACAGGAAGACAAAGGGCCGCAGAAACCAAGAGCTGGAAAGAAGACAGATGAGCGGCCTTGAGCCCGGGGACACTCCTGTCCAGGGACAAGACAAATGGTCCCCCGTCTAGTACTTTCTGACTTGAAACGATTTGGGCCTCCATGTGCTGTTATGAGTCCAGGCCTCCTGGTGGCTTAAAAATGGAGGCCCAAACCCTCTTGCCTGAGGTTAATCATAGTCCTCTTAAGTACGAGAAAAAGCCAAATAAAAACAGTCTAAATCTCACTGTGGAAATGCAAATGAAGAGAGATGGTGTGGGGTGTGAGCGGTATCACATCCCGCTGAGAGGAAGGTGACCTGGGGACGTGTTTCTGGAGGACAGCTTGGCATGCGTATGGAAAGCCATAGCATTTGCACACCCCTTCACCACCCCGGGAGTACCTGGCCCATCTGTAGGACCTCACTCATAGGGAGTAAATCTTCATGGCTCTGCACAGAGGTGTAGCTAAAATGGTGCTCATCCTCCAGCCGTTTCTGTGAAAAATGGAAATAATTTAAATTTCCTGTAACAGGAATTGATGAATAATTAGTACATTTATGAAATGAATCCCATGTAGTTATGAAGTTTATGTATAAGAATATTAATAAGCAGGAAAACCGCCCATGTATAGAATTCTACTAAAGAGAAGTTATAAAACTACACATCTAGTAAGATACCATTTTTGTGCAGCCCATGTATAGATTATACACACCTAAATATTAAGGGTGGTTACCTCTAGACGTGTAACTCTCATTTTCTTCTTTATATTTATTTTTTAAGTTTTCTACGATAAACATGTATTATTTTAATTATGTTAAAAATGAGAGTATTTTTAAAGTCATCTATCCCTAAAAACTTTGTAGCTCATTGCACTATTCTTTGGGGAAGGGGGAGCAGTGGGGGGTTGAAAGAAAGTGGACAGAGATCAAAACCATGTTTTAAAAAATTATTTTTTGCATAAATGAAGCAAAGTAACAAGGCCCTAGGTCTGGGCTAGGAAGATGCAAAACTAGTGCTGCTCTACTGCTCTGAGCAGATCTGCACCTCCAGGAATTCCTCCAAGGAGCTTTTATGGCTGGTCTCTGCCTTCCAGACCACCCCTCCCTAACCTCTTGGGCAAGACGGCATCCAAGTGCAGCTTCACATCCCGTGGAGGCAGGGGGAGCCTTCGGCTCATGGGCAGTTGCTCTGATTCTTACTAGTCTCTTCTTAGGTGGCCTTAGTTCCAGATTGTCACTAGGTATCAGGTACAGTTGTCCACCTGGTCTTTTAGGGTGTCTTACATTGTGATGAATTTCAGCTTAGAAGTCCCTGTACTCTTAACGCTGACTGGGGCCTCCCCTCTCGCACCATCTCTCGGCCTATATACCTGGATCTTCTGCACACCACCCGCACATAAGAGGACCTGGGGCACTGCCCTTGGCCTTTCTCCTGCCTAATCATGGCATCATTTTTGTCCCTGTTGTTGCTTCTAGACCATTCCCCTTCTCTTTTCCACCTTCACACTGGCTTTAAATTATGTCTTAGGACCACATCACTCACTACTTCATCTTGCCATGTTCATGAACCATCCTCAGATCACACCCTTCACTCCCTGAAGACTTTGGGATCTGATTCACAGTCCTTCTCTCCAGCACTATTCTCAGCATAATATTTTGTGAGTTCAACATTCAGGGAGATGAACCTTCCTCTATTTTGGCTTCTCAGCTTCTTAACCCCTTCCTCTCACATACTATGATCCTCCACTCACTTTATCTGTTCACTCCCCATGATTATACCCTATACTTTATCATTCCCAATCATTGAAACCCTCCATGATCTCAATTCAAGTTATCCACTATCCTACTATCACCTCCTATCTTTCTACCTTTTTTCTCCTAATATTCTGCCACCCCTCAAGCCCTTCCACCCACAAGAATCTAAAATACACTGGTTCTACCATATTTTTTATTGTCCTTTACCTCTGCCATGTCCTCACTTCCCTCCTAACCAAGCTTAAATTCCCTAATCAATGATTATAATCACTTCCTTCATACTCTATCTCTTGCCTCTCTCTCTTATTTCATTTTACCAACTTGGTGAAACTCTAACCCTGGTTAAATCCAATTCTCTGCCTACTCTGTGTTTGTATCCATGCAGCTAGCTGAGTGTGGCCAGAGTAAACCACAACCATATTGAATGGCCTCATTTTAAATGCATAATCTCTAACATCAAGTGAGTACTTTTACTGCCCACTCTCTCCTTAAACCTTCTTTTTACTCTCATTCTCTTCTGATGACACTACTTCCTATCTCACTGTGAAAATAAATAGAAGCAATCAGAAGAAAACTTCCACAACCATGCCTACCAGCCTACTAATATCTCTATGCAGATATCTTTCTTTTCCAATTGTTATGGATGAAGAGTTTATGGTACCAGCCAAGACTAACCCCACCAGTTGTGCACTAGATTCAATCCCCTCTTGTTAACCCAAGGTCATAGCTACAGCAGTTCTTCCTTCTCTTTCCTGTATTATTTTTTCTTTTGTTTACCTAAAAATAAAAGTCAGTTATTTTGCCAGCAGAAAAAGGGTGTGTGTGTGTTTGGGAACAGCAAAGAATTGTAATTTGGGACATGCAAGCTATGGCAAAACCATAGGCAAGTCTGGAGAGCAAAGCAGAGGAACACTCTTTTATAGAGGAAAGGGAGGAATTGGGAGAGGCTATTACTAATTGTCCATTGGAGGAAACTAGGAGTCTGACATATAGTGGCTTTTCATTGGCTGAATTGTGACAGTCTCTTATTGGCTGAGCTGTTGCCAGGCAAGGAGAAAATCTTCCTTCCTCCTGTTGGGGTAGTAAAGTAGAAAACATCTTCCTATTGGAGATGCAAGGCCCATCATCTCTTCTGTTTGGGGTAATTGAGTGGCAGGGAGTGAGAGCTCCTCCTCCTGGCCTCCCGACTCCATTTTAGTGAGGTTTTCCTTTATTAATTTTCACATCTCTACTAGCTTTACCCATCAGCATACAAGTGTTATTTCTCTCATAAAAACCTCTGTTGATCCCACATTCCCCTCCAGCTACCGCCCCATTTCTCTTCTTCCTTCAACACAAAATTCTGACAAAAGTTGTCTGTGCTTACTGTCTCCAACCTTCTCTCTCCCCATTCTCTTGAACCCACCTGATGAGAGATTTGCCACTCTTATTAAGACCCTCAATGACCTTTACTTTGCCAAGTCTGGTTGTCAATTCTCAACCCTCACCCTAGCTGCCCCATCAGCAAAATTGAACAAGGTGACTACTTCCTTCTCCTTGAAACACCCCCTTCCTCCCCCTCCCAGCATGCAACGTTCTCTTCATTTTCCTTCTATCTCATCTGCTGCTTTTTTGCAGCCTCCTTTGCTGGTTCCTTTTTATTCTCCTTACCCAGACCTTGTAATGCTGTGGCATCTCATGGTTTTATTCTTGGACCTCCTCTCTCTTCTATCTACACTCACTTTCCTAGTGGTTTCATCCAATCTCATGATTTTAAATACCGTCTCTTTGTTTATACCTCCCAAATTTATATCTCCATCCCTGGATTCTCTTCTGAATTGTAGGCTTATAGATCTGGCTACCTACTCAACATCTTTACTTGGATGTCTAACTAACATGTCAAAAAGTAAGTTCCTACTCTTAGCTGCTAAATCTCCTCTTCAGCTTTCACATCAAATAATGGTAACTCCATTATTCCAACAAAAACCTTGGTGTCATCCCCAACTCCTCTCTTTCTCTTATATTGCATACCCAATCCAAGAATCATATAGGTGCTTGCCATTCATTTGGCATCCCATCATACAGGTGGAAATTGCTAATCTGGCTCTCTTGACTCCCCAGGCTGGCAGCATCCAGTTCCCCCTCTTCCACTTCACTCAATAAGCAAGAAGTACATATTGAAAAGCCAGCTGTGCACAGAATGGGGCTAGCCATTGCAGGAGATATAGAAGAAACGTAAAGTGTTTTTCTCTGCCATCCAGAGGTTGCTCACTCTCAGTCAGTAAGGTCTGCTTTTCAAACTTCAGATCACAGTGTTACTGCTCACTCAACACTCTCCAATGCCCCTCCATAAGCTAGGCATTTAAGAACCTGTACTTTGAAGTCCTATGGACAAATTATGTGTCCTTGGGCAAGTTATTATAAATTTATAAGGTAGTTTTGAGGATTAATAAAGTTAATGTATGTGTAGAAATTAAGACAACTTTGGAAAGAAGTAACAGAAAGCATGACTTAATGTGCTTTAAGGAAAAAAAAGAAATTTGTTGATTTATATGATTGAAAAAGCCAGAGGGGTATGCCAATTATAGGAGTAGCTTGATCCAGGGGCTCAAATGCTGTCACCAGAACTTGATCTTTTTCTGTCTAACTATACTCTCAATTTTTTGGCTTTGTTCAAGGTTCTACATAGTAGCAAGATGTCAGTGAAGAAGCACAGACCCCATTCTCCTATGTCCCAGTCCAACATTCAAGTGAAAGTCCTGACATTGACAGTCATTGGTCTGAAGATGGTCCAGTGCCCATCCTTGAACTTATTACTTGGCCAGGGTATGGGATATGTTAATTGGCTTGAGCCTGGGTCACGGCCACTCCTGGAACTAAGAAAGAGTCTAATCCACCCAAACATAAAATAATATGTTCACTACAGTATGTAAAACCCCTACCACAGTGGCTAAAATATAAAAAGCCCATACTGAACAATCACCATCATTATCATCACCACCGTTACCATTATCACAGAGATTAAATTTCAGTCACGGATATTGCAAACAAACACAACTTAATACTATTCTTAAGTAAAAGCCTTCCCTGAACTGAGAGAAATATTATCTGTAGCAGACATTTATTATTTGTGGCTCCCAAAAACCTCTTGAATACTCTTTATACATTTCGATAACTATAGGTCCTGCCTTCCCCAAATAGAATCCAAAACATTTCTTTTTCTCACACAACCTATCCATCCCCACCACCGCCAGTCAGTTTCCTCCGATCCTATGCACCATGAGAAAATTTGATTTGGAATTGAGTTATGGAAACAAAAGTAGAGGGACACCCATTTTGCTTTTGCGGAGACGGTGGGAGCCATCTGGTTGATTCTAGAGTCAATGTGAGGCATCACCCTTGTCAGGTCAGTTCTCTATGGTGCCTTTAGGTATTGTTCCAAGAGGATCAGCTCAAAAATTATTCCTCTAGCTCTTCCAAAGATTCTTGGTGTGATATCCCCCTACCAAATCCCTTCTTACACAAAGCAAATTGAGTGATAATGTTGTCTGCAACTGAGAACACTAACTGAAAAGCTGCTCAAGAGCTACAGTATTTGCATGGCACAGGCCTCATTCTAGCTGTCTGGGCCTGTGACTCGTCTTCTCATCAGACCGATCTCCACGATGCCAGCAGAGGGCCTTGTAAAAAAGTGAACACTCAGAAAAGCACCAGTTCCATGACTGAATAAATGAACTCATGACTGGCCTGACAGATCATCTGATGGAATATTAGAACCTTAAAATGTGAAGGAATTAGGAAATTACTGATCTTTCACACATTGGACAGATGAACTTGAAGACCCAGGAGGTTAATTTGACTTGAAACATTACCCTTTTATTCCTAGTTTATACTGTTTTTATCAAAACTATCACAAAATTATGGGTGTAATACTGTCATATCAAATGTATAAGGATGATATTATTTTTAAGGTCCTATAAATTCATTTTGTACACTATATTGGAAATAATTAACAGACTTTGAACATCTATTTTCCTTTTCACTGAGACTTTGATCTTCATGATTTTCATTGTAATGAGTTTCACCCAGTAACAACATTAAACAGAATCAACTCCATATCTATTTCTTAGCTGCTACACCCCACTACTGGCTTATATCAAGGTACTACATTAACAGCATGGACTCTGGAGCCAGAATCTGTGCAATTTGAATTATGGCTCTGGCATTTTCTAGCTATTTAAATATTTTCAAGTTATTTATTCTCTTTATGTCTCAATTTCCCATCTGATAATTGGGCATAATGAAGTACTTAGCTCATTAAGTTGCTGTGAGAATGAAAAGAGTTAATATTTATGAAGTATTTAGAACAGTGCTTATTACACTATAAGCCCTATAGGATTTTTAATTTAAAAAAAATTAAGCTTGCAGTTAACTAAATTCTCAAATCTCCCAAATCTCTTTCATGCATGCGGCTGCCGATTCAGCCTGCTTCAATCTAAAGTTGTGCAATGGATTTCTTTTTTCCAGACTAAAAGACTTTGCATTTAACCCTCTTGAACTTCCTTTGGTGGTGGCGGCTCAGAAACACTTTCATTTCCCTGCCCTTTCTGCACTCACCCACCCACACAGCCATCCCTGGGGGCAAGTGCTAACCAGAGAGGTACAGAAGAAAAGGGAAAGAAGAACCCTGCAAACCAAGCCTGCAGCCTCCAC